>NC_064870.1:17464228-18744228 GCF_943734695.1 Anopheles maculipalpis | reverse complement strand
GGATCTTAATATGTTACGGTTAACCCTTTCGACGAGCCCGTTCATCTGAGGCCAGTAAGGTATTGTGTGCACGAGACGAATGTTCTTTTTGATACAGTACGCTTTAAATTCATCACTGGCAAATGGAGGACCGTTATCACTTCGGAATGTTTCTGGGTATGTGTGTTCCGTAAAAACCGTTTCTAATGCTTCTATGGTTTTCTCAGCATTTGTCGTTTTCATTTCGATTACTTTTATAAATCGACTGTAATAATCGACCACTACTAGGAGGGTTGCGAATTCCTTCGCCGAAAAGAAGTCAATAGCTAGGTCTTGCCATGCACGATCCGACATCTCTTTTCTTAGCATCGGTTCAGCTGGTGATTGGGAACTAACAGCTGTGCATCCTGCGCATTCTTGAATCCTTTTGTTTACGTCGCGGTCCATATAAGGCCACCAAACACATTCCCTAAGATTCCGCCGCATGCTCACGACACCTGGGTGTCCACGATGTGCTATGTCTAGAGCCTTGTTACGAAGACTAACTGGGAGTACTATCCTGTCATTTCTGACGACGATGCCATTGATCACACCTAACTCTTTTGCAAAGGCTTGGTAACGAACGAGTGATGGGGGCCAAATATCTTCCTCTATACCTTTTATTACGCTTTTCAACGTATCATCGCTGAGTGTTGCTTCCCGGATTTCTTTTAAGGTAATTGCTGAAGTGCCGTCGCTGATATTGCACAGGTAATGCTCGGACTCTTCGTCAAACGGGTTTTCTGTTTTAAGACTTTGGGAGCATAGACGAGATAAGCTATCTGCTATATTTGTTGTCCCGGGAATATGTTTCACTTGAAATTTATACGGTTGCAGATGTAGAGCCCATCCTTCGGCTCTAGAACACGCTCTTTTTCCGTCTTGGTACTTTCCTTCGAATATGTACTCGAGGCTTTTATGGTCTGAGAATATGGTGAATTCGGCGCCAAATAGGTATAGGTAGAATTTTTCTACAGCCCACACTACTGCTAAGGCTTCCCGCTGCGTTTGCGGGTATACTCTTTCCGTTTTTGTTAGCACTTTGGAAGCAAAGCTTATTATGCGAGGATTATTTAGAGTGTCTCTTTGACATAAAACTGCGCCCAGTCCCACTGGGGACGCGTCAACGTATAATTCTATCGGGTCTTTCGGGTCGAAGAATCCTAACCTGCGGACGTTGTTTGATAGCTCTTTTTGGAGGTCGATGAATGCCTCTTTTTGCTTTTTGCCGAATGCTTGCACTTCTCCTCTTATGTATTGACGTAAAGGCTCAGATCTGGTTGATAAATTGGGGATGAATTGGCCAACGAAATTTATCAAGCCTAAAAAACTACGAGCTTCCTCTTTAGTTGCTGGTATTCTAAAACTATTGATGGCGTCTATTTTTGAGTCTGATGGACTGATACCGTCGGCGCTTACATTGTATCCCAGAATGTCGAGATGATTTGTCTTGAACACGCATTTGTCTCTGTTAAGTGTTGCATTATTTTCCTTTAAAACGGACAATACTTCCGAAAGCCTTTGATCATGCTCTTCTTCTGTTCCACCGACGATTATTATGTCGTCTATATATACTATAACTCCTTTTATGTCTTTCAGCATTTGGCACATCACCCTCTCTCCCTCACCATCAATATTTCAGGTGCGCAGTTTATGACGAACATTAGTCTTGTGAATCTCATGAGACCTCTGCTCGTCATAAAGGTAGTTATCCCGCGAGAACCAGGGTGCAACTCAATATGATAAAAGGCCGACGTAATGTCCAACTTCGAAAAATATTTTGCACCCCTCAACTTGTTCAACAGCGTGTCAATCATTGGCAATGGGTAGTGTTCTCTTTGGATTGCTTGGTTTGGATACTTCAAGTTAATGCATAGTCTGATATTGTCTTTTCCCTTAGGAACCACGACCATAGGAGAAATCCATTCCGGTGGTCCAATAGCAGGCTCTATGATTCCCTGCTCTAAAATTTCCTGGATTTTTGCATCAACCTTTTCTTCCACAGCGGCCGGTACCCGTAGGTATGATATTTTCTTTGGCGTGATGGATTTATCTACACTAAGCCTCACTTGGGAACCTGGAAATTTAGGGAAAGCGTTACGCCTGCTGTATAAGGTATTAACACTTCGGCCGACTTTGAGCAGTTTGAGTTCTTCGGCGGTTCTTTTGCTCAGCAATGACCTATGCGCCCCTTTAACTACAAAGAACTCAGCATATGTAGTTGGTTTTAATTCATTCACTCAAATCTTTGCCTCAAAGATAAGGAGGACCTCCAATGGTTTTTCGGTAGCGTATGCAGTTATTTTCCGCTCGCATCTAAACCTTCTCTTAAAAATCTTGACGCCTGAAGCAAGGAGAGAGTTCCATACGATTTCTGTCACCGTGTTAATAGCCGCTCCTGAGTCGATTAAAAACTTTACCGGAAACGTATCTATTTTACAGGTTATTATACAACCAGTGTCAGGATCAGCCTGTGGTGGGGTATAGTTTGTTAGTCATTTAATTATTTAATTCGCTGAATAAAGTCGTGTTGAGATGTACCATGTTGTGGATTCTACTAGCCCTCAATTTGACGAATCATCGAAATCCTCCTTTCTTAATTAATATTGTGCTTACATCATGATGCTGGGTTTCTCTTCCGGAGTACATGTCCTGTTCCTTAGACTGCTCTAATTCTCGAACATTGTTCATCGAGTTTGGGCGCTTCCACGTATAAGGCGAATAAGGCTGACGGTGCTGGTTGCTTGCTTGGTTGCATTTTCGCGCAAGATGCCCAATATTCCCACAGCTATTACATCGAGCTTTCCGTGCAAAGCAGCCAGGAGACTCCTTCGTATGTTCACGGGAACCGCAGCGGTCACATTCTGAATGTCTTGTTAATCTATTTTGTCAACGAACTGTAACTCGGCACTGTCTACCTTTGCTTCTCGAGCGGCTTTTATTTAACGCTTTCTTTCAATGGTCTGCCAACATTTGTCCATCGTGTGTTTGGCAAATGTGGTGCTGATGAGTTGTTCCGGGTTTGGGATGTTTTGTGTTTACAGTGTGTTTTTCCTTATTTACAGAGTGCGGCTCTTCCGTATTCCGTTTTGTCTATGGTCTTGGCGTCAACACTAAATGTTTCGTTAATCCTTATTGTTTTCTATCCTGGTGCTGCGTTATTGCATCCGCATGAGTTTTTTGGGTTACGCTTGTTTATGGCCTACATATTGCATGTTTGGAATGTCACATCGGTATGCGGTAGTTTATGTTAGTTCCTGTTTCTTTAAATGATTCTAGCCCCTTTTCCTGATTTGCACGGCAGGTGTGGAATGATGCTGTTGACAGATATGCTACACCTTCCCCCTTTGGAAGAATAATGTAGTGTAGCGAAATTATTCTCCTAACTTTATGGCTCTGTTTTTATGTACTACTTGTTTTTCATGTTGTGTATTCTCGATTTCGATATTTGTACCTAGCATTTTTGTTACTGTGTAAGGACCTTTGAAGAGTGGGTCCATTTTGATTCTATTTTCGTTGGTTATGGCTACTTTGTCGTTTAATTGTGTTTGGATTGGATTAGTTTTTGTTTGCTGCTGCAATGTTGTGTCTTTCTCCCTCTCTATGTATTGTTTTGTTCTATCATGTGCTATTTATAATCTGAATTTGAGTTCTTGTGCATAGTCCTCATGATTGTATATTGTTGCGTTGCTCTGTACTATTCCTTTTTGCCATTTTTCATTTCTTCCGAAAACTAGCTCAAATGGTGTATAACCATGCTCTAAGTTTAGTGTTGTGTTATATGCGAATGTGTAGTAATTGAGCCAATTATCCCAATCGTCTTTGTGTTCATTTGAAAAAATTCTAAGTTATTCGTTTAAACATTTGTGGTTTCTTTCTAATGCTCTTATTGTTTGTGGGTGATATGCGGTTGCGAATTTCTTTTCTATTTTGAGTAATTTAGAAATGTTGTTAAAGATTTCATTTTTGTATTCTGTGCCCATATCTGTTCTAATTTCTGATATGTTAGTTCCGTATATAAACATGAATTGTTCTACCAGAGCTTTGGCAACTGTAGTCGCTTCTTTGTTTGGAATTGCTATTGCTGTTACGTGTTTTGTGAAGTTTCATTGTATTGTTACAGCATATCTATTGATGTTGTACGTTTTTTGGAATGGTCCTACTGTATCGATTGATATTATTTGAAATGGTTGTATTGGTGTATCTGTTTTTACAAATTGTTCGATGGTTTTTTTTTCTTCTGGTGTTTGTTTAATTTACATAGGTCGCAATTGTTTACAAAATTTTTAATTGTTTTCTTCTGATTTGCCGAAACATATTCTTTCCTTAGTTTTTTGTACATTTTACATTGTCCTATATGACTTCCTGTAGGCGTGTTATGTGTTTTTTCGAGTATTTCCTTGATTGTATGTGGGTCTTCGATGTATTTCGGGGCATTTTTTTTATAAAAAATTGTTTATTTGAAACAACTTAAAAACTAGCTAACAAAAGAAAAGTGAGGTACACGTAGGGACGACGTACAGGTTTTACAAAGAACACTTAAGGATATTTTCATCAATCACAGCATTGTTGTTTCCAACAATGTGGATGATGTAGTTTGCAAACAAACGAAGGATAGGAATCCTCTTACTTATGCTGATGTGACTTAAAATAGGTAAGAGGAGGGAAGGGAAGCTGAGGTTGTGGTTTGGAACAATGGCTTCCATAGCCTGCAACAGTATGCTCCAAGCACTAGACAACCTGGAGCACAGGGCAAACTTGTGCTCCAGAGTCTCTGGCCGGGAGCAGAATGAACAGGCTGAAGGAGCCCTATTCATCCTGTCGAGCAGCAGTCCGTGTGGCACCTTGTTGTGCACCAGCAAGTACAGTATCGAGCGTTGGTCGGATGAAAGTTTGTAGCTGGTGACGTTTTTCCAAATCCATCGCCAATCCGTGGAAGGTAACTCCATAGCCACTTTGGAGTCTGGAAGTCTGTCGACCATCATTTGCCGCAAACTTTTGGTTGTGACTGTAGGTACCGGATGGTATGCGAGCTGCTGGATTACCATCCGAATGCACGGATACGTTGTGGCAATGGAGCCTATAGTCGGGGGATTCCCAGCACAATCTATGTGCTGAGCCCCGATTTTCAGGCAACCCTGCTGTGCAGCGTACCGATTCACCAGCAACGCTGTTGTGGTAATGGCGGGAATGTGAAGATTGAGTCCACCTCGGTTGCGTGGAAGGGCCAAATGGGTTAATGGGATTCGAAAACCCCCAGATCCGTTCCACAGGTAAGATCGCACCGTCTTGGAGGCCAAATCGATGTCCATCGATCGTGCGCCACACACCTATGCAACAAACCAAAGCTTGGGCAGGAGGAAAGTGTTCAAAAGCACCACCTTTTGCGCCAAATTGAGGTCTCTAACACGATGCAATCTGACCAAATGACGGAACTGATGGATTACGTTTTCCCAGTTATGCCCCATGGCCTCCCGTATATTGTTCGTGAACAATATGCCAAGCAGGCGCAATCTTTTTACTTCCCGCAGCCACGGAACATGCATCGGGGTGGTTGTTGATGTGATGTGTCCTATGTCCAGTGCCGTTGTTTTTTCCACGTTCAGTTTCGCCCCAGCGGTTCTTCCAAACGCTTCTATTGTTGTTTTAACCTCCTCGAGTTTGGGAAGGGAGGTTGTCACCACCGAGATGTCGTCAGCATATCTGTTTATTGTTTATTGTTTATTGTTTAATAATTGATTTGTCCACCGAGAACGGTTTAACGAGGCAAACACGCTTGCTATGGCTAAGATGCTTTACAAAAATTTACAATAAACGCAGAGAACTTTTAAATTGGGACATAGACATCGTAAAATCAAACTGACACGAACATTGATTGAAACGCTTAATCATGGCCTTAAGCGGGGCGTTAGTACCGTATAGTGTGTTAGCGCGAGCTTCGTGCAACATTTGTCGGTGTCTTGATACCGGTCGCGGGACAGCAAAAGAAATCCTACTTACTAGTGACGGATCATCAATGGTTTCAAGTAGTAGTCCTGCTATAAAGATAACCTGAGCTCTGTTGCGCCTGACTTCTAACGTTTCTAGGCCCAGAAGAAGACAACATTGATTGTAGGGTGGTAGTAAGTAAAGTATTGTCTCAAGTCGTCTTATAGATATATCAGTATAAGGACAAGTCACAATAGAACAGTATTCTAACATCGGGCGAACTAACGAACAATACAGAGATTTTAGACAATATGGGTCATTAAAGTCCCTGGTCGATTTAAACAGTATACCTAGTGTTCTATTTGCGCGGTTAATAACGTTGTCATAGTGATGCTTAAAAGTCAACTTATCGTCAATCAAAACGCCTAGGTCACGTATTTCTTTAGTTCTCGCTATCTTGATGCTATTTATCTGATATTCGTACCTAACAGGTGAGCGCTTCCGAGTGAAAGACACCACAAAGCACTTTTCTGTACAAACCGTCAATGAGTTCTGGATGCACCACAGGTTAAAAACAGTAACAGCAGGTGCTGGTGAAAGGACGAGAGGTGTGTTGGCCAAATTGAACGCGATATGTGCGGTTTAGGAGGTATGAGCTCAGCCATGCTGTGATTTTGATGGAGAAGCCTAACAAATGGAGCTTACGGAGTAGTATTTCATGGGATATACTATCGAAAGCTGCCCTTAGGTCAGTGTAGATACAGTCCATCTGTATGCTCTGGTCCATACAGTTCGCACACTCGGATACAAATCGCACCAAATTTGTCGAGGTGGAACGCTTGGGCATAAAGCCGTGTTGTTCCTTCACAATGTAGCAGGCTGAAGCATGCAGGATCGATTCGCGAACCATTATCTCCAAAACTTTCATGCATGCGCACATGGATGTGATACCCCTGTAACTGGTAGCGAGATGCTTGTCCCCTTTCTTATACAGCGGTACCATCCACGATGTTTTCCATATCGCAGGAACAATCTCATTTTCAATAGACAGTTTAAATATTTGCAGGAGTATTGGACAAAGAGCATCTGCACAAGATTTCACGACTACTGCAGGAATGCCATCTGGTCCCGGTTTGTTAGAGGTTTTTAGTTTCGCCAATGCTGTTTTAACTGTATTTTCATTGAATTCGATGTCCTGTAAGTCGATACAATCTTGAGGGACGTTGCTGATGGCATGATTCACAATTGTGGAGTCTGTTGTTTGGGGTTGGAAGACATCAGAAAATCTTTTTGCAAATGTTTCGCAAATATCAACATCGCTAGTAGCAATGATTCCTTTGTATTGCAGTGATGGGGGCCATGAGCTGTTATTGTGTTTAGCTTTCATGAAAGACCAGAAACTAGCTGGACTCGTTCGAAGGCCACGCTGAACACGAGATATGTATAGGTGATACAGATGCCTATTATATGCCCTGTAAGTTCGAAGAGCAAGACGAGCTGCTTGTCGGTTTGATAGGGTTGGGTTACGATGTTGCCGTTTCTGAGTCCGTTTACGATCACTTTTGAGTTGTTTTAGAGTACGGTTAGACCAAGGAGGGTTGCGCGGTGGCCTGGAACGGGGCACGTTATCATTTATAATGCACAATTGTGGCGTTGCATTAAATATGTTCACGATTTCATCAATTGTAAAAGCAGAGTTGTATAGGAAGTCCCAGTTCGCGTTGTATATAGCATCAGTTATGTTGTCAAAATTAGCCTGTCTGAAATTCAATCTGCTGAATGTGTGTGCTTGAGCGTTGGATTTCAAGGGCAGTGAGGATAGGAAATGCAACACTAACGGTGGATGGTTTGAGTCAGCTGACTCAAACCATCCACCGTTAGTGTTGCATTTCCTATCCTCACTGCCCTTGAAATCCAACGCTCAAGCACACACATTCAGCAGATTGAATTTCAGACAGGCTAATTTTGACGTTGTCCTAACGTTGTATGATCAGCAACAAGTGGCATTTGTGTTATTTTCGAGACACTAACTTTATTTAGGAAAAAAGTGGTCTAGTGTGGGTTGATTTGTCTCGGACAGTGCGTCGGGCTTACTCTGTGCGTTAGCGCTGGATGCTGGCGTGCGAATGGTGCTCGGTGTGTGTAGTCGTGGGAATGCCGTACGTCGTGGTGTGTGTTGTATGTTGAACGTCCTGGTACTAGCGTTTGTGGTTGTCGGTATCGGATTAGCAGGTCGATCGAATATAAAATCTCTTACATACAGACCAGCCGGCCAAGTACTGGGGTTAAGGGCATTATCACGGAGTGTGGCGGGAATTCTAACCTTGAAAGATTGCGATCTCACTGTATTGGGATCGATGCCCTTTCGCAGTAGGCTGAATGCGATCACATCTTCTGTTCCCAGCAGCTCAACCACTGACGAGACAACATGATCGGTGGTAACGGTGTTTTCTAGTCCGGACAAGTGTATCCATATGCGTTTAGTGATGGTGTTTTGTTTGGCAATGACTAGTGATGATACCTTTGAATTAGTGTTAGTGCCGATGACAGATGGACGAATGGGTGATGTTGAATTGGCGTTGATTACAACGCTTGCGTAATCAGAAGCTTTACGATTCGTAGTCCCAGATTCATCATCCTGAAATCTGCGTCTCTTGCGTGCTTGGACATTTTCTTGGCAGGGGGAAGATGGATCGGTTCTTTTCGATGCAGCAAATCCAGAACGTAGTTCAGTAATGAGTGGCTGCAAAATGACGGACTTCATGGTATCATATATCCGTTGCATATCCGTTGATCAGGTCATCCTGATCGCAACAAATACTTTCTAATCTGGAGATGAGCGGATTCAGGTAAAGGACAAACAGGTCAGGTGCATTGATAAAGGATCACCCTGTCTGACGGAGCAGCGTATGGGAAACGACGGGGAAAGGATTCCATTAACAAGGATACGGGAGGAGGATCGTTCACCGACTGTTCGCAAAAATCGCACAAGTCCTGGATTGAAGCCCAGAGAAGACATAGTTTGCACCAAAAATCTTCTATTAATTCTGTCAAAGGCCTGTGATAGATCAAAGGAAATGAGCTTACCACGCTGTCGTCGATTGTTGAGATCAACCACCCTCTCCTTAACAGAGAGCACCGCTTGAAAAATGTTGCAAGGTTTGTTGCTACATTTTTGCGCTGTCGATAATATTCCCCACTTCCTGATTATAGAATCAAGACGTTTTTTTCCTAAAATGTAAAAGAATAATTTCTTTTACAAAATAATTCTTATAAAATAACTTATTTTTACGTTACAGAATTTTTACATTATCATGTATTTCAATATATTTAAATTCATGCCATTCGTGGTTTCCTCTTCTAATATTGTTTTTATGTAATTAATGAACATTGCCATAAGTTGGCATTTATCTTTTCTTTTCATATTTTATAGTTCTGGTTTGCATAATACACTGAAAGTGGGTAGCATGATGGATTTCTCTTTAATTATTTCTGTGAACAATATCCATGTATGATTAATGCTTGTGCATTCTTCAAACTCGTTGTTGGCTACTTAGCCAACATAAACTTTTCGGATAGGAAAGTAAACGAATATTCACAAAGAACGGTTTTTGCGGTTGTTAAGCAAGGGCTAAAAATTCGTCCGCTTACCGTATCGTTTGGTTCTTAAGTGCGTGAGCAAACGAGTACGGCAGCTTACGCATTTATTACTTAATACTTTTATCCCTCTCTCACACGACCTCTCGCTCTCTTTCGGCACGAAGTCGGACGCGTCCACACTAACACCGCTTTTATTGCAGCTTCCCGCCGTAACTGCAATAAACGCTTGCTATTGTGAACACTCCCCCCCGTCCGAAGGAACGTTTGCCTTAGCACTTTATTTTCTGTCCGACATCCGATTGCTCTTCCGCTTGGCCAACAGTTCTGAGGGCTGTTATCATCTACTATCAAAAACGAGATCGCCTATAACAATCGGAGGGGAAGGCTCGAACCACTTGGATCGTTTCGTGAGCGTCGGCAAATACTCCTTCAACCACTTCTTCCACAAAATGTTCGCGTATACTTGTGACGCTGCCCATGTGTTACGTAGCGTGGCAGAGGAATCATCAAAGGGAAGGAGGGGTTTCACACCAGACGATGACCCTAAAAGAAAATGATTTGGGGTTAGTGGTGCGTCTTCACCTCTGTCAACAGGCACATGTGTCAAGGGGCGCATATTAATTATGCTTTCGGTCTCGATGAGCATATAGTTCAGTATTGCATCGGTCGGGGTTCGTCGGAACGGCATTTTCTCTAGCGTTCGTTTTACCGTTCTTATCATTCTCTCCCATGCACCTCCGAAGTGTCTTGTCGTCGGTTTTCTGGAGTTGTATATAAAACGCCACATGTAGGCGATCGCTCGAAGCAGCTTCCTCCAAATTGAAAATCGTTCGAAAACGATTACCTGCTCGCTGAGTTGGTGTAATGTCACATGGTGTCGTTTTTCCTCAGTAGTTTCGTAGGCGATAGTTTCTGCTGCTGGCCACACTTGCATCGATTCTTTAAGAAATTCTGGTCCAGTAAACCAACGACTCGAGGTTAAATGTTGCCGGAAATTCGTCCATTTCTTGCATTCGTCTGCCACGTTAAGCTTCGTTGGGATCCGTCGCCACTCTTCGCCGTTGGTGAGTTAAGATGACAGCGCAGCACAAGAAAAGCAACGCAGCAAAACGCGCCACCCAGCATCGCAACATGAGAACCTGCAACATAAACAAATAAACGACCGAGCAGCGCGCGCAACATTATCTGCAACGCAGCATAATTCACCACGGACCAACGCACCAGCATCAATCCAAACCAAACCAAAGTTAGTTAGTTGATATTCAGACGCTAATCCGAACGGTATCTAACTCCGCCGGTCGATGGTAATAAAGTTAAGTTTTTTTTTTTTTAAAACACTTCTCCCGGACACCGTGCGTTAACTGGTGTTCTCCAGAATTTCTCCAACCCGATTTCCTACGAAGATGCTGTATTTTCTATGATTCGAATTAATCCAGCACATGACATCTCGCGAGTCTGTCCATAAGAAACGTTGATGTATTGGTACGTCATGTGTTCGTTGTATTGTGTTAGCCAACCTAGATCCTACAACCGCAGCTTGGAGCTCCATTCGAGGAGTAGACATGTATTTTAAGGGAGCCACTTTTGCTTTGCCGCCAATCAGCGAAACTTCCACGTTTTCATCTTGTTGGAATCGAAAGTAGGCTACCGCGGCGTACCCGTCGAGACCGGCGTCAACGAACACATGTAACTGGATGCTTGCATTATCGAGTTTTACGTTTTGTCGGTAACAGCGAGGGATGGCGATTTGTTGCACGTAAGGTAGAACCATCAGCCATATTTTCCATTTCTGCCACATATCTTGAAAAATTTCTTCGTCCCAAGCAGTTCCTGACCTCCAAACTTCTTGTAAGGGATTGCCTTCAAGTATAAGAGAAATCCAGCGATTAAACCTAAAGGATCATACATACTCATGAGCACACGCAAGATTTGTTGCCTCGTTGGTATCGTTCCTCCATCCAGGATGTCATTGTCGCGTTTGGGAAGCATCTTGAAACTGAAGGTATCTGTTTGCTGGTTCCACCACATCCCGAGCACTTGTTGCACGCAGGCCACAGGATCCGAATGGAAGTGACGTTGCTGTACCACGTTTCCTGAAAACTTTTCTGCGACCTTATTCGAGTTGGAGAGCCAGTTGTGGAGCTGAAAACCGCCTTGACTATGGATGTACTGTATCTCTGTAGCTAGTTGTACGGCATCATCTTCGCATTCAGTACTAACTAGAAGGTCATCCACGTAGTGTTGTTCCTTTACGCACCTGACGGCCTGAGGGAGCTTTTTGCTGAATCGATCAGCGTTAACGTTCTTTACGTATTTTGCGCTGGCTGGTGAACAAGTTGCGTCGAACGTCATTCTGGTCATCACGAACTCTTCTGGCTCTTGTTCAGCGTCGCCCCATCTCCAAAGGAATCGCTGACTATGTTCATCCTCCTTGCGTATCACCTGGTAGTACATTTCTCTAATATCAGCAGCGACAGCGAAACGGTATTCTCGGAAACGATAAAGCACTGATGGTAAAGGTGTCAGCAGATCAGGTCCAGATAGTAAGCTCGTGTTTAAAGATGTTCCCTTCACCGCGGCAGCTGCATCCCACACCAGGCGCACCTTCCCGGGTTTATTTGGGTTGATAACGGGGAATATTGGCAGATACCACTTCCCTTTTTTCAAGAAGTCTTCCAGTTTCTGATTGATCACCGCGGCAAGATTCTTATCTCTCCTCGATCGCTTTTCCAGGCACTCCGTTCTGCGCAAAGCCATGCGTCGGCTGTCTGGTAAGCTTACGTTGTCTGATCGCCACAGCAGCCTGGTTTCGAATCGGCCATCGACGAACTTCGTATGCGCATCCAATAAGGCGTAGGCTCGTTCATGATCTTTGGACAAAACGGGATTGGCGCGACATGTCTCGTGCTTTTCCTAAGAAAATATTTCACGTAACACTGCATCGATATCTTCGTCGGATTTAGTGCATGTACGTAAATGAACACCGCGCGATTCTGCGTCCTTTTGACTCGTAAGCTGGTCATGAGGGCCGCAAACGACCCAGCCGAGACGAGTTTTGGTAGCAATTGGTTCCCCGGCAGCTCCTTCGATTGTTTTCAGTGGTCTTGTCAGGAAGAAGTTGTAGACACCAATCAGAATCCGCGGCGCTACCTCGTGATAGCTGCGAGCGTAGGACTTTTGTAAGTGGTCGTACTTTTCTGCTAGCTCTGGTAACGGCAGTGATTGCGTGGGAAGCGCTAACTTGGAGATGGTATGCACTTTTGGCATCGTGTACTTTTTTCCATCCTTGTCGTAGCCAGAGATGCAAACGGCAACTGTATGCGAGCGGGTCTCTTCTCTTGTTTGGTTTCCCGTCCAGCTCAGGCAGATGGGACTAAGGGTACCTTTCAGGTTTAGCTCGTCCAACAACGCGTGGTCCATCAGCGTAACGGAAGAACCATCGTCGAGAAGCGCAAAGGTGTTTACATTCTTGCCGTTGCCGTAGAGTGTTACTGGAACGTATTTTAGCAAGCACTTTTCCGAAGTGCAGTTGTGAGCGAAAGTTGCCATAGAGTCGCGGGCGATAGTCTCCCCGTGCAGCAATTCATGGTGGAACATGGAACATCCGTTCTTGTTACATGGTGATGCGATGTGGTATCGTCCAGGATGCTTCCAGAGACACCTTCTACATAAGCGATACCGTCGTACGTAGCCCCATCTTTCATTTGTAGAAGACGAAAGCAACTTATCACAGTCGGGCCCGCTTCGACACTCTTCCTTCTGGAATATGAGACATGAAACGTCATCGCGCGTAGGTGGTCTGTTTGTTCGTGGCTCCATATGGGTGTTGACGTATTTTGTATCGCTCCTTTTTGTAGATTGCTGTGGTGGCGGTGTGACGGATACGGCCGCATTAGTTATTGTTCTCATCCACGTGCCATATTCCTGTAACGAAGGGGAAATTAGTTTCGACTCTTTATGAATACCCCACATTAGTTTAAGGCACGGTGGAAAGCGATCGACCTCCTCCGGCGTGCTTTGATAGTAGCGCACAGTTCTTCCACCGATACACCGTAGTCGATCAAGGTCTGCATTTTTTCCAGTCTCGGAGGAGGAGCTGAACGGATTTGCTGCGTAACTCCATCAATAAGCACTTCAGAGCGTCCAAAATACCTCTCCAGAGTGCTCATTACTTCCTGCACGTTTTCCGGATCCTGCAATCGTCTCTGCACCATTTTTAATGCACGCCCGGTGAGACACTCTTGCAACCACAATGCGTTTTCGTCGTCCGTGTAGCCGCACATACGTGTAGTCGTGTCAAACGGTCAGTTCGTGTACGGCTAATGGAGATGAAAAATGCCGGGTCGTTGAATGGGCATCTGGATTCCCTGGTCGAAATGTGCGGCCTTGATGATCATAGGTGTCTACGTGGCGTTGGGACAGTCTACTCATCTCATCCTGCATAGTTTTTCGTTCCTCGTGGAACTGCTTTTGCTGATTAATTAGCTCCAGTCTTAGAGCGTTCACCTCTCGCGTAACCGCGCATAGTTCCTCGCTATTGTTAGCTAGGTTGGGCCGCGATGGAGGACGGCACGTGCAGCATTGCCATTTTTTATCCACCATTTGCTTCGTAACATTTACACATACAAAATGGTACCATCGCTTGCAGATAGCGCATGGCAACATTTCGTCATTCGGCGTCTCGTCACACTTTCCACAAGTACGGTCCTGGTAAAGGTGTGAATACAAGCGCGTTAGTTCCGCCTCCATTGCCTCCTTCTCCTGGCGCATCTTCTCTTGACCGTCCTTTAGTTCTTGTCTCAAGGCGATCATTGCACGCGTCACGGCTCCAAACGCGTCTTCAGCATTTGAGGATTCACTAGGGAGCAACGGGGGGTGGCAGGAGCGACACCGCCAATCTTCTGCAATGGTTTCAACCGACACATTCGTACACTCGAAGTGAAACCATAATTCGCATCCGTCGCACTGCGCCATATCGTCGTGCGGCGCTCCTCCGCATTCCCCGCACTTATCCTCCTCGGGACAAGGGTTCACGCTGGACGGCTTCATATCGTGCGACAGATGAGCTCGCGATTCACTTGCACTTATTTTTCGATGGTAAAACTTATGCGGTGAAACACGGATTCGTTGTCCTTCTCCTAATCAGCTGTCGTTTTAGTGTGAGGTCGATGAGCCCGGCATCAGCAGCGAACACGCGGGTTGTTGTATCGATCACTTTGCGATGGCTGATTTTTTCATCCCGAATCTCAGTTTTAATGCGATATTAAAACCGGCCACGACCCGATACGAATTTTTAGGCTTATGTTTATGTTGGCTACTTAGCCAACATAAACTTTTCGGATAGGGAAGTAAACGAATATTCACAAAGAACGGTTTTTGCGGTTTTTAAGCAAGGGCTAAAAATTCGTCCGCTTATCGTATCGTTTGGTTCTTAAGTGCGTGAGCAAACGAGTACGGCAGCTTACGCATTTATTACTTAATACTTTTATCCCTTTCTCACACGACCTCTCGCTCTCTTTCGGCACGAAGTCGGACGCGTCCACACTAACACCGCTTTTATTGCAGCTTCCCGCCGTAACTGCAATAAACGCTTGTTATTGTGAACACTCGTGTTCCAGATTTTCTATTATATTTCCACAATTCTCGCAATTCGGGTTTGATCTCATACCAAATTTAAATTTCATCTCGTTTGTAAATATCTTTTCATTAACCAATAAGTAGTATAAACTTTGTTGTATTGAATTCAAGTTATTGTTGTATATGTTTCGCCAAATCTTTTTCCATTTAAGAGATGGTTGTTTTGTCTGTACATTTGGAAGAGGCAGTGAGCTAACAATTTTTTTGTAAATACCCTTGGCAGTGGGTTCATTTCGTATTTTTTCATTAAAATCAGCTAATTCTATTTTTATTGGAATAACGCATGGATAATTTGGTGGTAAATCTGCTATGTTGGGTGGATTTGCTATTGTGTCAATAAGTTTTGTAGTCTAGGGTATGCAAGCCTTTTCTTTAATATGCCTGTTCATCAGTAATGATTTTAGTTTAGCCTCAGGTAACAGTAGATTTAAGCCTCCATTGGCCTTGTTTAAAGCCAACTGGATCATTTTTACTCTTGGACCTCCGTTTGACCATTGGAACAATCCAAGTTGAAAAGTAATTTTAGCTAGGTGATATTTGCTGATTGTCATTACTGAACCTACATACCATAATTTTGAACATAGGAAAGTGTTCGCAATTATTACTCTCTTTTGGAGATTGATGTCCCTCATTCTATGCTGCCTTACAAGTTGGGCGAACTTATTTGTTGTACCGTCCCAGTTGAGTTTCATGGAAAGCCTCAAAGAGTTTGTGAAAAAAATACCTAATATTTTGATCTTCGATTTTTCTTGTATCCAGTCAATTGTTGTTCTGTTTCTACTATTAATTACCCCAATTTCCATTGCAACCGATTTAGCAACATTTAGCTTTGCTCCGAATGCTTTTTCATATTTTTCAAATGCTTTTTTTATCGCTTTTATTTTTTGGTCATTGTATATTATAACGGAAATATCATCTGCATAACTGTTTACTAAATCATTTGGGTTGTTACATATTTTTTCTAGTTTGCATAACAATGGATGTAGGTATATAATAAATAAATGCATTGCTATTGGGTCTCCCTGCCTTACAGAACGTTTAATTTGTATTTGTTTTTGCATAGATCCGTTTAAATATACTCTCGATGAAGAGTTAGAATGTATCAATTTAATTAGCTCTATGAAACCTTCCTGAAATCCTAAAGATTTCATGGTCTTATACAAATATGGATGTTCAACTCTGTTATATGCCTTTTCGAAATCAAAGGAGATGAGTTTTCCTGTTATTTTTTTATCCTTGAAACTCATTAGTCTGTCTTTAATTGATATCAATGCCTGAAAAATGTTTCTATTTCTGTTGCAGCATTTCTGGGAAAGTGTTATTAGTTCATGTGTTTCAATTATATGTTCTAATCTGAATTTCAATATTCTGCTAAAAATTTTGTAGTCGGCGTTGAGAAGAGTGATAGGACGCAGGTTTTCGGATGCATATGAGTTATCAGGATTATTGTTGCTTTTAGGTATTAGCACGATTATGCCTTCCACAAATTCAGGTGTTATGCAATAACAAAGTGCGTCATTGAGAATAAGATTAAGTTCTTTATGAATTATGTCGAAATTTTTTTCATAAAATTCATATGGTAATCCATCTGTGCCTGGACTATGGTTTTTGGTAGCTGTTCGTATTGCATTAAAGATTTCTTCTGTCCCAATTTCATTCATCAGATTTCTGTTGAGTTCACACCGTACTGGTATTTTTGTAAGCACAAGTGGTGTTGTGTCGAGGCAACTTTCATTCTTTGAAAATAGTTGTTGAAACTGTTCATTAACCTTGTCCTGTATTTCGTTTTCGTCTTCAAACACTTCATTATTTATGCGAAGTTTCTTGATAAACATTCGCTTTTTTCTTCGTTGAAATAAATGAAAAGTTGACAATGGTTCTCCTGCTATGTAATTGTTATTTTATTTGAAGTAATTTTTAGTAAATTCCCTTTGTAAACTGAGCATTTCGGCTTTTGTTTGATTTATAGTTATTTTTTCATTTGGATCATTTATAAATTTTGTATATGATTCATTTAATCTGGCCTGGAGTTTTTCAAATTTTTGATTATGATGTTTGTCCTTTTCGAGTGGACTGTATTAGGAGAAAAAAAGGAGGAATTTCGGAGCAAAAGGAGAACACGTCCGTTCGCTCAGTTCACTACTTGCTTTCTATTTATTTCCATGTATGTGTGACATTACTGTTCGTTGCCCAAAACCATTCCCAATAAACATACCGTTGACACATTATGCCCAGATAGCATAACATCCTCCCCGGCGTTGACACATTATGCCCAGATAGCATAACATCCTCCCCGGCGTTGACACATTATGCCCAGGTGGCATAACAATGTTGATAGTACAATTTGTTTTTCCACTTGAAATAACTTTGAATTTTGGGTTTTGCAAATTTTGTCCACCAAGTTATCCAATTTTTATAATTCTTTTTTTTGTTTGGTCCATTTTGTCCAATTTTCTTTAAACTCTTTTTGAACTTCTTTTGTTATGATGTGCTTTTTATATGACCATATTTTTTTTCCTCTGTATAATGGAATTTTCCTTTTTGGGTAATACTATCCTTATCACTAAAGCTCTATGATCACTGAACGAAACACTTTGAATGTCAACAGCTCGAAGATATTCCTTTAAGTTTTTTGAAACGTAGATTCTGTCAATTCTTGATGCTGAATTAGATGTTATGTACGTAAATTCGGGTTGCCTTTTAAGTAAATTCTAAATATCTACCAAATGCAAATGATTAACAACATTACTAAGCGCTGTGCTGTGATTAGAATTTCCTAGCGCACCTTTTTTTTTATCTATAATGCAATTGCAAGTCTCCTACAATTATTGAGTTTTCGACAGGATATCTTGCGTGGTGCGCGAGTGTTGGTAGAAAAAATTGTTCTCTATATATTCTATTTTTGCTGCCAGATGGAGCGTGCACGTTTATCAGTTTGGTTTGATCGATACATAGTGATAGTATTATTCCATCTAAACTTTTTTCTACGTGTGTGTATTTTATGTCTTGCCTTAAGGCAATTGCAGTCCCTCTTTGCCGTTCATCAATATTGGTTATTATTTCGTAACCGTTTATAGATTTTAGAGATAGTTCATTGACTTCTTGCATGCATATTATATCTAAGTCTAGCTTTTTTATGGTTGATACAAGTACGTTTGTCTTGGTGGTATTCGAAATGCTGCAAATATTTATACTGCCAATGCGGTACGATGGTTGCATGTCAGTCTCTTTTATAGGTATGTATAGTTTTTTTTTCGGTTTTAGTTTGAAGGTTTAAAAATTTCCTTTTCTTATATGGATTTTTTGTGAACAATACGGCACTGGACCGTCATAATTAATTATAAATAAAAAATAAGATAAATTATATGGATTTTTTCCTACCTTGTTTTTGATTAGTTTCGTCTCAACCGTAAAAAAGTCCGTCAAGTTTTTTTTCAGCTTGTCGTTTTACCGCCGATGATCGCGATCTCGGTTTGCTGCTATCTTTCTCGTTCGCTGTCATGGTGTGTAAGCGTTATCACTTTGCTCGCTTTGTCGTTTTTGCTCTGTAAACCCGAAGTGCTTGGTTGAGGTTCTATCTTGTCGTCAATATTCATAGTGTTCGTAGTTGCTGGCGAATTATCTTTGTTATTCTTTCCATTTCCTCCATTCGTTACAACATCTGCGTATGATCGTAGGCGATCGTTCAGATTAGTTTTCTGCATATTTAGCTTCCTATTGCTTACGCAGGTCATCCCGTGATGTACAGGAAGGTCACACTTTTTGCATGTGTGCTGCCGACCTCTATAGGTAGCGAGAGTAGTTTTACCGTTTATACGAATGTAGGATGGTATCTGTTTTTTTTATGATCATTCTCACGTAACGATACCCGTTGGGTATTCCGGCACACGCGTATGAGTCACTCCATACACCTTCAGTAACGGAGATAACTGCCCTCACTTTATTGGTTTCAATACACGTCCGCCTCGTTTGATCGTTTTCCACCGACTGCCCGATCGTGGGACGGTCTCCTCGGTTCTCTCCTCACGCTTTTTACCGTTGTAATCCTCTTCGCTCTCTTCGCTCCTATTCTCATAGTTCACACATATACTTTTACATCCTTCTCCTGCTCGCAAAATGTAAAAGATCTTCACTTTTTAAAATATTATCATTTCGTTACATCGTTTCAGTTCAATTCAGTTTTTTCCCATTTCGACTTAGACATTAAGTTCTCGCGCACGCAAACGCCGGTGTGCCCCTTTCTGGATGGTCCTATCCACGAGTTTTTCCGTTCCATGCCATCTTTCTCTAAATCGGCGATTGTAGTAAATTATTTCTAGAACGAGAAAAAAAATTATAGGCCATTACTGATATCTAAGAGGTAGTATGCGCGGCCTTTTTGGACGTAAGTGTTCTTCAGTTGTATCTCGACTCTGGTTATGATTACACTTATCCAGGGTTTCTTTTTGCGTCGTTGGTAGGCCTCGTTGGGGATGTCCCTTATATGTGCTGTCGGTATCATAATTAATTTTCTTTAGGTGGGATACTGGTCGTCTGAATGTAACACCTTGTTCGTTGACGACAATTGTATCATTTCCGGAGTGTTTTAGCACTTTGTATAATTTGTTGCAGAACTTGGGGACGCATTTGTCAGTGTCGTAGCTTTTAATTAAGACTTTGTCACCGATGGCTATTTGTGCAGGTTTTGAATGTCTCCGGTCGTCCGCGTATAGTTTACCCTTTTGTTTTTTGATGGCATCTTCGTCTTTGGTTGCTTCGTCTCGGTTCCTAAAAGGTTCCGTTCTTAAGGAAGGAAGAAGGTCTTTGACGGGTCTATTAGTCAGTAGTTCTAGCGGAGGTTTTCCTGTTATTGAGTGTGGTGTCGTGTTGTATGTATACACATATGTTTTGATTTCCTTTCTCCAATCGGTGTTTTGTGCTTTCGCTATTCTGAGGGATCTTAATATGTTACGGTTAACCCTTTCGACGAGCCCGTTCATCTGAGGCCAGTAAGGTATTGTGTGCACGAGACGAATGTTCTTTTTGATACAGTACGCTTTAAATTCATCACTGGCAAATGGAGGACCGTTATCACTTCGGAATGTTTCTGGGTATGTGTGTTCCGTAAAAACCGTTTCTAATGCTTCTATGGTTTTCTCAGCATTTGTCGTTTTCATTTCGATTACTTTTATAAATCGACTGTAATAATCGACCACTACTAGGAGGGTTGCGAATTCCTTCGCCGAAAAGAAGTCAATAGCTAGGTCTTGCCATGCACGATCCGACATCTCTTTTCTTAGCATCGGTTCAGCTGGTGATTGGGAACTAACAGCTGTGCATCCTGCGCATTCTTGAATCCTTTTGTTTACGTCGCGGTCCATATAAGGCCACCAAACACATTCCCTAAGATTCCGCCGCATGCTCACGACACCTGGGTGTCCACGATGTGCTATGTCTAGAGCCTTGTTACGAAGACTAACTGGGAGTACTATCCTGTCATTTCTGACGACGATGCCATTGATCACACCTAACTCTTTTGCAAAGGCTTGGTAACGAACGAGTGATGGGGGCCAAATATCTTCCTCTATACCTTTTATTACGCTTTTCAACGTATCATCGCTGAGTGTTGCTTCCCGGATTTCTTTTAAGGTAATTGCTGAAGTGCCGTCGCTGATATTGCACAGGTAATGCTCGGACTCTTCGTCAAACGGGTTTTCTGTTTTAAGACTTTGGGAGCATAGACGAGATAAGCTATCTGCTATATTTGTTGTCCCGGGAATATGTTTCACTTGAAATTTATACGGTTGCAGATGTAGAGCCCATCCTTCGGCTCTAGAACACGCTCTTTTTCCGTCTTGGTACTTTCCTTCGAATATGTACTCGAGGCTTTTATGGTCTGAGAATATGGTGAATTCGGCGCCAAATAGGTATAGGTAGAATTTTTCTACAGCCCACACTACTGCTAAGGCTTCCCGCTGCGTTTGCGGGTATACTCTTTCCGTTTTTGTTAGCACTTTGGAAGCAAAGCTTATTATGCGAGGATTATTTAGAGTGTCTCTTTGACATAAAACTGCGCCCAGTCCCACTGGGGACGCGTCAACGTATAATTCTATCGGGTCTTTCGGGTCGAAGAATCCTAACCTGCGGACGTTGTTTGATAGCTCTTTTTGGAGGTCGATGAATGCCTCTTTTTGCTTTTTGCCGAATGCTTGCACTTCTCCTCTTATGTATTGACGTAAAGGCTCAGATCTGGTTGATAAATTGGGGATGAATTGGCCAACGAAATTTATCAAGCCTAAAAAACTACGAGCTTCCTCTTTAGTTGCTGGTATTCTAAAACTATTGATGGCGTCTATTTTTGAGTCTGATGGACTGATACCGTCGGCGCTTACATTGTATCCCAGAATGTCGAGATGATTTGTCTTGAACACGCATTTGTCTCTGTTAAGTGTTGCATTATTTTCCTTTAAAACGGACAATACTTCCGAAAGCCTTTGATCATGCTCTTCTTCTGTTCCACCGACGATTATTATGTCGTCTATATATACTATAACTCCTTTTATGTCTTTCAGCATTTGGCACATCACCCTCTCTCCCTCACCATCAATATTTCAGGTGCGCAGTTTATGACGAACATTAGTCTTGTGAATCTCATGAGACCTCTGCTCGTCATAAAGGTAGTTATCCCGCGAGAACCAGGGTGCAACTCAATATGATAAAAGGCCGACGTAATGTCCAACTTCGAAAAATATTTTGCACCCCTCAACTTGTTCAACAGCGTGTCAATCATTGGCAATGGGTAGTGTTCTCTTTGGATTGCTTGGTTTGGATACTTCAAGTTAATGCATAGTCTGATATTGTCTTTTCCCTTAGGAACCACGACCATAGGAGAAATCCATTCCGGTGGTCCAATAGCAGGCTCTATGATTCCCTGCTCTAAAATTTCCTGGATTTTTGCATCAACCTTTTCTTCCATAGCGGCCGGTACTCGTAGGTATGATATTTTCTTTGGCGTGATGGATTTATCTACACTAAGCCTCACTTGGAACCCTGGAAATTTAGGGAAAGCGTTACGCCTGCTGTATAAGGTATTAACACTTAGGCCGACTTTGAGCAGTTTGAGTTCTTCGGCGGTTCTTTTGCTCAGCAATGACCCCTTTAACTACAAAGAACTCAGCATATGTAGTTGGTTTTAATTCATTCACTCAAATCTTTGCCTCAGAGATAAGGAGGACCTCCAATGGTTTTTCGGTAGCGTATGCAGTTATTTTCCGCTCGCATCTAAACCTTCTCTTAAAAATCTTGACGCCTGAAGCAAGAAGAGAGTTCCATACGATTTCTGTCACCGTGTTAATAGCCGCTCCTGAGTCGATTAAAAACTTTACCGGAAACGTATCTATTTTACAGGTTATTATACAACCAGTGTCAGGATCAGCCTGTGGTGGGGTATAGTTTGATAGTCATTTAATTATTTAATTCGCTGAATAAAGTCGTGTTGAGATGTACCATGTTATGGATTCTACTAGCCCTCAATTTGACGAATCATCGAAATCCTCCTTTCTTAATTAATATTGTGCTTACATCATGATGCTGGGTTTCTCTTCCGGAGTACATGTCCTGTTCCTTAGACTGCTCTAATTCTCGAACATTGTTCATCGAGTTTGGGCGCTTCCACGTATAAGGCGAATAAGGCTGACGGCGCTGGTTGCTTGCTTGGTTGCATTTTCGCGCAAAATGCCCAATATTCCCACAGCTATTACATCGAGCTTTCGGTGCAAAGCAGCCAGTAGACTCCTTCGTATGTTCACGGGAACCGCAGCGGTCACATTCTGATGGTCTTGTTAATCTATTTCGCTTCTTTATGTCAGATTGCTCATACTTGACGTTCTATACCGTTGCTGCTTCTGGGTTGCTAGTCGATTCTTTTTGCTTTGCAAGAATTTCCCTGTTGAGCGCGAAATTCACGAGTTCATCCAATTTCATAACGTTTTCCAATCCTTTATCTCGCACTTTAATGTCCCTGGCGCCTGCAGTTATTTGATGAAGGATTTCTTTTTCTTCACGCATTCCGAAATCGCACTTGTTTGCCTGAGTTCGCAATTTCAACATGAATTGGTTGAAAGGCTCGTCTACTTGTTTAATATTCCTAAACACCTCCAACTCAATTCGCTCGTTTCGTTTCCCCACATAGAATTTGTTGAGACGCTTTATGGCATTGTCGAATTCAGGCGTTTCTTGTGCCGCGAATGGTATTTGTGTTTGGGGTGGAGTGATTTCGTCCTCGGACTGGCCTAGATTGTAGTATATACGCTGGAGGCCTCTTCCCCCTCGAGCCAGCATATAAACATATTTCTCGTGCTGCGAAATTGGTCCTTTAAGCTCTAATATTAACTGTAGTGCTCTCAGCCACTCTTCCCATTCCGTACGCAAGTCGGAGCAATTTGCGTTGGCGTTGAAGGCTTCTAGCGGGAATTTCTCTGGTTCCATCTGAAACATAATTGTATTGGTGAGCGGTTTACATGCGCAATCCAGTTTAGTCATGTGACGTAAAAATAGTAAGTAAGCTAAGAGCCGTCTCAGTCTCACGTATTCTGTTTCTTTTCATTTCGACGCTTGTCGAGGTTACGGGTGCTACTGGGCTTGTCTTTTGTGCTACGGGTATACCGGTCTCACTTTTTCCACTGTATTCCTTTTTCTCTTCTCTCTGCAACGCTACGGGTGTTACCGGACTCGTCTTTTATACTACGGCATTGCCGGTCTCACTTTTGCAGTATTTCTTCTATCCTCTGTGTGACGCTAAGGATGTTACCTGGCTCGTCTCTCTCGCGCTACGGTTGAGCCGGTCTCGCATGTCTTAGTATTTCCTTTTGTTATTACGACTTCGACGCTTCGGGTGCTACCGGACTCGTTTTTTTCCTGCAGTTATACTTTTTGTTTTCTTTTTTTTCCAATGACGCTACGGGTGCTACCGGGCTCATCTTTTGTGCTACGGCATTGCCGGTCTCACATTTGGCAAATTTTCATTTTTTTTTGCTATGCGTGCTCGATCGTTAGTTTATTTAACTCAGGTCCATTTTCCCTTAACGATTTTGCGGCGTCACAAGCGCTAGATCCTTAATATAACCATATTTCCAAAACGGCTGTGGCTTTCCACGACACTACGGATATCTCCGGACTTGTCTTTTGTTCAACATGTGCGCGCTCTTCCCCTTACTTAACCAAATTTATTCTGTCGCCACTACAATCGTCTACCACCGTCCATGCAAACTCAAATAATCTCCGAATTTCGCTAGTTTTCAGGATTTGCGATAACCATGCCAATTTACTCACCGCCTCTGCTTATTTTGTAGTTCGAAAAATAATACCGGCTACGCCAATTGTAGAATCCTCACTTTATTGGTTTCAATACACGTCCGCCTCTGCTTATTTTGTGGTTCGAAAAATAATACCGGCTACGCCAATAGTAGAATCCTCACTTTATTGGTTTCAATACACGTCCGCCTCGTTTGATCGTTTTCCACCGACTGCCCGATCGTGGGACGGTCTCCTCGGTTCTCTCCTCACGCTTTTTACCGTTGTAATCCTCTTCGCTCTCTTCGCTCCTATTCTCATAGTTCACACATATACTTCTACAATAACCTCTCCATACTTCTGCAAATTATTCTTCGCCGAGGCGTCGTGAATCTTCACGATTGTTGATCCATCATGCATATATATGGGTATAGCAAAGTTTGCTCCTTTGTATGGGATGCTGTGTTTCCCATCATGTTAATCGATTATGTTAAGCGCGATACTTGGGTCTTTAATGTCTACGTGACATCAAACGGACGAAGTCCGACGGTGAATTCTGTCCACCTGATTCATCGGAAACCCCAGCTTCCCCAACAACGAAGTCGATTACTTCATTTGGCGATTGCCTAGCAGGAACGTTGGAAAAGTCCAGCTTTATGTTGGAACGTCCCATTGCCGACATGGTGTCGGTCTTCAACTACTCTTGAGACGTAGTTTAATAATTCTCGACAGTAGCTTGTAATCTGTGTTAAGCAGGGATATGGTCCGAAAACAAGAAACGGAGCCCGTACCTCTTTTCTTTTTCACTAGAACTATGACACCGTCAACAAAGTCTCGCGGAAACTTTCCTTCAAGAGCCTCATTCAAAATGAGATGTAGTTCCCTTTGAATTATCTCGTATGCACGAAGATAAAATTCCTTAGGGATCCCATCAGGGAAAGGAGACTTTCGCGACGCAGCTTTTTTAATTGCATCGAGGATTTCATCAGGTGTGATCTCAACCATGCAATTATTATTGGTATCACAATGCTCTGGAATGATTTGGATACAGGTAAACGTGTCGTCCGTAGGCAAGTCTTCGTCAGAGTGCAGTTGTGTGTAATATGTGTGAATGTGTTGTCGGATATCTTCTTCTTGTTCAATCACTCTGCCATCTTCAGACAAAAGTTTGTCAATTACGGTTCGAGTTCGCCTGCGTTCCTCAAGTTGAAACGTGGACACACTCTCACCAGCAACACGTGTTTCGTTGATGCGTGTGTACTCTTCAGAGAAGCGTCTCTGAAGAGATTTTACCCTTGACTCGGTTTATATTACTAAGCTCGTCAGGGTTTGTCAGGTAGTTATTTACATTTGATTATTACGGTCCAGTGCCGTATTGTCATTTGTCAGGTAGTTATTGTAAGAGTTTTTTGGAACTCTATGCAGGATGCCCATACGCAAGCTAAACGCGGAGTATTTTTGATTCGTCTTCCAGCGGAAAAACGATTTGATTTTTGGTTTGGCGAATTGAATCCACCAATCCATCCAGGAACTGAAGTTCCTTCTTTGTCTTGTCCATACGTTCCACGTGCATATTTTCCTGTGTTAATATATGGGGCCTTAACTGCCAGTATCCATTGCTACGCGATCTTAGGCAAATGTTAACTGGCAGGCAAACTCGAACCGTCAGAGCTTTATGATCAGAAAAGGCCAGTACGTGTAAGCAAGTCGTCCGTAAGTGTGTCTTGAGTGTAGATGATACGTAACATCGATCGATACGTGAACCCGAACTACGTGTGACATGGGTAAACTCTACAATGTCGCCTTTGAGGGCCTCCCAGCTATCACACATCCCCATAACGTTGACAACATTCCTCAGAGCAGGGCTAATATTTCTCTCGCCCGTTGCGTCCTTTTGATTCAACACGCAGTTGAAATTCCCTGCGAGAATGACATGCTGAGATGCATTTCGCAGGTAGTACGCTATGGTGCGATTGAAAAAATCCTCCCGCTCTGACCAACATTGGCTTCCAGAGGGAGCGTAAACGTTACAGAGTGTGGTAGAATTCTCAAGGCGAAGACAGATTATACGTGAGTCTAAACTGCGTTCGACGTGAGAATATGTTAGGTGTTCCCGTATAGCGATCGCTTTTCCACGTTTATCAACATTCACATTCGAGAGCACTTTGTACCCAGGAAGCGCAATGTTGCCATCATACACTTCTTGTAGGAAAATAATATCAGCGTCAATTGATCGAACAAATGAACGCAGAGTATTTATTTTAGTCGGGTTTGAGATGGTATTTAATTTAATTGAAACTAATGTAAAACTAGCGAATCTCAAATAATTTTTTACCCCTCAGTGTGTGTGTTAGTAGCCGTGATTGTCTTTGCATTTTTCGGTGGTCTGCCAGGTTTACGCCTGACTGATTCTCCGATCGATGCGTTAGACGCGTCACTGTCAGTCTCGTCTTGGTTTTTACCAAGACTTACCTTTTGTTTCAGCGTCAGGATTTGTGGTAGGAGGTGTGGGGGTAGGATCCCGAGGAGCTTTGAACACAGTTACAGCTATCGCCGTAGCGCACTCGTATTCCTTCTGCTGTGCTGTTGATGTCGATGTTGCCGATGCGCTGCTCGGTTTCATCGGTGCCACCGTCAGAGCCTTCAGTGCTGCGGTCGGTTCCGTCGGTGCCACTGTCGTAGCCTTCGGTGCTACGGTCGGAGCCTTCGGTGTCACGCTCAGAGCCTTTGGTGCTTCAGTCGGAGCCTTCGGTGTCGCTGTCGGAGCCCTCGGTGCTACGGCTTTGCTAGTGAGCGTAGCACCCGCTACTTTTAGCGTTTTTGCCGGAGCTTTCGGTGGCGCAGGGTTTTTGGGTGCTGTTGCTGTCGCTGCTTCTTTTGTCACTCCGGCATATGATGTGCCTTGCTTAGCCAAGCTACGCTTGCTCTACGTGCATCCCATGCCAGTGTGTTCGGGCATCAAGCAGTATCGGCAGTACGGATTTTGCCCATTATATGTGATGGTGGTGCGCTCTTCCCCGATGGTAATCGTCGGTCCGATTTGGAGTGTCGGTGATTTGAGGATGATCTTAACCGTGATGAGTTTTTTCCCCGGCACTTCACTATCCGGACCGTACACAGTCTCCGTGATAGAAATGATTTTCCGAAGCAAGACATCGCTGCCTCGATTTCTGCTGCCGTGACATACGGCGGAAGCTCGTGCAGCCGCATTTCCGTTGCACCATCCTCTAGCATAATCGGCAGCGGATATGATGCTCCGTCGATGGTCAGGAAATGCTTCCCCTAGTGTTTTGATTCGATCTGCTCCGCTTGTTGCATCGTTTCCGTCTCAACGTAAACGATTGCCGTCGACGTGCACATTTGAATCCTCGTGACGACTTCTCCGGCTTCAAGGGTATCGACAATAAAGTTGATCACCTCTGAACGGGAAGGGCGTCTCGGAATCCCTTCGTACACTGTTTTTAAAGTGTTTGCCCTAATGGGCCTTGGTTTGATTGTCTCCATGACAATTTGAAACT
This sequence comes from Anopheles maculipalpis, assembly GCF_943734695.1. NCBI lineage: Eukaryota > Metazoa > Arthropoda > Insecta > Diptera > Culicidae > Anopheles > Anopheles maculipalpis. The sequence goes on along the minus strand of NC_064870.1, from coordinate 18,716,257 downwards.
CTGGTTACGTGATGAAAAAGTACTCTTGCTACTAGAAAAAAACAAGTCTACTCGCTGCAGCAGTCAAGAGCCAACAGGGGCATCGTAAATAGTTATTATGGTTTGTTTTAGGTTCTCCTATCTTTTTTAGTAACTCGTCTTCTGATGAGACGGCATATTATTTTGCACATTTTTTGAATTGCATTTCTTTTCTATTTGCTGGAGACATTGCACTCATGCTGATTTTTCCTTACGTCGTTGCTAGTCAGTCCTTTTCTAGAATAGGTGGTTTGCTTCCTGTTTCTGATTTTAAATGGATTTCCCTTACTGATAAGAGTTTCTTTGTTATTTTCTTATTCTTTAGAACTCCTAAAAGTTCTTTAGTGTTTTCGTTCTCTTTGTACGTCATTGCTAGTTTTGGTAGTCCTTTAACTTCTTCATATGAAAGTGCATGGAACATTTTAGGTTGATGAGACACTAATATGTTTGCTACATTATCTGAAGTATTGGCGTTTGTCAATGATCTGGTTATCCCATTGATGGCCTTAATCTCATCCGATGTTATTGTAATGCGTGACAAAGCATCCGCTACTACATTTTGTTTTCCTTTCACGTGTTCGATTCTAAAATCGAATTCTTCGAGATCAAGTCGGATTCTCGTTAGTTTGGATGAAGGATTTTTCATAACGAACAGGTAAACTAACGATCTGTGGTCCGTTTTTACTACACTTTTTCCAAATAGAAACGGCTTAAAATGCAGAATTGCCCAATGTAGCAATTATCAAAAAAGAACTAATAGCCTTTTTTGATAATTGCTTTATTTAACTCGCCCTTTGTGAACGTTCTGCTGGCGAAAGCGATTGGTAAGTCTCTCCCGTCATAGGATTGAGACAGTACTGCTCCACATGCTGCTGTGGAAGCATCCGTTGTTAGTATCAATTCTTTTTCCAAGTCGGGATACTGCAATAGTTTTGGGTTCATCAGCGTTTTCTTGAGGTAATCGAATGCTTCTTGGCATTGGGCTGTCCAATTGAATATTGCTTTCTTTTTCAACAGGTTGTTTAGGGGTTTTGCTTTTTCTGAGAAGTTTGGTACAAATTTAGTATAATAATTGCAAAATGCAACGTGTCTTCTTACGTCATCTACATTTGTAGGAATCGGATAGTTCTTGATACAGTCGAATTTTGAATAGTTTTTGGTAGCAACTTCTTGTTTATTTGCCTGAAATCGACCACTAATCTCCATTTCTTCTCTTTTGATGGCTTTTCAGGAACTAGTAGTATTGGTGAATTGTAATGTGATTGTGAGAAAATCTCACTTAATTACTGGCTGTAAAGTTTTCTTTGCCGAGAGAAAAAAACCGTGATCACTTCGCGCCGTTCCGTTCGAGAGTGTGTATTCCTCTGTCAATTGAGTTCATTACAATTTGCAAGTTCATTCCTTATTCTAAAGTTCATTTTGCTCTAGATGATTTCATGTAACTAACTTATCTAGTGCAATCCCTTTTCGTTCGTCATTGAAATATTTCATGAAACCTGAATTTAAACATTCCCGGCCTCCAAAGAAGGAACTTCTTTTAATTCATGAAACTTATAGAAATTCGCTACCGTCTGCTTATAGCATCGATTTATAGCAGAGTGTGACGATCGTTGATCGATTACTCTCTGTACCTGGGTGTTTGTTTACATTGCTAACGGAAGTGTGATTGCCTAACATTTGTCATACAAAGTTTAAGTATTGGGTAACAATGCGATTCTGGCCGTTGCTCGTACAATTTCCTTTCCTGCGGCTGTTCGTAGCGTTACAACTCTAACTATACCGTCCTTCCCTGGATGTAACGCTGTGATTCTTCCCATTGGCCACAAGGTAGGTGGAACATTATCTTCTTTAATGATCACCAGTTGCCCTTCTTTTAGTTCTACCGGTGGCACTGAATATTGCTTCGCGCGAGCTTGAAGCTGCTGCAGGTATTCCGGATACCAACGCGACCATATACATTGAAGATGCTTTTGAATTAGCTGAAACTCCTTCAACCTGTTCGACGGAACCTGTCTTCTATCAACCTGTGGCACAGACAACATATTCGACCCTACCAAAAAATGACCGGGCGTGAGCGGTTCCATGTCTGAAGGCTCACTTGATAACGGAATCAGCGGTCGAGAATTCAAGCACTGTTCGACCTGTGCCAGCAGTGTAATCATGCCCTCCTGAGTGAGGCTCGTGCCTCCTAACGTGCGGATGATGTGTTGTTTCGCTGATCGTACCTGAACTGTTCGTTCTTCTTCCGTTAATTCTTCTTCTATTTCAGGATCTCCCTCAGGCCAACATTCTTCCTTGCTACTAAGCTAAACTGGCCCATGCCACCACCGGTGACATAATCGCAATTTGTCTGGAAGCAGACCACGTGATACATCGTCTGCTGGATTGTCCACACCAGGGACATGCCTCCAGCACTTTATCCTGGTCTCGGCCTTAATTTGTGCCACTCTATTGGCTACGAATGGCTTCCAGCGTCGCGGTGACGAATTTAGCCAATGCAGAACGGTCATCGAATCAGTCCAGCCGAATATTTCATATGAACCGTTGAGGGACTGACTGACCTTCTGGAACAGCTGCATTGCCAATCTTGCTGCACAAAGCTCTAACCTGGCGATTGAGTTAGTGTTTGCTAGTGACACAACCTTCGATTTAGCAGCCAAAAGATGTACCGAGATTTCTGAATGGCTTTCCGTTCTAAGGTAACAACAAGCACCATACGCTAATTGGGAAGCGTCCGCGAATAAGTGCAACTGCACGCTTGTTGCTTCTCTAAGTGATGCAAATCGAGGGATGCGCACTTCACGAAGTGAGTGTAGTTTGGAATGAAACGCCGTCCATTCCCTTTGAAGATGTGATGGTAGCTCACTATCCCAGTCCCAAGCCTTCCCGTTGGACTTCAGGGACAACAATTGTTGCATGAACAGTTTGGCAATGATGATGGTTGGACTAAGTAAGCCGAGTGGGTCGAAGATTCGGGCAATATGCGACAAAGTTAGCCTCTTTGTCAAAACCGTCGATGCAGGTGGCAGATCAATACGGAACCGAAGCATGTCAACTGCTGGCTCCCACATGAGTCCCAGTGTTGATACAGATTGTGGATCTTGCCATTCGTGTGTTGGAAGAACTGCCAAATCTTCTGATGGAACACCTTTCAGTGCTTCCGGTGTGTTGGATGCCCACTTTTTTAATGAGAAGCCTGCCGAGTTAAGCATTTCCGTGATCTGGCTTCGCATCTCGATTGCATCGGCTACGTCTTCTGTTCCCGTTAGCAAGTCATCTACGTAGAAATCATGAAGAACTGCAGTCACTGCTTTTGGAAACTGTATTTGATGATCGTATGCCATTTGTTTTAAGGTTCGCGTTGCCAGAAATGGTGCGGATGCGGTGCCATAGGTTACCGTTTGTAATTGGAAGGTTTGAATAGGCTCTGTGGGATTGTATCTGTACCGAATACGAAGGTATCTTTGGTCGTCGTCATCATGGCGAATTTGGCGGTACATTTTTTCGACATCTGCTGATAGTGCTATCGCATGTGATCGAAATCGAACGATTATTGTGAAGAGATCGTCCTGAATCACAGGCCCAACCAACAGTTTGTCGTTCAAAGAGTATCCAGAAGCCGATTTGCATGATGCATCGAATACTACTCGCACCTTTGTGGTTGTGCTCGTTTCCTTTACCACCGCGTGATGAGGAAGATAGTAGTGCTCGCCGGAATCATCGAATGGATCGGTAAGACGTTTCATGTGGCCGAGCTGTTCGTACTCCTTCATGAATTTGGTGTACTCTTCCTTCATTGTAGGGTTGCACATCAATCGACGTTCTACTGCTAGGAGCCGACGATCCGCGATCGCCTTGGACGCTCCTAAAACGATACTTGGATTAGAAGTCTGCGGTAAACGTACAACATACCTGCCCGATGTATCTCTTGTTGCAGTGGACACGAAATGCTTCTCGCAAGCATCTTCTTCCGCTGACAATGCTGGATCACCGCCAATCGTCTCGATTTCCCAGAATCGTTCCATAATCGAATCCAGCGAAGATGTACTGCTGCAGCCAGGTGGCACAAATGCGAATCATGCGAAATGTCTGATGATGCATTGCCAGCAACGACCCAACCAAATGGCGTCTCTACAAGCCAAGGTTTCCCTTTGCTGAGGGAACGTTTCTTACCAGAATGGAGCTCCCAATACGTGTCTCCACCAATTATGACATCGATCTTGCCAGGCACATGGAACAAAGGATCCGCGAGTGGCAAGTCAGGGATTTTCCACGACGACGCATCGATAGGTGCCGTTGGAATTTGGAAGAATGGAGGGTCAACAACGAGCAACTCGAGTTGACAAGCATACGTGTGGTTCCTAGATGCCACGGTTGCAACGATTGAACCCTTCACCTGTTGCACTTTGTTCCCGATGCTCGAGACCGACACGTTCACCTTGTTTCGAGGTGTCCCAAGCAGCTTCCGAGCTAGCGGCTCGGAGATGAAATTCGACATGGAGCCGGAGTCGAGGAGCGCCCGTGCCTCATGTCTCACACCATAATCGTCCACGATGTTCAGTAACTCGGTTTCCAAAAACACCATACCGTTATTGTTTTGCACTGCCATAGAAACTGTTGAATCCACCGCCGGAATATGCAGAAGCGTATGATGACGCTGACGACAAGTACGGCACGAATAATCCGACTTACACTGTTTAACCTGGTATGAATCGCTTAAACAGTTCCAACACAAATGCTTCGACGACACAATTTCACGACGTTGCTGCACGTCCTTTCCGTTGAATACCGGACAGCTCCTTAAAAAGTGACTGTCGACACACTGCAACGGACACTTATTGTTTGCAGTACCGGGGGGAGATGACCGCGAGGAAATTGCGTTTTTTATAGATCTACGTGGAGCGGCAGAACGTAGTTTGCCGGCCACCTTACTCTCACTTTCGGTCGAAACACTCGCGAAGTTATTAGTCGATTTCAAGATTTGTATTCGGTCCTGTACAAACTCGATGACGTCTCTATAACGATCTTTCGTGAAATGCACTGAGTGTTTTTCTCCCACGCTAATAGGGTAGCACGATCCAACTTCATCAACAGCATGTTGGATAACGGTGTGTCCCACGAATCTACTGGCTCGTTCAGTTTCACAAAACCATTCACGTATCGCGAAAATTCGTCCACTAAGCTGGTAAGTTTTATCACACACTCCGATTGCACTCCGGGAAGATGGTGTAGCTTACGATAATATTCCCGTACGAGCAACCGCGGATTGTCATATTGTTTTAGTAGCGCGGACCAAGTCACCGAGTAGTTATCTGCCGTTAACTGCGTATGTTCAAAGGGAAGCGCCGCTTCCCCCTTTAATGACGACAGCAGATATTCCAACTTTGCAATCGATGGAAGCTCCGGTGAGGCATCGATGATCGCGATGAAGCGGTCACGAAACGACAGCCATTTCGTTTGATCCCCATCGAAAGATGGCAGTTCGATTTTTGGAAGGCGCAAATGTGGCGCGTTAGGCCTATCAAACGCGAGCGTGGAAGAGGCCATGCCTGACGTACCCTTCAAAGAACTTTCGTCCCTTGGAAGCCTTTCCCGCAGAAAAGCCTTCAGCTTCCTGCACCACTCCTTAACGTTGATTCGCTCGATGATGCATGCTTCGATCGCTTCGTTGCTGTCGTCGAGCTCCTCCAGCTTTGCTACTGCAGCGAAGAACCCTTCCTTGTACCTTTCCAGGTCTTCTATCACTTCTGGGATTTGCTTTGCATCATCCCCAGAAAACTGTTCCTTGAACCGTTCGAGCGCACTTATATTCTCCAACGCAATCCGCTTCCGTAACTGAATTGGCTTTAGTTTTTTATCCATTTCACGAATAAAACACTCACGGTAAGTAAAGAGTCACACGAAAGAACACGTTACCGCTTGGCGCGAAATTTCAAACGATGGCGATGACCGAATCGTTGACCGTTGCCCTTGATGCAGAGCGTTGCGCGATGGCGGTAAACGACGCGAAGACGATAATACAAATTTGCTCTTGATGCAGAGCGTTATTCCGAGCCCTTGATGCAGAGCGATGAATAAAAATCCGAAAACTTTACAATCCGGTTCGAAGGACCAAAAATGTGAGAAAATCTCACTTAATTACTGTTTTACTGTAAAGTTTTCTTTGCCGAGAGAAAAAAACCGTGATCACTTCGCGCCGTTCCGTTTGAGAGTGTGTATTCCTCTGTCAATTGAGTTCATTACAATTTTCAAGTTCATTCCTAATTCTAAAGTTCATTTTGCTCTAGATGATTTCATGTAACTAACTTATCTAGTGCAATCCCTTTTCGTTCGTCATTGAAATATTTCATGAAACCTGAATTTAAACAGTGATATTGAATGTTCGATGATATCATCCTCGAGCATTTTGCTTATTCGTCTCCTAATCTCAGGCCCTTGTTCGTGTATTTGCTTATAGTTCGGTACATACACAGGTGGTTTGTCTTCTAGCCTAATTTTTTGTTCGTAAAAGTTGTTAGTTTGTCTGTATGTAAATGGAATATGTCATTGTATTCCGCTAGCAATTGTTGGAAAGATTGTTCCGTTTTCTCGGAGAAGTTTTCTTTTTGTATTAATTGCTGTAACGCTTCATACCTAGCTTTATGTGGGTTAGTGTTGTTTTGAACTATATTAAATGCTCTAAGTGAATGTGACGAGACATGGATGGAACTGAATCAATCCTGCTCCATTGGTCGGTTGGACAGGTACACGCGGGAGAAAACGCGTATTAAACGCGTTAAATGTTCCAAGCGAGGCGATGTAACTAACATTTGGTGCGAAACTTGCACCTAGTTCTCCAAGTTTACGAATGTAATCGTAAGGTATGTCAAACTGGGCGTAGCCAGTACCGTAGTGCGTGGCTGAAGTTTGCTCCTTCGCTATTCCGATCTTTGCTTCGAGAGCCAAAAGAGTTACACGGTACAACGCTGTGGCCAGGGGAACCGGCTCAAGCTGACGAATCGTTAGTCGGGCGACACGAGCTACTACTGCTCGAATGATGAAACCAATTTCTCGAATAGTTATTGGTACGATGACAGTGCGAGGAGTGACTGCGACTTGCAATGATGAGAGAGCTTCCGACATATTCTTAAAGCCAAAATACAGGTGTTCGTATATCGCTTTCTTCTCCATTGCTGACGTTTCCTCAGACTTCTTCTTACGGAATGTCTCCTTGCGACGGACATCACGAGAAGGTTTCCTAGGTTGATGGCCCTGCAGCTTGCTCCTCCTGGGGCGGGGGGCGGTTAGCAGAACGGTTATAGGTGTTGTTCGGCATGGTTAATTATCCAAATTGGTTAATGGAGTGGCAATCCAAGCTCCTACTATATTGGATTGCCACGCTGAACTATATTGAACTATATGAAATGCTCTAAGTTTAACCGATTATGCCCGGGATTATCCGCCATTATGGCGGATTTCTATTATCCATAGGTCGTAATCGATGATGTATTTCGAACCTGTATTTGGTTAGAAAAACTTTCCCAAGTATGCCGTCCAATGGAAGAGGAAAATTTTCCGGGACGATGTGGAAGTCCTGATTGACCTTGGTTCCTTCTATTTGTATATACGAGTGGTCGGTTCCCAGTGATGTCACTGTTCCCTCGCTTATGCCTGTAAGGGTACATGTTTTATTTGGGTTTTTTTCTACAATTCTATAGTACTTGCCATTGTCACGGTTAAGTTCTTCTACTTCTCTTTAATAAATGGTTTTCCACAATTATCTTGGGAGCTGTTTGTTTTTCGTATATTTCCCTAGTGTTCTCCCTTAATGTTGTAAATACGCCTGGTCTGTAGCTTTGTCATTTCTGACTTTATATGCAACATTTTAGTGTAGCAAGTTCATTTATATAAAAAAGTTATCTGTATTTTTTCGAATATTCATTCTTGTATTATTTGTCTAATTTTTTCCTTGTCTTAATATTTCTTACATGTTTCATGTTTTTTTTTTGTTATTTCTTGCTTTCATGTATCTTGATTTGTCTTAAAAATATGTACTTATCTGCCGTGAATTATGTTGAAACACTCGGCTGCCGCGTAATCGTTTCCTGTTGGCACCTCACGTTAATACCTGTAGTCGTTCACGTCTACGTTGAAACTCCTGTATGTTTGCATTCTAGTAGATACTCCTGTCCGTTAAGATCCTTGTTGAGACTTTAGCTCTTAGGCTGCTACGTTGGAGACTCCTGTCCCTTTAGATTCCGCCGGTTCACTTTTGTGACCGTGGTCTCGCCATCATGAATCATCATTACGGTTGCGTCTTCTTGTCACTCCTTTAATATGCTCGGTCGGTTATGTGCTTTTTGTTGAACACTATTGTGGAATTTTATGTGAATGAACATTCCACTTTTTATCTTTATCTTAAAGAGTCTATAATGGCCTATATGTCCCAAAGGTTCCAAATGATAATCTTAGATTATTCTCAGTCTGTTTTCTGTTATCATTACATGTACTCAATACATATTTACTGCTACATATGTTGTGCACATCACTGTTCTTGAGTTCACGTTATTTTGATGATTGTAGAATTTTTCATAACCACCACGCGACTTTGCAATTTAGCGGTGTGCGTCATTTCTTTTATCGTCGTCTGATACACGCTTGGACATTTTCATTTTTCATACCAATGCAGTTTTTGCAGACTTGCAATTCTCAAAAGTTCTCGAACAATAGGTTATATGTTAGTCTGATATATTTTCCATCTCCACTTATTTTCCCATGTTATACAATGCACTCTTCTGTTCGAACATTGCCAATTATCGTCACTTTTTGCACGAAGGTTTCCTTGTAGTGTATTCCCAGACATTTTCGCTTGTATTGAATAAATCCGTTCAAAGATCATTGACAAACCATTTCACTTTTCAGCATCCAGAGCACATATTAACGCCATGTAATAAGTTTGAGGTCACTTCATTCACAGTCACTGTAATTATACAGTTTTTGATGCATTGTACTTCATGTATTCTTTCTGTTCATACCGTTTTACGCGGCAAAAGGTCACTTTAGCTTGCTTGTTATGCTAAAAAACATAACCACTGTCACGGTCGCCATGTGGTGAACAACGGTTTGGATCGGTTCGGTTTACGGCTTGGCACGTGTTCTATTTGAACGGTTTACTTCGCGATCCGTTTCGAGCGCCACACTGAAGAGTACAAACTCGCACTTCTACGCGGTGACTCATTTTTTGTGAAGGCGGACTAAACAATTGGTGCCGGATCGAACTTTAATTCTAGCAAGAGAACACTGACGGGTTGGAATGAGACTCTCGACATTACTTTACTGATGTTAGGATCTCGAGTTGAATCAGCATCATGCTTTGTCAACGAACTGTAACTCGGCACTGTCTACCTTTGCTTCTCGAGCGGCTTTTATTTAACGCTTTCTTTCAATGGTCTGCCAACATTTGTCCATCGTGTGTTTGGCAAATGTGGTGCTGATGAGTTGTTCCGGGTTTGGGATGTTTTGTGTTTACAGTGTGTTTTTCCTTATTTACAGAGTGCGGCTCTTCCGTATTCCGTTTTGTCTATGGTCTTGGCGTCAACACTAAATGTTTCGTTAATCCTTATTGTTTTCTATCCTGGTGCTGCGTTATTGCATCCGCATGAGTTTTTTGGGTTACGCTTGTTTATGGCCTACATATTGCATGTTTGGAATGTCACATCGGTATGCGGTAGTTTATGTTAGTTCCTGTTTCTTTAAATGATTCTAGCCCCTTTTCCTGATTTGCACGGCAGGTGTGGAATGATGCTGTTGACAGATATGCTACACCTTCCCCCTTTGGAAGAATAATGTAGTGTAGCGAAATTATTCTCCTAACTTTATGGCTCTGTTTTTATGTACTACTTGTTTTTCATGTTGTGTATTCTCGATTTCGATATTTGTACCTAGCATTTTTGTTACTGTGTAAGGACCTTTGAAGAGTGGGTCCATTTTGATTCTATTTTCGTTGGTTATGGCTACTTTGTCGTTTAATTGTGTTTGGATTGGATTAGTTTTTGTTTGCTGCTGCAATGTTGTGTCTTTCTCCCTCTCTATGTATTGTTTTGTTCTATCATGTGCTATTTATAATCTGAATTTGAGTTCTTGTGCATAGTCCTCATGATTGTATATTGTTGCGTTGCTCTGTACTATTCCTTTTTGCCATTTTTCATTTCTTCCGAAAACTAGCTCAAATGGTGTATAACCATGCTCTAAGTTTAGTGTTGTGTTATATGCGAATGTGTAGTAATTGAGCCAATTATCCCAATCGTCTTTGTGTTCATTTGAAAAAATTCTAAGTTATTCGTTTAAACATTTGTGGTTTCTTTCTAATGCTCTTATTGTTTGTGGGTGATATGCGGTTGCGAATTTCTTTTCTATTTTGAGTAATTTAGAAATGTTGTTAAAGATTTCATTTTTGTATTCTGTGCCCATATCTGTTCTAATTTCTGATATGTTAGTTCCGTATATAAACATGAATTGTTCTACCAGAGCTTTGGCAACTGTAGTCGCTTCTTTGTTTGGAATTGCTATTGCTGTTACGTGTTTTGTGAAGTTTCATTGTATTGTTACAGCATATCTATTGATGTTGTACGTTTTTTGGAATGGTCCTACTGTATCGATTGATATTATTTGAAATGGTTGTATTGGTGTATCTGTTTTTACAAATTGTTCGATGGTTTTTTTTTCTTCTGGTGTTTGTTTAATTTACATAGGTCGCAATTGTTTACAAAATTTTTAATTGTTTTCTTCTGATTTGCCGAAACATATTCTTTCCTTAGTTTTTTGTACATTTTACATTGTCCTATATGACTTCCTGTAGGCGTGTTATGTGTTTTTTCGAGTATTTCCTTGATTGTATGTGGGTCTTCGATGTATTTCGGGGCATTTTTTTTATAAAAAATTGTTTATTTGAAACAACTTAAAAACTAGCTAACAAAAGAAAAGTGAGGTACACGTAGGGACGACGTACAGGTTTTACAAAGAACACTTAAGGATATTTTCATCAATCACAGCATTGTTGTTTCCAACAATGTGGATGATGTAGTTTGCAAACAAACGAAGGATAGGAATCCTCTTACTTATGCTGATGTGACTTAAAATAGGTAAGAGGAGGGAAGGGAAGCTGAGGTTGTGGTTTGGAACAATGGCTTCCATAGCCTGCAACAGTATGCTCCAAGCACTAGACAACCTGGAGCACAGGGCAAACTTGTGCTCCAGAGTCTCTGGCCGGGAGCAGAATGAACAGGCTGAAGGAGCCCTATTCATCCTGTCGAGCAGCAGTCCGTGTGGCACCTTGTTGTGCACCAGCAAGTACAGTATCGAGCGTTGGTCGGATGAAAGTTTGTAGCTGGTGACGTTTTTCCAAATCCATCGCCAATCCGTGGAAGGTAACTCCATAGCCACTTTGGAGTCTGGAAGTCTGTCGACCATCATTTGCCGCAAACTTTTGGTTGTGACTGTAGGTACCGGATGGTATGCGAGCTGCTGGATTACCATCCGAATGCACGGATACGTTGTGGCAATGGAGCCTATAGTCGGGGGATTCCCAGCACAATCTATGTGCTGAGCCCCGATTTTCAGGCAACCCTGCTGTGCAGCGTACCGATTCACCAGCAACGCTGTTGTGGTAATGGCGGGAATGTGAAGATTGAGTCCACCTCGGTTGCGTGGAAGGGCCAAATGGGTTAATGGGATTCGAAAACCCCCAGATCCGTTCCACAGGTAAGATCGCACCGTCTTGGAGGCCAAATCGATGTCCATCGATCGTGCGCCACACACCGATGCAACAAACCAAAGCTTGGGCAGGAGGAAAGTGTTCAAAAGCACCACCTTTTGCGCCAAATTGAGGTCTCTAACACGATGCAATCTGACCAAATGACGGAACTGATGGATTACGTTTTCCCAGTTATGCCCCATGGCCTCCCGTATATTGTTCGTGAACAATATGCCAAGCAGGCGCAATCTTTTTACTTCCCGCAGCCACGGAACATGCATCGGGGTGGTTGTTGATGTGATGTGTCCTATGTCCAGTGCCGTTGTTTTTTCCACGTTCAGTTTCGCCCCAGCGGTTCTTCCAAACGCTTCTATTGTTGTTTTAACCTCCTCGAGTTTGGGAAGGGAGGTTGTCACCACCGAGATGTCGTCAGCATATCTGTTTATTGTTTATTGTTTATTGTTTAATAATTGATTTGTCCACCGAGAACGGTTTAACGAGGCAAACACGCTTGCTATGGCTAAGATGCTTTACAAAAATTTACAATAAACGCAGAGAACTTTTAAATTGGGACATAGACATCGTAAAATCAAACTGACACGAACATTGATTGAAACGCTTAATCATGGCCTTAAGCGGGGCGTTAGTACCGTATAGTGTGTTAGCGCGAGCTTCGTGCAACATTTGTCGGTGTCTTGATACCGGTCGCGGGACAGCAAAAGAAATCCTACTTACTAGTGACGGATCATCAATGGTTTCAAGTAGTAGTCCTGCTATAAAGATAACCTGAGCTCTGTTGCGCCTGACTTCTAACGTTTCTAGGCCCAGAAGAAGACAACATTGATTGTAGGGTGGTAGTAAGTAAAGTATTGTCTCAAGTCGTCTTATAGATATATCAGTATAAGGACAAGTCACAATAGAACAGTATTCTAACATCGGGCGAACTAACGAACAATACAGAGATTTTAGACAATATGGGTCATTAAAGTCCCTGGTCGATTTAAACAGTATACCTAGTGTTCTATTTGCGCGGTTAATAACGTTGTCATAGTGATGCTTAAAAGTCAACTTATCGTCAATCAAAACGCCTAGGTCACGTATTTCTTTAGTTCTCGCTATCTTGATGCTATTTATCTGATATTCGTACCTAACAGGTGAGCGCTTCCGAGTGAAAGACACCACAAAGCACTTTTCTGTACAAACCGTCAATGAGTTCTGGATGCACCACAGGTTAAAAACAGTAACAGCAGGTGCTGGTGAAAGGACGAGAGGTGTGTTGGCCAAATTGAACGCGATATGTGCGGTTTAGGAGGTATGAGCTCAGCCATGCTGTGATTTTGATGGAGAAGCCTAACAAATGGAGCTTACGGAGTAGTATTTCATGGGATATACTATCGAAAGCTGCCCTTAGGTCAGTGTAGATACAGTCCATCTGTATGCTCTGGTCCATACAGTTCGCACACTCGGATACAAATCGCACCAAATTTGTCGAGGTGGAACGCTTGGGCATAAAGCCGTGTTGTTCCTTCACAATGTAGCAGGCTGAAGCATGCAGGATCGATTCGCGAACCATTATCTCCAAAACTTTCATGCATGCGCACATGGATGTGATACCCCTGTTACTGGTAGCGAGATGCTTGTCCCCTTTCTTATACAGCGGTACCATCCACGATGTTTTCCATATCGCAGGAACAATCTCATTTTCAATAGACAGTTTAAATATTATATTCAAATGAAAAGTTTTTCAATACGCTGTCTTATTTGCTATAATTTTTCCCTACAAACTGTCTTAAATATATTTGTATATCCATATTTACTCTTTCCACTACAATTGCTTGAGGATGATTAGCAGATGTGTTTATTTTTTCAATGTTCAATAGATTGCATGTATCTTTCATAATTTCACTCCAGTACCGATCTAGACTCGATAGCGAACGGACGTATTTCGAGAGCAAGGGACTACCACACACACATAACGCACTTAAGTAGTAGTATAACCCCAGTGCACTATCTCGCCCAGCAATGGGTCGTAGGAAAGATTTAATTACTAAGAGGCGTGCTGCAGTATCTCCAGTGGCGTTTCACAATTCAGTGGAAGATATTGGAAATACACCGAAAACCGTGAGACAAACCGAACAAAATCCGTTCGATATTCTAACGATTCGATTCGATATTTCTGTTAAAAACGATCGAAGATCAAGAAATAAACGTAAATCCTACAACCACAACCACGAGGACGACAAAGTTACCACCACCAATCGTTGTGTCGAATTCAAACGTTGGCGACGTACACAAAAAAGTACTTGCAGCTGGTGTAATAAAATACACTACCTCAGTGACCAACAACGGCACGCTAGTACGCACTACAACAAGCGCAGATTTTCGAGCGATAGTGAACTATTAAAAAACAACGAGCTCGAATTTCCACACATACCAACTTGACGAGGAGAAGACTACAAAGATCGTGTTACTAGGCTTGACAGATAAGCCACTGGAAGAGGTTACACGCATTCTAAATGATGAAAATATCACACCAATAACGGTAAAAAAGCTAACCATAAAAAAGAAGCGGTACGACGACCAAGCTGTGTACCTGCTACATTTTAAAAAAGGCACCGCGGATATGAGATTATTGCGGTATATCACAGCTCTTGAACATCAAGTAGTGAAATGGCGCTATTTTTCGAACAGTAGTTCGATTATGCAATGTAAAAATTGCCAACGTTTCGGCCATGGAGCAGCAAATTGTTTTTAGACCACCGGTATGCATAAAGTGCGCTGAGCATCACGGTTCTGCAAACTGTCCAGTAGCGAAGCTTTCTACGGACGGAATCATACCGAAGCACAAACTAAAATGTGCCAACTGCGGAGGGAATCATACTGCGAATTATTTCGGATGTCCGAAACGCATAAATAAAACGGCGACCGAAAACGACAAGATAAGGCTTACAGCATCAAAACAGGTATCAATTTCAAACGGTAATTTCCCCCTCCTTCCTTCAAAACAGTCATCCCAAACTCCTACGGCTAACACACATACTAACAAATTATCGGCACAGCCAATGAACTACAGTTCGTTCGCCAAAGTAACGGCAAATAACCATGATGACCTCTTCAACTCCAAAGAAATAGTTGAAATAGTCAAAGAACCTTCGCGTGCCTGAGGAATTGTTCAAATAAAGAAGACCAAATTTTAGTGGTCTTCAAAATTGTCCAAAAATATTCCGTTATCCGTGATGGCAGGACTCAACAACATAACAGTTTCCTACTGGAATGCTAACAGCATTACCAACAAAAAAATCGAGCTTATCTTATTACTTAGATAAAAACAAGATAGATGTCATGATAGTTTGTGAAACATTTCTCAAACCAGGACAGAGGTTCAATGTGACAAATTATAACACATACAGAATTGACAGATTACACGGGGCCAAAGGCGGCGTTATGATACTGGTTAGAAGCAGTGTAGAGCACAAATTACTTCCTGCTTATAATCTTAAAGTAGTTGAAGCCATTGGTATTGAAATAAGACATAATAATATTCCTATATTAATCATTGCCACCTATCATCCCAGAGCTAATTCTGACATGGTAATATATGGATATGGTAGACATAACATAACTCAAACTTTAAATCAATTTATATGCAATTTACAAATGTTATTAAAACTCAACTAAACTTAATACGTAATGAGGCATGGTCGAAAAACCTTGCGTCAATGAATTCCCAAAATAATCCAAACAAACTATGGAAATTTGTAAAAATTATACGAAACCAACCAAAAACCATTCCAGCTTTAAAAGAGGATGGTAAAATATTGCTGACCCCTGTCGAAAAATGCGAGTCTCTGAAATCGCATTTCCAAAAAGCACATAACACTACCATCAACAATTCCAGTAACCAAGAAAACAAAGTAAATACGACCTTTAATCGTTTTTACAATAATTCAACTATCACAGACTTTGTCCCAAGAGAACTTATTAGGCCAAAAGATGTTTTAAAAATGATAAAGAATCTAAAATCCAAAAAATCCACTGGGTTAGAAAACATAAATAATAAAGCAATAAAAACACTCCCGAAGAATGTTATAATATATTTAAATGTAATTTTCAACAGTTGCTTAAAGCTAGAATACTTTCCGACCAAATGGAAAATTTCGAAAGTAGTTGCAATCCCAAAACCAGGGAAAGACAATATTTTAGCGGCTAATTACAGACCTATCACCCTTCTCAGTTGTCTTGGAAAAAATTTCGAAAAGATTATTGCAACAAAGTTAAGATCCCACACCGACAGATACAATATCATTCCAAAATGTCAATTTGGATTTCAACCAGGACTATCTACAACACACCAGTGAGATCGACTGAAAAAGGACATTATTTCCAATAGTAACATAAAAAAATCCACCGCTTTAGTATTATTAGATTCAGAAAAAGCGTTTGATACCATCTGGCATAAAGCTTTGCTCTTTAAACTCATAAAATTAAAGTTTCATCATTATTTGATTCACATTATACATAGCTTCATCACCGACAGGAAAAACTCAGTCTACATTTCAAATAGTACAACAGAAACATACACGCCTGGAACAGGTGTTCCGCAAGGAAGTGTACTCTCTCCTCTTTTGTTTAATATTTACATCTCTGACTTACCGGAAATGAAGGATTGCAACCAATACTTATATGCTGACGATGTAGCAATAAGTGCCTATGGTAAAAAAGCTAAAACTATAATTAAAACTCTTAATTTTAACCAAAACTATAATTAAAACACTTAACAGTTATTCGAAGTACTGTCTCAAATGGAAGCTAAAAATAAATAGAGATAAATCGGAAGCATTATTTTTTACCCGTTTCACTAGGGCAAATAAAATTCCAACCACGCAACCTCATATAGAAAACACACCTATACCTTGGAAGGAAAATGTCAAGTATCTTGGCTTATTACCTGACAAAAGATTAACGGTTAGACATCATACAGAAAACACAATTATAAAATGTTAAAAAATCTTTCGTGCATTGTTCTCATTTCTAAACAGAAGATCACAGCTTAGTTTTACAAACAAATTATTGCTCTATACTGCTTTAATCAGACCAATCATAACATACGCCTCCCCTGTCTGGGTAATGTGCGCTTAAACACACAAAAATAAGTTTCAAATCTGTCAGAACAAATAACTAAAAACTATATTAAATGTTCCTCCATGGTACAGGACAAACTCGGTACACAGAAGGTGTAACATGAGTACCATCGAACAGTACATAATGAAATTAACAACTAACTATAACAATAGAAACCCTATGAACTTCAACACAATAACCGGCTAAATAACCAATCCTCCCCATCCTCCTTTTACTCCCACATTTTCCCACACCTTACCATCCCCGAAACTCAAACCGTTTTTTAAAAAATCTGGGTTTTCATAAGCCAATACAATTCTACCGACTTCTAAAGATAAAAAAAAACTAGTATAAAAATAGAGTAAGAAAGGATAAATACTTAAAAACTGGGTTATAAACTAGATTAAGCATAGATTTACATAATTATAATTTGTTTATTCATGTGGGTTTTTTGCAAAAAGAAATTTCCCCACGAAACATTTTCAAACGCTAGATCGGTAAATTTAACGTTTTAAAATCGACAAGGTCAAAAATAACTTAACAACAACGAGGAAAGATGAGATCGAACCCGTTAAAAAAATGTAATGTTTGTACATTGTACAAATTGATTTTTACTTGAATAAACTACTACTACTACTACTACTACTACTACTACTACTCATAATTTCACTCATGAAGTTTGTTCCTTGGTCTGTTACTACTTCCATAGGGGCGCCTACAAGACAGATCAACTCTTCAACGAATGCTTTGACTACAGTTGCTGCATCTTGATTCTTTATCGGTGTAACTACGAGATACCGCATTAAATCATCCTGCATAACTAGACCGTATAAATTTCCTGATTCCGATTAAGGTAGAATGACGATGTCCATGTATATATTTTCGAATGGACTTAGTGAATTAGTGGATATTTTCATTCAGGTATCTTATTGTATCTACCAATCTTATTTAGTTGACATGATCAGCATCCTTTTACATATTTTTCTATGTCCCTATCCATTCCTGTCCAAAAGAGTAACTCCTTGATTTTTGTTTCATTCTTCTTTCATCCAAATGCCTCCTAAAGAAGCGTGATGAAATTCTTATAATACAGTTCCTATTTTTTTCATCGGCTTAAATCCTCTCAGAATCTAGTTTGCAGTTTTTGTATTTGTTTTTGGTTGCTTCCTTTATTCTTTTAAAGTTTTCTCGTCTCTTTATTTCTTTTTCACTTGCTTCGTTATCTACGTTTACTACAACTACATTTTCCTTTCCTTTATTATATCTTATTTCACACTTTACTCCTTGCAGTCTCAATCTTATTGGAGATAAAATTGGCGAATGTTCTTTAAGGCGCCATATGGAAGCTAGTGGCCTATGGTCGGAATATATTAGAAATATCTACCCAAATATGTAGTGTTTAAAATATTCCAATGGCTATACTATCGCTAATATTTCCTTTTCAATCGGATGATATCGCTTTTCGGCTCCTACGTGTGATCTACTTGCATATGCGATTGGTCTTTGTATTGATGTTTCATTTGACAACACTGCATCAAGTGCATATTCGCTCGCATCTGTGGTAATTACAAACACATCTTTATAATCTGGTCGAATGAATGATGGTTCAGAAAGAAGAAGACTTTTTAATGTTGTAAATCCCTCATCGCAGTTTTTATCCCAAACGAAGTTAGTTTTTTTCTTCAACAAATTATGAAAAGGTTTACGAATATCTGCAACATGTGGAATAAATTTCCCATAAAATTTATTGTTTCTAAAAACGATTGTAACTCCTTTAATGTTTTTGGTGTTGGCATCAAGTATTGCTTTCACGTTTGCTTGTGTTGGCTTGATTCTTTCTTCATTAATAGTGTGTCCAAAATAATTAATTTCCGTATGAAGTAGCTTGCATTTGCATCATCAACATCATCATCATCGTGATCATGTTGGTTTGCTCTTTCGAGCACGTCGTCGTGACATGGCCCGGTCAACAATAGATTTCCAGGAAACTCGATCCCTGACTGCAGCTTCCCATCCGTGTAGGCACCCGATCTCCGACAGGTTACCCTTCCTCCACTACCTCGAAGTACATCAAATCCTCCACTACCTCGAAGTTGTCGCCGTCGTTTAACACGCCGTTTCCCTTTCGGGCTCTTCCACGATCAGAGCCTCCGGCAAGCAGGTATATCGCCTGCGTCACATTTGTTTATTTATATATTTTTATTTATTTAAGGTTGATATTTTGTCTGCCTTATTGGCTACACAAAAATTGTCTTAATAACTAAGGATGGTGAGGAGGACAATAGGGGGATTGAAAAAAATGCACAAAACACTAACGAGGATTCAAGGAAGAGGAGTCACGTAGACGAGAACGAAAATGGGACACAGAGACATTGTAGGCGAACAGGTGGTACGCGTTGTTGAAGGCCGATAGCGTTCTTAAAAAAGGTTCGTTTGAACCTTATCGCGTATGGCGTGATGGGATGTGTAATGTCTATCGCGTAGACGGCGGGATGGGGTATAAAGGGGGATGGCTGACAAAAGAGGAGGAACATCCAGATCATTGGAGAGGAGACTTGTGATAAAGCATGATCGGAGGTGGGAGAGTCGGGCTTCTATAGTCCAGCCCAAGGAGGAATATAGGATGAAGGGGTCGGTTGATAACCTGCAAGGAAGCGACGAACAGCTACTCGGGTGAATTTCCGCTGCACCTTCTGGGGGAGACCAGACAACGGTGGTGTAGTCCAAGGTGGATCGGACCCAGCAACAAAACAAAGCCTTCAGGCATTAGGGGTCTCTAAGTTCTGGGGACAGTCTAACAATTAGATCCAGCGCTCTGTTGGACTTGGCCACAATATGACCAACATGTACGTTAAAAGAGAGAGTCTCGTCCAGCCACACTCTCAAATCTTTTACGGAAGTTACTCGACACTTTTACCCCTATGGCAGGTAGGTCATGAAGGGTGTAGTTGTGATGGATCTTATCTTGTGATGGAAGATCTCCCAAACGAAATAACACAACATTTATCAGGACACAGATTGAGGCCATTGTTAAGACACCACACGGAGAAGGTATTAAGGGCATCTTGAAGGAGACAACAATTAGCAGACGAACTCACAGGTAGGAAAATGTTTAGGTCATCCGGGGGAGGGTATACAGACAATCATTAACAAATAACAAAAGTAGGAGTGAGCTAAGGACACTCCCTTGAGGAACCCCATAAGGACCTTCAAAGGAGTCGGAAAAACAGGACAACACTTTAACTTAATACGATCTGAAATGAAGATATGAGAGCCAAACTAAGACAGCAGCTGACCCCCGACACCAAGCTTTGCAAGTTTGAACATCAGAAGGTCAAGCGGTATGCTATCGAAGGCTGCTCTAAAATCCGTGTATGACATCGGTTTAACAACCGGACACCATATTTACAAAAGCAACGGAAACAAGAGACATAACGTTGGATGAAGTAGTGCCTTTGGGAATGAAGCCATGTTGATATAGGGATATGTGGGGGACAATAACAGAAAGAATGGAGGAGGGAACTATAGCTTCCAAGACCTCAGATGGGTAACAGAGCAAGGATATACCACGATAATTGGAGCATACTGAACGGTCACCCTTTTTATGTATAGGGATCAGCCAAGCAGACTTCTAAATTCTCGGAAAGGCCCCTTCATGAATCGATCTGGTAAAGATACGTGACAAAAGGGGGGGCAAAGAATGAAGCACACTTTTGTTTAGGACAGACGACGGAAGGCCGTCTGGGCCAGGAGAGTAAGACATTGTGAGTTTAGCAAGGGAAGACAGGACATTATTGAGATTTATAGGAACATGATTTAGGGAGAAGACGTCACGAGGAGTGTATAAGAGACTGTGGTGGAGAAGAAGAAAATAATCGAACGGTCGTCATGTGGTGGAGAAGAAGATTTGTATTCACGGTCGCCATGTGGTGGGGAAGAATAATTTCGTACTCATAATCGCGACGAGAACGGAACAACGTGATTGCTAGCTGTGCGGAACAATATCTTTCTTTTATGTGACTGTCCAGGCAGTCTGGAAATTCTAGATGAGAATCTTCCTTGCTGGAACGTTGGAGACATCGAGGCCTTACCTTTGGTAGGGGGACTCTCGATGCTCATCGAAGGAGCAAGTCGGCCAGGTGATTTTAGATGTTCAGAAGGAATATCCCTTACAAGCATGTTGGAGGTTTGAGGCCTTTCCTTGGGTAGGGGGACACTCAAACCTCTAGAAAGAATTGAACGCAAGGTTTAGCTTGTTGTACTTTCTCTCTAGGCTTCTCTCTCTC
This sequence comes from Anopheles maculipalpis, assembly GCF_943734695.1. Classification (NCBI taxonomy): domain Eukaryota; kingdom Metazoa; phylum Arthropoda; class Insecta; order Diptera; family Culicidae; genus Anopheles; species Anopheles maculipalpis. The sequence goes on along the minus strand of NC_064870.1, from coordinate 18,695,101 downwards.
TCTCCATCTGGCTTCCCAAAGGCTTCCTAGACCGCTTTATTTATACCCAATTCTTACAATAGTTTTTGCTCGTTTTTTGTTGCATTTTGTACAAAAATATTTACGTAAGCACAAAATGTGCGATCGATTGCTGCACTTTCAAGAAATGTGTCGCTATTATTGAACTGATCGTTCGGAGCGGTGCGATCAATTGCTGAGGTTGCCTAAAATGTGCTAGATATCATGAAGTTACTTGTTTTGTGTTTTATTGTTTTGTGTTGCTGACCACTGTCTGGACTCGATGCTTGTTTTGAACTGATATCATATTGCATTGCGTCACTCGCTAGCCGGGTGTGCTGGTCAGTGTTTGAATGTTCATGTTAAGGCGTGCGCGTGGTCAAAATAGCTGAATGAACGTTTCTTACGTTCTTGGCTAATGCAGGTTATTTGTTAAGTTGGTGAATTTCTGCTCACCGTATAATGCTACGTAACGTTTGTTGTAAGCGAAATAATGTATACTCTAGTGAGATGTTTAGCAGATATGCTACACCGATTCTACTACTGCTAGTGCTTCCAACTCGAACGAGTGATAGTTCTTTTCGGCACTGTTTGTAAGACGACTAAAGTAGTAGCATGGGTGAAATCTGCCATCATCGTCTACTTTTTGCATTTGAATACCAGTTATCGCCGTTTTACTCGCATCCGTATGCACCTCAATGTATCCGTCATCTCGAAAAATTCGTAGTACTGGGTAAGCTGAAAGAATATCCTTTAACATTTAAAATTAACTTACAGCTTCGTCGCTCAGTTGAACGAATCGATCCTTCTTTAGCAAGTCCGATAAAGGACGGGTGATACTAGCAAACGAGGGCACGAACTTCCTAAAATAGCTTGCTAGCCCGTAGAACCTTTGCAGTTGCTTCACGGTTGTAGGTTGAGGAAATAGCTTCAACTTTTCAATCTTTTTCGGTGCTGGTTCGATTTTGGCGTCGTAAATTGTGTAGCCAAGATACTCTACTCGTCGTTGTAGAAATACACACTTCTTCCAATTGAACATCAGTCCCGCCTTTAAAGCTTCTTCTAGCACACATCGTAACGCCAACAATCCGTCTTCTTCAGTTTTCGATGGAACAATTATGTCGTCAACGAAAGCCAAAACAGTTCCATCTTGGACGAGTTTTCTAAGCACGTCGTTGATAAATCTTCCAAACCCGCTTCTACTGATGCACAAACCGAATGGTGCACGTAAAAACTCGTATTGTCCTCTTTCCGCCTTGAATGCTGTATACTTTCGACTACTTTCGTTCACTGGCACATGGAAATACGAGTTTTTCAAATCAAGAGTGGTGTTAACTCGAGCCTCGGCAAGCTGATCAATTGGCTCTTCAACATTCGGCATCGAAAATTTATCGCGTACTACTTTCTTATTCAGCTCTCGGTAGTCAACACAGACTCGATAAGAACCATCTTTCTTTGGAACTACAACTATAGGACTTGAATAGTCACTTTGTGATGGTTGTATGATTCTTCCTTCAAGCCAATCGTCGATTTGTTTTCGGAGCACTTCTTTTTCTAATTGATCTAAACGTCGGAGGTTTTCACACACTACATTAAAATCATTCAAGGTTATCGTCAGCTGATTATTGTTCGACATATTCTTTTGGGGCTTATAATCTTCAATCCGACGTTGCAACTGTTCGCGATATTTGTTCGGTGCCACTTTTTCGTTCTTATTCGACACAATCCCCATTATTTCACACTTTTCCCGTTTCATCACTTGCAAGCCGTTAGTGGTCACTTTTACGTTAAAATGCTCGAGAAAAGCAGTTCCGAGCACAGCCTCAAAACACATGCTTTCGTTTGGCACTTGGAAGAAGAGTATGTTATGGTATAGATCACAATTGATGCACAGTAATAGTAGTAGTGGTAGAATGTATTGGAATAAACTTATTTTATAGTTTTACATTTATTTGCGTTCGCTTAATGGGTTTGCTTATTGCTTTCCGCATTGATTTCAAATTTTTCGATTTAGTGACTACTGGGTTGGAATTCCGTATTGGTTGGAAAAGGTTTAATGTGCGAAAAAACAGAAAACAACCCACGCACAAAATAAAACTAATCTAATCTTATCTAAATTACAGCACGAAATAAACTTAAGGATGAAATGGAGAAAAAGAAGCCTATGTTATTTTTTTACTGACTATATATACATCAATTGCACTGAGCAGTTTATTCAAAAAGTTTTTTTTTATAAGTGATGCGATATGCTAGGTTAATTTTTTGTATAAATTGGTCTATTTTTTTGCATATTTGTTGATCTGTGTAATTGGATTGTGTTAAACCAAGGTGGAACATCTAGGATCATTTTCAAAATTTTGTTTTGCCTAATTTGTTATTTTTTCCTATGAATCAGTGCGCATCAACTCCATGCTGGAGATGCGAATGTTAGTATTGACCGAAAATATACATCATAGATTTGAAGTTTGTTTGTTTTTTTGTTTCAGTTTGGTTTTCCTGTTTATAAATGGATAAAGAATTTTTAACAATTTCTCAGTTTTTGCTTATACATATTCTATATGATTGCTGAAAATCATTCTTTTTTCTAGATAAAATCCTAAATATTTTGTTCTATCCTTCCATGGGATTTTCCCTTTTCGAAATCCTCGCCCACTTTGCGGCAATCTGCGAAAACTTATCTTTCTCGTGAAGTATACTGCTTCCGATTTTGTGCAGTTAGCTTTAAGTTTCCAAGTATGACAAAACTTCTCATATGCTGTTAGTGCCTTGTTAAGCGAGCTGATAATATTTCTATGATTTTTAACAGCAGCTGTAATCGCAAAATCGTCTGCATAGAGAAAATAAGTGCACTTAGGAACCGTGGGGATGTCCGATACATTAATGTTATTAACAAATAGGTGATAGTGTACTACCCTATGGAACTCCTGCTATGCGTTTATATGTCTCAGATGGAGTAAATCCTTTGTAGACCGTGTTTTTCCTTCTATTGCTTAGGACAAACGAATTAGTTTGATTAGGAATGTAGGGAATTTAATTTGATTATTTATTTATTTATTTATTTATTTATTTATTTATTTATTTATAATTAATTATGACGGTCCAGTGCCGTATTGTTCACACCGCTTGTGTTGAAAAAAAAAAAAATACAATTATATTGGTAAGGCATTTCCTCCTTATTCTTTGCCTTATCCCGGGCATACTCGGTTATGGATGGTTGTGGTGATGGTGTTGATGATGCTGATGATGATGATGATGATGATGATGATGATGATGATGATGATGATGATGATGATGATGATGTATTCGTGGATGATGGTCCGGTTCTATTGCGGTGGCTATTGTAATGATGGTGGTTGGTTTCATCCGAATTCCGGCTATAGTGGTGATGTGGCTGTTCTATTGTTGACATTTGATGTTTGGTCTCGACTGTAACAAACAAATAAACATTGTTAAGACAGCACGAACATTTATTTGTCTGCATACAGTGTTCCCCAGTGCAGTCCAGCCATGACATTCCAAGCTCACTCTAGTCAACGTCCAATCAAAGGATGATCGACAAGCTCTATCCCGCAGCAGTGAAAGCAATTTCACTACTCCCGAGACCGATCCCGCCAAACACCTCGAACCCGACGCCAACGCTGTGAAACTCAATGTGCCAAAACTGGACTGGAGTGTAGAACACTGTACTTTCAACAACGCCTGCCTCCCTTTTACGGCAGTGTTGGAATCGCCCTCGAGTGCTGTTGCCCAGTCATCGGATCACCCGTGGCACTACAAAAAATACACTTAAGACGTAGACAACAAAACATTTAACAAAAAAGGAATGGGGGAATACGAATAAGGATTGGAAGGATACTTGGGATGTGGAATCATAGGACAAGACCGTTGTCTCTGGCGAATCGGAAGATGGTCCTCATGTAGGGGAGGTCCTTGGTAGCCAACACTTCTCTAATTTCTGTACCCGATCGTCTGCCGATATGCTCGACTGCGCTCAACAAGGAGGGTCTTGCGGTTTCAAATTCCACGCAGGACCACAGAAGGTGATCCACATCGTGGAATCCGTCACCGCAGCCACACACTTTTGTCTGAGCCAGAGTTATACGCTGTAGATGAGCATTCAACGCAAAATGATTCGACATCAGTCGAGACATCATTCGTATGAATGCCCGGTCTACAGAGAGCCCATCGAACCAAGGCCGCAGGGACACTTGCGGAGAGATCGAGAAAAGAAAACGCCCGAGTTCATCCGCCTCCCACATGCTCTGCCAGCGAGACAGGAAAAGTTGCTGTGGGAAATGAAGGAACTCCTGGGCCGAGATCGGTCGGTCGTAAAAAGCGCCTTCTTGGACGCCTGTTTTGGCCAGTGAGTCTGCCTTTTCATTGCCGGGAATTCCACAATGAGAAGGGACCCAAATTAGCGAGATCTTATACGCCTTATCGAACATTGAGCCTAGCAGTTCAATGATTTTTATGGTGAGGAAATCCTGACTCTTAACAGCCTTCGGAGATTTCAGAGCTTCAATAGCACTAAGGCTATCAGTGAAGATGAAGTACTGGTCCGAAGGTCTCGCTGCTATCATGGATAGTGCGTACAAGATTGCGGCTAGCTCTGCGGTGTAGACACTACATGGCTGCCTCAATTTGAAAAATGCTTCGGTGAACTCGCTAAAAACACCGAAGCCAGTGCCCTCCTCAGAGGATGATCCATCAGTGTAGTACTGGCTTATTTGGTCTAAATGACCATACTTGTTCATGAAAATACCCGGAACTACCCTCGGGCGAAGATCATTAGGTATGGTCTTAAATTCCTCGCGCATCGAGGAACCTGTTATTAAAATGAAACTGTAGTTCTCAGGAAGGGCAGCACGATTTAATGCCTGTGGAGCGCTAGGATGCACTTGTAGGGCAACAAAATCTTCATAAATCTTGAGGATTTTGCTCTTAGAACCTGTCTCTATAAACGCTTCAAAATTTTCTATTATCAAGGGATTTGATACTGAACAACGGACTAGCAGGCGAAGCGACAGCATTTCAAAACGTAGTTTGAGCGGCATCACTCCGGTCATCACTTCTAGGGACATGTTGTGTGTAGATTTCATGCTCCCTAGTGCGAGTCTAAGACAGCGGTACTGTAGTCTTTCAAGCTTGAGTATCAACGTATTGGGTGCCCAATGGAAGCATATGCTTCCATATTCCAATACGGATAGTACCGTTGTCTTATACAGTCTCAGGACATCTGATGGATGTGTGCCCCACCAGAATCCTGTGACTGTCCTTAGAAAGTTGATTCTCTTACTGCATTTTTGTACCAGATGGGTGAAATGAGTACTCCAGTTTAGCCTAGAATTAAACCATACACCAAGGTATCGAAAATTGTCGGATGTTGATATCTTTTCACCATATAAAAAGACATCAATTTTCGGATCATATAGCCTTTTCTCCCTGTTTTTTCCGTGTCGCTAAAAGGAGAAAAGACTACTATCTCAGTTTTCGTAGCAGAGAACTTGATTCCAAGGTTTTCAGACTACTCGGAAAGATTATCCAGAGTGGTTTGTAAAGCCAGTTGTATTTCGTCGGCGTCTCTGCTTGCAACAGATATAATGCCGTCGTCTGCCAATTGTCTAAGACTGCAGTTTGGCGCTAGACAAGAGTCTATCTGACTAACATAAAAGTTATACAACAGGGGACTCAAGCAGGACCCTTGTGCTAGTCCATGGAAGCTGAAATTCATAACTTTTTCCGACAAAAGGTTGATAATAAGTTATTCAACTTTGGTCCCAGGCCCGCATTTTCTAACTTTTGACTCAGTTTGTATGGAGAAACTGAGTCAAATGCCCCCTGTATGTCAAGGAAGATAGACCCCATGTTCTGCTTGCGTGCACGGGCAAGCTCTATTTCTGTCACCAAAAGCGCTAAGCAGTCATTAGTACCCCTGGCTTTACGAAAACCAAACTGGGTATCTGATAGAAGGTTGTTTTTTTCCAACCATTCTTCCAACCGTAAGAGAATCATCCTTTCAAGGAGTTTCCTCAGACACGAGAGTAGCGATATTGGCCGATATGAATCGTGTCTTGATGGCGGTTTGCCAGGCTTCAAAATAGTGACAACTTTCACTTCTCTCCATTCTTGCGGGACGCTGTTGAACTCCAACATATTGTTGAAGATTCTTAACAGACGTTTCTTGCCCATGTCGGGAAGATTTTGCAGCAGTTTGCTGTTGATCAGATCCAGGCCTGGGGAAGAATTTTTGCTTGATAGAAGAGCAAGCGATAGCTCAACCATAGTGAACGGTGAGTCCATGATAGGGTCACTGCCAGGCGCATTTTGTGCAAAGTTTTGCGCAGGAACGAAATCGGGACAAAGCTTGTGGGTAAAATCATTCAACCACTCGCCAGAAAAGCTTTCGCTTTCGTTAGTGTTATTGCTGTTTCGCATCCTTCTAGCCATCCTCCAAAGTGAATTAAGTGAAGCGGAAGGGTCTAGGTTATTGACGTATCTACGCCAATAGCCCTTTTTCTTCGCCTTCAACAGGTTTTTACACGATCTCTCCAGTCCTTTATATTTTTCATATAAAGACCTTGAGCCCGTGTCCCGGAATGCTTTAAACGCCTCCCGCTTCTTATTAAAAGCCGCTTGGCAATCCTTGTCCCACCAAGGAGTGGGAGGTTTTTTGAATGTCCTAGCTTGGTGGGAGCGCCTTGTTTGGGCCTCAAGAGCGCACTTGTTTATAATTGAAACAAGTTTTTCGTACTCCTGAACTGGAGACAAATCTTCCAAGTCAAGAGAAAGCGAAGCGGCTAGTAATTCACCGTATGTCGTCCAGTCGATGTTCCTCGTTAAGTCACATTTAACGGGGATTCCACCTCCTGGACATCCTCCCTTGATGTAGGAAATTTCTATCGGCAAGTGATCACTGCCGATAGGGTCCTAGATCACCTTCCAACTAAAATCCAGGGCCATCGCTGATGGACATAGAGACAGGTCCAGTGCACTCGCCCTACTCTTCGGTGTCTGCATCCTAGTTGCCTCTCCTGAGTTGAGAATTGAAAACCCAAATCTGTCGCAGATGTCTCGGATAATAGGAGCGCGAATGTCATCCTTATCGCAGCCCCAGTCGACTCCGTGAGAGTTGAAATCTCCCAGGATCAAAAGTGGTCCAGGCAAGACCACTGCTAAATTTCCAGGATCCTCTTTGAACTTTTCAATTTTTTCCTTTTCATTGTTGGCTATCGGGGGGATATATATTGAGGTAATTGTCACGTGAAGATCGCCAAGTTTTGCCTTGACTGCGACAGTTTCAATAATATCTTGTCTAGGAGTGGGTATTCTGGTGAAAGTGTGACTCTTTCGAACACCAATTAGTACTCCTCCACCCCTTGTAGTGCGATCTTCACGGATTATATTATATCCGGGGAAGGTAAGATTAATGTCTTCCGATAGCCAAGTTTCACAGAGGGCGAACACATCACAGTTGTGCTCGCCCACTAATGCTTTAAAGGAGTCTAGCTTACCAAGCAAACTCCTACAGTTCCACTGTATGATGGTGGGAATCGGAGGAATTAATCGTCCAATCGGACCATCATGCTTAAGCATGGCCATTGGGCCAGCCACTGTTTGATCATCCCCTTCAGGAAAGGAAGGGCCCAAGTAGCGATCATGTGCAGGTGCTGCGGGAGGTTCAGGGTCATGAGGAGGGACTCTAGGATCTCGGAAAGGGACGGGGTAGGGGTTTTCGGACAACCCCCGATTGGAAAAGCCAAGCTTTCCAGAGGGGCTTCGGTCCGGGAGGATCGCTTCTTCTTGGGCTTATTCCTGGCAGATTGAGGAGCGGGAGCAGAAGGATCAGCGTCTCGAGTTGGGACTGAGGATGTTGCTTTAGCAAGACGCTGTTGTGCCAAAGGTTTACTTTTTTTTTTAGGACCTTCCGTTGTATCTTTTTGTATGATACTCTGGTCTTAGCTGATCTCAATGGCACCTGTTCGGCAGCAGTTGGGTTGGACTCGCCATTTGCAGCTGTATCCAAAACTGCAAAAGGGTTCGACGCGTTCGCACCTTTAAGGGCGTCGCTATAAGAGCCGCGTGCCCTCTCAGCTACCGTTTTTGTCTGTTCCCTTTGCAATTTACGGTACACCGGGCACAAGGCTACCTAATGCCAGTCTTCCCGACAATGCGAGCATTTTTGAGAAGGAGCTTTGCACTCCTCGGTGGCATGCGCCCCTCTGCATTTTCCGCAGCATATTTTGCGAGTGCAAAACGGATCGGCATGTCCGATCCGACTGCACTTCGAACAGGTGGCCACTCTTGACACGTATGGCCGGTCGATCGGTATCCGGAGACCTTCAATAATGAGGGCCTGCGGAAGAACCGTACCCTCAAACGTGATCCTGATTGAGGAGGTCTGTACATATTTTTTCCTCTCCTTCGCTGAGGCGTCAAGCTTAAAAAGCTTTTTTGCCTCGAGCACTTTGACTTTTGGCGTACCTGGGGCTTGAAAAGCGCCCACGCCATATTTAACAATATCCTGAAGAGGATTATTGTCTTCGATGTCGAAGGCCTTTCGTCGATCGCTATTTTTTTTGCCGCTGGCGCAGCCTTAGGGCGCCCAGGCTTTCGTTTTACCTCCCTGCAAGAATCATTCTCCCGATCCGAATCAGAGACATCCTGCTCTACCGCCATGGTAGAGCCGGGGACAACGGTGCGTATAGGGAAGGATAACACTTACCGTGACACACGATGCTCAAATAGACAAACTCACTCACAGACACACACACACACACACACACACACACACACACACACACACACACACACACACACACACACACACACACACACACACACACACACACACAGTAGGACTGCTACAAGCGCCGATCGATGCGATAACGCTGCGTCGATACGCTTGCTTATCGCTTGCAACGATCAGCAGCAACGATACACACACTCACACCACAAGAACACACGTCGATCGCTACTCGCTCGATGGAAGTAACGGTACACTCTCCGTACGAATACAGGAGAAAGGCGGAGACACCGATAAGTGCGTACGGGTAATCGCGTTGACTACGCATTCGCACTCGAGAACAACAACCACTATCTGCCGTATGCGAAAAGGACAAAGACGGTTCCGAGCGGAATACGTCCTCTCACTACGGAAGTTGGAGGCAGACTGATTTAATTTGATTAGTTTGAACAATAATCCATTGTGCCAAATCGAATCAAACGCCTTTTCGTTGGCTAACAATACTAGACCGGTGGATTTTTTCATATATCTGTTTTCGATTATGAAATTTTTCAGTCTGTACCAGATACACAGACTGAAAAATTTCATTTCTGAAATTCACGTCGTTGATTTGGCGGGTTGGAACCCGAATTGTGAAACAGGTACTATTTGGCTCTCCTGTATATGATCACGTAGCTGTATTACAATTATCTTTTCGAATAGCTTCCCTAAGCAACTCAAGAGAGATATGGGTCTGTAATTTTCCGGATTAGAATGATCCTTACCGGGTTTAGGAATGGGAACAATTTTAGGAAATTTCCATTGAGTAGGGAAATATCCAAATTCGAGGCAACCGTTAAAAATCATATTGAGATAAATGATTGTTTTCATAGGAAACTGTTAAATTATTTTGTTGTTGATTTCGTCGATACCGGATGATTTTTTGTTCTTAAGGTTTTTTATAATTTGTATCGAAGCTTTGGGTTTAATGAGGTGTGCTGGACTATGTGAATGAGTTGGATTTGATGCAAAATATTTCATGTTGGTACCTAAAAATTTCCTTTCTAGGAGACTTACTTCATGGTATGTGTTGTAGACGCTGTACCCAGAGCTTATCCGCACACTCGATGCTATCTGGGAACTGACAGCATCCGTTGTGTAGCGGATATAGTCGTCTCGGTCGCACGCACGCACGGACGGTCGCATCCTTCAGCGAAGCGGGGATTAAGGGATTCTTTCTCTCGGCACCCGGCACCCAGCACGGACAATGCATGCGCGCGCGGCTCGGATACCCGTTGTGAACGTTGTCCCTTTTTTTTATTGTGTTGTGTTAAGTGTTAAGTTTTAACGTGTCGTAAATAAACTAAGTTTTAAACCCAAAACACAAAAGTGGCGACGAGTTTTAGTGGAAACGTTCGACGACGAGCAGTAAAACGCCGCAGAATGTCCAGCCCAGACGAGACGCCAATCATCGAGGAGCAACGCCGTCTCTCACAAAATGGGGTCCTGAACACTGGGTTCATTCACCTCCAGACAGCGCAACACGTGCCGTCGGAACCGTCACCGCTGCAACAAACACTGTAGCTTCTACAACAGCAATTGGCCCAACAGCAGCAGCAAATGGCACAGCAGCAGCAGTTACTATCTCAGCTCGATGAACAGCAACAGCAGCAGCCACCGACCCATGATCAACAACAAGTGGCAAAACCGAGCAATCCAGAATTAATACTGGAAGCCCTTGCAGGCAACATAAGCGAGTTCCGGTATGATTCAGAAGCATTAGTAACGTTCGAATCGTGGTACACACGGTACGAAGACCTGTTCAAGGAGGATGCTTCCCGTTTGGATGACACTGCCAAGGTTCGGCTCCTGGGACGAAAGCTCGGAACCACCGAACACGCCCGTTTTAGCAATTTCATTTTGCCGCGTGCACCGCGTGACCTGTGCTTCAACGAAATGGTGGAAAAGCTTACCGTCCTGTTCGGCAAAATGGAGTCAGTGCTCAGCAAGCGGTTCAAGTGCTTCAATATTACAAAAACGCGCACCGAGGATCTGTTGGCATTTGCTTGCCGAGTAAATAAAGCGTGCGTCGATGCGGAATTTTCTTCGATGACGGAGGAAGATTTCAAGTGTCTCATTCTCGTATGTGGATTAAAGGATGCTAGCGTGCAGGACATACGAATGAAATTGCTAGCCGCCATCGAGGACAGAAAGAACGCCATGCTAGTGCAGCTTGCAGCGGATTGCCAAAGATTAATGCGTGTGAAGGCGGATAGCGCAATGATCGCCACGGACGGCAGTGAGCGTGTGCATGCAGTGCAGGCAAGAAAAAACCACCAGTGGCACCGGAACAGCAACAACGAGCGTCACCCCAAACCAGCCCCCCGAAGTGAAGCTCTCTCTTGGGCAGCACCAGTCGTTGTCGTTCGGAAAGTGAACGGGAAAATAAGGCTATGTGGAGACTACAGCACCGGACTGAATGCAGCACTGCACCCACAAGAGTAAAAAAGTAAAAAAGGAATTCCGACGTTCACAGCAAACCGATTACAAAGGTTTGCATTAACTCTTCAGCTTTATGACATGGACATCGAGTACGTGCCAACAGGCTCATTCGGAAACGCCGATGTGTTATCTCGGCTCATACAGCATCACGCGAAACCTGAAGCCGAACACGTGATCGCCAGCCTGGAGTTAGAGAAGGATTTAAGGTCAGTTACCATTAATGCGCTTAGCTCCTTTCCAGTACGTTTCAGAGACGTTGAAATAGCTACGCAGGCTGACCCTTTGCTCCGGAAGGTCCATAAGTACGTGCAAGACGGATGGCCCCATGACGTTTCCTTCGGAGCAGATTTGGCACGGTACCACAACAGGAAGGAATCCCTCTCAACCGTTGAAAGTTGCATACTTTTCGGGGAGAGAGTGGTCATCCCGGAGAAACTGCGTTCCCGATGCTTGCTACAGCTGCACAAGGGACATCCGGGGATGCAGAGAATGAAGGCAATTGCGCGAAGTTTCCTGTATTGGCCAATGATCGACGAAGATATTGTGAGCTATGTGGCCTGTTGTGAATCCTGTTCGGCAGCCGCAAAAGCACCCCCTCGAGCTACACCAGCAGCATGGCGAACACCAACGGGCGTCTGGCGTAGGGTGCACGTAGACTACGCGGGGCCGTTGAAAGGCTGTTACTTTTTAGTCGTGGTTGACGCCTTCTCCAAGTGGCCTGAAATCTACAAAACTTTGGGGGTTATCTTTCGCACTGGGTTTCGGACGGTCATATTATAGTGATGCTCTAACTCTGTGTGGTTTGTGTGCTCCTGGTTGTGGTGGTTGAGATCTTACTGACTCTATTTTATTTCCTACTTCGTGCTCCTTCGTCATTCGGCATGTAATCTTATGTTAGCAAAGTGGTTTGTGTTTTATGTTTATAAATAGGGAACGAGACGCCCGCTAGTTCACTTCCCCCTTTCTTTAAATTTTCCGAGGACGGAAAATATTTCTACCATAACGCGTTTGGTGTATCGGTCTTCTGTCGGTTACTGTATCCTTCTGAGGATATGAAACGTTATCTGGTATGCTCGTTTGTTTTGTCGCGCTCACATAAACAGGCTTTAAACGATCCATAGAAATTGTCGCTTTTTTTTCTTTTACTTCGAGTGTGTAGGTTTTTTTGCCCTTTGCTATTACTCTATATGGTCCGTCGTACGGTGGTGTTAACGATGGCCTGACACTATCTACTCTCACAAAAACATGGGTACACGACGATAATCTACGATTCACGTAAGCCTCTTTCTTAGTGTTGTGATCCGAAGTTTGTATTGGTTGTAACCTATGCATAATCGTTCTCAGGTTGTTTACAAATTCGGGCGTTGCGTTGGTAATCTGCCTACTATGATCAAAAAACTCTCTCGGTAATCGTAAACTAGTACCGTAGGTTAGTTCGGCAACGGTTGCTCCTAAATCTTCTTTAACACGTTGTCTGCCACGTCAGCCACATAGTGGCTGACGGGTTTTTTTCGATCGGGCCACGTCAGCCACATAGTGGCTGACACATTACACATTGTAAAAGACGAGTTACAAGAGATAAATTTGCACGTATTTGATCGGCTATTTCACAGTGCTTTTCTTTCACGGTTATTATTTCTTAAAAAATGATTAAAATTTAAAAATTTTAGTTTCTATTATGTTTTCATAAATAAATGAGAATGAGAATGAACAATAATTATAAGATCTTGGAGTTCATTTATTCATCCTTTACTTTTGATGCACAATCTTAAAACACTCATCACAAAGTTGAGGTTGATCGGGACAGCTTGGACAATACGTAAACGATCTTTTCACAGTTTCACGTGCCTTTGATCGGCCCATGCTTTGCCTGTCATTGTTGTAGCATCGTTTGCATGCGCGTCGCATTTTTTCCCCATTGGAATCTTGACGGATGGCTAAAATATGATTTTCTTGTTGCGGACTGCATTTTGTTTTGTTTTTGACACGCATTTGTAGCAATTCCTAAGCAATAATCTCCCTAAATTCTCTTATTCCGATGTTTCTCTTTGTTGCAGTTTTGAAAACCACTAAGGCGTTTACTACAGAGATTCCCAATAAAAGCTCGATTCCTAGCTTGCGGTACCATTTGACGCCTTTCCTCATTGTTGTGGCGTATGAGACCATTTGGTCCGAATAATCAACCCCACATTTTCCTTTGTTATAGTCTACTACAGCTAGTGGTTTTAGTTTGCAAAGAGAAAAAATGCAAAAGCAAATGCAATCGTTTCAAAGAGTGATTCCGTGGCCTGACGGGGCAGTTCAGTGGGCATGTATGGTGGCAGACAACGTGTTAAGAGTTGATCGCATCCCTAACAACACGAATGGTAGTATCTCTGTCCACCTGGTTCGATCGTGACACATTAGTGCTGCTTTTAGTTGCCGGTGTACGCGCTCAATCTGACCGTTAGCCTGTGGATGATAAGATATGATGTCCACGAGTCGAACCCTGCGCCTCAGGACAGGGTCCACGGAGGAAAAGGCGGGGCGGTCCCTTCCGGCGGTCGAGCCGAAGGTGATACTAACACGAGCCTCGGCGACGGCAACGAAACAGGCAAGCACAGACATGGCGGAGCTGCGACAGCTCCTGAGCGAGGCGTCGCTGTCCAATGAGCAACTGAGAGCGACGATCGCCGGCCTGCAGCAGGAAATAACAATGCTCCGGCAGCAGACGGAGGCAACGGCGGAGCAGGCCAGGCAGGAGATGAAGCTGGTCAGGGAGGAGGCTCGTTTGCGCGAGATGGAGGCTCGTCGTGAGAACGAGCGTCTGCGCAGTGAATTAAAAGAGGAGCGCGCCAGCTTCCAGGAGCTGCTGGTGCAGACGCTGGGCTACGGTGGTAGCCAGCGCTCGGAGCGGCAGCAGCAGCAGCAGCAGCAGCAGCAGCAGCAGCAGGGACGAGCAGGTGCGGCGACGGCTGCGGTGATGCCGTCTCCGGACCAGGAAGGCGGCTCCTGGGCCGAGGTGGTGCGCCGTAAGCCGGCACGCCAGCAGGCAACGACCCAGCGGCAACAACAGCAGCGTCCGCAGGAGGTGCAGCCGCGGACGAGCCAGCCGAGCCATCGAGTGGTTGGGCAGCACCAGCAGCAGTGGCAGCTGAAGGGCCGGTTGTTGCGCAGCCAGAGCCAACAGCAGCCACGCACGACGACAGCGGCGGTAAAGAAGACACGGAAGCGGCCTGACACCATCGAGGTGACGCCAGCGGAGGGTGTCAGTTACCTAGATATGTATAAGGTAATTCGCACAAGCCCTCAGCTCGATGGCTTTCAGGAGAAGATCGGCGTCGGAAAGCGAACGCCAAAGGATACTCTGCGGCTTCCGCTCAGCCGTGACGTCGACAGCGCGGAACTGTGCCAACGCATCCGCGTTGCCATAGGAGAAAAGGGAGCTGCGACTGTACGCACAGAGATGGCCACAGGTGCTGGTCACCAACATCGACTCTCTGGCGAACGAGGACCAGTTGCGTCAGGCAATGCTGACGGCGCTGGGCAAAGAACACGTTGAGGCCACCATCGACATGTGGGAGCGGCGAGACAGCACGAATCGTGCCCGCGTCACTCTGCCTCGTTCGGATGTGGAGCATCTGGCCGGGAAGCGTCTGCTCCTGGGGTACACCTCTTGCTGGGTGTGGGAGGTCCCGAAAGTGTCGCTGGCGGAGAAGCGGTGCTTCCGGTGCCTGGAACGTGGCCACTTCGCCGGGCAATGCTCGGGGGAGGACCGCAGCAAGGCCTGCATCCGGTGTGGCGCGGAAGGCCACAAGGCAGCAACATGCATCGGCCAAGTTCGTTGCATGAAGTGTGGCGGCCCGCACCCGATTGCCTCCGCCTCGTGTAACGCTACAGTCCGACGATGATCGAAGTGCTGCAGATCAACGTTGGCAAGAGCAGGAGCGCCCAAGACCTTGCGCTCCAGCGTATGAGGGAGGAAGGCGTCGACGTGATGCTGGTGACGGAGATTTATTCAGTGCCGGCCAACAACGGCAACTGGGCGTCTGACGAGGAGCTGAAGGCTGCGATCGTCACCAGCGGCCAACGGTTCCCCATCCAGCGGGTGCGAAGCGTCCAGCATCCCGGAATTGTGGCGGCCGAGGTTGCTGGTATCGTGTTCATCTGCTGCTACATTCCGCCATCGGTCGGTCTCCCGGACTTCGAGCGGCAGATGGACCGGCTGGAGGTGCTAGCGAGGGGTCACCCCTGGGTCGTCTTGGCCGGCGACTTCAATGCTTGGCACGGTGCATGGGGGAGCGAGCGGGCCAACCTTAAGGGTGAGGCGCTCCTCCAGACGGCGACGAGCCTCGGGTTGGAGGTGATGAACCGCGGTACGGAGCCGACGTTTCTGGGCAATGGCGTGGCTCGGCCCAGCAGGGTGGACGTTGCCTTCGCAAGTTCATCGCTCTGCCGACCGGATGGAGCAGCGGAGGTCATCGGCTCGTGGCGGACCCTTGCCTGCTATTCCTACAGCGACCACTGCTACATACGGTTTGCGGTTGGGCCACAGCCTCGCGCCAGCCAGCGGCCCGGTCGGGGCACACCGCAGTTGGAAGGCGTTGAAGTACGGGAGGCGGGTACTCGCTGGCGAACTTGCCAGTTTTGCCCCCGTACCTTCGAGCTAGCGCTTGAGGCGACCGGCTTTGCAGATCGTGTAACGGATGCGGCAAGTCTGGGGATCGTCCTTGCAGAGGCCTGCGATGCCATCATGACGCGGATCGGGCACTCCCAGCAGCGGAAGAGCTGCAGCGTCTATTGGTGGACCTCGGCCATTGGGGAGCTGACCGAGCGCTGTCGGTTGGCCCGAGAAAGGCAGAGCATGGCGCTGGACGAGGCATCAGTCGAGCTGGCTTCGGAGGAACATCAGGAGGCGCGTGCTGCCTTAAGGGCGGCAATTAAGGCCAGCAAAGCGCAGCAGTTTGACGAGTGGCTGCATGCCCTAGCCGCGGACGAGACGGGACAGTGGTTCCGGCAGGTCCTTCTGCGGTTTCGGGGCAGCTGGACGGCGCGAGAACGCGACCCAGCGGTACTGCAGCGGATCGTCGAGGAGCTGTTTCCGGAGCATCCCCCGGTCGAGTGGCCGGACGTCGCGCCTTCGGAAGGGGACACTCCAGTCCGTCCGATCAGCTGCACGGAGCTCCAGGCGATAGCGAGCCAGCTGCACCCGTGGAAAGCGCCTGGCCTGGATGGAGTGCCAAATGCTGCCGTGACGGCTGCCATCCGCAAGTATCCAGAGTCCTTCGTCGGGGTCTTCCAGAGCTGCCTGGACACGGGCGTTATTCCACGCGAGTGGAAGAGGCAAAAGCTGGTGCTGCTGCCTAAGCCAGGTAAGCCACCAGGTGACGCGTCGTCCTGTCGCCCGATCTGCCTGATTAGCAATCCAGCGAAGGTGTTCGAGCGGACGGCACTCGATAGGCTGAACGAGCATCTCGAGGATCCGGAGTTGCCTCAGCTGGCGGAGAACCAGTTCGGCTTCCGGAGACAGCGAAGCACCTTGCAGGCGATCCAGCTGGTGGTGGAAGCGGGTGAACGCGCGATGTCCTTCGGCAGGACGAACCAGCGGGACAAGCGCTGTCTGCTGGTTGTGGCGCTGGACGTCAAGAACGCCTTTAACACTGCCAGCTGGCAGGCGATAGCGGTGGCCCTGCGCGAGAAGGGGGTTCCAGCGCAGCTGCAACTCCTTCTGCGCAACTACTTCACCGACAGGGAGCTGGTGTACGACACCCATGACGGCCCGGTGTCACGTCGGGTAACGGCAGGCGTTCCACAGGGGTCAATCCTTGGCCCGACTCTGTGGAACGTCATGTACGACGGCGTGCTGCGTGTCCAGCTCCCTGAAGGGGCCAGCGTAGTCGGCTTCGCAGATGACATCGCCGTGCTGGCCGAGGGCCGCACACCGGAGGAGTCGGCGACGGTTGCGGAGGCAGCGATTGAGACGATGATGGGGTGGCTTGAGGCACGTCATCTCAGTCTCGCCCCCCACAAGACCGAGGCGGTCTTGATCTCCAGTCTGCGACGAGGACGACTGGAGGTTCCGATACGCGTCGGCGAGGTGACCTGCACCACCAAGAGATCGATTCGCTATCTGGGGGTCCAGCTTCATGAGAAGCTATCGTGGAGACCGCACGTGGAAGCGGCCGCGGACAAGGCCCTCCGTGCGGTGGCGGCTGTCACCTCGGTGATGAGGAACCACAGCGGCCCCCAGGTGGCCAAGCGGCGATTGCTGGCTGGAGTGGCTGAGTCCGTCATCCGCTACGCCTCGCCCATCTGGGCCAAGGCAACGGACCTACAGTGGTGTCGGAGAAAACTCGCCCAAGTCCAGAGACCGTTGGCACGTGGAGTGTCGAGTTCGTTTCGCTCCGTGTCCTACGAGGTGGCAGTGGTGATGGCCGGTCTTGTACCCTACCGTCTAATCATCCAAGAGGACGCAAGGTGCCATAGTAGGCTGTTGGCCGAACCTGGCACCAGCAGGAAGGAGGTACGAGCGATGGAGCGAGCGGCCACGATGATCGAGTGGCAGGAAGCGTGGGACCGGGCGGCGGCAGCACCATCGGCCAGCCGCTACTTGACGTGGGCGCACGAGATGATTCCCGACGTGCATCGGTGGATGGGACGGAAGCACGGCAAGGTGGATTTCCATCTTTCGCAGGTGCTTAGCGGACATGGGTTTTTTCGCAAATACCTGAGCGTCTGCGGGTTTGCTTCGTCCCCGGAGTGTCCACGGTGCGCAGGGTCGGTCGAGTCTGTGGCCCACGTCATGTTCGAGTGCCCAGTGTTCGACGACACGCGACGCGAGCTGCTGGGCTGGGGGACACCCGAGGCAGTCCGGCTGGACAACATCGTCGAGAAGCTCCTGGAGAGTGCGGAGTGGTGGGACCGCATCCAACGAGCAGCGAAGACCATCACCACAGTGCTACAACAACTGTGGCGCGACGAGGAAGCGCTCGCCAACGGACGAACGGAGGCGGCTTTCGCGGAGGATGACGAAGTCGCAGTTGAAAGTGTGGCCTCACTCTTCGGCGAGGAGACGGGAGACGACGTCCTAATAGACATCACGCGGCGTGTGAACGAGTCCCGAGCAGCGCGTCAGCGGTCTGCCCGCAACAGACGGCTTCGCGGCAGGGCTGAGGACCGGGCAAGAGTGCGTCTTGCGGCAGACGTCGCAGCAGCGCGGGAGGCCCGCGACGACGAGGTGCTGCGGGCGGCAGCGGAGGCGGAGCGCGAGGGCCGGGCTCCCCCTCCCATTCCTCGGCGAAGCAGGGGAGAACCGCCTTTCCCGGAGGCAGTGAGGGCTCGGCACGAACGGCGGCTGTTTATGCAGCGAGCGTGGAGAGCTCGTGTCCAGCATGAGGGTCCATCGGCAACGCGCCGTCGTCGGTCCGCCCCAACGGCGGCGGACTTGATCCGGTCTCGACGGAACCGACGGGAGAATGAGCGTCGCCGTCGAGCTTCGGCTGCAGGTCGGCGATGGACACCTGCGGAGGAGGCTTCCGCCAGCGAGGCGGAATGGTCCGACCGTTAGGTTAAGAGATGTTACCAGTGACTGAGATTTTGAGAGAGAGAGTCATGCGGACTCGTGAAGCGTCCCCCCATTTCGAAGAGTGGGAAGTAGAAACGAGATGTGAATAAATGAAATGGCGATATCCGAAATGATCGACATACGTGCGGCAAATCCCTGGCGGGCGACGCCACGCGTTAAGAGTGTAGGTTAAGACTCATCGTAGCCAATAAAACCTGCAATGTTAAAAAAAAAAAGCCTGTGGATGATAAGGTGTTATATCTCTCTCTTTCGGTGATTGCCTTGGGTAGCGCATCGCAATTTTGGAAGCGTTTCGTATAACGTCTTGGTTGATGAGGGGTTTGATACCAAAGGGCTGTTGATTTCTCTGTAATTGGTTCACATTCCAAAGCATCTGATATTGCTTTGCTTAGCGTAAGCGGAATGCGAGCTTGTAAGAAAAATCTTGTATTGGATTCGTTTAACCCTTGTATAAACGCACGCACTACAATCGGGTTCACAATGCTGTGTGCGGCAAATTCAGTAGCAAAAGTTCCTACAGACACATGGGCTGCAGCTAATTTGGCAGCCATTTTTTCTAACTCTTTGCCAAATTCAGAAATGGTTTTTGAGCCTTGATTTAATGCGGTTAACTCTTTTTCTACAGCTAGCGGCGTTAAGTGCACGCTAAATCGTGTACGAAGAAGTGAGAAAGCTTCTTTTATAGTACATGCTGTGTCTATGACTCCATGAGCAATTCCAATCAATGTGGTTTTCATAAACAAAATGATATCCACTTCTGGTACTCCTTCAGCATAGTCTAACAGAAGTTCAACACTTTCAATGTATGCATTTAATAGGGTATTTGAACCATCGAAAGGCTTTACCAGTTTTAATGCTAGATTTATATCCAACTTAGTTGTCATTGTATGTGGTTTTCTGTTGGTTGCGTTTGTAGTTGTTTGACACCGAAATGTCAAACGGTATGATCCAACCTGGCGAGTAGAAGATGTCAGATTGGAGAGGAAGGAAGAGGAGGAAGAGAGAGTAAAAAGTTAGTTGGATATGAGCACGCGTCGTTATCGGGTCGCTCCAAATATCGAAACATTTTGTAATTACTAAAAGGAAATATACACAACGTAGGGACTGAGACATTGAGTCTTTTTATTTAAGTACACGATCACGGTACAAAACATGGTGCAGTAGTGACCAGGATTCATTTGGACTTTTCGTTGCACCAGCTATCATCGCGCGTTTCTTTTGTGTGGTAGTGATAATCTGTGTGCGTGGGCCAAATTGGAGATCCAAATTGCACAAACCTTACTGAGTTGCCCTGAAACATCGCGCGATTAACGTGTGGAAAGGTTTACGGCAAAACATTCTTAAAAACGCGACTTTCATCGCTTGTGCATATTGCAGTGTGTGATACAAAATGGCTGACGAGAAAAAGCTGAAGAAAGCGTATACAAAGCGTCGCAACGCCGTAGAGGCACTCCATCGACAGAAAGGTTTCGTCGAATCGCTCACCACTACAAATGCAAATGAATCGTCCAACAGACTCGAACTCCTTGAAAAGGCGTATGAAAAATTCGAGTCCATACAGGATGAAATCGACGACTTGGAAGAAAATGAAGACATGATCAACGAGAATTTTGATCTTCGAGCAGTGCTTGAGAAGTTGTATGCAGAAGCTAAAACCGCGCTCCAAGCATCCGTATCAAGTATGAGTGTAAGTGTAGTGAAGGCTGAAAAACACATACATGCGCAACGTACTAAGCTGCCGACGATAACGCTCCCATCTTTTAATGGGAATCCTTCAGAATGGTTGTCATTTCATGATACGTATGTATCACTCATACATGAATCTGATGGAATCACACCGGTTCAAAAATTCCATTACTTAAAAGGAGCATTGAAAGGTGAAGCAGCATTGGTGATCCAAACACTAGCAATATCTGCCGACAATTACGAATTGGCTTGGAAAACCGTGGTCAATCGGTATTCGAACAAGGTTTTACTACGCAAGCGTCATGTTCGATCACTGTTTGCAATAAAGAAAGCTTCGAACGCAACCGCTGGAGAGATTCGGCGTGTATCAGATGAATTTGCATTAAACATCAAAGTGCTAGAACAGCTAGGTGAGCCAATTTGTGAAAATAGTTCCATCCTCATAGAAATGCTTATCCGCAAATTGGACGACAAATCTATCAGTTCTTGGGAAGAATCTCTAGAACCGGAGAAGCAGCCCATTTACCCGCAACTGTTGACATTCTTGCACAAAAGAATCCACACATTAGAGAGTATTGCAATCGACCATTTACCTGCTAGTACTGAAAGCGTGCAAAGGATCGTAAAAACTCGTGTAAACGCCAATGTGGCCGCAATGGATCAATATGCTAAGTGCCCGGTTTGTTCTGAAGATCATTTGTTGTATCGGTGCAATCGTTTCAATAGCTTTGATTCCAAGAAACGGTCAGACACGGTATTAATGCACAAACTTTGTACGCTGTGTCTGAAGGGTGGTCATGTGTCTCGTCAATGCAGCCTCAAGCTGAAATGCAGGATTTGCTCCAAGCGACACAATACGCTGGTTCATAACGCACAACATCAAGATGACAGCCAACCAGAGGTATCCGGCAGCGCAGCAACGACGACCAGTAGCAGAATGACTATCGCAAATATGACTTCGAATATTTTACCATCTCAACATGCTAATGCTTTGCTATCTACTGTTTTAGTTCTCGTTTTGGATGTAAATGGTATCGAACACCCAGTGCGGGCTTTACTGGACAATGGAGCTCAACCCAATGCTATGAGTGAGCGGCTTTGCCAGCTTCTCAGGTTGCCCAGACAGCGAACTGATGTCGTTATAACTGGTGTAGATGAGCTACCAACGAAAGCATACAGCGAAGTTACAACCAACATTCGAGCACGCGACGGTCAGTTTTCTACGTTACTCAACTTCCTTGTTTTACGGAAAGTAACTGCCAACACTCCACCAAAGTCGTTTAATAGCAACAACCTGGCAATTCCCGTCAATATTGCATTAGCAGACCCAGGCTTTAACTGCTCCAACAGAGTCGACATGATATTGGGTGCGTCGCATTTTTATGCATTCTTGAAAGAAGGACGCATTCGGTTGAGCACTGGTCCTTTGCTAGTAGAAACAGTATTTGGATGGTTAATTACTGGCGAGCTTCCTAAACATCATGAGTCATGCGAAGAGTTACCTATTCGTTGCAATGTAGCTACAGTGTCCTCAGCAGTAGATGACCAACTTAAGAAATTTTGGGAAATCGAAGAAGTAACCTGTCCCAAATTTTCGCCTGATGATGATGTCGTAGAATGTCATTACAAAGAGACTACTTCACGTGATGAAACTGGACGATACATAGTGCGACTGCCAAAGCACCCTGACATTGAAAAGATAATTGGTAATTCAAAGCCTTCAGCAACCAGACGACTTCTGCTGTTAGAAAAGAGATTATCAAGGAACGAATCCCTGAAGGAACAATACCATGCGTTCATGCAGGAGTACATATCATTAAATCACATGTGTTTAGTAGCTTCCGATGCCGTCAACGAGCAGAATGTTTCTTATTACCTGCCTCATCACGCTGTAGTAAAAGAGGCTAGCACAACAACAAAGGTGCGCGTTGTATTTGACGGAGCAGCTAAAACTAGCACCGGATTTTCGATAAATGATGCGCTGTTGGCAGGACCTGTTGTGCAGGATGACTTGTTATCACTCATCTTACGTTTCCGTAAATTCAAAGTGGCTGTAGTTGCTGATATCGAAAAGATGTACCGGCAGGTTCTCATACATTCCGAAGATCGATCGCTTCAGCGTATTTTGTGGCGATTTAATGCAGCGCAACCTATACAAGAGTATGAATTAGCTACAGTCACCTATGGATTAACTCCTTCTTCATATCTTGCTACGCGAACTCTGCTGCAGCTCAGTGAAGACGAAGGTGACAACTTCTCATTGGCAAGTAACGCAATTCGTAAGCATCTGTATGTGGATGACTTAATAGCTGGAGCAGACAGCATTGAGCAAGCCATTCTATTGCGCGAGGAACTAAATGAGTTAATGAACAAGGCAGGATTTAGATTTCGAAAATGGGCTTCCAATGAACTCGCCGTTTTATCGGGCCTTTCCCCAGACATGCTTGCTACAAAATCTTCTCATAGATTCGATGATAAGGAAAGCATCAATACATTAGGCATTGCCTGGGAGCTGGAGCCGGATGTTTTCCGCTTCAATGTGTCTCCAACGAGCAAGGAAAAATGGGTGAAGCGATCCATTCTATCGGGGATCGCACAGATCTATGACCCATTGGGACTAGTATCGCCAGTTATTGTTCAAGCCAAGCTCATAATGCAAGATTTGTGGACATCCTCTGTAGGTTGGGATGAAGAAATCCCTGACCATATATTATTGAAATGGACAGAGTTTTTTGACCGATTGCCTAGCCTCGCCGATTTCAGCATACCTCGTTATGCTTTCCATTGCGACTTAGTTCGAGTAGAATTGCATTACTTTGCAGATGCTTCTGAGGTTGCATATGGAGCTTGCGTCTACGCCCGATCCGAGAATTCTAGTGGAAACATTCAAATCAGCCTACTTGCATCTAAATCTAGAGTGGCTCCACTAAAGCCTATAACTATTCCGAAACTGGAACTATGTGCAGCGCTGCTTTCTGCACGTCTTCAAAAGAGAGTGTCGGCTGCTTTGGATATGCAAATCAACAATGTGTATTTTTGGTCTGATTCAACTATTGTTCTTCAATGGATAAGAGCTCCCGCACGTACATGGAATACCTTTGTTTCGAATCGCGTCGCAGAAATACAAGAGCTAACTCACGGGTACGTATGGAGGCATGTAGCAGGAAAACAAAATCCTGCGGATCTGATATCTCGTGGTATGCCAGCAAATCAATTAGTTCTGAGTAAACTATGGATTCAAGGTCCTGAATGGTTGTCTTATCCTGAATCAACATGGCCAGAAACGCATCTTCCCGTCAAGGGTACGGACGCAGAATTAAAGACTCGCCACGCAGCAATCTTGTCATCACAAGCATCGATTCCTGATAGCATCTTCCAAACTGCATCGTCTTTTACATCGTTAATTCGCGTAATGAGCTACATGTTGCGATTCTACAACAACGCTAAGGTTACGCCAGACCATCGAAACACAGAAATGAATGTATCCGTTAATGAAATGAAATGCGCAAAACACACCCTAGCGAAGTTGGTTCAATCTGAAGCATTCAAGGAGGAGCTGAAATGTTTACGGAAGAATCAACCTATGCCTAAGGCATCATCTCTTCGTTTGCTAGCACCATTCCTAGACCAAGAAGGCTTGATACGTGTTGGTGGCAGATTGAATCGTTCGAGTGTTCCATACGATGTCAAGCATCCAATTGTACTGCCGGGATTCCATCCTTTTACACAACTCATGCTGAAATACAACCATCTCAAGCTGATTCACGGGGGATCATCTGTGACACTTTCATCAGCTCGCGACGAATTTTGGCCTTTACAAGGGAGGCGAGCGGTCCGCAGAGTTATCCGAAATTGCTTTCGATGCAACAGAGCGAGCCCAAACCCGATGCAGCAACCTGAGGGACAGCTACCACCAGTACGTGTATCTGCAAGTAGAGCCTTCGCATCAACTGTTTGGGAGTACTCGAGAAGGACGTTTCGGACGATATTAATTAATTGGGACGAGGCTGTTGTCGGTTCGGTGGTTGATGACTTACTAACTATATTTCTTATCCTACGCCTACGCTTCTCCTATGCTAACGCTAATTGTTTATACTAGTGGATCGGGGTGCACGCTACATCACATCCCCCTTTCTTTTAAATTTGCCGAGGATGGTAAATATTTCTACCGTAACGCGTTTGGTGTACAGGTTTTCTGTCCTTAACTGTATTCTGTTGTTTATGGGGGACTCTGTCTTGTTCTCTGTTTCCACTTGTACTAATGTAAGCAGGCTTTATCCGATCTATCGATATTGTCGTTCTTTTTCCTTTTACTTCGAGTGTGTAAGTTTTCCTGTTTCGTGTTATAACTTTATATGGACCGTCGTACGGTGGTGTTAATGATGGCCTGACACTATCTACTCGCACGAAAACATGCGTACACGACGATAGTCCTCGATGTACGAAAGTCTCTTTCTTTGTATTGTGATCTGACGTTGGTATAGGTTTCAACTTACGCATGATCGTTCTGAGGTTGTTTACATACTCGGGCGTCGCGCTTGTAATCTGCTGACTATTTGTGCTCTGATCAAAAAATTCTCCTGGTAGGCGTAAGTTAGTACCGTAGGTTAGTTCAGCGACGGTTGCTCCTAGGTCTTCTTTCAGTGTTGATCTCATCCCTAACAAAACGAGTGGTAATGTCTCTGTCCACCTGATTCGATCGTGGCACATTAGCGCTGCCTTTAGCTGTCGGTGTACGCGCTCAATGTGACCGTTTGCCTGTGGATGGTAAGGAGTCGTTTTTAGATGATCAATACCAAGAGTTTTTGAGAGTTTACTGAAAAGGTCACTTTCGAATTGTCTTCCCCGGTCGGTGGTTATCTTGTTAGGTACACCGAACCTCGCGATCCAGTTGGCTACGAACGCCCGCGCAACAGTTTCTGCCGTCATATTCGGTAGTGGAATCACTTCCGGCCATCGGGTAAACTTATCTATCAGCGTGAGACAGTATGTGTTTCCTTCGGAGGGAGGTAACGGGCCTATAAGGTCCATGTGCACGTGCTGAAATCGTTGTTGCGGTACGGTGATCTGTTCTGCTTGGGTGAAGTTGTGCCTCGTTACTTTTGTTTTCTGGCAGTCCAAACAGCTCGAGACGAATTCCTTGCAGTCCTTTCTGATTGATGGCCACACGTAACGCTGCGTAAC
Organism: Anopheles maculipalpis; assembly: GCF_943734695.1. NCBI lineage: Eukaryota > Metazoa > Arthropoda > Insecta > Diptera > Culicidae > Anopheles > Anopheles maculipalpis. The sequence goes on along the minus strand of NC_064870.1, from coordinate 18,669,446 downwards.
CAAGTGTGTTGTGCCACGAATGCCGGGATGTGAGGTACCGTGCAATTTTTCGATTATTTGTTTACGAAGCGCTGTAGGAACTAACGGGCGGATTGTTTGAGTGGATACGTCGCAGTACAGTGTACCCTTTTTTGATGGTAATTCTAGCTCCTTTAAGATGATTGTACTTGATGTGGGTGGGTTGCGTACGAAGGCTTGTATGTCTGTATCCATTCTTTGTAGCTCTGCCATTTTATCGTAATCGATGGGATCGGTGGATAGCGTTTCGATTCGGCTGAGCATATCTGCGACATTGTTGTCATCCCCTGGGATGTGGCGAATGTCTGTTGTATATTCGCTGATGAACGCGAGTCTGCGTAGTTGAACAGGGCTTGCTCGCTCTGGTCGCTGGTTGAACGCCGTAACTAAGGGCTTGTGGTCTGTGTATATGGTGAAAATTCGTCCCTCGAGAAAGTCACGGAAATACCTTACGGCTGCGTATATGGCGTACAGTTCCCTGTCGTATGTGCTTGCTTTGAGCATACTGGAACACAGTTTCTTTGAGAAAAATGCCAACGGTTGCAGGCCCTCGCTGGTCATTTGATGAAGTGCTCCTCCAACAGCTACGTTCGATGCATCGACATACAGGGAAAGCTTTGCGGAAGGTGAAGGGTGTGCGAGTAAGGTAGCGCCGACTAATTCCTTTTTACACTGTTCGAATGCCTCGTTTGTTATTTGGTCCCATTCGAGGGGGGTGTTGTCATTACGCACGTTGCCAGTGATCATGGTTTGCAGAATACTCTGATATTTGGCTGCATATGGTATAAAACGGCGATAAAAATTTATCGTGCCCAAGAATGTTTTAAGTTGCTTAGCGACCTTCGGGCGTGGGTAATCTACAATAGCTTGCACCTTTGCTGGGTTTGGTTTAATACCTTGCGGTGTTATTAGATGGCCGAGAAATATTACGGAAGATTTACCTATTTGGCATTTATCGGCATTAATTGCTAATCCATTTTCTCTTAGGCGCTTAAACACCGTTTCAAGGTGTTGCTTGTGTTCTTCTACGTCGTGTGACGCAATGCATAAATCGTCTATGTATGGGAAGACGAATGAGAGGTCTCCGAATAGTGCATGTAGGTGACGCTGTAGTGTTTGTCCCGCGTTTCTCAAACCGAACGTCATATAGTTAAACTCATACAGACCAAAAGGTGTCGTGATGGCTGTTTTTGGTATGTCTTGTTTTGCTACGGGTATTTGGTGATACGCGCGCTGTAGGTCAATACAGGAGCATATTTGTGTGCCGTGTAATATATTGCTTACATCCTGTATATGTGGTATGGGATAACGATCTGGTTCGGTGATAGCATTTAGGCCCCTATAGTCGCCGCATGGTCTCCATTTGCCGTTTGCTTTTTTAACCATGTGCAACGGGCTAGCCCAGCTGCTTTTAGATGGTTGGCAAATACCCTGTTCGGTCATGTACCGAAATTCCGCTTTAGCTTCTTGCAATTTATCTAATGGCAATCTTCTTGGCTGGCAAAAGATAGGTGGACCAGTGGTGAGTATTTGGTGTTCAATTGCTTTAGTGGGTTTGTGTTTAGTGTTTAGTGTTGCGAGGTCTTTATATTTTTCGATTATGCCGGCGAATGGTTTGGTTATACTGATGGTGCATATTGTGCTTTTGTTGTTACGAATGTGCAGTGTTTCTGTGTTATCTATCACCCTTTTTCTCTTCGCGTCAACTAGCAAATCGTAGTGTTTAAGGAAATCTGCCCCGATTATCGGAGTGCTCACGTCTGCTAGAATGAATGACCACGTGAATTTCCTTTGCAAGCCCAAATCTACGTTTAGTGTTTTTGTACCATATGTGGCTATCTTCGTACCGTTTGCAGCGACAAGGTTACGTGACGAAGACGGGGTTAACCTTTCTTTTGAGTTTGGTGGCAAAACGGATATTTCGGCTCCAGTGTCGATTAAAAATCGGTGATGTGTTACGTTATCGGTGATGTGTATGCGGCATATGTGCGATGGGGTGGTGTTGGTGTGTTCTTGTGTCGCTGTTTTGCGTGGCGCAATTATGGGTGTATACTCTTGTTGAGTGGTGGGTTCTACGTAGTGGTGTGGTGAATTAGGTGAGTGATGATTAGAGGTGAATCTGAGTGTTTCAGGATATGGTGAGTGGCTCGATGAGTGAGTGGATGTTGGAGATGAACTTTGTATGGAAGAAGGAATTTCTGTGTGTGGTAGTGTAAAGCGGACTATTTTTTTGAATTTATCGGCGTCTGCTCGTCGAAAAAAATGCACTGAGTGTTAAGATCGCTTGGGTGATCTTTCTCGCATCTCTCGGCTTTATGGCCAAAACGATAATGGAACCAACATATCCATCGGTTAGGCGATTTTTGGCGTGCTGGAGTGGGTGAACGTTTGCCATAAAACTCTCTCGATCTCGAATGCTGTCTCGCTCGCCGATCATATGGTCCGGGTCGATGAACTGCTAACACCTCATCGAGACGCTGCGTGATCGCTTCTACCTTGCTTTCTAATGCGGCTATTTGGTTTACCTGTGAAGGACATTCTTCCTTTTCTCCTGTGCCAACTGCTGACACTTCTCCATTTGGCGCTTCTAGGATTCTGTCTGCTGCACGCGCCTGATCATCGAGAGAGGCCGAAGGGATCGCCATTATAATCGAGCGAACGGTTGTGGGGAGTGCTCGAAGCCATATGTTAAAAAGGACCGCGTCGGAACATATGTCCCCGCCCGTTCGACGCATCTCTGCCAACAGTTGGCTCGGCTTCTGATCGCCAAGTGACACACCGGATAGCAAACTCGTCAGCCTTCGGTTTTCGGAAGGCTTGTAGTACTCGATGACCGCCGTTTTCATCGTCACATATTTGTCGCTTGTTGCCGTGGTATTACACTTCGCAATGGTGGAGTGAAAGTGTTTGGCTTTGGTGCCCAGTGCTACGACAACCGCGTTAAACATATGTTTATCGAGCTTAATGCCGTTCATGCAAAATGCAGCCTCGAGACACACGAACCATATCTCTACGTTGTCCGCGTCAAACGGCGGGCACCACATTCGCGGGCATGATGCCGCGATCTCCTGTCCTTCTTCTTTGCAATCGACGGGTGGATTCATCTTCGGCGTTAAAAAAAAAAAAAAACGATTTTTTTTATGCACTGCACGGTTCGAATCACGTCGGGGTCACCAGTTTGGGAGTACTCGAGAAGGACGTTTCGGACGATATTAATTAATTGGGACGAGGCTGTTGTCGGTTCGGTGGTTGATGACTTACTAACTATATTTCTTATCCTACGCCTACGCTTCTCCTATGCTAACGCTAATTGTTTATACTAGTGGATCGGGGTGCACGCTACAACTGGTTTGGATTATTGTGGACCATTGTTTTTGAGACCTGTTCATCGCAAGGCAGCTCCACGAAAGTGCTACATCTGCGTATTTGTCTGCATGGCTACCAAGGCAGTGCACCTCGAGTTGGTGTCTGATCTCAGCACGATGGCTTTTCTGATGGCACTCGATCGATTTGTCTCCCGAAGAAATAAGCCAGCTCATCTTTATTCTGACAACGGTACTAATTTCGTCGGCGCCAATAACTCATTGCATCGTATTTACGAAATGCTACAGAAGGACGAAGGCAAGATTAGCCGGCATTTAGCAGATCAGAACATTCAGTGGCATTTCATACCCCCACGTTCACCTAATTTCGGAGGGTTATGGGAGGCCTCAGTCAAGGTGGCCAAGAAGCAATTGGTTCGTCAGCTTGGTTCTGCCATGCTTTCCGAAGAAGAAATGACCACCGTTCTTGCAAAAATTGAATCCTGTTTGAACTCGCGTCCGTTAACCGCGCTATCGGAAGATCCTAGCGACTTCTCCGCATTAACTCCATCTCATTTTCTCTTTCAAGAAGGTTTCGCTCCTCTACCTGAGCCAGATGTAATGTCCGTGCCGCTCAACCGATTGGGTCGCTACCAGTTGCTTCAGCGTCACTCGCAAGTCTTTTGGAAGAGATGGTGTAACGAGTATTTGAAGACTTTGAACAGCCACCATCATTATGCAGGGAAAATACATCGTTTGGAGGTGGGAGACATGCCGATCTTGAAGGACGAGCAACTACCTGCGACACGTTGGCCGTTAGCTCGAGTTCATGAGTTACATCCAGGAGAAGACGGAATCATTCGAGTTGTCACAGTGCGTACTGCGACTGGGCTTGTAAAGCGGGCTATAAGTAAATTATGTACATTAGAATGCGCTAGAGAAACTTGAAAACCGAGTTGTTCAAGGGGGCCGGAATGTTTGACACCGAAATGTCAAACGGTATGATCCAACCTGGCGAGTAGAAGATGTCAGATTGGAGAGGAAGGAAGAGGAGGAAGAGAGAGTAAAAAGTTAGTTGGATATGAGCACGCGTCGTTATCGGGTCGCTCCAAATATCGAAACATTTTGTAATTACTAAAAGGAAATATACACAACGTAGGGACTGAGACATTGAGTCTTTTTATTTAAGTACACGATCACGGTACAAAACAGTAGTGGTTTCGTTTGTAGTTGTTTTAATTGCAGGGATACTAGCAGCTTGGTTCGTGCTGGTATTATTTACAGGGGTACTAATAGTTTTGTTTCTAGTGGATCTATTTACAGGTGTACTAGCAGTTTTAGTCGCTTTTTTCATTTAGTAAAAGTAGGTTAACAAGTAGAGCGTGTAACAGTATGAGCCGATAATATGTATGGAGGAACAAGAAAATGTAATAGCTATTGAAATACCATTTGAAATGAATATAATTGCTAAAGATCACTTTACTCAAATATTTTTTTTTATATATATATTATTTTTATAATTTTTTTTTTATATATATATATATTATTTTTTGATAATACGGCACTGGACCGTCATATTCAATTGTTAATAAATATATTATTTTTTTTTTCAACGCATATTGGGAATATGTGAAAAATCATAGAATTAAAGAAGACCCATCACGGTCGAGTGATTATATTATTTGCTTTCGAAAAGACCACGAGGTTTCATCCGACTATCAAACACAATTAGTGTAGAGTTATACGTGTAGAAAAAAAAATCACTTTCACAAAACGATTTGGTTTCACGTGGCACGATTTATAAATAAATAAATAGCAATAAATAAGGAAATAATTTACATAATTTAAAAACGAAATAAATAACACAATAAAAAAATCCTATCTAGCTTAAATTTTACAAACTTTTGGTTTTGTGTGGCACTTGTATGGTGGTTTCACGTACCTTTGTTCCGTAGAGGTTATGCGTCTGCACCTGGATCGGCGAGGTTTGAGCAGCGCGATGGCGGCACTCGATGGGCTGGTGTAGCTGATATCTGGTTTAACGCGGTGGCGCGGCACGGTGTTCGATGGTACGCGTTCTGTCGCTCGGCGTGATGATCTTCTCGGATGCTGGTGTTGCTGCTCGACGTGGTCAGCGCGATGGCGGAGTTCGACGCTCTGACGTCACGTGTTCATTCTGGTTTGGTCTTCGTTATGCTCATTTGGTTTGATCTGGCTGATCAGCGTAATGATGGTTAACGATTTTGCTGTTTGACGATTTTAACGATCAGCATAATTATGGTTGTCTCTTTGTGTTGTTCACTGGTCTGCGGGTGGTGTTGGGTTCGATGCTTTTTCGTAGCTCTTTTCGGTCGGTGTAATGGTATGCGTTCAGATTTTTTGTTATCTGCACTTCACTGTACGTACTTTACGATTCACAGATGTCGTACGGTAAACTTTAGCAGGGCTCCTGGCAGGATCGCCATGTTATATCTCTCTCTTTCGGAGTTTACGATATCAAATTCGTACACACGCGTTTTGAAGGTTTTACGATTTACTACGCAGCATCTCCACACGTGAGACACCACGTCAGAACAGGAAAAAGAGGCCGATCCCCACCACGTGCACACTTATATAGGCTATGTGAGTTCCCCGCTTGGGAACTCCCTAACTAGTGAGAGTTTTCTAACTTAACGAATCTACTTACAGTGACTACCTAACTTAACGCTACAACAAAGGAGTGGTTTTTAAATGGTCGATACCTAGTGTTTGTGAGAGTTTTTTAAATAGTTCACTTTCGAATTGTCTTCCGCGGTCAGTGGTGATTTTAATTGGTACGCCGAACCTTGCGATCCAGTTGGCAATAAACGCTCGTGCCACAGTTTCTGCCGTCATGTTAGGTAGAGGGATTACTTCCGGCCAACGGGTGAACTTATCTATCAGTGTTAAACAGTACATATTTCCTTCCGATGGAGGTAATGGGCCGATGAGGTCGATATGCACGTGCTGAAATCTTTGTTGTGGTATTGTGATATGTTCTGCTTTAGTGATGTTGTGCTTCGTTACTTTGGTTTTTTGACATTCCAAACAGCTAGATACAAACTCCTTGCAGTCCTTTCTTATAGATGGCCATACGTAGCGCTGCGTAACTAGGTGTGTTGTACCGCGAATGCCCGGGTGTGACGTACCGTGCATCTTTTCGATAATTCGTTGACGAAGGGCTGTCGGAACTAAAGGTCGGATTGTTGAAGTGGACATGTCGCAATACAGAGTGCCCTTTTTTGATGGTAGCTCCAACTCCTTCAAAACTATTGTGCTGGCAGCAGGCGGTTTGTGCACATGGGCTTGTATATCCGTATCCAACCTTTGCAATTTTGCCATTTTATCGTAATCGATTGGATCGGAAGCTATGGTTTCTATTCTGCTGAGCATATCTGCAATGTTGTTGTTGTTCCCCGGGATGTGACGAATATCTGTCGAATATTCACTGATGAAATCAAGTCGGCGTAGTTGTGTGGGGCTTGCTCGTTGTGGTCGTTGTTTAAATGCCGTGACTAAAGGCTTGTGATCGGTGTAAATGCTGAAAGTTTGGCTCTCGAGGAAGTCACGGAAATATTTAACGGACTCATATACAGCGTATAGTTCTCGGTCGTATGTGCTTGCTTTCAGCATACTAGGACACAGTTTCTTTGAGAAAAACGCCAGAGGCTGAAGGCCCTCGTTCGTTGTTTGATGAAGTGCTCCTCCAACGGCTGCATTCGACGCGTCGGCATACAGGCAAAGTTTGGCGAATGGTGACGTGTGTGCGAGCAACGTAGCGCCAACTAATTCCCTTTTACAGTTTTCGAACGCCTCATTTTTCTGTTGGTCCCATACGAGAGGGGTGTTGTCATTACGCACGTTTCCGGTGATCATTGTTTGTAATGTCGTTTTGTTTTTTGCTGCATGTGGGATAAAACGGCGATAGAAATTTATCGTGCCCAAGAATGTTTTCAGTTGTTTAGCGATCTTCGGCCTCGGGAAATCTATGATGGCCTGTACCTTCGCTGGGTTGGGTTTGATCCCTTGCGGCGTTATCACGTGACCGAGAAAAATCACGGATGATTTTCCTATTTGGCATTTTTCGGCATTAATTGCTAATCCGTTTTCTCTTAGTCGTTTGAATACCGTTTCTAAGTGTTTTTTGTGCTCTTCTACGCTGGATGACGCAATACATAAGTCATCTATGTATGGAAACACAAATGAAAGATCTCCAAATATTGCGTGTAGATAGCGTTGCAAGGTTTGTCAAGCGTTTCTGTGCCATGTAGAATGTTACTCACGTCTTGTATGTGTGGTATAGGGTATCGGTCTGGTTCGGTAATAGCGTTTAAGCCCCTATAGTCGCCGCAAGGTCTCCATTTGCCGTTTGGTTTTTTAACCATATGCAACGGGCTAGCCCAGCTGCTTTTTGATGGTTGGCAAATGCCCTGCTCGGTCATATATCGGAACTCGGCTTGGGCTTCTCGCAGTTTATCAAAAGATCAAAATCAAAAGCAAAAGATCGGTGGACCAGTGATGAGGATTTGGTGTTCAACTGCTTTCGTAGGTTTGTGCAGAGTGTTTAGTGTTGTTAGATCTTTGTAGCGTTCGATTATACCGGCTAATGGTTTCGTTATGCAGATGGTGGAAATAGTGGGTTTGTTACAACGGTTGGTGCTTTGTATATGCAGCATCTCTGTGTTGTCAATTAGTCTTTTCCTCTTCGAATCAACCAACAAATCATAATGTTTAAGGAAATCTGCACCGATTATGGGTGTGCTAACGTCGGCTTTATCGCGTTTATCGTCCCATGGGAATTCCCTTTTCAAACCAAGCGTAAACCCACTTTTAAATCCACGTTTAATGTTTTCTGACCGTATGTGGCTATTTTAGTACCGTTAGCAGCAACAAGGTTACGCGATGGTGAAGGAGTTAGCCTTTCTTTTGGATTTGGTGGTAAAACCGATATTTCGGCCCCAGTGTCGATCAAAAAGCGGTGATGGGACATATTATTGGTAATATGTTTGCGGCAGATGTATGATGATGTGGTAGTAGTGTGGTCTTGTGAAGTGTTGGGTTCTAAGCGGTGATGTGGTGAATATGGTGAGTTACTGCCGGAGATGAATCTGAGTGTTTCAGGAGTGTTGGGTTCTGCTTGGTGATGTGGTGAGTGATTATTTGATAAACTTGGTGTGGGTGACAGAGTGTCTGGGTACGGAAGTGTAAAACGGACTATTTTTTTTGGTGTAAGGGTCTCTGCTCGTCGAAAAAAAAAACACTGAGTATTGCGATCGCTCGGGTGGTCCCTCTCGCATCTCTCAGCTTTGTTGCCATAGCGGTAATGGAACCAGCATATCCATCTGCGTGGTGATTTTTTACGCATTTCAAATGAGCGCCTACTCCAGGACTCTCTCGTTCTCGACCGTTGCCTCGGTCGTCGATCGAATGATTCGGGTCGATGCACTGCCAGCACCTCCTCGAGCCGCTGCGTAAGTGCCTCAACTTTCCCTTCTAATGCGGCGATTTTGTTTGCCTGCCAAGAACAATTTTCCGCGACCCTGGTGCGAATTGCTGACACTTCTCCGTTCGGCACTTCCATAATCTTGTCGGCAACCACAGCTTGTTCATCTAAGGAAGCGGAAGGAATCGTAGCGATGATGGACCGAACCGCTGGTTTGAGGGCTCGAAGCCAGATGTTGGAGAGAACCGCGTCGGAACACCTGTCTCCACCCGTTCGGCGCATCTGCGACAAAAGTTGACTCGGTTTTTGATCGCCAAGCGAGACACCGGATAGTAAGCTGGTAAGCCTCTCACTCTCTGAAGGCTTAAAATGGTCAATGGCCGCCTTTTTTATGACCTGCTATCTATCACTCGTCGTTTCGGTGTTACATCTCGCGATGGCAGAATAAAAATGCTTGGCTTGGGTACCCAGTGCTACGATAACCGCGTTAAACATATGCTTGTCGAGTTTTGTTATTATTATTATTATTATTATTATTATTATTATTATTTATTAACGTGTTGTCTGCCTATAGGCTACACTACACTCTTACACTCTACTTAAAATTATTTAACTCTAAACTTAGAGAAATGGGGAGGGAGTTGAGTGCTAAAGGGAAGACCGCATACTGGAGCGTAAGGATGGAAGGGAGAGATGGAAATCGAACACAAGAGACGAGGAGTTAAACGAACGCAGTGCCCTCAAAAAAGGATCGTTGCGACCGGCAGACGTACGGCGCCTAGGGATAATCAAAGGGGGACGAATACGAAGGGAACGGTTAGGGACATAGAACGGGATGGAACCAAGCAGAGAAGGAGCATCTATACAGTTCAACAAGAGGGAAGCGACAAAAAGTGCTTGGGAACGTGATCGACGGTCTTCGAGAGAGTCAAGACTCAGCAACTGACACCTTGACTCGTAACCGGGCAGGGTGGAGGTGGATCTTCCAAGGAATTTGCGGACTGCAAACCTGGTAAAAGACCTCTGCACCCGCTCGATTCGATCCATATGGATCCGAGCCGTTGGTGACCAGATTACTAAGCAATACTCCAGCAATGACCTGACCAGCGAACAGTACAGCGTTTTCAAACACAGAAGATTAGAGAAGTCACGAGCAATACGCTTCAGGATACCCAGTGTTTTCCAGGCTCTAGCAACCATAGAGTCGATGTGGGACGTTAGGGTAAGGCCACTATCGAGCCATACGCCTAAGTCCTTGACCAGCGAAACCCCGTTGACTAGGACCTGATCAAGCACATAAGGATTCAGGAAAGGAGTGCGGGAACGAGTAAACGAAATGATTTGACACTTCACAGGACAAAGGGTGAGAGAGTTATGAGCACACCAAGAGGAAAAACGGTTAAGAACAGTTTGAAGGAAAACGCAATCCGCACCCGATGAGATTGGGAAAAAGATTTTCACATCATCGGCATAGCAAAGAAAGCTATCTTGTGGCAAGACAGAAGTAATGTCATTAAGGAATAGGACGAACAATAGAGGACTTAAGACACTACCCTGGGGAACACCGGCCCCAGAACAGAAGGAAGTAGAGAAATTAACATTTAGTTTAACACGATATGAACGCGTATTTAGAAGTGACTGCAACAATTTAACAATTATGCTGTTGATCCCTAATTGAGACAATTTCTCAAGAAGTAACTCATGAGAAACGCGATCAAACGCGGATTTGAAATCCGTGTAAATAGCGTCGACTTGAGGCACAACATCAAGATGAGTCGACACGAACGACGTAAAACACATGAGGTTGGAGGAAGTGGAACGTTTAGGAACAAACCCGTGCTGTTGAGGAATGACAAGACTACGAGAAACGTTAAGGATACAGGCATGCAAGACATACTCAAATACCTTGGCAAATGCACATAAAAGTGAGATACCGCGATAGTTCGAGACAATGGAGGGATTTCTCTTCTTAAGTATAGGAACAAGCCAAGCTTGTTTCCAGACCGAAGGAAAAACGGACGAACACATAGATAAACGGAATAACTTTAGTAACAGAGGGGCGAAAACAGTACTACATTTTTTCACAACTACAGCAGGGATACCGTCAGGACCAGGAGAAAAGGATGATTTGAGTTTGTTAATGGCGAGGAGTATTGCATCGATCGTAATAAGAGAGGAAGGAATAGTGTTTGAAGTCTCTGAAATATGTGATCTAACTGAAGTAATTAGAGGCTGACTATTCACAGGAGCAGAGCAATTGGAGGAGAAATGTTCAACAAAAAGGGCGCAGATATCAGAGCTATTGTCAACCGACACATCTCCGAGCGACATAACAGTGGGAATGGAGGCGGTTTTGCGCTGACTCTTGACGAAAGCCCAGAAGGAATTATGACGGGAATGAAGACGGATTTGGAGTATGTGGAGGTAACCAGTGTGGAGGTGGAGGTAACCAGGAGGGGGGGGATTGAGGGGGGAATGACAGAGGGCAACATAACGGTAACGCCGCATTTATAATTTCGTAAAAATGGTCAGTTGCCTCATTTACCGACGAGAAGAGTCCAAAAAAGACCAATCGGAGGCGCCCAACATACGGGCCAATTTCGCGGAATCCAACTTACGAAAGTTAAACCCTCGCCTCATGCTATGGATAGGGGAGGGGAGGGAATCACTAGCACTAACAGATAAATTAAACTCTAGAGCTGGGTGGTAATTGTCTAACCTAAGTAAAGGTATGGCAGCACTTGATACTCTCGAGGCAGTGAACAGAGCCGACTCATTAATGAAAACTAAATCTAACTGTCTGTTCATTGAGTTTTTTACGTTCGAAATTTGTTTAAGATTACATTCATGTACTCCATCACAAAAATAAGCATGAGAGGGTGAAGTGGGGAATGGGACGAAGAATCCATCGGCGGACGACCAGGAAATATGTGGTTGATTAAGTCCCCACAAAGGAGTAATACGTCGTGCGGCTTCATACGCCGTTGTACATCCGCGATCGAGTTGAACAGCGAATCTAACACTGCTGTGTTTCTGCTTGATTCGGGAGGGATGTAGTATACTCCGATGAAGACACGGATTCCCTTACAGAGCACATTTATCCACAGGATTTCTAAGGAGGGATAGCACACAGGAACTTGCGATGTTGTGAGATTCGATGAGCAGGCAATAAGAACTCCTCCACCGCGGGTGGCACTGATATTATTAGATGTACGATCGCATCGGTAAACGATGAGGTTGTCATCGGAAAAGAGTGACGAGGGTATCGAATCATCCAACCAAGTCTCGGTGATAACAATGACGTCATAATATATATCCGTGAGTGCGAGGCGAAGATCAGTAAGCTTAGTTCTAATACCTCGCGTATTTTGGTAGTAGAGATTTAACTTATGATTGGTGTTGGGAGAGTGGGAACCGGTGTGGACGATTGTTATTGCTGCGCCTGCAATGGTGGTGGTGAAGACGGACCCGTGGTATTGAGTGTTGTGGGAGCCAATGTAGATGTGCGAGCCGGCGATAAGCTAGCATTAGTATCTTGCAGATCCGTCCGTTGATGAGTGCTGGAGATGGAGTGCGGGTGGTGAAACTCGGTTGCGGAACGTGCTACGTTGTTTACGGTTCGTCTATCAACGAACTCCTTAAAGGCTGTTCCGATAGGCCAGGTGGACTGTGACAAGGCTCGATCCTGGAGCGCGAGCGACAAACCGACCTTAAATGACGAAAAGGTCAGCGTGCTGGGATCTCGACTAGCAGGCACTAACTTTCTCACGATGACATCATCAGTGCTGAGTTACTGCTTAACGAACGCCAGTACTTCTTCGACAGTGGCCATCGGTCGGCAGCGCGACAGGTACAGCCAAAATCTAGGCGTTTCGGGTGGCAGCAATAATGCGGCATGAGATGGAGCTATTATCGGGGCTGTGCCGGTAAGTAGTGGATGAGTCTGTACATCTGACGGGGGGGAGCGATCAATCAGGCGACGCTTTGCAGGATTAGCCGGTTCGGTTAAAGGTGTAAGTGTGCATTCAGGAGTGTGCGTTTCAGTTGCGGCAATGCGGTTCGAGGATGAAGTGGTGGGCTGGGGTCGGACACTAGTGTGATGTGTCAGTAAAGAGAGCAACGAACGTTTCGTCTTCTCCAAGGCAGATGACATGCGGGACTCAAACTCAGCCGTTAGTTGAGATTTGAGATCGTTGAGTGCATCGTTCAGCTCAGCAATCACAACTGAGCGACCGCTGCTGCGTAGCTCACAGCATCCGGGGCATAACCATAGAAACTGGGTGCCTCCCTTGGTAAGTTCCTTAAACACTGCGTTACTTACACCCATACACGAACGATGCATCCAGCCTTTGCAGAAACCATGACACTTGTAGGAGGGATCCTCGGGTGCTGATACACGGGAACATGACACGCATACGTCTGCCATCAGGAAGTGTGAGATCAACGACCGACGATCACAAGGCGCCAAGCAAACTTCTATCCGGAACAAACTCGTGAAGCACAAAAACACAAGATCAGTGGCAGTTTTATGCTGATAACAATCAATCCGCAATCCAACGCAGAGAAACAACTGCCCACTTGCAGTAATCAGTGCAGTACGCGAAATTGTGAGAAGTAACGTGAATCGGTTAATTTAATCCGTTATATCGAGGAGCGGTGCAAAGTACGTGTTGTCAGTGCGAAACGGTGAATGTGTATTGTGGTAGTTTAACCGCGTTCATGCAGAATGCAGCCTCGAGACACACGAACCACGTCTCCACGTCTTCTGCGTCAAACGGTGGGCACCACATTCGCGAAATTGACGACGCTATCTCCTATCCTTCTTGCTTGCACTCGACGGGTGGGGTAGTCATGTTTAACTTTCCAATTTAAAAAAAAAAACCTAAAAGGAACGCTTCAGGATGTTATCGCGGCACTGCACTGTTCGAATCACGTCGGGGTCACCACTTTGGGGGTTATCTTTCGCACTGGGTTTCGGACAGTCGTATTAAAGTGATGGTTTAACTCTTTGTGGTTTAGTGGTTGAGATCTTACTGACTATATTTTATTTCCTACTTCGTGCTCCTTCGTCATTCGGCATCTAACCTTATGTTAGCAAAGTGGTTTGTGTGTTATGTTTATAAATAGGGATCGAGACGCCCGCTACAAAACAACTAGTACTACAACATATGCCACTATTTCCATGCTACGGAACATCTTCGCTCGCTTCGGTATGCCGGAAACATTGGTTAGCAACAACGGTCCACGATTTACAAGCGGCCTGTTTGAGGAGTATTGCAACAACAACGGAATCGAGCACATCACCACTCCACCATTCCATCCGCAATCGAATGGTCAGGCGGAGCGTTTCGTCGATACGCTGAAACGAACACTGCGGAAAATCCAGAGTGACGAGACATCCCTTGATGAGTCTCTGGAGCTTTTACTCTTGACCTACCGATCGACAACAAACGCGCAGTTGAGCCAGCAGAAAATTCCAGCAGAGGAAATGTTCGGCCGCCCCATCAGGACAGCACTGGAGCTGTTGCGGCCCCCGTCATCACACTCACTTTCTCCTTCCTTATCCTCCATTTCAGATCGAAGTTTTAATTCTGGCGAACTCGTTTCTACAAAGCATTTCCGCAGAAACTCATGGAAGTGGATACCGAGATAGATCGTTCGTACCTGCGGATGAGTTATGTATGACGTCATTGCGAGCGATGGACGTCTACTCCGGCGCCATATAAACCTTATAAGGCGACGTGTGGTTAGTAGTACACCTGAGGGACATCAGCTGCCGCTTGATGTACTGTTAGCGGAGCGGGCTTCCTTTTCTCAGCCTGAACCAACCCAGTCGGTAGATGAACCAAGCATAAGTGAGTCAGCCGCGCATCCACCGTCATTGCTCACTATGCCATCGCCAGCAGCGAGCACCCCGAAGGATGTTCCTGTGACGACATCCATATTGCTACATTCCTCCGACCTTTCCAACCGTCACGAAGGTAGGACCAGCCAGCACGTGATGGATTTGCCACGCAGGTCTTCTCGAGTAAGATGACTTCCGCGTCGGCTTCCCTATTGACATTTTATAGCTACTTTTTATCGATTTCGTGCGGTCGGTTCCTTAAACAGGATTCTTAAACCTTCCTTAAACCGCCTCGGTTTAAGTGAGATTATACCAGTCGAAAAGCCTTTTATCATGCAGTTTTTTCTCGTTTCTTGCTGTCAAACCAAAGCCGTCAAAAGCCAACGGCTAATGACGGCACAAATCAAAACAAAAACAAATACACGGTGTCCATACATTTTTTTATTCAGAAAAATAACCACTAGAGCACGTTAAGGCAATATTCCTGCAAACGGAAAACAAAACGGTAAGTTGTTTAAAAGCTTTTTGTACGTACTAGAAGTTAAATTTTATCTTACCCGAACTTCCGTAAAGGAAAAATGTTTCAGGCAACGCCACTCAAAACAGAAGCTTCCGAGTAAGCATCGGCATCCAGCAATGACACATTGCTTGCCCTGAAGGCCAGGCTGCCGAAGATCAGCATCAAGAGGATAGCGTCACCGGTCGCCAGGTCAAAACAATCCGGCAACGTTGCTACAGGAGTCGGTACAGTTGGTAGAACGATTGTAGGGCCGCAAAAAATAAATGCACCGAATACTTCACAAGCATCAGGACCATCCGGCTTCGTTATCACTAAGAAAGAAATAGTTAGTCCAAAGCTAGTCAACAACCAAAAAGTATACCGGCCAGCACCTACCGTGAAAATTTTCGTGCTCAGCAGCACCTTCACGTTCAGCAACACCCAACACCATAGACCATCACCCTGTACCATCCAAAGCAGCATCGTCCAATGCAACATCATCCGACATGCCAGCATTTCTTGTAAAAAAAGAAAGGGTTCATCCAAGGCTAGTGAACATCCAAAAAGCATACCGGCCGGCACCTACGGTTAATATTTCCTGCTCAGCATCACCCAACAGCATAGCCCACCATCCTGTACCATCCAAAGCAGCATCGTCCAATGCAACATCATCCGACATGCCAGCATTTCCTGTAAAAACAGAAAGGGTTCATCCAAGGCTAGTGAACATCCAAAAAGCATACCGGCCTGCACCTACGGTTAATATTTCCAGCTCAGCATCACCCAACAGCATAGCCCACCATCCTACATCATCCAAAGCAGCATCGAACAGGGAAACATCATCCGGCATGACTGCATTTCCTGCAAAAGGTACAGAAAAATTTCCCTTGAAAACAGGAAAACTGTACAGGCCGAAACTTATCGTCAATGTACCATTAAATACATCACCAGCTGAGGAAGTGTCTTGTTCATCAAGCAGCACAGGGCCATCTACTATCGTTCCTGAAACTCCAGATCCAGCTTCATAGGCAGAATTTCAACGCAAAACTCTGGAGCAACTTGCCGCACTGAATAAGTCGTCTGCACTTATGTGGGCTGAACTGAATTATCTGACCGATCATAGAAACAAAGAAAACCAGCTTTCTGCATCCAACAACCAAGCAACCGGAAATCCAAACCTTTCTGCAAATGACACTTTTTTGGATGTTGTAAAAACCGAAAAAGAACTAAAGTTTTTTGATGAACAACTGTCTGACGACTTTGAGTCCGTCCTTCTGCACCTTTCAGAGAGGCTGATAGGAAAATACGAGCCAAAAAGCCGTATGCTTGATACGTTTACCATGCTATTTGAGAAGAAATTTGTTGCGCAGTGCAGTTGGCGAGGTGGCGGAAAAAATGGACCTAAAACAAGAATGGACACTAATACTAATTTATTGCGCCTTTTTAAGGCAGTAGGAGAACACGTCAGTATTCTAGTCTCAATGGAAGACGTGGAACGTTTCTTCAAAAACAAGCTCAAAGCAGTTTTCAGCACTATAAAGGACTGATTAAAAGCTCTACCAAATGTGAACACAAACGTGAACAACGCAATAATAAAACATAAGTTTCTTTTATACGTAAAACGTTGCGCGACAATATTTTAATTCCTTATTAACGGGAAAATCCAAAATTAGAAATAGTTCATAGTACGTGACTATCGAAAATTAGAAATAGCACGATATTTTATGAATATCTTTACCATTATTAAGGCCAGACCGTGTGTTATGAAAAATACACTATTTGTACTCTCGTTGAAAATATATGAATGAAAATCAAGACATTTATAATTTACCTTTTTTTCCACAGCATAAGCAAAACGTCTTGATCTTGCTCGTGCGATCCCAAATGATCAAGTTGTGTGGGCGCGGTACATATGAAAAAAAGCAAATATAGGTGCAATACGCATTTAGTAAACGTGTTGAAAGATTTTTGCAATGAATTGATGGTATGCTTACCGTTTTGTCCGACACTGTGCAAACAACTTGAACAATGTTCATTCCAGTTTACCGGTGGCACCAAAAAGAAAGGGTATAGGACATTTATAGGTATGGCTATGTGCGAATAAAGTCCAGTTTCCCTTAAGTAGATTGGAAGGCTACGCTGAGTATTGTTGGTTTAGAATGTTTGGGGAGAAAAAAAACAAAACATATTTTTTTGAAAATTTCCGTTTCTTGAGTATTGCTATTTGCTTACCATTGCTGTTAGCTTTCCAACTTTTTAGATATTATGTTGAAGCACGTTCGAACGTTTGACTTATGATGAGTGGGACGCATATAATTTTCCATCTAATGGAGGAGCTTTTAGTCGGTACGCATACAGCAGTATTCCACGGGTGGTACCACGGGTCTAAAAAAGATCACCTCATCAAAAAAAATTTTTTTTTAATTTACAATTTATTATGACGGTCCAGTGCCGTATTGTCTGAAAAAAAAACTAAAATAAAATATTTAAAAAATAGGTATTAATTGGACCGAAGAAATATACAATAAAAAATTAAAAAAAGGTGCTAATCGGACCGAAAGGTATGTAAAAGAGGGAAAAAAACAGTAGTCCTGGGTGTAGAAGGGGGATGGATGGCTACAAGTTTACATCTAATATTTGCTACATCTACTTCTACGTCTTGAGTCGGAACTTCTGTAGGAACTTTGAATATTTGAATATCCGAAGACGAAAACATTGATCCAGGATCATCCTCCCTAAAAAGAAATGAAAACAAATCAAAATTGTAATCGTATTGCTTTCCTGTTATAATGAAATTGTCACAAATTGTGACTTTTTCAAATTTTACTATACCATTACCCTTCGTAAGAAACCATTCGTCTCTTGGTAATGGGCGTAAAATTAAATCAGAAGCCAAAAAATGCCTCTACCATTTTTGGTCAAGTGTGGATAGCGACGATTTGTGGTAGCACTTGCCACTTCAAGAGCAGAACTTTCTTCTGCGCGTGCTGCTACTTGAACACCACACCGAAACCCTGATCGTACTGACCGTTTAATCACCTGCAGGTGGTTTTCAAAACAGTACGAAGAAAAGCAGTCTAGCGGTCCGTACTTAAAAACATCCTGGGCAATGTGTTGGAGATTATGGACGTTACTCGAAAGATGTTTACGACCATAAATTTCCCCAAATTGCTGAACAAAGGTGTTCATAAATTCAGCAGCACGTTCCCAGTGACGTTGATGAAACGAGGAAGTAAATATTGTCAACGCACAAAAATAGAGCAAAAAGTGGCAATATGCTTTCTCGCTTAAAAACTCTTTCATCAGCACTGGACTGACGTAGTGCAGGTATGAACGAAATTCAACACCCTTCCAAAAACGTATAACATTCAACCCTCTGAGTTTGCGATGGATCTCAGAGGGAAGGTGTGCGTTGGTAAGGAATTTCGTAATCCGTAGTTTCCCTGGAATAGAAAATTTAGGTAAATTAGTGAACTTATTTTCGATCTATTTATTATATTCAATAGATGTCAACGGGTCACCCCCAAATCGCATGCATGCAGGCGATCACTCGTCGGTACATCTTCTACCATGTCGAAATTTGGCAATTCCTCTAATGGTGACCGCCATGATTGATGATGGCCCGGACATTCCCTCGCTCGAAATCCTGCGTCAGTTCTTAGCGGAGCCCCAACAGAGTCAAATATTATTTTATTTGAAGTGTATTCTCCAACACAAGTACACCTCATACAGCCGTGGTATGCATTAAAGTATGTTGTTGCTACAAAAGAAAACAGAAAGTAATAAGCAGTTTGATCAAGTGACAATGTTTAACATAATTTTTCAAACCTTTTATGAACGCCCGCGCAGGTGCATCTGCAATAATACCGCGAATCTTTAATTGCAGTACTTTGTCACCGATACGTAATCCTCTTTGATGGATCTCTTTAGCTTCCTCTACAAACGGCCTTAAAAACACTTCTAAATTGGCTGGTTTGGCTGGTCCACAAAACATCCCGATCATCATAATTGGGGCAGTGGTCAACTCATCAACTTTCATTAAGATGGGCCAAAGCTGCATTGGTCCACCTTTATGAAGGGGAAGCCCATCTACGGAAAGCTGAAGTGACAATTGTTCTGTTGTAGGAACAGTTGACCTAAAATGGATTATAAAAAAAAACATTAAATTTGTAACACATATGCAATCTAAATTTAAAAACTATGTTGTTGTTAGAAAAATATAGTATCAATTAAATTCTAAGAATATTATAAATACTTACTGAAAGTAACTGTTGAGCTTATACTCTATTCCTTTGTACCAAAACTCTCCTCCTGGAACGGCTTGTATCTCCTGACCGATAGTGGTAGATGTTTTTAAAAGAGTTCGAGAGTCCTTGGGCAGTGGTAGTTCGGTACATTTTCTGAAAATAGCTAGAATTTCATTAATCGATGAACGAGGCTGGTTATGCACGACTGCCCAGTCTCTTAAGCATTCACCAATGTTTGTATGATTCTTGCAATTATGAGCAGCCGTGTACTCTTCAACTTCGTCATCATTTTCACTATCGCTAACATCATCTTCTCCTTCCACACTACTATCTAAATCTACTGCTTCATCACCATCTTCATCTACAATATAACTATAATCTAATTCATTGAGCACCACCACTACCAAAAGTACTAAAAGTACTATCGTCAAACTCTGTGTCGTTCGGGCTTGCCAGCTCCAGCGAATCTTCTATCTCCTGGGGTTGAATTTCTCCCTGAGAAGTTGTATCTGTAAATTAAGAAAAAGTGATATTGTCTATTTAGTGAAATAAGTTTATAGAAATACACGGGTACACAAAATCTTATGAAACGAATCATTTGCAACTGCCGTGTCGAGTGGCGGATCTCATCGGCGGAGGTGGTGGCCGCCAGGGACCTCGTCGACAGGGGAGGAGCTTGTCGTCTAATGGAACCTCACCGGAGGGAGAAGCTTCACCGATCATGGGGCCTCACAGGCTAGAGAACCTCTTGAGAAAAGGAATCATACCCCCTTCTGGTCAGCACTTTTGATTATGAGGATGAAGGGATTTTGGTTGACGAGGATGAAGGAGGGTCAAGCCCTGCTACTGCATGGTGTTTTGCTCCACTATCCATTCTGCCATGGGCCTCCAAACACCTTGATCCACCACTGACCGTGCATAAAATCAAAAAACTTACCGCTAAACTTACCTGGGACCACGTCTAGACTTATAAAAAGTAAAAACTTACCGCTACATCGAGACACCATGCGGCTTGGACCCGGAGCTCCATCATCCAGGTTTTGCAGACGGCGGTACTCCGAATACAAGTCAGCCAGCTTTTTGTTTGCCCGGCTCGTCACTTTTCGGCTTCTTTTTATTGGCATCGAGGACATTTCGAATGTGTTTTAATAGTTTTTTAATCGATTATTAGCAATTTTTCCTGATCGTGGTATTAACAATCAAGTGAAGGCAGATGAAATGAAATGTAAACAAAGACGAAATGTCATCGTAGCATGCTTGAAAAACCGTTACACACGCACACATTCATATTTTTGACAGATTCGAGCATGAAACGAGCAGTTCCGACAAGATTCGAGCATTTTTTCCAAAATTATAGCGATTTTTTTAGACCAGTTGTCAGTTGGGTTGGAACCTATCAGCTCAATTAGCAGGGGGAGATGTTGTAGACGCTGTGGCCAGAGCTTATCCGCACACTCGATGCTATCTGGGAGCTGACAGCATCCGATGTGTAGCGGATATAGTCGTCTCGGTCGCACGCACGCACGGACGGTCGCATCCCAGCACGGACGATGCATGCACGCGCGGCTCGGATACCCGTTGTGAACGTTGTCCTTTTTTTTTAATGTGTTGTGTTAAGTGTTGAGTTTTAACGTGTCGTAAATAAACTAAGTCTTAAACCCAAACCACAAAATAATGTTAGAGTATGAACTTTTTGAAATTGTTTTTTTAGTGCGTTACTTTTCTCTGTGGCAGTAAGTAATTTGTGGTTTGCGGTGCGAAAGGTTGGGATATTATTTTGTTTGTTTTTAATAATGTTTATAAAGTTGTAAAGTCTATTGTTGTTATTAAGTTGCGTGTTGATACTAGCACATCAGCCAAATTTTTGCCATCGTTCTCAATAACTTGTGGCACGGTGCGTTGTCTTGGTGGAAAAACACTTTTTTCTTCTTCGTTCTTTTTTCGTTCGTCAAGCAACCAAAAGTTGCTTGACAAAAGACGCTCTGTCTCACAAACTAATTGACATACAGACGTCAAATTTTGACACGAATCATTTGAAGGTTGGTGCTATATAAAAATAATATGCATTTAATACTAGCGGCGCATTCTATGTGTCAGACCGGGGACTTATCAGCCAACCTGTTAAGTACATCCCAGAGGTCCCATGCATCTCGGAGTTTGCATGCATCTTGAAAAATTTGTATGCATTCCGGAGTTAGCGGGCACAAAGGTAGATTCTACCGGGCCTTGACTAGTTACATAATTTTTTTTTTTTTTGGCATAATCTCTCCCTATTTTGGCATTACAATGTTTTTCGCACTCTAATGAAATTTTCGCCAGCAATATTGAAATCTTCATAAGAACAAACGTCACTTTGGCATTGCGTACCGTCATTTGGTCAGCGTAATCGTCGCTCTCCCGTAGTGAGGATCGACTATCCAACTACGTGATATCAGCATGTTTCGTACGCCATTAGATGGTCGGTTTGACCAAGAAGGTCGTTAAGCCAAGAAGAAGAAGAATCGTCGCTCTCGCATTTGCAAATGTTATCTTGGCATAGCAGCGTCGAGAATAAAAATTTTTGTTGGACATTTTATGTGATCGTGTCTATTTTCACAATCAAATTCACAATCATAAAACATAAAAAAAAGATTTCGCGACGCTTGCTAGTACAAAATACAACTGCAAATGCGAGAGCGACGATTACGCTGAAAAAATGACGGTACGTTATGATAAAGTGACGATTGTGCTTGTTTAAATGACGGTATTACTGGCGAATGTGTCATTGAAACGCGGTAAACACTGTAGTGTCTGTAAAAAATGGGTTTCTTGATGTTGTTAAAACAAGTAAAGACATACTTTTCACGTTATGTGTGTAAATGCTTCCTAAACATAGTGTTCGAGATGTTCCAATTTTTCACGTTTATTTTATTTATTATTAATCTGGGTTATCTATTTTGGTTTGATGGCTGTTGTTTTTTTTACCTTTTGATTTGCGGAATTATCGGAATGCAGATATCAGTGTCTCAATAACATTAAGCTTATCAGTGCAAATAGTGCGTAAAAGATTTCGGCTAGCTCTACCGTGTAAACACTGAATGGCTGCCTCAATTTGACAAATGCTTCGGTGGACTCCCCCGAACACCGAAGATAGTGCCCTCCTCAGAGGATGATCCATCTGTGTAGTATTGGCTCATTTAGTCTAAATGACCATACTTGTTCATGAAAATGCCCGGAACTACCCTAGGGCGAAGATCATTCGGCATGGTCTTAATTTCCTTGCGCAATGAGGAACTGTTGTTAAAATGGAACTGTAGTTCTCAGGAAGGGCAGCACGATTTAATGCCTGTGGAGCGCTAGGATGCACTTGTAGTGTAACAAAATCTGCATAATTCTTGAGGATTTTGCCCTTAGAACCTGTCTCTAGAAGCGTTTCGAAATTTTCTATTATCAAGGGAATTGATACAGAACAACGGACTAGAAGTAGAAGGCGAAACGACAGCATTTCAAAACGTAGTCTGAGCGGCATCACTCCGATCATCACTTCTAGAAACACGTTGTGTGTAGATTTCATGCTCCCTAGTGCGAAACTAAGACAGTGGTACTGTAGTCTTTCAAGCTTGAGTATCAGCGTATTGGATGCCCAACGGAAACATTTGCTTTCATATTCCAATACGGATAGTACCGTTGTCTTATACAATCTCAGGACGTCTGATGGATGTGCGTTCCACCAGAATCCTGTGACTGTCCTTAGAATGTTGATTCTTTTACTGCATTTTTGCACCAGATGAGCGAAGTGTGTACTCCAGTTTAGCCTTGAATTAAACCAAACACCAAGGTATCGAAAATTGTCGGTAGTTGATATCTTTTCACCATAAAAAAGACATCAATTTTCGGGTCATATAGTGTTTTCTTCCTGTTTTTTCCCCGATTCACTAACAGGAGAAGGTTTCGTTTCAAAGAAACTGCAACGTTAGCTGCATGTGACCATTGTTAAAATTCATAACTTTTTCCGACTAAAGTTTTTGACTCGGCTTGCATGGTAAAACTGAGTCAAATGCCCCCTATATCTCTAGGAAGATAGACACCATGTTCTGCCTGCTGCCTGCAAGCTCTACGACCTGGCCATCCTTGAACAAATAATAAAAACTATCTAGTAATACGGTTTGGCCATTTTATTAAAAAAATCTTAAAATGAAGATATTATGTATAATAGACGGACAAAGAGAAATAATTAAGGAATGGTTGGAGATGGAATCACACCTATAATCCGATAATAAACCAATAAAATCCGATAAAGTTAATAATTAACCAATAAAATTAAAAACAGGGCTCGCTTCTTCAGGCATGCTTATTTAATTGCTATCAAACTATAGGTGAGGGTTTTGCGTTTGAAACACAAGGCACTGCCCCTGATTCCACTCTTGCTATAAACCCCTTTATTCTTAAACTAGACCGTTCTCCCTCTTGTCTCGTATTTGCAGTACGCACATGTCTGGTTGCATGATTCTTACAGTAATAAGTTATTTGTCATCGTTATTCAACAGCATCACATTTAATTTCATGTAATGTCATTTCCTTTATGAGTAAGCAAAACGGCCTGGTCGTTTTACAGGAATAAAAATCGTTTATTAGTTCAACGGACCTATAGGCCCGTCTAATATAGTACTAAGCCAAATGCGTAATAGTTATTACGGTAGACGGTAGCAAAAGAGGGATAGTTAGATGGGTGACTAAAGTTTAGTCAACAGTTTGGTTGCGGAGATTACGGAGGCGGTTGATGAAATCTGTGCGGGGTATGCTGGGCTCAAACAGATTACAGAGTTGGATTAATGACACATTATATACGATGGTTCCCAACCGCCAAAACGCGTACGGCGGTTCCCTATGGCGGTCAGATCTTACGTCTGCCAGTCTGGCAAGGACGTATAACTGAATTGAGTTTAGCAGTAAATAGAGTTGAGCAGTCAGCGATGAAGACACACTGAACGTTCCGGTAGCGATCACTAAGAGGCTCGAGACCGAATAAAATGCAGCGAGTGTAGTATTCCATCTCATTCCAATGACGGTGCGCGTGGCTTGTGGCTTTGCTGTGTACGGATTTGAGTCGTGCCACAGAATGAGTAGCGGTGGTCCACCAAGCCACAGAGGCGTATTCCATTACCGATCTAATAAATGAAAAGTAAAGCGGTTTTAAAGGAAACTGTATCACGGAATTCTCGAGTTAGCCGTGTAAGCATACCAATCAGTTGATTGTTCCGGATGATAACGTTTTCTAGCTGGTATTCGAAGCTTTTTTCTTTTTTTAATCTAGTATAACCCCAAGGGTATCTAGAAGTATCCCTACGGCAGACGTATTCTTTTCGTTCGATAATCGTGCCATTCATTTTACTATGATAGATATTCATATCATATAATATATAAATCCTATAAGCTCAGGCTACTACGATTGAAACGTCAAAATATGAATCTTCAACAGTGCAGGATTTTTGGGTGTTTTAGTCGGAGCCTTCTGTGTTGCCATCTTTTGTTTTGGTGCTGCTATAAGTTTTTGATGAAACTTTTGCAGGTCCGGCATACGACGAGCCTTGCATACCAAAGCTGCGCTTGTTGTTATGCGACAATCAGCTCCGCTTGTTGTATCGTTTCCGTCTCAATGGAGGACCTCTGCAGATTATAGTGTAATATGATCGCGCACACACGCACTGTCGGACTGCATCGGCTGCAAGCGCGGTCACATTGCTCGAGTAGGGAATGTCCGTTCTCCCGAAATCAAGGTGGAAACTTTCGAATCGGTATCGCCTTTGATCGTCCAGGCGATCATAGAAATCTGGAAGAGATTTCCCTTACTGGATTGTTGGAGACATCGAGGCCTTACCTTGGGTAGGGGGACTCATGAAGCTCATGAAATAAAACGCAATTATTTTGTGAATAGGTTGTTCTAGTCTTGGCGGTCCGATCGAACATCGTCGTCCAAAACTATTTCGCTTTTATTTATACCATAATTTTGTTGGGTTTTTTTTGAAAATTTTCTTGTTGTAAAAAATAGGGTTGAAATAATTATTTGTTTTCTGTTGACGTCCGTTCAATTTGGTAATTTGATTAAAGTCGGTTCGTCGAGGGAACCAACATGACGATTTTGGTTCAGCGTCAGCGAAAAGTTGTATTTGGAGACGTTTCTCCCTGTTTGGGGACTCATTGCTAGTGTGTTATTTGTTACTTGTTTGTCATGAGTTGTGAGAATTGCTATTGTGAGAAGTGCTACGTTTGCACGTAATGTGTTTGAACAGCGGTGCGGTTGATTGCTTCGCTTGCATAAAATGTGTCGTCAATAAATTCACATTGGGTATGCCTAAAGTTATCTATTTGGTGTTTAATTGCTGACCACTGTCTGTACTCGCAAAGGTGAGTGTCTAGACGTTTTTGAATCAATATCGTATTGCATAGCGTTACGCGATAGCTGGGTGCGCTGGTCAATGTTTGGTTGTTTTGTTTTAAGCGTGCGCTTGGTCAAACTGCTAGATGTGCATTTCTTGCGTTCTTGGTTAATGCAAGTTGTTTGTTGAATTGTTGAACTTTTGTTCACCGCATGTTGTTATGTAACGCTTGTCATATGCGAGATAATCTATGCTGTAGTGAGATGTTTAACAGATATGCTACACCTCCCCCTTTTAATGAGAATATTGTTTATGAAAGAGTAACAGTAGAGTTTATTAAAGAGTAACATTATTCTTCAAACTCTGTCTTTAATCTATTTTTATGCACTGTTGTGGTTTTGTTTGTAATATTATGTTTTATAACGCAATTTGTGTTCTGTATTTCTATTACTGTGAATGGTCCAATTTATACCGGATCTAATTTCTTTCTGTTTTTAATAACAAGATATACTTAATCTCCTGTTTAAATGTTTTGTAGGATTTATTTTTTCATTCAGATTTGCTGTTGTTTTATGTTTAGATGGAATCAGATTTTCTCTCGCTGTTTCGTTTGATTTTTGTAATTTATATTTCATTTCATTGTAGTATTGCTCTATGTTGTAAACTGGTTCTACCTTTCTACTGTAAATTTCCTGTGGTAAGTTTGCTTGTTTACCAAATACCAGTTCGTATGGTGTATAGCCTGTTGATGTATTTATTGTTGTGTTATAAACGAATTCGTAAAATTTTGTCCATTGATCCCAATCATCGTGGTGTTCGTTTGTATAACTTCTTAAATATTCATTCAAACTTCTGTGATTTCTTTCCAATGATCCTAATTTTTGTGGATGGTAAGCTGTTGCGAATGTTTGTTTTACATGTAATATTTCAGAAACTTTGCTTAGTATTTCGTTATTGTATTCCAATCCTTGATCTGATTTGAGTTCAATAAATATTCCGATGGTTAATATAAAGTTTTCAACGAGTGCTCTTGCTATTGTGTTAGCTTCTTTGTTAGTTATGGGTATTATTGTTATATGTTTTGTTAGCTCACATTGTATTGTTACTGCATTTCGGTTATTGTTATTCGTTTTTGGCAAAGGTCCTACGGTGTCAATTGATACTACACTAAATGGTTTTGAAGGTGTTGTCGTCACAACTGCCTTTTCCTTAGTATGCGTCAATATCTTATTCCTAATGCATGCTTTACAATTCTTTATGAAATTGCGGATATCCGTCTTCATGTACTTCCATTGGTACTTATCTCTCAGCTTGCTGTATAGTCTGTATTGATCTATATGTCCTCCCGAAGGTATCATATGATAATCGGCGATTATTTTCAGCTTATCTTCCTGTGAATCAATCCATCTAGATGGAGTGAAAATGACAATTTCGAAATCGGAAATGGCATCGAAAGCTACTTCTTTGATTGTCTGCAGGGAATAATATTGGAATATTATATCGTCTGATGCGATTGCTAGCTTGTTCCTATTTGCTTGAATAGCGATTTGGCATATGTTATGCAGCGCAAATTCTAGTATTTGGCTTTTCTTCGCGTAATTGCTTATGGGTATCTCTGTTTTACCTAGCACTTTGTTATATTTGTGGTTGAATACCACGAGCTCTATTTTGTTTCTTACAATGCTTGATTTGACTTTAAGAAGTTTCCTAACCTCAGATGGCCTATCTGTTTCCCACACTACGGGAAACTTTGCTTAGTATTTCGTTATTGTATTCCAATCCTTGATCTGATTTGAGTTCAATAAATATTCCGATGGTTAATATAAAGTTTTCAACGAGTGCTCTTGCTATTGTGTTAGCTTCTTTGTTAGTTATCAAAAAATTAACTAGTAGTTATCAGCTAATCCCTTTTTGTGGTTTTGATTGATTAGATACTTCCTTCTTTCTTTCTTTAACAAGTAGTTATCAGCTAATCCCTTTTTGTGGTTTTGATTGATTAGATACTTCGGCTTTTGATTTTGGTATGCATGCTTTTAACTCATCTGAATTTGTAATTATTCGCGACAAGGCGTCTGCCGTCACGTTAGCTTTTCCTGCTAGAAATTCTATATCAAAGTCGAATTCTTCTAGATCTAACCTCATTCTTGTTAGTTTTGACGTTGGGTTTTTCATACCGAATAGGTACACTAATGGACGATGGTTCGTTTTAACTAAAAATTTTCTTCCGTATATGTATAGTTTAAAGTAATTAATCGCCCAATGTTTAGCTGTGAGCTCTTTCTCGATTATTGATTTATTCTTTTCCCCTGGTAAGAAACTTTTACTCGCAAATGCGACTGGAAGATCGTTTTCATCTGTTATTTGTGAGAGCACTGCCCCACATGCTATAGCCGATGCGTCGTAATTATGAACTGCTTAGAAAAATCAGGATATTGTATAATTGTGGGTGAAAGTAAACTTTGTTTCAATTTATCGAAGGCTTCTTGACATTCTGAAGTCCATTCGAATTTAGCTTCTTTCTTTATCAAATTATTAATAGGTTTAGCTATTTTGCCAAAATTTTTTACAAATTTTCGATAATAATCAGTGGCGGATCAATCCACATGGAGGCCCCAAGCGGGAAGAAATATGAGACCCTTCTATTTTCGTTTAATATATCCTTATAAAATAGTTACTTGTGCCTAATAATATAATAACAAATAACATAACAAATAATTAAAAAATTAATAATATTACATTATATTCATCTACATATCCAGAATTTTTTTTCATAAAATTTTAAAATATTAAAAAAAAAAAATCTCGTGCAGATGTGTTTTAGGTTTATTTGATTATTTGTTTATTTGTTAAAAAAATGTGTTTTAGGATTACGCATATATACGTTACAAAAAATACGTTATAGGTATTCGGCGTATTTAATAGAACGTTCTCAAATTTTTCAAATTTCTCCAATCTTGATTAAAGCTCCTCCACTAACGAACAGATATATTTTCATATCAACACTTGCTGGAAGTTTTTATAAGGTTTTCTGTCTGCAGTGAGAACATCGGACTTATTGTTAGGATGCGTTGGACTAATAGCCAAATTGGTCTTCTTCTTCTTCATTTGCCTTAGCAACCGCCGATGGTCAAGGCTCTCCATGTATTGGTTTTAATGACTTATGATTTCCACGTAGTCGGATAACCATTCTTTGCGTATGCGAGACGGCTTAGTCGGGAATCGAACCCGTGCTGCTCGGGTCGTGTTTGCGTCTCACGCTAACCGCTATCAGGCCGCCCAATTAGTTTTACGAATGTATTCTGGTCCAGAGATGTGCTCTGATCACATTAACCAGAAATCGTGACTATTACACGTTGATTATGATTGTGCCATGACGTTGACATGATTGTGCCTTACGCTAAACGCCTGGCAATGCGACCGTCATGTGATAATTTTTTACATCTCTAAGACATTAAACCTTTAATAAAATCTCTGAAAAATGTTGCAAGAATTAAATAATTTAAATTTGTAGGGAACTTAAATCAAGTGTGATAAAAGATAATGTTCATAAAAGAAATTAAACAAATAAACCATTAATTAATTTAATACAAATTAAATTAATCTCCTCAAAATGCTATTTATTAGATTGTCGAGCAATTTATTAAATAATTTTTTTCGGCTTTTATCTTTGGAAAATTCTTCAATTATTTTAGATGCATCCATTTGGTCTAGTAAATCCTGTTCAATGTATAAAATAGCCAAACTGTTCAATTTTACCTCCGATAATGAATTCCGCAAATAATTTTTTACCCTTTTTAAAACAGAAAAGGATCTTACCCCGGAAGCGTTCGATATAGGAATTGTTAAAAAAATTTGATTAGAGTTTCTACATTAGGAAACGTGCACGACATATCTCTCGTTATTCTATAAATATTTCGCATATTGATACATGTATTGTTCCTTGTGATACTATCATTTCCTATCACTGATTCCAGAATTGAATATTTTTTTTTTTTTATAAAACATAAAAAGTGCTCCAATTCATTTTCAAAAGTTTCGTCATCCATGTCATTCTTGGAAATTTCTTTCAATTTTTGAATAGCATCTTTTTTCCTTTCTTTAGGCATGTTCAAATCATAAAATACTTTGAACGGATCCAAAACTAACTCATATTAATAGTTGTGTTTTTATGTTATCACATGTAGTGTAAAAAGGATTGATGTTAAAATCCTCTTTGAATGAAAATTTGTGCTCATTTTCTTTGTTTTCCTCAAAAAAAAAAAAACCGACGTTTTCTAAGTCGCTTGTCTTCGGTACAAAATATAGTCCCAGATAACTCGTTAGCTGTCAATTCAACATTGTCAAAATCTTCACGAAAATTATCAAGGAATTTGATCAATGTACGCATCAAAGAAGATCCTTTCAAAAGGTCACATTCTACAGTTTGAAGCGACTTGTTAGTAGCATTAATTCTTTGAAGGATTGTATTCCAAACTCTGGTCATCAATGCAACTTCATATTTTCCCATCTTTTTGAGAAGAGAACTTGCTTCGTATACTGTAGCAGTTTTTTCTGTATTATCTTTAGAAATTGTTTCTAACGCATCCTTAACATCATTGAAACCCAATTTAAATGCCAATACAGCGTCTGCTTTAGCTGACCATCTTGTATCGGAACATCGTTTCAAAACTGTGGGTGTTTGTGTTTTTTTTTTCAAACTATTCGTTAAAATATTCCAGCGGTGAGTTGACGAGGAGAAAAATGTATAAAGCTTTTGTAAAAAACTGAAATAATGCACCGCTGCCTGGCAATTTTCAGCAGCAAAATTGCCTACTAAATTAAGCGAATGGTTCGCACATGGGATGAAACCTGCAGAAGAACTACGATGGGTAATGCGTGCCTGTAATTTTGAATATTTCCCTGACATATTTGATGCGTTATCTTTATCGAACCTCTACAATTCTCGATCCTCAATCCCATCTGTTTTAAATTATCCAAAACTTCTTGTTCTAGATATGATGAAGTATGTTTGGCAATTGGTATGAATCCAATAAATCTTTCGACTACTTGTGCGGAATCTGAAACATATCTAATTGCAAAAGTTAGCTGATCGACGTCGGAAATGTCTGGAGTGGAACCTAAAATGAGGCTAAAATAAGTTACTGATTTAATTTGATCTATAATTTGGTTTTTTATATGATTACGAATAATATTTACAAACTCATCGCATATAATATGCGATAAATAGCTTCCATTCCCACGCCCTTGATTACCGTACTTTTTTAAATGTAGTTTTAAGAATTCATCATACTTACTTAAAAATTCTAAACTGGATAAATAATTTCCTTTCCTATTAGAATCTTTGCTTTCATCATGGCCTCTAAAAGCCAGTCCCAAACGACTTTATAATTTAATTGTAGATATAATTCTTCGCAAAGCTTCTCTCCAGTAATGTTCTTCTTTTTCTTTTTCTAATAATAGCTGCGTGACAATTCTTTGAAAGGTTTGTGATCTTTTGTACAAAGTGCACATAGATGCCATATGTTCCTTCGAAGCTTCGTGTTCGGACAAAAGAATAGTGATTGCCTTCCAATTATTTAATCCGGTAATAAATTTAGATTGAGAGTTCAAAAAAATTTTACATGGATAACAATAAACACACTTGCTAGTTTCGGAAAAAAAAGCCAAGATCTTTCTTCCAAAATTCCGTTGCTTTTCTTTCTATAAAAGTGGTCTTCACACAGAGATCTGTAGTAAACACTATCTTTATCTTTATATAGCGTTTTTGAACTTTCTATACTACCAACAGTTTGAGGCTTGTTTTTAATTATATATTCTATGAAATCGTCTTTAAATGGCTTTTTCCACAATGCAATATCGCTGACATTGGTAACAACATTAGCGGTTACATCGCAAATATCAGTACCTTGATTAGCAGTGTAAGTTTCTGGGAACTTTTGATCGACCAAATCCTTTTTTTCCTGCGCTTCACGTATATCACTCCGGCAATCCTGAACATAAGAGGAAGGTGAACTATCTGATATCGCTTTTTGAATCTGTGAAGATGATGCAACAGTTACAAACTTGTCCAAAGCATTTTTTTGGCTATGGACAAATTCTATATCTTTTTTTATTTTTTTACGCTCTGCTCCACTTTGGTATCGCTTCATTTTTACAAACAAACAAATGCGCTTATGATTTCCACGGTCACTATTTCTATAAGATGGAGGAACACGTGTTTACTTCGTTACGGCTACCTTTCCAAATGTAGAAACAGAAGCGAGTGCAATATAATGATAAAAACGAATCACACTTCAACGCACAATAATTTTGATTTAATGAACTGCTAGCTTGAGGAACCGTAAGCCAACTAAAATGAGGAAACCAGTAGAGTCAACTGTATGTAAAGACTGGTAATTCATAAGCTATAAGAATTCGTGGAAAATCGGCTATAGATTATCAAAAAGAACAGCTATATTGAAGACTAGGATAAACAAGTGCTCAACACAGTCATGAACGAAAAGTTAAGACTTTTAGATTGAATAATAATTCATCACTTTTTATCTGAATAAAAAAAAGTTCTAACACCTTGTATTTCCCAAAATAGGAATTCGACCAATTGAAATTTTTTAAAATTAAATTGACATTTATAAAAAAAAAAAAGTTTGTAATGTTATGTTCGCTACTGTTTCATCTCATGTTCGGACAACCCAGCTAGCAAAGGAACGGGCCAAGCGCACACCACCGAGCGCGTTTATGGGCGCGGAGGGGTGGCGACGCGAAAGCGAAGCGGGTGGAAGGGAAGAATCGTTAAATGTGTGCGTAAAACTTTCGCGTCGACACCAGCTGTCTTTGAGTGTGTGCGTCAATTTTTTTAATTATGCCGCGCCGCTTTGGGTGCTCGCGTGAAATTTTCCGGGCGTTTTGAGGGTGTGTGGGATAACGTGCAATCGATGGATCGTGCGATCCCGAACTCGAGTTCGGGACTTGTCAAAATTCTGTTTTGATTTGGACGGTAGCACGCGGCTCTTGCTGCAACTGCAGTTGGCATGGTTATTTGTTGGTTCATGGAACTGACGGCCAGCGCGACTTCATTTCTACGCCTTTAACAATACCGAGGGCCTTGCGATGCCGGGGCCCCGGGCGGCCGCCCAATCCGCCCACCGTTAGATCCGCCACTGATAATAATTACAAAATGCGACAAAACGTCTTGCTTCATCAGCATTAGCAGGTATAGGGAAGTTTTTATTCGTGTCAAACTTCGCGTCATCTGGACAAATTCCTTTTTCTGTTATTTTATGTCCTAAGTATGTTACTTCTGTTTTGAAGAAACAACACTTTTCTGCATTTAATTTAAGATTATATTTTCTTAGTTTAGATTAATTTTAGATTATATTTTTATATACACAGACGGTAGCATAAAAAATGATAAAGCTGGTATAGGAATACATTACAGCAAAAAACAATCACTACTACTACGACTACAACATAAAAAACTATTCATCTATAACAATCACAGAAATAATAGCAATAGATGAATGCTGAAACGGGAAGAAAAAATGAAACTAGATCACCCAATAATATACACCGGCTGTCTGTGTACCACATGCAATATACTAAAAAACGAACAAAAAAACACAAATAGAAGAAATAATTTACAATATCCAAAAACACGGATCAAAACTAAAAGTAAGTATAATCTGGATACCATCTCACATTGGAATAAGAGGCAACGACATTGCAGATGACCTAGCAAAATTGTAGGAACCATATCACAAAATAAGATAAACAACAAATACAGGTATACAGATCTGATAAAAATATTCCAAAACGAAATGAAGGAACAAACTATAGAATGGTACACCACATCCACAAGAGAGAAAGGAAATTTTTTTTGCAGAACTACATAGTGATTTCAAATTCAAACTATGGTATAAACACACACTACTCAAAGCACACGAAGTCAAATAAAATAGCAAATAAAATCCTAGCGGGACATGATCTATCAGAATACTGGATAGAAAAAATGAGCATAATACAAAATGGTACCTGTGAAATATGCAACGAACCAAACACCGGATTGCATAAAATCTTTGTATGTCCAAAATACAACAAAGAGAAAAACATCATCAAAGAAAATCTCAAAAACGATTGGCAATTGGCATCAGGTAAAACATTTAAAAGAATATTTGAACACATCAAGAAAAACAACATAGAGTTTTAAACAAAATAACCAAACATACGACAAGAAGAATAGATATCCTTTAAATTATTTGATATATATTTAAGTATTTATTCATTCATCCTAAATTATTAATTTATTTATTTATTTGTTAACACGCATCAAATTAAATTAGAAAAACAATCAAATAGACTCCCTCCAAACTGATATTCAAAAAAAAAAAAAAATCTTCACACAACCCAAAACAAAAAACCACAATGTCTTGGAAAAACTAGAAGAAATCTATACTTATTTTGGTTTACCTACGGCAGTTTGTTCGAACCACGGTCCACCGTTCAATTCTTCTGGGTTTATGGAAGGATGTTAGGCTAATGACATCAAGGCGTTGAAATCACCGCCTTATCATCCGCAGTCAAATGGATTAGCGGAGAGCGGAGTTCAGAAGATTAAGAAAGTGTTGAAGAAGTATTTGATTGATGAACAATTGAGACCAATACCATTACAGCGCAAATTAAATCGAATATTATTTAATTATCGTAACACTCCATCTACTTCTACAGGTAAAACACCTTCATCATTAGTTTTTTGCTATGTACCAAGAACATTACTAAACACGAGCAATCCAGTTAAATTAGAAATTCTAAATGATGAAAGATACGTCCCTAAACCTCAAACCCCTCCCTCCTCCAGTGTCCAAGCCAGTAGATACAGTATCACACGCGAAAGGAGATAAAGTTTTGTATAGGAATCATCATGAGGATTTGCCAAGATGGATTCCAGCCTTAGTATTGGAAAAAATAAGTAGCAATAGATACTTGATAAATGTTCTCGGAAATGTGCGAATAGTACACACAAATCAAATTAGAACATCCGATCTATAGGATGAATTTCATCCCATAGTACCCATAGTCAGTACACCGGTAGGAAAAGACAAAACAACAGTAAAGGTGACAGACAAACAAAAGGTTAGTTCGAAACGAAAACGAAGTGAATCCAAATCACCTAAATTAAGAAGATCCAAAAGAATACGGGACAGGATAAGGAAAAACTAAATTTAGTAGCTTGTGAACGTAATTGACATTGTTTGTTAGAGTATCTAAAGTCTCATTTAAAGCTGGGAGAAGTGTTATGTATTGAAAATAGTGATTAGTTACGCATACTAACCATAGTTGATAAGGTAAGCGATTTCACTAACACCCCTATAGAAAATCTTGAATAAAAGGAGCCCCAGCCTCCACGGATATCATTCCAAATCGTGACGACAATAAAGAAAGATCTCCAGAATACCACAACCACCAGGGTTCTGGCCACGTCGGGTCCGTTACCGGCGAAACACGAAATAAAGATACGTTATACAAACATAACAACCTTATGATGTGGTAGAAATACCCAGCGATCAAACTTGTGTGGTTAAATGGAAAGAACGCTAGAAAAATTACACAACAATCGGTTGGAAAAGTTTGAAAAGTAAAGTGCGCACGTCCAGCAGGTTACAGCGAACGAAGGTGGCGGAAGCCGTCACGCGCCTCATGCCGAACCACAGTGACCCGAAGTCGTCGCGCGCCCGACTGCTGGCGGCCGTAGCGGATTGCATCTTGCGCTACGGGGCCCCAGTATGGTCGGAGGGGCTGCAAGTACAACAATGTCGTAGATTGGTGCAGCGGGTACAGAGGACGACGGCCATTCGTGTTCGTTGGGCTTTCCGGTCGGTGAGGGGTAAGACGGCCGTGCTACTGGCCGGTTTCATCCCAATATGCCTGCAGATCCAGGAGGACAGCAGGGTCTATCACCGGTTCCATGACCCAGCCAACGAAGACTCCAGAACTGGTTTTAGGGAGCGAGAGCGTGACCGGACGTACGGGCAGTGGCAGCAGCAGTAGGACGCGGATGCTGCCAGTGAAGACGCCAGTCGGTACACTCGGTGGACGCATCGAGTGCTACCCGACGTGAGGGCATGGCAGTCACGGAAACATGGAGACGTGACGTTCCAGTTGGCGCAGGTACTGTCTGGCCACGGTTTTTTCCGTGACTACCTGTGCCGGATGGGCTTCACGTCGTCCCCGGATTGCCCCAGATGTCCTGGCGTTGCAGAGACGGCGGAACGCGCCGTATTTAGCTGTCCGCGGTTTGCCGCTGAACGTGGAGAACTGTTCGAGGGGGGGAGATTGAGCCAGATCACCCCCGAGGATCTCGAGGCAGCTCTGCTCGAGAGCCCAGAGAGGTGGAGCGGCATTGGCGAGCTCGTCGCACGCATTAACCGACGAGCGCCAAGAGCAGTTGGCTTCGCAGGACCAGTCGTCAGCCGCACGCCTTCCCGACAACTCGGTGGCCGTCGCACGCAATCAGCGCCGGAACGTTGCGAGAAATGCGGCGCGGGCGAGAACAAGGGAGCTGCAGCGAGGTGGGCGGCCCCCATCACCACCTCCCAAGTGATGGCCAAGGTACGCGGGCGTACACCACCGGAGACGGATCGGGCCGTGCTCGATCGTCAACGCCCTATTCCCGACGCATCCGTCGCTCGAGTGGCCAGCGATTGAGGCGGACGACGAGACGGAAGCAGTGCTGCTCATCACCAGCGAGGAGGTTGTTGCGGCTGCGGCGAGGATGGCATCGTCGAAGGCCCCGGGGCTCGAATATAATAGGCGGTAATATAATTCCCGCGACCGTGGAAGAGCGCACGGCTGGTACTGCTCGCGAAGCCGGCCAAGCCACCGGGGGAATCATCATTCTACCGTCCCCTGCTCATGCTCGGAGCAGTCCCCAAGCTGTTCGAGAGGCTCATCCTCGACCGTCTCAATGAGCCCCTAGAGCAGAGTGGCACCCCCCGCCTGTCGCCGG
Source organism: Anopheles maculipalpis (assembly GCF_943734695.1). NCBI lineage: Eukaryota > Metazoa > Arthropoda > Insecta > Diptera > Culicidae > Anopheles > Anopheles maculipalpis. The sequence goes on along the minus strand of NC_064870.1, from coordinate 18,632,719 downwards.
CTCTGTACGGCTTCCGTCGCGGGACAACACGTCCGGTCGATCGGGACAACGCGTCGATCAGGGACAACACGTCCGGTCCTTACATCGCAACAACAGGCGGGACCCTCGCTGTCTGATGGTGGCAGCGTTGGACGTGAGGAACGCGTTTAACTCGGCCAGTTGGAAGGCGATAGCACTGGCTCTCCGGGAGAAGGACGTCCCTTCCCTGCTCCAGAGAATTCTGCGGAGCTACTTCTCGGAGCGAGTGCTGGTGTACGAGACCAGTGAAGGACCAGTGCAAAGGCGGGTGCTTGCAGGAGTTCCATAGAGATCGATCCTCGGTCCCACCTTGTGGAACACAATGTACGACGGCGTGCTGCGATTGGCGTTTCTGGGAGGGGCGGAGGTGGTCGGCTTCGCAGATGACCTCGTAGTGCTGGCGAGGGGAACAACATCGCAGACGGCCGCGGATGTGGCCGAGTCGGCGATTGCGGCGATTGGATAGTGGATGTTGGCGCACCATCTCGAGCTCGCCCCGGCGAAGACCGAGCTCGTGCTGATGTCCACGATGCGGCAAAGCAACACAGTCTGTCCAGTGGTGGTCGACGGCCAGGAGAGATGACCCTCTCGCACCATCAAGTACCTCAGCGTCATGCTCGAGGACCATCTTTCCGGGAGGCTGCACGTTGACGTTCGTTACGGCGAAGGCGAACCGGGTGGTGCAGGCAATCGGGCGGCTCATGCGCAATCATAGTGGCTCGAAATACGCAAAACGGCGACTGCTGGCTTCGGTCGTGGACTCCACGCTGCAGTACGCAGCACCGATGTTGCACGAAGCGGTGGACCTGCAGCAGTGTCGGCGGAAGCTGGGCCGGGTCCAGGGATTGTACGCGAGGCCGGTCACAGGCACATTCGTGTCAGTGCGACAAGAGGTGGCAATCTTGCTGGCCAGCGTCATCCCCATCTGGCTTCAGGTGAAGGAGGACGCAAGGTGTCACCAGCGGCGTCAGGAGACCGGCACGCCAATCTCGGCTCGTGCTATTCTTGCGGACAAGCGACGTAACACCATCTCGTGGCGTGGCAGGCGGTGTAGGACCAGCTGCAGCCAACCAGCCGGTTCACAAAATGGGCGCACCGGGTACTCCCGGATGTGGCAGCGTGGAAGGACATACGGCACGGTCACATACGGAATACGGAAGTCACATTACACCTGGCCCAACTGCTGTCCGGCCATGGCTTCTTCCACGACTATCTCCACTCGAAACACATGTCACCAACATCCGACTGTGGGCGATGCCCGGGAGTATCGGAAACGGCGGAACACGCCTTTTTCCACTGCCCACGGTTTGCCGACATCCGTGGCGAACTGCTGGGGGAGGATCCGGCGGCAGCGGTTACTCCAGACAACCTGCTGGCATATATGCTGGAGAGCCAGCAGCAATGGAGTAACGTCTGCGAGGCGGCGAAGCGAATCACCAGTACTCTTCAACAAGAGTGGTACGTTGAGCGGGCGACCAGCGCGTACGCAGAGATGCGCGAGGCGGCATAGCGCTTCGACGAGGCTCATGAAGCAATGGTTCGGGAGCGATACGATCGGCGGAACGAGGCCCGTCGACTGAGGACGCTTGAGCGACAGAGTCAGGCGACACCGCGCGAGGCGTCGCCTAGAAACCGGAGAAGCGGTCTCCAGCGAGGACATCCTGATGGCCCTGTTCGGGACGGACCCCGGAAGCTAGAATGATGAAGGCGCAATGTCATGGCTCCTTCCCATCAAGATACCTCGTGGTAAGATGGAAAGGAGTGGAAGGAAAGATTAGGGATTCCTTTTCCCTTGTAGGTGAACTACTGTTAAGATCCTATACTGAATAAAGACCCAACTTTATGTTAGTTATTAAAAAAATCAGTTATCCCAGGAATGTCAACTGGGTAGCCACACTCTGACACACTGACGTGTCATCATGTGCTCCGTGTCGAGGTGAAAAAAATCGTGCAAAAAATCATTAAAACCATCCGAAAATAATCATACTCGTGAATCGAGTGTGCGATTTGGTGAAAGTGGCAGAAAAGAGAACAAAAATCAGTCAAATAGTGGCAAAATAAAGTGTAAACAAGTTTCCCATACATTTTGTATGGGAACTTCATTAAGCTTTTTCTTGGGTGATTATGAACCGATCGGGACGATTCGTGAAGTGAATTTAAGAAAATACTGTGCATTCTTGCGATTTATCGCAAAAAAACGTGAAGTTCGTGCGTTTTTGGCAGATAAATTGCGTATAAAAGCTTTTGTGTTCATCATCCATGCAACAACCCAAAGAACATTTTTTTTTACTTCTACCCAAGTGACAAAATATCTAAAAAATCTATTTTTTTGAATAGTGGAAAATTTGTGGCATGGGCCACGAAAATTCGGGAAAATCGTAAGAAAATTTTTGGTATAGTTTTCTCCCCGATCCGCCTATCCGTTCTCATTTCATGAGTAAAAACGTGAACGGGCTAGTACTAAAAATGTTCTAAAAGTGTTACAAACGAACGGAAAATTCATAAAGTAACGCAAAAATTCTGAAAAGTGCTGTAATAATTCTAAGAAAGTGACACAATCTTCCCGACCCCACACCCTTCGACACCCGACCCCCATTTTTCCACCCTTCGGATCAACCACCCGCCTCACGGGAGGGGGAAATCGTTAAGGCTGTGCTAAAAACTATACTAAAAACGGGAAATTGGCCACGAAAATTTCGAAGAGAGTGGAAAAATTATTTGTTGTATGCAGTAAATCACTCACACAAAAAAATGAGAATTTGTACTAAACCTTAAATTAGTACTAAATCTGTACTAAAGTGTTCTAAGTGCCGAAAAAACTCTGAAAGTCTCGGTAAAACTCGGAAAAGTGAAAAAAATCGGTATTGAGTACAGAAGGATGAATCCCGCTGCTGACGATCCTAAAAAAGGGAGTAAATCCAGCGTAAAGAGCGGAGAATGTCGGTACCTGGACGAACTCTTCGCCCCATGGCGGATTCCACCGACGGTGGACTGGCCAATCCTCCGACCATCATGGAAGCAAGAGTGGCCCTCACACGGGTGGCAACACCGGGCTCGAAATCAGCGAGCTCGGAAATGCTCGGCAGAAGCTCGCAGAGCTAAAAAGGCTCGTTGTGGAGTCGTCTCTCACTAACGAGCAGCTGCGTTCAACCATCCAAGACCTGCAGCAGGAGCTTTCGGCACTACGACAGCGAATGGATGCCAACGCTGAGCAGGCGCGGAACGATATGGAGCAAGCTCGTCAGCAACTGCAGCTTATCCGTGAACAGGCTCGCCAGCGCGAGGAGCAGCTCCGAGACGAACATCTGAAAGATCAGCAAGCACTGAATGAGTTGATCCTGCAGACGGTACGGGCTAAAAACGTGGCTACTCACGGATATTATTCATCCATCTCCGAAGAGCAGCGTACGTGGGCGGTGGTGGTTAGCAACAAGCCGGCAAAGCAGAAGCAACGCAAGCGAGGCAGTCGTCGTGGTACGGCACAGTCATCGCAGCTGCAGTAGCAGCAACAACAATCCCGGCAGCAGCAGCCACCACAGCAGAGAGAACAGCAGCAAACACGTCAGCAATGGCCCGTGTTGCAGCAACAACAACAGCAGCAGACGCAACAGCAGTTGCCAGCGTCGCAGCAACAGCAACAGAAGCAGCAGCAGCAACAGACGCGACAGGAGTGGTCAGCATTGCAGCAGCAGAGGCAGCCACGACAGCAACAGCAGCCGAACCAGCAACGCCGTCCGACTCTGCGTAGTGCACGCCCGGACAACATCGAAGTGGCACCGGCAGAAGGTGTAACCTGGACGCAGGTATACCTGAAGCTTCGCACGGCCCCAGAGCTGGAGGTCCGCACGGCTATTGGGATGGGTCGACGAACGACACAAGGCCATCTTTTTGCCCCCTCAGCCGTAGTGCAGACAGCGAGGTGCTCGTCGGAAAAATCCAGGGTGTTCTCGGTGAAATGGGGGTGGTGCGAGTGCTGACCGAGATGGGAGAACTCCTGATCACCCATGTCGACTCACTGGTCACGGTGGAAGACGTCAAGGAGGCGATGCAGGCCAAATTAGGAGCAGCACCGGGTATCACCTTTGCTGAAGTGTGGGAGCTGAGTGAGGCACGAACGGAGTGTAGCTGATTATCGAGGCAAATGCTTCCGTTGCGGCAACACCGGTCATCCGGCCGAAGCCAGCAGGCTTTGGCCGGAGCCCTAATGCCTGAAATGTGGTGGTCCACATAACATCGGTCAGCAGAGCTGTGGTCAACTGCAGACACCGTGCCAGGTGTAAAACAACTAGAGTGTTGCAGGCGAACCTGGGTAGTGGACGCACCGCACAGGATTTCGTCCTGCAGTCCGCTCGGACGGAGCGGATCGATGTACCGGCCTCCGGATAACAGCGGAACGTGGACGTCGGACTCATCGGGTGCAGTAGCTGTGGTGGCCACCGGTGCCCATCCCATCCAGCGCGTGTGGCGCAGCCCAACGCCCGGATTGGTGGCCGCCCAGATCGGTGGGGTAGTTTTCATTAGCTGCTATGCCCCTCCCCGCCTGACTCCTGGTGAGTTCGAGCACTTTCTAGAGGCATTGGAATTGTTGGCATTTTCCCACCCTCACGTCGTTGTGGCAGGCGATTTCAACGCGATGCTGGCCAAATTAGGAGCAGCCCCGGGTACCACCTTTGCTGAAGTGTGGGAGCTGAGTGACGGCACGAACGGAGTGTAGCTGATTATCGAGGCAAATGCTTCCGTTGCGGCAACACCGGTCACCGTAGTTTGGCCGGAGCCCTAATGCCTGAAATGTGGTGGCCCACATTCCTCCTCACATCCCTCCTGGCCCTCCTCACCTCAGCACCAACACCAACGCCAGCAGCAACATCAGAACCAGCGACCGCAGCAGCAGCAGCACCATCGTCGGCAACGACAGCAGCAGCAGCATCACCGGCGACAGCAGCAGCACAATCAGCACCAGGGACGTCGCCAACATTCCTGCTCACGTCGTCCAGGCAGGAGATGGAAAGCTTCGCAGTTCTCGGTCGAGACGTTCCGAGTGACACTTCGAGCGGCGAATTTCGAAGAGCGAGCAGTCAGCCAGAAGGGGATGGTCGATGCCATGCAACGGGCATGCGACGAAACGATGACGCGGGTCACCACGTTGCATAGTGACCCCCGTCGAGCCCTCTTCTGGTGGACACCAGAGCTCACACACCTCCGTGAGGAGTGTGCCGCTGCAGGAACGCAGTCTTGCAGCGGCACACCACCGAACTGCGAGGCGGACCATGGAGAAGGCGATTCGGGCCAGCAAGCATGCTGAATTCGACGAGCTCATCCGACTGGCAGAGGAGAACTAGTTCGGAGCAGGGTACCGGACTGTCATGTCTAGGCTTCGTGGCAGTTACATGCCACCCGAGACGGATAAGGAAGAGCTGCTACGCATCTCCATTCCGTGATTACCTGTGCAACATGGGATTCACGTCGTCCCCGGACTGCCAGCGTTGCCCCGGTGCGGCCGAGACGGCTGAACACGCTATGTGCAGCTGTCCGCGTTTTGCTGCCGTTCGAGAGGAGCTGCTAGGCGGCTCAGATCCGGTGTCTCCCGACAACCTCCTGCGATGTCTCTTGCCGGTTTGCGTAGCGAGGAGGACAATCCTCATTCCGGCCTTACGGCGGCCGTTCTAGAGGCCGAAGTCTCCTCACGTTAAAGGGAAGTGTATAAGCTGAATGTGGCCCAATGGACGAAATGCGCAAGTGATGAAGGATTTAAGTGATTCTGAGTCACTCGGATGAATGAAAAAAGAAAAGGGAGTAACTTATTTAAGCAATAAAGGATAAGGTGCATTAATGCACGGAATGCGTGAAACAAACGAACACACCGCACCAAACCACCCTCGCGGGTTAACGGTGTGGTGGAAGCGGAAAGGTTCTGGGATATTTCTGTTTAAAAAAAGAGGAATAAAAGGAACCTTGTATTTAATAAAAAAAAGCCAGTTATCCCTGTGCGAGAGCGTGAGAGCAATAAACGTGTGATATATAAATCGTGTCGTGTGATATATGCAAATAAACAAATACGGTACAAGGAAACATTTATTTGTGATATTGTGATATCGAAACGGAGGCTGGAAGCACGAAATTATTGCACGGAAAAACTGCGGCGTTCGGAAGGCGTCATACGTGCTGGTGCGTGTGTGTGTGTGTGCGTGCGTGGGTTGATAGTGCGTTGATATGGTGCGGTGTTGTTGACCACTGTTTTTCGGAAAAAGACTGCGCCGGAACAGGAAAAAACACTTGTGGAGGGTCCAGTGCACGCAGCGAAAGCCGTTTTGCTGAAAACCGGACCAGAATCGGTGAAATATTCACTTTCTTACGGCGTTTTATCGCAGACCAGAGGAGCACGTGGTTTGAGCGTCAGGTGTGTGATCGCATGTGTGTGTCGGACATTGGCAGTCTTGACCACTGGCGGACAGACTTTTTCCCAAGCAGCGTTTGTTCCGGGCACCCAAGCAGCAAAAATTCGAAACGACAGTTACTGCTCAACAACTGCTCAAATTTTTCAAAAATTCCGGAAACGCGGCGGTGGGGGGGGGGCTTGGAGTGCACACACGAGTACACGAAAGTGCTCGAAAGTGCTCGACCTCGTTAAAGAACTGCTCGAAAACGCTAACACCACCTGAACATCGACGGAAAAATTCTAGAGTGGGCTAGGACTGACGCTGGAAGCCGGACAGGCTCGGGCAAAGTGCTTGAAACTGCTCGAATCCCCCGGGCAGCTGAAAAACGTCGAGACAGTGCTGCAGGTGTTACCAACCTCCATCAGGGCGACACCAGGGCAACATAGCACCGCTCGAAAACTGCTCGAATTTTCTCAGACTGCTACGAGAAGAGCATCGGATTCTGAAGGATTCTGGCGAATGCGAAACACCAGCAGAACAGCGGCAAGCCTAATATAACTGCTAGAACCCACAAGTGCAGCCATGAGTGACGAAAAGAGGGCGCTAGGCCTTCGCACGGCGTCCGTGGACACCAGTAGTGGGGCGGGGCCGAAGAAGCCCCTTATAGCTGGCGAACCGAGGGTGGTTGTCTGTCGGTGTAGCATCCCTCCGGGTGGCAAAGTGCAGCAGAGCTCCACTGTAGAGCAGGCACTGCAAATGGCGGTGGAGACGATGAATGCCACAGTGCAAAAGCTGAGCGAGGAGCAAAACAGCTGGCTAATCCTTGTCCAGGCTCTCGAGGAGGACAAGAAAGTGGCGGCAAAAGACCACCAGCACGCCATTGAGGCGCTCAAGCAAGAGCACCAGAGTGCAATGGAGTTGGCGAGGACGGAATTTCAGCAGGATATCCAGCTTCTGCGGAATGAAGTCCGTCGACTGTTGGAGCTGTTCTACAGCAAGATGGCTGGAGTCCCTGCGGCGAACGACTCGCTGCAACAACCGCAGCCGGAACAACGGGAGCAGCAGCCGCAGTAGCAGCACCAACAGCAGCACCAGCAACAGCTGCGGCAGCAGCAGGCAGAGCAGCGGGTGGAGCAGCGACAGCGGCGACAGCAGCAAGAAGAGCGGGCGGTTCTACAAAGCCAACAACAGCTTGACCATGACTTCCCGGCGCTTCCCGCGATCGAGCACGTCACCAACGGCGAAGAGGCTGGCTCGTGAGTGGAGGTCGTCCGCAGAAAGACGCGCCCACAGCCGCAGCAACAACAACAGCGAGCGGCAGCTCAGCAAGAACGAAGCCGTCCTGAAGCCATAGAGGTGACTCCAGGGGAAGGATGGACCTGGACCGAGGTGTAGCGGGCCGTGCGCTCGTCGGCAGAGCTGGCCCACCTAAACGAAGTTCTTGGCGTCGGACGACGCACAACTCGATCGCGTCTGGTCATGGACCTGCCGGAAGGGGCGAACTCGGGGGAGATATTCGCCTCCGTGAAGGCATTCTGCGACGCATCGGCTCCCCCGATTGGCTGCCGCCTCATCACAGACAAGGTCGACCCTTTAGCGCTGGCGACGGAAGTGGCGGAGACGCTCTCGGCCCTCGCAGGCGAAACCGTCAGCGAGGAGGAGGTGCGGCTGTTCCAGAGCTACAACGGGACGAAGGTGGCACGAGTTCGTGTGCCGGAGAAGACGGCAGAGAAGCTGGCGGGCACGCGCGTCAAGGTGAGCTTCACCTTGTGCCCGATCAGCCGCGTGCTGCAGACGTCCGAACGGCAGCCGCGATGCTTCCGCTGCCTGGAACTCGGCCACCGGTGGGCGAATTGCAAGAGCGAGATCGGCCGCACAGACGCCTGCATTCGCTGCGGAAAGTCGGGCCATCTGGCGATGCACTGCCAGGAGGAACCCTGTTGCGCCATGTGCAAGGGTCCTCACCCGTAGGTAACCCGACCTACCCCCAACAGTGAAGGTCCTGCAGATAAACCTTGGGTGGAGCCGGTCTGCACAGGACCTGATGCTGCAGACGGCTAGGGAGCTGGGGGCACAGGTCGTACTGGCATGCGAGCTCTACCGGCCACCACGATCCAACCCAAGATGGGCGGTTGACGAAGCGCAGAGCGTAGCGGTGATTGCCAATGGCTCCTTTCCCATCCAGTGCCTATGGGGATCATCGGCGCCAGGGCTAGTGGTTGCCACCATAGCGGGCATAACGTTCGCCAGCTGCTACGCTTCGCCCAACATCAACGCGGCCGACTATCTCAGCTACCTTGAGGCGGTGGAGATGACGCTGATAGGGCATCCGACAGTGGTCCTAGCGGGGGACTTCAAAGCGTGGAGCCAGGATTGGGGTAGTGCCCGCACGTCACAGAGGGTAGAGGACCTCAAGAGCGAAAGCTGCAAGTGATGAGCCCGGTGTCTGGAGGGAAGGCTCAGGACCCGAGCCAGGGTGTCGACCCCGGAGACTTGGGTGTTGGCACAAGCGACGAACCCGGCGACTTGGGAGTTGGCGCAAAAGACGAACCCGAAAACTTGGGTGAGTGACTTGGGCGAGTGAAAGGCGACGAACCCGGGTGACTTGGGGGATCGTAAGGCGACGATCCCAGGAGACCTGAGAGACGATAGAGGACGACTCTGGGAACAGGAAAAAGACGAAGAAAAGCGGCTTAATCTTCGAGCAACCCAACCCGTTCTTATTTCATCTGGCGGGAGATGAGATAAAACAGAGCACTGTCATCCCGTGCACCCCAAAGGTGTTTTACGCTCGCAATGGGTTCCGCCAAGGAAAGCGATCGGTCGTATTTGGACCCAGAAGAGCGTGCGATCTTCGAAACCTCTTTGAAGAAAAGGCGCATTACCGATAGGAGAGCGCTATCGCCGAGAGTGGTGATGGTGCCCTTTGAGATTTCACCGGGAACTTTGGCGGCCTACAAAGGCAAGCCGCCCTCTGTTCCAGCGGAAACAGTGGAGGACCAACCTTCGGGCCTGCCGGCACCCGCCGACCCGATGGTGGTGGTGATCTCCTCTCCTGAACCATCTCTCATGATGGAAGGGGAGAAGCCGGATGCGAATGCGGCGAGGAAGAGGACCGCACCCGTAACACCACCAATCCCATCACCACGTAGGGTTGTGTCACCCGAAACGACGGCTGCTGCCGTCCGCCCGGGAGCCCTCAACGTGGCGTCGGAGGGAGCCAGCCAGCAGCTTGAGAAATTGGTGGAGAAGCTGGACCAACTGACGGAGCGGTTGGAAGCGAGTGAACGGGAGAACCAGGCTCTGAGAAGAGAGCTCGAAATGTATCGGATGGGGACACGGACGGTGTTGGACTTGCACTCCTCCGCGGTGGGTACGGGCTTGGGAAACCAACCGGTATCCCAGCCCGGACCCGCGAGGCGGTCCGAGCAGCGCGCGCGGGCGGAGGCCCGAAAAGCCCTAACATACGGTCCTGCCCACCAGCGGCTGCTGGAACTGCAGGATACAATGCGCGCGGAAATCGTGGAGGAGGGGCAGAGAAAGCAGCGGTTCGGTGGCCAAGAGAGTCGGTCACAACAGGACCAGCTCCGGTCGGCCGATCAAAAGCAGCAGCCCAGGGCCTCTAATTTTTTTTTTTAACAGATTGCAGGTTTATTTGTCCAAAATAACAATATTCGCCTACACACTACACGCAAGGCTTTGCCCGCTAGGGATTTCCCTTACGTTTTCGAATCCTTACGGATGTCCCGTCCCATTACCCTTTACATTTTTTGGGTTTCGCTTATCGAGTCCGCATGACTCTCTCCGTGTTGCACACATGTGCCGCTACATTATTCATACCCCACCTAGCGACCCGACCACTCCGCTTCGCTTGCTGCTGCCTCTTCCGCTGATGACCGGCGCCGGCCTGCTGCTGAAGCTCTTCGAAGTCGCTCGTTCTCGCGTCTGTTACGACGGGACTGGATGAGATCGGCCTCCGTTGGTCGCGTTCGACGTCGGCGTGTCGTCGAAGGACCCTCTTCTCGTACCCGAGCCCTCCACGCCCGTTGCATGAAGAGTCGCCGCTCGTGACGAATTCTCAGCGTCTCCGGGGAAGGTGGTCCCCCCCTGCTCCTCCGTGGAATTGGTGGAGGAGCCTGGCCTGCACGCTCCGCCTCTACTGCCGTCCGCAGTATCTCGTCGTCACGGGCTGCCAGTGCTGCTGCAACGTCCGCAGCCAGCCGCACTCGTGCCTGATCTTCTGATCTGCCTCGAAGTCGTCGGTTGCGAGCAGAACGCTGACGCGCTGCTCGTGTCTCGTTTACTCGTCGCGTCACTTCCGTAATTATGTCCTCTTCCACCGCTTCTCCGAAGAGTGCTGCCACGCCATCAAGGCCCACTTGATCGTCTTCCGCAAAAGCCGCTTCCGTCCTTCCGCTGGCCAGGGCTTCTTCGTCTCGCCAAAGCTGCTGAAGTACCGTGGTGATCGATTTCGCTGCGCGTTGGATGCGAGTCCTCCACTCAGGACTCTCCAACAGTTTCTCCGCGATATTTTCCAGCTGGACTGACTCGGATGTTCCCCAGCCCAGCAGCTCTCGCCTGATGTCATCGAACACGGGGCACTCGAACATGACATGAGCCACGGACTCGACCGACCCTCCGCACCGTGGACACTCCGGGGACGAAGCAAAACCGCAGACATGCTAGTACTCGCGGAAAAATCCGTGTCCGGTGAGTACTTGCGAAAGGTGGAAGTCAACCTTTCCGTGCTTCCGTCCCTGACACCGTTGCACGTCGGGAATCATCCGATGCGCCCATGTCAAGTAGCGGCTGGCCGATGGTACTGCTGCCGCGCGGTCCCACGTGTCCTGCCATTCCTCCATCGTGGTTGCTCTCTCCAGCGCCCTTGCCTCCTTTCTGCTGGTGTCAGGCTCGGCTTGGAGCCTCCTGTGGCACCTTGCATCCTCCTCGATCATCAACCGATACGGGATCAGCCCGCCAGCACCACTGCCACCTCGTATGATACCGAGCGGAACGAGCTTGACACCCCGCGTGCCAACGGTTTTTGTACCTGAGCGAGTTTCCTCCGGCACCACTGAAGATCTGTTGCCTTGGCCCAGATGGGCGAGGCGTACCGCATGATTGACTACGCTACTCCTGCCAGTAGACGACGCTTTTCTACCTGGGGGCCGCTGTGGTTCCTCATCACTGAGGTGACAGCCGCCACCGCACGGAGGGCCTTGTCCGCGGCCGCTTCCACGTGCGGTTTCCATGAGAGTTTCTCGTTTAACTGCACTCCCAGGTAGCGTATGGACCGCTTTGATGTACATTGTACCCCACCGACACGCACCGGAACCTCCAGGCGTCCTCTCCGCAGACTGGAAATCAACACCGCCTCGGTCTTGTGGGGGGCTAGTCGAAGGTGTCTCGCGTGCATCCATTCCGTCACTGCCTCGATCGCCGCTTCGGCAACCGTCGCCGACTCCTCGGGGGTACGGCCCTCGGCCAAGTTCGCAATGTCGTCCGCAAAGCCGACTATGCTAGCCCCTTCAGGGAGCCGAACCCGCAGCACGCCGTCGTACATGACGTTCCACAGTGTCGGGCCAATGATTGACCCCTGTGGAACGCCTGCCGTTACCCGACGTGTCACCGGACCGTCAGATGTGTCGTAGACCAACTCCCTGTCGGTGAAATAGTCGCGAAGTAGGAGCTGCAGCTGCGCTGGAACGTCCTTTTTACGCAGGGCCAACGCTATCGCCTGCCAACTGGCAGTGTTTGTCTCTCTGATTTGTCCTGCCAAAGGACATTGCTCGCTGACCTGCTTCCACCACCAGTTGGATAGCTTGCATGGTGCTCCGCTGTTTCCGAAAGCCGAACTGGTTGTCCGCAAGTTGAGGCGACTCCGGATTCTCGAGGTGTTCGTTAAGCCTATCGAGCACCGTTCGTTCGAACACTTTTGCTGGGTTGTTGATTAAGCAAACCGGGCGACAGGACGACGCTTCTCCCGGTGGCTTTCCAGGCTTTGGCAGCAACACAAGCTTTTGCCTCTTCCAGTCCTGTGGAATGTTGCCCGTGTCAAAACATCGCTGGTAAACCCCAACGAAGGACTCCGGATACTTCCGGATGGCGGCCGTCACTGCAGTGTTCGGCACTCCATCTAGACCAGGAGCTTTCCGGGGATGCAGCTCACTCGCTATGGCCTTGAGCTTCGCACAGCTGATCTGTCTAACTGACGATTCCCCATTCAGAAACGGCACGTCCGGCCACTCGACCGGGGGATGCTCGGGAAACAGTTCCTCGACGATCCGATGCAGTACCACCGGATCCCGCTCTCGCGCCGTCCAGCTACCCCGGAACCGAAGAAGGACTTGCCGGAACCACTGCCCCGTCTCATCCGCGGCCAGGGCCTGCAACCACTCGTCGAACTGCTTCGCCTTGCTCGCCTTGATTTCCGCTCTTAAGGCTGCTCGTGCCTCGTGATGTTGCTCCAATGCCAACTCCAGAGACGACTCGTCCAGGGCCATGTTCTGCCTTTCGCTCGCCAGCCGACAGCGTTCGCTCAGCTCTGCGATAGCTGGAGTCCACCAGTATACATTGGAGCTCTTACTTTGCTGTGAGTGTCCAATCCTCGACATCGTCGCGTCACAGGCCTCCGCAAGCACCACTCCAAGACTTGCTGCATCCGTAACTCGCTCCGTAAAGCGGGTCGTCTCTAGTGCCAGCTCGAAGGTACTAGAGGAAAACTGACGAGTGCGCCAGCGTGTGCCAGCCTCCCGTGTCCCCCGAACTTCCTGCCGATGATTGCCCTGTCCGGGCCGCCGATTAGTAGAAGGCTACACACCAACCTCGAACCTTATATAGCGGTGATCGCTATAGGAGTACCGATCGAGGATTCGCCACCTGCTGACAGGTTCCGCCACCCCATCCGGTCGACAAATCGACGGGCTAGCGAAAGCTACGTCCACTCTGCTTGGCCGGGCCACTCCGTTGCCGAGAAATGTTGGCTCCTCACCACAGTTCAGGACCGCCAGTCCGAGGCTCGATACCGTCTGTAGGAGCGCCTCACCTTTCAGGTTGGCCCGTTCGCTCCCCCAGGCACCGTGCCACGCGTTGAAGTCCCCAGCTAGAAGCACGCAAGGATGTCCTCTCGCCAACACCTTCAGCCGGTCCATCTGCTGCTCAAACTCCGGAAGGCCAACCGATGGCGGGATGTAGCATTATATGATGACGATTCCCGCTACATCGGCCGCCACTATACCCGGGTGTTGAACGCTCCTCACTCGCTGAATGGGAAACCGTTGGCCGCTGGTGACGATCGCGGCCTTCAGTCCCTCATCGGTCACCCAGTTGCCATTGTTTGCCGGCACAGCGTACAACTCCGTGATGAGCAATACATCAGCTCGCTCTTCCCTCATACACTGAAGCGCTAGATCTTGTGCGCTCCTGCTCTTACCGATGTTTATCTGGAGGATTTCAGTCATCGTCGAATCAGTACTGCGGTGCACAAGGCGGAGGCAATCGGATGCGGGCCGCCACACTTTAAACATCTTACTTCGCCGCTACAGGTCGCTGCCTTGTGGCCTTCCGCGCCACACCGGATGCAAGTCTTGGACCGATCGTCCCCCGAGCACTGGCTGGCAAAATGGCCCAGCTCCAGGCACTTGAAGCACCGCTTTTCCGCCAACGATTTCTTCGGGACCTCCCACACCCAGCAAGATGTGTAGCCCAGCAGTAGACGCTTCCCGACCAGCTGTTCTGCCTCCGTACGTGGCAACCGAACGCGGGCACGCTTCGTACCATCTCGCCTCTCCCACATGTCGATGGAGGCCTCCGAGTGTGCTTTACCCAACGCCGTCAGCACCGCCTTGCGGAGCAGTTCCTCATCCGCCAGCGAGTCGATGTTCGTCACCAACACCTCCGACATCTCCGTGCGAATGGACGCCACACCTTTGTCGCCGATAGCCTCCCGGATGCGTTGGCACAACTCTGCGCCGTCTGCATCACGACTAAGCGGCAATCGCAGTGTGTCTTTGGGCGTTCGCTTGCCCACGCCAATCTTCTCCTGTACTCCATTGAGGTGCGAGCTTGTACGGGTGGTTCTGTACATATCGAGGTAGCTCACTCCCTCCGCCGGGGTCACCTCAATCGTGTCTGGACGTTTTCGCGACTTCTTCTGGTTTAGCAGCCGGCCCATCGTTTGCCACTGCTGCTGTTGCCCAGCCTGTCGCTGGCCGCGATTCATCCGCTGCTGAGACTGCTGCGAGCTTTGCTGCTGTTGAGCCAACTGCTGGCGGGCCGGCTTGCGGCGTGCCGGCTTACGACGCACCACCTCAGCCCAGGAGCCACCTTCCTGGTCTGGAGATAGAGCTGCCATTGCCAGCGCCTCTCCCTGCTGTAGCAGCTGCTGTTGCTCACGATGTTGCTGCTGCTTCTGCTGCTGCTACTGCTCTGAACGCTGGCCACTACCGTAGCCCAACGTCTGCGCCAGCCACTCCTGGAAGCTGGCACGCTCCTCCTTCAACTCATTACGCAGACGCTCGTTCTCCTGACGAGCCATCATCTCACGCAAACGGGCTTCCTCTCTGGCCAACTTTGTTTCCTCTCTGGCCAGCTTCGTTTCCTCTCTGGCCTGCTCTGCTATCGCCTCCATCTGCTGCCGGTGCATCGTAATCTCCTGCTGCAGACCAACGATCGTCGCTCGCAGCTGATCATTAGCCTGCGACATCTCATTCAGGAGCTGTAACAGCTCCGTTATTTCCGGGCTCTGCTGTTTTGTGCCCGGGGCAGCTACTCGCGTGAGAGACACTCGCGGCTCCATTATTGTGGAGAGCTTCGCCGGCCTCCCGTCAGTGGACTCCGTTCTGGAACGTAGGGTCCTCCCAGGCAGTGACATGTCCACGAAGCTTTTCCGCGCTTTAAGCTGGATTTACATCTCCTTACCGGAGACCGCCAGCAGCGAAAAATAAATTCTGTCCCCGTCACTTGAAAGCTTTCGTGTTTGTAACCTGGCTAAACAGCTCTAGAACTGATTACCAGGTGGCGCCACTGAGTTTGGTGCGCGTTGTATGCAACAAATGGCGCTGGTCCGTGATGTGTATGCCCTGGCTAGATTCTATTGCCGCCCAACAGGTGGCGCTGTCCGGCGATGTGTGTGTGTCTCGGCTGCAGGTCACTGTAGCACTGCTGCAGACTGCAAGCACTGCCACACTGCAAGCACTGCCGTTCTGCTGTCGCCCAACAGGTGGCGCTGTCTGGCGATGAGTGTGTGCCACGGCTGCAGGGCGCTGCAACACTGCCGCAGACTGCAAACACTGCCACAAACTACAAGCGCTGCAATCACTGCCGTAAACTGCAAGCACTACCGTAACGACGCACAGACACACAATGCGACACACCCGACGCCACTTTTTTGCGCACTTTTGCACCGATTTTCCAAGCACTTTTAGTCACTTTTCTTCTGTTTTCCTTGCGGAAAACCACCGTCACTCACTACAGAGCACCACTTAGACGCGCAATTTCACCTATTTTGTTGGTTTTTGCGTGATTTTCAGGGAAATACCGCTCACCTGACTTCCCCATACAAAGTGTATGGGAAAATCTTTACTCACTTATTTCACGAAAATTAACACCGATTTTCTCGCGGTTTTTTGCTGATTGTCTCAAAAGGCAGTTCCTCCTTCGATGTGTGCACTTTCACTCGGTTCTGAACTGTTTTTACACCTTATTTTTGTCAAAATCACGGAGCGTCACAGAGACACGTCTGTACTGCTCGACTGACAGTTCGCCCGCCCAGGGCCTCTTATAGGGATGCCCTAACCACCGGGTGGCAGGTGGTGGGCGAGAGGCGCAATATAGTTGCGCCTAAACCATCACCGCAACAACAACAGCGGCCGCAGCCACCACGGGCACCACAACGCGCTGCCCAACCCACCCCAAGGGCCTTAAGGCGTCGACCAGACGCTATCCTGGTGATTCCGGCGGAAGGAGTCTCCTTCGCGGACATGTACCGCCCGATCCGGACCGCCCCTGCGCTGGAGGACGCGCAGAAGTTCATCCGCATCGGCAAGCGCACGCCGAAGGGGAATCTTCGGATGGAGCTGACGCGTGAGGTCGACTCCGAGGCACTTTGCGAACGTATCCAGGGCGTCCTCGGAGCCCTGGGGACGGCAAAGGTGTTAACGGAGATAGCTGATGTGATTGTCCGCAATGTTGACCATCTCACGCAGGAGGAGACATTAAAAGAGGCACTGCGAGGGGCTCACGCTAAAGAGCCGACAGTGGCCTCCATACGGATGTGGGAGCTGCCGGACGCCACCAAACGAGCTCGTATTCGTCTGGCGCGGGCGGAGGCGGAAGCCATCATGGACAGGACACAACCCCTGCTCATCGACCATTCCGCCTGCCGGATGGAGCGCGTTCCGAGACTGGCGGCTTCTCAACGACGCTGTTTCCGCTGCTTGGAGAGAGGCTGTATGGCGACCTTCTGCACTGGTGTGAATAGGAGCCAGTGCTGCATCAGGTGTGGCGAGAGCGGCCATCGAGCAGCACAATGCACGAAGGAGATACTTTGTATGAGGTGTGGCGGCCCTCATCGCATTGCCGCGCTCAGCTGCAGAGGAGGAGGACGGTTGGGCGTGTGATGACCTCAAGCCTCCAGGTCCTCCAACTGAACATGACCCGGAGCAGAAGTGCTCAGGACCTGGCACTTGACACTATGCGAATGGAGCGGGCGGATGTACTTATTGCGTGTGAGCTCTACTCGATACCGGACGGAAACGCGAACTGGGTGGTCGACTGTGACAAACACGTCGCCATCATCGTCAGCGGCCACTCCCACCCAGTTCAGCGCATAAGGAGTACGGACTGTTCCAGTATCGCGGCGGCCGACGTGGCGGGCATCAACATCATTGCCTGCTACGCGGTGCCGAGCCTCGGGATGCCCCAATTCGACGACCTGTTGGAGCGCATCGAGGTGCTGGTTTCAGGGCTTTCCCGCGTGCTTTTGGTCGGCGATTTCAACGCGTGGAATAGCGCCTGAGGCAGCACGCGTTCCAACAACAAAGGAGAGGAGCTACTGGTGCTGGCGGAGGGGCTCGGGCTCGACGTCCTGATCCTAGGGGGGGGGGGGGAGCCACATTCCTCGTAAAAGGCGTCGCTCGCCCGAGCATTGTCGACGTCGCCTTCGCCAGCACGGCCATCAGTCGCTCCGACCTCATTGGGGATCCGAGGCAGGAGTGGAGGCTGTTGCGGGCTTACTCGTACAGCCTTGCGGGCTTACTCGATCATCGATACATCCGCTTCGCAGTTGGAGACCGGCCGACAGCCATTAGTCGGCGAGCAACGAGGGAGGTAGCACCGGCAGTACGAGCGGCTAGCCGAAGATGGCAAACGCGCCAGTTTGACGGCGAGCTGTACCGCCTGGCGTTCCAAGCAGCTCATTTCACGGAGAGGGTCACAGATCCGGAAAACCTCACGCGCATCCTGAGCCGGGCGTGCAGTGAGACTGAAAACCGGCGTATTGATCGACGCCAGAAATTGGCCGACTGCGCGAAGAGTGCCGCCTGGCCTGGGAGAGGACATCCGACGCATTGGCTGGCAGCGTGGCCCACTCCGAGGCCGTCGAACATCATCAGGACGCCCGCCGTAGGCTGACGTTAGCCATCTTGGCCAGCAAGAAGGTGAGATACGCTGAATCTATTCAGCAGCTGGAGAACGACGAGACGGGTCGATGGCTGGGGGAAGCGATCAAACGGCTATGTGGCAGCCGTGTGGCAAGAGAGAGCGATCCATCCACGCTAGGACGAATCGTGGACGCTCTCTGCCCGGACCATCCCCCAGTCGACTGGCCCATCATCGAGCCGGACGGCGTCGGTATCAGGCCGGTCACTGAGCAGGAGTTGCTCGACATCGCGGCCGGCCTGAACCCTGAACCCGAGCCGTCATCCGTGCGACCGGTGATGCTTTTGGATACACCCGGCAAGGTGTTCGAGCGAGTGCTGCTGAACCGCCCTAACGACCACATCGAGAGGCCAACGGAGCCGATGCTTTCCGAGCGTCAATTCGGCTTCCGATGTGTTCGCTCCACCCTTCAGGCGGTTGAACAGGTGGTCGAAGCTGCCAGATCCGCCATGAGCTTTGGAAGCACTAACCGGCGCAACAAGCGTTGTCTGCTCGTCATTGCGCTGGACGTGCGCAATACGTTCAAATCGGCGGATTGGCAGGCCATCGCGGAGGCGCTGCACGCAAAGGGAGTACCAGCAGGACTGCACCGCATCCTGCAGGAGTAGTTCCGGGACACGAGCTCCGGCCCGGTAACACGCCGAGTAACGGCAGGAGTTCCACAGGGATCCATCCTCGGTCCCACTTTGTGGAACATCCTGTACGACGGCATGTTGAGAGTGCAGCTGCCCGAAGGGGCAACGATCATCGGCTTCGCAGATGATTTAGCAGTACTGGCGAGAGGGTGCACACCGGAGGAGGCGGCTGGAGTAGCGGAGGAGGCGGTTACAGCTGTTTCGGAGTGGATGGAGCGACATCGGCTGCAGTTGGCCCCTGAGAAGACGGAGATTGTTCTCATCTCCAGTCTCAGAAGGGGCCACCCAGAGGTGCCCGTACCCATCAACGGAGTGGAGGTGCGATCCAAGCCTGCAATCCGCTACCTAGGGGTTCCAGCTTCACGACCATCTATCGTGGAAGCCACACGTCGAGAAGGCCACGATGAAGGCACTCCGTGTGTTGAAGCTGGCTACCGGCATGATGCCAAACCATGCCGGACTGGGGATGGCGAAGCGCAGGCTGCTGGCGGGGATTGCGGATTCCATCGTCAGATACGCGGCACCCATCTGGGCGGAGGCGGTGAAGCTCCAGTAGTGTCGACGGAAACTGGAGTAGCTGCAACGGCCTTTGGCGAAGGGAGTGGCGATAACATTCCGAACCGTTAAATACACGACGATGGTGATATTGGCGGGGCTGATTCCGCTTCACCTCCAAGTGTTGGAGATGGCCCGTCGACACAAGCGGAACCAGGAGGCTCTGAGAAGGGGAGTACTGATCGACAAAGAGGTGATTAAAAGGCTCGAGCGTTCGGCGACCATGGCGATGTGGTAGACGTCATGGGACGAGGAGGCCGCACTTCCATCGGCGAGCCGTTTCTTACGCTGGGCACATCGCATCTTGCCGAACATAGCTGCCTGGGTAGGTTGGAAACATGGCGAGGTGGAATTCCACCTGAGTCAGGTGCTCTCGGGACACGGCTTCTTCCGAGAGTACTTGCACGCCATGGGTTTCGTCTTTGCCCCGACCTGCCCATTCTGCGCCGACAACGTTGTCGAGTCGGCTGAGCATGTTATGTTCTTCTGCCCACGGTTTTGCAGATGTGAGAGCTCAATTCTGGTCGTCGAGAAGGGCGTTGCAGTTACTCCCGAACGGCTGGTGCCGTGGATGTTGGCCAGTCCGGAGGCTTGGCAGTCAGCAGTGGAAGCGGCACGGCGGGTACGCCGCTTCTTGCAGCTACGCTGGCTGGAGCATCAGGCTACGGAGAACGCGGCGGTCATGGCTGACATCCACACAGCCGCCCAACGGGAGGATGCAGCACGACGACAGGCCCGTCGCGAACGGCACAATGAGGGACAGCGGAGACGGCGTCGAGAGCGGAACGAGCGACTATCTGCAATCAACCCGGACGAAGGGGCTGCCACATCGCGTCGTATGGTAGCCCAACCAATGAGCAATGCACGCAACGCTGGTCCGCCCTTAACCGAAGTCCTCCTTCGTAGACGGCTGAGGCGAAACCAACAGTAGCGGGCGTACCGCGAACGCATGCGAACGGGTACACTCCCACCCGTTCGTCCGGGGAGACTGCGCCGAGACAGGGAGCCACCGACTGCGGAGCACATCGAAAGGAGACGGGCGAATCGGCGTGAACGGGAGCGAGCGAGGCGACACGCAGAAGCCGATCATCGCCGTAACCTGTCAACCGATCGATTGAGTGGAGTCACCAATCAACCGCCTTCAATCAACCGGAGCAGGCGGACACCGAGGACGTTTCGGTACCAACGACCTCAGGGGACGACAACGGCCAATCACTCGACAGGGAACACGGCGAGTAGATTGGCCCAACAACAAGCGCTACGACAACGGCGGCGGACAGACGATGCCGATCGCAGACGTGGCGTGATGTCGGAGGACGCAGAGGCCGCCAGTACCGAGGCGGAGACGTCCTCGCGCTAAATTGCCTGACCAACTTGCCGTTAAAGCGTAAAATACTAAATAAAGATAAAAAAGGAGAACTTGAAGTCGTTCCGGAGAACAACTACGTCGAAATATTAGGAGAAGCGCCTGGCCCATGCGCGTGTTTGGGTCAGAACGCATTACGGCCGACGGTTACGCCCATTTGGGAAGGCCGCCGGCTAGGGTGTTAGTGCGTGGTTTGTTACCTTTATTGTATATTTGTTATATATTCGTCAATAAACACGCACATGCATATTAAAAAAAAGTGAATACCCTGGAGGTACTTCAGGAAGGAATGCGTGCCCTGACTGAAATGCACGGTCTCGTACTGCCCGTGAGCCAGGCAAGCGTTCGTCCAAAGCGCAACCGGCGGCAGCGGAACCGCGCCCCAACGCAGCAGCAGCAGAGGCAGAAGTAACAGCAGCAGCAGAAACAATAACAACAGCAGCAGCGTAGCCAGCCACAGCCGCAGCGACGGACGGTCGCAGTGTCGGCAAAGGGCCATCAGCAGCAGCAGCAGCAGCAACCGCAGCAAAAGCTGCAGCGGCAACAACACCAACCGATGCAGCAGCAGATGACCTAGGCAACGGTCGTGAGCGGTCGGAGAAGCCGAGCGCAACGTTCGACTCAGCAGCAGCAGCAACCGCACCAGATGAGTCAGGTATAGCAGCCACCCCAGATGCGCCAGCAGCAGCAGAGCCAGCAGCAACAACATCACCAGCATCGTGCCCAGTCTAAGGGGCGTCCTGCACGACCCGATCGTATCGCGGTGGTCCCAGGTTCTGGCAAAACCTGGACGGAGATGTACGTGAAGCTGCGTACATCTCTGGAGCTGCAGGACGTCATAGGTGACATTGGGATGGGGCGTCGGACCGCGCAAGGTCAGCTGCTCGTCCCATTGCGCAAAAACGTCGATAGCGCCGAGCTGGCTCGCCGGATCCAGCTGGCGCTTGGCGATGATAGCGTGACCCGTGTGGTGATGGAGATGGGAGAGCTTCTCGTCACCAACGTCGACTCTTTGGCCTTAGAGAGTGACGTGGAGCTCGCTATCAAGGAGAAACTGGGAGCAGAGCTGGGAATCGCGCGTGTCGAGCTTTGGGAGCTCCGTGATGGCACCAAGCGAGCTCGAGTGCGACTCCCACTTTCTAAAATACCGCGAGATGCCGAAGAAGTCGCTCGACCGTCAGCATTGCTTCCGTTGCCTGTTGATGGGGCATCTGGCGCGAGACTGTCGTGCTTCGTCTGACTCAATGCTAGCAGTGTGGCGAAGAGGGCCACCGCGTTAGCCAGTGCACTTCGGCAACTAAGTGCATTGTCTGTCAGGGGCCCCATCGTGTGGGTCACTCATCGTGCCCCCAGAACCAGCAGTGGCGGGTGTAATGCGGGTACTGCAGGTCAACCTGGGTGGTGGACGCATCGCCCAGGATCTGGCCCTGCAAACAGCCCGCACGAAGCGGGTCGACGTGCTGCTGCTGTCAGAGGTGTATCGGACTGCAGTGGGCAGCGGAAACTGGACGGTGGATTCGTCGGGGTGAGCAGCTGTGGTGGCAACCGGCCACCTTCCGTTCCAGCGGGTTTGGCGCTGTGCCATGCCCGGGTTGGCTGCTGCGCAGATTGGAGGGGTGGTGTTTATTAGCTGCTACGCCCCTCCACGTCTCAACACCGGCGAGTTCGAACAACTTCTGGAGGCGGTGGAGCTGGAGGCCCAACCGCACCCTCGTATCGTCTTGGCAGGCGATTTTAACGCCTGGAATGAGGAGCGGGGTAGCCAACGTACCACCCGGCGCGGAGCTGCTGGATACCATCAGGCAGCTCGGGCTTGTGGTTATGAACCAAGGCTCGGTCCCGACGTTCGTGGCCAACGGAGTCGCCTCTCCCAGTGTAGTCGATGTGTCTTTCGCGAACGCATCCATCGCTCGTCCAGACACTTGGGAGGTGGCAGCGAACTCCACTTCGTGCCACTACACGGCGTCAGACCACCGGTACATCTTCTTCACTGTGGGGCCTCCAACTCCTGACCAGCAGTAGCGACGACAACAGCAGCAGCACCAGCAGCAGCTGCATCGTCAGCGGGGACAGGGGTCCTGTACGTTTTTCACAGCTTTTCGGCACGCTGTCCGTAGATGGAAGACGACGCAGTTTTCAGTCGAGGCATTCTCAGCCGCACTCCAGACGGCCGGTTTCCCGGAGCGAGCCGTTAGCCAGGAAGGGATGGTCGACGCCATGCTAGATGCATGCGACGACACGATGGAGTGCGTCACCATGTCGCATCGTGACTCCCATCGAGACCTCTTCTGGTGGACTCCGGAGATTTTACGTCTTCGGGAGGAGTGTGTGGCTGTGTACGAGCGGATGCTTCGAACCACCGATCTGCAGGAGCTCAGCATCGTAGCTGCACATCATCGGTTGGCGAGGAGAACCGTGGAGAAGGCTGTCCGGGCCAGCAAGCGAGCGCAGATCGACGAGCTGATTCAACAGGCGGAAACCAACGAGTTTGGGGCCGGTTGTCGGGTGAGCATATCTCGTTTTCGTGGCTGCTTTGTGCCACCTGAGACAAACCGTGTCATGTTGGAGCGGATAGCTAACGATCTGTTCCCGACACATCCGCCTTTTGACTGGCCGGAAGCCGAATCGCCGAGCGACGACACCCAGGAGCAGAGTTCGCTGACCCCTGTCACCGTAGGCGAGCCGCTAACCATCGTGGGATCAATGGCGAACCGGAAAGCACCTAACCTTGCCATTTTCCATCGGATTTCGATGCGGTGTTCATTGTTGAGTTGGCCGCAGTACTACCATTCAATTTCCGGTGGAAAAATTGTGAAAAGTCGGAAAAAGTAAAATGTGACAGATGTCAAAGTTTAACATTTACGTCCAATGACATAGGGCAGCCCAAGCAGCATTTTGAGAGGCAACCCGACGAACGATTTTCAAATTGACCGTTGTGTATGAGGGCCCCGCCAAGTTTCATGGTAACAGAAGTGTCAAATACGTTTGGCAGCGGCTGCGAATGGTGACAATTGTTTACTGTCAAAGTGACAACTGTGTGACACGTGACATCATTTTGACAGCTGTCAAAGAGTGACAGGTGTGCCAAACGAACACCATCGTGCGACCCCTCCAGTGACTTGTCTCGTCGTGAGGAAACGGAAAATCATCATCCCGACCACCACCCACCCTCCGCTTACACTCGAAAAACTGGTTTCGTCAGTAGTTTTTCCTGGTTTCCCCGGACTAAGAGCGGAGCTACGTCGTCGGTGTCTTCGGACGAATTGTTCGTAAGGACAAGACCCGCCCAGATCCAGCGTCATTTTCCGGATTTTCCACCAGGGGGGCAGCACCAGTCGGAAAAGCGATTTGAGGTCACCCAGCTTTCCGCCTGAGACCCATCGAGTGACCCCTCCAGTGACGTGTTTCGTTGTGAGGAATCGGAAAATCATCATCCCGACCACCCACCATCCAACACCCTCCACCCAGTGCAAGAAAACTTGTTGTTCTAGCGGATTTTCCTAGATTTCCCGCGGAAAAAGTGGAG
The DNA here is from genome assembly GCF_943734695.1 of Anopheles maculipalpis. NCBI lineage: Eukaryota > Metazoa > Arthropoda > Insecta > Diptera > Culicidae > Anopheles > Anopheles maculipalpis. Next base: position 18,608,584 of record NC_064870.1, on the reverse strand, counting down.
GTGTGATATACGTCGAAGCCTCACTGAGCATCCCATTTTCCAGGGGAATTTTCAGCAGGTGTCGGGGTGAAAAGGGAGGATCGTCAATCTCTTCCCCCTTCCCATCCTTCAATATGGCAGCCAGCGGTGCACGAGCGCTGAGGCCGCGACTGACGTCGTTGAATGCCACAAGCGATCTTTCGAACGGGAAACAATTGAAGGTGGTGCTTAATAGAGTATCTGGTGGAGTTTGCACCACCAGTTCGACACTGAGCAAGGTGGTAGAGCTGCAGGAGCTGCAGCTCCTGATGTTTTTCGAGTGCCCTCGCTTCGAGCACGAGCGCAAAACCTGCTCAGCGAAGGTTCGACCGTGGCCATCACTCCGGATAGCCTCATTGTGCACATGCTGCAGAGTCAGCAATGCTGGAGTCGCGTGTGCGAGGTTGCCAAGCTCATTGCAACTGAGCTTCAACGTGGCTGGGATGACGAGCGTGCGCGACCTGCTGCACAGGCAAACCAGGCGCAGTTCGTTCCACGTGTGGACCCGAATGCAGTGCGACGAGCCCGCAACGACCGACGAAACGCGGTCCAAGCGGCTGCGGCGGGCGCAGCAGAGAGAAGAGCGACGAGGTGGGCGGCCCAGCTCACCACCTCCATCACCAACAACGGAGGCACGGCGGGCGGCCGGTCGGGAACGGGTGGCCCGACACAGGCAGCAGGTACGACGGAGGCTGATCAATGCGCGTCGGGTAATATCTTCCGACGACATCGAAAGCAGTAGCAGCAGTAGCGTACAGTTCAATAACCGTAGAACTGCAACTATTAATAGTGTAGGCGGTTTGTCGAATCCAGAGTCTCTGGGGAGACTCAGTGCGGTGGAGCAGGCATCAGTGGCCGAAGCAGAACTCTCTGCACGGTGAACAAATAAGAGGGATAAGTAAGATAAGTGAGAGAGTGTCATTCGAATAACTGCGGTTATTTGGTCAAAAAATTGGCAATACCAAGAACGAAAAAGAAAAAGAAAAAAAAGCTATGGATAACATTAAAAAAATAGAGGTGTAAGGTGCAACTAAGCACGGACGTATATCGCTGCCATGCAGCCGACGTGTCCCCAAGTGTCCTTGAAGCCTTGGTTCCACGGCATCTCAGGTGATCGTGCGTTCATTCGAATGATGTCTAGGCTTAGGTCTAATCATTTCGCTTTGGGCGCGCATCTCCAGCGTATAGGACAGGTCGACTACAAAGTATGTGGCTGCGGCCTCGGATACCATGACATAGATCATCTTCTATGGTCTTGTGTGGAATACGAGGCTGCTGGACCCGCCTTGTTACGCTCGGGAGGAAGATTTCCCATCTCTGGAGGCTCCGGTTTGGCATCACGATTTTTGCAGCGCTGACACGTTCTACGGATGCGATTAAATTCGGCTTGCAGTCTCGGTATGTAGAATTTACATCTAATCGCATTTATCGCCGCATGATGATTTATGTGCTGGTATCTACGATGAAAATCTGCCAAAATTAGTGTTGTCACCTGATGTTGTCGCGGGAGAATCGCTGGTCGCTTTGTAGATTCGCAAACCCAAGGACAATTTGTCAGACGTCCACGCATTCTCAGCCTTCCGTTGTCGTCTATCTCAGGGGACAGCTTTGCCAGTATGCTCGTCTTTGGTAGTACTGGTTTCCATGGGCAGCGTTGTTCGCGTGTGTCGCGTGCGTCGGTTAATTGTCGTATCTCCTGTTGATAAGCATCGAGTTGTGCCAAACGAATAATAGCATGCGCCGCTTTTTCCAGCTCGCCTTGCGTTAACGGTCCTGTTGTTCTAGACGTTTTCTTGGAGATGATAAAGGAGACAAATCTACAGACGTAGGCTACTGACCTTAACAAGCGGTTCCACGAGGAGAAACGTTCGAGCTGAATCCATGGCTTCGTATTGGTAGTGTGATGCATCACGTGTAAGCGTACCTCCTCCATCGTGTCGGTGGGATATTGTTCAGGGGCTGGCCACTCGCTTTTGGGCTTCCACAGGAACTCCGGACCGCGAAACCAACGACTATCCGGATCTGCAGTTGGCACCTTCTGCCACTTGGTTCCATCGTCCGCTACGTTTATCTTCGTTGATAACCAGCGCCACTCATGAACAGAAGTCGTCTCCAGGAGTTCACCTACTCGGAAGGCAACGAACTGGCTAAATCGGCGATGGTCTGATCTCAACCAACACATAACGTCACGGGAATCGGTCCAGTAAAAGGTGCGTTCAACGGTTATTCGGTGTTGTGTGATAATGGCTGCAGCGAAGCGGGCTCCGATGACTGCGGCCTGTAGTTCTAAACGCGGGATGGACACAAATTAAATCGGAGCCACGCGAGTTTTGGCACCCACAAGAGCGCACTCGATGACACCTCCATCGTCGAAACGGAAAAAAGCCACTGCAGCTACCCCGTTCTTGCTGGCATCGCAAAATACTTGAAGCTGTATTTTTGCATCTACCGAAGTAAGCTGACGGTAACACCTGGGAACACGTACTTGTAGAATATTCGGCAGTACCGCAACCCAAACGCTCCATTTTTCTGCTAGCCGACCGGACAAAACCTCATCCCATCCAAGGCCAGCACGCCAAATCTCCTGCATGAGAATCTTCACGTACATCAGAAAATTCGCGATGATGCCCATTGGATCGTAAATCGCCATCACTGTACGTAGGACGTCACGTTTTGTTGGCAGTCGTCCTTCAAATAGCAGCCGTATATCGTGTTTGGGGGATAGCTTGAAAGTAAATGTGTCAGTTAACGTATCCCACCACATACCCAACACTTTCTCGACGGGATCATGGGAACACATGGCTATCTTGTCTTCGGACGACGCTTCACGTTGTAGATGCGATGTCACACGATGCGAGTTAGACAGCCAGTTTCGAATTTCGAAACCACCTTCTGCATGTATAAATCGGACTTGTTCAGCTAACGTGATGATTTCTTCCTCCGTTTCCGCGCTGGCCAGTAGATCATCTACATAGTGTTCCTCTTTTATACATTTCGCTGCCCGAGAATATTTATCAGTAAAGCGATCCGCGTTCAAATTTTTAACGAACTGTGCGGTACTCGGAGAACACGCAGCACCGAACGTCATCACCGCAACCGCATAGACGTTCGGCTCACTACCAGCAGAGTCGTTCTCATTCCACAAGATCATCTGGGATCGTTGGTCTTCTGGTTTCATACGGACTTGGAAAAACATTTCCTTAATGTCCCCGACTATGGCAACACGATGCTCACGGAATTTATACAAAACAGATAGAAGTCCTGCCAAAAGATCTGGTCCGTTCAGCAAATAAGTGTTGAAGCTTACACCCTGGACCTTCGCCGCAGCGTCGAAAACTACACGAACCTTGCCTGGTTTATTCACATTGAAGCCCGGAAATATCGGAAGAAACCAGTCTCGAGGGCCTTTCTTTGACAGCTCCTCGGGCGATAATCGTTGAATGTAGCCCTGCTTTTCATACCTTCTCATTTTGTCAATAACTGCGTTAGCTAATGCTGAATCTTTTGACATTCTATTCCGCAGGCATTTGTATCTTCTCAGAACCATATCACGAGAGCATGGCAACTTGACGTCGTCAAAACGCCACAGTAATCCGGATTCATAATGCTTGCCGATGAAATTCGTCGCCGAGTTGAGAATCTTTAACGCTCGCTCATCATCCTTCGAACGAAGTGTTTCCAACGGTCTGACGATACCGAGGGATTCGAGCGTAAAATTTTTTCACCGCTGCATCCAGATTGGCATCTGCATCCGCACCGCACTTGCATATTCGGATTGTGTGTAGCGCATGAACATTAGCCTTTGGAGGGTTATTACTGCGTGGGCCATATACAACCCAACCCAATAAAGTCTTTGCCGCTACGGGTTCATATATCCCTCCTTCCGCGTAACGAGTCGGGCGGGCCAAGTGATAATTGATAATTGATGCCAATGAGCAAACGAGGTCTTGCGTCATCATACGCTTGAATTGGCAAACCCTGAAGGTGCGCATACTGTTCAGCCAATTAGCTCGCTGACAGAGTCTGGGCTGGTAAAGATAGGTTCTGTATTGTATGCGCCTTTGGGATTACATGCATACTGTGGTTTGGCCCGACTCCTGAAATCTTCAAAGAAGATATTTGTATCGAACCCGATTCGTCGCGTTCCGAGTTGCCTGTCCATTTTAGACACAGAGGGTGTGGCTGTCCTTCCAGCCCAAGTTCTTCAATAACGCTGTGCTCCAGGAAGGTACCGGTAGATCCACTGTCAAAAAAGGCAAAGGTTGCGATGACCCTATCACGCCCATAAACCATTACGGGAATGTATTTTAAAAATACATCACCGGCTACATCAGAATGCGCGTTCAGTGAAGCTGTGGTAACCGCGTTTCCGTTTGGTTTACGATGGCGCTCGTCATTATGTAGGAGTTCGTGGTGTAAGTACTCACAACCATTTTTCCCGCAAGATTTCCTTCACTTACAGCTGTAGGTGTGCGCTTTCAGGCACTTGCGACAAGCCTTCAGTCTGTGTATAGTTGCCCATCGATCATTTACCTTTTGCTTGTTGAACTGCTCACACTGCGACAGGTCAACGCAAGTGCCTCACACAGCAGACAAATTTGGCTCCCTTCACTATCTAACTCCGTAGCTTTATGCACATTCATGTGATGGGTTCTACTTCTATTGTCGCCTTTTTTCTCCTTGTTCGGTTCTAGAGACGGCAAAGTTATCAGACTTGCAGCCTTAACCTGAGTCTCTATCCACTTGCAAAACTCCGAAAGTGTCGCGGAGCTCGACTGCATACGGTGTCGCGCCCAGTCAAGCCGAAGCACATGCGGTAACTTTTCCACCAACTCGTGCATTAATGCCACATTGCATTTGTATTCTTCGAGCCCTGAAGCAGATATAGTTGAACACATATTGCGGACCGCCATCCCGAAGTCAATTAGTGTTTCTAAACGCTCTATACGTGGCGGAGGCAGTTGGCGTATTCGGTGGATCAACGAATGGACGATTATCTCCGGGCGACCAAAGAGCATGCGCAGTGTATCGATCACACTAGCTAGATTAGACACATGAAGCAAACTTGGTTGCACAGCTTCAAGTGCCTTGCCCTTAAGCGCCCGTTGCAGTCTTAATGTGTTCTCCTCATCCGAGTACCCACAAGCAGCTGTTGACGTTTCAAACGTGGCGATAAAAATGGGCCACTCTTCGGGTTTACCGGAAAAACACGGTAGCTCCCTGCAGCTTGCCTTTCGAGCCAAAACTTGACTCTGGCTGAGATTCATCAGCGTAGTGCCGAGGCTGTTGCGGTAAGTATAAACACCTTCACTACCGAAATTAAAACGATACTCGATTTTAGACTGCCGCTGCTGACTGATCACTGCACTGTTTCCCGATTGCACATGCCCCGTAGGCGGGGTACCCGAGGATCCCGCATTATCGCCACATCTCAACCAATCTACCATTTTGTTGGACTCACCTTCGTTGTCAACCATGCTGATGAACCCGTTACCGATCCTTCTTGATTCAGCCAGAATCAACTGTTCCTCAATCTCCAGCTCTCGCCTCTCAAGCTCCAGTTTTCGCCTCATCAAATTCCGCATTCGAAGCTCCAAGGCGCGAACGGCTTCACTTGATTCCGCAAACTGGTCCTCCATCGGCTTCAATGGTGTAAAACTCTGCGATGGCGTCGGCTGATGGACACCCGAAATGGCCGCTCCAGATGTACCGACCGCCGTCCGCGGTACGGCCCCCGTATTAGCGCCGTTCTGCGATGGCGCTAGCTGTTGAACATTCGCGATGGCCGCTCCAGATATACCAACCGCCGTTCGCGGTACGGTTCCCGAGGGTGAGCGATGTGAAGGGCCCAAGCCTGCTGCGGTAGAGTTCGCGAGCGGTGTGTACCGCGGCGCGATAATTTGTTCGGGACTCTCCGTTGTCAACTGTTGCTGCGGTCCCCTCAGCAACCAACCAGCACTCAACGGTGCATTCGAGGTCGATGGCCTAGCGCGGTCAACGATCTCCAACGACGAGTTAATCGTCCAATCTTCCATGGTGGGCGCGAACGGTCGGAAGTGATGCGAAACCGCGGCCGGTGCAAGTGGCCTATGGTCCGGTGCTTCCGTTTCAGGTTCCTGTGGCTCGTTCGTTTGTAATCCCGGTGGAAGTGTGTTCATGGTGGGCGCGAACGGTCGGAAGTGATGCGAAACCGCGGCCGGTGCAAGTGGCCTATTGTCCGGTGCTTCCGTTTCAGGTTCCTGTGGCTCGTTCGTTTGTAATCCCGGTGGAAGTGTGTTTAAATCGTGCTGGTGTTCCATAGTGAGAGTGCGTCTGTTAGTGTAATGTGTAACGTACACTTCAACTATTCCCTCTCGCCGTCCGACGTATCGTTTGTTGGTCGCGTTATTTCGGTATTTCGCGGCCTCAACTGTCTTACGACATGGTTCACTCTAGCACTCGCGTAGTCGCGTAAAATTTCCAGACGTGGATTTTTTTTAAAATGTTGCGTTAGCAACGTACGGTGATATTGCACTTTTATTCCGAAATAATTCACTCGCGAAGTTAGCGTTTTCTTAACTTCATTTTATTTTCGTAGTTCTCGATTATATCGTGGTACGGTGTGTGGTGTGGCGTTAAAAAAATTCCACTGTTTTTCTATTATTTTTCTATTCTTTTATAGTTTTCCACCATCGCAAATTCGTGGACTTGCGATCCGCTCGATCCTGATTCAAGCTGATCCGCATTCGCGCAGTCACGCTTGGTGTCACGCCTGACATTCGAGCAAAGAATGTCCCGAGCAAATGCTTTGCAAATTAAAAACAATAACAGATGCGTTAGAAACAATTTCTAAAGATAATACAGAAAAAACTGCTACAGTATACGAAGCAAGTTCTCTTCTCAAAAAGATGGGAAAATATGAAGTTGCATTGATGACCATAGTTTGGAATACAATCCTTCAAATAATTAATGCTACTAACAAGTCGCTTCAAACTGTAGAATGTGACCTTTTGAAAGGATCTTCTTTGATTCGTTCATTGAAATTCCTTGATAATTTTCGTGAAGATTTTGACAATGTTGAATTGGCAGCTAACGAGTTATCTGGGACTACATTTTGTGCCGAAGACAAGCGACTTAGAAAACGACGGTTTTTTTTTTATGACATAGATGACGAAACTTTTGAAAATGAATTGGAGCACTTTTTATGTTTTATAAAAAAAAATCCAATTCTGGAATCATTGATAGGAAATGATAGTATCACAAGGAACAATACATGTATCAATATGCGAAATATTTATAGAATAACGAGAGATATGTCGTGCACGTTTCCTAATGTGGAAACTCTAATCAAATTTTTTTAAACAATTCCTGTATCGAACGCTTCTAGGGAAAGATCCTTTTCTGTTTTAAAAAGGGTAAAAAAATATTTGCGGAATTGATTATCGTTGGTAAAATTGAACATTTTGGCTAGTTTATACATTGAACAGGATTTACTAGACCAAATGGATACATCTAAAATAATTAAAGAATTGGCCTAAGATAATAGCCGAAAAAAAAATTTAATAAATTGCTCGACAATGTAATAAATAGCATTGAACAACTTCGCGAAATTTCGGATCGATTTTTTGTTGCAGTTATAATTACCAAACAGGATTGTAGGTTTCGAGGTTCCAAAATGTAAGAGAGTTTATTCCAATTTTCGAGCCCTATTTATAAGTTTTTTGTTGAGTGTTCCTATCGTGAGAGACCGTCTCACTACTCACTATTTTCTAGCAACTCACTTGACGAAACTAGCTTTCGTCAAATGGCCCTGTTGACGCCTACGCGTCAACATACTCCCCCCCATGACAGAACGTCATAAAGAAAACAAAGCAAATTACACGTGCTACTAAGCAGACGGCTTCGCAACAGGTAACAGACAAATTTTAGTTACTGGACGCGTAATTATACCTTTCACCGTTTTCAGCTTCACTACACGCGTAAGCTGATCCTCTCCGGGGTGTATTTCGACAATGCGTGCGAGGGGCCATCGGGTGATGGGAAGCGAATCGTCCACTAGGATGACCAGTCTGCCAGGTACTATCTCACTACGATTCACCTTGTTATCCTTCTGCATCTCCTGCAGATATTCTGTTGCCCAATGCTTCCAGAAGCGTTGAACAAGCAATTGCCAGCTCTGCCATTCGTCTAATGTGTAGGCCTTCAAGCGGGTGTAGTCGGGAACGGGCACCGCATGCATTGACGTGCCAATAAGGAAGTGCGCAGGAGTAAGCGCCGCCAGATCATTCGGGTCATCCGTCAGCGGCAACAAAGGACGCGAGTTCATTGCCGCTTCTATCTGCTGCAGAACGGTGCTGTACCCTTCATACGACAGCCTCGAACTGCCTAGTTGCCGATAGAGATGTCGTTTGGCCGTCTTCACCGCTGCTTCCCACAATCCACCGAAATGTGGGGCCTTAGGTGGGGTAAAGTGCCAAGTTATACCCAAGTCGGAACATTTGGATGCGATGGCGTTTTGTAGCTGTTCGTTCTGACGAGTTTCCATATCCGTTTCAGCAGCCAGTGACGGATTCGAAATAGGCCAGTTAGAGGCAGGTAACGCCAACCAATCGGGACCACAACGCCACATCGAACTTTTCAGCATCTCAGCTGCGGATATCCCTCGGGACACCAGGTCTGCAGGATTCGATGTACCGGGAATGTGCGTCCATTGTCGGGGATGCGAATAATGCTGGATCTCAGCAACACGATTCGCCACGAATGTTTTCCAGGTGTTGGGTGGAGACGCAATCCAGTTTAGCGTCACCGTTGAATCCGACCAGAAAACCGATTCGGTCGCATCGATTTTCATCGCCCGTCGAACACGATGATGCAGATGTACTGCTAGCATGGATGCGCAAAGCTCCAATATCGGTAACGTAACACGTTTCAGTGGAGCCACCCGAGATTTCGACGCGAGCAGAGTCACTCGTACCTGTCCCTGCTGGTCGTCACAACGAGCGTAAATACAGGCACCATATGCAACCTCTGACGCGTCTGCAAATATATGGAACTGTATTTCAGAGTTAGGGAAAAGCACATACCGTTCACTTTTGAAGTCAGCCAAATCCTTCCAGTCGTCAGTAATCGATTTCCATTTGTTGTAGATATGTGCAGGAACCGGATCATCCCACCCGATCTTCTGCAGCCACAACTCCTGCATCAGAAGTTTCGTGCGTATGATGACTGGAGCGATCAACCCAAGAGGATCAAACATTCGAGCAATGTTTGACAATATGGACCACTGGACCATTTTTGCAATATCAGCTACAACAGCGATCTTTGTAGTGGTACTTGATGCCTTAAAAACTGGATGGTGTGGTAAATAATAAGCAGCTGTATCGTCACATTCAGTGCTTATACGAGACATGTGCCCCAGTTCCAAATACTCCTTCATGAACGTTTGATATGATTCTCGAAGTGCAGGATCGCGTTCCAATCTCCGCTCAAGAAGCTCGAAACGACGGATGGCCTGTAACCTGGAAAGGCCGAGCTTTTGGTCGAAGTCAGGCTGCTTTGGTAGGCGTACAATATATCTGCCGGTGTCGTCACGTTTGGTAGTGGTCTTGTAAAGGGTTTCACAATACCGTTCATCCGGTGAGTATGCGTCATTCACCGTTAAATCTTCTAATTGCCAAAATCGTTGTAGCGACTCCTCCAAAGATGCCATACAGACGACCCTATACGAAGCGTTGGAATCGGTTTTAGGTGCAGAATTTCCAACAGACGTTGCGCCGCTCACTACCCAACCAAAGACACTATTTATCATGACGGGTAGATGAGGTGCTGGACGGAACTGAGATGCATTCTCGAAAACTGTATGGTAATGACGAGCGCCAAGAATGATGTCAACGGGGGCAGCTTTATCGAACAACGGATCTGCTAAAACGAAACCAGGTGGTATGGTCCAATTGTTGCGGTCAATATCGCGCGTCGGAATATTCGCAATCAAATTGTCTACGATCAACAACTCAGTGTTCACCGTAAACGAACTGGATCTAGAGACAATCTGGGCGTGTACGGATTCACGTACTGTTTTTGTAGATTGCCCAGCTCCAACAATAGTAATGTTCACATTACTTTTCTTTAAACGGAGCCGATGAGCGAGTCGATCGCTTATTAGATTCGGCTGCGATGCGCTGTCCAACAGCGCTCGCGCAGGATGAGCTATTCCGAAATCGTTAATCTTCACAGTGGCAGTTTGGTGCAAGACTTCTGCTTGTGCTTGCCCTAAAGCTGCTGCAACGGTGTAAAGTGTAGTGTGCGTGGCCGTGTCGTGATCGTTAGTGGTATCGTAAGTGGAGTTCTCAGCTGGCATCGGTGCAGTGGAACTAGTAATGTGTATGTAGTTCACAGCTGGCTTCGGTGCAGTGGAACCACTAATGCATGTGTAGTTCACAGCTGGCTTCGTTGCAGTGGAACTAGTGTTGTGTGTACAGGACAGTTTTTCGGGTTTTAAAAATCCTGCCTCGCAATTTTGTGCTTTGTTCAAGGTAGACGCGTAACTAGCCTGACGCGCAGAGGTCAATATCCTTGGCTGAGTTAGGTCGTGAACCTGTGACGTCATACTACTTGTAAACACTAATGGAAGCGCATGAGTGCCGGTGTTGGTTTGCGCCCTCAGCCCTTGGCATAAACGTTGTTTTGCTAGCAGCTGAGCTTCTACGCGAATCAATCGATCTTCGAAGGATTCCCTCAGTGCAGCATTGTATTCCACTTCCTCCTCTGTGGAAGCACAATCTTCCAACATTTGTTGCTCCTTTTCCAACTCTTGACTAAAGCTGTCGAAACTTCGAACGCGCGTTTCCACCTCTATCTGGTCTCGCTCCGGAACGAAATTCTCCACGAATCGCTCGTATTCCGGAAGGGACGACAACAGAACTGTCCGCCGGGACGCCAAAACTACTGGTTGCGCGGGCATTGTGATTGAGTGCGATCAACAGTGTATCTACGTGATGCGGTAAAATAGCAGCTGTGTGTTTCGCGAAGCAATGCACAAAAAAACGAAGTGACACTGGCGGGAAACGGGTTCACAGGCAACAAAAACAGCGAAACAATCGAAACTCGCGAATTAAAACCACAAATTCGAACTATCCTGGTCACGGCACCATGAACAACTTCGCGAAATTTTGGATCGATTTTTTGTTGCAGTTATAATTACCAAACAGGATTGTAGGTTTCGAGGTTCCAAAATGTAAGAGAGTTTATTCCAATTTTCGAGCCCTATTTATAAGTTTTTTGTTGAGTGTTCCTATCGTGAGAGACCGTCTCACTACTCACTATTTTCTAGCAACTCACTTGACGAAACTAGCTTTCGTCAAATGGCCCTGTTGACGCCTACGCGTCAACAAGCATTTTAGAGAGCAATTTAATTTGTATTAAATTAATTAATGGTTTATTTCTTTAATTTCTTTTATGAACATTTAAGCTCCCTACAAATTTACATTATTTAATTCATGCAAATTTTTTCAGAGATTTTATTAAAGGTTTAATGTCTTGGAGACGTAAAAAATTATCACATGACGGTCGGATTGCCAGGCGTTTAGCGTAAGGCACAATCATGTCAATGTCATGGCACAATCATGATCAACGTGCAATAGTCACGATTTCTGGTTAATGTGATCAGAGCACATCTCTGGACCAGAATACATTCGTAAAACTAATTGGGCGGCCTGATAGCGGTTAGCGTGAGACGCAAACACGACCCGAGCAGCACGGGTTCGATTCCCGACTAAGCCGTCTCGCATACGCAAAGAATGGTTATCCGACTACGTGGAAATCATAAGTCATTGAAACCAATACATGGAGAGCCTTGACCATCGGCGGTTGCTAAGGCAAATGAAGAAGAAGAAGACCAATTTGGCTATTAGTCCAACGCATCCTAATAATAAGTCCGATGTTCTCACTGCAGACAGAAAACCTTATAAAAACTTCCAGCAAGTGTTGATATGAAAATATATCTGTTCGTTAGTGGAGGAGCTTTAATCAAGATTGGAGAAATTTGAAAAATTTGAGAATGTTCTATTAAATACGCCGAATACCTATAACGTATTTTTTGTAACGTATATATGCGTAATCCTAAAACACATTTTTTAACCAATAAAAAAATTATCAAATAAACCTAACACACATCTGCACGAGAAAATTATTTTTTTTTAAATATTTTAAAATTTTATGAAAAAAAATTCTGGATATGTAGATGAATATAATGTAATATTATTAATTTTTTAATTATTTGTTATGTTATTTGTTATTATATTATTAGGCACAAGTAACTATTTTATAAGGATATATTAAACGAAAATAGAAGGGCCTAAATATTTCTTCCCGCTTGGCGCCTCCATGTGGATTGATCCGCCACTGATTATTATCGAAAATTTGTACAAAATGTTGCCAAAATAGCTAAACCTATTAATAATTTGATAAAGAAAGAAGCTAAATTCGAATGGACTTCAGAATGTCAAGAAGCCTTCGATAAATTGAAACAAAGTTTACTTTCACCCACAATTATACAATATCCTGATTTTTCTAAGCAGTTCATAATTACGACGCATCGGATATAGCATGTGGGGCAGTGCTCTCACAAATAACAGATGAAAACGATCTTCCAGTCGCATTTGCGAGTAAAAGTTTCTTACCAGGGGAAAAGAATAAATCAATAATCGAGAAAGAGCTCACAGCTAAACATTGGGCGATTAATTACTTTAAACTATACATATACGGAAGAAAATTTTTAGTTAAAACGAACCATCGTCCATTAGTGTACCTATTCGGTATGAAAAACCCAACGTCAAAACTAACAAGAATGAGGTTAGATCTAGAAGAATTCGACTTTGATATAGAATTTCTAGCAGGAAAAGCTAACGTGACGGCAGACGCCTTGTCGCGACAAATTCAGATGAGTTAAAAGCATGCATACCAAAATCAAAAGCCGAGCTGACGAAAGCAGTATTGATGGTAAATTCAAGAGCTATGACACGAAAGAAGGAAGTATCTAATCAAGCAAAACCACAAAAATGGATTAGCTACCCCGTACTGTGGGAAACAGATAGGCCATCTGAGGTTAGGAAACTTCTTAAAGTCAAATCAAGCATTGTAAGAAACAAAATAGAGCTCGTGGTATTCAACCACAAATATAACAAAGTGCTAGGTAAAACAGAGATACAAATAAGCAATTACGCGAAGAAAAGCCAAATACTAGAATTTGCGCTGCATAACATATGCCAAATCGCTATTCAAGCAAATAGGAACAAGCTAGCAATCGCATCAGACGATATAATATTCCAATATTATTCCCTGCAGACAATCAAAGAAGTAGCTTTCGCAGCCATTTCCGATTTCGAAATTGTCATTTTCACTCCATCTAGATGGATTGATTCACAGGAAGATAAGCTGAAAATAATCGCCGATTATCATATGATACCTTCGGGAGGACATATAGATCAATACAGACTATACAGCAAGCTGAGAGATAAGTACCAATGGAAGTACATGAAGACGGATATCCGCAATTTCATAAAGAATTGTAAAGCATGCATTAGGAATAAGACAGTGACGCATACTAAGGAAAAGGCAGTTGTGACGACAACACCTTCAAAACCATTTAGTGTAGTATCAATTGACACCGTAGGACCTTTGCCAAAAACGAATAACAATAACCGAAATGCAGTAACAATACAATGTGAGCTAACAAAACATATAACAATAAAACCCATAACTTACAAAGAAGCTAACACAATAGCAAGAGCACTCGTTGAAAACTTTATATTAACCATCGGAATATTTATTGAACTCAAATCAGACCAAGGATTGGAATACAATAACGAAATACTAAGCAAAGTTTCTGAAATATTACATATAAAACAAACATTCGCAACAGCTTACCATCCACAAAAATTAGGATCATTGGAAAGAAATCACAGAAGTTTGAATGAATATTTAAGAAGTTATACAAACGAACACCACGATGATTGGGATCAATGGACAAAATTTTACGAATTCGTTTATAACACAACAATAAATACATCAACAGGCTATACACCATACGAACTGGTATTTGGTAAACAAGCAAACTTACCACAGGAAATTTACAGTAGAAAGGTAGAACCAGTTTACAACATAGAGCAATACTACAATGAAATGAAATATAAATTACAAAAATCAAACGAAACAGCGAGAGAAAATCTGATTCCATCTAAACATAAAACAACAGCAAATCTGAATGAAAAAATAAATCCTACAAAACATTTAAACAGGAGATTAAGTATATCTTGTTATTAAAAACAGAAAGAAATTAGATCCGGTATAAATTGGACCATTCACAGTAATAGAAATACAGAACACAAATTGCGTTATAAAACATAATATTACAAACAAAACCACAACAGTGCATAAAAATAGATTAAAGACAGAGTTTGAAGAATAATGTTACTCTTTAATAAACTCTACTGTTACTCTTTCATAAACAATATTCTCATTAAAAGGGGGAGGTGTAGCATATCTGTTAAACATCTCACTAGAGCATAGATTATCTCGCATATGACAAGCGTTACATAACAACATGCCGTGAACAAAAGTTCAACAATTCAACAAACAACTTGCATTAACCAAGAACGCAAGAAATGCACATCTAGCAGTTTGACCAAGCGCACGCTTAAAACAAAACAACCAAACATTGACCAGCGCACCCAGCTATCGCGTAACGCTATGCAATACGATATTGATTCAAAAACGTCTAGACACTCACCTTTGCGAGTACAGACAGTGGTCAGCAATTAAACACCAAATAGATAACTTAAGGCATACCCAATGTGAATTTATTGACGACACATTTTATGCAAGCGAAGCAATCAACCGCACCGCTGTTCAAACACATTACGTGCAAACGTAGCACTTCTCACAATAGCAATTCTCACAACTCATGACAAACAAGTAACAAATAACACACTAGCAATGAGACCCCAAACAGAGAGAAACGTCTCCAAATACAACTTATCGCTGACGCTGAACCAAAATCGTCATGTTGGTTCCCACGCCGAACCGACTTTAATCAAATTACCAAATTGAACGGACGTCAACAGAAAACAAATAATTATTTCAACCCTATTTTTTACAACAAGAAAATTGTCAAAAAAACCCAACAAAATTATGGTATAAATAAAAGCGAAATAGTTTTGGACGACGATGTTCGATCGGACCGCCAAGACTAGAACAACCTATCCACAAAATAATTGCGTTTTATTTCATGAGCTTCATGAGTCCCCCTACCCAAGGTAAGGCCTCGATGTCTCCAACAATCCAGTAAGGGAAATCTCTTCCAGATTTCTATGATCGCCTGGACGATCAAAGGCGATACCGATTCGAAAGTTTCCACCTTGATTTCGGGAGAACGGACATTCCCTACTCGAGCAATGTGACCGCGCTTGCAGCCGATGCAGTCCGACAGTGCGTGTGTGCGCGATCATATTACACTATAATCTGCAGAGGTCCTCCGTTGAGACGGAAATGATACAACAAGCGGAGCTGATTGTCGCATAACAACAAGCGCAGCTTTGGTATGCAAGGCTCGTCGTATGCCGGACCTGCAAAAGTTTCATCAAAAACTTATAGCAGCACCAAAACAAAAGATGGCAACACAGAAGGCTCCGACTAAAACACCCAAAAATCCTGCACTGTTGAAGATTCATATTTTGACGTTTCAATCGTAGTAGCCTGAGCTTATAGGATTTATATATTATATGATATGAATATCTATCATAGTAAAATGAATGGCACGATTATCGAACGAAAAGAATACGTCTGCCGTAGGGATACTTCTAGATACCCTTGGGGTTATACTAGATTAAAAAAAGAAAAAAGCTTCGAATACCAGCTAGAAAACGTTATCATCCGGAACAATCAACTGATTGGTATGCTTACACGGCTAACTCGAGAATTCCGTGATACAGTTTCCTTTAAAACCGCTTTACTTTTCATTTATTAGATCGGTAATGGAATACGCCTCTGTGGCTTGGTGGACCACCGCTACTCATTCTGTGGCACGACTCAAATCCGTACACAGCAAAGCCACAAGCCACGCGCACCGTCATTGGAATGAGATGGAATACTACACTCGCTGCATTTTATTCGGTCTCGAGCCTCTTAGTGATCGCTACCGGAACGTTCAGTGTGTCTTCATCGCTGACTGCTCAACTCTATTTACTGCTAAACTCAATTCAGTTATACGTCCTTGCCAGACTGGCAGACGTAAGATCTGACCGCCATAGGGAACCGCCGTACGCGTTTTGGCGGTTGGGAACCATCGTATATAATGTGTCATTAATCCAACTCTGTAATCTGTTTGAGCCCAGCATACCCCGCACAGATTTCATCAACCGCCTCCGTAATCTCCGCAACCAAACTGTTGACTAAACTTTAGTCACCCATCTAACTATCCCTCTTTTGCTACCGTCTACCGTAATAACTATTACGCACTTGGCTTAGTACTATATTAGACGGGCCTATAGGTCCGTTGAACTAATAAACGATTTTTATTCCTGTAAAACGACCAGGCCGTTTTGCTTACTCATAAAGGAAATGACATTACATGAAATTAAATGTGATGCTGTTGAATAACGATGACAAATAACTTATTACTGTAAGAATCATGCAACCAGACATGTGCGTACTGCAAATACGAGACAAGAGGGAGAACGGTCTAGTTTAAGAATAAAGGGGTTTATAGCAAGAGTGGAATCAGGGGCAGTGCCTTGTGTTTCAAACGCAAAACCCTCACCTATAGTTTGATAGCAATTAAATAAGCATGCCTGAAGAAGCGAGCCCTGTTTTTGATTTTATTGGTTAATTATTAACTTTATCGGATTTTATTGGTTTATTATCGGATTATAGGTGTGATTCCATCTCCAACCATTCCTTAATTATTTCTCTTTGTCCGTTTATTATACATAATATCTTCATTTTAAGATTTTTTTAATAAAATGGCCAAACCGTATTACTAGATAGTTTTTATTATTTGTTCAAGGATGGCCAGGTCGTAGAGCTTGCAGGCTTGCAGGCAGCAGGCAGAACATGGTGTCTATCTTCCTAGAGATACAGGGGGCATTTGACTCAGTTTTACCATGCAAGCCGAGTCAAAAACTTTAGTCGGAAAAAGTTATGAATTTTAACAATGGTCACATGCAGCTAACGTTGCAGTTTCTTTGAAACGAAACCTTCTCCTTTTAGTGAATCGGGGAAAAAACAGGAAGAAAACACTATATGACCCGAAAATTGATGTCTTTTTTATGGTGAAAAGATATCAACAACCGACATTTTTGGATACCTTGGTATTTGGTTCCATTCTAGGCTAAACTGCAGTACACATATCACCCATCTGGTGCAAAAATTCAGTAAAAGAATCAACTTTCTAAGGACAGTCACAGGATTCTGGTGGAACGCACATCCATCAGACGTCCTGAGATTGTATAAGACAACGGTACTATCCGTATTGGAATATGAAAGCAAATGTTTCCGTTGGGCATCCAATACGCTGATACTCAAGCTTGAAAGACTAAAGTACCACTGTCTTAGATTCGCACTAGGGAGCATGAAATCTACACACAACGTGTTTCTAGAAGTGATGATCGGAGTGATGCCGCTCAGACTACGTTTTGAAATGTTGTCGCTTCGCCTTCTACTTCTAGTCCGTTGTTCTGTATCAATTCCCTTGATAATAGAAAATTTCGAAACGCTTCTAGAGACAGGTTCTAAGGGCAAAATCCTCAAGAATTATGCAGATTTTGTTACACTACAAGTGCATCCTAGCGCTCCACAGGCATTAAATCGTGCTGCCCTTCCTGAGAACTACAGTTCCATTTTAACAACAGTTCCTCATTGCGCAAGGAAATTAAGACCATGCCGAATGATCTTCGCCCTAGGGTAGTTCCGGGCATTTTCATGAACAAGTATGGTCATTTAGACTAAATGAGCCAATACTACACAGATGGATCATCCTCTGAGGAGGGCACTATCTTCGGTGTTCGGGGGAGTCCACCCCCCGTCAAATTGAGGCAGCCATTCAGTGTTTACACGGTAGAGCTAGCCGAAATCTTTTACGCACTATTTGCACTGATAAGCTTAATGTTATTGAGACACTGATATCTGCATTCCGATAATTCCGCAAATCAAAAGGTAAAAAAACAACAGCCATCAAACCAAAATAGATAACCCAGATTAATAATGAATAAAATAAACGTGAAAAATTGGAACATCTCGAACACTATGTTTAGGAAGCATTTACACACATAACGATAAAAGTATGTCTTTACCTGTTTTAACAACATCAAGTAATCCATTTTTTACAGACACTACAGTGTTTACCGCGTTTTAATGACACATTCGCCAGTAATACCGTCATTTAAACAAGCACAATCGTCACTTTACCATAACGTACCGTCATTTTTTCAGCGTAATCGTCGCTCTCGCATTTGCAGTTGTATTTTGTACTAGCAAGCGTCGCGAAATCTTTTTTTTATGTTTTATGATTGTGAATTTGATTGTGAAAATAGACACGATCACATAAAATGTCCAACAAAAATTTATATTCTCGACGCTGCTATGCCAAGATAACATTTGCAAATGCGAGAGCGACGATTCTTCTTCTTCTTGGCTTAACGACCTTCTTGGTCAAACCGACCATCTAATGGCGTACGAAACATGCTGATACCACGTAGTTGGATAGTCGATCCTCACTACGGGAGAGCGACGATTACGCTGACCAAATGACGGTACGCAATGCCAAAGTGACGATGTTCTTAGGAAGATTTCAATATTGCTGGCGAAAATTTCATTAGAGTGCGAAAAACATTGTAATGCCAAAATAGGGAGAGATTATGCCAAAAAAAAAAAATTATGTAACTAGTCAAGGCCCGGTAGAATCTACCTTTGTGCCCGCTAACTCCGGAATGCATACAAATTTTTCAAGATGCATGCAAACTCCAAGATGCATGGGACCTATGGGATGTACTTAACAGGTTGGCTGATAAGTCCCCGGTCTGACACATAGAATGCGCCGCTAGTATTAAATGCATATTATTTTTATATAGCACCAACCTTCAAATGATTCGTGTCAAAATTTGACGTCTGTATGTCAATTAGTTTGTGAGACAGAGCGTCTTTTGTCAAGCAACTTTTGGTTGCTTGACGAACGAAAAATGAACGAAGAAGAAAAAAGTGTTGTTCCACCAAGACAACGCACCGTGCCACAAGTCTTTGAGAACGATGGCAAAAATTCATAAATTAGGCTTCGAATTGCTTCCCCACCCACCGTATTCTCCAGATCTGGCCCCCAGCGACTTTTTCTTGTTCTCAGACCTCAAAAGGATGCTCGCAGGGAAAAAATTTGGCTGATGTGCTAGTATCAACACGCAACTTAATAACAACAATAGACTTTACAACTTTATAAACATTATTAAAAACAAACAAAATAATATCCCAACCTTTCGCACCGCAAACCACAAATTACTTACTGCCACAGAGAAAAGTAACGCACTAAAAAAACAATTTCAAAAAGTTCATACTCTAACATACCATAAAGTAAGTCTCCTAGAAAGGAAATTTTTAGCTACCAAAATGAAATATTTTACATTAAATCCAACTCATTCCCTAACCGACAATTGACAGCTATCTTGTAGGCAAAAGGGGTGATGAGGGAAGAGAAACAACAGAGAGAAAGGTAATGGTGTGTTGAACCACGCGGCTGACCTGTAGGGAGAAAGAGATAGCATCTGGAGAGAACGAGAGAGAATGAAAACAGCTGATCGGCCTTCGATAGGATTTCCAAACAAAACCAAACTGTTCTAATGTTAGGAAAACATTTATCGAAATGTGATAGTTTTAAGTGATAAATGCGTGCAATATTGAAAGTGCAGAGTGCGCGAGGAATGCTGAGCAAGCTGGGAGAGCCGATGAAGAACAAATCGGCCGGGAACGAGAAGCGGAAAGCCAACCCAGAAATAACAGACGACAACATTCATCAGACAACCGTTGTAGACGTTGCTGGTAAATGTTTCACGTTTGGTATACCTCGGAGCTGGAATGTGAAGTGAGCACGTATAGCGTTAGAAATGCGCCAAAACAACATGTTCAAACTCTTAAAATGAACCGGATTTAATAACCATCCACATAAACTAGAACATTTATTAGTTGAAAGAATCTACCGGTCTACAATCCGAAAGAAAAGTGTATCTTGCCCGGGACTTCTTTCCGCCTGGGAAAGATGAATGGGACAAGGATAAGTTGTTTTGGATAGTACGGACCACCAGCTGCGAATCAAGTCACATGAATGCGCGAAACAGAACGGTACATTCGGAATGGACTGTCGAATCTGCTGAACAGATTGTTTGAGACTGAACCAGGGACGGAAGTGGACTTGACACAGGCTCCTTTACATATGTTTGTAAATTGTTATGATAAGAGCAACGCCCATAAGGAAATGCACGTTTATGTGGATGGGCTTACGAACCTGGGCCCCCGAGGCCGCTCAGTTAGCTTAACGGTAAACCCGCCACTACGGACCAGGACAATCAAAGCTGAGAGAACCGGGTAAGAACCAGTGGCAGATGGTTGTACAGAACCAAAGGCCAGCGCTGATCAGTATAGTGGTTCCACGATGATGCCATGGAGTTGCAATGCCGATTGTCTTAACGCCCCCCAAACTCCTCGCAAAAGTTGACCTTGACGGGAGTTACTTAGTAAATATATATCAAGCGTATAAACTTTTCCTAATTCGTGCCCGACGGATGAGAAAACATATAGGATATATGGTTTGAACTCTTCATATCACCGGACTCATCCCATTCCTGCTGGCGACCAATGACGTCATCAGGCTATCTTGGAAGACCCGGCGAGAGAGTGCCTTCGAAGAAGACCTTTGCCCCTTTCATTTAAACGCAACTTTATTAACACTTTCACACATTTCACGAGTGGGAAGGAGATCCGGAAACAGAACACTGATTGGACTCAACTCGCCTCCCTCCGCTGACGCTCATTCTGGTCAACATGAGATCCACGTGCGTCAGAAGCTTTTATGTATGTACATATTTTGCGATGTTTCTTGATAGATTTACACAGCAAACCACCATCCTCCTTTCCTGAAATATACAAATCCTTTAACAAAGTTAGACAACTAGAAACACAAATCAACATACGCGAGCCACTGCAAAATTTCTCCTGTTGATGTTGTTGTTGTTCTTGTTCTTGCTGAGAAGCTCCCTGCCTGCAAGTGGAACAAACAATCTTGTCATGAATGACCGTCCCGCATCACTTGCACTGCTGGTTGATATAACGAAAGAACAGCCTCACCAGAAGTACACCGAAGCCGCACGGAACCAGAAAAATGCAGCAGCACGCAATAGGTATGTGTTCAAATCCAGTTATATCTAGACTTTATTCACAGAGCCAGTCACCCATCTATTCAACGCAGCAGAATGAGACGTTATACCGACATAGCAAACTCCCGCAAAAAGTATGATGAAACAGAGAACGGAATACAACAACAATACTTCGGCAGGACAGAGAGGGCAAATAGAAGCACAACACATGTGCCATGTGTCAAGACCCGGAGCACGTTCAATTGTACGTGGAGCACGTTCAACATTTTTTGGACATCAACCAATTTTTTTTTGGGACGCCATTTTGAAATGCCAAACCAATCGACCGTCAGGCACAAACATGAACCGACCTTCCCTCTAAATCCTGCGATCGAGGAGTAGGTGAATTTAACCGTGGTGAATTGCCGCATGGGAAGCTTTGATACAACTCATAAAAAACCTTAAGAACAAAACATCATCCGGTATCGACGAAATCAACAACAAAATAATTAAACAGCTTCCTATGAAAACAATCATCTATCTCAATATGATTTTTAACGGTTGCCTCGAAATTGGACATTTCCCTACTCAATGGAAATCTGCTAAAATTGTTCCCATTCCTAAACCCGGTAAGGATCATTCTAATCCGGAAAATTACAGACCCATATCTCTCTTGAGTTGCTTAGGGAAACTATTCGAAAAGATCATTGTAATACAGCTACGTGATCATATACAGGAGAGCCATATAGTACCTGTTTCACAATTCGGGTTCCAACCCGTCAAATCAACGACGTACCAGATACACAGACTGAAAAATTTCATAATCGATAACAGATATATGAAAAAATTCACCGGCCTAGTATTGTTAGCCAACGAAAAGGCGTTTGATTCGATTTGGCACAATGGATTATTGTTCAAACTAATCAAATTAAATTCCCTACATTCCTAATCAAACTAATTTGTTTATCCTAAGCAATAGAAGAAAAAACACGGTCTACATGGGATTTACTCCATCTGAGACATATAAACCCATAGCAGGAGTTCCATAGGGTAGTACACTATCACCTATTCTTTTTAACATTAATGTATCGGACATCCCCACGGTTCCTAAGTGCACTTATTTTCTCTATGCAGACGATTTTGCGATTACAGCTGCTGCTAAAAATCATAGAAATATTATCAGCTCGCTTAACAAAGCACTAACAGCATATGAGAAGTTTTGTCGTACTTGGAAACTTAAAGCTAACTACACAAAATCGGAAGCAGTATACTTCACGAGAAAGATAAGTTTTCGCAGATTGCCGCAAAGTGGGCGAGGATTTCGAAAAGGGAAAATCCCATGGAAGGATAGAACAAAATATTTAGGATTTTATCTTGAAAAAAGAATGATTTTCAGCAATCATATAGAATATGTATAAGCAAAAACTGAGAAATTGTTAAAAAATCTTTATCCATTTATAAACAGGAAAACCAAACTGAACCAAAAAAAAACAAACAAACTTCAAATCTATGATGTATATTTTCGGTCAATACTAACATTCGCATCTCCAGCATGGAGTTGATGCGCACTGATTCATAGGAAAAAATAAAAAATTAGGCAAAACAAAATTTTGAAAATGATCCTAGATGTTCCACCTTGGTTTAACACAATCCAATTACACAGATCAACAAATATGCAAAAAATAGACCAATTTATACAAAAAATTAACCTAGCATATCGCATCAAATGCATTGCACATGACTGTTCACTTATAAAAAAAACTTTTTGAATAAACTGCTCAGTGCAATTGATGTATATATAGTCAGTAAAAAAATAACATAGGCTTCTTTTTCTCCATTTCATCCTTAAGTTTATTTTGTGCTGTAATTTAGATAAGATTAGCTTAGTTTTATTTTGAGCGTGGGTTGTTTTCTGTTTTTTCGCACATTAAACCTTTTCCAACCAATACGGAATTCCAACCCAGTAGTCACTAAATCGAAAAATTTGAAATCAATGCGGAAAGCAATAAGCAAACCCATTAAGCGAACGCAAATAAATGTAAAACTACAAAAAAAGTTTATTCCAATAAATTCTACCACTACTACTATTACTGTGCATCAATTGTGATCTATACCATAACATACTCTTCTTCCAAGTGCCAAACGAAAGCATGTGTTTTGAGGCTGTGCTCGGAACTGCTTTTCTCGAGCATTTTAACGCAAAAGTGACCACTAACGGCTTGCAAGTGATGAAACGGGAAAAGTGTGAAATAATGGGGATTGTGTCGAATAAGAACGAAAAAGTGGCGCCGAACAAATATCACGAACAATTGCAACGTCGGATTGAAGATTATAAGCCCCAAAAGAATATGTCGAACAATAATCAGCTGACGATAACCTTGAATGATTTTAATGAAGTGTGTGAAAACCCTCGACGTTTAGATCAATTAGAAAAAGAAGTGCTCCGAAAACAAATCGACGATTGGCTTGAAGGAAGAATCATACAACCATCACAAAGTGACTATTCAAGTCCTATAGGTGTAGTCCCAAAGAAAGATGGTTCTTATCGAGTCTGTGTTGACTACCGAGAGCTGAATAAGAAAGTAGTACGCGATAAATTTTCGATGCCGAATGTTGAAGAGCCAATTGACCAGCTTGCCGAGGCTCGAATTGAAAAACTCGTATTTCCATGTGCCAGTGAACGAAAGTAGTCGAAAGTATACAGCATTCAAGGCGGAAAGTGGACAATACGAGTTTTTACGTGCACCATTCGGTTTGTGCATCAGTAGAAGCGGGTTTGGAAGATTTATCAACGACGTGCTTAGAAAACTCGTCCAAGATGGAACTGTTTTGGCTTTCGTTGGCATCCCGCCGTCTACGCAATAGACATTACACATCCCATCACGCCATACGCGATAAGGTTCAAACGAACCTTTTTTAAGAACGCTATCGGCCTACAACAACGCGTACCACCTGTTCGCCTACAATGTCTCTGTGTCCCATTTTCGTTCTCGTCTACGTGTCAGTTTGGCACGAGGCGTCGGAGAGCACAGCGAGTTCGTAGGCTGGATCAGGTGAAGGGTGACCTGTCGGATATCGGGTGCCTACACGGATGGGAAGCTGCAGTCAGGGATCGAGTTTCCTGGAAATTTATTGTTAACCGGGCCATGTCACGACGACGTGCTCGAAAGAGCAGACTAACATGATCATGATCATGATAATGATGATGTTGATGATGCAAATGCAAGCTACTTCATACGGAAATTAATTATTTTGGACACACTATTAATGAAGAAGGAATCAAGCCAATACAAGCAAACGTGAAGGCAATACGTGATGCCAACACCAAAAACATTAAAGGAGTTACAATCGTTTTTAGAAACAATAAATTTTTATGAGAAATTTATTCCAAATGTTGCAGATTTTCGTAAACCTTTTCATAATTCGTTGAAGAAAAAGACTAACTTCGTTTGGGATAAAAACTGCGATGAGGGATTTACAACATTAAAAAGTCTTCTTCTTTCTGAACCATCATTCATTCGACCAGATTATAAAGATGTGTTTGTAATTACCACAGATGCGAGCGAATATGCACTTGATGCAGTGTTGTCAAATGAAACATCAATACAAAGACCAATCGCATATGCAAGTAGATCACACGTAGGAGCCGAAAAGCGATATCATCCGATTGAAAAGGAAATATTAGCGATAGTATAGCCAGTGGAATATTTTAAACACTACATATTTGGGTAGATATTTCTAATATATTCCGACCATAGGCCACTAGCTTCCATATGGCGCCTTAAAGAACATTCGCCGATTTTATCTCCAATAAGATTGAGACTGCAAGGAGTAAAGTGTGAAATAAGATATAATCAAGGAAAGGAAAATGTAGTTGTAGTAAACGTAGAGAACGAAGCAAGTGAAAAAGAAATAAAGAGACGAGAAAACTTAAAAAGAATAAAGGAAGCAACCAAAAACAAATACAAAAACTGCAAACTAGATTCTGAGAGGATTTAAGCCGATGAAAAAAATAGGAACTGTATTATAAGAATTTCATCACGCTTCTTTAGGAGGCATTTGGAAGAAAGAAGAATGAAACAAAAATCAAGGAGTTACTCTTTTGGACAGGAATGGATAGGGACATAGAAAAATATGTAAAAGGATGCTGATCATGTCAACTAAATAAGATTGGTAGATACAATAAGATACCTGAATGAAAATATCCACTAATTCACTAAGTCCATTCGAAAATATATACATGGACATCGTCATTCTACCTTAATCGGAATCAGGAAATTTATACGGTCTAGTTATGCAGGATGATTTAATGCGGTATCTCGTAGTTACACCGATAAAGAATCAAGATGCAGCAACTGTAGTCAAAGCATTCGTTGAAGAGTTGATCTGTCTTGTAGGCGCCCCTATGGAAGTAGTAACAGACCAAGGAACAAACTTCATGAGTGAAGTTATGAAAGATACATGCAATCTATTGAAAATTGAAAAAATAAACACATCTGCTAATCATCCTCAAGCAATTGTAGTGAAAAGGGCAAATATGGAAATACAAATATATTTAAGACAGTTTGTAGGGAAAAATTATAGCAAATGGGACAGCGTATTGAAATACTTCGCATTTGAGTATAATACAACGGTACTGCAGCATATCTGCTGACAGCATCATTCCACACCTGCCGTGCAAATCAGGATAAGGGGCTAGAATCATGAAAAGGAACAGGAACTAACATAAACTACCGCATACCGATGTGACAATCCAAACATGTAATATGTAGGCCATAAACAAGCGTAACACAAAAAACTCATGCGGATGCAATAACGCAGCACCAGGATAGAAAACAATTAAGAATAACGAAACATTTAGTGTTGACGCCAAGACCATAGACAAAACGGAATACGGAAGAGCTGCACTCTGTAAATAAGGAAAAACACACTGTAAACACAAAACATCCCAAACCCGGAACAACTCATCAGCACCACATTTGCCAAACACACGATGGACAAATGTTGGCAGACCATTGAAAGAAAGCGTTAAATAAAAGCCGCCCGAGAAGCAAAGGTAGACAGTGCCGAGTTACAGTTCGTTGACAAAGCATGATGCTGATGCAACTCGAGATCCTTACATCAGTAAAGTAATGTCTAGAATCTCATTTCAACCCGTCAGTGTTCTCTTGCTTCGATCGAAAGTTCGATCCGGCACCAATTGTTTAGTCCGCATTCACAAAAATGAATCACTGCGTAGAAGTGCGAGTTTGCACTTTTCAGTGTCGCGCTCCAATCGTACCGCGAAGTAAACCGTTAAAATAGAACGCGTGCCAGGCCGTAAACCGAACCGAACCGTAGTTCACCACAGTACACTCATCGACGGAATTCACACCCTTTGAGTTGATTTTCGGAAGGAAAGCGAGAGTACCTACATCGATATACAACCAAAACACGAAAAGAACATAAAGCGACTTTTGCGAAGAACTAAAAAAGAAGCTCACAGAAATACACATTGTAAGGGTGTCACGGTTAACACACCAAGCAACTATTGTAAACGCATCCATCTGAAAATGATCTAATGATATCTGATCGAACGTTGAAGATCACTTTAATTACACCGACACAGGAAAGTCGAGGCTCTTTGCTTTCCTGGACGTCGACCGAGGTGAACCACTGATAAAGAAGTATCCGTGCATAAATCCTACGCAACACATTACAACATGATCTGCAGAACGAATCTAATAGAATCTAAAGAGCAGAGAAATGAAAAATATGACAAAAATGCTAACGAGTGGCAACTCATGTGAGGAGAAATGGAATTAGTGAGAAATGTACAAACGTTCGTACGAAAGAAATTACAAGGCATTTGGAGAGGACCTTAGGATGTGGAAATACCCCGCGATCAAACTTGCGTGGTTAAAAATGGAAAGAAAGCTGGAAAAAGTACACAACCATCGGTTGAAAAAGTTTGAAAAGTAAAGTATTAGGAAAGTATCTAGATTAAGTTAGTTCGTAAGTAATTATTACGAATGATTGATTTAAGGAGAGACGAAAAAAAAAGCAATAATCGATAAAGCTAGCACTAAGATTAAGCTAGCACTTAACGGTACTACACAACGCTATGCACTAGAACTAGAATTATTGCGGCACACGACAGCAGGGTTGAATTGAAGAATCGAATTTGAAGGATGATATAGGAAGACAGGAGGAACCGTAGCTGGTTGTGGCTTCAGTCATGTCACATGTCGAAGCGATGGTTGAAACGACTGCCAGATTGATATGGTAACAGCGGGTGGGTTAACCATGTCCACATGATGTTGATTGAGATCGGAAAGAGTTGAGGTGAACTATTAGGGACCACCGACGGTTACCAGCAGAAACAGTTGAAATCTACGGTTAAGATAAAGGCGGTTAAAAGCGTCAGAAACGAATACTGCAGAATGAAGTCACGGAGTACATGCGGTTTTACTGCGTGCGTACACAATAATAAGCCGATAGCAGGACAGAAAAGAACAGCAATCCTTTTCTACTCTGGATCTATAGCTTCAGGGTTCCACCAAATCAGAATGAAAGAATCGAACATAGAAAAAACTGCATTTGCCATTAATAATGGTAAATATGAATTAAAAACGCTCAAGCAATCTTCTAGAGAGCAATTGATGATGTTTTGCGAAATTTTATAGGGAAAATTTGCTATGTCGATATAGACGATGTAAAAGTTTTTGGTAGGAATTTAGAGAAACATTTTAAAAATTTGAACACCATCTTGAACACGCTTAACCAAGCAGGATTGAAAATTCAATTAGATAAGTCAGAATTCTTCAAGAAAGAAGTAGAAATTTTCGGTTTTGTTTGCTCTGACGGAATAAAACCTTATCAGAATAAAATCGACGTAATTTATAATTACCCCATTCCCAAAAACATGAAAAAACTTCGTGCTTTTCTGGGATTGATGGGCTATTATCGGCGATTTGTCAAAGATTTTTAAAGAGGGAAGGGTTCTGACACATCTAAACAAAACAAATCATTAACTCAGCAAGAAGCAGAATGTTTCAATAAACTGAAGCAAATATTATCGTCAAATGATATTCTTATCTATTCCGATTTCAATAAACCATTCATTCTGACTACCGATGCTTCAGATTTTGCTGTTGGAGCTGTGTTCTCCCAAGGTGAATTAGGCAAAGATAGACCTGTTCACTAAAGGAAAATAGGAGTTGAAGGAGAATAAGTTTGGAGAATTTTGCGTACATATTATTTTCCGCAGCGGCTCTCCAAAATCAAACATATTGTTTCAAATTGCAGCATATTTAGTTATTTTTTAGTATGAGGGCTCTACGCCGTATTGTCCAATTGCAGCATATGTAATGAAAACAAATAAGTGTTGGAGACACAAGAGACACCGATTCCAACATTCCAACATTCAAAATTGCACATATAGATAAAATGTTTTTGGAGAATCATTATTTCTTAACTTGTATAGACAAATTTTCATAATTCGCTCAAGTTAAGTTGATTGCTATTTAAATACCTCCCACCAAAGATACTATTTACGGATGGCTAAAAATCATTTGGCACTCAGAATTTAACCAACTTTAGTTAAAACTTCAAATTCAAGTTTATTTTACAGCTACTGGCCGTAGTGAAATGAACGGAGTGATACAAAGGTTTCATTCAACCATAATCGAAATGTATCGTATCACGAAGTTCGAACAAATGCACCTACCCGTTCCTGACCTAATCCAAGTGTAGAAAACACAGTAAAAAAAAAGTTTTTAATTAGTTAGGAACGCTATTTAGTGGAGCGAACCAAAAAATTAGTTTGATTTATTTTCTGGTTTTCTAGCGGTACTAATCCCGCTCACGCGTTGTTCAGCCCTTTTATCAACCTATTTCTCGTCCTGGTCCTTCACTCACCGCGGAACTCAGTTATCCCGACCGCGAAGCTTTCTTCCGACAACTTCGTAAATACGAATTAAATTCCGGCAATGACAGCAGCGGTCGGTGTAAACACCGCTTGTTTACAACACCAAGCTTTAGTATATAAATATAATTCACCCATTCATTCCTCTATCAAATATACTCCGTACGAAGTGATCCTACCATCCACTCGTTCCTCCATAATCTGCGAACAAGTCATTGTTGACAGACAACCATAGACAGGGTAGACAACCAACCAATAGTAGGTACCGATTTAGGCCCAGCTAAGATCGACAGTTACAATTACATCTATCATTATAATATTACAGCCAACAAAATTTAAACGGAATCGATAAGAATCGATTTAAAAAAAATAGAAACCAATCAGCTGATCATCATTATACAAAATCAGTGTGAACATTTAAATTCATTGCTTAGGAAACTTCTGCCCAATAAACGTTTCAAACGTTGGGACTCAGAAGGAATTGCTTGGATACATTTAGCAGGAATTTCCTAAGCTAACGACCTACGACTAATCATTAGCTTGCTAATGGACTTAGTTGATAATAATAATAAACAAATAATATTGATGGTTATTTGTGTATTCCTGCTAAATATATCCAAGCAATTCCTTCTGAGTCCCAACGTTTGAAACGTTTATTGGGCAGAAGTTTCCTAAAAAACGGATCACGGATCAATATTAAAATAACAGATTTAGCTTCCAGTACATCCAAAGTAATGAAACAATTCCGATCAGAATCAGTTGAAATTTTTTCTATTAACATTTACATACGCCTGGAAAAAATCCACAGAGTGATAGTTTTGCTGATTAAGACCCCGAAGCTTGAACTCAGAATATTCAGAAATATGTGACTCCATCCTGTGTTGTATCACCAAGGGAAAGTTCATTTGGTCCACAACACATATATAGTCCACAAGAACAATAGTTACAGGGATGGCAATCTGATCCCCATACATTTTCCCGATTAGCTCCATAGAGTTGGACGTGTCTGAGTGTCTACCCAAGTAAGCATTTGTTGCCGTATCGTCGCTCACCAGCGTCGTCAGCAGTTCGGGTCAATGCATGAAATTGCCCCAATTATTCAAGTCGGTTCAATGTCTGCGGTTCAAAGTAACAGAAATAAAGCAATTTGGCAATCGATCGTCTAACACCTTCTTTCCTACAAGAAAGAAAAGGTTAACTCGCGTAACACGAACAGCATTAGGAACCAATCAAACGATCTAATGGGTATTCTTCTCGATTAAATTCTTAAACATTACATACTCACTGTGCGATACTGTGCCTTAGCTTCCTAGCACAAACTCCATTTATCGATCTTACCATAACCTGCAAAATATAATGATGGTAAGTTAATGCAAGCAAATGATGATGCATCGAACGTACCAAGCAACTTACGCACCGGTATTTGCCATATCACTACTGAGCTTTCAAGCCAGTTGCAATGTTCTATTTTGCATCCTCAAAAGAACAAATGAAAATAGTGACAATCTGCGTAATAAAAGCTTCGACACAAAACGACTTGATTCTCATTTGGCACAACACAAACTCAAAACCACCCAAAAACACACCCCAATACCGAACGAATTTCCATACACATATCACAAGCACAACGATTGGTAATTTATTTTTCACATTCACTTCACTACAATGCACCAATTTGCTCAAATTGCTTATCCGATATAATATACCGGTGCAACACTGTCGTCCAAAACCTGGCTCTAGCAAAATGGCTGCCTTTTGTTCTCTCTTCTATGAGCGTTTAGATAAATACCCTGTTGACAAAATCGCCTTAACAACCACTACTAAAGGAGTTTTCGATACAAATTAGCCTCAATAACACCTGAGTTGGCAGATTTGGTCAATAGGATGCACATGGCCGATAATTCAACCGAAGAGAAACCAACCAAGCGGCAGACAATCGTAAACGTCAAATGAAATAAGACGTTTTAAAATACATCAAACTCGATTATTCAAGGTTAACCCTTAAGTAGGCAACAAAACACTCGTGTATTTTTTCAACATAAAATTACAATAAGTTTTGATTCATTGCTTGTATTGATATGGAATTTTCAAAAGTCACCCAACTGTTTTATTTCCAAGTTTTTGGAGCAAAGATTGTAATTGTCAACAGCAGTTAGTATTTTATTTGGATTTATTTTAAAATTTACCACGTAAGTTATCTACTAGCATGCCCGGTTATTCCACACATTTCGTTTATGGAATGACTTTTCTCTTCTTCTACTTCACGCATTATGCTTGTTTTCGAATCAAATTCAATGAATTCAAAATTTCAAATGGATCGTCAGTTCTATCATAACATTAAAAACAGAATGAATAACGAACGCGTTCGGGCACAACGGTCAGACAGAAACATGACGAAGAGCAATTCGTCAAAAGCGGCTGGTGTCATTGCTCGGTGGCATGCCACTAGTTGCAAGGGAAATGTATGAAATGAAAACAGGGATCGTGTTCATCGATCTAGAAAAATCATACAATGATGTCAAAACAAAAACCCTGATTGGAAAAATGATAGAATCAAATGTCCCATCAGAAATTACAAATTGGACAAACGCTTTCCTAAAAAACAGAACCACAACATTAGAATGCATCAACACAATCCTCAAAAAACTTATCACAGACGGACTACCACAAGGTGACGTCATGTCCCCAGCCCTTTTCAATATATATACCAAAGTCATACACTACCAAATTAACAACCACAACACAACTTAGGTTAGTAAAATGTTGCAACCATTCGACGAGGCACCTTCGGCTTGCTCTTTTTTACGACGGAACACTTGAAGGACGCTCATTTCGCTCATGGGTAAACCCGTCTCTGATTGTGAATTTTAATGTGTGCTGGCTGTTGCATCTGAATATTTGTGGTTAGCACTAGTTGAAGACACGAAAAATTCAGAACATATTGGTCATACATCATACATATTGGTGATATGTAACTGTTGAATAAAAAATAAACATATTTTATTCGTAAGGAACGGCCTGATCGCGTTGCTAAATATACATTCTATGTTATGTTATTATTTTCCAACATAATCTATAATTTAGTATTTATCGGTAAAAATGTTCGACAAACATTTCCTAAGCCGTTTTTCTCCATTGAGCAACCACAAAGTTCCGTAAAGTACCATGTGCTGCTTAAGAAACCTTACAGTTCCATTAAGTACCATGCTTCGTTTATAAACAAGCCTCATAGTTCCATCGAATTCTAGGTGCAAGTAGAAAAGCTTCATAGTTCCATCGGGTTCCACGCTTTTTTTTAACAAGCTTCAAAGTTCAACCGTAGTTCGATTTTTCCTGAAGCAGCCTACAAATAGCTAGAGGGCTCGAATCGAAGATGTGAACACATATAAATATTTAGGTACAATAATAGACAAAAAAAAGCATATAGAACACATTAAAATCAATGCAAGCAAAAGACTAAACGTACTCAAAATACGATGCGCCAGAAAAAATAACACATATCCTCCATAAGCCCTAACCATATCACAAAATAAGATAAACAACAAATACACGTATACAGATCTGATAAAAATATTCCAAAACGAAATGAAGGAACAAACTATAGAATGGTACACCACATCCACAAGAGAGAAAGGAATTTTTTTGCAGAACTACATAGTGATTTCAAATTCAAACTATGGTATAAACACACACTACTCAAAGCACATGAAGTCAAATAAAATAGCAAATAAAATCCTAGCGGGACATGATCTATCATAATACTGGCTAGAAAAAATGAGCATAATACTAAATGGTACCTGTGAAATATGCAACGAACCAAACACCGGATTGCATAAAATCTTTGTATGTCCAAAATAAAACAAAGAGAAAAACATACAACACGCCATAAATACAAAATCTTTACTTCCAACAAGAATAGATATCCTTTAAATTATTTGATACATATTTAAGTATTTATTCATTCATCTTAAATTATTAATTTATTTATTTATTTGTTAGCACGCATCAAATTAATTTAGAAAAACAATCAAATAGACTCCCTCCAAACTGATATTCAAAAAAAAAATCTTCACACAACCCAAATAAAAAAACCACAATGTCTTGGAAAAACTAGAAGAAATCTATACTTATTTTGGTTTACCTACGGAAGTTTGTTCGAACCACGGTCCACCGTTCAATTCTTCTGGGTTTATGGAAGGATGTTAGGCTAATGACATCAAGGTGTTGAAATCACCGCCTTATCATCCGCAGTCAAATGGATTAGCGGAGAGCGGAGTTCAGACGATTAAGAAAGTGTTGAAGAAGTATTTGATTGATGAACAATTGAGACCAATACCATTACAGCGCAAATTAAATCGAATATTATTTAATTATCGTAACAATCCATCTACTTCTACAGGTAAAACACCTTCATCATTAGTTTTTTGCTATGTACCAAGAACATTACTAAACACGAGCAATCCAGTTATATTAGAAATTCTAAATGATGAAAGATACGTCCCTAAACCTCAAACCCCTCCCTCCTCCAGTGTCCAAGCCAGTAGATACAGTATCACACGCGAAAGGAGATAAAGTTTTGTATAGGAATCATCATGAGGATTTGGTAAGATGGATTCCAGCCTTAGTATTGGAAAAAATAAGTAGCAATAGATACTTGATAAATGTTCACGGAAATGTGCGAATAGTACACACAAATCAAATTAGAACATCCGATCTATCGGATGAATTTCATCCCATAGTACCCATAATCAGTACACCGGTAGGAAAAGACAAAACAACAGTAAAGGTGACAGACAAACAAAAGGTTAGTTCGAAACGAAAACGAAGTGAATCCAAATCTCCTAAATTAAGAAGATCCAAAAGAATACGGGACAGGATAAGGAAAAACTAAATTTAGTAGCTTGTGAACGTAATTGACATTGTTTGTTAGAGTATCTAAAGTCTCATTTAAAGCTGGGAGAAGTGTTATGTATTGAAAATAGTGATTAGTTACGCATACTAACCATAGTTGATAAGGTAAGCGATTTCACTAACACCCCTATAGAAAATCTTGAATAAAAGGAGCCTCAGCCTCCACGGAGATCATTCCGAATCGTGACGACAATAAAGAAAGATCTCCAGAATACCACAACCACCAGGGTTCTGGCCACGTCGGGTCCGTTACCGGAGAAACACGAAATAAAGATACGTTATACAAACATAACAACCTTATGATGTGGTAAAAATACCCAGCGATCAAACGTGCGTGGTTAAATATGGAAAGAAAGCTGGACAAATTACACAACAATCGGTTGGAAAAGTTTGAAAAGTAAAGTATTAAGAAAGTATCTAGATTAAGTTAGTTCGTAAGTAATTATTACGAATGATAGATTTAAGGAGAGACGAAAAAAAAGCAATAATCGATTAAGCTAGCACTTAACGGTACTACACAACGCTATGCACTAGAACTAGAATTATTGCGGCACACGACAGCAGGGTTGAATTAAAGAATCGAATTTGAAGGATGATATGGGAAGACAGGAGGAATCGTAGTTGGTTCAGTGGCTTCAGTCATGTCACATTTCGAAGCGTTGGTTGAAACGACTACCAGATTGATATGGTAACAGCGGGTGGGTTAATCAGGTCCACATGATGTTGATTGAGATCGGAAAGAGTTGAGGTGAAGTATCAGGGACCACCGAGGGTTACCAGCAGAAACAGTTGAAATCTACGGTTAAGATAAAGGCGGTTAAAAGCGACAGATACGAATACTGCAGAATGAAGTCACAGAGTACATGCGGTTTTACTGCGTGCGTACACAATAATAAGCCGACAGCAGGACAGAAAAGAACAGCAATCCTTTTCTACTCTGGATCTATAGCTTCAGGGTTCCACTAAATCAGAATGAAAGAATCGGACATAGAAAAAACTGCATTTGCCATTAATAATGGTAAATATGAATTAAAAACGCTCAAGAAATCTTCTAGAGAGCAACTGATGATGTTTTGCGAAATTTTATAGGGAAAATTTGCTATGTCAATATAGACGATGTAAAAGTTTTTGGTAGGAATTTAGAGAAACATTTTAAAAATTTGAACACCATCTTGAACACGCTTAACCAAGCAGGATTGAAAATTCAATTAGATAAGTCAGAATTCTTCAAGAAAGAAGTAGAATTTCTCGGTTTTGTTTGCTCTGACGTAATAAAACCTTATCAAAATAAAATCGGAGTAATTTATAAATACTCCATTCCCAAAAACATGAAAAAACTTCGTGCTTTTCTGGGATTGATGGGCTATTATCGGCGATTTGTCAAAGATTTTGTTAAAATCGCAAAACCTTTGAAAACATTTTAAGAGGGAAGGGTTCTGACACATCAAAACAAAACAAATCATTAACTCAGCCAGAAGCAGAATGTTTCAATAAACTGAAGCAAATATTATCGTCAAATGATATTCTTATCTATTCCGATTTCAATAAACCATTCATTCTGACTACCGATGCTTCAGATTTTGCTGTTGGAGCTGTGTTCTCCCAAGGTGAATTAGGCAAAGATAGACCTGTCCACTAAAAGAAAACAGGAGTAGAAGGAAAATAAGTTTGGAGAATTTTGCGTACATATTATTTTCCGAAGCTGCTCTCCAAAATCAAACATATTGTTTCAAATTCCAGCATATTTAGTTATTTTTTAGTATGAGGGCTCTACGCCGTATTGTCCAATTGCAGCATATGTAATGAAAACAAATAAGTGTTGGAGACACAAGAGACACCGATTCCAACATTCCAACATTCAAAATTGCACATATAGATAAAATGTTTTTGGAGAATCATTATTTCTTAACTTGTATAGACAAATTTTCATAATTCGCTCAAGTTAAGTTGATTGCTATTTAAATACCTCCCACCAAAGATACTAGTTACGGATGGCTAAAAATCATTTGGCACTCAGAATTTAACCAACTTTAGTTAAAACTTCAAATTCAAGTTTATTTTACAGCTACTGGCCGTAGTGAAATGAACGGAGTGATACAAAGGTTTCATTCAACCATAATCGAAATGTATCGTATCACGAAGTTCGAACAAATGCACCTACCCGTTCCTGACCTAATCCAAGCTTTAGTATATAAATATAATTCACCCATTCATTCCTCTATCAAATATACTCCGTACGAAGTGATCCTACCATCCACTCGTTCCTCCATAATCTGCAAACAAGTCATTGTTGACAGACAACCATAGACAGGGTAGACAACCAACCAATAGTAGGTATCGATTTAGGCCCAGCTAAGATCGACAGTTACAATTACATTTATCATTATAATATTACAGCATACAAAATTTAAACGGAATCGATAAGAATCGATTTAAAAAAAAATAGAAACCAATCAGCTGATCATCATTATACAAAATCAGTGTGAACATTTAAATTCATTGCTTAGGAAACTTCTGCCCAATAAA
This sequence comes from Anopheles maculipalpis, assembly GCF_943734695.1. Taxonomy (NCBI): domain Eukaryota; kingdom Metazoa; phylum Arthropoda; class Insecta; order Diptera; family Culicidae; genus Anopheles; species Anopheles maculipalpis. The sequence goes on along the minus strand of NC_064870.1, from coordinate 18,571,858 downwards.
CGTTTCAAACGTTGGGACTCGGAAGGAATTGCTTGGATATATTTAGCAGGAATTTCCTAAGCTAACGACCTACGACTAATCATTAGCTTGCTAATGGACTTAGTTGATAATAATAATAAACAAATAATATTGATGGTTATTTGTGTATTCCTGCTAAATATATCCAAGCAATTCCTTCTGAGTCCCAACGTTTGAAACGTTTATTGGGCAGAAGTTTCCTAAAAAACGGATCACGGATCAATATTAAAATAACAGATTTAGCTTCCAGTACATCCAAAGTAATGAAACAATTCCGATCAGAATCAGTTGAAATTTTTTCTATTAACATTTACATACGCCTGGAAAAAATCCACAGAGTGATAGTTTTGCTGATTAAGACCCCGAAGCTTGAACTCAGAATATTCAGAAATATGTGACTCCATCCTGTGTTGTATCACCAAGGGAAAGTTCATTTGGTCCACAACACATATATAGTCCACAAGAACAATAGTTACAGGGATGGCAATCTGATCCCCATACATTTTCCCGATTAGCTCCATAGAGTTGGACGTGTCTGAGTGTCTACCCAAGTAAGCATTTGTTGCCGTATCGTCGCTCACCAGCGTCGTCAGCAGTTCGGGTCAATGCATGAAATTGCCCCAATTATTCAAGTCGGTTCAATGTCTGCGGTTCAAAGTAACAGAAATAAAGCAATTTGGCAATCGATCGTCTAACACCTTCTTTCCTACAAGAAAGAAAAGGTTAACTCGCGTAACACGAACAGCATTAGGAACCAATCAAACGATCTAATGGGTATTCTTCTCGATTAAATTCTTAAACATTACATACTCACTGTGCGATACTGTGCCTTAGCTTCCTAGCACAAACTCCAATTATCGATCTTACCATAACCTGCAAAATATAATGATGGTAAATTAATGCAAGCAAATGATGATACTTCGAACATACCAAGCAACTTACGCCCCGGTATTTGCCATATCACTACTGAGCTTTCAAGCCAGTTGCAATGTTCTATTTTGCATCCTCAAAAGAACAAATGAAAATAGTGACAATCTGCGTAATAAAAGCTTCGACACAAAACGACTTGATTCTCATTTGGCACAACACAAACTCAAAACCACCCAAAAACACACCCCAATACCGAACGAATTTCCATACACATATCACAAGCACAACGATTGGTAATTTATTTTTCACATTCACTTCACTACAATGCACCAATTTGCTCAAATTGCTTATCCGATATAATATACCGGTGCAACACTGTCGTCCAAAACCTGGCTCTAGCAAAATGGCTGCCTTTTGTTCTCTCTTCTATGAGCGTTTAGATAAATACCCTGTTGACAAAATCGCCTTAACAACCACTACTAAAGGAGTTTTCGATACAAATTAGCCTCAATAACACCTGAGTTGGCAGATTTGGTCAATAGGATGCACATGGCCGATAATTCAACCGAAGAGAAACCAACCAAGCGGCAGACAATCGTAAACGTCAAATGAAATAAGACGTTTTAAAATACATCAAACTCGATTATTCAAGGTTAACCCTTAAGTAGGCAACAAAACACTCGTGTATTTTTTGAACATAAAATTACAATAAGTTTTGATTCATTGCTTGTATTGATATGGAATTTTCAAAAGTCACCCAACTTTTTTATTTCCAAGTTTTTGGAGCAAAGATTGTAATTGTCAACAGCAGTTAGTATTTTATTTGGATTTATTTTAAAATTTACCACGTAAGTTATCTACTAGCATGCCCGGTTATTCCACACATTTCGTTTATGGAATGACTTTTCTCTTCTTCTACTTCACGCATTATGCTTGTTTTCGAATCAAATTCAATGAATTCAAAATTTCAAATGGATCGTCAGTTCTATCATAACATTAAAAACAGAATGAATAACGAACGCGTTCGGGCACAACGGTCAGACAGAAACATGACGAAGAGCAATTCGTCAAAAGCGGCTGGTGTCATTGCTCGGTGGCATGCCACTAGTTGCAAGGGAAATGTATGAAATGAAAACAGGGATCGTGTTCATCGATCTAGAAAAATCATACAATGATGTCAAAACAAAAACCCTGATTGGAAAAATGATAGAATCAAATGTCCCATCAGAAATTACAAATTGGACAAACGCTTTCCTAAAAAACAGAACCACAACATTAGAATGCAACAACACAATCCTCAAAAAACTTATCACAGACGGACTACCACAAGGTGACGTCATGTCCCCAGCCCTTTTCAATATATATATATACCAAAGACATACACAACACAATCACAACACAACTTAGGTTAGTAAAATGTTGCAACCATTCGACGAGGCACCTTCGGCTTGCTCTTTTTTACGACGGAACACTTGAAGGACGCTCATTTCGCTCATGGGTAAACCCGTCTCTGATTGTGAATTTTTATGTGTGCTGGCTGTTGCATCTGAATATTTGTGGTTAGCACTAGTTGAAGACACGAAAAATTCAGAACATATTGGTCATACATCATACATATTGGTGATATGTAACTGTTGAATAAAAAATAAACATATTTTATTCGTAAGGAACGGCCTGATCGCGTTGCTAAATATACATTCTATGTTATGTTATTATTTTCCAACATAATCTATAATTTAGTTTTTATCGGTAAAAATGTTCGACAAACATTTCCTAAGCCGTTTTTCTCCATTGAGCAACCACAAAGTTCCGTAAAGTACCATGTGCTGCTTAAGAAACCTTACAGTTCCATTAAGTACCATGCTTCGTTTATAAACAAGCCTCATAGTTCCATCGAATTCTAGGTGCAAGTAGAAAAGCTTCATAGTTCCATCGGGTTCCACGCTTTTTTTTAACAAGCTTCAAAGTTCAACCGTAGTTCGATTTTTCCTGAAGCAGCCTACAAATAGCTAGAGGGCTCGAATCGAAGATGTGAACACATATAAATATTTAGGTACAATAATAGACAAAAAAAAGCATATAGAACACATTAAAATCAATGCAAGCAAAAGACTAAACGTACTCAAAATACGATGCGCCAGAAAAAATAACACATATCCTCCATAAGCCCTAACCATATCACAAAATAAGATAAACAACAAATACACGTATACAGATCTGATAAAAATATTCCAAAACGAAATGAAGGAACAAACTATAGAATGGTACACCACATCCACAAGAGAGAAAGGAATTTTTTTGCAGAACTACATAGTGATTTCAAATTCAAACTATGGTATAAACACACACTACTCAAAGCACATGAAGTCAAATAAAATAGCAAATAAAATCCTAGCGGGACATGATCTATCATAATACTGGCTAGAAAAAATGAGCATAATACAAAATGGTACCTGTGAAATATGCAACGAACCAAACACCGGATTGCATAAAATCTTTGTATGTCCAAAATAAAACAAAGAGAAAAACATACAACACGCCATAAATACAAAATCTTTACTTCCAACAAGAATAGATATCCTTTAAATTATTTGATACATATTTAAGTATTTATTCATTCATCTTAAATTATTAATTTATTTATTTATTTGTTAGCACGCATCAAATTAATTTAGAAAAACAATCAAATAGACTCCCTCCAAACTGATATTCAAAAAAAAATCTTCACACAACCCAAATAAAAAAACCACAATGTCTTGGAAAAACTAGAAGAAATCTATACTTATTTTGGTTTACCTACGGAAGTTTGTTCGAACCACGGTCCACCGTTCAATTCTTCTGGGTTTATGGAAGGATGTTAGGCTAATGACATCAAGGTGTTGAAATCACCGCCTTATCATCCGCAGTCAAATGGATTAGCGGAGAGCGGAGTTCAGACGATTAAGAAAGTATTGAAGAAGTATTTGATTGATGAACAATTGAGACCAATACCATTACAGCGCAAATTAAATCGAATATTATTTAATTATCGTAACAATCCATCTACTTCTACAGGTAAAACACCTTCATCATTAGTTTTTTGCTATGTACCAAGAACATTACTAAACACGAGCAATCCAGTTATATTAGAAATTCTAAATGATGAAAGATACGTCCCTAAACCTCAAACCCCTCCCTCCTCCAGTGTCCAAGCCAGTAGATACAGTATCACACGCGAAAGGAGATAAAGTTTTGTATAGGAATCATCATGAGGATTTGGTAAGATGGATTCCAGCCTTAGTATTGGAAAAAATAAGTAGCAATAGATACTTGATAAATGTTCACGGAAATGTGCGAATAGTACACACAAATCAAATTAGAACATCCGATCTATCGGATGAATTTCATCCCATAGTACCCATAATCAGTACACCGGTAGGAAAAGACAAAACAACAGTAAAGGTGACAGACAAACAAAAGGTTAGTTCGAAACGAAAACGAAGTGAATCCAAATCTCCTAAATTAAGAAGATCCAAAAGAATACGGGACAGGATAAGGAAAAACTAAATTTAGTAGCTTGTGAACGTAATTGACATTGTTTGTTAGAGTATCTAAAGTCTCATTTAAAGCTGGGAGAAGTGTTATGTATTGAAAATAGTGATTAGTTACGCATACTAACCATAGTTGATAAGATAAGCGATTTCACTAACACCCCTATAGAAAATCTTGAATAAAAGGAGCCTCAGCCTCCACGGAGATCATTCCGAATCGTGACGACAATAAAGAAAGATCTCCAGAATACCACAACCACCAGGGTTCTGGCCACGTCGGGTCCGTTACCGGAGAAACACGAAATAAAGATACGTTATACAAACATAACAACCTTATGATGTGGTAGAAATACCCAGCGATCAAACGTGCGTGGTTAAATATGGAAAGAAAGCTGGACAAATTACACAACAATCGGTTGGAAAAGTTTGAAAAGTAAAGTATTAAGAAAGTATCTAGATTAAGTTAGTTCGTAAGTAATTATTACGAATGATAGATTTAAGGAGAGACGAAAAAAAAGCAATAATCGATTAAGCTAGCACTTAACGGTACTACACAACGCTATGCACTAGAACTAGAATTATTGCGGCACACGACAGCAGGGTTGAATTAAAGAATCGAATTTGAAGGATGATATGGGAAGACAGGAGGAATCGTAGTTGGTTCAGTGGCTTCAGTCATGTCACATTTCGAAGCGTTGGTTGAAACGACTACCAGATTGATATGGTAACAGCGGGTGGGTTAATCAGGTCCACATGATGTTGATTGAGATCGGAAAGAGTTGAGGTGAAGTATCAGGGACCACCGAGGGTTACCAGCAGAAACAGTTGAAATCTACGGTTAAGATAAAGGCGGTTAAAAGCGACAGATACGAATACTGCAGAATGAAGTCACAGAGTACATGCGGTTTTACTGCGTGCGTACACAATAATAAGCCGACAGCAGGACAGAAAAGAACAGCAATCCTTTTCTACTCTGGATCTATAGCTTCAGGGTTCCACTAAATCAGAATGAAAGAATCGGACATAGAAAAAACTGCATTTGCCATTAATAATGGTAAATATGAATTAAAAACGCTCAAGAAATCTTCTAGAGAGCAACTGATGATGTTTTGCGAAATTTTATAGGGAAAATTTGCTATGTCAATATAGACGATGTAAAAGTTTTTGGTAGGAATTTAGAGAAACATTTTAAAAATTTGAACACCATCTTGAACACGCTTAACCAAGCAGGATTGAAAATTCAATTAGATAAGTCAGAATTCTTCAAGAAAGAAGTAGAATTTCTCGGTTTTGTTTGCTCTGACGTAATAAAACCTTATCAAAATAAAATCGGAGTAATTTATAAATACTCCATTCCCAAAAACATGAAAAAACTTCGTGCTTTTCTGGGATTGATGGGCTATTATCGGCGATTTGTCAAAGATTTTGTTAAAATCGCAAAACCTTTAAAAACATTTTAAGAGGGAAGGGTTCTGACACATCAAAACAAAACAAATCAGCAAGAAGCAGAATGTTTCAATAAAATGAAGCAAATATTATCGTCAAATGATATTCTTATCTATTCCGATTTCAATAAACCATTCATTCTGACTACCGATGCTTCAGATTTTGCTGTTGGAGCTGTGTTCTCCCAAGGTGAACTAGGCAAAGATAGACCTGTCCACTAAAAGAAAACAGGAGTAGAAGGAAAATAAGTTTGGAGAATTTTGCGTACATATTATTTTCCGAAGCTGCTCTCCAAAATCAAACATATTGTTTCAAATTCCAGCATATTTAGTTATTTTTTAGTATGAGGGCTCTACGCCGTATTGTCCAATTGCAGCATATGTAATGAAAACAAATAAGTGTCTCCAACAAGAGACACCGATTCCAACATTCCAACATTCAAAATTGCACATATAGATAAAATGTTTTTGGAGAATCATTATTTCTTAACTTGTATAGACAAATTTTCATAATTCGCTCAAGTTAAGTTGATTGCTATTAAAATACCTCCCACCAAAGATACTAGTTACGGATGGCGATCATTTGGCACTCAGAATTTAACCAACTTTTGTTAAAACTTCAAATTCAAGTTTATTTTACAGCTACTGGCCGTAGTGAAATGAACGGAGTGATACAAAGGTTTCATTCAACCATAATCGAAATGTATCGTATCACGAAGTTCGAACAAATGCACCTACCCGTTCCTGACCTAATCCAAGCTTTAGTATATAAATATAATTCACCCATTCATTCCTCTATCAAATATACTCCGTACGAAGTGATCCTACCATCCACTCGTTCCTCCATAATCTGCAAACAAGTCATTGTTGACAGACAACCATAGACAGGGTAGACAACCAACCAATAGTAGGTATCGATTTAGGCCCAGCTAAGATCGACAGTTACAATTACATTTATCATTATAATATTACAGCATACAAAATTTAAACGGAATCGATAAGAATCGATTTAAAAAAAAATAGAAACCAATCAGCTGATCATCATTATACAAAATCAGTGTGAACATTTAAATTCATTGCTTAGGAAACTTCTGCCCAATAAACGTTTCAAACGTTGGGACTCGGAAGGAATTGCTTGGATATATTTAGCAGGAATTTCCTAAGCTAACGACCTACGACTAATCATTAGCTTGCTAATGGACTTAGTTGATAATAATAATAAACAAATAATATTGATGGTTATTTGTGTATTCCTGCTAAATATATCCAAGCAATTCCTTCTGAGTCCCAACGTTTGAAACGTTTATTGGGCAGAAGTTTCCTAAAAAACGGATCACGGATCAATATTAAAATAACAGATTTAGCTTCCAGTACATCCAAAGTAATGAAACAATTCCGATCAGAATCAGTTGAAATTTTTTCTATTAACATTTACATACGCCTGGAAAAAATCCACAGAGTGATAGTTTTGCTGATTAAGACCCCGAAGCTTGAACTCAGAATATTCAGAAATATGTGACTCCATCCTGTGTTGTATCACCAAGGGAAAGTTCATTTGGTCCACAACACATATATAGTCCACAAGAACAATAGTTACAGGGATGGCAATCTGATCCCATACATTTTCCCGATTAGCTCCATAGAGTTGGACGAGTCTGAGTGTCTACCCAAGTAAGCATTTGTTGCCGTATCGCCGCTCACCAGCGTCGTCAGCAGTTCGGGTCAATGCATGAAATTGCCCCAATTATTCAAGTCGGTCCAATGTCTGCGGTTCAAAGTAACAGAAATAAAGCAATTTGGCAATCGATCGTCTAACACCTTCTTTCCTACAAGAAAGAAAAGGTTAACTCGCGTAACACGAACAGCATTAGGAACCAATCACACGATCTAATGGATATTCTTCTCGATTAAATTCTTAAACATTACATACATACTCACTGTGCGATACTGTGCCTTAGCTTCCTAGCACAAACTCCAATTATCGATCTTACCATAACCTGCAAAATATAATGATGGTAAATTAATGCAAGCAAATGATGATACTTCGAACATACCAAGCAACTTACGCCCCGGTATTTGCCATATCACTACTGAGCTTTCAAGCCAGTTGCAATGTTCTATTTTGCATCCTCAAAAGAACAAATGAAAATAGTGACAATCTGCGTAATAAAAGCTTCGACACAAAACGACTTGATTCTCATTTGGCACAACACAAACTCAAAACCACCCAAAAACACACCCCAATACCGAACGAATTTCCATACACATATCACAAGCACAACGATTGGTAATTTATTTTTCACATTCACTTCACTACAATGCACCAATTTGCTCAAATTGCTTATCCGATATAATATACCGGTGCAACACTGTCGTCCAAAACCTGGCTCTAGCAAAATGGCTGCCTTTTGTTCTCTCTTCTATGAGCGTTTAGATAAATACCCTGTTGACAAAATCGCCTTAACAACCACTACTAAAGGAGTTTTCGATACAAATTAGCCTCAATAACACCTGAGTTGGCAGATTTGGTCAATAGGATGCACATGGCCGATAATTCAACCGAAGAGAAACCAACCAAGCGGCAGACAATCGTAAACGTCAAATGAAATAAGACGTTTTAAAATACATCAAACTCGATTATTCAAGGTTAACCCTTAAGTAGGCAACAAAACACTCGTGTATTTTTTCAACATAAAATTACAATAAGTTTTGATTCATTGCTTGTATTGATATGGAATTTTCAAAAGTCACCCAACTGTTTTATTTCCAAGTTTTTGGAGCAAAGATTGTAATTGTCAACAGCAGTTAGTATTTTATTTGGATTTATTTTAAAATTTACCACGTAAGTTATCTACTAGCATGCCCGGTTATTCCACACATTTCGTTTATGGAATGACTTTTCTCTTCTTCTACTTCACGCATTATGCTTGTTTTCGAATCAAATTCAATGAATTCAAAATTTCAAATGGATCGTCAGTTCTATCATAACATTAAAAACAGAATGAATAACGAACGCGTTCGGGCACAACGGTCAGACAGAAACATGACGAAGAGCAATTCGTCAAAAGCGGCTGGTGTCATTGCTCGGTGGCATGCCACTAGTTGCAAGGGAAATGTATGAAATGAAAACAGGGATCGTGTTCATCGATCTAGAAAAATCATACAATGATGTCAAAACAAAAACCCTGATTGGAAAAATGATAGAATCAAATGTCCCATCAGAAATTACAAATTGGACAAACGCTTTCCTAAAAAACAGAACCACAACATTAGAATGCAACAACACAATCCTCAAAAAACTTATCACAGACGGACTACCACAAGGTGACGTCATGTCCCCAGCCCTTTTCAATATATATACCAAAGTCATACACTACCAAATTAACAACCACAACACAACTTAGGTTAGTAAAATGTTGCAACCATTCGACGAGGCACCTTCGGCTTGCTCTTTTTTACGACGGAACACTTGAAGGACGCTCATTTCGCTCATGGGTAAACCCGTCTCTGATTGTGAATTTTTATGTGTGCTGGCTGTTGCATCTGAATATTTGTGGTTAGCACTAGTTGAAGACACGAAAAATTCAGAACATATTGGTCATACATCATACATATTGGTGATATGTAACTGTTGAATAAAAAATAAACATATTTTATTCGTAAGGAACGGCCTGATCGCGTTGCTAAATATACATTCTATGTTATGTTATTATTTTCCAACATAATCTATAATTTAGTATTTATCGGTAAAAATGTTCGACAAACATTTCCTAAGCCGTTTTTCTCCATTGAGCAACCACAAAGTTCCGTAAAGTACCATGTGCTGCTTAAGAAACCTTACAGTTCCATTAAGTACCATGCTTCGTTTATAAACAAGCCTCATAGTTCCATCGAATTCTAGGTGCAAGTAGAAAAGCTTCATAGTTCCATCGGGTTCCACGCTTTTTTTTAACAAGCTTCAAAGTTCAACCGTAGTTCGATTTTTCCTGAAGCAGCCTACAAACAGCTAGAGGGCTCGAATCGAAGATGTGAACACATATAAATATTTAGGTACAATAATAGACAAAAAAAAGCATATAGAACACATTAAAATCAATGCAAGCAAAAGACTAAACGTACTCAAAATACGATGCGCCAGAAAAAATAACACATATCCTCCATAAGCCCTAACCATATCACAAAATAAGATAAACAACAAATACACGTATACAGATCTGATAAAAATATTCCAAAACGAAATGAAGGAACAAACTATAGAATGGTACACCACATCCACAAGAGAGAAAGGAATTTTTTTGCAGAACTACATAGTGATTTCAAATTCAAACTATGGTATAAACACACACTACTCAAAGCACATGAAGTCAAATAAAATAGCAAATAAAATCCTAGCGGGACATGATCTATCATAATACTGGCTAGAAAAAATGAGCATAATACAAAATGGTACCTGTGAAATATGCAACGAACCAAATACCGGATTGCATAAAATCTTTGTATGTCCAAAATAAAACAAAGAGAAAAACATACAACACGCCATAAATACAAAATCTTTACTTCCAACAAGAATATTTATTTATTTACAATTGATTATGACGGTCCAATGCCGTATTGTCGTCCAACAAGAATAGATATCCTTTAAATTATTTGATACATATTTAAGTATTTATTCATTCATCTTAAATTATTAATTTATTTATTTATTTGTTAGCACGCATCAAATTAATTTAGAAAAACAATCAAATAGACTCCCTCCAAACTGATATTCAAAAAAAAAATCTTCACACAACCCAAATAAAAAAACCACAATGTCTTGGAAAAACTAGAAGAAATCTATACTTATTTTGGTTTACCTACGGAAGTTTGTTCGAACCACGGTCCACCGTTCAATTCTTCTGGGTTTATGGAAGGATGTTAGGCTAATGACATCAAGGTGTTGAAATCACCGCCTTATCATCCGCAGTCAAATGGATTAGCGGAGAGCGGAGTTCAGACGATTAAGAAAGTGTTGAAGAAGTATTTGATTGATGAACAATTGAGACCAATACCATTACAGCGCAAATTAAATCGAATATTATTTAATTATCGTAACAATCCATCTACTTCTACAGGTAAAACACCTTCATCATTAGTTTTTTGCTATGTACCAAGAACATTACTAAACACGAGCAATCCAGTTATATTAGAAATTCTAAATGATGAAAGATACGTCCCTAAACCTCAAACCCCTCCCTCCTCCAGTGTCCAAGCCAGTAGATACAGTATCACACGCGAAAGGAGATAAAGTTTTGTATAGGAATCATCATGAGGATTTGGTAAGATGGATTCCAGCCTTAGTATTGGAAAAAATAAGTAGCAATAGATACTTGATAAATGTTCACGGAAATGTGCGAATAGTACACACAAATCAAATTAGAACATCCGATCTATCGGATGAATTTCATCCCATAGTACCCATAATCAGTACACCGGTAGGAAAAGACAAAACAACAGTAAAGGTGACAGACAAACAAAAGGTTAGTTCGAAACGAAAACGAAGTGAATCCAAATCTCCTAAATTAAGAAGATCCAAAAGAATACGGGACAGGATAAGGAAAAACTAAATTTAGTAGCTTGTGAACGTAATTGACATTGTTTGTTAGAGTATCTAAAGTCTCATTTAAAGCTGGGAGAAGTGTTATGTATTGAAAATAGTGATTAGTAACGCATACTAACCATAGTTGATAAGGTAAGCGATTTCACTAACACCCCTATAGAAAATCTTGAATGAAAGGAGCCTCAGCCTCCACGGAGATCATTCCGAATCGTGACGACAATAAAGAAAGATCTCCAGAATACCACAACCACCAGGGTTCTGGCCACGTCGGGTCCGTTACCGGAGAAACACGAAATAAAGATACGTTATACAAACATAACAACCTTATGATGTGGTAGAAATACCCAGCGATCAAACGTGCGTGGTTAAATATGGAAAGAAAGCTGGACAAATTACACAACAATCGGTTGGAAAAGTTTGAAAAGTAAAGTATTAAGAAAGTATCTAGATTAAGTTAGTTCGTAAGTAATTATTACGAATGATAGATTTAAGGAGAGACGAAAAAAAAGCAATAATCGATTAAGCTAGCACTTAACGGTACTACACAACGCTATGCACTAGAACTAGAATTATTGCGGCACACGACAGCAGGGTTGAATTGAAGAATCGAATTTGAAGGATGATATGGGAAGACAGGAGGAATCGTAGTTGGTTCAGTGGCTTCAGTCATGTCACATTTCGAAGCGTTGGTTGAAACGACTACCAGATTGATATGGTAACAGCGGGTGGGTTAACCAGGTCCACATGATGTTGATTGAGATCGGAAAGAGTTGAGGTGAAGTATCAGGGACCACCGAGGGTTACCAGCAGAAACAGTTGAAATCTACGGTTAAGATAAAGGCGGTTAAAAGCGTCAGAAACGAATACAGCAGAATGAAGTCACATAGTACATGCGGTTTTACTGCGTGTGTACACAATAATAAGCCGACAGCAGGACAGAAAAGAACAGCAATCCTTTTCTACTCTGGATCTATAGCTTCAGGGTTCCACCAAATCAGAATGAAAGAATCGGACATAGAAAAAACTGCATTTGCCATTAATAATGGTAAATATGAATTAAAAACGCTCAAGAAATCTTCTAGAGAGCAACTGATGATGTTTTGCGAAATTTTATAAGGAAAATTTGCTATGTCAATATAGACGATGTAAAAGTTTTTGGTAGGAATTTAGAGAAACATTTTAAAAATTTGAACACCATCTTGAACACGCTTAACCAAGCAGGATTGAAAATTCAATTAGATAAGTCAGAATTCTTCAAGAAAGAAGTAGAATTTCTCGGTTTTGTTTGCTCTGACGTAATAAAACCTTATCAGAATAAAATCGGAGTAATTTATAAATACTCCATTCCCAAAAACATGAAAAAACTTCGTGCTTTTCTGGGATTGATGGGCTATTATCGGCGATTTGTCAAAGATTTTGTTAAAATCGCAAAACCTTTGAAAACATTTTAAGAGGGAAGGGTTCTGACACATCAAAACAAAACAAATCATTAACTCAGCCAGAAGCAGAATGTTTCAATAAACTGAAGCAAATATTATCGTCAAATGATATTCTTATCTATTCCGATTTCAATAAACCATTCATTCTGACTACCGATGCTTCAGATTTTGCTGTTGGAGCTGTGTTCTCCCAAGGTGAATTAGGCAAAGATAGACCTGTCCACTAAAAGAAAACAGGAGTAGAAGGAAAATAAGTTTGGAGAATTTTGCGTACATATTATTTTCCGAAGCTGCTCTCCAAAATCAAACATATTGTTTCAAATTCCAGCATATTTAGTTATTTTTTAGTATGAGGGCTCTACGCCGTATTGTCCAATTGCAGCATATGTAATGAAAACAAATAAGTGTCTCCAACAAGAGACACCGATTCCAACATTCCAGCATTCAAAATTGCACATATAGATAAAATGTTTTTGGAGAATCATTATTTCTTAACTTGTATAGACAAATTTTCATAATTCGCTCAAGTTAAGTTGATTGCTATTAAAATACCTCCCACCAAAGATACTAGTTACGGATGGCGAAAAATCATTTGGCACTCAGAATTTAACCAACTTTTGTTAAAACTTCAAATTCAAGTTTATTTTACAGCTACTGGCCGTAGTGAAATGAACGGAGTGATACAAAGGTTTCATTCAACCATAATCGAAATGTATCGTATCACGAAGTTCGAACAAATGCACCTACCCGTTCCTGACCTAATCCAAGCTTTAGTATATAAATATAATTCACCCATTCATTCCTCTATCAAATATACTCCGTACGAAGTGATCCTACCATCCACTCGTTCCTCCATAATCTGCAAACAAGTCATTGTTGACAGACAACCATAGACAGGGTAGACAACCAACCAATAGTAGGTATCGATTTAGGCCCAGCTAAGATCGACAGTTACAATTACATCTATCATTATAATATTACAGCATACAAAATTTAAACGGAATCGATAAGAATCGATTTAAAAAAAATAGAAACCAATCAGCTGATCATCATTATACAAAATCAGTGTGAACATTTAAATTCATTGCTTAGGAAACTTCTGCCCAATAAACGTTTCAAACGTTGGGACTCAGAAGGAATTGCTTGGATATATTTAGCAGGAATTTCCTAAGCTAACGACCTACGACTAATCATTAGCTTGCTAATGGACTTAGTTGATAATAATAATAAACAAATAATATTGATGGTTATTTGTGTATTCCTGCTAAATATATCCAAGCAATTCCTTCTGAGTCCCAACGTTTGAAACGTTTATTGGGCAGAAGTTTCCTAAAAAACGGATCACGGATCAATATTAAAATAACAGATTTAGCTTCCAGTACATCCAAAGTAATGAAACAATTCCGATCAGAATCAGTTGAAATTTTTTCTATTAACATTTACATACGCCTGGAAAAAATCCACAGAGTGATAGTTTTGCTGATTAAGACCCCGAAGCTTGAACTCAGAATATTCAGAAATATGTGACTCCATCCTGTGTTGTATCACCAAGGGAAAGTTCATTTGGTCCACAACACATATATAGTCCACAAGAACAATAGTTACAGGGATGGCAATCTGATCCCATACATTTTCCCGATTAGCTCCATAGAGTTGGACGAGTCTGAGTGTCTACCCAAGTAAGCATTTGTTGCCGTATCGCCGCTCACCAGCGTCGTCAGCAGTTCGGGTCAATGCATGAAATTGCCCCAATTATTCAAGTCGGTTCAATGTCTGCGGTTCAAAGTAACAGAAATAAAGCAATTTGGCAATCGATCGTCTAACACCTTCTTTCCTACAAGAAAGAAAAGGTTAACTCGCGTAACACGAACAGCATTAGGAACCAATCACACGATCTAATGGATATTCTTCTCGATTAAATTCTGAAACATTACATACTCACTGTGCGATACTGTGCCTTAGCTTCCTAGCACAAACTCCAATTATCGATCTTACCATAACCTGCAAAATATAATGATGGTAAATTAATGCAAGCAAATGATGATACTTCGAACATACCAAGCAACTTACGCCCCGGTATTTGCCATATCACTACTGAGCTTTCAAGCCAGTTGCAATGTTCTATTTTGCATCCTCAAAAGAACAAATGAAAATAGTGACAATCTGCGTAATAAAAGCTTCGACACAAAACGACTTGATTCTCATTTGGCACAACACAAACTCAAAACCACCCAAAAACACACCCCAATACCGAACGAATTTCCATACACATATTACAAGCACAACGATTGGTAATTTATTTTTCACATTCACTTCACTACAATGCACCAATTTGCTCAAATTGCTTATCCGATATAATATACCGGTGCAACACTGTCGTCCAAAACCTGGCTCTAGCAAAATGGCTGCCTTTTGTTCTCTCTTCTATGAGCGTTTAGATAAATACCCTGTTGACAAAATCGCCTTAACAACCACTACTAAAGGAGTTTTCGATACAAATTAGCCTCAATAACACCTGAGTTGGCAGATTTGGTCAATAGGATGCACATGGCCGATAATTCAACCGAAGAGAAACCAACCAAGCGGCAGACAATCGTAAACGTCAAATGAAATAAGACGTTTTAAAATACATCAAACTCGATTATTCAAGGTTAACCCTTAAGTAGGCAACAAAACACTCGTGTATTTTTTGAACATAAAATTACAATAAGTTTTGATTCATTGCTTGTATTGATATGGAATTTTCAAAAGTCACCCAACTTTTTTATTTCCAAGTTTTTGGAGCAAAGATTGTAATTGTCAACAGCAGTTAGTATTTTATTTGGATTTATTTTAAAATTTACCACGTAAGTTATCTACTAGCATGCCCGGTTATTCCACACATTTCGTTTATGGAATGACTTTTCTCTTCTTCTACTTCACGCATTATGCTTGTTTTCGAATCAAATTCAATGAATTCAAAATTTCAAATGGATCGTCAGTTCTATCATAACATTAAAAACAGAATGAATAACGAACGCGTTCGGGCACAACATGACGAAGAGCAATTCGTCAAAAGCGGCTGGTGTCATTGCTCGGTGGCATGCCACTAGTTGCAAGGGAAATGTATGAAATGAAAACAGGGATCGTGTTCATCGATCTAGAAAAATCATACAATGATGTCAAAACAAAAACCCTGATTGGAAAAATGATAGAATCAAATGTCCCATCAGAAATTACAAATTGGACAAACGCTTTCCTAAAAAACAGAACCACAACATTAGAATGCAACAACACAATCCTCAAAAAACTTATCACAGACGGACTACCACAAGGTGACGTCATGTCCCCAGCCCTTTTCAATATATATATATACCAAAGACATACACAACACAATCACAACACAACTTAGGTTAGTAAAATGTTGCAACCATTCGACGAGGCACCTTCGGCTTGCTCTTTTTTACGACGGAACACTTGAAGGACGCTCATTTCGCTCATGGGTAAACCCGTCTCTGATTGTGAATTTTAATGTGTGCTGGCTGTTGCATCTGAATATTTGTGGTTAGCACTAGTTGAAGACACGAAAAATTCAGAACATATTGGTCATACATCATACATATTGGTGATATGTAACTGTTGAATAAAAAATAAACATATTTTATTCGTAAGGAACGGCCTGATCGCGTTGCTAAATATACATTCTATGTTATGTTATTATTTTCCAACATGATCTATAATTTAGTTTTTATCGGTAAAAATGTTCGACAAACATTTCCTAAGCCGTTTTTCTCCATTGAGCAACCACAAAGTTCCGTAAAGTACCATGTGCTGCTTAAGAAACCTTACAGTTCCATTAAGTACCATGCTTCGTTTATAAACAAGCCTCATAGTTCCATCGAATTCTAGGTGCAAGTAGAAAAGCTTCATAGTTCCATCGGGTTCCACGCTTTTTTTTAACAAGCTTCAAAGTTCAACCGTAGTTCGATTTTTCCTGAAGCAGCCTACAAATAGCTAGAGGGCTCGAATCGAAGATGTGAACACATATAAATATTTAGGTACAATAATAGACAAAAAAAAGCATATAGAACACATTAAAATCAATGCAAGCAAAAGACTAAACGTACTCAAAATACGATGCGCCAGAAAAAATAACACATATCCTCCATAAGCCCTAACCATATCACAAAATAAGATAAACAACAAATACACGTATACAGATCTGATAAAAATATTCCAAAACGAAATGAAGGAACAAACTATAGAATGGTACACCACATCCACAAGAGAGAAAGGAATTTTTTTGCAGAACTACATAGTGATTTCAAATTCAAACTATGGTATAAACACACACTACTCAAAGCACATGAAGTCAAATAAAATAGCAAATAAAATCCTAGCGGGACATGATCTATCATAATACTGGCTAGAAAAAATGAGCATAATACAAAATGGTACCTGTGAAATATGCAACGAACCAAACACCGGATTGCATAAAATCTTTGTATGTCCAAAATAAAACAAAGAGAAAAACATACAACACGCCATAAATACAAAATCTTTACTTCCAACAAGAATAGATATCCTTTAAATTATTTGATACATATTTAAGTATTTATTCATTCATCTTAAATTATTAATTTATTTATTTATTTGTTAGCACGCATCAAATTAATTTAGAAAAACAATCAAATAGACTCCCTCCAAACTGATATTCAAAAAAAAAATCTTCACACAACCCAAATAAAAAAACCACAATGTCTTGGAAAAACTAGAAGAAATCTATACTTATTTTGGTTTACCTACGGAAGTTTGTTCGAACCACGGTCCACCGTTCAATTCTTCTGGGTTTATGGAAGGATGTTAGGCTAATGACATCAAGGTGTTGAAATCACCGCCTTATCATCCGCAGTCAAATGGATTAGCGGAGAGCGGAGTTCAGACGATTAAGAAAGTGTTGAAGAAGTATTTGATTGATGAACAATTGAGACCAATACCATTACAGCGCAAATTAAATCGAATATTATTTAATTATCGTAACAATCCATCTACTTCTACAGGTAAAACACCTTCATCATTAGTTTTTTGCTATGTACCAAGAACATTACTAAACACGAGCAATCCAGTTATATTAGAAATTCTAAATGATGAAAGATACGTCCCTAAACCTCAAACCCCTCCCTCCTCCAGTGTCCAAGCCAGTAGATACAGTATCACACGCGAAAGGAGATAAAGTTTTGTATAGGAATCATCATGAGGATTTGGTAAGATGGATTCCAGCCTTAGTATTGGAAAAAATAAGTAGCAATAGATACTTGATAAATGTTCACGGAAATGTGCGAATAGTACACACAAATCAAATTAGAACATCCGATCTATCGGATGAATTTCATCCCATAGTACCCATAATCAGTACACCGGTAGGAAAAGACAAAACAACAGTAAAGGTGACAGACAAACAAAAGGTTAGTTCGAAACGAAAACGAAGTGAATCCAAATCTCCTAAATTAAGAAGATCCAAAAGAATACGGGACAGGATAAGGAAAAACTAAATTTAGTAGCTTGTGAACGTAATTGACATTGTTTGTTAGAGTATCTAAAGTCTCATTTAAAGCTGGGAGAAGTGTTATGTATTGAAAATAGTGATTAGTAACGCATACTAACCATAGTTGATAAGGTAAGCGATTTCACTAACACCCCTATAGAAAATCTTGAATGAAAGGAGCCTCAGCCTCCACGGAGATCATTCCGAATCGTGACGACAATAAAGAAAGATCTCCAGAATACCACAACCACCAGGGTTCTGGCCACGTCGGGTCCGTTACCGGAGAAACACGAAATAAAGATACGTTATACAAACATAACAACCTTATGATGTGGTAGAAATACCCAGCGATCAAACGTGCGTGGTTAAATATGGAAAGAAAGCTGGACAAATTACACAACAATCGGTTGGAAAAGTTTGAAAAGTAAAGTATTAAGAAAGTATCTAGATTAAGTTAGTTCGTAAGTAATTATTACGAATGATAGATTTAAGGAGAGACGAAAAAAAAGCAATAATCGATTAAGCTAGCACTTAACGGTACTACACAACGCTATGCACTAGAACTAGAATTATTGCGGCACACGACAGCAGGGTTGAATTGAAGAATCGAATTTGAAGGATGATATGGGAAGACAGGAGGAATCGTAGTTGGTTCAGTGGCTTCAGTCATGTCACATTTCGAAGCGTTGGTTGAAACGACTACCAGATTGATATGGTAACAGCGGGTGGGTTAACCATGTCCACATGATGTTGATTGAGATCGGAAAGAGTTGAGGTGAAGTATCAGGGACCACCGAGGGTTACCAGCAGAAACAGTTGAAATCTACGGTTAAGATAAAGGCGGTTAAAAGCGTCAGAAACGAATACTGCAGAATGAAGTCACATAGTACATGCGGTTTTACTGCGTGTGTACACAATAATAAGCCGACAGCAGGACAGAAAAGAACAGCAATCCTTTTCTACTCTGGATCTATAGCTTCAGGGTTCCACCAAATCAGAATGAAAGAATCGGACATAGAAAAAACTGCATTTGCCATTAATAATGGTAAATATGAATTAAAAACGCTCAAGAAATCTTCTAGAGAGCAACTGATGATGTTTTGCGAAATTTTATAAGGAAAATTTGCTATGTCAATATAGACGATGTAAAAGTTTTTGGTAGGAATTTAGAGAAACATTTTAAAAATTTGAACACCATCTTGAACACGCTTAACCAAGCAGGATTGAAAATTCAATTAGATAAGTCAGAATTCTTCAAGAAAGAAGTAGAATTTCTCGGTTTTGTTTGCTCTGACGTAATAAAACCTTATCAGAATAAAATCGGAGTAATTTATAAATACTCCATTCCCAAAAACATGAAAAAACTTCGTGCTTTTCTGGGATTGATGGGCTATTATCGGCGATTTGTCAAAGATTTTGTTAAAATCGCAAAACCTTTGAAAACATTTTAAGAGGGAAGGGTTCTGACACATCAAAACAAAACAAATCATTAACTCAGCCAGAAGCAGAATGTTTCAATAAACTGAAGCAAATATTATCGTCAAATGATATTCTTATCTATTCCGATTTCAATAAACCATTCATTCTGACTACCGATGCTTCAGATTTTGCTGTTGGAGCTGTGTTCTCCCAAGGTGAATTAGGCAAAGATAGACCTGTCCACTAAAAGAAAACAGGAGTAGAAGGAAAATAAGTTTGGAGAATTTTGCGTACATATTATTTTCCGAAGCTGCTCTCCAAAATCAAACATATTGTTTCAAATTCCAGCATATTTAGTTATTTTTTAGTATGAGGGCTCTACGCCGTATTGTCCAATTGCAGCATATGTAATGAAAACAAATAAGTGTCTCCAACAAGAGACACCGATTCCAACATTCCAGCATTCAAAATTGCACATATAGATAAAATGTTTTTGGAGAATCATTATTTCTTAACTTGTATAGACAAATTTTCATAATTCGCTCAAGTTAAGTTGATTGCTATTAAAATACCTCCCACCAAAGATACTAGTTACGGATGGCGAAAAATCATTTGGCACTCAGAATTTAACCAACTTTTGTTAAAACTTCAAATTCAAGTTTATTTTACAGCTACTGGCCGTAGTGAAATGAACGGAGTGATACAAAGGTTTCATTCAACCATAATCGAAATGTATCGTATCACGAAGTTCGAACAAATGCACCTACCCGTTCCTGACCTAATCCAAGCTTTAGTATATAAATATAATTCACCCATTCATTCCTCTATCAAATATACTCCGTACGAAGTGATCCTACCATCCACTCGTTCCTCCATAATCTGCAAACAAGTCATTGTTGACAGACAACCATAGACAGGGTAGACAACCAACCAATAGTAGGTATCGATTTAGGCCCAGCTAAGATCGACAGTTACAATTACATCTATCATTATAATATTACAGCATACAAAATTTAAACGGAATCGATAAGAATCGATTTAAAAAAAATAGAAACCAATCAGCTGATCATCATTATACAAAATCAGTGTGAACATTTAAATTCATTGCTTAGGAAACTTCTGCCCAATAAACGTTTCAAACGTTGGGACTCAGAAGGAATTGCTTGGATATATTTAGCAGGAATTTCCTAAGCTAACGACCTACGACTAATCATTAGCTTGCTAATGGACTTAGTTGATAATAATAATAAACAAATAATATTGATGGTTATTTGTGTATTCCTGCTAAATATATCCAAGCAATTCCTTCTGAGTCCCAACGTTTGAAACGTTTATTGGGCAGAAGTTTCCTAAAAAACGGATCACGGATCAATATTAAAATAACAGATTTAGCTTCCAGTACATCCAAAGTAATGAAACAATTCCGATCAGAATCAGTTGAAATTTTTTCTATTAACATTTACATACGCCTGGAAAAAATCCACAGAGTGATAGTTTTGCTGATTAAGACCCCGAAGCTTGAACTCAGAATATTCAGAAATATGTGACTCCATCCTGTGTTGTATCACCAAGGGAAAGTTCATTTGGTCCACAACACATATATAGTCCACAAGAACAATAGTTACAGGGATGGCAATCTGATCCCATACATTTTCCCGATTAGCTCCATAGAGTTGGACGAGTCTGAGTGTCTACCCAAGTAAGCATTTGTTGCCGTATCGCCGCTCACCAGCGTCGTCAGCAGTTCGGGTCAATGCATGAAATTGCCCCAATTATTCAAGTCGGTTCAATGTCTGCGGTTCAAAGTAACAGAAATAAAGCAATTTGGCAATCGATCGTCTAACACCTTCTTTCCTACAAGAAAGAAAAGGTTAACTCGCGTAACACGAACAGCATTAGGAACCAATCACACGATCTAATGGATATTCTTCTCGATTAAATTCTGAAACATTACATACTCACTGTGCGATACTGTGCCTTAGCTTCCTAGCACAAACTCCAATTATCGATCTTACCATAACCTGCAAAATATAATGATGGTAAATTAATGCAAGCAAATGATGATACTTCGAACATACCAAGCAACTTACGCCCCGGTATTTGCCATATCACTACTGAGCTTTCAAGCCAGTTGCAATGTTCTATTTTGCATCCTCAAAAGAACAAATGAAAATAGTGACAATCTGCGTAATAAAAGCTTCGACACAAAACGACTTGATTCTCATTTGGCACAACACAAACTCAAAACCACCCAAAAACACACCCCAATACCGAACGAATTTCCATACACATATTACAAGCACAACGATTGGTAATTTATTTTTCACATTCACTTCACTACAATGCACCAATTTGCTCAAATTGCTTATCCGATATAATATACCGGTGCAACACTGTCGTCCAAAACCTGGCTCTAGCAAAATGGCTGCCTTTTGTTCTCTCTTCTATGAGCGTTTAGATAAATACCCTGTTGACAAAATCGCCTTAACAACCACTACTAAAGGAGTTTTCGATACAAATTAGCCTCAATAACACCTGAGTTGGCAGATTTGGTCAATAGGATGCACATGGCCGATAATTCAACCGAAGAGAAACCAACCAAGCGGCAGACAATCGTAAACGTCAAATGAAATAAGACGTTTTAAAATACATCAAACTCGATTATTCAAGGTTAACCCTTAAGTAGGCAACAAAACACTCGTGTATTTTTTGAACATAAAATTACAATAAGTTTTGATTCATTGCTTGTATTGATATGGAATTTTCAAAAGTCACCCAACTTTTTTATTTCCAAGTTTTTGGAGCAAAGATTGTAATTGTCAACAGCAGTTAGTATTTTATTTGGATTTATTTTAAAATTTACCACGTAAGTTATCTACTAGCATGCCCGGTTATTCCACACATTTCGTTTATGGAATGACTTTTCTCTTCTTCTACTTCACGCATTATGCTTGTTTTCGAATCAAATTCAATGAATTCAAAATTTCAAATGGATCGTCAGTTCTATCATAACATTAAAAACAGAATGAATAACGAACGCGTTCGGGCACAACATGACGAAGAGCAATTCGTCAAAAGCGGCTGGTGTCATTGCTCGGTGGCATGCCACTAGTTGCAAGGGAAATGTATGAAATGAAAACAGGGATCGTGTTCATCGATCTAGAAAAATCATACAATGATGTCAAAACAAAAACCCTGATTGGAAAAATGATAGAATCAAATGTCCCATCAGAAATTACAAATTGGACAAACGCTTTCCTAAAAAACAGAACCACAACATTAGAATGCAACAACACAATCCTCAAAAAACTTATCACAGACGGACTACCACAAGGTGACGTCATGTCCCCAGCCCTTTTCAATATATATATATACCAAAGACATACACAACACAATCACAACACAACTTAGGTTAGTAAAATGTTGCAACCATTCGACGAGGCACCTTCGGCTTGCTCTTTTTTACGACGGAACACTTGAAGGACGCTCATTTCGCTCATGGGTAAACCCGTCTCTGATTGTGAATTTTTATGTGTGCTGGCTGTTGCATCTGAATATTTGTGGTTAGCACTAGTTGAAGACACGAAAAATTCAGAACATATTGGTCATACATCATACATATTGGTGATATGTAACTGTTGAATAAAAAATAAACATATTTTATTCGTAAGGAACGGCCTGATCGCGTTGCTAAATATACATTCTATGTTATGTTATTATTTTCCAACATAATCTATAATTTAGTATTTATCGGTAAAAATGTTCGACAAACATTTCCTAAGCCGTTTTTCTCCATTGAGCAACCACAAAGTTCCGTAAAGTACCATGTGCTGCTTAAGAAACCTTACAGTTCCATTAAGTACCATGCTTCGTTTATAAACAAGCCTCATAGTTCCATCGAATTCTAGGTGCAAGTAGAAAAGCTTCATAGTTCCATCGGGTTCCACGCTTTTTTTTAACAAGCTTCAAAGTTCAACCGTAGTTCGATTTTTCCTGAAGCAGCCTACAAACAGCTAGAGGGCTCGAATCGAAGATGTGAACACATATAAATATTTAGGTACAATAATAGACAAAAAAAAGCATATAGAACACATTAAAATCAATGCAAGCAAAAGACTAAACGTACTCAAAATACGATGCGCCAGAAAAAATAACACATATCCTCCATAAGCCCTAACCATATCACAAAATAAGATAAACAACAAATACACGTATACAGATCTGATAAAAATATTCCAAAACGAAATGAAGGAACAAACTATAGAATGGTACACCACATCCACAAGAGAGAAAGGAATTTTTTTGCAGAACTACATAGTGATTTCAAATTCAAACTATGGTATAAACACACACTACTCAAAGCACATGAAGTCAAATAAAATAGCAAATAAAATCCTAGCGGGACATGATCTATCATAATACTGGCTAGAAAAAATGAGCATAATACAAAATGGTACCTGTGAAATATGCAACGAACCAAACACCGGATTGCATAAAATCTTTGTATGTCCAAAATAAAACAAAGAGAAAAACATCATCAAAGAAAATCTCAAAAAAGATTGGCAATTGGCATCAGGTAAAACATTTAAAAGAATATTTAAACACATCAAGAAAAACAACATAGAGTTGTAAAGAAAATAACCAAACATACAACACGCCATAAATACAAAATCTTTACTTCCAACACAAATAGATATCCTTTAAATTATTTGATATATGTTTAAGTATTTATTCATTCATACTTACTTACTTACTTCTATACTTATTTTGGTTTACCTACGGAAGTTTGTTCGGACCACGGTCCACCGTTCAATTCTTCTGGGTTTATGGAAGGATGTTAGGCTAATGTCATCAAGGTGTTGAAATCACCGCCTTATCATCCGCAGTCAAATGGATTAGCGGAGAGGGGAGTTCAGACGATTAAGAAAGTGTTGAAGAAGTATTTGATTGATGAACAATTGAGACCAATACCATTACAGCGCAAATTAAATCGAATATTATTTAATTATCGTAACAATCCATCTACTTCTACAGGTAAAACACCTTCATCATTAGTTTTTTGCTATGTACCAAGAACATTACTAAACACGAGCAATCCAGTTAAATTAGAAATTCTAAATGATGAAAGATACGTCCCTAAACCTCAAACCCCTCCCTCCTCCAGTGTCCAAGCCAGTAGATACAGTATCACACGCGAAAGGAGATAAAGTTTTGTATAGGAATCATCATGAGGATTTGGTAAGATGGATTCCAGCCTTAGTATTGGAAAAAATAAGTAGCAATAGATACTTGATAAATGTTCACGGAAATGTGCGAATAGTACACACAAATCAAATTAGAACATCCGATCTATCGGATGAATTTCATCCCATAGTACCCATAGTCAGTACACCGGTAGGAAAAGAAAAAACAACAGTAAAGGTGACAGACAAACAAAAGGTTAGTTCGAAACGAAAACGAAGTGAATCCAAATCTCCTAAATTAAGAAGATCCAAAAGAATACGGGACAGGATAAGGAAAAACTAAATTTAGTAGCTTGTGAACGTAATTGACATTGTTTGTTAGAGTATCTAAAGTCTCATTTAAAGCTGGGAGAAGTGTTATGTATTGAAAATAGTGATTAGTTACGCATACTAACCATAGTTGATAAGGTAAGCGATTTCACTAACACCCCCATAGAAAATCTTGAATAAAAGGAGCCTCAGCCTCCACGTAGATCATTCCGAATCGTGACGACAATAAAGAAAGATCTCCAGAATACCACAACCACCAGGGCTCTGGCCACGTCGGGTCCGTTACCGGCGAAACACGAAATAAAGATACGTTATACAAACATAACAACCTTATGATGTGGTAGAAATACCCAGCGATCAAACGTGCGTGGTTAAATATGGAAAGAAAGCTGGACAAATTACACAACAATCGGTTGGAAAAGTTTGAAAAGTAAAGTATTAAGAAAGTATCTAGATTAAGTTAGTTCGTAAGTAATTATTACGAATGATAGATTTAAGGAGAGACGAAAAAAAAGCAATAATCGATTAAGCTAGCACTTAACGGTTCTACACAACGCTATGCACTAGAACTAGAATTATTGCGGCACACGACAGCAGGGTTGAATTGAAGAATCGAATTTGAAGGATGATATGGGAAGACAGGAGGAATCGTAGTTGGTTCAGTGGCTTCAGTCATGTCACATTTCGAAGCGTTGGTTGAAACGACTACCAGATTGATATGGTAACAGCGGGTGGGTTAACCAGGTCCACATGATGTTGATTGAGATCGGAAAGAGTTGAGGTGAAGTATCAGGGACCACCGAGGGTTACCAGCAGAAACAGTTGAAAACTACGGTTAAGATAAAGGCGGTTAAAAGCGTCAGAAACGAATACTGCAGAATGAAGTCACAGAGTACATGCGGTTTTACTGCGTGCGTACACAATAATAAGCCGACAGCAGGACAGAAAAGAACAGCAATCCTTTTCTACTCTGGATCTATAGCTTCAGGGTTCCACCAAATCAGAATGAAAGAATCGGACATAGAAAAAACTGCATTTGCCATTAATAATGGTAAATATGAATTAAAAACGCTCAAGAAATCTTCTAGAGAGCAACTGATGATGTTTTGCGAAATTTTATAAGGAAAATTTGCTATGTCAATATAGACGATGTAAAAGTTTTTGGTAGGAATTTAGAGAAACATTTTAAAAATTTGAACACCATCTTGAACACGCTTAACCAAGCAGGATTGAAAATTCAATTAGATAAGTCAGAATTCTTCAAGAAAGAAGTAGAATTTCTCGGTTTTGTTTGCTCTGACGTAATAAAACCTTATCAGAATAAAATCGGAGTAATTTATAAATACTCCATTCCCAAAAACATGAAAAAACTTCGTGCTTTTCTGGGATTGATGGGCTATTATCGGCGATTTGTCAAAGATTTTGTTAAAATCGCAAAACCTTTGAAAACATTTTAAGAGGGAAGGGTTCTGACACATCAAAACAAAACAAATCATTAACTCAGCCAGAAGCAGAATGTTTCAATAAACTGAAGCAAATATTATCGTCAAATGATATTCTTATCTATTCCGATTTCAATAAACCATTCATTCTGACTACCGATGCTTCAGATTTTGCTGTTGGAGCTGTGTTCTCCCAAGGTGAATTAGGCAAAGATAGACCTGTCCACTAAAAGAAAACAGGAGTAGAAGGAAAATAAGTTTGGAGAATTTTGCGTACATATTATTTTCCGAAGCTGCTCTCCAAAATCAAACATATTGTTTCAAATTCCAGCATATTTAGTTATTTTTTAGTATGAGGGCTCTACGCCGTATTGTCCAATTGCAGCATATGTAATGAAAACAAATAAGTGTCTCCAACAAGAGACACCGATTCCAACATTCCAACATTCAAAATTGCACATATAGATAAAATGTTTTTGGAGAATCATTATTTCTTAACTTGTATAGACAAATTTTCATAATTCGCTCAAGTTAAGTTGATTGCTATTAAAATACCTCCCACCAAAGATACTAGTTACGGATGGCGAAAAATCATTTGGCACTCAGAATTTAACCAACTTTTGTTAAAACTTCAAATTCAAGTTTATTTTACAGCTACTGGCCGTAGTGAAATGAACGGAGTGATACAAAGGTTTCATTCAACCATAATCGAAATGTATCGTATCACGAAGTTCGAACAAATGCACCTACCCGTTCCTGACCTAATCCAAGCTTTAGTATATAAATATAATTCACCCATTCATTCCTCTATCAAATATACTCCGTACGAAGTGATCCTACCATCCACTCGTTCCTCCATAATCTGCAAACAAGTCATTGTTGACAGACAACCATAGACAGGGTAGACAACCAACCAATAGTAGGTATCGATTTAGGCCCAGCTAAGATCGACAGTTACAATTACATCTATCATTATAATATTACAGCATACAAAATTTAAACGGAATCGATAAGAATCGATTTAAAAAAAATAGAAACCAATCAGCTGATCATCATTATACAAAATCAGTGTGAACATTTAAATTCATTGCTTAGGAAACTTCTGCCCAATAAACGTTTCAAACGTTGGGACTCAGAAGGAATTGCTTGGATATATTTAGCAGGAATTTCCTAAGCTAACGACCTACGACTAATCATTAGCTTGCTAATGGACTTAGTTGATAATAATAATAAACAAATAATATTGATGGTTATTTGTGTATTCCTGCTAAATATATCCAAGCAATTCCTTCTGAGTCCCAACGTTTGAAACGTTTATTGGGCAGAAGTTTCCTAAAAAACGGATCACGGATCAATATTAAAATAACAGATTTAGCTTCCAGTACATCCAAAGTAATGAAACAATTCCGATCAGAATCAGTTGAAATTTTTTCTATTAACATTTACATACGCCTGGAAAAAATCCACAGAGTGATAGTTTTGCTGATTAAGACCCCGAAGCTTGAACTCAGAATATTCAGAAATATGTGACTCCATCCTGTGTTGTATCACCAAGGGAAAGTTCATTTGGTCCACAACACATATATAGTCCACAAGAACAATAGTTACAGGGATGGGAATCTGATCCCATACATTTTCCCGATTAGCTCCATAGAGTTGGACGAGTCTGAGTGTCTACCCAAGTAAGCATTTGTTGCCGTATCGCCGCTCACCAGCGTCGTCAGCAGTTCGGGTCAATGCATGAAATTGCCCCAATTATTCAAGTCGGTTCAATGTCTGCGGTTCAAAGTAACAGAAATAAAGCAATTTGGCAATCGATCGTCTAACACCTTCTTTCCTACAAGAAAGAAAAGGTTAACTCGCGTAACACGAACAGCATTAGGAACCAATCACACGATCTAATGGATATTCTTCTCGATTAAATTCTTAAACATTACATACTCACTGTGCGATACTGTGCCTTAGCTTCCTAGCACAAACTCCAATTATCGATCTTACCATAACCTGCAAAATATAATGATGGTAAATTAATGCAAGCAAATGATGATACTTCGAACATACCAAGCAACTTACGCCCCGGTATTTGCCATATCACTACTGAGCTTTCAAGCCAGTTGCAATGTTCTATTTTGCATCCTCAAAAGAACAAATGAAAATAGTGACAATCTGCGTAATAAAAGCTTCGACACAAAACGACTTGATTCTCATTTGGCACAACACAAACTCAAAACCACCCAAAAACACACCCCAATACCGAACGAATTTCCATACACATATTACAAGCACAACGATTGGTAATTTATTTTTCACATTCACTTCACTACAATGCACCAATTTGCTCAAATTGCTTATCCGATATAATATACCGGTGCAACACTGTCGTCCAAAACCTGGCTCTAGCAAAATGGCTGCCTTTTGTTCTCTCTTCTATGAGCGTTTAGATAAATACCCTGTTGACAAAATCGCCTTAACAACCACTACTAAAGGAGTTTTCGATACAAATTAGCCTCAATAACACCTGAGTTGGCAGATTTGGTCAATAGGATGCACATGGCCGATAATTCAACCGAAGAGAAACCAACCAAGCGGCAGACAATCGTAAACGTCAAATGAAATAAGACGTTTTAAAATACATCAAACTCGATTATTCAAGGTTAACCCTTAAGTAGGCAACAAAACACTCGTGTATTTTTTGAACATAAAATTACAATAAGTTTTGATTCATTGCTTGTATTGATATGGAATTTTCAAAAGTCACCCAACTTTTTTATTTCCAAGTTTTTGGAGCAAAGATTGTAATTGTCAACAGCAGTTAGTATTTTATTTGGATTTATTTTAAAATTTACCACGTAAGTTATCTACTAGCATGCCCGGTTATTCCACACATTTCGTTTATGGAATGACTTTTCTCTTCTTCTACTTCACGCATTATGCTTGTTTTCGAATCAAATTCAATGAATTCAAAATTTCAAATGGATCGTCAGTTCTATCATAACATTAAAAACAGAATGAATAACGAACGGGCACGGGCACAAAGGTCAGACAGAAACATGACGAAGAGCAATTCGTCAAAAGCGGCTGGTGTCATTGCTCGGTGGCATGCCACTAGTTGCAAGGGAAATGTATGAAATGAAAACAGGGATCGTGTTCATCGATCTAGAAAAATCATACAATGATGTCAAAACAAAAACCCTGATTGGAAAAATGATAGAATCAAATGTCCCATCAGAAATTACAAATTGGACAAACGCTTTCCTAAAAAACAGAACCACAACATTAGAATGCAACAACACAATCCTCAAAAAACTTATCACAGACGGACTACCACAAGGTGACGTCATGTCCCCAGCCCTTTTCAATATATATACCAAAGTCATACACTACCAAATTAACAACCACAACACAACTTAGGTTAGTAAAATGTTGCAACCATTCAACGAGGCACCTTCGGCTTGCTCTTTTTTACGACGGAACACTTGAAGGACGCTCATTTCGCTCATGGGTAAACCCGTCTCTGATTGTGAATTTTAATGTGTGCTGGCTGTTGCATCTGAATATTTGTGGTTAGCACTAGTTGAAGACACGAAAAATTCAGAACATATTGGTCATACATCATACATATTGGTCATATGTAACTGTTGAATAAAAAATAAACATATTTTATTCGTAAGGAACGGCCTGATCGCGTTGCTAAATATACATTCTATGTTATGTTATTATTTTCCAACATAATCTATAATTTAGTATTTATCGGTAAAAATGTTCGACAAACATTTCCTAAGCCGTTTTTCTCCATTGAGCAACCACAAAGTTCCGTAAAGTACCATGTGCTGCTTAAGAAACCTTACAGTTCCATTAAGTACCATGCTTCGTTTATAAACAAGCCTCATAGTTCCATCGAATTCTAGGTGCAAGTAGAAAAGCTTCATAGTTCCATCGGGTTCCACGCTTTTTTTTAACAAGCTTCAAAGTTCAACCGTAGTTCGATTTTTCCTGAAGCAGCCTACAAACAGCTAGAGGGCTCGAATCGAAGATGTGAACACATATAAATATTTAGGTACAATAATAGACAAAAAAAAGCATATAGAACACATTAAAATCAATGCAAGCAAAAGACTAAACGTACTCAAAATACGATGCACCAGAAAAAATAACACATATCCTCCATAAGCCCTAACCATATCACAAAATAAGATAAACAACAAATACACGTATACAGATCTGATAAAAATATTCCAAAACGAAATGAAGGAACAAACTATAGAATGGTACACCACATCCACAAGAGAGAAAGGAATTTTTTTGCAGAACTACATAGTGATTTCAAATTCAAACTATGGTATAAACACACACTACTCAAAGCACATGAAGTCAAATAAAATAGCAAATAAAATCCTAGCGGGACATGATCTATCATAATACTGGCTAGAAAAAATGAGCATAATACAAAATGGTACCTGTGAAATATGCAACGAACCAAACACCGGATTGCATAAAATCTTTGTATGTCCAAAATAAAACAAAGAGAAAAACATACAACACGCCATAAATACAAAATCTTTACTTCCAACAAGAATAGATATCCTTTAAATTATTTGATACATATTTAAGTATTTATTCATTCATCTTAAATTATTAATTTATTTATTTATTTGTTAGCACGCATCAAATTAATTTAGAAAAACAATCAAATAGACTCCCTCCAAACTGATATTCAAAAAAAAAATCTTCACACAACCCAAATAAAAAAACCACAATGTCTTGGAAAAACTAGAAGAAATCTATACTTATTTTGGTTTACCTACGGAAGTTTGTTCGAACCACGGTCCACCGTTCAATTCTTCTGGGTTTATGGAAGGATGTTAGGCTAATGACATCAAGGTGTTGAAATCACCGCCTTATCATCCGCAGTCAAATGGATTAGCGGAGAGCGGAGTTCAGACGATTAAGAAAGTGTTGAAGAAGTATTTGATTGATGAACAATTGAGACCAATACCATTACAGCGCAAATTAAATCGAATATTATTTAATTATCGTAACAATCCATCTACTTCTACAGGTAAAACACCTTCATCATTAGTTTTTTGCTATGTACCAAGAACATTACTAAACACGAGCAATCCAGTTATATTAGAAATTCTAAATGATGAAAGATACGTCCCTAAACCTCAAACCCCTCCCTCCTCCAGTGTCCAAGCCAGTAGATACAGTATCACACGCGAAAGGAGATAAAGTTTTGTATAGGAATCATCATGAGGATTTGGTAAGATGGATTCCAGCCTTAGTATTGGAAAAAATAAGTAGCAATAGATACTTGATAAATGTTCACGGAAATGTGCGAATAGTACACACAAATCAAATTAGAACATCCGATCTATCGGATGAATTTCATCCCATAGTACCCATAATCAGTACACCGGTAGGAAAAGACAAAACAACAGTAAAGGTGACAGACAAACAAAAGGTTAGTTCGAAACGAAAACGAAGTGAATCCAAATCTCCTAAATTAAGAAGATCCAAAAGAATACGGGACAGGATAAGGAAAAACTAAATTTAGTAGCTTGTGAACGTAATTGACATTGTTTGTTAGAGTATCTAAAGTCTCATTTAAAGCTGGGAGAAGTGTTATGTATTAAAAATAGTGATTAGTAACGCATACTAACCATAGTTGATAAGGTAAGCGATTTCACTAACACCCCTATAGAAAATCTTGAATGAAAGGAGCCTCAGCCTCCACGGAGATCATTCCGAATCGTGACGACAATAAAGAAAGATCTCCAGAATACCACAACCACCAGGGTTCTGGCCACGTCGGGTCCGTTACCGGAGAAACACGAAATAAAGATACGTTATACAAACATAACAACCTTATGATGTGGTAGAAATACCCAGCGATCAAACGTGCGTGGTTAAATATGGAAAGAAAGCTGGACAAATTACACAACAATCGGTTGGAAAAGTTTGAAAAGTAAAGTATTAAGAAAGTATCTAGATTAAGTTAGTTCGTAAGTAATTATTACGAATGATAGATTTAAGGAGAGACGAAAAAAAAGCAATAATCGATTAAGCTAGCACTTAACGGTACTACACAACGCTATGCACTAGAACTAGAATTATTGCGGCACACGACAGCAGGGTTGAATTGAAGAATCGAATTTGAAGGATGATATGGGAAGACAGGAGGAATCGTAGTTGGTTCAGTGGCTTCAGTCATGTCACATTTCGAAGCGTTGGTTGAAACGACTACCAGATTGATATGGTAACAGCGGGTGGGTTAACCAGGTCCACATGATGTTGATTGAGATCGGAAAGAGTTGAGGTGAAGTATCAGGGACCACCGAGGGTTACCAGCAGAAACAGTTGAAATCTACGGTTAAGATAAAGGCGGTTAAAAGCGACAGATACGAATACTGCAGAATGAAGTCACAGAGTGCATGCGGTTTTACTGCGTGCGTACACAATAATAAGCCGACAGCAGGACAGAAAAGAACAGCAATCCTTTTCTACTCTGGATCTATAGCTTCAGGGTTCCACCAAATCAGAATGAAAGAATCGGACATAGAAAAAACTGCATTTGCCATTAATAATGGTAAATATGAATTAAAAACGCTCAAGAAATCTTCTTGAGAGCAATTGATGAAGTGTTGCGAAATTTTATAGGGAAAACTTGCTATGTCAATATAGACGATGTAAAAGTTTTTGGTAGGAATTTAGAGAAACATTTTAAAAATTTGAACACCATCTTGAACACGCTTAACCAAGCAGGATTGAAAATTCAATTAGATAAGTCAGAATTCTTCAAGAAAGAAGTAGAATTTCTCGGTTTTGTTTGCTCTGACGTAATAAAACCTTATCAGAATAAAATCGGAGTAATTTATAAATACTCCATTCCCAAAAACATGAAAAAACTTCGTGCTTTTCTGGGATTGATGGGCTATTATCGGCGATTTGTCAAAGATTTTGTTAAAATCGCAAAACCTTTGAAAACATTTTAAGAGGGAAGGGTTCTGACACATCAAAGCAAAACAAATCATTAACTCAGCCAGAAGCAGAATGTTTCAATAAACTGAAGCAAATATTATCGTCAAATGATATTCTTATCTATTCCGATTTCAATAAACCATTCATTCTGACTACCGATGCTTCAGATTTTGCTGTTGGAGCTGTGTTCTCCCAAGGTGAATTAGGCAAAGATAGACCTGTCCACTAAAAGAAAACAGGAGTAGAAGGAAAATAAGTTTGGAGAATTTTGCGTACATATTATTTTCCGAAGCTGCTCTCCAAAATCAAACATATTGTTTCAAATTCCAGCATATTTAGTTATTTTTTAGTATGAGGGCTCTACGCCGTATTGTCCAATAGCAGCATATGTAATGAAAACAAATAAGTGTCTCCAACAAGAGACACCGATTCCAACATTCCAACATTCAAAATTGCACATATAGATAAAATGTTTTTGGAGAATCATTATTTCTTAACTTGTATAGACAAATTTTCATAATTCGCTCAAGTTAAGTTGATTGCTATTAAAATACCTCCCACCAAAGATACTAGTTACGGATGGCGAAAAATCATTTGGCACTCAGAATTTAACCAACTTTTGTTAAAACTTCAAATTCAAGTTTATTTTACAGCTACTGGCCGTAGTGAAATGAACGGAGTGATACAAAGGTTTCATTCAACCATAATCGAAATGTATCGTATCACGAAGTTCGAACAAATGCACCTACCCGTTCCTGACCTAATCCAAGCTTTAGTATATAAATATAATTCACCCATTCATTCCTCTATCAAATATACTCCGTACGAAGTGATCCTACCATCCACTCGTTCCTCCATAATCTGCAAACAAGTCATTGTTGACAGACAACCATAGACAGGGTAGACAACCAACCAATAGTAGGTATCGATTTAGGCCCAGCTAAGATCGACAGTTACAATTACATCTATCATTATAATATTACAGCATACAAAATTTAAACGGAATCGATAAGAATCGATTTAAAAAAAATAGAAACCAATCAGCTGATCATCATTATACAAAATCAGTGTGAACATTTAAATTCATTGCTTAGGAAACTTCTGCCCAATAAACGTTTCAAACGTTGGGACTCAGAAGGAATTGCTTGGATATATTTAGCAGGAATTTCCTAAGCTAACGACCTACGACTAATCATTAGCTTGCTAATGGACTTAGTTGATAATAATAATAAACAAATAATATTGATGGTTATTTGTGTATTCCTGCTAAATATATCCAAGCAATTCCTTCTGAGTCCCAACGTTTGAAACGTTTATTGGGCAGAAGTTTCCTAAAAAACGGATCACGGATCAATATTAAAATAACAGATTTAGCTTCCAGTACATCCAAAGTAATGAAACAATTCCGATCAGAATCAGTTGAAATTTTTTCTATTAACATTTACATACGCCTGGAAAAAATCCACAGAGTGATAGTTTTGCTGATTAAGACCCCGAAGCTTGAACTCAGAATATTCAGAAATATGTGACTCCATCCTGTGTTGTATCACCAAGGGAAAGTTCATTTGGTCCACAACACATATATAGTCCACAAGAACAATAGTTACAGGGATGGCAATCTGATCCCATACATTTTCCCGATTAGCTCCATAGAGTTGGACGAGTCTGAGTGTCTACCCAAGTAAGCATTTGTTGCCGTATCGCCGCTCACCAGCGTCGTCAGCAGTTCGGGTCAATGCATGAAATTGCCCCAATTATTCAAGTCGGTTCAATGTCTGCGGTTCAAAGTAACAGAAATAAAGCAATTTGGCAATCGATCGTCTAACACCTTCTTTCCTACAAGAAAGAAAAGGTTAACTCGCGTAACACGAACAGCATTAGGAACCAATCACACGATCTAATGGATATTCTTCTCGATTAAATTCTTAAACATTACATACTCACTGTGCGATACTGTGCCTTAGCTTCCTAGCACAAACTCCAATTATCGATCTTACCATAACCTGCAAAATATAATGATGGTAAATTAATGCAAGCAAATGATGATACTTCGAACATACCAAGCAACTTACGCCCCGGTATTTGCCATATCACTACTGAGCTTTCAAGCCAGTTGCAATGTTCTATTTTGCATCCTCAAAAGAACAAATGAAAATAGTGACAATCTGCGTAATAAAAGCTTCGACACAAAACGACTTGATTCTCATTTGGCACAACACAAACTCAAAACCACCCAAAAACACACCCCAATACCGAACGAATTTCCATACACATATTACAAGCACAACGATTGGTAATTTATTTTTCACATTCACTTCACTACAATGCACCAATTTGCTCAAATTGCTTATCCGATATAATATACCGGTGCAACACTGTCGTCCAAAACCTGGCTCTAGCAAAATGGCTGCCTTTTGTTCTCTCTTCTATGAGCGTTTAGATAAATACCCTGTTGACAAAATCGCCTTAACAACCACTACTAAAGGAGTTTTCGATACAAATTAGCCTCAATAACACCTGAGTTGGCAGATTTGGTCAATAGGATGCACATGGCCGATAATTCAACCGAAGAGGAACCAACCAAGCGGCAGACAATCGTAAACGTCAAATGAAATAAGACGTTTTAAAATACATCAAACTCGATTATTCAAGGTTAACCCTTAAGTAGGCAACAAAACACTCGTGTATTTTTTGAACATAAAATTACAATAAGTTTTGATTCATTGCTTGTATTGATATGGAATTTTCAAAAGTCACCCAACTTTTTTATTTCCAAGTTTTTGGAGCAAAGATTGTAATTGTCAACAGCAGTTAGTATTTTATTTGGATTTATTTTAAAATTTACCACGTAAGTTATCTACTAGCATGCCCGGTTATTCCACACATTTCGTTTATGGAATGACTTTTCTCTTCTTCTACTTCACGCATTATGCTTGTTTTGGAATCAAATTCAATGAATTCAAAATTTAAAATGGATCGTCAGTTCTATCATAACATTAAAAACAGAATGAATAACGAACGCGTTCGGGCACAACATGACGAAGAGCAATTCGTCAAAAGCGGCTGGTGTCATTGCTCGGTGGCATGCCACTAGTTGCAAGGGAAATGTATGAAATGAAAACAGGGATCGTGTTCATCGATCTAGAAAAATCATACAATGATGTCAAAACAAAAACCCTGATTGGAAAAATGATAGAATCAAATGTCCCATCAGAAATTACAAATTGGACAAACGCTTTCCTAAAAAACAGAACCACAACATTAGAATGCAACAACACAATCCTCAAAAAACTTATCACAGACGGACTACCACAAGGTGACGTCATGTCCCCAGCCCTTTTCAATATATATATATACCAAAGACATACACAACACAATCACAACACAACTTAGGTTAGTAAAATGTTGCAACCATTCGACGAGGCACCTTCGGCTTGCTCTTTTTTACGACGGAACACTTGAAGGACGCTCATTTCGCTCATGGGTAAACCCGTCTCTGATTGTGAATTTTAATGTGTGCTGGCTGTTGCATCTGAATATTTGTGGTTAGCACTAGTTGAAGACACGAA
Organism: Anopheles maculipalpis; assembly: GCF_943734695.1. Classification (NCBI taxonomy): domain Eukaryota; kingdom Metazoa; phylum Arthropoda; class Insecta; order Diptera; family Culicidae; genus Anopheles; species Anopheles maculipalpis. The sequence continues at coordinate 18,534,512 of NC_064870.1, read as the reverse complement.
AAATTCAGAACATATTGGTCATACATCATACATACTGGTGATATGTAACTGTTGAATAAAAAATAAACATATTTTATTCGTAAGGAACGGCCTGATCGCGTTGCTAAATATACATTCTATGTTATGTTATTATTTTCCAACATAATCTATAATTTAGTATTTATCGGTAAAAATGTTCGACAAACATTTCCTAAGCCGTTTTTCTCCATTGAGCAACCACAAAGTTCCGTAAAGTACCATGTGCTGCTTAAGAAACCTTACAGTTCCATTAAGTACCATACTTCGTTTATAAACAAGCCTCATAGTTCCATCGAATTCTAGGTGCAAGTAGAAAAGCTTCATAGTTCCATCGGGTTCCACGCTTTTTTTTAACAAGCTTCAAAGTTCAACCGTAGTTCGATTTTTCCTGAAGCAGCCTACAAACAGCTAGAGGGCTCGAATCGAAGATGTGAACACATATAAATATTTAGGTACAATAATAGACAAAAAAAAGCATATAGAACACATTAAAATCAATGCAAGCAAAAGACTAAACGTACTCAAAATACGATGCACCAGAAAAAATAACACATATCCTCCATAAGCCCTAACCATATCACAAAATAAGATAAACAACAAATACACGTATACAGATCTGATAAAAATATTCCAAAACGAAAAGAAGGAACAAACTATAGAATGGTACACCACATCCACAAGAGAGAAAGGAATTTTTTTGCAGAACTACATAGTGATTTCAAATTCAAACTATGGTATAAACACACACTACTCAAAGCACATGAAGTCAAATAAAATAGCAAATAAAATCCTAGCGGGACATGATCTATCATAATACTGGCTAGAAAAAATGAGCATAATACAAAATGGTACCTGTGAAATATGCAACGAACCAAACAACGGATTGCATAAAATCTTTGTATGTCCAAAATAAAACAAAGAGAAAAACATACAACACGCCATAAATACAAAATCTTTACTTCCAACAAGAATAGATATCCTTTAAATTATTTGATACATATTTAAGTATTTATTCATTCATCTTAAATTATAAATTTATTTATTTATTTGTTAGCACGCATCAAATTAATTTAGAAAAACAATCAAATAGACTCCCTCCAAACTGATATTCAAAAAAAAAAATCTTCACACAACCCAAATAAAAAAACCACAATGTCTTGGAAAAACTAGAAGAAATCTATACTTATTTTGGTTTACCTACGGAAGTTTGTTCGAACCACGGTCCACCGTTCAATTCTTCTGGGTTTATGGAAGGATGTTAGGCTAATGACATCAAGGTGTTGAAATCACCGCCTTATCATCCGCAGTCAAATGGATTAGCGGAGAGCGGAGTTCAGACGATTAAGAAAGTGTTGAAGAAGTATTTGATTGATGAACAATTGAGACCAATACCATTACAGCGCAAATTAAATCGAATATTATTTAATTATCGTAACAATCCATCTACTTCTACAGGTAAAACACCTTCATCATTAGTTTTTTGCTATGTACCAAGAACATTACTAAACACGAGCAATCCAGTTAAATTAGAAATTCTAAATGATGAAAGATACGTCCCTAAACCTCAAACCCCTCCCTCCTCCAGTGTCCAAGCCAGTAGATACAGTATCACACGCGAAAGGAGATAAAGTTTTGTATAGGAATCATCATGAGGATTTGGTAAGATGGATTCCAGCCTTAGTATTGGAAAAAATAAGTAGCAATAGATACTTGATAAATGTTCACGGAAATGTGCGAATAGTACACACAAATCAAATTAGAACATCCGATCTATCGGATGAATTTCATCCCATAGTACCCATAATCAGTACACCGGTAGGAAAAGACAAAACAACAGTAAAGGTGACAGACAAACAAAAGGTTAGTTCGAAACGAAAACGAAGTGAATCCAAATCTCCTAAATTAAGAAGATCCAAAAGAATACGGGACAGGATAAGGAAAAACTAAATTTAGTAGCTTGTGAACGTAATTGACATTGTTTGTTAGAGTATCTAAAGTCTCATTTAAAGCTGGGAGAAGTGTTATGTATTGAAAATAGTGATTAGTTACGCATACTAACCATAGTTGATAAGGTAAGCGATTTCACTAACACCCCTATAGAAAATCTTGAATAAAAGGAGCCTCAGCCTCCACGGAGATCATTCCGAATCGTGACGACAATAAAGAAAGATCTCCAGAATACCACAACCACCAGGGTTCTGGCCACGTCGGGTCCGTTACCGGAGAAACACGAAATAAAGATACGTTATACAAACATAACAACCTTATGATGTGGTAGAAATACCCAGCGATCAAACGTGCGTGGTTAAATATGGAAAGAAAGCTGGACAAATTACACAACAATCGGTTGGAAAAGTTTGAAAAGTAAAGTATTAAGAAAGTATCTAGATTAAGTTAGTTCGTAAGTAATTATTACGAATGATAGATTTAAGGAGAGACGAAAAAAAAGCAATAATCGATTAAGCTAGCACTTAACGGTACTACACAACGCTATGCACTAGAACTAGAATTATTGCGGCACACGACAGCAGGGTTGAATTGAAGAATCGAATTTGAAGGATGATATGGGAAGACAGGAGGAATCGTAGTTGGTTCAGTGGCTTCAGTCATGTCACATTTCGAAGCGTTGGTTGAAACGACTACCAGATTGATATGGTAACAGCGGGTGGGTTAACCAGGTCCACATGATGTTGATTGAGATCGGAAAGAGTTGAGGTGAAGTATCAGGGACCACCGAGGGTTACCAGCAGAAACAGTTGAAATCTACGGTTAAGATAAAGGCGGTTAAAAGCGACAGATACGAATACTGCAGAATGAAGTCACAGAGTACATGCGGTTTTACTGCGTGCGTACACAATAATAAGCCGACAGCAGGACAGAAAAGAACAGCAATCCTTTTCTACTCTGGATCTATAGCTTCAGGGTTCCACTAAATCAGAATGAAAGAATCGGACATAGAAAAAACTGCATTTGCCATTAATAATGGTAAATATGAATTACAAACGCTCAAGAAATCTTCTAGAGAGCAATTGATGATGTTTTGCGAAATTTTATAGGGAAAATTTGCTATGTCAATATAGACGATGTAAAAGTTTTTGGTAGGAATTTAGAGAAACATTTTAAAAATTTGAACACCATCTTGAACACGCTTAACCAAGCAGGATTGAAAATTCAATTAGATAAGTCAGAATTCTTCAAGAAAGAAGTAGAATTTCTCGGTTTTGTTTGCTCTGACGTAATAAAACCTTATCAGAATAAAATCGGAGTAATTTATAAATACTCCATTCCCAAAAACATGAAAAAACTTCGTGCTTTTCTGGGATTGATGGGCTATTATCGGCGATTTGTCAAAGATTTTGTTAAAATCGCAAAACCTTTGAAAACATTTTAAGAGGGAAGGGTTCTGACACATCAAAACAAAACAAATCATTAACTCAGCCAGAAGCAGAATGTTTCAATAAACTGAAGCAAATATTATCGTCAAATGATATTCTTATCTATTCCGATTTCAATAAACCATTCATTCTGACTACCGATGCTTCAGATTTTGCTGTTGGAGCTGTGTTCTCCCAAGGTGAATTAGGCAAAGATAGGCCTGTCCACTAAAAGAAAACAGGAGTAGAAGGAAAATAAGTTTGGAGAATTTTGCGTACATATTATTTTCCGAAGCTGCTCTCCAAAATCAAACATATTGTTTCAAATTCCAGCATATTTAGTTATTTTTTAGTATGAGGGCTCTACGCCGTATTGTCCAATTGCAGCATATGTAATGAAAACAAATAAGTGTCTCCAACAAGAGACACCGATTCCAACATTCCAACATTCAAAATTGCACATATAGATAAAATGTTTTTGGAGAATCATTATTTCCTAACTTGTATAGACAAATTTTCATAATTCGCTCAAGTTAAGTTGATTGCTATTAAAATACCTCCCACCAAAGATACTAGTTACGGATGGCGAAAAATCATTTGGCACTCAGAATTTAACCAACTTTTGTTAAAACTTCAAATTCAAGTTTATTTTACAGCTACTGGCCGTAGTGAAATGAACGGAGTGATACAAAGGTTTCATTCAACCATAATCGAAATGTATCGTATCACGAAGTTCGAACAAATGCACCTACCCGTTCCTGACCTAATCCAAGCTTTAGTATATAAATATAATTCACCCATTCATTCCTCTATCAAATATACTCCGTACGAAGTGATCCTACCATCCACTCGTTCCTCCATAATCTGCAAACAAGTCATTGTTGACAGACAACCATAGACAGGGTAGACAACCAACCAATAGTAGGTATCGATTTAGGCCCAGCTAAGATCGACAGTTACAATTACATCTATCATTATTATATTACAGCATACAAAATTTAAACGGAATCGATAAGAATCGATTTAAAAAAAATAGAAACCAATCAGCTGATCATCATTATACAAAATCAGTGTGAACATTTAAATTCATTGCTTAGGAAACTTCTGCATAATAAACGTTTCAAACGTTGGGACTCAGAAGGAATTGCTTGGATATATTTAGCAGGAATTTCCTAAGCTAACGACCTACGACTAATCATTAGCTTGCTAATGGACTTAGTTGATAATAATAATAAACAAATAATATTGATGGTTATTTGTGTATTCCTGCTAAATATATCCAAGCAATTCCTTCTGAGTCCCAACGTTTGAAACGTTTATTGGGCAGAAGTTTCCTAAAAAACGGATCACGGATCAATATTAAAATAACAGATTTAGCTTCCAGTACATCCAAAGTAATGAAACAATTCCGATCAGAATCAGTTGAAATTTTTTCTATTAACATTTACATACGCCTGGAAAAAATCCACAGAGTGATAGTTTTGCTGATTAAGACCCCGAAGCTTGAACTCAGAATATTCAGAAATATGTGACTCCATCCTGTGTTGTATCACCAAGGGAAAGTTCATTTGGTCCACAACACATATATAGTCCACAAGAACAATAGTTACAGGGATGGCAATCTGATCCCATACATTTTCCCGATTAGCTCCATAGAGTTGGACGAGTCTGAGTGTCTACCCAAGTAAGCATTTGTTGCCGTATCGCCGCTCACCAGCGTCGTCAGCAGTTCGGGTCAATGCATGAAATTGCCCCAATTATTCAAGTCGGTTCAATGTCTGCGGTTCAAAGTAACAGAAATAAAGCAATTTGGCAATCGATCGTCTAACACCTTCTTTCCTACAAGAAAGAAAAGGTTAACTCGCGTAACACGAACAGCATTAGGAACCAATCACACGATCTAATGGATATTCTTCTCGATTAAATTCTTAAACATTACATACTCACTGTGCGATACTGTGCCTTAGCTTCCTAGCACAAACTCCAATTATCGATCTTACCATAACCTGCAAAATATAATGATGGTAAATTAATGCAAGCAAATGATGATACTTCGAACATACCAAGCAACTTACGCCCCGGTATTTGCCATATCACTACTGAGCTTTCAAGCCAGTTGCAATGTTCTATTTTGCATCCTCAAAAGAACAAATGAAAATAGTGACAATCTGCGTAATAAAAGCTTCGACACAAAACGACTTGATTCTCATTTGGCACAACACAAACTCAAAACCACCCAAAAACACACCCCAATACCGAACGAATTTCCATACACATATCACAAGCACAACGATTGGTAATTTATTTTTCACATTCACTTCACTACAATGCACCAATTTGCTCAAATTGCTTATCCGATATAATATACCGGTGCAACACTGTCGTCCAAAACCTGGCTCTAGCAAAATGGCTGCCTTTTGTTCTCTCTTCTATGAGCGTTTAGATAAATACCCTGTTGACAAAATCGCCTTAACAACCACTACTAAAGGAGTTTTCGATACAAATTAGCCTCAATAACACCTGAGTTGGCAGATTTGATCAATAGGATGCACATGGCCGATAATTCAACCGAAGAGAAACCAACCAAGCGGCAGACAATCGTAAACGTCAAATGAAATAAGACGTTTTAAAATACATCAAACTCGATTATTCAAGGTTAACCCTTAAGTAGGCAACAAAACACTCGTGTATTTTTTGAACATAAAATTACAATAAGTTTTGATTCATTGCTTGTATTGATATGGAATTTTCAAAAGTCACCCAACTTTTTTATTTCCAAGTTTTTGGAGCAAAGATTGTAATTGTCAACAGCAGTTAGTATTTTATTTGGATTTATTTTAAAATTTACCACGTAAGTTATCTACTAGCATGCCCGGTTATTCCACACATTTCGTTTATGGAATGACTTTTCTCTTCTTCTACTTCACGCATTATGCTTGTTTTCGAATCAAATTCAATGAATTCAAAATTTCAAATGGATCGTCAGTTCTATCATAACATTAAAAACAGAATGAATAACGAACGCGTTCGGGCACAACGGTCAGACAGAAACATGACGAAGAGCAATTCGTCAAAAGCGGCTGGTGTCATTGCTCGGTGGCATGCCACTAGTTGCAAGGGAAATGTATGAAATGAAAACAGGGATCGTGTTCATCGATCTAGAAAAATCATACAATGATGTCAAAACAAAAACCCTGATTGGAAAAATGATAGAATCAAATGTCCCATCAGAAATTACAAATTGGACAAACGCTTTCCTAAAAAACAGAACCACAACATTAGAATGCAACAACACAATCCTCAAAAAACTTATCACAGACGGACTACCACAAGGTGACGTCATGTCCCCAGCCCTTTTCAATATATATACCAAAGTCATACACTACCAAATTAACAACCACAACACAACTTAGGTTAGTAAAATGTTGCAACCATTCGACGAGGCACCTTCGGCTTGCTCTTTTTTACGACGGAACACTTGAAGGACGCTCATTTCGCTCATGGGTAAACCCGTCTCTGATTGTGAATTTTTATGTGTGCTGGCTGTTGCATCTGAATATTTGTGGTTAGCACTAGTTGAAGACACGAAAAATTCAGAACATATTGGTCATACATCATACATATTGGTGATATGTAACTGTTGAATAAAAAATAAACATATTTTATTCGTAAGGAACGGCCTGATCGCGTTGCTAAATATACATTCTATGTTATGTTATTATTTTCCAACATAATCTATAATTTAGTATTTATCGGTAAAAATGTTCGACAAACATTTCCTAAGCCGTTTTTCTCCATTGAGCAACCACAAAGTTCCGTAAAGTACCATGTGCTGCTTAAGAAACCTTACAGTTCCATTAAGTACCATGCTTCGTTTATAAACAAGCCTCATAGTTCCATCGAATTCTAGGTGCAAGTAGAAAAGCTTCATAGTTCCATCGGGTTCCACGCTTTTTTTTAACAAGCTTCAAAGTTCAACCGTAGTTCGATTTTTCCTGAAGCAGCCTACAAACAGCTAGAGGGCTCGAATCGAAGATGTGAACACATATAAATATTTAGGTACAATAATAGACAAAAAAAAAGCATATAGAACACATTAAAATCAATGCAAGCAAAAGACTAAACGTACTCAAAATACGATGCGCCAGAAAAAATAACACATATCCTCCATAAGCCCTAACCATATCACAAAATAAGATAAACAACAAATACACGTATACAGATCTGATAAAAATATTCCAAAACGAAATGAAGGAACAAACTATAGAATGGTACACCACATCCACAAGAGAGAAAGGAATTTTTTTGCAGAACTACATAGTGATTTCAAATTCAAACTATGGTATAAACACACACTACTCAAAGCACATGAAGTCAAATAAAATAGCAAATAAAATCCTAGCGGGACATGATCTATCATAATACTGGCTAGAAAAAATGAGCATAATACAAAATGGTACCTGTGAAATATGCAACGAACCAAACACCGGATTGCATAAAATCTTTGTATGTCCAAAATAAAACAAAGAGAAAAACATACAACACGCCATAAATACAAAATCTTTACTTCCAACAAGAATAGATATCCTTTAAATTATTTGATACATATTTAAGTATTTATTCATTCATCTTAAATTATTAATTTATTTATTTATTTGTTAGCACGCATCAAATTAATTTAGAAAAACAATCAAATAGACTCCCTCCAAACTGATATTCAAAAAAAAAAAAATCTTCACACAACCCAAATAAAAAAACCACAATGTCTTGGAAAAACTAGAAGAAATCTATACTTATTTTGGTTTACCTACGGAAGTTTGTTCGAACCACGGTCCACCGTTCAATTCTTCTGGGTTTATGGAAGGATGTTAGGCTAATGACATCAAGGTGTTGAAATCACCGCCTTATCATCCGCAGTCAAATGGATTAGCGGAGAGCGGAGTTCAGACGATTAAGAAAGTGTTGAAGAAGTATTTGATTGATGAACAATTGAGACCAATACCATTACAGCGCAAATTAAATCGAATATTATTTAATTATCGTAACAATCCATCTACTTCTACAGGTAAAACACCTTCATCATTAGTTTTTTGCTATGTACCAAGAACATTACTAAACACGAGCAATCCAGTTAAATTAGAAATTCTAAATGATGAAAGATACGTCCCTAAACCTCAAACCCCTCCCTCCTCCAGTGTCCAAGCCAGTAGATACAGTATCACACGCGAAAGGAGATAAAGTTTTGTATAGGAATCATCATGAGGATTTGGTAAGATGGATTCCAGCCTTAGTATTGGAAAAAATAAGTAGCAATAGATACTTGATAAATGTTCACGGAAATGTGCGAATAGTACACACAAATCAAATTAGAACATCCGATCTATCGGATGAATTTCATCCCATAGTACCCATAATCAGTACACCGGTAGGAAAAGACAAAACAACAGTAAAGGTGACAGACAAACAAAAGGTTAGTTCGAAACGAAAACGAAGTGAATCCAAATCTCCTAAATTAAGAAGATCCAAAAGAATACGGGACAGGATAAGGAAAAACTAAATTTAGTAGCTTGTGAACGTAATTGACATTGTTTGTTAGAGTATCTAAAGTCTCATTTAAAGCTGGGAGAAGTGTTATGTATTGAAAATAGTGATTAGTTACGCATACTAACCATAGTTGATAAGGTAAGCGATTTCACTAACACCCCTATAGAAAATCTTGAATAAAAGGAGCCTCAGCCTCCACGGAGATCATTCCGAATCGTGACGACAATAAAGAAAGATCTCCAGAATACCACAACCACCAGGGTTCTGGCCACGTCGGGTCCGTTACCGGAGAAACACGAAATAAAGATACGTTATACAAACATAACAACCTTATGATGTGGTAGAAATACCCAGCGATCAAACGTGCGTGGTTAAATATGGAAAGAAAGCTGGACAAATTACACAACAATCGGTTGGAAAAGTTTGAAAAGTAAAGTATTAAGAAAGTATCTAGATTAAGTTAGTTCGTAAGTAATTATTACGAATGATAGATTTAAGGAGAGACGAAAAAAAAGCAATAATCGATTAAGCTAGCACTTAACGGTTCTACACAACGCTATGCACTAGAACTAGAATTATTGCGGCACACGACAGCAGGGTTGAATTGAAGAATCGAATTTGAAGGATGATATGGGAAGACAGGAGGAATCGTAGTTGGTTGTGGCTTCAGTCATGTCACATTTCGAAGCGTTGGTTGAAACGACTGCCAGATTGATATGGTAACAGCGGGTGGGTTAACCAGGTCCACATGATGTTGATTGAGATCGGAAAGAGTTGAGGTGAAGTATCAGGGACCACCGAGGGTTACCAGCAGAAACAGTTGAAATCTACGGTTAAGATAAAGGCGGTTAAAAGCGTCAGAAACGAATACTGCAGAATGAAGTCACAGAGTACATGCGGTTTTACTGCGTGCGTACACAATAATAAGCCGACAGCAGGACAGAAAAGAACAGCAATCCTTTTCTACTCTGGATCTATAGCTTCAGGGTTCCACCAAATCAGAATGAAAGAATCGGACATAGAAAAAACTGCATTTGCCATTAATAATGGTAAATATGAATTAAAACCGCTCAAGAAATCTTCTTGAGAGCAATTGATGATGTGTTGCGAAATTTTATAGGGAAAACTTGCTATGTCAATATAGACGATGTAAAAGTTTTTGGTAGGAATTTAGAGAAACATTTTAAAAATTTGAACACCATCTTGAACACGCTTAACCAAGCAGGATTGAAAATTCAATTAGATAAGTCAGAATTCTTCAAGAAAGAAGTAGAATTTCTCGGTTTTGTTTGCTCTGACGTAATAAAACCTTATCAGAATAAAATCGGAGTAATTTATAAATACTCCATTCCCAAAAACATGAAAAAACTTCGTGCTTTTCTGGGATTGATGGGCTATTATCGGCGATTTGTCAAAGATTTTGTTAAAATCGCAAAACCTTTGAAAACATTTTAAGAGGGAAGGGTTCTGACACATCAAAACAAAACAAATCATTAACTCAGCCAGAAGCAGAATGTTTCAATAAACTGAAGCAAATATTATCGTCAAATGATATTCTTATCTATTCCGATTTCAATAAACCATTCATTCTGACTACCGATGCTTCAGATTTTGCTGTTGGAGCTGTGTTCTCCCAAGGTGAATTAGGCAAAGATAGACCTGTCCACTAAAAGAAAACAGGAGTAGAAGGAAAATAAGTTTGGAGAATTTTGCGTACATATTATTTTCCGAAGCTGCTCTCCAAAATCAAACATATTTTTTCAAATTCCAGCATATTTAGTTATTTTTTAGTATGAGGGCTCTACGCCGTATTGTCCAATTGCAGCATATGTAATGAAAACAAATAAGTGTCTCCAACAAGAGACACCGATTCCAACATTCCAACATTCAAAATTGCACATATAGATAAAATGTTTTTGGAGAATCATTATTTCTTAACTTGTATAGACAAATTTTCATAATTCGCTCAAGTTAAGTTGATTGCTATTAAAATACCTCCCACCAAAGATACTAGTTACGGATGGCGAAAAATCATTTGGCACTCAGAATTTAACCAACTTTTGTTAAAACTTCAAATTCAAGTTTATTTTACAGCTACTGGCCGTAGTGAAATGAACGGAGTGATACAAAGGTTTCATTCAACCATAATCGAAATGTATCGTATCACGAAGTTCGAACAAATGCACCTACCCGTTCCTGACCTAATCCAAGCTTTAGTATATAAATATAATTCACCCATTCATTCCTCTATCAAATATACTCCGTACGAAGTGATCCTACCATCCACTCGTTCCTCCATAATCTGCAAACAAGTCATTGTTGACAGACAACCATAGACAGGGTAGACAACCAACCAATAGTAGGTATCGATTTAGGCCCAGCTAAGATCGACAGTTACAATTACATCTATCATTATAATATTACAGCATACAAAATTTAAACGGAATCGATAAGAATCGATGTAAAAAAAATAGAAACCAATCAGCTGATCATCATTATACAAAATCAGTGTGAACATTTAAATTCATTGCTTAGGAAACTTCTGCCCAATAAACGTTTCAAACGTTGGGACTCAGAAGGAATTGCTTGGATATATTTAGCAGGAATTTCCTAAGCTAACGACCTACGACTAATCATTAGCTTGCTAATGGACTTAGTTGATAATAATAATAAACAAATAATATTGATGGTTATTTGTGTATTCTACTTCTTTCTTGAAGAATTCTGACTTATCTAATTGAATTTTCAATCCTGCTTGGTTAAGCGTGTTCAAGATGGTGTTCAAATTTTTAAAATGTTTCTCTAAATTCCTACCAAAAACTTTTACATCGTCTATATTGACATAGCAAGTTTTCCCTATAAAATTTCGCAACACATCATCAATTGCTCTCAAGAAGATTTCTTGAGCGGTTTTAATTCATATTTACCATTATTAATGGCAAATGCAGTTTTTTCTATGTCCGATTCTTTCATTCTGATTTGGTGGAACCCTGAAGCTATAGATCCAGAGTAGAAAAGGATTGCTGTTCTTTTCTGTCCTGCTGTCGGCTTATTATTGTGTACGCACGCAGTAAAACCGCATGTACTCTGTGACTTCATTCTGCAGTATTCGTTTCTGACGCTTTTAACCGCCTTTATCTTAACCGTAGATTTCAACTGTTTCTGCTGGTAACCCTCGGTGGTCCCTGATACTTCACCTCAACTCTTTCCGATCTTAATCAACATCATGTGGACCTGGTTAACCCACCCGCTGTTACCATATCAATCTGGTAGTCGTTTCAACCAACGCTTCGAAATGTGACATGACTGAAGCCACAACCAACTACGATTCCTCCTGTCTTCCCATATCATCCTTCAAATTCGATTCTTCAATTCAACCCTGCTGTCGTGTGCCGCAATAATTCTAGTTCTAGTGCATAGCGTTGTGTAGAACCGTTAAGTGCTAGCTTAATCGATTATTGCTTTTTTTTCGTCTCTCCTTAAATCTATCATTCGTAATAATTACTTACGAACTAACTTAATCTAGATACTTTCTTAATACTTAACTTTTCAAACTTTTCCAACCGATTGTTGTGTACTTTTTCCAGCTTTCTTTCCATATTTAACCACGCACGTTTGATCGCTGGGTATTTCTACCACATCATAAGGTTGTTATGTTTGTATAACGTATCTTTATTTCGTGTTTCGCCGGTAACGGACCCGACGTGGCCAGAACCCTGGTGGTTGTGGTATTCTGGAGATCTTTCTTTATTGTCGTCACGATTCGGAATGATCTCCGTGGAGGCTGAGGCTCCTTTTATTCAAGATTTTCGATAGGGGTGTTAGTGAAATCGCTTACCTTATCAACTATGGTTAGTATGCGTAACTAATCACTATTTTCAATACATAACACTTCTCCCAGCTTTAAATGAGACTTTAGATACTCTAACAAACAATGTCAATTACGTTCACAAGCTACTAAATTTAGTTTTTCCTTATCCTGTCCCGTATTCTTTTGGATCTTCTTAATTTAGGAGATTTGGATTCACTTCGTTTTCGTTTCGAACTAACCTTTTGTTTGTCTGTCACCTTTACTGTTGTTTTGTCTTTTCCTACCGGTGTACTGATTATGGGTACTATGGGATGAAATTCATCCGATAGATCGGATGTTCTAATTTGATTTGTGTGTACTATTCGCACATTTCCGTGAACATTTATCAAGTATCTATTGCTACTTATTTTTTCCAATACTAAGGCTGGAATCCATCTTACCAAATCCTCATGATGATTCCTATACAAAACTTTATCTCCTTTCGCGTGTGATACTGTATCTACTGGCTTGGACACTGGAGGAGGGAGGGGTTTGAGGTTTAGGGACGTATCTTTCATCATTTAGAATTTCTAATTTAACTGGATTGCTCGTGTTTAGTAATGTTCTTGGTACATAGCAAAAAACTAATGATGAAGGTGTTTTACCTGCAGAAGTAGATGGATTGTTACGATGATTAAATAATATTCGATTTAATTTGCGCTGTAATGGTATTGGTCTCAATTGTTCATCAATCAAATACTTCTTCAACACTTTCTTAATCGTCTGAACTCCGCTCTCCGCTAATCCATTTGACTGCGGATGATAAGGCGGTGATTTCAACACCTTGATGTCATTAGCCTAACATCCTTCCATAAACCCAGAAGAATTGAACGGTGGACCGTGGTTCGAACAAACTTCCGTAGGTAAACCAAAATAAGTATAGATTTCTTCTAGTTTTTCCAAGACATTGTGGTTTTTTTATTTGGGTTGTGTGAAGATTTTTTTTTTTGAATATCAGTTTGGAGGGAGTCTATTTGATTGTTTTTCTAAATTAATTTGATGCGTGCTAACAAATAAATAAATAAATTTATAATTTAAGATGAATGAATAAATACTTAAATATGTATCAAATAATTTAAAGGATATCTATTCTTGTTGGAAGTAAAGATTTTGTATTTATGGCGTGTTGTATGTTTTTCTCTTTGTTTTATTTTGGACATACAAAGATTTTATGCAATCCGGTGTTTGGTTCGTTGCATATTTCACAGGTATTTTGTATTATGCTCATTTTTTCTAGCCAGTATTATGATAGATCATGTCCCGCTAGGATTTTATTTGCTATTTTATTTGACTTCATGTGCTTTGAGTAGTGTGTGTTTATACCATAGTTTGAATTTGAAATCACTATGTAGTTCTGCAAAAAAATTCCTTTCTCTCTTGTGGATGTGGTGTACCATTCTATAGTTTGTTTCTTCATTTCGTTTTGGAATATTTTTATCAGATCTGTATACGTGTATTTGTTGTTTATCTTATTTTGTGATATGGTTAGGGCTTATGGAGGATATGTGTTATTTTTTCTGGCGCATCGTATTTTGAGTACGTTTAGTCTTTTGCTTGCATTGATTTTAATGTGTTCTATATGCTTTTTTTGTCTATTATTGTACCTAAATATTTATATGTGTTCACATCTTCGATTCGAGCCCTCTAGCTGTTTGTAGGCTGCTTCAGGAAAAATCGAACTACGGTTGAACTTTGAAGCTTGTTAAAAAAAAGCGTGGAACCCGATGGAACTATGAAGCTTTTCTACTTGCACCTAGAATTCGATGGAACTATGAGGCTTGTTTATAAACGAAGCATGGTACTTAATGGAACTGTAAGGTTTCTTAAGCAGCACATGGTACTTTACGGAACTTTGTGGTTGCTCAATGGAGAAAAACGGCTTAGGAAATGTTTGTCGAACATTTTTACCGATAAATACTAAATTATAGATTATGTTGGAAAATAATAACATAACATAGAATGTATATTTAGCAACGCGATCAGGCCGTTCCTTACGAATAAAATATGTTTATTTTTTATTCAACAGTTACATATGACCAATATGTATGATGTATGACCAATATGTTCTGAATTTTTCGTGTCTTCAAATAGTGCTAACCACAAATATTCAGATGCAACAGCCAGCACACATTAAAATTCACAATCAGAGACGGGTTTACCCATGAGCGAAATGAGCGTCCTTCAAGTGTTCCGTCGTAAAAAAGAGCAAGCCGAAGGTGCCTCGTCGAATGGTTGCAACATTTTACTAACCTAAGTTGTGTTGTGGTTGTTAATTTGGTAGTGTATGACTTTGGTATATATATTGAAAAGGGCTGGGGACATGACGTCACCTTGTGGTAGTCCGTCTGTGATAAGTTTTTTGAGGATTGTGTTGTTGCATTCTAATGTTGTGGTTCTGTTTTTTAGGAAAGCGTTTGTCCAATTTGTAATTTCTGATGGGACATTTGATTCTATCATTTTTCCAATCAGGGTTTTTGTTTTGACATCATTGTATGATTTTTCTAGATCGATGAACACGATCCCTGTTTTCATTTCATACATTTCCCTTGCAACTAGTTGCATGCCACCGAGCAATGACACCAGCCGCTTTTGACGAATTGCTCTTCGTCATGTTTCTGTCTGACCGTTGTGCCCGAACGCGTTCGTTATTCATTCTGTTTTTAATGTTATGATAGAACTGACGATCCATTTGAAATTTTGAATTCATTGAATTTGATTCGAAAACAAGCATAATGCGTGAAGTAGAAAAAGAGAAAAGTCATTCCATAAACGAAATGTGTGGAATAACCGGGCATGCTAGTAGATAACTTACGTGGTAAATTTTAAAATAAATCCAAATAAAATACTTACTGCTGTTGACAATTACAATCTTTGCTCCAAAAACTTGGAAATAAAAAAGTTGGGTGACTTTTGAAAATTCCATATCAATACAAGCAATGAATCAAAACTTATTGTAATTTTATGTTCAAAAAATACACGAGTGTTTTGTTGCCTACTTAAGGGTTAACCTTGAATAATCGAGTTTGATGTATTTTAAAACGTCTTATTTCATTTGACGTTTACGATTGTCTGCCGCTTGGTTGGTTTCTCTTCGGTTGAATTATCGGCCATGTGCATCCTATTGACCAAATCTGCCAACTCAGGTGTTATTGAGGCTAATTTGTATCGAAAACTCCTTTAGTAGTGGTTGTTAAGGCGATTTTGTCAACAGGGTATTTATCTAAACGCTCATAGAAGAGAGAACAAAAGGCAGCCATTTTGCTAGAGCCAGGTTTTGGACGACAGTGTTGCACCGGTATATTATATCGGATAAGCAATTTGAGCAAATTGGTGCATTGTAGTGAAGTGAATGTGAAAAATAAATTACCAATCGTTGTGCTTGTGATATGTGTAAGGAAATTCGTTCGGTATTGGGGTGTGTTTTTGGGTGGTTTTGAGTTTGTGTTGTGCCAAATGAGAATCAAGTCGTTTTGTGTCGAAGCTTTTATTACGCAGATTGTCACTATTTTCATTTGTTCTTTTGAGGATGCAAAATAGAACATTGCAACTGGCTTGAAAGCTCAGTAGTGATATGGCAAATACCGGGGCGTAAGTTGCTTGGTATGTTCGAAGTATCATCATTTGCTTGCATTAATTTACCATCATTATATTTTGCAGGTTATGGTAAGATCGATAATTGGAGTTTGTGCTAGGAAGCTAAGGCACAGTATCGCACAGTGAGTATGTAATGTTTAAGAATTTAATCGAGAAGAATATCCATTAGATCGTGTGATTGGTTCCTAATGCTGTTCGTGTTACGCGAGTTAACCTTTTCTTTCTTGTAGGAAAGAAGGTGTTAGACGATCGATTGCCAAATTGCTTTATTTCTGTTACTTTGAACCGGAGACATTGAACCGACTTGAATAATTGGGGCAATTTCATGCATTGACCCGAACTGCTGACGACGCTGGTGAGCGGCGATACGGCAACAAATGCTTACTTGGGTAGACACTCAGACTCGTCCAACTCTATGGAGCTAATCGGGAAAATGTATGGGATCAGATTGCCATCCCTGTAACTATTGTTCTTGTGGACTATATATGTGTTGTGGACCAAATGAACTTTCCCTTGGTGATACAACACAGGATGGAGTCACATATTTCTGAATATTCTGAGTTCAAGCTTCGGGGTCTTAATCAGCAAAACTATCACTCTGTGGATTTTTTCCAGGCGTATGTAAATGTTAATAGAAAAAATTTCAACTGATTCTGATCGGAATTGTTTCATTACTTTGGATGTACTGGAAGCTAAATCTGTTATTTTAATATTGATCCGTGATCCGTTTTTTAGGAAACTTCTGCCCAATAAACGTTTCAAACGTTGGGACTCAGAAGGAATTGCTTGGATATATTTAGCAGGAATTTCCTAAGCTAACGACCTACGACTAATCATTAGCTTGCTAATGGACTTAGTTGATAATAATAATAAACAAATAATATTGATGGTTATTTGTGTATTCCTGCTAAATATATCCAAGCAATTCCTTCTGAGTCCCAACGTTTGAAACGTTTATTGGGCAGAAGTTTCCTAAAAAACGGATCACGGATCAATATTAAAATAACAGATTTAGCTTCCAGTACATCCAAAGTAATGAAACAATTCCGATCAGAATCAGTTGAAATTTTTTCTATTAACATTTACATACGCCTGGAAAAAATCCACAGAGTGATAGTTTTGCTGATTAAGACCCCGAAGCTTGAACTCAGAATATTCAGAAATATGTGACTCCATCCTGTGTTGTATCACCAAGGGAAAGTTCATTTGGTCCACAACACATATATAGTCCACAAGAACAATAGTTACAGGGATGGCAATCTGATCCCATACATTTTCCCGATTAGCTCCATAGAGTTGGACGAGTCTGAGTGTCTACCCAAGTAAGCATTTGTTGCCGTATCGCCGCTCACCAGCGTCGTCAGCAGTTCGGGTCAATGCATGAAATTGCCCCAATTATTCAAGTCGGTTCAATGTCTGCGGTTCAAAGTAACAGAAATAAAGCAATTTGGCAATCGATCGTCTAACACCTTCTTTCCTACAAGAAAGAAAAGGTTAACTCGCGTAACACGAACAGCATTAGGAACCAATCACACGATCTAATGGATATTCTTCTCGATTAAATTCTTAAACATTACATACTCACTGTGCGATACTGTGCCTTAGCTTCCTAGCACAAACTCCAATTATCGATCTTACCATAACCTGCAAAATATAATGATGGTAAATTAATGCAAGCAAATGATGATACTTCGAACATACCAAGCAACTTACGCCCCGGTATTTGCCATATCACTACTGAGCTTTCAAGCCAGTTGCAATGTTCTATTTTGCATCCTCAAAAGAACAAATGAAAATAGTGACAATCTGCGTAATAAAAGCTTCGACACAAAACGACTTGATTCTCATTTGGCACAACACAAACTCAAAACCACCCAAAAACACACCCCAATACCGAACGAATTTCCATACACATATCACAAGCACAACGATTGGTAATTTATTTTTCACATTCACTTCACTACAATGCACCAATTTGCTCAAATTGCTTATCCGATATAATATACCGGTGCAACACTGTCGTCCAAAACCTGGCTCTAGCAAAATGGCTGCCTTTTGTTCTCTCTTCTATGAGCGTTTAGATAAATACCCTGTTGACAAAATCGCCTTAACAACCACTACTAAAGGAGTTTTCGATACAAATTAGCCTCAATAACACCTGAGTTGGCAGATTTGGTCAATAGGATGCACATGGCCGATAATTCAACCGAAGAGAAACCAACCAAGCGGCAGACAATCGTAAACGTCAAATGAAATAAGACGTTTTAAAATACATCAAACTCGATTATTCAAGGTTAACCCTTAAGTAGGCAACAAAACACTCGTGTATTTTTTGAACATAAAATTACAATAAGTTTTGATTCATTGCTTGTATTGATATGGAATTTTCAAAAGTCACCCAACTTTTTTATTTCCAAGTTTTTGGAGCAAAGATTGTAATTGTCAACAGCAGTTAGTATTTTATTTGGATTTATTTTAAAATTTACCACGTAAGTTATCTACTAGCATGCCCGGTTATTCCACACATTTCGTTTATGGAATGACTTTTCTCTTCTTCTACTTCACGCATTATGCTTGTTTTCGAATCAAATTCAATGAATTCAAAATTTCAAATGGATCGTCAGTTCTATCATAACATTAAAAACAGAATGAATAACGAACGCGTTCGGGCACAACGGTCAGACAGAAACATGACGAAGAGCAATTCGTCAAAAGCGGCTGGTGTCATTGCTCGGTGGCATGCCACTAGTTGCAAGGGAAATGTATGAAATGAAAACAGGGATCGTGTTCATCGATCTAGAAAAATCATACAATGATGTCAAAACAAAAACCCTGATTGGAAAAATGATAGAATCAAATGTCCCATCAGAAATTACAAATTGGACAAACGCTTTCCTAAAAAACAGAACCACAACATTAGAATGCAACAACACAATCCTCAAAAAACTTATCACAGACGGACTACCACAAGGTGACGTCATGTCCCCAGCCCTTTTCAATATATATACCAAAGTCATACACTACCAAATTAACAACCACAACACAACTTAGGTTAGTAAAATGTTGCAACCATTCGACGAGGCACCTTCGGCTTGCTCTTTTTTACGACGGAACACTTGAAGGACGCTCATTTCGCTCATGGGTAAACCCGTCTCTGATTGTGAATTTTTATGTGTGCTGGCTGTTGCATCTGAATATTTGTGGTTAGCACTAGTTGAAGACACGAAAAATTCAGAACATATTGGTCATACATCATACATATTGGTGATATGTAACTGTTGAATAAAAAATAAACATATTTTATTCGTAAGGAACGGCCTGATCGCGTTGCTAAATATACATTCTATGTTATGTTATTATTTTCCAACATAATCTATAATTTAGTATTTATCGGTAAAAATGTTCGACAAACATTTCCTAAGCCGTTTTTCTCCATTGAGCAACCACAAAGTTCCGTAAAGTACCATGTGCTGCTTAAGAAACCTTACAGTTCCATTAAGTACCATGCTTCGTTTATAAACAAGCCTCATAGTTCCATCGAATTCTAGGTGCAAGTAGAAAAGCTTCATAGTTCCATCGGGTTCCACGCTTTTTTTTAACAAGCTTCAAAGTTCAACCGTAGTTCGATTTTTCCTGAAGCAGCCTACAAACAGCTAGAGGGCTCGAATCGAAGATGTGAACACATATAAATATTTAGGTACAATAATAGACAAAAAAAAAGCATATAGAACACATTAAAATCAATGCAAGCAAAAGACTAAACGTACTCAAAATACGATGCGCCAGAAAAAATAACACATATCCTCCATAAGCCCTAACCATATCACAAAATAAGATAAACAACAAATACACGTATACAGATCTGATAAAAATATTCCAAAACGAAATGAAGGAACAAACTATAGAATGGTACACCACATCCACAAGAGAGAAAGGAATTTTTTTGCAGAACTACATAGTGATTTCAAATTCAAACTATGGTATAAACACACACTACTCAAAGCACATGAAGTCAAATAAAATAGCAAATAAAATCCTAGCGGGACATGATCTATCATAATACTGGCTAGAAAAAATGAGCATAATACAAAATGGTACCTGTGAAATATGCAACGAACCAAACAACGGATTGCATAAAATCTTTGTATGTCCAAAATAAAACAAAGAGAAAAACATACAACACGCCATAAATACAAAATCTTTACTTCCAACAAGAATAGATATCCTTTAAATTATTTGATACATATTTAAGTATTTATTCATTCATCTTAAATTATTAATTTATTTATTTATTTGTTAGCACGCATCAAATTAATTTAGAAAAACAATCAAATAGACTCCCTCCAAACTGATATTCAAAAAAAAAAATCTTCACACAACCCAAATAAAAAAACCACAATGTCTTGGAAAAACTAGTTAGAAATCTATACTTATTTTGGTTTACCTACGGAAGTTTGTTCGAACCACGGTCCACCGTTCAATTCTTCTGGGTTTATGGAAGGATGTTAGGCTAATGACATCAAGGTGTTGAAATCACCGCCTTATCATCCGCAGTCAAATGGATTAGCGGAGAGCGGAGTTCAGACGATTAAGAAAGTGTTGAAGAAGTATTTGATTGATGAACAATTGAGACCAATACCATTACAGCGCAAATTAAATCGAATATTATTTAATTATCGTAACAATCCATCTACTTCTACAGGTAAAACACCTTCATCATTAGTTTTTTGCTATGTACCAAGAACATTACTAAACACGAGCAATCCAGTTATATTAGAAATTCTAAATGATGAAAGATACGTCCCTAAACCTCAAACCCCTCCCTCCTCCAGTGTCCAAGCCAGTAGATACAGTATCACACGCGAAAGGAGATAAAGTTTTGTATAGGAATCATCATGAGGATTTGGTAAGATGGATTCCAGCCTTAGTATTGGAAAAAATAAGTAGCAATAGATACTTGATAAATGTTCACGGAAATGTGCGAATAGTACACACAAATCAAATTAGAACATCCGATCTATCGGATGAATTTCATCCCATAGTACCCATAATCAGTACACCGGTAGGAAAAGACAAAACAACAGTAAAGGTGACAGACAAACAAAAGGTTAGTTCGAAACGAAAACGAAGTGAATCCAAATCTCCTAAATTAAGAAGATCCAAAAGAATACGGGACAGGATAAGGAAAAACTAAATTTAGTAGCTTGTGAACGTAATTGACATTGTTTGTTAGAGTATCTAAAGTCTCATTTAAAGCTGGGAGAAGTGTTATGTATTGAAAATAGTGATTAGTTACGCATACTAACCATAGTTGATAAGGTAAGCGATTTCACTAACACCCCTATAGAAAATCTTGAATAAAAGGAGCCTCAGCCTCCACGGAGATCATTCCGAATCGTGACGACAATAAAGAAAGATCTCCAGAATACCACAACCACCAGGGTTCTGGCCACGTCGGGTCCGTTACCGGAGAAACACGAAATAAAGATACGTTATACAAACATAACAACCTTATGATGTGGTAGAAATACCCAGCGATCAAACGTGCGTGGTTAAATATGGAAAGAAAGCTGGACAAATTACACAACAATCGGTTGGAAAAGTTTGAAAAGTAAAGTATTAAGAAAGTATCTAGATTAAGTTAGTTCGTAAGTAATTATTACGAATGATAGATTTAAGGAGAGACGAAAAAAAAGCAATAATCGATTAAGCTAGCACTTAACGGTACTACACAACGCTATGCACTAGAACTAGAATTATTGCGGCACACGACAGCAGGGTTGAATTGAAGAATCGAATTTGAAGGATGATATGGGAAGACAGGAGGAATCGTAGTTGGTTCAGTGGCTTCAGTCATGTCACATTTCGAAGCGTTGGTTGAAACGACTACCAGATTGATATGGTAACAGCGGGTGGGTTAACCAGGTCCACATGATGTTGATTGAGATCGGAAAGAGTTGAGGTGAAGTATCAGGGACCACCGAGGGTTACCAGCAGAAACAGTTGAAATCTACGGTTAAGATAAAGGCGGTTAAAAGCGACAGATACGAATACTGCAGAATGAAGTCACAGAGTACATGCGGTTTTACTGCGTGCGTACACAATAATAAGCCGACAGCAGGACAGAAAAGAACAGCAATCCTTTTCTACTCTGGATCTATAGCTTCAGGGTTCCACTAAATCAGAATGAAAGAATCGGACATAGAAAAAACTGCATTTGCCATTAATAATGGTAAATATGAATTACAAACGCTCAAGAAATCTTCTAGAGAGCAATTGATGATGTTTTGCGAAATTTTATAGGGAAAATTTGCTATGTCAATATAGACGATGTAAAAGTTTTTGGTAGGAATTTAGAGAAACATTTTAAAAATTTGAACACCATCTTGAACACGCTTAACCAAGCAGGATTGAAAATTCAATTAGATAAGTCAGAATTCTTCAAGAAAGAAGTAGAATTTCTCGGTTTTGTTTGCTCTGACGTAATAAAACCTTATCAGAATAAAATCGGAGTAATTTATAAATACTCCATTCCCAAAAACATGAAAAAACTTCGTGCTTTTCTGGGATTGATGGGCTATTATCGGCGATTTGTCAAAGATTTTGTTAAAATCGCAAAACCTTTGAAAACATTTTAAGAGGGAAGGGTTCTGACACATCAAAACAAAACAAATCATTAACTCAGCCAGAAGCAGAATGTTTCAATAAACTGAAGCAAATATTATCGTCAAATGATATTCTTATCTATTCCGATTTCAATAAACCATTCATTCTGACTACCGATGCTTCAGATTTTGCTGTTGGAGCTGTGTTCTCCCAAGGTGAATTAGGCAAAGATAGACCTGTCTACTAAAAGAAAACAGGAGTAGAAGGAAAATAAGTTTGGAGAATTTTGCGTACATATTATTTTCCGAAGCTGCTCTCCAAAATCAAACATATTGTTTCAAATTCCAGCATATTTAGTTATTTTTTAGTATGAGGGCTCTACGCCGTATTGTCCAATTGCAGCATATGTAATGAAAACAAATAAGTGTCTCCAACAAGAGACACCGATTCCAACATTCCAACATTCAAAATTGCACATATAGATAAAATGTTTTTGGAGAATCATTATTTCTTAACTTGTATAGACAAATTTTCATAATTCGCTCAAGTTAAGTTGATTGCTATTAAAATACCTCCCACCAAAGATACTAGTTACGGATGGCGAAAAATCATTTGGCACTCAGAATTTAACCAACTTTTGTTAAAACTTCAAATTCAAGTTTATTTTACAGCTACTGGCCGTAGTGAAATGAACGGAGTGATACAAAGGTTTCATTCAACCATAATCGAAATGTATCGTATCACGAAGTTCGAACAAATGCACCTACCCGTTCCTGACCTAATCCAAGCTTTAGTATATAAATATAATTCACCCATTCATTCCTCTATCAAATATACTCCGTACGAAGTGATCCTACCATCCACTCGTTCCTCCATAATCTGCAAACAAGTCATTGTTGACAGACAACCATAGACAGGGTAGACAACCAACCAATAGTAGGTATCGATTTAGGCCCAGCTAAGATCGACAGTTACAATTACATCTATCATTATTATATTACAGCATACAAAATTTAAACGGAATCGATAAGAATCGATTTAAAAAAAATAGAAACCAATCAGCTGATCATCATTATACAAAATCAGTGTGAACATTTAAATTCATTGCTTAGGAAACTTCTGCCCAATAAACGTTTCAAACGTTGGGACTCAGAAGGAATTGCTTGGATATATTTAGCAGGAATTTCCTAAGCTAACGACCTACGACTAATCATTAGCTTGCTAATGGACTTAGTTGATAATAATAATAAACAAATAATATTGATGGTTATTTGTGTATTCCTGCTAAATATATCCAAGCAATTCCTTCTGAGTCCCAACGTTTGAAACGTTTATTGGGCAGAAGTTTCCTAAAAAACGGATCACGGATCAATATTAAAATAACAGATTTAGCTTCCAGTACATCCAAAGTAATGAAACAATTCCGATCAGAATCAGTTGAAATTTTTTCTATTAACATTTACATACGCCTGGAAAAAATCCACAGAGTGATAGTTTTGCTGATTAAGACCCCGAAGCTTGAACTCAGAATATTCAGAAATATGTGACTCCATCCTGTGTTGTATCACCAAGGGAAAGTTCATTTGGTCCACAACACATATATAGTCCACAAGAACAATAGTTACAGGGATGGCAATCTGATCCCATACATTTTCCCGATTAGCTCCATAGAGTTGGACGAGTCTGAGTGTCTACCCAAGTAAGCATTTGTTGCCGTATCGCCGCTCACCAGCGTCGTCAGCAGTTCGGGTCAATGCATGAAATTGCCCCAATTATTCAAGTCGGTTCAATGTCTGCGGTTCAAAGTAACAGAAATAAAGCAATTTGGCAATCGATCGTCTAACACCTTCTTTCCTACAAGAAAGAAAAGGTTAACTCGCGTAACACGAACAGCATTAGGAACCAATCACACGATCTAATGGATATTCTTCTCGATTAAATTCTTAAACATTACATACTCACTGTGCGATACTGTGCCTTAGCTTCCTAGCACAAACTCCAATTATCGATCTTACCATAACCTGCAAAATATAATGATGGTAAATTAATGCAAGCAAATGATGATACTTCGAACATACCAAGCAACTTACGCCCCGGTATTTGCCATATCACTACTGAGCTTTCAAGCCAGTTGCAATGTTCTATTTTGCATCCTCAAAAGAACAAATGAAAATAGTGACAATCTGCGTAATAAAAGCTTCGACACAAAACGACTTGATTCTCATTTGGCACAACACAAACTCAAAACCACCCAAAAACACACCCCAATACCGAACGAATTTCCATACACATATCACAAGCACAACGATTGGTAATTTATTTTTCACATTCACTTCACTACAATGCACCAATTTGCTCAAATTGCTTATCCGATATAATATACCGGTGCAACACTGTCGTCCAAAACCTGGCTCTAGCAAAATGGCTGCCTTTTGTTCTCTCTTCTATGAGCGTTTAGATAAATACCCTGTTGACAAAATCGCCTTAACAACCACTACTAAAGGAGTTTTCGATACAAATTAGCCTCAATAACACCTGAGTTGGCAGATTTGGTCAATAGGATGCACATGGCCGATAATTCAACCGAAGAGAAACCAACCAAGCGGCAGACAATCGTAAACGTCAAATGAAATAAGACGTTTTAAAATACATCAAACTCGATTATTCAAGGTTAACCCTTAAGTAGGCAACAAAACACTCGTGTATTTTTTGAACATAAAATTACAATAAGTTTTGATTCATTGCTTGTATTGATATGGAATTTTCAAAAGTCACCCAACTGTTTTATTTCCAAGTTTTTGGAGCAAAGATTGTAATTGTCAACAGCAGTTAGTATTTTATTTGGATTTATTTTAAAATTTACCACGTAAGTTATCTACTAGCATGCCCGGTTATTCCACACATTTCGTTTATGGAATGACTTTTCTCTTCTTCTACTTCACGCATTATGCTTGTTTTCGAATCAAATTCAATGAATTCAAAATTTCAAATGGATCGTCAGTTCTATCATAACATTAAAAACAGAATGAATAACGAACGCGTTCGGGCACAACGGTCAGACAGAAACATGACGAAGAGCAATTCGTCAAAAGCGGCTGGTGTCATTGCTCGGTGGCATGCCACTAGTTGCAAGGGAAATGTATGAAATGAAAACAGGGATCGTGTTCATCGATCTAGAAAAATCATACAATGATGTCAAAACAAAAACCCTGATTGGAAAAATGATAGAATCAAATGTCCCATCAGAAATTACAAATTGGACAAACGCTTTCCTAAAAAACAGAACCACAACATTAGAATGCAACAACACAATCCTCAAAAAACTTATCACAGACGGACTACCACAAGGTGACGTCATGTCCCCAGCCCTTTTCAATATATATACCAAAGTCATACACTACCAAATTAACAACCACAACACAACTTAGGTTAGTAAAATGTTGCAACCATTCGACGAGGCACCTTCGGCTTGCTCTTTTTTACGACGGAACACTTGAAGGACGCTCATTTCGCTCATGGGTAAACCCGTCTCTGATTGTGAATTTTTATGTGTGCTGGCTGTTGCATCTGAATATTTGTGGTTAGCACTAGTTGAAGACACGAAAAATTCAGAACATATTGGTCATACATCATACATATTGGTGATATGTAACTGTTGAATAAAAAATAAACATATTTTATTCGTAAGGAACGGCCTGATCGCGTTGCTAAATATACATTCTATGTTATGTTATTATTTTCCAACATAATCTATAATTTAGTTTTTATCGGTAAAAATGTTCGACAAACATTTCCTAAGCCGTTTTTCTCCATTGAGCAACCACAAAGTTCCGTAAAGTACCATGTGCTGCTTAAGAAACCTTACAGTTCCATTAAGTACCATGCTTCGTTTATAAACAAGCCTCATAGTTCCATCGAATTCTAGGTGCAAGTAGAAAAGCTTCATAGTTCCATCGGGTTCCACGCTTTTTTTTAACAAGCTTCAAAGTTCAACCGTAGTTCGATTTTTCCTGAAGCAGCCTACAAACAGCTAGAGGGCTCGAATCGAAGATGTGAACACATATAAATATTTAGGTACAATAATAGACAAAAAAAAGCATATAGAACACATTAAAATCAATGCAAGCAAAAGACTAAACGTACTCAAAATACGATGCGCCAGAAAAAATAACACATATCCTCCATAAGCCCTAACCATATCACAAAATAAGATAAACAACAAATACACGTATACAGATCTGATAAAAATATTCCAAAACGAAATGAAGGAACAAACTATAGAATGGTACACCACATCCACAAGAGAGAAAGGATTTTTTTTGCAGAACTACATAGTGATTTCAAATTCAAACTATGGTATAAACACACACTACTCAAAGAACATGAAGTCAAATAAAATAGCAAATAAAATCCTAGCGGGACATGATCTATCATAATACTGGCTAGAAAAAATGAGCATAATACAAAATGGTACCTGTGAAATATGCAACGAACCAAACAACGGATTGCATAAAATCTTTGTATGTCCAAAATAAAACAAAGAGAAAAACATACAACACGCCATAAATACAAAATCTTTACTTCCAACAAGAATAGATATCCTTTAAATTATTTGATACATATTTAAGTATTTATTCATTCATCTTAAATTATTAATTTATTTATTTATTTGTTAGCACGCATCAAATTAATTTAGAAAAACAATCAAATAGACTCCCTCCAAACTGATATTCAAAAAAAAAAATCTTCACACAACCCAAATAAAAAAACCACAATGTCTTGGAAAAACTAGTTAGAAATCTATACTTATTTTGGTTTACCTACGGAAGTTTGTTCGAACCACGGTCCACCGTTCAATTCTTCTGGGTTTATGGAAGGATGTTAGGCTAATGACATCAAGGTGTTGAAATCACCGCCTTATCATCCGCAGTCAAATGGATTAGCGGAGAGCGGAGTTCAGACGATTAAGAAAGTGTTGAAGAAGTATTTGATTGATGAACAATTGAGACCAATACCATTACAGCGCAAATTAAATCGAATATTATTTAATTATCGTAACAATCCATCTACTTCTACAGGTAAAACACCTTCATCATTAGTTTTTTGCTATGTACCAAGAACATTACTAAACACGAGCAATCCAGTTATATTAGAAATTCTAAATGATGAAAGATACGTCCCTAAACCTCAAACCCCTCCCTCCTCCAGTGTCCAAGCCAGTAGATACAGTATCACACGCGAAAGGAGATAAAGTTTTGTATAGGAATCATCATGAGGATTTGGTAAGATGGATTCCAGCCTTAGTATTGGAAAAAATAAGTAGCAATAGATACTTGATAAATGTTCACGGAAATGTGCGAATAGTACACACAAATCAAATTAGAACATCCGATCTATCGGATGAATTTCATCCCATAGTACCCATAATCAGTACACCGGTAGGAAAAGACAAAACAACAGTAAAGGTGACAGACAAACAAAAGGTTAGTTCGAAACGAAAACGAAGTGAATCCAAATCTCCTAAATTAAGAAGATCCAAAAGAATACGGGACAGGATAAGGAAAAACTAAATTTAGTAGCTTGTGAACGTAATTGACATTGTTTGTTAGAGTATCTAAAGTCTCATTTAAAGCTGGGAGAAGTGTTATGTATTGAAAATAGTGATTAGTTACGCATACTAACCATAGTTGATAAGGTAAGCGATTTCACTAACACCCCTATAGAAAATCTTGAATAAAAGGAGCCTCAGCCTCCACGGAGATCATTCCGAATCGTGACGACAATAAAGAAAGATCTCCAGAATACCACAACCACCAGGGTTCTGGCCACGTCGGGTCCGTTACCGGAGAAACACGAAATAAAGATACGTTATACAAACATAACAACCTTATGATGTGGTAGAAATACCCAGCGATCAAACGTGCGTGGTTAAATATGGAAAGAAAGCTGGACAAATTACACAACAATCGGTTGGAAAAGTTTGAAAAGTAAAGTATTAAGAAAGTATCTAGATTAAGTTAGTTCGTAAGTAATTATTACGAATGATAGATTTAAGGAGAGACGAAAAAAAAGCAATAATCGATTAAGCTAGCACTTAACGGTACTACACAACGCTATGCACTAGAACTAGAATTATTGCGGCACACGACAGCAGGGTTGAATTGAAGAATCGAATTTGAAGGATGATATGGGAAGACAGGAGGAATCGTAGTTGGTTCAGTGGCTTCAGTCATGTCACATTTCGAAGCGTTGGTTGAAACGACTACCAGATTGATATGGTAACAGCGGGTGGGTTAACCAGGTCCACATGATGTTGATTGAGATCGGAAAGAGTTGAGGTGAAGTATCAGGGACCACCGAGGGTTACCAGCAGAAACAGTTGAAATCTACGGTTAAGATAAAGGCGGTTAAAAGCGACAGATACGAATACTGCAGAATGAAGTCACAGAGTACATGCGGTTTTACTGCGTGCGTACACAATAATAAGCCGACAGCAGGACAGAAAAGAACAGCAATCCTTTTCTACTCTGGATCTATAGCTTCAGGGTTCCACTAAATCAGAATGAAAGAATCGGACATAGAAAAAACTGCATTTGCCATTAATAATGGTAAATATGAATTAAAAACGCTCAAGAAATCTTCTAGAGAGCAACTGATGATGTTTTGCGAAATTTTATAGGGAAAATTTGCTATGTCAATATAGACGATGTAAAAGTTTTTGGTAGGAATTTAGAGAAACATTTTAAAAATTTGAACACCATCTTGAACACGCTTAACCAAGCAGGATTGAAAATTCAATTAGATAAGTCAGAATTCTTCAAGAAAGAAGTAGAATTTCTCGGTTTTGTTTGCTCTGACGTAATAAAACCTTATCAGAATAAAATCGGAGTAATTTATAAATACTCCATTCCCAAAAACATGAAAAAACTTCGTGCTTTTCTGGGATTGATGGGCTATTATCGGCGATTTGTCAAAGATTTTGTTAAAATCGCAAAACCTTTGAAAACATTTTAAGAGGGAAGGGTTCTGACACATCAAAACAAAACAAATCATTAACTCAGCCAGAAGCAGAATGTTTCAATAAACTGAAGCAAATATTATCGTCAAATGATATTCTTATCTATTCCGATTTCAATAAACCATTCATTCTGACTACCGATGCTTCAGATTTTGCTGTTGGAGCTGTGTTCTCCCAAGGTGAATTAGGCAAAGATAGACCTGTCTACTAAAAGAAAACAGGAGTAGAAGGAAAATAAGTTTGGAGAATTTTGCGTACATATTATTTTCCGAAGCTGCTCTCCAAAATCAAACATATTGTTTCAAATTCCAGCATATTTAGTTATTTTTTAGTATGAGGGCTCTACGCCGTATTGTCCAATTGCAGCATATGTAATGAAAACAAATAAGTGTCTCCAACAAGAGACACCGATTCCAACATTCCAACATTCAAAATTGCACATATAGATAAAATGTTTTTGGAGAATCATTATTTCTTAACTTGTATAGACAAATTTTCATAATTCGCTCAAGTTAAGTTGATTGCTATTAAAATACCTCCCACCAAAGATACTAGTTACGGATGGCGAAAAATCATTTGGCACTCAGAATTTAACCAACTTTTGTTAAAACTTCAAATTCAAGTTTATTTTACAGCTACTGGCCGTAGTGAAATGAACGGAGTGATACAAAGGTTTCATTCAACCATAATCGAAATGTATCGTATCACGAAGTTCGAACAAATGCACCTACCCGTTCCTGACCTAATCCAAGCTTTAGTATATAAATATAATTCACCCATTCATTCCTCTATCAAATATACTCCGTACGAAGTGATCCTACCATCCACTCGTTCCTCCATAATCTGCAAACAAGTCATTGTTGACAGACAACCATAGACAGGGTAGACAACCAACCAATAGTAGGTATCGATTTAGGCCCAGCTAAGATCGACAGTTACAATTACATCTATCATTATTATATTACAGCATACAAAATTTAAACGGAATCGATAAGAATCGATTTAAAAAAAATAGAAACCAATCAGCTGATCATCATTATACAAAATCAGTGTGAACATTTAAATTCATTGCTTAGGAAACTTCTGCCCAATAAACGTTTCAAACGTTGGGACTCAGAAGGAATTGCTTGGATATATTTAGCAGGAATTTCCTAAGCTAACGACCTACGACTAATCATTAGCTTGCTAATGGACTTAGTTGATAATAATAATAAACAAATAATATTGATGGTTATTTGTGTATTCCTGCTAAATATATCCAAGCAATTCCTTCTGAGTCCCAACGTTTGAAACGTTTATTGGGCAGAAGTTTCCTAAAAAACGGATCACGGATCAATATTAAAATAACAGATTTAGCTTCCAGTACATCCAAAGTAATGAAACAATTCCGATCAGAATCAGTTGAAATTTTTTCTATTAACATTTACATACGCCTGGAAAAAATCCACAGAGTGATAGTTTTGCTGATTAAGACCCCGAAGCTTGAACTCAGAATATTCAGAAATATGTGACTCCATCCTGTGTTGTATCACCAAGGGAAAGTTCATTTGGTCCACAACACATATATAGTCCACAAGAACAATAGTTACAGGGATGGCAATCTGATCCCATACATTTTCCCGATTAGCTCCATAGAGTTGGACGAGTCTGAGTGTCTACCCAAGTAAGCATTTGTTGCCGTATCGCCGCTCACCAGCGTCGTCAGCAGTTCGGGTCAATGCATGAAATTGCCCCAATTATTCAAGTCGGTTCAATGTCTGCGGTTCAAAGTAACAGAAATAAAGCAATTTGGCAATCGATCGTCTAACACCTTCTTTCCTACAAGAAAGAAAAGGTTAACTCGCGTAACACGAACAGCATTAGGAACCAATCACACGATCTAATGGATATTCTTCTCGATTAAATTCTTAAACATTACATACTCACTGTGCGATACTGTGCCTTAGCTTCCTAGCACAAACTCCAATTATCGATCTTACCATAACCTGCAAAATATAATGATGGTAAATTAATGCAAGCAAATGATGATACTTCGAACATACCAAGCAACTTACGCCCCGGTATTTGCCATATCACTACTGAGCTTTCAAGCCAGTTGCAATGTTCTATTTTGCATCCTCAAAAGAACAAATGAAAATAGTGACAATCTGCGTAATAAAAGCTTCGACACAAAACGACTTGATTCTCATTTGGCACAACACAAACTCAAAACCACCCAAAAACACACCCCAATACCGAACGAATTTCCATACACATATCACAAGCACAACGATTGGTAATTTATTTTTCACATTCACTTCACTACAATGCACCAATTTGCTCAAATTGCGTATCCGATATAATATACCGGTGCAACACTGTCGTCCAAAACCTGGCTCTAGCAAAATGGCTGCCTTTTGTTCTCTCTTCTATGAGCGTTTAGATAAATACCCTGTTGACAAAATCGCCTTAACAACCACTACTAAAGGAGTTTTCGATACAAATTAGCCTCAATAACACCTGAGTTGGCAGATTTGGTCAATAGGATGCACATGGCCGATAATTCAACCGAAGAGAAACCAACCAAGCGGCAGACAATCGTAAACGTCAAATGAAATAAGACGTTTTAAAATACATCAAACTCGATTATTCAAGGTTAACCCTTAAGTAGGCAACAAAACACTCGTGTATTTTTTGAACATAAAATTACAATAAGTTTTGATTCATTGCTTGTATTGATATGGAATTTTCAAAAGTCACCCAACTTTTTTATTTCCAAGTTTTTGGAGCAAAGATTGTAATTGTCAACAGCAGTTAGTATTTTATTTGGATTTATTTTAAAATTTACCACGTAAGTTATCTACTAGCATGCCCGGTTATTCCACACATTTCGTTTATGGAATGACTTTTCTCTTCTTCTACTTCACGCATTATGCTTGTTTTCGAATCAAATTCAATGAATTCAAAATTTCAAATGGATCGTCAGTTCTATCATAACATTAAAAACAGAATGAATAACGAACGCGTTCGGGCACAACGGTCAGACAGAAACATGACGAAGAGCAATTCGTCAAAAGCGGCTGGTGTCATTGCTCGGTGGCATGCCACTAGTTGCAAGGGAAATGTATGAAATGAAAACAGGGATCGTGTTCATCGATCTAGAAAAATCATACAATGATGTCAAAACAAAAACCCTGATTGGAAAAATGATAGAATCAAATGTCCCATCAGAAATTACAAATTGGACAAACGCTTTCCTAAAAAACAGAACCACAACATTAGAATGCAACAACACAATCCTCAAAAAACTTATCACAGACGGACTACCACAAGGTGACGTCATGTCCCCAGCCCTTTTCAATATATATACCAAAGTCATACACTACCAAATTAACAACCACAACACAACTTAGGTTAGTAAAATGTTGCAACCATTCGACGAGGCACCTTCGGCTTGCTCTTTTTTACGACGGAACACTTGAAGGACGCTCATTTCGCTCATGGGTAAACCCGTCTCTGATTGTGAATTTTTATGTGTGCTGGCTGTTGCATCTGAATATTTGTGGTTAGCACTAGTTGAAGACACGAAAAATTCAGAACATATTGGTCATACATCATACATATTGGTGATATGTAACTGTTGAATAAAAAATAAACATATTTTATTCGTAAGGAACGGCCTGATCGCGTTGCTAAATATACATTCTATGTTATGTTATTATTTTCCAACATAATCTATAATTTAGTATTTATCGGTAAAAATGTTCGACAAACATTTCCTAAGCCGTTTTTCTCCATTGAGCAACCACAAAGTTCCGTAAAGTACCATGTGCTGCTTAAGAAACCTTACAGTTCCATTAAGTACCATGCTTCGTTTATAAACAAGCCTCATAGTTCCATCGAATTCTAGGTGCAAGTAGAAAAGCTTCATAGTTCCATCGGGTTCCACGCTTTTTTTTAACAAGCTTCAAAGTTCAACCGTAGTTCGATTTTTCCTGAAGCAGCCTACAAACAGCTAGAGGGCTCGAATCGAAGATGTGAACACATATAAATATTTAGGTACAATAATAGACAAAAAAAAGCATATAGAACACATTAAAATCAATGCAAGCAAAAGACTAAACGTACTCAAAATACGATGCGCCAGAAAAAATAACACATATCCTCCATAAGCCCTAACCATATCACAAAATAAGATAAACAACAAATACACGTATACAGATCTGATAAAAATATTCCAAAACGAAATGAAGGAACAAACTATAGAATGGTACACCACATCCACAAGAGAGAAAGGATTTTTTTTGCAGAACTACATAGTGATTTCAAATTCAAACTATGGTATAAACACACACTACTCAAAGCACATGAAGTCAAATAAAATAGCAAATAAAATCCTAGCGGGACATGATCTATCATAATACTGGCTAGAAAAAATGAGCATAATACAAAATGGTACCTGTGAAATATGCAACGAACCAAACAACGGATTGCATAAAATCTTTGTATGTCCAAAATAAAACAAAGAGAAAAACATACAACACGCCATAAATACAAAATCTTTACTTCCAACAAGAATAGATATCCTTTAAATTATTTGATACATATTTAAGTATTTATTCATTCATCTTAAATTATTAATTTATTTATTTATTTGTTAGCACGCATCAAATTAATTTAGAAAAGCAATCAAATAGACTCCCTCCAAACTGATATTCAAAAAAAAAATCTTCACACAACCCAAATAAAAAAACCACAATGTCTTGGAAAAACTAGAAGAAATCTATACTTATTTTGGTTTACCTACGGAAGTTTGTTCGAACCACGGTCCACCGTTCAATTCTTCTGGGTTTATGGAAGGATGTTAGGCTAATGACATCAAGGTGTTGAAATCACCGCCTTATCATCCGCAGTCAAATGGATTAGCGGAGAGCGGAGTTCAGACGATTAAGAAAGTGTTGAAGAAGTATTTGATTGATGAACAATTGAGACCAATACCATTACAGCGCAAATTAAATCGAATATTATTTAATTATCGTAACAATCCATCTACTTCTACAGGTAAAACACCTTCATCATTAGTTTTTTGCTATGTACCAAGAACATTACTAAACACGAGCAATCCAGTTAAATTAGAAATTCTAAATGATGAAAGATACGTCCCTAAACCTCAAACCCCTCCCTCCTCCAGTGTCCAAGCCAGTAGATACAGTATCACACGCGAAAGGAGATAAAGTTTTGTATAGGAATCATCATGAGGATTTGGTAAGATGGATTCCAGCCTTAGTATTGGAAAAAATAAGTAGCAATAGATACTTGATAAATGTTCACGGAAATGTGCGAATAGTACACACAAATCAAATTAGAACATCCGATCTATCGGATGAATTTCATCCCATAGTACCCATAATCAGTACACCGGTAGGAAAAGACAAAACAACAGTAAAGGTGACAGACAAACAAAAGGTTAGTTCGAAACGAAAACGAAGTGAATCCAAATCTCCTAAATTAAGAAGATCCAAAAGAATACGGGACAGGATAAGGAAAAACTAAATTTAGTAGCTTGTGAACGTAATTGACATTGTTTGTTAGAGTATCTAAAGTCTCATTTAAAGCTGGGAGAAGTGCTATGTATTGAAAATAGTGATTAGTTACGCATACTAACCATAGTTGATAAGATAAGCGATTTCACTAAC
The DNA here is from genome assembly GCF_943734695.1 of Anopheles maculipalpis. Classification (NCBI taxonomy): domain Eukaryota; kingdom Metazoa; phylum Arthropoda; class Insecta; order Diptera; family Culicidae; genus Anopheles; species Anopheles maculipalpis. The sequence goes on along the minus strand of NC_064870.1, from coordinate 18,498,833 downwards.
ACCCCTATCGAAAATCTTGAATAAAAGGAGCCTCAGCCTCCACGGAGATCATTCCGAATCGTGACGACAATAAAGAAAGATCTCCAGAATACCACAACCACCAGGGTTCTGGCCACGTCGGGTCCGTTACCGGAGAAACACGAAATAAAGATACGTTATACAAACATAACAACCTTATGATGTGGTAGAAATACCCAGCGATCAAACGTGCGTGGTTAAATATGGAAAGAAAGCTGGACAAATTACACAACAATCGGTTGGAAAAGTTTGAAAAGTAAAGTATTAAGAAAGTATCTAGATTAAGTTAGTTCGTAAGTAATTATTACGAATGATAGATTTAAGGAGAGACGAAAAAAAAGCAATAATCGATTAAGCTAGCACTTAACGGTACTACACAACGCTATGCACTAGAACTAGAATTATTGCGGCACACGACAGCAGGGTTGAATTGAAGAATCGAATTTGAAGGATGATATGGGAAGACAGGAGGAATCGTAGTTGGTTCAGTGGCTTCAGTCATGTCACATTTCGAAGCGTTGGTTGAAACGACTACCAGATTGATATGGTAACAGCGGGAGGGTTAACCAGGTCCACATGATGTTGATTGAGATCGGAAAGAGTTGAGGTGAAGTATCAGGGACCACCGAGGGTTACCAGCAGAAACAGTTGAAATCTACGGTTAAGATAAAGGCGGTTAAAAGCGACAGATACGAATACTGCAGAATGAAGTCACAGAGTACATGCGGTTTTACTGCGTGCGTACACAATAATAAGCCGACAGCAGGACAGAAAAGAACAGCAATCCTTTTCTACTCTGGATCTATAGCTTCAGGGTTCCACTAAATCAGAATGAAAGAATCGGACATAGAAAAAACTGCATTTGCCATTAATAATGGTAAATATGAATTAAAAACGCTCAAGAAATCTTCTAGAGAGCAACTGATGATGTTTTGCGAAATTTTATAGGGAAAATTTGCTATGTCAATATAGACGATGTAAAAGTTTTTGGTAGGAATTTAGAGAAACATTTTAAAAATTTGAACACCATCTTGAACACGCTTAACCAAGCAGGATTGAAAATTCAATTAGATAAGTCAGAATTATTCAAGAAAGAAGTAGAATTTCTCGGTTTTGTTTGCTCTGACGTAATAAAACCTTATCAGAATAAAATCGGAGTAATTTATAAATACTCCATTCCCAAAAACATGAAAAAACTTCGTGCTTTTCTGGGATTGATGGGCTATTATCGGCGATTTGTCAAAGATTTTGTTAAAATCGCAAAACCTTTGAAAACATTTTAAGAGGGAAGGGTTCTGACACATCAAAACAAAACAAATCATTAACTCAGCCAGAAGCAGAATGTTTCAATAAACTGAAGCAAATATTATCGTCAAATGATATTCTTATCTATTCCGATTTCAATAAACCATTCATTCTGACTACCGATGCTTCAGATTTTGCTGTTGGAGCTGTGTTCTCCCAAGGTGAATTAGGCAAAGATAGACCTGTCTACTAAAAGAAAACAGGAGTAGAAGGAAAATAAGTTTGGAGAATTTTGCGTACATATTATTTTCCGAAGCTGCTCTCCAAAATCAAACATATTGTTTCAAATTCCAGCATATTTAGTTATTTTTTAGTATGAGGGCTCTACGCCGTATTGTCCAATTGCAGCATATGTAATGAAAACAAATAAGTGTCTCCAACAAGAGACACCGATTCCAACATTCCAGCATTCAAAATTGCACATATAGATAAAATGTTTTTGGAGAATCATTATTTCTTAACTTGTATAGACAAATTTTCATAATTCGCTCAAGTTAAGTTGATTGCTATTAAAATACCTCCCACCAAAGATACTAGTTACGGATGGCGAAAAATCATTTGGCACTCAGAATTTAACCAACTTTTGTTAAAACTTCAAATTCAAGTTTATTTTACAGCTACTGGCCGTAGTGAAATGAACGGAGTGATACAAAGGTTTCATTCAACCATAATCGAAATGTATCGTATCACGAAGTTCGAACAAATGCACCTACCCGTTCCTGACCTAATCCAAGCTTTAGTATATAAATATAATTCACCCATTCATTCCTCTATCAAATATACTCCGTACGAAGTGATCCTACCATCCACTCGTTCCTCCATAATCTGCAAACAAGTCATTGTTGACAGACAACCATAGACAGGGTAGACAACCAACCAATAGTAGGTATCGATTTAGGCCCAGCTAAGATCGACAGTTACAATTACATCTATCATTATTATATTACAGCATACAAAATTTAAACGGAATCGATAAGAATCGATTTAAAAAAAATAGAAACCAATCAGCTGATCATCATTATACAAAATCAGTGTGAACATTTAAATTCATTGCTTAGGAAACTTCTGCCCAATAAACGTTTCAAACGTTGGGACTCAGAAGGAATTGCTTGGATATATTTAGCAGGAATTTCCGAAGCTAACGACCTACGACTAAGCAATAACTTGCTAATCGACTTAGTTGATAATAATAATAAACAAATAATATTGATGGTTATTTGTGTATTCCTGCTAAATATATCCAAGCAATTCCTTCTGAGTCCCAACGTTTGAAACGTTTATTGGGCAGAAGTTTCCTAAAAAACGGATCACGGATCAATATTAAAATAACAGATTTAGCTTCCACTACATCCAAAGTAATGAAACAATTCCGATCAGAATCAGTTGAAATTTTTTCTATTAACATTTACATACGCCTGGAAAAAATCCACAGAGTGATAGTTTTGCTGATTAAGACCCCGAAGCTTGAACTCAGAATATTCAGAAATATGTGACTCCATCCTGTGTTGTATCACCAAGGGAAAGTTCATTTGGTCCACAACACATATATAGTCCACAAGAACAATAGTTACAGGGATGGCAATCTGATCCCATACATTTTCCCGATTAGCTCCATAGAGTTGGACGAGTCTGAGTGTCTACCCAAGTAAGCATTTGTTGCCGTATCGCCGCTCACCAGCGTCGTCAGCAGTTCGGGTCAATGCATGAAATTGCCCCAATTATTCAAGTCGGTTCAATGTCTGCGGTTCAAAGTAACAGAAATAAAGCAATTTGGCAATCGATCGTCTAACACCTTCTTTCCTACAAGAAAGAAAAGGTTAACTCGCGTAACACGAACAGCATTAGGAACCAATCACAGGATCTAATGGATATTCTTCTCGATTAAATTCTTAAACATTACATACTCACTGTGCGATACTGTGCCTTAGCTTCCTAGCACAAACTCCAATTATCGATCTTACCATAACCTGCAAAATATAATGATGGTAAATTAATGCAAGCAAATGATGATACTTCGAACATACCAAGCAACTTACGCCCCGGTATTTGCCATATCACTACTGAGCTTTCAAGCCAGTTGCAATGTTCTATTTTGCATCCTCAAAAGAACAAATGAAAATAGTGACAATCTGCGTAATAAAAGCTTCGACACAAAACGACTTGATTCTCATTTGGCACAACACAAACTCAAAACCACCCAAAAACACACCCCAATACCGAACGAATTTCCATACACATATCACAAGCACAACGATTGGTAATTTATTTTTCACATTCACTTCACTACAATGCACCAATTTGCTCAAATTGCGTATCCGATATAATATACCGGTGCAACACTGTCGTCCAAAACCTGGCTCTAGCAAAATGGCTGCCTTTTGTTCTCTCTTCTATGAGCGTTTAGATAAATACCCTGTTGACAAAATCGCCTTAACAACCACTACTAAAGGAGTTTTCGATACAAATTAGCCTCAATAACACCTGAGTTGGCAGATTTGGTCAATAGGATGCACATGGCCGATAATTCAACCGAAGAGAAACCAACCAAGCGGCAGACAATCGTAAACGTCAAATGAAATAAGACGTTTTAAAATACATCAAACTCGATTATTCAAGGTTAACCCTTAAGTAGGCAACAAAACACTCGTGTATTTTTTGAACATAAAATTACAATAAGTTTTGATTCATTGCTTGTATTGATATGGAATTTTCAAAAGTCACCCAACTTTTTTATTTCCAAGTTTTTGGAGCAAAGATTGTAATTGTCAACAGCAGTTAGTATTTTATTTGGATTTATTTTAAAATTTACCACGTAAGTTATCTACTAGCATGCCCGGTTATTCCACACATTTCGTTTATGGAATGACTTTTCTCTTCTTCTACTTCACGCATTATGCTTGTTTTCGAATCAAATTCAATGAATTCAAAATTTCAAATGGATCGTCAGTTCTATCATAACATTAAAAACAGAATGAATAACGAACGCGTTCGGGCACAACGGTCAGACAGAAACATGACGAAGAGCAATTCGTCAAAAGCGGCTGGTGTCATTGCTCGGTGGCATGCCACTAGTTGCAAGGGAAATGTATGAAATGAAAACAGGGATCGTGTTCATCGATCTAGAAAAATCATACAATGATGTCAAAACAAAAACCCTGATTGGAAAAATGATAGAATCAAATGTCCCATCAGAAATTACAAATTGGACAAACGCTTTCCTAAAAAACAGAACCACAACATTAGAATGCAACAACACAATCCTCAAAAAACTTATCACAGACGGACTACCACAAGGTGACGTCATGTCCCCAGCCCTTTTCAATATATATACCAAAGTCATACACTACCAAATTAACAACCACAACACAACTTAGGTTAGTAAAATGTTGCAACCATTCGACGAGGCACCTTCGGCTTGCTCTTTTTTACGACGGAACACTTGAAGGACGCTCATTTCGCTCATGGGTAAACCCGTCTCTGATTGTGAATTTTAATGTGTGCTGGCTGTTGCATCTGAATATTTGTGGTTAGCACTAGTTGAAGACACGAAAAATTCAGAACATATTGGTCATACATCATACATATTGGTGATATGTAACTGTTGAATAAAAAATAAACATATTTTATTCGTAAGGAACGGCCTGATCGCGTTGCTAAATATACATTCTATGTTATGTTATTATTTTCCAACATAATCTATAATTTAGTATTTATCGGTAAAAATGTTCGACAAACATTTCCTAAGCCGTTTTTCTCCATTGAGCAACCACAAAGTTCCGTAAAGTACCATGTGCTGCTTAAGAAACCTTACAGTTCCATTAAGTACCATGCTTCGTTTATAAACAAGCCTCATAGTTCCATCGAATTCTAGGTGCAAGTAGAAAAGCTTCATAGTTCCATCGGGTTCCACGCTTTTTTTTAACAAGCTTCAAAGTTCAACCGTAGTTCGATTTTTCCTGAAGCAGCCTACAAACAGCTAGAGGGCTCGAATCGAAGATGTGAACACATATAAATATTTAGGTACAATAATAGACAAAAAAAAGCATATAGAACACATTAAAATCAATGCAAGCAAAAGACTAAACGTACTCAAAATACGATGCGCCAGAAAAAATAACACATATCCTCCATAAGCCCTAACCATATCACAAAATAAGATAAACAACAAATACACGTATACAGATCTGATAAAAATATTCCAAAACGAAATGAAGGAACAAACTATAGAATGGTACACCACATCCACAAGAGAGAAAGGATTTTTTTTGCAGAACTACATAGTGATTTCAAATTCAAACTATGGTATAAACACACACTACTCAAAGCACATGAAGTCAAATAAAATAGCAAATAAAATCCTAGCGGGACATGATCTATCATAATACTGGCTAGAAAAAATGAGCATAATACAAAATGGTACCTGTGAAATATGCAACGAACCAAACAACGGATTGCATAAAATCTTTGTATGTCCAAAATAAAACAAAGAGAAAAACATACAACACGCCATAAATACAAAATCTTTACTTCCAACAAGAATAGATATCCTTTAAATTATTTGATACATATTTAATTATTTATTCATTCATCTTAAATTATTAATTTATTTATTTATTTGTTAGCACGCATCAAATTAATTTAGAAAAGCAATCAAATAGACTCCCTCCAAACTGATATTCAAAAAAAAAAATCTTCACACAACCCAAATAAAAAAACCACAATGTCTTGGAAAAACTAGAAGAAATCTATACTTATTTTGGTTTACCTACGGAAGTTTGTTCGAACCACGGTCCACCGTTCAATTCTTCTGGGTTTATGGAAGGATGTTAGGCTAATGACATCAAGGTGTTGAAATCACCGCCTTATCATCCGCAGTCAAATGGATTAGCGGAGAGCGGAGTTCAGACGATTAAGAAAGTGTTGAAGAAGTATTTGATTGATGAACAATTGAGACCAATACCATTACAGCGCAAATTAAATCGAATATTATTTAATTATCGTAACAATCCATCTACTTCTACAGGTAAAACACCTTCATCATTAGTTTTTTGCTATGTACCAAGAACATTACTAAACACGAGCAATCCAGTTATATTAGAAATTCTAAATGATGAAAGATACGTCCCTAAACCTCAAACCCCTCCCTCCTCCAGTGTCCAAGCCAGTAGATACAGTATCACACGCGAAAGGAGATAAAGTTTTGTATAGGAATCATCATGAGGATTTGGTAAGATGGATTCCAGCCTTAGTATTGGAAAAAATAAGTAGCAATAGATACTTGATAAATGTTCACGGAAATGTGCGAATAGTACACACAAATCAAATTAGAACATCCGATCTATCGGATGAATTTCATCCCATAGTACCCATAGTCAGTACACCGGTAGGAAAAGACAAAACAACAGTAAAGGTGACAGACAAACAAAAGGTTAGTTCGAAACGAAAACGAAGTGAATCCAAATCTCCTAAATTAAGAAGATCCAAAAGAATACGGGACAGGATAAGGAAAAACTAAATTTAGTAGCTTGTGAACGTAATTGACATTGTTTGTTAGAGTATCTAAAGTCTCATTTAAAGCTGGGAGAAGTGTTATGTATTGAAAATAGTGATTAGTTACGCATACTAACCATAGTTGATAAGGTAAGCGATTTCACTAACACCCCTATAGAAAATCTTGAATAAAAGGAGCCTCAGCCTCCACGGAGATCATTCCGAATCGTGACGACAATAAAGAAAGATCTCCAGAATACCACAACCACCAGGGTTCTGGCCACGTCGGGTCCGTTACCGGAGAAACACGAAATAAAGATACGTTATACAAACATAACAACCTTATGATGTGGTAGAAATACCCAGCGATCAAACGTGCGTGGTTAAATATGGAAAGAAAGCTGGACAAATTACACAACAATCGGTTGGAAAAGTTTGAAAAGTAAAGTATTAAGAAAGTATCTAGATTAAGTTAGTTCGTAAGTAATTATTACGAATGATAGATTTAAGGAGAGACGAAAAAAAAGCAATAATCGATTAAGCTAGCACTTAACGGTACTACACAACGCTATGCACTAGAACTAGAATTATTGCGGCACACGACAGCAGGGTTGAATTGAAGAATCGAATTTGAAGGATGATATGGGAAGACAGGAGGAATCGTAGTTGGTTCAGTGGCTTCAGTCATGTCACATTTCGAAGCGTTGGTTGAAACGACTACCAGATTGATATGGTAACAGCGGGTGGGTTAACCAGGTCCACATGATGTTGATTGAGATCGGAAAGAGTTGAGGTGAAGTATCAGGGACCACCGAGGGTTACCAGCAGAAACAGTTGAAATCTACGGTTAAGATAAAGGCGGTTAAAAGCGACAGATACGAATACTGCAGAATGAAGTCACAGAGTACATGCGGTTTTACTGCGTGCGTACACAATAATAAGCCGACAGCAGGACAGAAAAGAACAGCAATCCTTTTCTACTCTGGATCTATAGCTTCAGGGTTCCACCAAATCAGAATGAAAGAATCGGACATAGAAAAAACTGCATTTGCCATTAATAATGGTAAATATGAATTACAAACGCTCAAGAAATCTTCTAGAGAGCAACTGATGATGTTTTGCGAAATTTTATAAGGAAAATTTGCTATGTCAATATAGACGATGTAAAAGTTTTTGGTAGGAATTTAGAGAAACATTTTAAAAATTTGAACACCATCTTGAACACGCTTAACCAAGCAGGATTGAAAATTCAATTAGATAAGTCAGAATTCTTCAAGAAAGAAGTAGAATTTCTCGGTTTTGTTTGCTCTGACGTAATAAAACCTTATCAGAATAAAATCGGAGTAATTTATAAATACTCCATTCCCAAAAACATGAAAAAACTTCGTGCTTTTCTGGGATTGATGGGCTATTATCGGCGATTTGTCAAAGATTTTGTTAAAATCGCAAAACCTTTGAAAACATTTTAAGAGGGAAGGGTTCTGACACATCAAAACAAAACAAATCATTAACTCAGCCAGAAGCAGAATGTTTCAATAAACTGAAGCAAATATTATCGTCAAATGATATTCTTATCTATTCCGATTTCAATAAACCATTCATTCTGACTACCGATGCTTCAGATTTTGCTGTTGGAGCTGTGTTCTCCCAAGGTGAATTAGGCAAAGATAGACCTGTCCACTAAAAGAAAACAGGAGTAGAAGGAAAATAAGTTTGGAGAATTTTGCGTACATATTATTTTCCGAAGCTGCTCTCCAAAATCAAACATATTGTTTCAAATTCCAGCATATTTAGTTATTTTTTAGTATGAGGGCTCTACGCCGTATTGTCCAATTGCAGCATATGTAATGAAAACAAATAAGTGTCTCCAACAAGAGACACCGATTCCAACATTCCAACATTCAAAATTGCACATATAGATAAAATGTTTTTGGAGAATCATTATTTCTTAACTTGTATAGACAAATTTTCATAATTCGCTCAAGTTAAGTTGATTGCTATTAAAATACCTCCCACCAAAGATACTAGTTACGGATGGCGAAAAATCATTTGGCACTCAGAATTTAACCAACTTTTGTTAAAACTTCAAATTCAAGTTTATTTTACAGCTACTGGCCGTAGTGAAATGAACGGAGTGATACAAAGGTTTCATTCAACCATAATCGAAATGTATCGTATCACGAAGTTCGAACAAATGCACCTACCCGTTCCTGACCTAATCCAAGCTTTAGTATATAAATATAATTCACCCATTCATTCCTCTATCAAATATACTCCGTACGAAGTGATCCTACCATCCACTCGTTCCTCCATAATCTGCAAACAAGTCATTGTTGACAGACAACCATAGACAGGGTAGACAACCAACCAATAGTAGGTATCGATTTAGGCCCAGCTAAGATCGACAGTTACAATTACATCTATCATTATAATATTACAGCATACAAAATTTAAACGGAATCGATAAGAATCGATTTAAAAAAAATAGAAACCAATCAGCTGATCATCATTATACAAAATCAGTGTGAACATTTAAATTCATTGCTTAGGAAACTTCTGCCCAATAAACGTTTCAAACGTTGGGACTCAGAAGGAATTGCTTGGATATATTTAGCAGGAATTTCCTAAGCTAACGACCTACGACTAATCATTAGCTTGCTAATGGACTTAGTTGATAATAATAATAAACAAATAATATTGATGGTTATTTGTGTATTCCTGCTAAATATATCCAAGCAATTCCTTCTGAGTCCCAACGTTTGAAACGTTTATTGGGCAGAAGTTTCCTAAAAAACGGATCACGGATCAATATTAAAATAACAGATTTAGCTTCCAGTACATCCAAAGTAATGAAACAATTCCGATCAGAATCAGTTGAAATTTTTTCTATTAACATTTACATACGCCTGGAAAAAATCCACAGAGTGATAGTTTTGCTGATTAAGACCCCGAAGCTTGAACTCAGAATATTCAGAAATATGTGACTCCATCCTGTGTTGTATCACCAAGGGAAAGTTCATTTGGTCCACAACACATATATAGTCCACAAGAACAATAGTTACAGGGATGGCAATCTGATCCCATACATTTTCCCGATTAGCTCCATAGAGTTGGACGAGTCTGAGTGTCTACCCAAGTAAGCATTTGTTGCCGTATCGCCGCTCACCAGCGTCGTCAGCAGTTCGGGTCAATGCATGAAATTGCCCCAATTATTCAAGTCGGTTCAATGTCTGCGGTTCAAAGTAACAGAAATAAAGCAATTTGGCAATCGATCGTCTAACACCTTCTTTCCTACAAGAAAGAAAAGGTTAACTCGCGTAACACGAACAGCATTAGGAACCAATCACAGGATCTAATGGATATTCTTCTCGATTAAATTCTTAAACATTACATACTCACTGTGCGATACTGTGCCTTAGCTTCCTAGCACAAACTCCAATTATCGATCTTACCATAACCTGCAAAATATAATGATGGTAAATTAATGCAAGCAAATGATGATACTTCGAACATACCAAGCAACTTACGCCCCGGTATTTGCCATATCACTACTGAGCTTTCAAGCCAGTTGCAATGTTCTATTTTGCATCCTCAAAAGAACAAATGAAAATAGTGACAATCTGCGTAATAAAAGCTTCGACACAAAACGACTTGATTCTCATTTGGCACAACACAAACTCAAAACCACCCAAAAACACACCCCAATACCGAACGAATTTCCATACACATATTACAAGCACAACGATTGGTAATTTATTTTTCACATTCACTTCACTACAATGCACCAATTTGCTCAAATTGCTTATCCGATATAATATACCGGTGCAACACTGTCGTCCAAAACCTGGCTCTAGCAAAATGGCTGCCTTTTGTTCTCTCTTCTATGAGCGTTTAGATAAATACCCTGTTGACAAAATCGCCTTAACAACCACTACTAAAGGAGTTTTCGATACAAATTAGCCTCAATAACACCTGAGTTGGCAGATTTGGTCAATAGGATGCACATGGCCGATAATTCAACCGAAGAGAAACCAACCAAGCGGCAGACAATCGTAAACGTCAAATGAAATAAGACGTTTTAAAATACATCAAACTCGATTATTCAAGGTTAACCCTTAAGTAGGCAACAAAACACTCGTGTATTTTTTGAACATAAAATTACAATAAGTTTTGATTCATTGCTTGTATTGATATGGAATTTTCAAAAGTCACCCAACTTTTTTATTTCCAAGTTTTTGGAGCAAAGATTGTAATTGTCAACAGCAGTTAGTATTTTATTTGGATTTATTTTAAAATTTACCACGTAAGTTATCTACTAGCATGCCCGGTTATTCCACACATTTCGTTTATGGAATGACTTTTCTCTTCTTCTACTTCACGCATTATGCTTGTTTTCGAATCAAATTCAATGAATTCAAAATTTCAAATGGATCGTCAGTTCTATCATAACATTAAAAACAGAATGAATAACGAACGCGTTCGGGCACAACGGTCAGACAGAAACATGACGAAGAGCAATTCGTCAAAAGCGGCTGGTGTCATTGCTCGGTGGCATGCCACTAGTTGCAAGGGAAATGTATGAAATGAAAACAGGGATCGTGTTCATCGATCTAGAAAAATCATACAATGATGTCAAAACAAAAACCCTGATTGGAAAAATGATAGAATCAAATGTCCCATCAGAAATTACAAATTGGACAAACGCTTTCCTAAAAAACAGAACCACAACATTAGAATGCAACAACACAATCCTCAAAAAACTTATCACAGACGGACTACCACAAGGTGACGTCATGTCCCCAGCCCTTTTCAATATATATACCAAAGTCATACACTACCAAATTAACAACCACAACACAACTTAGGTTAGTAAAATGTTGCAACCATTCGACGAGGCACCTTCGGCTTGCTCTTTTTTACGACGGAACACTTGAAGGACGCTCATTTCGCTCATGGGTAAACCCGTCTCTGATTGTGAATTTTAATGTGTGCTGGCTGTTGCATCTGAATATTTGTGGTTAGCACTAGTTGAAGACACGAAAAATTCAGAACATATTGGTCATACATCATACATATTGGTGATATGTAACTGTTGAATAAAAAATAAACATATTTTATTCGTAAGGAACGGCCTGATCGCGTTGCTAAATATACATTCTATGTTATGTTATTATTTTCCAACATAATCTATAATTTAGTATTTATCGGTAAAAATGTTCGACAAACATTTCCTAAGCCGTTTTTCTCCATTGAGCAACCACAAAGTTCCGTAAAGTACCATGTGCTGCTTAAGAAACCTTACAGTTCCATTAAGTACCATGCTTCGTTTATAAACAAGCCTCATAGTTCCATCGAATTCTAGGTGCAAGTAGAAAAGCTTCATAGTTCCATCAGGTTCCACGCTTTTTTTTAACAAGCTTCAAAGTTCAACCGTAGTTCGATTTTTCCTGAAGCAGCCTACAAACAGCTAGAGGGCTCGAATCGAAGATGTGAACACATATAAATATTTAGGTACAATAATAGACAAAAAAAAGCATATAGAACACATTAAAATCAATGCAAGCAAAAGACTAAACGTACTCAAAATACGATGCGCCAGAAAAAATAACACATATCCTCCATAAGCCCTAACCATATCACAAAATAAGATAAACAACAAATACACGTATACAGATCTGATAAAAATATTCCAAAACGAAATGAAGGAACAAACTATAGAATGGTACACCACATCCACAAGAGAGAAAGGATTTTTTTTGCAGAACTACATAGTGATTTCAAATTCAAACTATGGTATAAACACACACTACTCAAAGAACATGAAGTCAAATAAAATAGCAAATAAAATCCTAGCGGGACATGATCTATCATAATACTGGCTAGAAAAAATGAGCATAATACAAAATGGTACCTGTGAAATATGCAACGAACCAAACAACGGATTGCATAAAATCTTTGTATGTCCAAAATAAAACAAAGAGAAAAACATACAACACGCCATAAATACAAAATCTTTACTTCCAACAAGAATAGATATCCTTTAAATTATTTGATACATATTTAAGTATTTATTCATTCATCTTAAATTATTAATTTATTTATTTATTTGTTAGCACGCATCAAATTAATTTAGAAAAACAATCAAATAGACTCCCTCCAAACTGATATTCAAAAAAAAAAAATCTTCACACAACCCAAATAAAAAAACCACAATGTCTTGGAAAAACTAGAAGAAATCTATACTTATTTTGGTTTACCTACGGAAGTTTGTTCGAACCACGGTCCACCGTTCAATTCTTCTGGGTTTATGGAAGGATGTTAGGCTAATGACATCAAGGTGTTGAAATCACCGCCTTATCATCCGCAGTCAAATGGATTAGCGGAGAGCGGAGTTCAGACGATTAAGAAAGTGTTGAAGAAGTATTTGATTGATGAACAATTGAGACCAATACCATTACAGCGCAAATTAAATCGAATATTATTTAATTATCGTAACAATCCATCTACTTCTACAGGTAAAACACCTTCATCATTAGTTTTTTGCTATGTACCAAGAACATTACTAAACACGAGCAATCCAGTTATATTAGAAATTCTAAATGATGAAAGATACGTCCCTAAACCTCAAACCCCTCCCTCCTCCAGTGTCCAAGCCAGTAGATACAGTATCACACGCGAAAGGAGATAAAGTTTTGTATAGGAATCATCATGAGGATTTGGTAAGATGGATTCCAGCCTTAGTATTGGAAAAAATAAGTAGCAATAGATACTTGATAAATGTTCACGGAAATGTGCGAATAGTACACACAAATCAAATTAGAACATCCGATCTATCGGATGAATTTCATCCCATAGTACCCATAGTCAGTACACCGGTAGGAAAAGACAAAACAACAGTAAAGGTGACAGACAAACAAAAGGTTAGTTCGAAACGAAAACGAAGTGAATCCAAATCTCCTAAATTAAGAAGATCCAAAAGAATACGGGACAGGATAAGGAAAAACTAAATTTAGTAGCTTGTGAACGTAATTGACATTGTTTGTTAGAGTATCTAAAGTCTCATTTAAAGCTGGGAGAAGTGTTATGTATTGAAAATAGTGATTAGTTACGCATACTAACCATAGTTGATAAGGTAAGCGATTTCACTAACACCCCTATAGAAAATCTTGAATAAAAGGAGCCTCAGCCTCCACGGAGATCATTCCGAATCGTGACGACAATAAAGAAAGATCTCCAGAATACCACAACCACCAGGGTTCTGGCCACGTCGGGTCCGTTACCGGAGAAACACGAAATAAAGATACGTTATACAAACATAACAACCTTATGATGTGGTAGAAATACCCAGCGATCAAACGTGCGTGGTTAAATATGGAAAGAAAGCTGGACAAATTACACAACAATCGGTTGGAAAAGTTTGAAAAGTAAAGTATTAAGAAAGTATCTAGATTAAGTTAGTTCGTAAGTAATTATTACGAATGATAGATTTAAGGAGAGACGAAAAAAAAGCAATAATCGATTAAGCTAGCACTTAACGGTACTACACAACGCTATGCACTAGAACTAGAATTATTGCGGCACACGACAGCAGGGTTGAATTGAAGAATCGAATTTGAAGGATGATATGGGAAGACAGGAGGAATCGTAGTTGGTTCAGTGGCTTCAGTCATGTCACATTTCGAAGCGTTGGTTGAAACGACTACCAGATTGATATGGTAACAGCGGGTGGGTTAACCAGGTCCACATGATGTTGATTGAGATCGGAAAGAGTTGAGGTGAAGTATCAGGGACCACCGAGGGTTACCAGCAGAAACAGTTGAAATCTACGGTTAAGATAAAGGCGGTTAAAAGCGACAGATACGAATACTGCAGAATGAAGTCACAGAGTACATGCGGTTTTACTGCGTGCGTACACAATAATAAGCCGACAGCAGGACAGAAAAGAACAGCAATCCTTTTCTACTCTGGATCTATAGCTTCAGGGTTCCACTAAATCAGAATGAAAGAATCGGACATAGAAAAAACTGCATTTGCCATTAATAATGGTAAATATGAATTAAAAACGCTCAAGAAATCTTCTAGAGAGCAATTGATGATGTTTTGCGAAATTTTATAGGGAAAATTTGCTATGTCAATATAGACGATGTAAAAGTATTTGGTAGGAATTTAGAGAAACATTTTAAAAATTTGAACACCATCTTGAACACGCTTAACCAAGCAGGATTGAAAATTCAATTAGATAAGTCAGAATTCTTCAAGAAAGAAGTAGAATTTCTCGGTTTTGTTTGCTCTGACGTAATAAAACCTTATCAGAATAAAATCGGAGTAATTTATAAATACTCCATTCCCAAAAACATGAAAAAACTTCGTGCTTTTCTGGGATTGATGGGCTATTATCGGCGATTTGTCAAAGATTTTGTTAAAATCGCAAAACCTTTGAAAACATTTTAAGAGGGAAGGGTTCTGACACATCAAAACAAAACAAATCATTAACTCAGCAAGAAGCAGAATGTTTCAATAAACTGAAGCAAATATTATCGTCAAATGATATTCTTATCTATTCCGATTTCAATAAACCATTCATTCTGACTACCGATGCTTCAGATTTTGCTGTTGGAGCTGTGTTCTCCCAAGGTGAATTAGGCAAAGATAGACCTGTCTACTAAAAGAAAACAGGAGTAGAAGGAAAATAAGTTTGGAGAATTTTGCGTACATATTATTTTCCGAAGCTGCTCTCCAAAATCAAACATATTGTTTCAAATTCCAGCATATTTAGTTATTTTTTAGTATGAGGGCTCTACGCCGTATTGTCCAATTGCAGCATATGTAATGAAAACAAATAAGTGTCTCCAACAAGAGACACCGATTCCAACATTCCAGCATTCAAAATTGCACATATAGATAAAATGTTTTTGGAGAATCATTATTTCTTAACTTGTATAGACAAATTTTCATAATTCGCTCAAGTTAAGTTGATTGCTATTAAAATACCTCCCACCAAAGATACTAGTTACGGATGGCGAAAAATCATTTGGCACTCAGAATTTAACCAACTTTTGTTAAAACTTCAAATTCAAGTTTATTTTACAGCTACTGGCCGTAGTGAAATGAACGGAGTGATACAAAGGTTTCATTCAACCATAATCGAAATGTATCGTATCACGAAGTTCGAACAAATGCACCTACCCGTTCCTGACCTAATCCAAGCTTTAGTATATAAATATAATTCACCCATTCATTCCTCTATCAAATATACTCCGTACGAAGTGATCCTACCATCCACTCGTTCCTCCATAATCT
Organism: Anopheles maculipalpis; assembly: GCF_943734695.1. NCBI lineage: Eukaryota > Metazoa > Arthropoda > Insecta > Diptera > Culicidae > Anopheles > Anopheles maculipalpis. Next base: position 18,482,720 of record NC_064870.1, on the reverse strand, counting down.
GCAAACAAGTCATTGTTGACAGACAACCATAGACAGGGTAGACAACCAACCAATAGTAGGTATCGATTTAGGCCCAGCTAAGATCGACAGTTACAATTACATCTATCATTATAATATTACAGCATACAAAATTTAAACGGAATCGATAAGAATCGATTTAAAAAAAATAGAAACCAATCAGCTGATCATCATTATACAAAATCAGTGTGAACATTTAAATTCATTGCTTAGGAAACTTCTGCCCAATAAACGTTTCAAACGTTGGGACTCAGAAGGAATTGCTTGGATATATTTAGCAGGAATTTCCTAAGCTAACGACCTACGACTAATCATTAGCTTGCTAATGGACTTAGTTGATAATAATAATAAACAAATAATATTGATGGTTATTTGTGTATTCCTGCTAAATATATCCAAGCAATTCCTTCTGAGTCCCAACGTTTGAAACGTTTATTGGGCAGAAGTTTCCTAAAAAACGGATCACGGATCAATATTAAAATAACAGATTTAGCTTCCAGTACATCCAAAGTAATGAAACAATTCCGATCAGAATCAGTTGAAATTTTTTCTATTAACATTTACATACGCCTGGAAAAAATCCACAGAGTGATAGTTTTGCTGATTAAGACCCCGAAGCTTGAACTCAGAATATTCAGAAATATGTGACTCCATCCTGTGTTGTATCACCAAGGGAAAGTTCATTTGGTCCACAACACATATATAGTCCACAAGAACAATAGTTACAGGGATGGCAATCTGATCCCATACATTTTCCCGATTAGCTCCATAGAGTTGGACGAGTCTGAGTGTCTACCCAAGTAAGCATTTGTTGCCGTATCGCCGCTCACCAGCGTCGTCAGCAGTTCGGGTCAATGCATGAAATTGCCCCAATTATTCAAGTCGGTTCAATGTCTGCGGTTCAAAGTAACAGAAATAAAGCAATTTGGCAATCGATCGTCTAACACCTTCTTTCCTACAAGAAAGAAAAGGTTAACTCGCGTAACACGAACAGCATTAGGAACCAATCACACGATCTAATGGATATTCTTCTCGATTAAATTCTTAAACATTACATACTCACTGTGCGATACTGTGCCTTAGCTTCCTAGCACAAACTCCAATTATCGATCTTACCATAACCTGCAAAATATAATGATGGTAAATTAATGCAAGCAAATGATGATACTTCGAACATACCAAGCAACTTACGCCCCGGTATTTGCCATATCACTACTGAGCTTTCAAGCCAGTTGCAATGTTCTATTTTGCATCCTCAAAAGAACAAATGAAAATAGTGACAATCTGCGTAATAAAAGCTTCGACACAAAACGACTTGATTCTCATTTGGCACAACACAAACTCAAAACCACCCAAAAACACACCCCAATACCGAACGAATTTCCATACACATATCACAAGCACAACGATTGGTAATTTATTTTTCACATTCACTTCACTACAATGCACCAATTTGCTCAAATTGCTTATCCGATATAATATACCGGTGCAACACTGTCGTCCAAAACCTGGCTCTAGCAAAATGGCTGCCTTTTGTTCTCTCTTCTATGAGCGTTTAGATAAATACCCTGTTGACAAAATCGCCTTAACAACCACTACTAAAGGAGTTTTCGATACAAATTAGCCTCAATAACACCTGAGTTGGCAGATTTGGTCAATAGGATGCACATGGCCGATAATTCAACCGAAGAGAAACCAACCAAGCGGCAGACAATCGTAAACGTCAAATGAAATAAGACGTTTTAAAATACATCAAACTCGATTATTCAAGGTTAACCCTTAAGTAGGCAACAAAACACTCGTGTATTTTTTGAACATAAAATTACAATAAGTTTTGATTCATTGCTTGTATTGATATGGAATTTTCAAAAGTCACCCAACTTTTTTATTTCCAAGTTTTTGGAGCAAAGATTGTAATTGTCAACAGCAGTTAGTATTTTATTTGGATTTATTTTAAAATTTACCACGTAAGTTATCTACTAGCATGCCCGGTTATTCCACACATTTCGTTTATGGAATGACTTTTCTCTTCTTCTACTTCACGCATTATGCTTGTTTTCGAATCAAATTCAATGAATTCAAAATTTCAAATGGATCGTCAGTTCTATCATAACATTAAAAACAGAATGAATAACGAACGCGTTCGGGCACAACGGTCAGACAGAAACATGACGAAGAGCAATTCGTCAAAAGCGGCTGGTGTCATTGCTCGGTGGCATGCCACTAGTTGCAAGGGAAATGTATGAAATGAAAACAGGGATCGTGTTCATCGATCTAGAAAAATCATACAATGATGTCAAAACAAAAACCCTGATTGGAAAAATGATAGAATCAAATGTCCCATCAGAAATTACAAATTGGACAAACGCTTTCCTAAAAAACAGAACCACAACATTAGAATGCAACAACACAATCCTCAAAAAACTTATCACAGACGGACTACCACAAGGTGACGTCATGTCCCCAGCCCTTTTCAATATATATACCAAAGTCATACACTACCAAATTAACAACCACAACACAACTTAGGTTAGTAAAATGTTGCAACCATTCGACGAGGCACCTTCGGCTTGCTCTTTTTTACGACGGAACACTTGAAGGACGCTCATTTCGCTCATGGGTAAACCCGTCTCTGATTGTGAATTTTTATGTGTGCTGGCTGTTGCATCTGAATATTTGTGGTTAGCACTAGTTGAAGACACGAAAAATTCAGAACATATTGGTCATACATCATACATATTGGTGATATGTAACTGTTGAATAAAAAATAAACATATTTTATTCGTAAGGAACGGCCTGATCGCGTTGCTAAATATACATTCTATGTTATGTTATTATTTTCCAACATAATCTATAATTTAGTATTTATCGGTAAAAATGTTCGACAAACATTTCCTAAGCCGTTTTTCTCCATTGAGCAACCACAAAGTTCCGTAAAGTACCATGTGCTGCTTAAGAAACCTTACAGTTCCATTAAGTACCATGCTTCGTTTATAAACAAGCCTCATAGTTCCATCGAATTCTAGGTGCAAGTAGAAAAGCTTCATAGTTCCATCGGGTTCCACGCTTTTTTTTAACAAGCTTCAAAGTTCAACCGTAGTTCGATTTTTCCTGAAGCAGCCTACAAACAGCTAGAGGGCTCGAATCGAAGATGTGAACACATATAAATATTTAGGTACAATAATAGACAAAAAAAAGCATATAGAACACATTAAAATCAATGCAAGCAAAAGACTAAACGTACTCAAAATACGATGCGCCAGAAAAAATAACACATATCCTCCATAAGCCCTAACCATATCACAAAATAAGATAAACAACAAATACACGTATACAGATCTGATAAAAATATTCCAAAACGAAATGAAGGAACAAACTATAGAATGGTACACCACATCCACAAGAGAGAAAGGATTTTTTTTGCAGAACTACATAGTGATTTCAAATTCAAACTATGGTATAAACACACACTACTCAAAGCACATGAAGTCAAATAAAATAGCAAATAAAATCCTAGCGGGACATGATCTATCATAATACTGGCTAGAAAAAATGAGCATAATACAAAATGGTACCTGTGAAATATGCAACGAACCAAACAACGGATTGCATAAAATCTTTGTATGTCCAAAATAAAACAAAGAGAAAAACATACAACACGCCATAAATACAAAATCTTTACTTCCAACAAGAATAGATATCCTTTAAATTATTTGATACATATTTAAGTATTTATTCATTCATCTTAAATTATTAATTTATTTATTTATTTGTTAGCACGCATCAAATTAATTTAGAAAAACAATCAAATAGACTCCCTCCAAACTGATATTCAAAAAAAAAAATCTTCACACAACCCAAATAAAAAAACCACAATGTCTTGGAAAAACTAGAAGAAATCTATACTTATTTTGGTTTACCTACGGAAGTTTGTTCGAACCACGGTCCACCGTTCAATTCTTCTGGGTTTATGGAAGGATGTTAGGCTAATGACATCAAGGTGTTGAAATCACCGCCTTATCATCCGCAGTCAAATGGATTAGCGGAGAGCGGAGTTCAGACGATTAAGAAAGTGTTGAAGAAGTATTTGATTGATGAACAATTGAGACCAATACCATTACAGCGCAAATTAAATCGAATATTATTTAATTATCGTAACAATCCATCTACTTCTACAGGTAAAACACCTTCATCATTAGTTTTTTGCTATGTACCAAGAACATTACTAAACACGAGCAATCCAGTTATATTAGAAATTCTAAATGATGAAAGATACGTCCCTAAACCTCAAACCCCTCCCTCCTCCAGTGTCCAAGCCAGTAGATACAGTATCACACGCGAAAGGAGATAAAGTTTTGTATAGGAATCATCATGAGGATTTGGTAAGATGGATTCCAGCCTTAGTATTGGAAAAAATAAGTAGCAATAGATACTTGATAAATGTTCACGGAAATGTGCGAATAGTACACACAAATCAAATTAGAACATCCGATCTATCGGATGAATTTCATCCCATAGTACCCATAGTCAGTACACCGGTAGGAAAAGACAAAACAACAGTAAAGGTGACAGACAAACAAAAGGTTAGTTCGAAACGAAAACGAAGTGAATCCAAATCTCCTAAATTAAGAAGATCCAAAAGAATACGGGACAGGATAAGGAAAAACTAAATTTAGTAGCTTGTGAACGTAATTGACATTGTTTGTTAGAGTATCTAAAGTCTCATTTAAAGCTGGGAGAAGTGTTATGTATTGAAAATAGTGATTAGTTACGCATACTAACCATAGTTGATAAGGTAAGCGATTTCACTAACACCCCTATAGAAAATCTTGAATAAAAGGAGCCTCAGCCTCCACGGAGATCATTCCGAATCGTGACGACAATAAAGAAAGATCTCCAGAATACCACAACCACCAGGGTTCTGGCCACGTCGGGTCCGTTACCGGAGAAACACGAAATAAAGATACGTTATACAAACATAACAACCTTATGATGTGGTAGAAATACCCAGCGATCAAACGTGCGTGGTTAAATATGGAAAGAAAGCTGGACAAATTACACAACAATCGGTTGGAAAAGTTTGAAAAGTAAAGTATTAAGAAAGTATCTAGATTAAGTTAGTTCGTAAGTAATTATTACGAATGATAGATTTAAGGAGAGACGAAAAAAAAGCAATAATCGATTAAGCTAGCACTTAACGGTACTACACAACGCTATGCACTAGAACTAGAATTATTGCGGCACACGACAGCAGGGTTGAATTGAAGAATCGAATTTGAAGGATGATATGGGAAGACAGGAGGAATCGTAGTTGGTTCAGTGGCTTCAGTCATGTCACATTTCGAAGCGTTGGTTGAAACGACTACCAGATTGATATGGTAACAGCGGGTGGGTTAACCAGGTCCACATGATGTTGATTGAGATCGGAAAGAGTTGAGGTGAAGTATCAGGGACCACCGAGGGTTACCAGCAGAAACAGTTGAAATCTACGGTTAAGATAAAGGCGGTTAAAAGCGACAAATACGAATACTGCAGAATGAAGTCACAGAGTACATGCGGTTTTACTGCGTGCGTACACAATAATAAGCCGACAGCAGGACAGAAAAGAACAGCAATCCTTTTCTACTCTGGATCTATAGCTTCAGGGTTCCACCAAATCAGAATGAAAGAATTGGACATAGAAAAAACTGCATTTGCCATTAATAATGGTAAATATGAATTAAAAACGCTCAAGAAATCTTCTTGAGAGCAATTGATGATGTGTTGCGAAATTTTATAGGGAAAACTTGCTATGTCAATATAGACGATGTAAAAGTTTTTGGTAGGAATTTAGAGAAACATTTAAAAAATTTGAACACCATCTTGAACACGCTTAACCAAGCAGGATTGAAAATTCAATTAGATAAGTCAGAATTCTTCAAGAAAGAAGTAGAATTTCTCGGTTTTGTTTGCTCTGACGTAATAAAACCTTATCAGAATAAAATCGGAGTAATTTATAAATACTCCATTCCCAAAAACATGAAAAAACTTCGTGCTTTTCTGGGATTGATGGGCTATTATCGGCGATTTGTCAAAGATTTTGTTAAAATCGCAAAACCTTTGAAAACATTTTAAGAGGGAAGGGTTCTGACACATCAAAACAAAACAAATCATTAACTCAGCCAGAAGCAGAATGTTTCAATAAACTGAAGCAAATATTATCGTCAAATGATATTCTTATCTATTCCGATTTCAATAAACCATTCATTCTGACTACCGATGCTTCAGATTTTGCTGTTGGAGCTGTGTTCTCCCAAGGTGAATTAGGCAAAGATAGACCTGTCCACTAAAAGAAAACAGGAGTAGAAGGAAAATAAGTTTGGAGAATTTTGCGTACATATTATTTTCCGAAGCTGCTCTCCAAAATCAAACATATTGTTTCAAATTCCAGCATATTTAGTTATTTTTTAGTATGAGGGCTCTACGCCGTATTGTCCAATAGCAGCATATGTAATGAAAACAAATAAGTGTCTCCAACAAGAGACACCGATTCCAACATTCCAACATTCAAAATTGCACATATAGATAAAATGTTTTTGGAGAATCATTATTTCTTAACTTGTATAGACAAATTTTCATAATTCGCTCAAGTTAAGTTGATTGCTATTAAAATACCTCCCACCAAAGATACTAGTTACGGATGGCGAAAAATCATTTGGCACTCAGAATTTAACCAACTTTTGTTAAAACTTCAAATTCAAGTTTATTTTACAGCTACTGGCCGTAGTGAAATGAACGGAGTGATACAAAGGTTTCATTCAACCATAATCGAAATGTATCGTATCACGAAGTTCGAACAAATGCACCTACCCGTTCCTGACCTAATCCAAGCTTTAGTATATAAATATAATTCACCCATTCATTCCTCTATCAAATATACTCCGTACGAAGTGATCCTACCATCCACTCGTTCCTCCATAATCTGCAAACAAGTCATTGTTGACAGACAACCATAGACAGGGTAGACAACCAACCAATAGTAGGTATCGATTTAGGCCCAGCTAAGATCGACAGTTACAATTACATCTATCATTATAATATTACAGCATACAAAATTTAAACGGAATCGATAAGAATCGATTTAAAAAAAATAGAAACCAATCAGCTGATCATCATTATACAAAATCAGTGTGAACATTTAAATTCATTGCTTAGGAAACTTCTGCCCAATAAACGTTTCAAACGTTGGGACTCAGAAGGAATTGCTTGGATATATTTAGCAGGAATTTCCTAAGCTAACGACCTACGACTAATCATTAGCTTGCTAATGGACTTAGTTGATAATAATAATAAACAAATAATATTGATGGTTATTTGTGTATTCCTGCTAAATATATCCAAGCAATTCCTTCTGAGTCCCAACGTTTGAAACGTTTATTGGGCAGAAGTTTCCTAAAAAACGGATCACGGATCAATATTAAAATAACAGATTTAGCTTCCAGTACATCCAAAGTAATGAAACAATTCCGATCAGAATCAGTTGAAATTTTTTCTATTAACATTTACATACGCCTGGAAAAAATCCACAGAGTGATAGTTTTGCTGATTAAGACCCCGAAGCTTGAACTCAGAATATTCAGAAATATGTGACTCCATCCTGTGTTGTATCACCAAGGGAAAGTTCATTTGGTCCACAACACATATATAGTCCACAAGAACAATAGTTACAGGGATGGCAATCTGATCCCATACATTTTCCCGATTAGCTCCATAGAGTTGGACGAGTCTGAGTGTCTACCCAAGTAAGCATTTGTTGCCGTATCGCCGCTCACCAGCGTCGTCAGCAGTTCGGGTCAATGCATGAAATTGCCCCAATTATTCAAGTCGGTTCAATGTCTGCGGTTCAAAGTAACAGAAATAAAGCAATTTGGCAATCGATCGTCTAACACCTTCTTTCCTACAAGAAAGAAAAGGTTAACTCGCGTAACACGAACAGCATTAGGAACCAATCACACGATCTAATGGATATTCTTCTCGATTAAATTCTTAAACATTACATACTCACTGTGCGATACTGTGCCTTAGCTTCCTAGCACAAACTCCAATTATCGATCTTACCATAACCTGCAAAATATAATGATGGTAAATTAATGCAAGCAAATGATGATACTTCGAACATACCAAGCAACTTACGCCCCGGTATTTGCCATATCACTACTGAGCTTTCAAGCCAGTTGCAATGTTCTATTTTGCATCCTCAAAAGAACAAATGAAAATAGTGACAATCTGCGTAATAAAAGCTTCGACACAAAACGACTTGATTCTCATTTGGCACAACACAAACTCAAAACCACCCAAAAACACACCCCAATACCGAACGAATTTCCATACACATATCACAAGCACAACGATTGGTAATTTATTTTTCACATTCACTTCACTACAATGCACCAATTTGCTCAAATTGCTTATCCGATATAATATACCGGTGCAACACTGTCGTCCAAAACCTGGCTCTAGCAAAATGGCTGCCTTTTGTTCTCTCTTCTATGAGCGTTTAGATAAATACCCTGTTGACAAAATCGCCTTAACAACCACTACTAAAGGAGTTTTCGATACAAATTAGCCTCAATAACACCTGAGTTGGCAGATTTGGTCAATAGGATGCACATGGCCGATGGTTTCTCAACCGAAGAGAAACCAACCAAGCGGCAGACAATCGTAAACGTCAAATGAAATAAGACGTTTTAAAATACATCAAACTCGATTATTCAAGGTTAACCCTTAAGTAGGCAACAAAACACTCGTGTATTTTTTGAACATAAAATTACAATAAGTTTTGATTCATTGCTTGTATTGATATGGAATTTTCAAAAGTCACCCAACTTTTTTATTTCCAAGTTTTTGGAGCAAAGATTGTAATTGTCAACAGCAGTTAGTATTTTATTTGGATTTATTTTAAAATTTACCACGTAAGTTATCTACTAGCATGCCCGATTATTCCACACATTTCGTTTATGGAATGACTTTTCTCTTCTTCTACTTCACGCATTATGCTTGTTTTCGAATCAAATTCAATGAATTCAAAATTTCAAATGGATCGTCAGTTCTATCATAACATTAAAAACAGAATGAATAACGAACGCGTTCGGGCACAACGGTCAGACAGAAACATGACGAAGAGCAATTCGTCAAAAGCGGCTGGTGTCATTGCTCGGTGGCATGCCACTAGTTGCAAGGGAAATGTATGAAATGAAAACAGGGATCGTGTTCATCGATCTAGAAAAATCATACAATGATGTCAAAACAAAAACCCTGATTGGAAAAATGATAGAATCAAATGTCCCATCAGAAATTACAAATTGGACAAACGCTTTCCTAAAAAACAGAACCACAACATTAGAATGCAACAACACAATCCTCAAAAAACTTATCACAGACGGACTACCACAAGGTGACGTCATGTCCCCAGCCCTTTTCAATATATATACCAAAGTCATACACTACCAAATTAACAACCACAACACAACTTAGGTTAGTAAAATGTTGCAACCATTCGACGAGGCACCTTCGGCTTGCTCTTTTTTACGACGGAACACTTGAAGGACGCTCATTTCGCTCATGGGTAAACCCGTCTCTGATTGTGAATTTTTATGTGTGCTGGCTGTTGCATCTGAATATTTGTGGTTAGCACTAGTTGAAGACACGAAAAATTCAGAACATATTGGTCATACATCATACATATTGGTCATATGTAACTGTTGAATAAAAAATAAACATATTTTATTCGTAAGGAACGGCCTGATCGCGTTGCTAAATATACATTCTATGTTATGTTATTATTTTCCAACATAATCTATAATTTAGTTTTTATCGGTAAAAATGTTCGACAAACATTTCCTAAGCCGTTTTTCTCCATTGAGCAACCAAAAAGTTCCGTAAAGTACCATGTGCTGCTTAAGAAACCTTACAGTTCCATTAAGTACCATGCTTCGTTTATAAACAAGCTTCATAGTTCCATCGGGTTCCACGCCTTATTTTAACAAGCTTCAAAGTTCAACCGTAGTTCGATTTTTCCTGAAGCAGCCTACAAACAGCTAGAGGGCTCGAATCGAAGAGAACACATATAAATATTTAGGTACAATAATAGACAATAAATTGACATTTAAAAAGCATATAGAACACATTAAAATCAATGCAAGCAAAATACTAAACGTACTCAAAATACGATGCGCCAGTAAAAATAACACATATCCTCCATAAGCCCTAACCATATCACAAAATAAGATAAACAACAAATACACGTATACAGATCTGATAAAAATATTCCAAAACGAAATGAAGGAACAAACTATAGAATGGTACACCACATCCACAAGAGAGAAAGGATTTTTTTTGCAGAACTACATAGTGATTTCAAATTCAAACTATGGTATAAACACACACTACTCAAAGAACATGAAGTCAAATAAAATAGCAAATAAAATCCTAGCGGGACATGATCTATCATAATACTGGCTAGAAAAAATGAGCATAATACAAAATGGTACCTGTGAAATATGCAACGAACCAAACACCGGATTGCATAAAATCTTTGTATGTCCAAAATAAAACAAAGAGAAAAACATACAACACGCCATAAATACAAAATCTTTACTTCCAACAAGAATAGATATCCTTTAAATTATTTGATACATATTTAAGTATTTATTCATTCATCTTAAATTATTAATTTATTTATTTATTTGTTAGCACGCATCAAATTAATTTAGAAAAACAATCAAATAGACTCCCTCCAAACTGATATTCAAAAAAAAAAAATCTTCACACAACCCAAATAAAAAAACCACAATGTCTTGGAAAAACTAGAAGAAATCTATACTTATTTTGGTTTACCTACGGAAGTTTGTTCGAACCACGGTCCACCGTTCAATTCTTCTGGGTTTATGGAAGGATGTTAGGCTAATGACATCAAGGTGTTGAAATCACCGCCTTATCATCCGCAGTCAAATGGATTAGCGGAGAGCGGAGTTCAGACGATTAAGAAAGTGTTGAAGAAGTATTTGATTGATGAACAATTGAGACCAATACCATTACAGCGCAAATTAAATCGAATATTATTTAATCATCGTAACAATCCATCTACTTCTGCAGGTAAAACACCTTCATCATTAGTTTTTTGCTATGTACCAAGAACATTACTAAACACGAGCAATCCAGTTAAATTAGAAATTCTAAATGATGAAAGATACGTCCCTAAACCTCAAACCCCTCCCTCCTCCAGTGTCCAAGCCAGTAGATACAGTATCACACGCGAAAGGAGATAAAGTTTTGTATAGGAATCATCATGAGGATTTGGTAAGATGGATTCCAGCCTTAGTATTGGAAAAAATAAGTAGCAATAGATACTTGATAAATGTTCACGGAAATGTGCGAATAGTACACACAAATCAAATTAGAACATCCGATCTATCGGATGAATTTCATCCCATAGTACCCATAGTCAGTACACCGGTAGGAAAAGAAAAAACAACAGTAAAGGTGACAGACAAACAAAAGGTTAGTTCGAAACGAAAACGAAGTGAATCCAAATCTCCTAAATTAAGAAGATCCAAAAGAATACGGGACAGGATAAGGAAAAACTAAATTTAGTAGCTTGTGAACGTAATTGACATTGTTTGTTAGAGTATCTAAAGTCTCATTTAAAGCTGGGAGAAGTGTTATGTATTGAAAATAGTGATTAGTTACGCATACTAACCATAGTTGATAAGGTAAGCGATTTCACTAACACCCCTATAGAAAATCTTGAATAAAAGGAGCCTCAGCCTCCACGGAGATCATTCCGAATCGTGACGACAATAAAGAAAGATCTCCAGAATACCACAACCACCAGGGCTCTGGCCACGTCGGGTCCGTTACCGGCGAAACACGAAATAAAGATACGTTATACAAACATAACAACCTTATGATGTGGTAGAAATACCCAGCGATCAAACGTGCGTGGTTAAATATGGAAAGAAAGCTGGACAAATTACACAACAATCGGTTGGAAAAGTTTGAAAAGTAAAGTATTAAGAAAGTATCTAGATTAAGTTAGTTCGTAAGTAATTATTACGAATGATAGATTTAAGGAGAGACGAAAAAAAAGCAATAATCGATTAAGCTAGCACTTAACGGTTCTACACAACGCTATGCACTAGAACTAGAATTATTGCGGCACACGACAGCAGGGTTGAATTGAAGAATCGAATTTGAAGGATGATATGGGAAGACAGGAGGAATCGTAGTTGGTTGTGGCTTCAGTCATGTCACATTTCGAAGCGTTGGTTGAAACGACTACCAGATTGATATGGTAACAGCGGGTGGGTTAACCAGGTCCACATGATGTTGATTGAGATCGGAAAGAGTTGAGGTGAAGTATCAGGGACCACCGAGGGTTACCAGCAGAAACAGTTGAAAACTACGGTTAATATAAAGGCGGTTAAAAGCGTCAGAAACGAATACTGCAGAATGAAGTCACAGAGTACATGCGGTTTTACTGCGTGCGTACACAATAATAAGCCGACAGCAGGACAGAAAAGAACAGCAATCCTTTTCTACTCTGGATCTATAGCTTCAGGGTTCCACCAAATCAGAATGAAAGAATCGGACATAGAAAAAACTGCATTTGCCATTAATAATGGTAAATATGAATTAAAAACGCTCAAGAAATCTTCTTGAGAGCAATTGATGATGTGTTGCGAAATTTTATAGGGAAAACTTGCTATGTCAATATAGACGATGTAAAAGTTTTTGGTAGGAATTTAAAGAAACATTTTAAAAATTTGAACACCATCTTGAACACGCTTAACCAAGCAGGATTGAAAATTCAATTAGATAAGTCAGAATTCTTCAAGAAAGAAGTAGAATTTCTCGGTTTTGTTTGCTCTGACGTAATAAAACCTTATCAGAATAAAATCGGAGTAATTTATAAATACTCCATTCCCAAAAACATGAAAAAACTTCGTGCTTTTCTGGGATTGATGGGCTATTATCGGCGATTTGTCAAAGATTTTGTTAAAATCGCAAAACCTTTGAAAACATTTTAAGAGGGAAGGGTTCTGACACATCAAAACAAAACAAATCATTAACTCAGCAAGAAGCAGAATGTTTCAATAAACTGAAGCAAATATTATCGTCAAATGATATTCTTATCTATTCCGATTTCAATAAACCATTCATTCTGACTACCGATGCTTCAGATTTTGCTGTTGGAGCTGTGTTCTCCCAAGGTGAATTAGGCAAAGATAGACCTGTTCACTAAAAGAAAACAGGAGTAGAAGGAAAATAAGTTTGGAGAATTTTGCGTACATATTATTTTCCGAAGCTGCTCTCCAAAATCAAACATATTGTTTCAAATTCCAGCATATTTAGTTATTTTTTAGTATGAGGGCTCTACGCCGTATTGTCCAATTGCAGCATATGTAATGAAAACAAATAAGTGTCTCCAACAAGAGACACCGATTCCAACATTCCAGCATTCAAAATTGCACATATAGATAAAATGTTTTTGGAGAATCATTATTTCTTAACTTGTATAGACAAATTTTCATAATTCGCTCAAGTTAAGTTGATTGCTATTAAAATACCTCCCACCAAAGATACTAGTTACGGATGGCGAAAAATCATTTGGCACTCAGAATTTAACCAACTTTTGTTAAAACTTCAAATTCAAGTTTATTTTACAGCTACTGGCCGTAGTGCAATGAACGGAGTGATACAAAGGTTTCATTCAACCATAATCGAAATGTATCGTATCACGAAGTTCGAACAAATGCACCTACCCGTTCCTGACCTAATCCAAGCTTTAGTATATAAATATAATTCACCCATTCATTCCTCTATCAAATATACTCCGTACGAAGTGATCCTACCATCCACTCGTTCCTCCATAATCTGCAAACAAGTCATTGTTGACAGACAACCATAGACAGGGTAGACAACCAACCAATAGTAGGTATCGATTTAGGCCCAGCTAAGATCGACAGTTACAATTACATCTATCATTATAATATTACAGCATACAAAATTTAAACGGAATCGATAAGAATCGATTTAAAAAAAAATAGAAACCAATCAGCTGATCATCATTATACAAAATCAGTGTGAACATTTAAATTCATTGCTTAGGAAACTTCTGCCCAATAAACGTTTCAAACGTTGGGACTCAGAAGGAATTGCTTGGATATATTTAGCAGGAATTTCCTAAGCTAACGACCTACGACTAATCAATAGCTTGCTAATGGACTTAGTTGATAATAATAATAAACAAATAATATTGATGGTTATTTGTGTATTATTATTATCAACTAAGTCCATTAGCAAGCTATTGATTAGTCGTAGGTCGTTAGCTTAGGAAATTCCTGCTAAATATATCCAAGCAATTCCTTCTGAGTCCCAACGTTTGAAACGTTTATTGGGCAGAAGTTTCCTAAAAAACGGATCACGGATCAATATTAAAATAACAGATTTAGCTTCCAGTACATCCAAAGTAATGAAACAATTCCGATCAGAATCAGTTGAAATTTTTTCTATTAACATTTACATACGCCTGGAAAAAATCCACAGAGTGATAGTTTTGCTGATTAAGACCCCGAAGCTTGAACTCAGAATATTCAGAAATATGTGACTCCATCCTGTGTTGTATCACCAAGGGAAAGTTCATTTGGTCCACAACACATATATAGTCCACAAGAACAATAGTTACAGGGATGGCAATCTGATCCCATACATTTTCCCGATTAGCTCCATAGAGTTGGACGAGTCTGAGTGTCTACCCAAGTAAGCATTTGTTGCCGTATCGCCGCTCACCAGCGTCGTCAGCAGTTCGGGTCAATGCATGAAATTGCCCCAATTATTCAAGTCGGTTCAATGTCTGCGGTTCAAAGTAACAGAAATAAAGCAATTTGGCAATCGATCGTCTAACACCTTCTTTCCTACAAGAAAGAAAAGGTTAACTCGCGTAACACGAACAGCATTAGGAACCAATCACAGGATCTAATGGATATTCTTCTCGATTAAATTCTTAAACATTACATACTCACTGTGCGATACTGTGCCTTAGCTTCCTAGCACAAACTCCAATTATCGATCTTACCATAACCTGCAAAATATAATGATGGTAAATTAATGCAAGCAAATGATGATACTTCGAACATACCAAGCAACTTACGCCCCGGTATTTGCCATATCACTACTGAGCTTTCAAGCCAGTTGCAATGTTCTATTTTGCATCCTCAAAAGAACAAATGAAAATAGTGACAATCTGCGTAATAAAAGCTTCGACACAAAACGGCTTGATTCTCATTTGGCACAACACAAACTCAAAACCACCCAAAAACACACCACAATACCGAACGAATTTCCATACACATATCACAAGCACAACGATTGGTAATTTATTTTTCACATTCACTTCACTACAATGCACCAATTTGCTCAAATTGCTTATCCGATATAATATACCGGTGCAACACTGTCGTCCAAAACCTGGCTCTAGCAAAATGGCTGCCTTTTGTTCTCTCTTCTATGAGCGTTTAGATAAATACCCTGTTGACAAAATCGCCTTAACAACCACTACTAAAGGAGTTTTCGATACAAATTAGCCTCAATAACACCTGAGTTGGCAGATTTGGTCAATAGGATGCACATGGCCGATAATTCAACCGAAGAGAAACCAACCAAGCGGCAGACAATCGTAAACGTCAAATGAAATAAGACGTTTTAAAATACATCAAACTCGATTATTCAAGGTTAACCCTTAAGTAGGCAACAAAACACTCGTGTATTTTTTGAACATAAAATTACAATAAGTTTTGATTCATTGCTTGTATTGATATGGAATTTTCAAAAGTCACCCAACTTTTTTATTTCCAAGTTTTTGGAGCAAAGATTGTAATTGTCAACAGCAGTTAGTATTTTATTTGGATTTATTTTAAAATTTACCACGTAAGTTATCTACTAGCATGCCCGGTTATTCCACACATTTCGTTTATGGAATGACTTTTCTCTTCTTCTACTTCACGCATTATGCTTGTTTTCGAATCAAATTCAATGAATTCAAAATTTCAAATGGATCGTCAGTTCTATCATAACATTAAAAACAGAATGAATAACGAACGCGTTCGGGCACAACGGTCAGACAGAAACATGACGAAGAGCAATTCGTCAAAAGCGGCTGGTGTCATTGCTCGGTGGCATGCCACTAGTTGCAAGGGAAATGTATGAAATGAAAACAGGGATCGTGTTCATCGATCTAGAAAAATCATACAATGATGTCAAAACAAAAACCCTGATTGGAAAAATGATAGAATCAAATGTCCCATCAGAAATTACAAATTGGACAAACGCTTTCCTAAAAAACAGAACCACAACATTAGAATGCATCAACACAATCCTCAAAAAACTTATCACAGACGGACTACCACAAGGTGACGTCATGTCCCCAGCCCTTTTCAATATATATACCAAAGTCATACACTACCAAATTAACAACCACAACACAACTTAGGTTAGTAAAATGTTGCAACCATTCGACGAGGCACCTTCGGCTTGCTCTTTTTTACGACGGAACACTTGAAGGACGCTCATTTCGCTCATGGGTAAACCCGTCTCTGATTGTGAATTTTAATGTGTGCTGGCTGTTGCATCTGAATATTTGTGGTTAGCACTAGTTGAAGACACGAAAAATTCAGAACATATTGGTCATACATCATACATATTGGTGATATGTAACTGTTGAATAAAAAATAAACATATTTTATTCGTAAGGAACGGCCTGATCGCGTTGCTAAATATACATTCTATGTTATGTTATTATTTTCCAACATAATCTATAATTTAGTATTTATCGGTAAAAATGTTCGACAAACATTTCCTAAGCCGTTTTTCTCCATTGAGCAACCACAAAGTTCCGTAAAGTACCATGTGCTGCTTAAGAAACCTTACAGTTCCATTAAGTACCATGCTTCGTTTATAAACAAGCCTCATAGTTCCATCGAATTCTAGGTGCAAGTAGAAAAGCTTCATAGTTCCATCGGGTTCCACGCTTTTTTTTAACAAGCTTCAAAGTTCAACCGTAGTTCGATTTTTCCTGAAGCAGCCTACAAACAGCTAGAGGGCTCGAATCGAAGATGTGAACACATATAAATATTTAGGTACAATAATAGACAAAAAAAAGCATATAGAACACATTAAAATCAATGCAAGCAAAAGACTAAACGTACTCAAAATACGATGCGCCAGAAAAAATAACACATATCCTCCATAAGCCCTAACCATATCACAAAATAAGATAAACAACAAATACACGTATACAGATCTGATAAAAATATTCCAAAACGAAATGAAGGAACAAACTATAGAATGGTACACCACATCCACAAGAGAGAAAGGAATTTTTTTGCAGAACTACATAGTGATTTCAAATTCAAACTATGGTATAAACACACACTACTCAAAGCACATGAAGTCAAATAAAATAGCAAATAAAATCCTAGCGGGACATGATCTATCATAATACTGGCTAGAAAAAATGAGCATAATACAAAATGGTACCTGTGAAATATGCAACGAACCAAACAACGGATTGCATAAAATCTTTGTATGTCCAAAATAAAACAAAGAGAAAAACATACAACACGCCATAAATACAAAATCTTTACTTCCAACAAGAATAGATATCCTTTAAATTATTTGATACATATTTAAGTATTTATTCATTCATCTTAAATTATTAATTTATTTATTTATTTGTTAGCACGCATCAAATTAATTTAGATAAACAATCAAATAGACTCCCTCCAAACTGATATTCAAAAAAAAAAAATCTTCACACAACCCAAATAAAAAAACCACAATGTCTTGGAAAAACTAGAAGAAATCTATACTTATTTTGGTTTACCTACGGAAGTTTGTTCGAACCACGGTCCACCGTTCAATTCTTCTGGGTTTATGGAAGGATGTTAGGCTAATGACATCAAGGTGTTGAAATCACCGCCTTATCATCCGCAGTCAAATGGATTAGCGGAGAGCGGAGTTCAGACGATTAAGAAAGTGTTGAAGAAGTATTTGATTGATGAACAATTGAGACCAATACCATTACAGCGCAAATTAAATCGAATATTATTTAATCATCGTAACAATCCATCTACTTCTGCAGGTAAAACACCTTCATCATTAGTTTTTTGCTATGTACCAAGAACATTACTAAACACGAGCAATCCAGTTAAATTAGAAATTCTAAATGATGAAAGATACGTCCCTAAACCTCAAACCCCTCCCTCCTCCAGTGTCCAAGCCAGTAGATACAGTATCACACGCGAAAGGAGATAAAGTTTTGTATAGGAATCATCCTGAGGATTTGGTAAGATGGATTCCAGCCTTAGTATTGGAAAAAATAAGTAGCAATAGATACTTGATAAATGTTCACGGAAATGTGCGAATAGTACACACAAATCAAATTAGAACATCCGATCTATCGGATGAATTTCATCCCATAGTACCCATAGTCAGTACACCGGTAGGAAAAGAAAAAACAACAGTAAAGGTGACAGACAAACAAAAGGTTAGTTCGAAACGAAAACGAAGTGAATCCAAATCTCCTAAATTAAGAAGATCCAAAAGAATACGGGACAGGATAAGGAAAAACTAAATTTAGTAGCTTGTGAACGTAATTGACATTGTTTGTTAGAGTATCTAAAGTCTCATTTAAAGCTGGGAGAAGTGTTATGTATTGAAAATAGTGATTAGTTACGCATACTAACCATAGTTGATAAGGTAAGCGATTTCACTAACACCCATATAGAAAATCTTGAATAAAAGGAGCCTCAGCCTCCACGGAGATCATTCCGAATCGTGACGACAATAAAGAAAGATCTCCAGAATACCACAACCACCAGGGCTCTGGCCACGTCGGGTCCGTTACCGGCGAAACACGAAATAAAGATACGTTATACAAACATAACAACCTTATGATGTGGTAGAAATACCCAGCGATCAAACGTGCGTGGTTAAATATGGAAAGAAAGCTGGACAAATTACACAACAATCGGTTGGAAAAGTTTGAAAAGTAAAGTATTAAGAAAGTATCTAGATTAAGTTAGTTCGTAAGTAATTATTACGAATGATAGATTTAAGGAGAGACGAAAAAAAAGCAATAATCGATTAAGCTAGCACTTAACGGTTCTACACAACGCTATGCACTAGAACTAGAATTATTGCGGCACACGACAGCAGGGTTGAATTGAAGAATCGAATTTGAAGGATGATATGGGAAGACAGGAGGAATCGTAGTTGGTTCAGTGGCTTCAGTCATGTCACATTTCGAAGCGTTGGTTGAAACGACTACCAGATTGATATGGTAACAGCGGGTGGGTTAACCAGGTCCACATGATGTTGATTGAGATCGGAAAGAGTTGAGGTGAAGTATCAGGGACCACCGAGGGTTACCAGCAGAAACAGTTGAAATCTACGGTTAAGTTAAAGGCGGTTAAAAGCGTCAGAAACGAATACTGCAGAATGAAGTCACAGAGTACATGCGGTTTTACTGCGTGCGTACACAATAATAAGCCGACAGCAGGACAGAAAAGAACAGCAATCCTTTTCTACTCTGGATCTATAGCTTCAGGGTTCCACCAAATCAGAATGAAAGAATCGGACATAGAAAAAACTGCATTTGCCATTAATAATGGTAAATATGAATTAAAAACGCTCAAGAAATCTTCTTGAGAGCAATTGATGATGTGTTGCGAAATTTTATAGGGAAAACTTGCTATGTCAATATAGACGATGTAAAAGTTTTTGGTAGGAATTTAGAGAAACATTTTAAAAATTTGAACACCATCTTGAACACGCTTAACCAAGCAGGATTGAAAATTCAATTAGATAAGTCAGAATTCTTCAAGAAAGAAGTAGAATTTCTCGGTTTTGTTTGCTCTGACGTAATAAAACCTTATCAGAATAAAATCGGAGTAATTTATAAATACTCCATTCCCAAAAACATGAAAAAACTTCGTGCTTTTCTGGGATTGATGGGCTATTATCGGCGATTTGTCAAAGATTTTGTTAAAATCGCAAAACCTTTGAAAACATTTTAAGAGGGAAGGGTTCTGACACATCAAAACAAAACAAATCATTAACTCAGCAAGAAGCAGAATGTTTCAATAAACTGAAGCAAATATTATCGTCAAATGATATTCTTATCTATTCCGATTTCAATAAACCATTCATTCTGACTACCGATGCTTCAGATTTTGCTGTTGGAGCTGTGTTCTCCCAAGGTGAATTAGGCAAAGATAGACCTGTTCACTAAAAGAAAACAGGAGTAGAAGGAAAATAAGTTTGGAGAATTTTGCGTACATATTATTTTCCGAAGCTGCTCTCCAAAATCAAACATATTGTTTCAAATTGCAGCATATTTAGTTATTTTTTAGTATGAGGGCTCTACGCCGTATTGTCCAATTGCAGCATATGTAATGAAAACAAATAAGTGTCTCCAACAAGAGACACCGATTCCAACATTCCAGCATTCAAAATTGCACATATAGATAAAATGTTTTTGGAGAATCATTATTTCTTAACTTGTATAGACAAATTTTCATAATTCGCTCAAGTTAAGTTGATTGCTATTAAAATACCTCCCACCTCAGATACTAGTTACGGATGGCGAAAAATCATTTGGCACTCAGAATTTAACCAACTTTTGTTAAAACTTCAAATTCAAGTTTATTTTACAGCTACTGGCCGTAGTGCAATGAACGGAGTGATACAAAGGTTTCATTCAACCATAATCGAAATGTATCGTATCACGAAGTTCGAACAAATGCACCTACCCGTTCCTGACCTAATCCAAGCTTTAGTATATAAATATAATTCACCCATTCATTCCTCTATCAAATATACTCCGTACGAAGTGATCCTACCATCCACTCGTTCCTCCATAATCTGCAAACAAGTCATTGTTGACAGACAACCATAGACAGGGTAGACAACCAACCAATAGTAGGTATCGATTTAGGCCCAGCTAAGATCGACAGTTACAATTACATCTATCATTATAATATTACAGCATACAAAATTTAAACGGAATCGATAAGAATCGATTTAAAAAAAAATAGAAACCAATCAGCTGATCATCATTAGACAAAATCAGTGTGAACATTTAAATTCATTGCTTAGGAAACTTCTGCCCAATAAACGTTTCAAACGTTGGGACTCAGAAGGAATTGCTTGGATATATTTAGCAGGAATTTCCTAAGCTAACGACCTACGACTAATCAATAGCTTGCTAATGGACTTAGTTGATAATAATAATAAACAAATAATATTGATGGTTATTTGTGTATTATTATTATCAACTAAGTCCATTAGCAAGCTATTGATTAGTCGTAGGTCGTTAGCTTAGGAAATTCCTGCTAAATATATCCAAGCAATTCCTTCTGAGTCCCAACGTTTGAAACGTTTATTGGGCAGCAGTTTCCTAAAAAACGGATCACGGATCAATATTAAAATAACAGATTTAGCTTCCAGTACATCCAAAGTAATGAAACAATTCCGATCAGAATCAGTTGAAATTTTTTCTATTAACTTTTACATACGCCTGGAAAAAATCCACAGAGTGATAGTTTTGCTGATTAAGACCCCGAAGCTTGAACTCAGAATATTCAGAAATATGTGACTCCATCCTGTGTTGTATCACCAAGGGAAAGTTCATTTGGTTCACAACACATATATAGTCCACAAGAACAATAGTTACAGGGATGGCAATCTGATCCCATACATTTTCCCGATTAGCTCCATAGAGTTGGACGAGTCTGAGTGTCTACCCAAGTAAGCATTTGTTGCCGTATCGCCGCTCACCAGCGTCGTCAGCAGTTCGGGTCAATGCATGAAATTGCCCCAATTATTCAAGTCGGTTCAATGTCTGCGGTTCAAAGTAACAGAAATAAAGCAATTTGGCAATCGATCGTCTAACACCTTCTTTCCTACAAGAAAGAAAAGGTTAACTCGCGTAACACGAACAGCATTAGGAACCAATCACACGATCTAATGGATATTCTTCTCGATTAAATTCTTAAACATTACATACTCACTGTGCGATACTGTGCCTTAGCTTCCTAGCACAAACTCCAATTATCGATCTTACCATAACCTGCAAAATATAATGATGGTAAATTAATGCAAGCAAATGATGATACTTCGAACATACCAAGCAACTTACGCCCCGGTATTTGCCATATCACTACTGAGCTTTCAAGCCAGTTGCAATGTTCTATTTTGCATCCTCAAAAGAACAAATGAAAATAGTGACAATCTGCGTAATAAAAGCTTCGACACAAAACGACTTGATTCTCATTTGGCACAACACAAACTCAAAACCACCCAAAAACACACCCCAATACCGAACGAATTTCCATACACATATTACAAGCACAACGATTGGTAATTTATTTTTCACATTCACTTCACTACAATGCACCAATTTGCTCAAATTGCTTATCCGATATAATATACCGGTGCAACACTGTCGTCCAAAACCTGGCTCTAGCAAAATGGCTGCCTTTTGTTCTCTCTTCTATGAGCGTTTAGATAAATACCCTGTTGACAAAATCGCCTTAACAACCACTACTAAAGGAGTTTTCGATACAAATTAGCCTCAATAACACCTGAGTTGGCAGATTTGGTCAATAGGATGCACATGGCCGATAATTCAACCGAAGAGAAACCAACCAAGCGGCAGACAATCGTAAACGTCAAATGAAATAAGACGTTTTAAAATACATCAAACTCGATTATTCAAGGTTAACCCTTAAGTAGGCAACAAAACACTCGTGTATTTTTTGAACATAAAATTACAATAAGTTTTGATTCATTGCTTGTATTGATATGGAATTTTCAAAAGTCACCCATCTTTTTTATTTCCAAGTTTTTGGAGCAAAGATTGTAATTGTCAACAGCAGTTAGTATTTTATTTGGATTTATTTTAAAATTTACCACATAAGTTATCTACTAGCATGCCCGGTTATTCCACACATTTCTTTTATGGAATGACTTTTCTCTTCTTCTACTTCACGCATTATGCTTGTTTTCGAATCAAATTCAATGAATTCAAAATTTCAAATGGATCGTCAGTTCTATCATAACATTAAAAACAGAATGAATAACGAACGCGTTCGGGCACAACGGTCAGACAGAAACATGACGAAGAGCAATTCGTCAAAAGCGGCTGGTGTCATTGCTCGGTGGCATGCCACTAGTTGCAAGGGAAATGTATGAAATGAAAACAGGGATCGTGTTCATCGATCTAGAAAAATCATACAATGATGTCAAAACAAAAACCCTGATTGGAAAAATGATAGAATCAAATGTCCCATCAGAAATTACAAATTGGACAAACGCTTTCCTAAAAAACAGAACCACAACATTAGAATGCAACAACACAATCCTCAAAAAACTTATCACAGACGGACTACCACAAGGTGACGTCATGTCCCCAGCCCTTTTCAATATATATACCAAAGTCATACACTACCAAATTAACAACCACAACACAACTTAGGTTAGTAAAATGTTGCAACCATTCGACGAGGCACCTTCGGCTTGCTCTTTTGTACGACGGAACACTTGAAGGACGCTCATTTCGCTCATGGGTAAACCCGTCTCTGATTGTGAATTTTAATGTGTGCTGGCTGTTGCATCTGAATATTTGTGGTTAGCACTAGTTGAAGACACGAAAAATTCAGAACATATTGGTCATACATCATACATATTGGTCATATGTAACTGTTGAATAAAAAATAAACATATTTTATTCGTAAGGAACGGCCTGATCGCGTTGCTAAATATACATTCTATGTTATGTTATTATTTTCCAACATAATCTATAATTTAGTTTTTATCGGTAAAAATGTTCGACAAACATTTCCTAAGCCGTTTTTCTCCATTGAGCAACCACAAAGTTCCATAAAGTACCATGTGCTGCTTAAGAAACCTTACAGTTCCATTAAGTACCATGCTTCGTTTATAAACAAGCCTCATAGTTCCATCGAATTCTAGGTGCAAGTAGAAAAGCTTCATAGTTCCATCGGGTTCCACGCTTTTTTTTAACAAGCTTCAAAGTTCAACCGTAGTTCGATTTTTCCTGAAGCAGCCTACAAACAGCTAGAGGGCTCGAATCGAAGATGTGAACACATATAAATATTTAGGTACAATAATAGACAAAAAAAGCATATAGAACACATTAAAATCAATGCAAGCAAAAGACTAAACGTACTCAAAATACGATGCGCCAGAAAAAATAACACATATCCTCCATAAGCCCTAACCATATCACAAAATAAGATAAACAACAAATACACGTATACAGATCTGATAAAAATATTCCAAAACGAAATGAAGGAACAAACTATAGAATGGTACACCACATCCACAAGAGAGAAAGGAATTTTTTTGCAGAACTACATAGTGATTTCAAATTCAAACTATGGTATAAACACACACTACTCAAAGCACATGAAGTCAAATAAAATAGCAAATAAAATCCTAGCGGGACATGATCTATCATAATACTGGCTAGAAAAAATGAGCATAATACAAAATGGTACCTGTGAAATATGCAACGAACCAAACACCGGATTGCATAAAATCTTTGTATGTCCAAAATAAAACAAAGAGAAAAACATACAACACGCCATAAATACAAAATCTTTACTTCCAACAAGAATAGATATCCTTTAAATTATTTGATACATATTTAAGTATTTATTCATTCATCTTAAATTATTAATTTATTTATTTATTTGTTAGCACGCATCAAATTAATTTAGAAAAACAATCAAATAGACTCCCTCCAAACTGATATTCAAAAAAAAATCTTCACACAACCCAAATAAAAAAACCACAATGTCTTGGAAAAACTAGAAGAAATCTATACTTATTTTGGTTTACCTACGGAAGTTTGTTCGAACCACGGTCCACCGTTCAATTCTTCTGGGTTTATGGAAGGATGTTAGGCTAATTACATCAAGGTGTTGAAATCACCGCCTTATCATCCGCAGTCAAATGGATTAGCGGAGAGCGGAGTTCAGACGATTAAGAAAGTGTTGAAGAAGTATTTGATTGATGAACAATTGAGACCAATACCATTACAGCGCAAATTAAATCGAATATTATTTAATTATCGTAACAATCCATCTACTTCTGCAGGTAAAACACCTTCATCATTAGTTTTTTGCTATGTACCAAGAACATTACTAAACACGAGCAATCCAGTTAAATTAGAAATTCTAAATGATGAAAGATACGTCCCTAAACCTCAAACCCCTCCCTCCTCCAGTGTCCAAGCCAGTAGATACAGTATCACACGCGAAAGGAGATAAAGTTTTGTATAGGAATCATCATGAGGATTTGGTAAGATGGATTCCAGCCTTAGTATTGGAAAAAATAAGTAGCAATAGATACTTGATAAATGTTCACGGAAATGTGCGAATAGTACACACAAATCAAATTAGAACATCCGATCTATCGGATGAATTTCATCCCATAGTACCCATAGTCAGTACACCGGTAGGAAAAGACAAAACAACAGTAAAGGTGACAGACAAACAAAAGGTTAGTTCGAAACGAAAACGAAGTGAATCCAAATCTCCTAAATTAAGAAGATCCAAAAGAATACGGGACAGGATAAGGAAAAACTAAATTTAGTAGCTTGTGAACGTAATTGACATTGTTTGTTAGAGTATCTAAAGTCTCATTTAAAGCTGGGAGCAGTGTTATGTATTGAAAATAGTGATTAGTTACGCATACTAACCATAGTTGATAAGGTAAGCGATTTCACTAACACCCCCATAGAAAATCTTGAATAAAAGGAGCCTCAGCCTCCACGGAGATCATTCCGAATCGTGACGACAATAAAGAAAGATCTCCAGAATACCACAACCACCAGGGCTCTGGCCACGTCGGGTCCGTTACCGGCGAAACACGAAATAAAGATACGTTATACAAACATAACAACCTTATGATGTGGTAGAAATACCCAGCGATCAAACGTGCGTGGTTAAATATGGAAAGAAAGCTGGACAAATTACACAACAATCGGTTGGAAAAGTTTGAAAAGTAAAGTATTAAGAAAGTATCTAGATTAAGTTAGTTCGTAAGTAATTATTACGAATGATAGATTTAAGGAGAGACGAAAAAAAAGCAATAATCGATTAAGCTAGCACTTAACGGTTCTACACAACGCTATGCACTAGAACTAGAATTATTGCGGCACACGACAGCAGGGTTGAATTGAAGAATCGAATTTGAAGGATGATATGGGAAGACAGGATGAATCGTAGTTGGTTGTGGCTTCAGTCATGTCACATTTCGAAGCGTTGGTTGAAACGACTACCAGATTGATATGGTAACAGCGGGTGGGTTAACCAGGTTCACATGATGTTGATTGAGATCGGAAAGAGTTAAGGTGAAGTATCAGGGACCACCGAGGGTTACCAGCAGAAACAGTTGAAATCTACGGTTAAGATAAAGGCGGTTAAAAGCGTCAGAAACGAATACTGCAGAATGAAGTCACAGAGTACATGCGGTTTTACTGCGTGCGTACACAATAATAAGCCGACAGCAGGACAGAAAAGAACAGCAATCCTTTTCTACTCTGGATCTATAGCTTCAGGGTTCCACCAAATCAGAATGAAAGAATCGGACATAGAAAAAACTGCATTTGCCATTAATAATGGTAAATATGAATTAAAAACGCTCAAGAAATCTTCTTGAGAGCAATTGATGATGTGTTGCGAAATTTTATAGGGAAAACTTGCTATGTCAATATAGACGATGTAAAAGTTTTTGGTAGGAATTTAGAGAAACATTTTAAAAATTTGAACACCATCTTGAACACGCTTAACCAAGCAGGATTGAAAATTCAATTAGATAAGTCAGAATTCTTCAAGAAAGAAGTAGAATTTCTCGGTTTTGTTTGCTCTGACGTAATAAAACCTTATCAGAATAAAATCGGAGTAATTTATAAATACTCCATTCCCAAAAACATGAAAAAACTTCGTGCTTTTCTGGGATTGATGGGCTATTATCGGCGATTTGTCAAAGATTTTGTTAAAATCGCAAAACCTTTGAAAACATTTTAAGAGGGAAGGGTTCTGACACATCAAAACAAAACAAATCATTAACTCAGCAAGAAGCAGAATGTTTCAATAAACTGAAGCAAATATTATCGTCAAATGATATTCTTATCTATTCCGATTTCAATAAACCATTCATTCTGACTACCGATGCTTCAGATTTTGCTGTTGGAGCTGTGTTCTCCCAAGGTGAATTAGGCAAAGATAGACCTGTTCACTAAAAGAAAACAGGAGTAGAAGGAAAATAAGTTTGGAGAATTTTGCGTACATATTATTTTCCGAAGCTGCTCTCCAAAATCAAACATATTGTTTCAAATTGCAGCATATTTAGTTATTTTTTAGTATGAGGGCTCTACGCCGTATTGTCCAATTGCAGCATATGTAATGAAAACAAATAAGTGTCTCCAACAAGAGACACCGATTCCAACATTCCAGCATTCAAAATTGCACATATAGATAAAATGTTTTTGGAGAATCATTATTTCTTAACTTGTATAGACAAATTTTCATAATTCGCTCAAGTTAAGTTGATTGCTATTAAAATACCTCCCACCTCAGATACTAGTTACGGATGGCGAAAAATCATTTGGCACTCAGAATTTAACCAACTTTTGTTAAAACTTCAAATTCAAGTTTATTTTACAGCTACTGGCCGTAGTGCAATGAACGGAGTGATACAAAGGTTTCATTCAACCATAATCGAAATGTATCGTATCACGAAGTTCGAACAAATGCACCTACCCGTTCCTGACCTAATCCAAGCTTTAGTATATAAATATAATTCACCCATTCATTCCTCTATCAAATATACTCCGTACGAAGTGATCCTACCATCCACTCGTTCCTCCATAATCTGCAAACAAGTCATTGTTGACAGACAACCATAGACAGGGTAGACAACCAACCAATAGTAGGTATCGATTTAGGCCCAGCTAAGATCGACAGTTACAATTACATCTATCATTATAATATTACAGCATACAAAATTTAAACGGAATCGATAAGAATCGATTTAAAAAAAAATAGAAACCAATCAGCTGATCATCATTAGACAAAATCAGTGTGAACATTTAAATTCATTGCTTAGGAAACTTCTGCCCAATAAACGTTTCAAACGTTGGGACTCAGAAGGAATTGCTTGGATATATTTAGCAGGAATTTCCTAAGCTAACGACCTACGACTAATCAATAGCTTGCTAATGGACTTAGTTGATAATAATAATAAACAAATAATATTGATGGTTATTTGTGTATTATTATTATCAACTAAGTCCATTAGCAAGCTATTGATTAGTCGTAGGTCGTTAGCTTAGGAAATTCCTGCTAAATATATCCAAGCAATTCCTTCTGAGTCCCAACGTTTGAAACGTTTATTGGGCAGCAGTTTCCTAAAAAACGGATCACGGATCAATATTAAAATAACAGATTTAGCTTCCAGTACATCCAAAGTAATGAAACAATTCCGATCAGAATCAGTTGAAATTTTTTCTATTAACATTTGTTAATTGTAAGCAACGTTTGGCACACCTCTAGTATAGTGACATTGTTAATTATAAGCAACGTTTGGCACACCTATAGTATAGTTACATTGATGTGACGTTTCACATCTAGGTTTAGTACATCTTGGTGACGGTCAGATGTATATATATCGAGTATACAAGCAATTTGATTGCAGTAGCAACTGGACAACAAATAAAGAACAGTGTGAAAACTAGCAAGTGTCTTTTGTGTCATATTTCGTTCAACAGGTTATGGGCCCAGTCCAAGTGGCTTAAGAAAACAATGGCTTTCCAAATAGTGCTCCCACGTTTGGGAGAAGACAATTTTGAAATTTGGAAATTCCGGGTGGAGATGGAATTGATTCGGCAGGATTTGGCCAGCTACATCACAGAGGTCAAGCCGGAAATGCCGAATGCGAAATGGATAGCCGGTGATGCAAAAGCGCGTGCAGTGATTAGTTCCACGGTTGAGGACAGCCAGGTAGTTTACATATGAAATAAAACTACAGCCAAAGAAATTTGGGACACTCTTTGCTCGGTGCATGAGAGTAGCGGTCTGCCGTCGGTTCTATGTGTGTTGAGAAAATTGTGTACGTTAAGGCTGAGTGAAGGTGGCAATCTTCCTGCTCATCTAAGTGAGATGGTGAAATTGCACACGCGACTTGAGATGGTGGGCGAAGGGCTGAAAGATCGTGTATTCATGGCAATGATTTTGTCCAGCCTCCCACCGTCATATGGTAACTTAATAGTTGCTTTGGAAAATCGGCCGGAGGCCGAACTGACGTCGGAATTTGCGATGAGTAAGTTGCGGGAAGAATTCAAACGTCGAACGGAAAATGAAGTCGGCAGTGCGTCACCGGAAGTTAAAGCCCTTCACGCGAATTCACCAAAACGACACGGTCCAGTATGCTATCATTGCCGGAAACCAGGGCATTTTCGGAAGGATTGCTTCTTGCTAAAGAAGCGTAAAACAGGACAAAAAGCCGTTGCAAATTTTTCGTCAGTGAAGTGCGAAAATGGTTGGGTCATAGATAGCGGTGCGAGTAGGCATATGTGTGGTGACCCGAATCTAATAAAAGGTGTAGTGAAGCATCAGGCTAGTGATGTAGTTTCCATCACGTTGGTGGATGGGAAAATAATAAAATCCGCGGGAATCGGAAATGGTGTGATTCGTGGTATTAGTGACAAAGGAATTGCTTTCCAAATTGTGGTCAAAGACATTTTGTACGTTCCCAATTTGAACAGTAACCTATTGTCGGTATCTCGTTTGTGTGCCGAGGGCTATAATGTTATGTTCACGAAAGATATGTGCAACATTATTAAGAACGACAAAATAGTGATGCAAGGTTTTTTGAACGGAAACATTTACGTGCAAAACCAAGAGTCGGCGTATATAGTGCGAACGGGACAGCATAACGATCATTGTTGGCATTTGTGGCATGAGCGTTTCGGGCATAGAGAACATTCCGCGATTAAGTTGCTGTTTGAAAACAATCTAGTGACAGGTGCGAAAGTGCGTTCGTGTCCGGAAAAGTTTACATGCGAAACGTGTGCGGAAGGCAAGCTTTCACGTGCAAAGTTTCCGAAAGCTTCAGAGCGTCAATCTAAAGAAATTTTAGATCTAGTGCACAGTGATGTATGCGGTCCAATGCCGAAGGAAACACCAAGTGGAAATCGTTATTTCGTTACGATGATTGACGATTTTAGCCGGTATACGACAGTTTACCTAGTTAAATCAAAGACCGAGGTACCAGACAAGATAATCGATTTTGTGATTCTAATGCGTAACCAGTTTGGCAAGATACCGAAAATAATACGGTCAGATGGAGGTGGTGAGTTTTGTAACGAGAAATTAAGATCCTTTTATCGGAAGCAAGGCATTTTAATGCAAACATCCACTCCATACACGCCGCAACAGAATGGTGTAGCAGAAAGAAAAAATCGATATCTGGAAGAGATGGTGACGGCAATGTTGCTGGGTGCAAAATTAGACACAAAATTCTGGGGAGAAGCAGTATTGTGTGCTAATTATTTGCAGAACAGATTGCCTTCAAGTTCGGTGAACGGTACCCCGTATGAAAGGTGGTTCGGTACAAAACCACGGGTAGATCATCTTCGTGTGTTCGGTTGTGGTGCATGGGTGCATATTCCAAAAATAAAACGTGAAAAGTTTGCTAGCAAAGCTCGAAAGTTAAAATTCGTAGGATATTGTGAGCAACAAAAAGGTTACCGTTTTGTTGATCTGGCAAACGATCGAATCACAATAAGCCGTGATGTGAAGTTTTTGGAAAAAGAGAACAAACAGTCGGTCAGCACAAGTGAGTGTACAAAGCCAAGTGTTATAGTTTACGAGGAAATTGGCGCAGAGCAAAAGGCCGACGAGTGTATTGAGTCGAACGATCGCGATCATTCCATACGATCCTTTGGTTCTGAAGACTCATTGTTCCTTGATACAACTACTGGCTTTGCGGAACAAGTGGAAGACGACAACAACGAAGAGGAAGCAGTGTCATCAGTTCGGCAAAATCGAGGAAAGCGGCCTGCTTATTTGGACGACTACGTGGTTGGTATGGCGAAGGAAGTCGAAGACGAACCGAAAACGTGGCGTGCAGCAATAAATTCATCAAATGCGCGTTCCTGGAAGACAGCGATGGATGACGAAATCAAGTCGCATGCAAAGAACGGTACGTGGGATTTGGTGGAGCCGCCATCAGGTAAGAAAGTTATCGGAAGCCGTTGGGTTTTCAAAAAGAAAAAGAACGAAAAAGGAGAAGTGATTCGTTTTAAAGCGCGGATTGTGGCGCAGGGCTTTAGCCAAGTTTACGGCACCGATTACGACGAAACGTGTGCTCCGGTTACTAGATACAATACGGTACGCACGTTGCTTGCGATTGCAGGAAGAGATAAATTGTTTGCAAAACATCTCGATGTAGCTACAGCATATCTTCACGGGAATATAGATGAAGAAATATATATGCGTCAACCTCCTGGTTACGAAAAAGTTGGACAAGAAGGGAAAGTTTGCCGCTTAAGGAGGAGCATATATGGCTTAAAACAATCAGCAAGATGCTGGAACAAAACACTATGCAATGTAATCGAAAAGTTAGGTTTTGTGGCGAGTAAAGCGGATCCATGTTTATTTACGCGTTTATACAATAATATATTAACATATTTGGTAGTATATGTGGATGATTTGTTGGTTGTTGGTAAAGATGAGAATGAAATAACAACTGTCTATAAACAATTGAAGAATCATTTTGATATCAATATGTTAGGAGAAATTAAAAATTTTTTGGGACTGCAGGTATTAAGAAATAAAGAAGGCGTTTTTTTGCCTTGGCGCTCAAAACCATATTGATGATCTGATTACGAAACTCGGTTTGCAGGATGCAAAAGAGGCAAAGACCCCGATGGATCAAGGTTTCTTACGCGATGAGAAACCTAGCGCGATCTTAAAAGATGGTACGCAGTATAGAAGCGTTGTAGGCAGTTTATTATATATCGCGAATAGTGCCAGACCAGATATTGCTGCATGTGTTGGAATATTAGGAAGAAAATTTAATGAACCAACCGAGAAGGACTATGTAGCGGCAAAACGAGTGGTGAGGTATTTAAAGGGTACAAAGAATTGCATGTTACATCTTGGAGGAAAAATGCATCAAAGTCTCGAAGCGTTTTCCGATGCAGATTGGGCAGGAGACGTAACTAGCAGGAAATCCACCACAGGCTTTATGATCCTTTACGCAGGTGGAGTTGTATCATGGGCTAGTAGACGCCAGAACTGTGTAAGCTTATCATCAATGGAGGCTGAATATTGCGCATTGACTGAAGTATGTCAAGAAATAGTTTGGCAAAGGCGTCTGTTACAAGATATGCGAGAAAACAATAGTGGGCCGATAACAATACACCAAGATAATCAATCATGTATGAGTTTTGCAGGATCGGGAAAAACTACTAGAAGATCAAAGCATATAGAAACAAAACAAAGCTATGTGAAGGATTTGATTGAACAAAAAGTAGTGACCCTGCGGTATTGTCCTACTGAAAATATGTTGGCAGATATATTTACTAAACCCTTAGGATCGGTTAAGCATTCAAAGTTTTGTAAGGGTTTGAATCTTTTATAGAGTGTGCAAAAGTTGAGGAGGAGTGTTAATTGTAAGCAACGTTTGGCACACCTCTAGTATAGTGTCATTGTTAATTATAAGCAACGTTTGGCACACCTATAGTATAGTTACATTGATGTGACGTTTCACATCTAGGTTTAGTACATCTTGGTGACGGTCAGATGTATATATATCGAGTATACAAGCAATTTGATTGCAGTAGCAACTGGACAACAAATAAAGAACAGTGTGAAAACTAGCAAGTGTCTTTTGTGTCATATTTCGTTCAACAACATTTACATACGCCTGGAAAAAATCCACAGAGTGATAGTTTTGCTGATTAAGACCCCGAAGCTTGAACTCAGAATATTCAGAAATATGTGACTCCATCCTGTGTTGTATCACCAAGGGAAAGTTCATTTGGTCCACAACACATATATAGTCCACAAGAACAATAGTTACAGGGATGGCAATCTGATCCCATACATTTTCCCGATTAGCTGCATAGAGTTGGACGAGTCTGAGCGTCTACCCAAGTAAGCATTTGTTGCCGTATCGCCACTCACCAGCGTCGTCAGCAGTCAGCAGGAATTGACCCAATTAATTCAAGTTGGTTCAATGTCTGCGGTTCAAAGTAACAGAAATAAAGCAATTTGGCAATCGATCGTCTAACACCTTCTTTCCTACAAGAAAGAAAAGGTTAACTCGCGTAACACGAACAGCATTAGGAACCAATCACACGATCTAATGGGTATTCTTCTCGATTACATTCTTAACCATTATACTCACTGTGCGATACTGTGCCATAGCTTCCTAGCACATACTCCATTTATCGATCTTACCATAATCTGCAAAATATAATGATGGTAAGTTAATGCAAGCAAATGATGATACTTCGAACATACCAAGCAACTTACGCCCCGGTATTTGCCATATCACTACTGAGCTTTCAAGCCAGTTGCAATGTTCTATTTTGCATCCTCAAAAGAACAAATGAAAATAGTGACAATCTGCGTAATAAAAGCTTCGACACAAAACGACTTGATTCTCATTTGGCACAACACAAACTCAAAACCACCCAAAAACACACCCCAATACCGAACGAATTTCCATACACATATTACAAGCACAACGATTGGTAATTTATTTTTCACATTCACTTCACTACAATGCACCAATTTGCTCAAATTGCTTATCCGATATAATATACCGGTGCAACACTGTCGTCCAAAACCTGGCTCTAGCAAAATGGCTGCCTTTTGTTCTCTCTTCTATGAGCGTTTAGATAAATACCCTGTTGACAAAATCGCCTTAACAACCACTACTAAAGGAGTTTTCGATACAAATTAGCCTCAATAACACCTGAGTTGGCAGATTTGGTCAATAGGATGCACATGGCCGATAATTCAACCGAAGAGAAACCAACCAAGCGGCAGACAATCGTAAACGTCAAATGAAATAAGACGTTTTAAAATACATCAAACTCGATTATTCAAGGTTAACCCTTAAGTAGGCAACAAAACACTCGTGTATTTTTTGAACATAAAATTACAATAAGTTTTGATTCATTGCTTGTATTGATATGGAATTTTCAAAAGTCACCCAACTTTTTTATTTCCAAGTTTTTGGAGCAAAGATTGTAATTGTCAACAGCAGTTAGTATTTTATTTGGATTTATTTTAAAATTTACCACGTAAGTTATCTACTAGCATGCCCGGTTATTCCACACATTTCGTTTATGGAATGACTTTTCTCTTCTACTTCACGCATTATGCTTGTTTTCGAATCAAATTCAATGAATTCAAAATTTCAAATGGATCGTCAGTTCTATCATAACATTAAAAACAGAATGAATAACGAACGCGTTCGGGCACAACGGTCAGACAGAAACATGACGAAGAGCAATTCGTCAAAAGCGGCTGGTGTCATTGCTCGGTGGCATGCCACTAGTTGCAAGGGAAATGTATGAAATGAAAACAGGGATCGTGTTCATCGATCTAGAAAAATCATACAATGATGTCAAAACAAAAACCCTGATTGGAAAAATGATAGAATCAAATGTCCCATCAGAAATTACAAATTGGACAAACGCTTTCCTAAAAAACAGAACCACAACATTAGAATGCAACAACACAATCCTCAAAAAACTTATCACAGACGGACTACCACAAGGTGACGTCATGTCCCCAGCCCTTTTCAATATATATACCAAAGTCATACACTACCAAATTAACAACCACAACACAACTTAGGTTAGTAAAATGTTGCAACCATTCGACGAGGCACCTTCGGCTTGCTCTTTTTTACGACGGAACACTTGAAGGACGCTCATTTCGCTCATGGGTAAACCCGTCTCTGATTGTGAATTTTTATGTGTGCTGGCTGTTGCATCTGAATATTTGTGGTTAGCACTAGTTGAAGACACGAAAAATTCAGAACATATTGGTCATACATCATACATATTGGTCATATGTAACTGTTGAATAAAAAATAAACATATTTTATTCGTAAGGAACGGCCTGATCGCGTTGCTAAATATACATTCTATGTTATGTTATTATTTTCCAACATAATCTATAATTTAGTTTTTATCGGTAAAAATGTTCGACAAACATTTCCTAAGCCGTTTTTCTCCATTGAGCAACCACAAAGTTCCATAAAGTACCATGTGCTGCTTAAGAAACCTTACAGTTCCATTAAGTACCATGCTTCGTTTATAAACAAGCCTCATAGTTCCATCGAATTCTAGGTGCAAGTAGAAAAGCTTCATAGTTCCATCGGGTTCCACGCTTTTTTTTAACAAGCTTCAAAGTTCAACCGTAGTTCGATTTTTCCTGAAGCAGCCTACAAACAGCTAGAGGGCTCGAATCGAAGATGTGAACACATATAAATATTTAGGTACAATAATAGACAATAAAAAGCATATAGAACACATTAAAATCAATGCAAGCAAAAGACTAAACGTACTCAAAATACGATGCGCCAGAAAAAATAACACATATCCTCCATAAGCCCTAACCATATCACAAAATAAGATAAACAACAAATACACGTATACAGATCTGATAAAAATATTCCAAAACGAAATGAAGGAACAAACTATAGAATGGTACACCACATCCACAAGAGAGAAAGGAATTTTTTTGCAGAACTACATAGTGATTTCAAATTCAAACTATGGTATAAACACACACTACTCAAAGCACATGAAGTCAAATAAAATAGCAAATAAAATCCTAGCGGGACATGATCTATCATAATACTGGCTAGAAAAAATGAGCATAATACAAAATGGTACCTGTGAAATATGCAACGAACCAAACACCGGATTGCATAAAATCTTTGTATGTCCAAAATAAAACAAAGAGAAAAACATACAACACGCCATAAATACAAAATCTTTACTTCCAACATGAATAGATATCCTTTAAATTATTTGATACATATTTAAGTATTTATTCATTCATCTTAAATTATTAATTTATTTATTTATTTGTTAGCACGCATCAAATTAATTTAGAAAAACAATCAAATAGACTCCCTCCAAACTGATATTCAAAAAAAAAATCTTCACACAACCCAAATAAAAAAACCACAATGTCTTGGAAAAACTAGAAGAAATCTATACTTATTTTGGTTTACCTACGGAAGTTTGTTCGAACCACGGTCCACCGTTCAATTCTTCTGGGTTTATGGAAGGATGTTAGGCTAATGACATCAAGGTGTTGAAATCACCGCCTTATCATCCGCAGTCAAATGGATTAGCGGAGAGTGGAGTTCAGACGATTAAGAAAGTGTTGAAGAAGTATTTGATTGATGAACAATTGAGACCAATATCATTACAGCGCAAATTAAATCGAATATTATTTAATTATCGTAACAATCCATCTACTCCTACAGGTAAAACACCTTCATCATTAGTTTTTTGCTATGTACCAAGAACATTACTAAACACGAGCAATCCAGTTAAATTAGAAATTCTAAATGATGAAAGATACGTCCCTAAACCTCAAACCCCTCCCTCCTCCAGTGTCCAAGCCAGTAGATACAGTATCACACGCGAAAGGAGATAAAGTTTTGTATAGGAATCATCATGAGGATTTGGTAAGATGGATTCCAGCCTTAGTATTGGAAAAAATAAGTAGCAATAGATACTTGATAAATGTTCACGGAAATGTGCGAATAGTACACACAAATCAAATTAGAACATCCGATCTATCGGATGAATTTCATCCCATAGTACCCATAGTCAGTACACCGGTAGGAAAAGACAAAACAACAGTAAAGGTGACAGACAAACAAAAGGTTAGTTCGAAACGAAAACGAAGTGAATCCAAATCTCCTAAATTAAGAAGATCCAAAAGAATACGGGACAGGATAAGGAAAAACTAAATTTAGTAGCTTGTGAACGTAATTGACATTGTTTGTTAGAGTATCTAAAGTCTCATTTAAAGCTGGGAGAAGTGTTATGTATTGAAAATAGTGATTAGTTACGCATACTAACCATAGTTGATAAGGTAAGCGATTTCACTAACACCCATATAGAAAATCTTGAATAAAAGGAGCCTCAGCCTCCACGGAGATCATTCCGAATCGTGACGACAATAAAGAAAGATCTCCAGAATACCACAACCACCAGGGCTCTGGCCACGTCGGGTCCGTTACCGGCGAAACACGAAATAAAGATACGTTATACAAACATAACAACCTTATGATGTGGTAGAAATACCCAGCGATCAAACGTGCGTGGTTAAATATGGAAAGAAAGCTGGAAAAAGTACACAACAATCGGTTGGAAAAGTTTGAAAAGTAAAGTATTAAGAAAGTATCTAGATTAAGTTAGTTCGTAAGTAATTATTACGAATGATAGATTTAAGGAGAGACGAAAAAAAAGCAATAATCGATTAAGCTAGCACTTAACGGTACTACACAACGCTATGCACTAGAACTAGAATTATTGCGGCACACGACAGCAGGGTTGAATTGAAGAATCGAATTTGAAGGATGATATGGGAAGACAGGAGGAATCGTAGTTGGTTGTGGCTTCAGTCATGTCACATTTCGAAGCGTTGGTTGAAACGACTACCAGATTGATATGGTAACAGCGGGTGGGTTAACCAGGTCCACATGATGTTGATTGAGATCGGAAAGAGTTGAGGTGAAGTATCAGGGACCACCGAGGGTTACCAGCAGAAACAGTTGAAATCTACGGTTAAGATAAAGGCGGTTAAAAGCGTCAGAAACGAATACTGCAGAATGAAGTCACAGAGTACATGCGGTTTTACTGCGTGCGTACACAATAATAAGCCGACAGCAGGACAGAAAAGAACAGCAATCCTTTTCTACTCTGGATCTATAGCTTCAGGGTTCCACCAAATCAGAATGAAAGAATCGGACATAGAAAAAACTGCATTTGCCATTAATAATGGTAAATATGAATTAAAAACGCTCAAGAAATCTTCTTGAGAGCAATTGATGATATGTTGCGAAATTTTATAGGGAAAACTTGCTATGTCAATATAGACGATGTAAAAGTTTTTGGTAGGAATTTAGAGAAACATTTTAAAAATTTGAACACCATCTTGAACACGCTTAACCAAGCAGGATTGAAAATTCAATTAGATAAGTCAGAATTCTTCAAGAAAGAAGTAGAATTTCTCGGTTTTGTTTGCTCTGACGTAATAAAACCTTATCAGAATAAAATCGGAGTAATTTATAAATACTCCATTCCCAAAAACATGAAAAAACTTCGTGCTTTTCTGGGATTGATGGGCTATTATCGGCGATTTGTCAAAGATTTTGTTAAAATCGCAAAACCTTTGAAAACATTTTAAGAGGGAAGGGTTCTGACACATCAAAACAAAACAAATCATTAACTCAGCAAGAAGCAGAATGTTTCAATAAACTGAAGCAAATATTATCGTCAAATGATATTCTTATCTATTCCGATTTCAATAAACCATTCATTCTGACTACCGATGCTTCAGATTTTGCTGTTGGAGCTGTGTTCTCCCAAGGTGAATTAGGCAAAGATAGACCTGTTCACTAAAAGAAAACAGGAGTAGAAGGAAAATAAGTTTGGAGAATTTTGCGTACATATTATTTTCCGAAGCTGCTCTCCAAAATCAAACATATTGTTTCAAATTGCAGCATATTTAGTTATTTTTTAGTATGAGGGCTCTACGCCGTATTGTCCAATTGCAGCATATGTAATGAAAACAAATAAGTGTCTCCAACAAGAGACACCGATTCCAACATTCCAGCATTCAAAATTGCACATATAGATAAAATGTTTTTGGAGAATCATTATTTCTTAACTTGTATAGACAAATTTTCATAATTCGCTCAAGTTAAGTTGATTGCTATTAAAATACCTCCCACCAAAGATACTAGTTACGGATGGCGAAAAATCATTTGGCACTCAGAATTTAACCAACTTTTGTTAAAACTTCAAATTCAAGTTTATTTTACAGCTACTGGCCGTAGTGCAATGAACGGAGTGATACAAAGGTTTCATTCAACCATAATCGAAATGTATCGTATCACGAAGTTCGAACAAATGCACCTACCCGTTCCTGACCTAATCCAAGCTTTAGTATATAAATATAATTCACCCATTCATTTCTCTATCAAATATACTCCGTACGAAGTGATCCTACCATCCACTCGTTCCTCCATAATCTGCAAACAAGTCATTGTTGACAGACAACCATAGACAGGGTAGACAACCAACCAATAGTAGGTATCGATTTAGGCCCAGCTAAGATCGACAGTTACAATTACATCTATCATTATAATATTACAGCATACAAAATTTAAACGGAATCGATAAGAATCGATTTAAAAAAAAATATAAACCAATCAGCTGATCATCATTATACAAAATCAGTGTGAACATTTAAATTCATTGCTTAGGAAACTTCTGCCCAATAAACGTTTCAAACGTTGGGACTCAGAAGGAATTGCTTGGATATATTTAGCAGGAATTTCCTAAGCTAACGACCTACGACTAATCAATAGCTTGCTAATGGACTTAGTTGATAATAATAATAAACAAATAATATTGATGGTTATTTGTGTATTATTATTATCAACTAAGTCCATTAGCAAGCTATTGATTAGTCGTAGGTCGTTAGCTTAGGAAATTCCTGCTAAATATATCCAAGCAATTCCTTCTGAGTCCCAACGTTTGAAACGTTTATTGGGCAGCAGTTTCCTAAAAAACGGATCACGGATCAATATTAAAATAACAGATTTAGCTTCCAGTACATCCAAAGTAATGAAACAATTCCGATCAGAATCAGTTGAAATTTTTTCTATTAACATTTACATACGCCTGGAAAAAATCCACAGAGTGATAGTTTTGCTGATTAAGACCCCGAAGCTTGAACTCAGAATATTCAGAAATATGTGACTCCATCCTGTGTTGTATCACCAAGGGAAAGTTCATTTGGTCCACAACACATATATAGTCCACAAGAACAATAGTTACAGGGATGGCAATCTGATCCCATACATTTTCCCGATTAGCTCCATAGAATTGGACGAGTCTGAGTGTCTACCCAAGTAAGCATTTGTTGCCGTATCGCCGCTCACCAACGTCGTCAGCAGTTCGGGTCAATGCATGAAATTGCCCCAATTATTCAAGTCGGTTCAATGTCTGCGGTTCAAAGTAACAGAAATAAAGCAATTTGGCAATCGATCGTCTAACACCTTCTTTCCTACAAGAAAGAAAAGGTTAACTCGCGTAACACGAACAGCATTAGGAACCAATCACACGATCTAATGGATATTCTTCTCGATTAAATTCTTAAACATTACATACTCACTGTGCGATACTGTGCCATAGCTTCCTAGCACATACTCCATTTATCGATCTTACCATAACCTGCAAAATATAATGATGGTAAGTTAATGCAAGCAAATGATGATACTTCGAACGTACCAAGCAACTTACGCCCCGGTATTTGCTTACTCCATGATATCACTACTGAGCTTCCAAGCCAGTTGGAATGTTCTATTTTGCATCCTCAAAAGAACAAATGAAAATAGTGACAATCTGCGTAATAAAAGCTTCGACACAAAACGACTTGATTCTCATTTGGCACAACACAAACTCAAAACCACCCAAAAACACACCCCAATACCGAACGAATTTCCATACACATATCACAAGCACAACGATTGGTAATTTATTTTTCACATTCACTTCAGTACAATACAACCAATTTGCTCAAATTGCTTATCCGATATAATATACCGGTGCAACACTGTCGTCCAAAACCTGGCTCTAGCAAAATGGCTGCCTTTTGTTCTCTCTTCTATGAGCGTTTAGATAAATACCCTGTTGACAAAATCGCCTTAACAACCACTACTAAAGGAATTTTCGATACAAATTAGCCTCAATAACACCTGAGTTGGCAGATTTGGTCAATAGGATGCACATGGCCGATAATTCAACCGAAGAGAAACCAACCAAGCGGCAGACAATCGTAAACGTCAAATGAAATAAGACGTTTTAAAATACATCAAACTCGATTATTCAAGGTTAACCCTTACGTAGGCAACAAAAAACTGGATATTTTTTCAACATAAAATTACAATAAGTTTTGATTCATTGCTTGTATTGATATGGAATTTTCAAAAGTCACCCAACTGTTTTATTTCCAAGTTTTTGGAGCAAAGATTGTAATTGTCAACAGCAGTTAGTATTTTATTTGGATTTATTTTAAAATTTACCACGTAAGTTATCTACTAGCATGCCCGGTTATTCCACACATTTCGTTTATGGAATGACTTTTCTCTTCTTCTACTTCACGCATTATGCTTGTTTTCGAATCAAATTCAATGAATTCAAATGGATCGTCAGTTCTACCATAACATTAAAAACAGAATGAATAACGAACGCGTTCGGGCACAACGGTCAGACAGAAACATGACGAAGAGCAATTCGTCAAAAGCGGCTGGTGTCATTGCTCGGTGGCATGCCACTAGTTGCAAGGGAAATGTATGAAATGAAAACAGGGATCGTGTTCATCGATCTAGAAAAATCATACAATGATGTCAAAACAAAAACCCTGATTGGAAAAATGATAGAATCAAATGTCCCATCAGAAATTACAAATTGGACAAACGCTTTCCTAAAAAACAGAACCACAACATTAGAATGCAACAACACAATCCTCAAAAAACTTATCACAGACGGACTACCACAAGGTGACGTCATGTCCCCAGCCCTTTTCAATATATATACCAAAGTCATACACTACCAAATTAACAACCACAACACAACTTAGGTTAGTAAAATGTTGCAACCATTCGACGAGGCACCTTCGGCTTGCTCTTTTTTACGACGGAACACTTGAAGGACGCTCATTTCGCTCATGGGTAAACCCGTCTCTGATTGTGAATTTTTATGTGTGCTGGCTGTTGCATCTGAATATTTGTGGTTAGCACTAGTTGAAGACACGAAAAATTCAGAACATATTGGTCATACATCATACATATTGGTCATATGTAACTGTTGAATAAAAAATAAACATATTTTATTCGTAAGGAACGGCCTGATCGCGTTGCTAAATATACATTCTATGTTATGTTATTATTTTCCAACATAATCTATAATTTAGTTTTTATCGGTAAAAATGTTCGACAAACATTTCCTAAGCCGTTTTTCTCCATTGAGCAACCACAAAGTTCCATAAAGTACCATGTGCTGCTTAAGAAACCTTACAGTTCCATTAAGTACCATGCTTCGTTTATAAACAAGCCTCATAGTTCCATCGAATTCTAGGTGCAAGTAGAAAAGCTTCATAGTTCCATCGGGTTCCACGCTTTTTTTTAACAAGCTTCAAAGTTCAACCGTAGTTCGATTTTTCCTGAAGCAGCCTACAAACAGCTAGAGGGCTCGAATCGAAGATGTGAACACATATAAATATTTAGGTACAATAATAGACAATAAAAAGCATATAGAACACATTAAAATCAATGCAAGCAAAAGACTAAACGTACTCAAAATACGATGCGCCAGAAAAAATAACACATATCCTCCATAAGCCCTAACCATATCACAAAATAAGATAAACAACAAATACACGTATACAGAGCTGATAAAAATATTCCAAAACGAAATGAAGGAACAAACTATAGAATGGTACACCACATCCACAAGAGAGAAAGGAATTTTTTTGCAGAACTACATAGTGATTTCAAATTCAAACTATGGTATAAACACACACTACTCAAAGCACATGAAGTCAAATAAAATAGCAAATAAAATCCTAGCGGGACATGATCTATCATAATACTGGCTAGAAAAAATGAGCATAATACAAAATGGTACCTGTGAAATATGCAACGAACCAAACACCGGATTGCATAAAATCTTTGTATGTCCAAAATAAAACAAAGAGAAAAACATACAACACGCCATAAATACAAAATCTTTACTTCCAACATGAATAGATATCCTTTAAATTATTTGATACATATTTAAGTATTTATTCATTCATCTTAAATTATTAATTTATTTATTTATTTGTTAGCACGCATCAAATTAATTTAGAAAAACAATCAAATAGACTCCCTCCAAACTGATATTCAAAAAAAAAATCTTCACACAACCCAAATAAAAAAACCACAATGTCTTGGAAAAACTAGAAGAAATCTATACTTATTTTGGTTTACCTACGGAAGTTTGTTCGAACCACGGTCCACCGTTCAATTCTTCTGGGTTTATGGAAGGATGTTAGGCTAATGACATCAAGGTGTTGAAATCACCGCCTTATCATCCGCAGTCAAATGGATTAGCGGAGAGTGGAGTTCAGACGATTAAGAAAGTGTTGAAGAAGTATTTGATTGATGAACAATTGAGACCAATATCATTACAGCGCAAATTAAATCGAATATTATTTAATTATCGTAACAATCCATCTACTCCTACAGGTAAAACACCTTCATCATTAGTTTTTTGCTATGTACCAAGAACATTACTAAACACGAGCAATCCAGTTAAATTAGAAATTCTAAATGATGAAAGATACGTCCCTAAACCTCAAACCCCTCCCTCCTCCAGTGTCCAAGCCAGTAGATACAGTATCACACGCGAAAGGAGATAAAGTTTTGTATAGGAATCATCATGAGGATTTGGTAAGATGGATTCCAGCCTTAGTATTGGAAAAAATAAGTAGCAATAGATACTTGATAAATGTTCACGGAAATGTGCGAATAGTACACACAAATCAAATTAGAACATCCGATCTATCGGATGAATTTCATCCCATAGTACCCATAGTCAGTACACCGGTAGGAAAAGACAAAACAACAGTAAAGGTGACAGACAAACAAAAGGTTAGTTCGAAACGAAAACGAAGTGAATCCAAATCTCCTAAATTAAGAAGATCCAAAAGAATACGAGACAGAATAAGGAAAAACTAAATTTAGTAGCTTGTGAACGTAATTGACATTGTTTGTTAGAGTATCTAAAGTCTCATTTAAAGCTGGGAGAAGTGTTATGTATTGAAAATAGTGATTAGTTACGCATACTAACCATAGTTGATAAGGTAAGCGATTTCACTAACACCCATATAGAAAATCTTGAATAAAAGGAGCCTCAGCCTCCACGGAGATCATTCCGAATCGTGACGACAATAAAGAAAGATCTCCAGAATACCACAACCACCAGGGCTCTGGCCACGTCGGGTCCGTTACCGGCGAAACACGAAATAAAGATACGTTATACAAACATAACAACCTTATGATGTGGTAGAAATACCCAGCGATCAAACGTGCGTGGTTAAATATGGAAAGAAAGCTGGACAAATTACACAACAATCGGTTGGAAAAGTTTGAAAAGTAAAGTATTAAGAAAGTATCTAGATTAAGTTAGTTCGTAAGTAATTATTACGAATGATAGATTTAAGGAGAGACGAAAAAAAAGCAATAATCGATTAAGCTAGCACTTAACGGTTCTACACAACGCTATGCACTAGAACTAGAATTATTGCGGCACACGACAGCAGGGTTGAATTGAAGAATCGAATTTGAAGGATGATATGGGAAGACAGGAGGAATCGTAGTTGGTTGTGGCTTCAGTCATGTCACATTTCGAAGCGTTGGTTGAAACGACTACCAGATTGATATGGTAACAGCGGGTGGGTTAAC
Organism: Anopheles maculipalpis; assembly: GCF_943734695.1. Classification (NCBI taxonomy): domain Eukaryota; kingdom Metazoa; phylum Arthropoda; class Insecta; order Diptera; family Culicidae; genus Anopheles; species Anopheles maculipalpis. The sequence goes on along the minus strand of NC_064870.1, from coordinate 18,437,786 downwards.
CAGGTCCACATGATGTTGATTGAGATCGGAAAGAGTTGAGGTGAAGTATCAGGGACCACCGAGGGTTACCAGCAGAAACAGTTGAAATCTACGGTTAAGATAAAGGCGGTTAAAAGCGTCAGAAACGAATACTGCAGAATGAAGTCACAGAGTACATGCGGTTTTACTGCGTGCGTACACAATAATAAGCCGACAGCAGGACAGAAAAGAACAGCAATCCTTTTCTACTCTGGATCTATAGCTTCAGGGTTCCACCAAATCAGAATGAAAGAATCGGACATAGAAAAAACTGCATTTGCCATTAATAATGGTAAATATGAATTAAAAACGCTCAAGAAATCTTCTTGAGAGCAATTGATGATGTGTTGCGAAATTTTTTGGGGAAAACTTGCTATGTCAATATAGACGATGTAAAAGTTTTTGGTAGGAATTTAGAGAAACATTTTAAAAATTTGAACACCATCTTGAACACGCTTAACCAAGCAGGATTGAAAATTCAATTAGATAAGTCAGAATTCTTCAAGAAAGAAGTAGAATTTCTCGGTTTTGTTTGCTCTGACGTAATAAAACCTTATCAGAATAAAATCGGAGTAATTTATAAATACTCCATTCCCAAAAACATGAAAAAACTTCGTGCTTTTCTGGGATTGATGGGCTATTATCGGCGATTTGTCAAAGATTTTGTTAAAATCGCAAAACCTTTGAAAACATTTTAAGAGGGAAGGGTTCTGACACATCAAAACAAAACAAATCATTAACTCAGCAAGAAGCAGAATGTTTCAATAAACTGAAGCAAATATTATCGTCAAATGATATTCTTATCTATTCCGATTTCAATAAACCATTCATTCTGACTACCGATGCTTCAGATTTTGCTGTTGGAGCTGTGTTCTCCCAAGGTGAATTAGGCAAAGATAGACCTGTTCACTAAAAGAAAACAGGAGTAGAAGGAAAATAAGTTTGGAGAATTTTGCGTACATATTATTTTCCGAAGCTGCTCTCCAAAATCAAACATATTGTTTCAAATTGCAGCATATTTAGTTATTTTTTAGTATGAGGGCTCTACGCCGTATTGTCCAATTGCAGCATATGTAATGAAAACAAATAAGTGTCTCCAACAAGAGACACCGATTCCAACATTCCAGCATTCAAAATTGCACATATAGATAAAATGTTTTTGGAGAATCATTATTTCTTAACTTGTATAGACAAATTTTCATAATTCGCTCAAGTTAAGTTGATTGCTATTAAAATACCTCCCACCAAAGATACTAGTTACGGATGGCGAAAAGTCATTTGGCACTCAGAATTTAACCAACTTTTGTTAAAACTTCAAATTCAAGTTTATTTTACAGCTACTGGCCGTAGTGAAATGAACGGAGTGATACAAAGGTTTCATTCAACCATAATCGAAATGTATCGTATCACGAAGTTCGAACAAATGCACCTACCCGTTCCTGACCTAATCCAAGCTTTAGTATATAAATATAATTCACCCATTCATTCCTCTATCAAATATACTCCGTACGAAGTGATCCTACCATCCACTCGTTCCTCCATAATCTGCAAACAAGTCATTGTTGACAGACAACCATAGACAGGGTAGACAACCAACCAATAGTAGGTATCGATTTAGGCCCAGCTAAGATCGACAGTTACAATTACATCTATCATTATAATATTACAGCATACAAAATTTAAACGGAATCGATAAGAATCGATTTAAAAAAAATAGAAACCAATCAGCTGATCATCATTATACAAAATCAGTGTGAACATTTAAATTCATTGCTTAGGAAACTTCTGCCCAATAAACGTTTCAAACGTTGGGACTCAGAAGGAATTGCTTGGATATATTTAGCAGGAATTTCCTAAGCTAACGACCTACGACTAATCAATAGCTTGCTAATGGACTTAGTTGATAATAATAATAAACAAATAATATTGATGGTTATTTGTGTATTATTATTATCAACTAAGTCCATTAGCAAGCTATTGATTAGTCGTAGGTCGTTAGCTTAGGAAATTCCTGCTAAATATATCCAAGCAATTCCTTCTGAGTCCCAACGTTTGAAACGTTTATTGGGCAGCAGTTTCCTAAAAAACGGATCACGGATCAATATTAAAATAACAGATTTAGCTTCCAGTACATCCAAAGTAATGAAACAATTCCGATCAGAATCAGTTGAAATTTTTTCTATTAACATTTACATACGCCTGGAAAAAATCCACAGAGTGATAGTTTTGCTGATTAAGACCCCGAAGCTTGAACTCAGAATATTCAGAAATATGTGACTCCATCCTGTGTTGTATCACCAAGGGAAAGTTCATTTGGTCCACAACACATATATAGTCCACAAGAACAATAGTTACAGGGATGGCAATCTGATCCCATACATTTTCCCGATTAGCTCCATAGAGTTGGACGAGTCTGAGTGTCTACCCAAGTAAGCATTTGTTGCCGTATCGCCGCTCACCAGCGTCGTCAGCAGTTCGGGTCAATGCATGAAATTGCCCCAATTATTCAAGTCGGTTCAATGTCTGCGGTTCAAAGTAACAGAAATAAAGCAATTTGGCAATCGATCGTCTAACACCTTCTTTCCTACAAGAAAGAAAAGGTTAACTCGCGTAACACGAACAGCATTAGGAACCAATCACACGATCTAATGGATATTCTTCTCGATTAAATTCTTAAACATTACATACTCACTGTGCGATACTGTGCCTTAGCTTCCTAGCACAAACTCCAATTATCGATCTTACCATAACCTGCAAAATATAATGATGGTCAATTAATGCAAGCAAATGATGATACTTCGAACATACCAAGCAACTTACGCCCCGGTATTTGCCATATCACTACTGAGCTTTCAAGCCAGTTGCAATGTTCTATTTTGCATCCTCAAAAGAACAAATGAAAATAGTGACAATCTGCGTAATAAAAGCTTCGACACAAAACGACTTGATTCTCATTTGGCACAACACAAACTCAAAACCACCCAAAAACACACCCCAATACCGAACGAATTTCCATACACATATCACAAGCACAACGATTGGTAATTTATTTTTCACATTCACTTCACTACAATACAACCAATTTGCTCAAATTGCTTATCCGATATAATATACCGGTGCAACACTGTCGTCCAAAACCTGGCTCTAGCAAAATGGCTGCCTTTTGTTCTCTCTTCTATGAGCGTTTAGATAAATACCCTGTTGACAAAATCGCCTTAACAACCACTACTAAAGGAGTTTTCGATACAAATTAGCCTCAATAACACCTGAGTTGGCAGATTTGGTCAATAGGATGCACATGGCCGATAATTCAACCGAAGAGAAACCAACCAAGCGGCAGACAATCGTAAACGTCAAATGAAATAAGACGTTTTAAAATACATCAAACTCGATTATTCAAGGTTAACCCTTAAGTAGGCAACAAAAAACTGGATATTTTTTCAACATAAAATTACAATAAGTTTTGATTCATTGCTTGTATTGATATGGAATTTTCAAAAGTCACCCAACTGTTTTATTTCCAAGTTTTTGGAGCAAAGATTGTAATTGTCAACAGCAGTTAGTATTTTATTTGGATTTATTTTAAAATTTACCACGTAAGTTATCTACTAGCATGCCCGATTATTCCACACATTTCGTTTATGGAATGACTTTTCTCTTCTTCTACTTCACGCATTATGCTTGTTTTCGAATCAAATTCAATGAATTCAAAATTTCAAATGGATCGTCAGTTCTATCATAACATTAAAAACAGAATGAATAACGAACGCGTTCGGGCACAACGGTCAGACAGAAACATGACGAAGAGCAATTCGTCAAAAGCGGCTGGTGTCATTGCTCGGTGGCATGCCACTAGTTGCAAGGGAAATGTATGAAATGAAAACAGGGATCGTGTTCATCGATCTAGAAAAATCATACAATGATGTCAAAACAAAAACCCTGATTGGAAAAATGATAGAATCAAATGTCCCATCAGAAATTACAAATTGGACAAACGCTTTCCTAAAAAACAGAACCACAACATTAGAATGCAACAACACAATCCTCAAAAAACTTATCACAGACGGACTACCACAAGGTGACGTCATGTCCCCAGCCCTTTTCAATATATATACCAAAGTCATACACTACCAAATTAACAACCACAACACAACTTAGGTTAGTAAAATGTTGCAACCATTCGACGAGGCACCTTCGGCTTGCTCTTTTGTACGACGGAACACTTGAAGGACGCTCATTTCGCTCATGGGTAAACCCGTCTCTGATTGTGAATTTTAATGTGTGCTGGCTGTTGCATCTGAATATTTGTGGTTAGCACTAGTTGAAGACACGAAAAATTCAGAACATATTGGTCATACATCATACATATTGGTCATATGTAACTGTTGAATAAAAAATAAACATATTTTATTCGTAAGGAACGGCCTGATCGCGTTGCTAAATATACATTCTATGTTATGTTATTATTTTCCAACATAATCTATAATTTAGTTTTTATCGGTAAAAATGTTCGACAAACATTTCCTAAGCCGTTTTTCTCCATTGAGCAACCACAAAGTTCCGTAAAGTACCATGTGCTGCTTAAGAAACCTTACAGTTCCATTAAGTACCATGCTTCGTTTATAAACAAGCCTCATAGTTCCATCGAATTCTAGGTGCAAGTAGAAAAGCTTCATAGTTCCATCGGGTTCCACGCTTTTTTTTAACAAGCTTCAAAGTTCAACCGTAGTTCGATTTTTCCTGAAGCAGCCTACAAACAGCTAGAGGGCTCGAATCGAAGATGTGAACACATATAAATATTTAGGTACAATAATAGACAATAAAAAGCATATAGAACACATTAAAATCAATGCAAGCAAAAGACTAAACGTACTCAAAATACGATGCGCCAGAAAAAATAACACATATCCTCCATAAGCCCTAACCATATCACAAAATAAGATAAACAACAAATACACGTATACAGATCTGATAAAAATATTCCAAAACGAAATGAAGGAACAAACTATAGAATGGTACACCACATCCACAAGAGAGAAAGGAATTTTTTTGCAGAACTACATAGTGATTTCAAATTCAAACTATGGTATAAACACACACTACTCAAAGCACATGAAGTCAAATAAAATAGCAAATAAAATCCTAGCGGGACATGATCTATCATAATACTGGCTAGAAAAAATGAGCATAATACAAAATGGTACCTGTGAAATATGCAACGAACCAAACACCGGATTGCATAAAATCTTTGTATGTCCAAAATAAAACAAAGAGAAAAACATACAACACGCCATAAATACAAAATCTTTACTTCCAACAAGAATAGATATCCTTTAAATTATTTGATACATATTTAAGTATTTATTCATTCATCTTAAATTATTAATTTATTTATTTATTTGTTAGCACGCATCAAATTAATTGAGAAAAACAATCAAATAGACTCCCTCCAAACTGATATTCAAAAAAAAAATCTTCACACAACCCAAATAAAAAAACCACAATGTCTTGGAAAAACTAGAAGAAATCTATACTTATTTTGGTTTACCTACGGAAGTTTGTTCGAACCACGGTCCACCGTTCAATTCTTCTGGGTTTATGGAAGGATGTTAGGCTAATGACATCAAGGTGTTGAAATCACCGCCTTATCATCCGCAGTCAAATGGATTAGCGGAGAGCGGAGTTCAGACGATTAAGAAAGTGTTGAAGAAGTATTTGATTGATGAACAATTGAGACCAATACCATTACAGCGCAAATTAAATCGAATATTATTTAATTATCGTAACAATCCATCTACTCCTACAGGTAAAACACCTTCATCATTAGTTTTTTGCTATGTACCAAGAACATTACTAAACACGAGCAATCCAGTTAAATTAGAAATTCTAAATGATGAAAGATACGTCCCTAAACCTCAAACCCCTCCCTCCTCCAGTGTCCAAGCCAGTAGATACAGTATCACACGCGAAAGGAGATAAAGTTTTGTATAGGAATCATCATGAGGATTTGGTAAGATGGATTCAAGCCTTAGTATTGGAAAAAATAAGTAGCAATAGATACTTGATAAATGTTCACGGAAATGTGCGAATAGTACACACAAATCAAATTAGAACATCCGATCTATCGGATGAATTTCATCCCATAGTACCCATAGTCAGTACACCGGTAGGAAAAGACAAAACAACAGTAAAGGTGACAGACAAACAAAAGGTTAGTTCGAAACGAAAACGAAGTGAATCCAAATCTCCTAAAATAAGAAGATCCAAAAGAATACGAGACAGAATAAGGAAAAACTAAATTTAGTAGCTTGTGAACGTAATTGACATTGTTTGTTAGAGTATCTAAAGTCTCATTTAAAGCTGGGAGAAGTGTTATGTATTGAAAATAGTGATTAGTTACGCATACTAACCATAGTTGATAAGGTAAGCGATTTCACTAACACCCCTATAGAAAATCTTGAATAAAAGGAGCCTCAGCCTCCACGGAGATCATTCCGAATCGTGACGACAATAAAGAAAGATCTCCAGAATACCACAACCACCAGGGTTCTGGCCACGTCGGGTCCGTTACCGGAGAAACACGAAATAAAGATACGTTATACAAACATAACAACCTTATGATGTGGTAGAAATACCCAGCGATCAAACGTGCGTGGTTAAATATGGAAAGAAAGCTGGACAAATTACACAACAATCGGTTGGAAAAGTTTGAAAAGTAAAGTATTAAGAAAGTATCTAGATTAAGTTAGTTCGTAAGTAATTATTACGAATGATAGATTTAAGGAGAGACGAAAAAAAAGCAATAATCGATTAAGCTAGCACTTAACGGTACTACACAACGCTATGCACTAGAACTAGAATTATTGCGGCACACGACAGCAGGGTTGAATTGAAGAATCGAATTTGAAGGATGATATGGGAAGACAGGAGGAATCGTAGTTGGTTCAGTGGCTTCAGTCATGTCACATTTCGAAGCGTTGGTTGAAACGACTACCAGATTGATATGGTAACAGCGGGTGGGTTAACCAGGTCCACATGATGTTGATTAAGATCGGAAAGAGTTGAGGTGAAGTATCAGGGACCACCGAGGGTTACCAGCAGAAACAGTTGAAATCTACGGTTAAGATAAAGGCGGTTAAAAGCGTCAGAAACGAATACTGCAGAATGAAGTCACAGAGTACATGCGGTTTTACTGCGTGCGTACACAATAATAAGCCGACAGCAGGACAGAAAAGAACAGCAATCCTTTTCTACTCTGGATCTATAGCTTCAGGGTTCCACCAAATCAGAATGAAAGAATCGGACATAGAAAAAACTGCATTTGCCATTAATAATGGTAAATATGAATTAAAAACGCTCAAGAAATCTTCTTGAGAGCAATTGATGATGTGTTGCGAAATTTTATAGGGAAAACTTGCTATGTCAATATAGACGATGTAAAAGTTTTTGGTAGGAATTTAGAGAAACATTTTAAAAATTTGAACACCATCTTGAACACGCTTAACCAAGCAGGATTGAAAATTCAATTAGATAAGTCAGAATTCTTCAAGAAAGAAGTAGAATTTCTCGGTTTTGTTTGCTCTGACGTAATAAAACCTTATCAGAATAAAATCGGAGTAATTTATAAATACTCCATTCCCAAAAACATGAAAAAACTTCGTGCTTTTCTGGGATTGATGGGCTATTATCGGCGATTTGTCAAAGATTTTGTTAAAATCGCAAAACCTTTGAAAACATTTTAAGAGGGAAGGGTTCTGACACATCAAAACAAAACAAATCATTAACTCAGCAAGAAGCAGAATGTTTCAATAAACTGAAGCAAATATTATCGTCAAATGATATTCTTATCTATTCCGATTTCAATAAACCATTCATTCTGACTACCGATGCTTCAGATTTTGCTGTTGGAGCTGTGTTCTCCCAAGGTGAATTAGGCAAAGATAGACCTGTTCACTAAAAGAAAACAGGAGTAGAAGGAAAATAAGTTTGGAGAATTTTGCGTACATATTATTTTCCGAAGCTGCTCTCCAAAATCAAACATATTGTTTCAAATTGCAGCATATTTAGTTATTTTTTAGTATGAGGGCTCTACGCCGTATTGTCCAATTGCAGCATATGTAATGAAAACAAATAAGTGTCTCCAACAAGAGACACCGATTCCAACATTCCAACATTCAAAATTGCACATATAGATAAAATGTTTTTGGAGAATCATTATTTCTTAACTTGTATAGACAAATTTTCATAATTCGCTCAAGTTAAGTTGATTGCTATTAAAATACCTCCCACCAAAGATACTAGTTACGGATGGCGAAAAATCATTTGGCACTCAGAATTTAACCAACTTTTGTTAAAACTTCAAATTCAAGTTTATTTTACAGCTACTGGCCGTAGTGAAATGAACGGAGTGATACAAAGGTTTCATTCAACCATAATCGAAATGTATCGTATCACGAAGTTCGAACAAATGCACCTACCCGTTCCTGACCTAATCCAAGCTTTAGTATATAAATATAATTCACCCATTCATTCCTCTATCAAATATACTCCGTACGAAGTGATCCTACCATCCACTCGTTCCTCCATAATCTGCAAACAAGTCATTGTTGACAGACAACCATAGACAGGGTAGACAACCAACCAATAGTAGGTATCGATTTAGGCCCAGCTAAGATCGACAGTTACAATTACATCTATCATTATAATATTACAGCATACAAAATTTAAACGGAATCGATAAGAATCGATTTAAAAAAAAATAGAAACCAATCAGCTGATCATCATTAGACAAAATCAGTGTGAACATTTAAATTCATTGCTTAGGAAACTTCTGCCCAATAAACGTTTCAAACGTTGGGACTCAGAAGGAATTGCTTGGATATATTTAGCAGGAATTTCCTAAGCTAACGACCTACGACTAATCAATAGCTTGCTAATGGACTTAGTTGATAATAATAATAAACAAATAATATTGATGGTTATTTGTGTATTATTATTATCAACTAAGTCCATTAGCAAGCTATTGATTAGTCGTAGGTCGTTAGCTTAGGAAATTCCTGCTAAATATATCCAAGCAATTCCTTCTGAGTCCCAACGTTTGAAACGTTTATTGGGCAGCAGTTTCCTAAAAAACGGATCACGGATCAATATTAAAATAACAGATTTAGCTTCCAGTACATCCAAAGTAATGAAACAATTCCGATCAGAATCAGTTGAAATTTTTTCTATTAACATTTACATACGCCTGGAAAAAATCCACAGAGTGATAGTTTTGCTGATTAAGACCCCGAAGCTTGAACTCAGAATATTCAGAAATATGTGACTCCATCCTGTGTTGTATCACCAAGGGAAAGTTCATTTGGTCCACAACACATATATAGTCCACAAGAACAATAGTTACAGGGATGGCAATCTGATCCCATACATTTTCCCGATTAGCTCCATAGAGTTGGACGAGTCTGAGTGTCTACCCAAGTAAGCATTTGTTGCCGTATCGCCGCTCACCAGCGTCGTCAGCAGTTCGGGTCAATGCATGAAATTGCCCCAATTATTCAAGTCGGTTCAATGTCTGCGGTTCAAAGTAACAGAAATAAAGCAATTTGGCAATCGATCGTCTAACACCTTCTTTCCTACAAGAAAGAAAAGGTTAACTCGCGTAACACGAACAGCATTAGGAACCAATCACACGATCTAATGGATATTCTTCTCGATTAAATTCTTAAACATTACATACTCACTGTGCGATACTGTGCCTTAGCTTCCTAGCACAAACTCCAATTATCGATCTTACCATAACCTGCAAAATATAATGATGGTAAATTAATGCAAGCAAATGATGATACTTCGAACATACCAAGCAACTTACGCCCCGGTATTTGCCATATCACTACTGAGCTTTCAAGCCAGTTGCAATGTTCTATTTTGCATCCTCAAAAGAACAAATGAAAATAGTGACAATCTGCGTAATAAAAGCTTCGACACAAAACGACTTGATTCTCATTTGGCACAACACAAACTCAAAACCACCCAAAAACACACCCCAATACCGAACGAATTTCCATACACATATTACAAGCACAACGATTGGTAATTTATTTTTCACATTCACTTCACTACAATGCACCAATTTGCTCAAATTGCTTATCCGATATAATATACCGGTGCAACACTGTCGTCCAAAACCTGGCTCTAGCAAAATGGCTGCCTTTTGTTCTCTCTTCTATGAGCGTTTAGATAAATACCCTATTGACAAAATCGCCTTAAAAACCACTACTAAAGGAGTTTTCGATACAAATTAGCCTCAATAACACCTGAGTTGGCAGATTTGGTCAATAGGATGCACATGGCCGATAATTCAACCGAAGAGAAACCAACCAAGCGGCAGACAATCGTAAACGTCAAATGAAATAAGACGTTTTAAAATACATCAAACTCGATTATTCAAGGTTAACCCTTAAGTAGGCAACAAAACACTCGTGTATTTTTTGAACATAAAATTACAATAAGTTTTGATTCATTGCTTGTATTGATATGGAATTTTCAAAAGTCACCCAACTTTTTTATTTCCAAGTTTTTGGAGCAAAGATTGTAATTGTCAACAGCAGTTAGTATTTTATTTGGATTTATTTTAAAATTTACCACGTAAGTTATCTACTAGCATGCCCGGTTATTCCACACATTTCGTTTATGGAATGACTTTTCTCTTCTTCTACTTCACGCATTATGCTTGTTTTCGAATCAAATTCAATGAATTCAAATGGATCGTCAGTTCTACCATAACATTAAAAACAGAATGAATAACGAACACGTTCGGGCACAACGGTCAGACAGAAACATGACGAAGAGCAATTCGTCAAAAGCGGCTGGTGTCATTGCTCGGTGGCATGCCACTAGTTGCAAGGGAAATGTATGAAATGAAAACAGGGATCGTGTTCATCGATCTAGCAAAATCATACAATGATGTCAAAACAAAAACCCTGATTGGAAAAATGATAGAATCAAATGTCCCATCAGAAATTACAAATTGGACAAACGCTTTCCTAAAAAACAGAACCACAACATTAGAATGCAACAACACAATCCTCAAAAAACTTATCACAGACGGACTACCACAAGGTGACGTCATGTCCCCAGCCCTTTTCAATATATATATATATACCAAAGACATACACAACACAATCACAACACAACTTAGGTTAGTAAAATGTTGCAACCATTCGACGAGGCACCTTCGGCTTGCTCTTTTTTACGACGGAACACTTGAAGGACGCTCATTTCGCTCATGGGTAAACCCGTCTCTGATTGTGAATTTTTATGTGTGCTGGCTGTTGCATCTGAATATTTGTGGTTAGCACTATTTGAAGACACGAAAAATTCAGAACATATTGGTCATACATCATACATATTGGTCATATGTAACTGTTGAATAAAAAATAAACATATTTTATTCGTAAGGAACGGCCTGATCGCGTTGCTAAATATACATTCTATGTTATGTTATTATTTTCCAACATAATCTATAATTTAGTTTTTATCGGTAAAAATGTTCGACAAACATTTCCTAAGCCGTTTTTCTCCATTGAGCAACCACAAAGTTCCGTAAAGTACCATGTGCTGCTTAAGAAAACTTACAGTTCCATTAAGTACCATGCTTCGTTTATAAACAAGCCTCATAGTTCCATCGAATTCTAGGTGCAAGTAGAAAAGCTTCATAGTTCCATCGGGTTCCACGCTTTTTTTTAACAAGCTTCAAAGTTCAACCGTAGTTCGATTTTTCCTGAAGCAGCCTACAAACAGCTAGAGGGCTCGAATCGAAGATGTGAACACATATAAATATTTAGGTACAATAATAGACAATAAAAAGCATATAGAACACATTAAAATCAATGCAAGCAAAAGACTAAACGTACTCAAAATACGATGCGCCAGAAAAAATAACACATATCCTCCATAAGCCCTTACCATCTACAGAGCAAACATTAGAGAAGTATCTTAGAAGCTGGAAGCTCGTTTATAAACAACAGCAATAAAAAAAATCGCAACACACTAAACCCAAACATAAACCAAGCTCTTAGAAAAGCTACAGGATGCACAAAAACATCCCCGATTAACACTCTACATGCACTGGTTGCAGAAATACCCTTCGCAATTAGAAATAATTTCATAACAAAGAAAGAACTGGCCAAAAGTATAATATTCTCCAAACCAATTAGAAGCCAACTAGAAAAATACCACAGAATCAACTACAAAAAAAGAAAAAAAACATCTCAAGAAAAAATCTTTGAAAAACACTATGAAAAATACTCCAATCCATATATAACCATTAACAATAACATAAATAACACTATCCAAATAGACACATCACTAGCCAAACAAACAGAAAAAAAGTCAAATATTATCAAAGAAACAATGAAACAGATAACTCTAGATAAAATCAAAAACAACAACAGAAACAAACACATAAAAAATGATAAAGCTGGTATAGGCATATGCATTACTACAAAAAACAATCACTACTACTACGACTACAACATAAAAAACTATTCATCTATAACAACCACAGAAATAATAGCTATAGATGAACGCTGAAACGGGAAGAAAAAATGAAACTAGATCACCCAATAATATACACCGGGTGTCTGTGTACCACATGCAATATACTAAAAAACGAACAAAAAAACACACAAATAGAAGAAATAATTTAAATAATGTAATAATAGTATGCCCGGGATAAGGCAAAGAATAAGGAGGAAATGCCTTATCAATATAATTGTACTTTTTTTTTTCAACACAAGTGGTGTTGACAATACGGCACTGGACCGTCATATTCAATTGTAAATAAATAAAAAATAATAGAAGAAATCATTTACAATATCCAAAAAATAAACGGATCAAAGCTAAAAGCAAGTATAATCTGTATACCATCTCACATTGGAATAAAAAGCAACGACATTGCAGATGACCTAGCAAAAAAAGTAACCATATCACAAAATAAGATAAACAACAAATACAGGTATACAGATCTGTTAAAAATATTCCAAAATGAAATGAAAGAACAAACTATAGAATGGGACACCACGTCCACAAGAAAAAGGAAAAACATGAAAAAAAAGGAAAAGGAAAGAAAGGAAATTACAGTATCACACGCGAAAGGAGATAAAGTTTTGTATAGGAATCATCATGAGGATTTGGTAAGATGGATTCCAGCCTTAGTATTGGAAAAAATAAGTAGCAATAGATACTTGATAAATGTTCACGGAAATGTGTGAATAGTACACACAAATCAAATTAGAACATCCGATCTATCGGATGAATTTCATCCCATAGTACCCATAGTCAGTACACCGGTAGGAAAAGACAAAACAACAGTAAAGGTGACAGACAAACAAAAGGTTAGTTCGAAACGAAAACGAAGTGAATCCAAATCTCCTAAAATAAGAAGATCCAAAAGAATACGAGACAGAATAAGGAAAAACTAAGTTTAGTAGCTTGTGAACGTAATTGACATTGTTTGTTAGAGTATCTAAAGTCTCATTTAAAGCTGGGAGAAGTGCTATGTATTGAAAATAGTGATTAGTTACGCATACTAACCATAGTTGATAAGATAAGCGATTTCACTAACAACCCTATCGAAAATCTTGAATAAAAGGAGCCTCAGCCTCCACGGAGATCATTCCGAATCGTGACGACAATAAAGAAAGATCTCCAGAATACCACAACCACCAGGGCTCTGGCCACGTCGGGTCCGTTACCGGCGAAACACGAAATAAAGATACGTTATACAAACATAACAACCTTATGATGTGGTAGAAATACCCAGCGATCAAACTTGCGTGGTTAAAAATAGAAAGAAAGCTGGACAAATTACACAACAATCGGTTGAAAAAGTTTGAAAAGTAAAGTTTTAAGAAAGTATCTAGATTAAGTTAGTTCGTAAGTAATTATTACGAATGATAGATTTAGGGAGAGACGAAAAAAAGTAATAATCGAATAAGCTAGCACTAAGATGAACTATCACTATCTCAACGGTACTACATAACGCTATGCACTGTCACTAGAATTATTGCGGCACACGACAGCAGGGTTGAATTGAAGAATCGAATTTGAAGGATGATATGGAGACAGGAGGAATCGTAGTTGGTTGTGGCTTCAGTCATGTCACATTTCGAAGCGATGGTTGAAACGACTGCCAGATTGATATGGTAACAGCGGGTGGGTTAACCATGTCCACATGATGTTGATTGAGATCGGAAAGAGTTGAGGTGAACTATCAGGGACCACCGACGGTTACCAGCAGAAACAGTTGAAATCTACGGTTAAGATAAAGGCGGTTAAAAGCGACAGAAACGAATACTGCAGAATGAAGTCACATAGTACATGCGGTTTTACTGCGTGTGTACACAATAATAAGCCGACAGCAGGACAGAAAAGAACAGCAATCCTTTTCTACTCTGGATCTATAGCTTCAGGGTTCCACCAAATCAGAATGAAAGAATCGGACATAGAAAAAACTGCATTTGCCATTAATAATGGTAAATATGAATTAAAAACGCTCAAGCAATCTTCTAGAGAGCAATTGATGATGTTTTGCGAAATTTTATAGGGAAAATTTGCTATGTCAATATAGACGATGTAAAAGTTTTTGGTAGGAATTTAGAGAAACATTTTAAAAATTTGAACACCATCTTGAACACGCTTAACCAAGCAGGATTGAAAATTCAATTAGATAAGTCAGAATTCTTCAAGAACGAAGTAGAATTTCTCGGTTTTGTTTGCTCTGACGTAATAAAACCTTATCAGAATAAAATCGGAGTAATTTATAAATACTCCATTCCCAAAAACATGAAAAAACTTCGTGCTTTTCTGGGATTGATGGGCTATTATCGGCGATTTGTCAAAGATTTTGTTAAAATCGCAAAACCTTTGAAAACATTTTAAGAGGGAAGTTTCTGACACATCAAAACAAAACAAATCATTAAATCAGCAAGAAGCAGAATGTTTCAATAAAATGAAGCAAATATTATCGTCAAATGATATTCTTATTTATTCCGATTTCAATAAACCATTCATTCTGACTACCGATGCTTCAGATTTTGCTGTTGGAGCTGTGTTCTCCCAAGGTGAATTAGGCAAAGATAGACCTGTTCACTAAAGGAAAATAGGAGTAGAAGGAAAATAAGTTTGGAGAATTTTGCGTACATATTATTTTCCGAAGCTGCAAAATCAAACATATTGTTTCAAATTGCAGCATATTTAGTTATTTTTTTTTTTGTATGACGGCTCTACGCCGTATTGTCCAATTGCAGCATATGTAATGAAAACAAATAAGTGTCTCGAACAAGAGACACCGATTCCAACATTCCAACATTCAAAATTGCACATATAGATAAAATGTTTTTGAAGAATCATTATTTCTTAACTTGTATAGACAAATTTTCATAATTCGCTCAAGTTAAGTTGATTGCTATTAAAATACCTCCCACCAAAGATACTTGTTACGGATGGCGAAAAATCATTTGGCACTCAGAATTTAACCAACTTTTGTTAAAACTTCAAATTCAAGTTTATTTTACAGCTACTGGCCGTAGTGAAATGAACGGAGTGATACAAAGGTTTCATTCAACCATAATCGAAATGTATCGTATCATGAAGTTCGAACAAATGCACCTACCCGTTCCTGACCTAATCCAAGCTTTAGTACATAAATATAATTCACCCATTCATTCCTCTATCAAATATACTCCGTACGAAGTGATCCTACCATCCACTCGTTCCTCCATAATATGCGAACAAGTCTATTAAAGTTTCAAATCAAAACAAGCAAATGATCTTTTGGCCTACAGCAAGGGAATAAAGGAGAAAACAATTCCAACAAACAGAAAAAATTTTGAAAAAAACGAGAGCTAGATTAAAATACAAACCAAGATACAAGAAAATCAAAATCAAGCAGATTTATAGAAGTACCGTTATTACTGACAACTCTCGAAAAATCCATAAAAATGATTTGAAAATCCGATAAAAATACTATGAAGAAAACTGGAAGCGCGAACCGAGGTGGTGACGTTAACCAATCCGTCATCGAAAAGTTGGGATCATTGGCTACAACACTGTCCGTACAAGGACGGGGATATTCGGTGTGCTTCATCGTAGTTCCTGAAAAAACGATATGGTCGAATGAAATCCTTGGCCGTGATTTTTAGAGAATGAATAATATTGTAAACATTCGTATGATAGAAGAAAATCCAAAACACCTAGAGCAAAAATGTACGGATTTATTAAGACAAGGACTTCGGTGAACTAGTTGACAATGTTGAAGAGGTATTAGTAACGGATGAGGAAATTGATTTAGATGTCAGAAACACAGAGATAACGAGAAATGAAAAGAAAACCGTTAAAACGATGTACAAAAATGAGTTCCAAGATCGAGTTAAACCGATCGAGCCTAGAGTAAAATACTCGTGTGAGATAAAACTTAAAGAGGATAAATATTTTACCGCAAATCCAGCCAGATTAAGTTACACTGAGAGGGATGAATTGAACAAATTGGTAAGCGTTCTCAAAAAGGATAGTATAATTCGTGAAAGTGATTCTGCCTTTTACAAGTAGAGTAGTTCTGACGCGAAAGAAGGACGGTAGTTACCGCACGTGTGTGAACTATAAACCTTTAAACAAGCTGGTTGAATGAGTACATTTTCCCATGCCAGTAATAGAAGATCGGATCATGAAGCTGCAGGGCAAGAATTACTTTTCATCATTGGATCTGAAGAATGGATTTTATCACGTAGAGCTGACGGAAAGTTCAAAGAGATACACATCATTTGTAACTGCGGATGGTCAGTACGAATTTAATAGACTACATTTGGGTATGCGAATTCTCCTTCTATTTTTATAAAATTTATCAGCAAGGTACTGGAACCAATGACCAGACCAGACCAGACTGGAAAAAGACCAGAATATCAATATCAACGATACAAATTACATTAATTCCTTTCTTAAATTTAAAGAAACGATAGCGTCAGATCAAATACTGGCATACCCTGATTTCAATTTACCGTTCATACTTACAGCTGACGCGAGTAATTTTGCTTTGGGGGCAGTACTTTCGCATGTACAAAATAAAATTGAAAGACCCATTGCGTTTGCCAGCAGAACGTTAAATAAAACGACTTTTTTATCAAGTCAAGTGAAAAGCCGCGCGGAACACGGAACAACCAAGGTAGCAATAGCTGCCGTCGTAACCGCACACAAAGGACTACAACTACAACGGAAGCAGCAACAGCAGCGACGAGTAACCAGAGCAGCAACAGGAGCTTAGATCCAACCGGTAGTAACGGCTACGGACGGACGGGTCTGAGCAGCAGCAGCGGAAAGGAAGGCACGAAGCAGCAGCAGCAGCTGAGACAACAAGGACGAATGACGCAGCAACCACGCGTCAACGGTATGAGTGCATTGCACAAACGAACCTGCATGGAGTACTACGCACATCAGCGCATCGGCAGGTTTCGGATCAGGTCGAGGAGTGGTTTAGTTGGGTCGCATCGGCTGCCGGGTCCGCTTCACAGGCCCAGCGTCACGATGAATCCCACATACCCCATCTTGAGGGTTGGTCTGTAGCCGCAGACCACCTTCCGAGATGGGGACCTTTTGAAGGTTCCCTCCCCGTTACCAAAAAAAAAAAAAAAAGGTGCTCCCTCACAGAAGGAGCAGGCGATTGAATCTTCCAAAGCGCCCAGTGATTCAGCACACGCAAAACAGAAATTCTCCATTTTAGACGCTGAAAATTCTGGATCTTTGGAACTCAATGCCGCGTACAAATGGATCTTTATCCTGGACAATCGATAACAAGAACACAGGAAAACAGTTAATAAACACGATCAGACAGGAAGACGTTCAGGACGGCGTGAAATAACGATGAAATTTCGAAAAACTTTAGAAGAGCCAAGCAAGGGACACACTTTATCGTCAGCTGTCAACTCGATTTAGCTGTCCCTGAGGACCATATGCTTGGAAAACTGCTTGCGGAACACTATCATCCTAAGCTTCTACACTCTGGAACACAAGCAACCTTAACAGTGATATGACAACGGTATTGGCTGTTTGGTGCAAAATCATTTTTGAAGCACATTTGTCACAAATGTGTGAAATGCTTCAAATGCAATCCGAGACAAGTAAATCAACCAATGGCGGACCTTACGGGGAATCGAGTTACTGAAGCGAGACCATTCGCTGTATCAGGAGTGGACTATTGCAGCCCTGTTTGGATCAAGGCCCAACATCGTAGAGGAACTCCCGCTAAGGCTTTTGTTGCAGTCTTTGTATGCTTTGTAACTCGTGCCGTTCATCTCGAATTAGTGTCGGATTTAAGTACAGCTGCGTTCTTGGCTGCTCTTCGGAGGTTTGTTGTGCGACGAGGGTTAGTAACGGAGTTGCAGTCAGATAATAGAACCAACTTCAAGGGAGCTGCAAATGAGTTACGTCAACTGTATGAGCTTCTTCAATCTCCAAAACAAAGAGAAAGGATACTGTCATGGAGCGCGAAGAACAGCATAACATGGAAATTCATCCTGTAATAAGATAGGTTTCTGGCAACACTGCCAATTGACAACTGGGGTGGAGAATGATGCTGTCAAGACAGACGCCATCAGGAGCTGAAAAGCAGTAGGACCTAAGCAAATATAATTCGTCGTTTTTCAACGTATTTAGTGGTGTTCACCAAACTATTACATGGTGTCAGAAGTGTAAGAACTCTTAGATATTCGATACCGGGTGCGGAACATCTGAATTAATCGGTCGTTTATAAGGAATAAACGTGTAAAAGTCGCGGATCGCGTGTGGCAGTACAGCAGGAAACAAAATGGCGGGAAAAACAGCCGATCGTTTACCAAGAGCGCTGGACTGCTCGAATTTAGCAAAGGAATGGCCAAAATGGAAGCAGCAATTCCACATCTTTATGATCGCCACGAACAAAGTAAATGAAGATGAATGCAACAAAATCGCAACCTTTCTGGGGCGGATCGGTGATCATGGAGTGGAAATATACAACACATTATTTCCTAACAACGGAGATGCAAACACAATGTTTGGAGCGCAAAAATCAATGAAAACGCAAAAAACTCTATCTACCGGCGTACAAGAGACCGACACATCAGCTGAGAAAACCACCATAAGGAGAAGTAGAACGTTAGATGACGTCATCAGTGCCTTTGATGCGTACTGTCTTCCACGGAAAAATCTCGCTGTAGAAGCGTTTAAATTCAATCTGATCACGCAAAAAGAAAACCAACCATTTGCTGAATTGGAAACAGCCCTCCGTACACAAATGGCATTCTGTGAATTTGAATGTGACAAGTGCCATGCATCTTACGCGGATCGAATGCTTCGCGATCGATTGATAATTGGCATTCAGGACAAGAGTATGCAGCTGAAACTGTTGGATGCCAGAGACGAACCGCTTAAAAATGTTGTGGAAATGTGCAAAACACATGAAACTGCCTCTCAACATAAGCTGTTGTTAAAAAGAACGATCTACATACCATCAACAGTGTAGAAATTGATACCAATTGTAAGGACGTCGCTTCCATCCAGCGGAGTAATGTTCACAAAGTTAGCTGCTTCAATTGTGGTCAACCATACAACGGCAGTCATCGTCGATATTGTCCGGCAAAGGATGTAACTTGCAACAATTGCGGACGAAGAGGTCACTTCAAGAGATTTTGCAAGGCGGTAAAAAACGATAATGCAGGAGCATCGAAGGTAACAACATGGTTTAAAGCAGAAAAACGATAATGTCCATTCGATTGCATGGTCTGAATCAGGTAACGTACATGATGAAGAAAGTGGTGTGATAAGGAATGTTAGGGTTTCACATAGGTTTTATAATAATTCTAATTATAGAGTAAACTCTAATGCTCCAAGAGAAGGATCTAATCAATCGTGGACTAAAAGATATATGATTCAGGACCGGCATGTGGAATTTAAGCTTGATGGCCTGGCGCTGATGTAAATTGCATTCCGTTGAGTGTGGTAACTGCTTTGAACTTACCTTTGTCGAACGAGCGTCCGTATAATATCGTGGACTATAACAACAACAACATAAAAATTCATGGTCAGATTCATTTAACCTGTGTAGATAAAGATAATGTTAAATGTATGCAACATTTACGACTACCCAAGCAAACCGAACGGGGCAAAACAGCGTGTGTCTTGCTCTAAATCGTCTAGCTCGCTTGTTTACACTTATGTACGAGTATTCTGTGACGTATGAACTTTGGATTTGGCGTAACCGTACGATTCTGTGTTTCGTTCACACTCGTATAACTGTTTCATTCGCACTTACAGACGAGATAGGCCGAGCAATGTTTGTTTGCCAACGATATCGATGTTGTGTCTAGATCGTATCGATGCATTGGTTTTACATTTCGCTCAAACTCGTATGTCATTCCTCTCGCACTCACGGACAGTATAGACGGAGTAAATTTTTGTTCTGAAAGGTATCGATACATGTGTGTATACGCCGGGTGTTTTCCCTTGCTTGCACTGCTATACCTCACACACAAACGCATACATACACGCCTCGTACCTTTAAACGCGTAACCGTCTGAAATCACGCCAGACGGCGGAGTAAGTGAAAGCGAAAAAAATATTCTGGTGCCATGAAGTTTGTAACTCTTTGATATAAAAAGAAACATATATTTTTGAAATACAGCTGTGGCACTTGTTCAGGTGGAGGAAAAATCATTATCTCACAAAGTGTTTAGTTGTTCAGTTCAGTTATAATAGGTGTTTATTTCTTGGGTGTTGGTCCAGCTGAGAGATCTTTGTAAAATAGTGTTATTTGAAAGTGTTGTTACCGTTTTTGTAATGGCTGACTTAAAACGTCTGCGCAAATCTGGCATGTTTTATCGCCAAGCTGCAAAGTATATGGCGCTGGAACCTACGGAAAAGGATAATCAGGATGCAGGACCAAGCCAACCATGTTAGTTGACTTTATTACACAAGTTTAACGAATATAAAATTCGATTACATCGTAGTGTTAATGTTATATTATTATTTACAACATACCCAAAATATAGCCACGAGCAATTTAAACCATGAAATGCAGCGCACATCGCCAACCCCAGAACAAAGTCCAGTACCAAATATGAACCAGACCGAAGAAGAATATGTCGAATTGGCTGACTACATCGATTGCTGTTCTTCCGAAGATGAGAATGAAATCAACACTGACGATACGTTCAATCAAATTATCGATAAAATGTCTATAGTTGATGGAATTCGTTACTGGGCACTTTCCACCAACGCGCCGCATAGCTCCATAAACATAATTTTAAAGCTTTTTAAAAAAGCCAACGTCAAAGTCCCTTTAACCGCTAAAACTTTGCTGCGGACAAATCGGAATCCTTCGACGGAGATAAAGCAGATTGGTAGTGGCCAGTTCTGGTACAGAGGGTTTGAAAAGTGCTTGTTAAATTATTTTCGGTAAGTGTTTTATTTGAAGCGAAACCTTTTTATTATTGTTGCAAGCTGATACTTTACGTTATTTTTTACATCCTTGTAAGCTTCAATAAAATAACAATTAAAAACTTATCGTTAACGGTGTCAATCGACGGGCTACCGCTATACAACAGCAGCAACATGCAGTTTTGGCCTATTCTGTTTACTGTGTATGAATTATCTGAATCGCCAGTAATGACAGCAGCAATATTCTGCGGACAAAATAAGCCAGAAAGCGTGGAGGAATATCTGCGACCAATGGTCGAAGAATTGAATTTTCTTACGACAAAAGGAATTACAATCAACGGAGAGTTTTTTACCGTAAAAATAAGATGCTTTGTTGCAGATACTCCAGCCAGAGCATTTATTAAAGGTAACTTTTTGCATTTGACGCATGACTACTGTTGATGATATGTATTAATTTTTGTATCAGGTGTAACAGGCCATACGGGATATGCAGGATGCTTAAAATGTACGGTAATTTGACACAAATTTGACAATTGACACAAATTTCAGAGCAACTGGAAAAGATTCAATTACCAACAGAAATCCACCGTAAGCTTCGATCGATAAAATATTTACATTATTGGAAAGCATCGGAGTGCGCATCCTTTCTTCACTACGCATCAATAGTTATTTTGAAAGACCGTCTTCCAACTGATATTTATAATCACTTCATGTTACTTTTTTGCGCAGTAACATTACTCTCATCCACCATTTACAAAGATAAATGGCAATTTGCTGGTCAGTTTCTGGATCGCTTTGTACAAGATTTTGACAAAGTGTACGGCGAGAGATACATGAGCAGCAACGTGCACAACTTACAACACATGTATGACGAAGTGCAACGGTTTGGATCATTGTCGTCTATATCCACATACCCCTTTGAGAATCAATTGCAACATCTGAAACGAACACTTCGAAGCGGATTCAGAAACTTAGAACAAGCGATAAATCGAATATCTGAGTGTGATGAATTTCATCTCTCCAAATCAAATAGCCAGATAAAGTTTCCTACAGTTGCAGTTAAAGGAAATACCACAACCGTTCATGTCAGGCCCGGCTTTCAGCTTCGTAACAACCTGAGGGACAGTTGGTTCCTAGCAAAAGATGAAAAAATTGTTAAGTTTCACGAAACGAACCAGTGCTCCGAACATGACATCGATAAAATAACCATTCAAGGCTATGAACTATGTGTGAAAGGTTTGATATTCAATGATCCGATCGAATCCAGCGAAATATTCATCTTTAAGGGATGTACAAATAGTTTATCAGAGTCTCTTATGGAAATGTCAATAGAACAAATTAAATGTAAATTAGTAGCGGTACACACGAATCGCAAACATGAAGCAATATTTATTCCTCTCATCCATACACTAGTTTAATAAAATGTGACAAAAACCTGGTTTATTTTATTTGTTTTTATTTATATTTAAGGATGACGGATTAACGCCGTATTGCCATGTGCGTTATGTTTTCATTATAATATCTTCGATTGTGTTTTATTCGCATCATTTAATAAATGATCAAATAAAGAAAATGGCAAATTATTCAACTAGGCAAAGCAATGGAACGTGCATTAGTTTTATTACCATATGCGTAGTAAAGATACTTTAACTTAAGTTTATTAAAACGTCATTATAATTTACCAGCTAAGAAGGTGCTTAAAAGTAGATTTTTTAAGATGAAAAAAGTTTTCTGAGATATCAAGCATTTAAAAATACTGAACTTATCCATTAATCCTGATTTAATCCGTTTTTTCTTTAACCTTACAAAATGTCGTTCTTTCCTCACCTAAATGTACACGCGAACAAGCATGATTTAATTTGGTTTTTAAAAACTTAGCCAAATAATCCGAGGTTACAACTAAACTCACGTTACTTCCCACGGTTATAAATAAATCTAAAATATTATTAAAACTACGTAACTCTACTTTCCTTTCGTCCTTTGTACGACTGAGCCCTGTCCAGCTGCATTTAGCAAAAAGGGTCTTGGTAAAAATTAAATCTATTAACACGTGTAATCGTCTTTTTACATTCGATTCTGTAACTTGCGCATGCAACCAACGCACTACATTTTGCCTATAAGTACTGTCTAATTCTAAACGTTCATCAAATCTCTTCCTCGGTTTTCAAAGGCTTTAAGGTAAATTCTGTTCTTGGAAGAAGTCCTTCTCTTGGACAGCTAGCTGCCAATACTTCATTCAATGCTTGGGTTTGTCGAGCCGAGTTTTTCAATAGTACATCCATTTTACCGTTAAGCTGCGTTTTCAAAAATTCGACTTCTTGCTCCAATGACTTGATTTGCTGAACGTAAAGATTTGTCATGGCCACAGTCAATCCTTCATCGTTTGTTTCATCTAATAAAGAATTGCTTAATTTTCTCTTTTTGGCATCTGAAAATCAAAATAAGCATAAACAAATTTCCAAAAAAATGCAAGACACAAATACTTACTATTTGATTAAAGAAGCTGTGTTTCGTTGACGGTAGTAGTTGCTGTTGTTGTTGTGAATGTTGAAATAGCATTTGAATCTGCAAAAAATAGTTCAACAAGTAAAGATAACAATGAAGTTGAAATGCTTGTTATGCATGATCATTTCATACGTGCCTTGGCGTAACTCTTCCAAAGGTTGTCTACATGACCGAAATTGAAACGCTGTCGATGATGTCGAAGCTTGCTGATAAGTTTCTGTAAATTCATTAACATGTTTCAGTACTAACAAAGTAGTTAATACAATTTTTCCCACGTTAACATACCTTTTGCAATTGGAACAGTATTTTCCTTTCCAGTGTCAGTGGAATATATTTATAAAAAGCTGTTATATTATAATATATATATTAAATATTTATATAATATATATATTTATAAAAAGTATTAGGATCGAAAGGTAGCATTCAAATTGTATTTTGTTTTGTATGGTTTACAAAATACAATTTGAATGCTACCTTTCGATCCTAATACTTTGACAAATTGGTTGTACTCAGATGAAAACGGCATCCTATCTGTTTCTTTGTCCAGCGGCATTTTGCTTAAATAGTAAATGATGATAATGAATAAAGTCGATGCATTACATCACGGTCCACCACGACGATTCTTAACAAAACCATGGATCATTGAAACTCAACAATGATATTCATTATAGTTTGCTAGTTTTGCATTTACCAAATACAAATACAAGAATGTACACAAAAACACATTTTCTTTAACTTGCGATCCTATATAGCGCATGTAAAACAAAACCTACTCCGATCCACACTAGATTATCACGACTAAAAAGGACCATCGCATCACCACCGGAGCAAATCATATGGTAAATATGCATTATACACTAAGAATCACAGTTCAATTCTCACTTCTCCTGCTCACCTCTAGATATCCAGAAAAAAACAGTACTGCATATTTCAATCTCTCCTCTACACACAGGCTCAAAAGCAGCTACCTTGATCCATAAGAGAAACAGAGCAAAAAGCATGTAAGAACGAACAAGCAGTGCGAAAGAGAAAAAAAACAGCATACACACAAATCAATTTTTTGCACATTTTTCATGACGTCAAAAGCTTCACACACACCACTGCAAAACCACGGCAACGACAATTTTGTGACGTCATAACTTGTGGTAAACAAAATTGCCCCATACGTTTCTGACTACGGGGCAATCATCGCGACAAAAGTAGGGCCCCATTTAAGCCCCATTCTTGCAACGACTTTACCTATTTTGTTATGCTTGGGTAATGATTTGACACCTCATGAGGTTGCACACTCCTGTATGTCAAATGTCAAGACGGCCCATATGACAATTTGACAGCATGAAAAACAGGGCAAAACTGACAGCTTCGCATTTTGGTTCGGATTGAATCACAAATCCGGACTTCTATCAGTGAGACGAGAGAACGATGATGATGAGGTGAGAGGAGTGAGAAGCTCAAAAATGTGAGAATCAGGGCGAGTGAGAAAAAATAAGGTGAACTGATAATATAAATTCGAAATAAAAAAATCGGTAACGAAAAAAACCGAACTAGCGAGATCGTTACTCTTTGGGAGAATTGTGTGTGTGGATATGTTATCAGTTGAGTATTGACCATATCAGCGTGTGCTTTCACTGGTGATATATATATATATATATATATATATATATATATATATATATATATATATATATATATATATATATATATATATTGTAAACATCCTGCTTCAAGCGAAACCGGCTAAATATCTTGGTCAAACACAATTGTCAAACGTGGATATATCAAATGTCAAAATGTAAAACAACCTGGTGAAATAAAGGAGAGACGTCACTTCTGTTGGAAAAACGAAAAGTGAAGAACGTGTTTCGGCCTTATGACTTCGGAAATTGAATTTAATTGAACTTTTTACAACTCAGAAGTGGGATTACCATAGCCTATTAAGTGAACATTTTGAGCGTACAAAGGTGTAGTTTGTAGCCTTCTTCGTGAAGAGAGTGTTAGCCAAAATGTTGACAAAAGATGAAATGCTGTGCGCATTGGAACATGCAGCCATTTCTGTGCCGCTTACTGCTACCATCACACAAATACGTGAGCTTTATAAAACAACGATGGGAACCGCAGAAATTGAAGTGCCAGCTGTTATTGGAAGTGCTAAATTTGAGAATGCAGTCGCTGTACATAGTGATCCGAACAGCGATAATGCTGCAGCCATGTTGTCAGATGAAAACGACGCCGCCACCGCCATGTTGCCCGATGAGAGAGACGCCGCCGCCGCCATTTTGTACAGTGAAAAGAACAGTACGGTTCCACGTGGTTTGAGCTTAGTCCGGAACTCAACAAACGCCATCACCGATGCAAATCACGAAATAGAGTTGCTGAAAAAGAAAATCGAGATTCTTGAGCTGCAACAGAAAATCGCAGCTCTAAAAGCCCCAGCTACTGTTTCTTCGGGGCTACAACCAGCAGTCATCAAATTCGAAGAATTTGTTGATACATTTGGTGGTGACAACAGTGATCACATTGAGCGGTGGTTTAAGGAATTGGAGCGAGTCTTCCTTCCATATAATATGGATGACACGAATAAGTTCCACTGTACACGTCGATTGCTTACTGGAACGGCAGCTAAATTCGCGAAATCACTCGATGTTGCAACCTATCATGAGCTGAAAGATCGTTTGATACAAACTTTCAGCAAAATCAAATCGGTTGAAAGTACGTACAAGCAGCTTAGAGCACGACGACTTGCACGGAATGAATCCATCATCAGCTATATCCTGGACATGCAGACCTTGGCTTGTGATACACCGATCCCAGAAGAAGAATTGATCAACATCATCATTGATGGAATCGGTGATCCCATCAACACCGCATCAATTCGTTTCGCCGCTAGATCTATGAATGAATTGCAGCAGTTACTTAAACGATATGAACAAATTCGCCCACGTAATATTGCAACTCCGTCATCAGCCAGACCTATTAACCAACCAAATAAGGGCGGTAAAGAAGCAGGTGATATCCAGCAAACAAGATGCTACAATTGCTCAAAATATGGGCATTATCAAAGTTCCTGTCCTTCACCACGTCGACCGAACGGATCATGTTTCACGTGCCATGAGATGGGACATGTCAATCGGGACTGTCCACGTCGTGTCTCATCAACTTCAGCAGCTGTTCAGCAAGATGGGGAATTAGAGTACGCTAAACCGATTCAGTCAATTCAGGAGCTGGATGATTTTCGCTTGGAAATCACATGCCGCGATCAAGAGATAATGGCAATGGCTGCCAAAATGAAAACGCTCGAAGAGCAGCATCAGGATTATCAGCATCACATTGCTGTCCTCAAGGAATCATTATGCGCTAAAGAAGAACATTACAACATGCTGCAATCAGATGTTGAAGAGCTGCGTAATCGGTTACAAGAAAAAAATCGAATGATTGACAATTTGGAAAATTTGCTAAAGGAGAAAGATAATCAAGTTGATATGGCACGAGCAAGGCTCAGCGCAATGCAGGCACACCATTGCAGCTCAGAAGGAGCGTTGACAAGCTTGGAAGAAGCAATCGGAGATAAGGAAAAACAAATGCAGCAACTGCGCGACCAGCGCGATCGAGCTGAAGCGGAGAAAAAAGAGGAACGAGAGCTACACGAACGTGAACTCGCCAAATTCAAGATGAAGCTTCACTCTTTGGATAGCGAGGTAGAAAAGCTAACGACACGTCTGCATAGATCACTTGCCGAAAAGGATCGCCTGGAAGCCAGGTTCAAGGAACCTTATGTAATACACAAATGTTTGCCCAATGACAGATATGTAATACGAGATATTGATGGAGCACAACAAACTCACATTCCCTACGATGGCGTACTCGAATCAGATAAACTAAGGAAGTGGATGTCGCAAGATGCAGACTCTGCATCAGTTTGCACATAGTCAGGGGGGAATTGAGGGCAATTCCCAAGTCAGGATAGCCGAGCTGTAAACATCCTGCTTCAAGCGAAACCGGCTAAATATCTTGGTCAAACACAATTGTCAAACGTGGATATATCAAATGTCAAAATGTAAAACAACCTGGTGAAATAAAGGAGAGACGTCACTTCTGTTGGAAAAACGAAAAGTGAAGAACGTGTTTCGGCCTTATGACTTCGGAAATTGAATTTAATTGAACTTTTTACAATATATATATATATATATATATATATATATATATATATATATATATATATATATATATATATATATATATATATATATATATATATATATATATATATATATTGTGGTGCAGCTAGGAGAAGAACTGTAAGTAGAGAAGAAGTGAAGAATTATATATTTATGCAATAGTGAACTTACTTTTATTTCTTGGAGTCTGTCTGTCAATCGAACCGTGGTGCCTGTGTTTAGCGATCCAGTAACATCTGCGTTTGGCCAATTTGAGGTGTAATTGGCTAGTCGCACAGAGCCTTACAAAAATATCATCAGCAGCGATCATCGTCAAGCGGATAATAAGAATTTAAGACGCGCAACAGTGAGGTGTGTATGCGTGTGTGAGTGTGTGTGTATAGGTTTTTTTTAATTTTCATTCAATTTTAGCTAAAATGGATACACCTTTGCCAAAACGTCAATGCAAAACCGTGGAAGTTTCATCCATTGATGATTTCGTGGATGAGTTGATCCTTTGCAACGACGATGCAGGGACGATTCAAGGCGAGCATGAGGATGCTAATGACATTATGGCAATGTTAAAGAAAATATTGGTTAATCAAAACACCATTAATGATGCATTGCGGCGGCAAAAGATGGACATAATGGAAATAAAAGAAAACCAGAAGTCCCTCACCGAAACTGTTAGCAAACAATCAAAAAAACTACTCCAAGTACAGGTGTTTGTGGAGAAAATTAGTAGTGTTGAGTGTGTAGGAAAAGCGATGAAAAAAAATCCCCCAGAGGGATTTAGCAAACTAAAATCTAAACAGCATTTAGATGATTTTGATACAAAATTAGGATCAGAAGAAGTGTTTAAAGACAGTGTAGTTAAGTGGTTGGATGAAAATATTACCAAAGGTGATATGAAAAATAGGATGAATGAGGCACGTGATCTAATCTTCTGTTCAGAGTTGTTTGCAGGTTGCAGCTGGAAAGGTGGTCCGTATTCCAATCCAAAAATTCCTATAGCTTCTTATATAAACCTATTAGAGCTTTTCCGATTAATTGGAAGTAACTCGTTTAGTGAGGCCACTGAAAAAGACGTAGAAGACTTTTACAAACTAAAACTACCATATGGAAAGAATCGTTTAACTTTAAAAAAATCGAAAATAGACTCCACGTAAGTTTGTATAAACATCTAAAATAGTTGATATCTGGTATCTGGAAATCTTGTTATCAAGATGAATCAATATTCTTACTACAATTTGCGACACCATGAACTTGATTATGTGTTTTGTTCAAATTTTTGAGAATTCATTAAAGAAACGCATTTAATCTCATTTTGTTATCGTTTGTTTATTGCTATTACTTTCAGTATTATGATTATTGTTAAAAATTTACAAAATATTCTGTTCATAATAATAGAAATTAATTATGGTTAAAATTGTAATGGTATAATTTATAATGATTTCTTTCTTTATTTTATTATTATTGCTGTTGTAGATTAAACTGCAGGAATTGTATCAATTAGTTGAATATCCTTGATTATAAGTTCCAGATCCTATTATACCCTAAATTAATTCAAATAAAGACAAAAGGCTTGTCCGTATTTCTTATCATTTATAATATCAATGGAACAAGGAAAAAAATCAATGTTACGTTTATTTTATTACACATTAATCTTACATACTACCGACCTTATACCGGGTCCTCTCGGTTGCTTACAATTCACACTTAAACTAAGAAAAAATTGAGGCAGAGTATTTAGTTCTGCCTCTGGATTAAGTCCAACCTTATACCGGGTCTACTCGGTTGCTTACAATCTATACTTAAACTAAGAAAAAATTGAGGCAGAGTATTTAGTTCTGCCTCTGGATTAAGTCCGACCTTATACCGGGTCTACTCGGTTGCTTACAATCTATACTTAACCTACTTAACCTACTTTTTATTCTGTTAAAGTGTGAATCAATGGATTGAAGTGCACTTTAGGTTCGTTTCGAGTTTTCTTAATTGCTACCATTTTACATTTTATATCATTAATAGACATAATTCGTAGGGTTCCTGATAAGTCGTTTTCATAAGCTTTATAGTTATAAATCATTTCAGAAGTACAAGGAGTTGCAAATGCTTGAAATCGTCTTATCAAAGGATACCCGTATACAACTATGGTCCCTGATTCTTCTGTAGCTTTCTCGTACTTAACTATAATATTTCGCCTTGTTAAAAACCAACAATCCTTGAATCGATTCCTTAGCATAAACCCTTTCCTAACCTGCAAGATAACCTCATCCTTTTTAATTTTTAATATAGGATAAACAATATTGTCGCGCCTATCGGCAGTTTCAATATCTCGTAACAATGTTATTTTTCCTATCGCTTGTTGTAAACTTCGGTAGCCAGATCGTACATAACTATGCTTAATATGTTGTAGCTTATCTTCAAAAGGGTATGTGGAAATAGTGTTCAAAGGGCCAAATTTACAAACGTCATCGTATACATGAATTAGCAGATGAACGTTACTGACTAAATACATACGGTTGTACACTATTTTGTAATCTTCAACAAATTTCCGCAATAATATGCCTGCATAGTGCCAGTGCTCTTTAAAGGCTGTAGACGATAACATGGTTAAAGCGCAATACAATAATTTAAAATGCTCGTACGCTACTCTGCCTATTCTTTCCTGTAGTACTACTATTCCTCCGTAATTTAAAAAACTACCTAATTCAGAGGCTTTCCAGTAGTGCAACGATTCCAGAGACCTAAATCTTCTGTGGATTTCTGAAGGCAATTGTATGCTTACAAGCTCCTCTGAAATTTCGGCTATCTCATCTTTAGACCATTTTTTGAAGGGTTTAAGATCACCTTCGGTCCACCCTAGCAGAAGCTTATGTACGACACCAACATGAACCAGGTGCAAAATATCGCTCGTAGTTACATCCTTTATCATGTCAAAATTCTTCAGGTCGGTTAATGGTGTTTCACCTCTGCGATGCCCTTTTGCGTTACATGGCTCATTCCGGAACTCTACGTCGGTTCTTAAATCAGCGGTCGTGTCCTCGAATATAACTTTCTTTGGGTTTTTGAGGCTAGTACCAAGTCCTTTACATTTCATGCATCCGTGAACGCCGTTGTAATAGCAAACCTCTAAAAGTCCAAGAACAAAAAATTGTACTCCACGTGGTTATTTGTAAAAATTTAAATACTTACGTTTAATGAAGGCGCGTGCTGGAGAGTCAGCGATGAACACTCGTACAGAAAGAGATATTTCTTTGCCATTAATTTTAATTTTGTTGTCCTGCAGGTTATTGAGCTCTGTCACCAATGGTCTTAAGAAAGTCTCGGCATCGGATGGTTTGTTAGCACCACAAAATATTCTCACAACCATAACGGGAACATCCGGAATGTTATGTAGCTGCATCAATATAGGCCACATCTGTGTAGGGCTACGATTGTACACAGGAACTCCGTCTGTTGAAAGATTCAGCTCAAATATGTTCTCTGCTACAACCACATTGCTGAGGAATTTACAAAAAAGGTGTTGATGGGATTAGAATTTGCACATAATAATAAAGGAATAATTAAATTACCGGAAATAATGCTGCAAACAACATTCAACTCCTTGGTACCACATTTGACCTCCTCCTGGAACTGTAGCTATTTGGTCGCTAACGTTTACCGGAGCTTTTAGCAATGTCCTTACATCCTGCGGAAGAGATGAAAAGGCAGAAAGAGAAGACACATTACGCAGTATCGCAAGTAAATTATTGCTTGCGTTGCGAGAAACTTTGTTGAGAATGAACCAAGTTCGCAAAGAGTCTCGCAACTTCAAGCTTTCAGAACTGATTTCTGAAATTTCTTCCTCCAAATATTCTTCTTCACACCACTTCCTTTCATCACTGTCGTCGTTGACGATAGATGCTTCATCGCTGATATATTCGTCATCAAGAATGTCTTCCACATACTCTTCTTTGATGTATTCGACTTCCAGATCGCGATTTAAAAAAGCATCTACAAATATAGGGTAAAATGAGCTTATTAGTAGTTGGTTTAAAACAAATTTAAAACGTTTTAAAACAATACCTTCCGCAGATTGCACAATCGCCGATTGGCCACTGGGTCCCGCTGAATTATGCTGTTCAGCCCACTCTCTTTCAAACTGCGCTTCTAGTTGCGCACACCTCTTGTAGAACATGCCACTCCGCTTAAACTTTTTCGGGAACATATTCGAAGATTAACACTCGCGTTTTTCCGTCTGAAAATGAAAATTAAGAAAAAACACTTTCTCGAAACTGTTAATGTTCAAAATAAATATTATCCGAGCGGGAAGCGTTTTCCACCAAATCCCTCGATAATTTTCGTTCAATTTTGTGTAAATATCGCAGCGATTTTTGCACAATCCAGTAGCAGCTAATGTTTTGGCGGTTATAAAGTTCAGCTGATCGTCTAGCTACCGTTAGTTGTCCACACACACGATGTACATAACCACACACGGTGATCATACCAAACAGCAACACCGTGACAAAATGTGGGTGTAGTTCACACACGTTACACATATCCACACACGGTGGTCATACCGTACGGTAAAAAGTTCAACTCGCATGAGCAAAATGTGGGTGGAGTTCACACACACGCTACACATAACCACACACGGCGATCATACCATGCAGCTCATGTGGGCAAGATCGGGTGCCGATGCAAAATCCGAGCTCGCTACCGTGTGATAAGGCTGGTCTGCGAATGAGAGAAAGGCTCATGAGGGCATTTTTTGCTTGGCAGTCAGCTCTCCATACAAACCTCTGCTGCTCACCATGGAGGAGAGAAGCAGAATGCTTACTCACTATGGAACAGGCAGGCAGTCAGTGCTGCTCAGTATGGAAACCATCAGCTGTCATCACGCTCGCTATAGTGAGATGCTCTCAAATTGTCATTTGGGGGATATATGTATTTATTGCGCTGCGCGAATCTAACTACTGTAGTAGCTTTTGAACTATAAGAGAATAAACGTGTGAATACAACAGCAACAACGTGTCCTTTCGTATTAATTTAACAGGTAATAGGCCTAGTTTAAGTGGCTCTTGTTGAAAAATGACGACGTATCAAATTGTGCTTCCGCGTCTAAATGACGATAACTTTGAAATATGGAAATTCCGCGTAGAAATGGAATTGATTCGGCAGGATTTGGCGTCGTATATTTCGGAAACCAAGCCGGAAACGCCGAATGCAAAGTGGATAGCTGGTGATGCGAAAACACGTGCTGTGATAAGTTTGACGGTCGAGGACAGTCAAGTAGTTTATATCTTGAACAAAACTACTGCAAAAGAGATTTGGGACACTCTTTGTTCAGTGCATGAAAGCAGTGGTCTCCCGTCAGTTCTTTGTGTATTGCGAAAATTGTGCACGTTGAGGTTGAGTGAAGGTGGCAATCTTCCTGCTCATTTAAGTGAGATGGTAAAACTGCACACGCGTCTTCAAATGGTGGATGAAGGGCTGAAAGTTCGAGTACTTATGGCAATGATCTTAATGATGTATCGATGACAATGGAAAAGCATGTGAAATTGTGGTAAAAGACATTTTATA
Source organism: Anopheles maculipalpis (assembly GCF_943734695.1). Lineage (NCBI taxonomy): Eukaryota > Metazoa > Arthropoda > Insecta > Diptera > Culicidae > Anopheles > Anopheles maculipalpis. The sequence continues at coordinate 18,404,085 of NC_064870.1, read as the reverse complement.
TGTTCCCAGTTTAAGCAGCAATCTATTGTCAGTGTCTCGTTTACGTGCTGATGGTTACGACGTAATGTCGGAACTGAAGGAACTAATGACGTAATGAAGGACGTAATGACGTAATGAAGGAACTTTGTAACATTATTAAGAATGACCGAGTTGTGATACAAGGTTTTTTTTAACGGCAGCATATATGTGCAAAACAAAGAGTCGGCGTATGTAGTACGAACGGGACAACATAGTGAAAATTGCCGTCATTTGTGGCATGAGCGTTTTGGGCATAGGGACGTTTCCACGATAAAGTTGTTATTTGAAAATAAGCTTGTGACGGGTGCAAAAGTGCGATTGTGTCCGGAAAACTTTACGTGCGAAACGTGTTTGGAAGGAAAGCTTTCACGTATAAAGTTTCCAAAGGCTTCAGTTCGCCAAACAAAAGAAATGCTAGATCTAGTGCACAGTGACGTTTGCGGACCGATGCCAGTAGAAACTCCGAGCTGAAATAGATATTTCGTTACCCTGATTGTTGTAGACGCTGTGGCCAGAGCTTATCCGCACACTCGATGCTATCTGGGAACTGACAGCATCCGATGTGTAGCGGATATAGTCGTCTCGGTCGCACGCACGCACGGACGGTCGCATCCTTCAGCGAAGCGGGGGTCAAGGGATTCCTTTCTTTTCTCTCGGCACCCGGCACCCAGCACGGACGATGCATGCGCGCGCGGCTTACCTGTTGTTAACGTTGTCCCTTTTTTTTATTGTGTTGTGCTAAGTGTGAAGTTTTAACGTGTCTAAAGTAAATAAGTTTTAAACCCAAAACACAAAAGTGGCGACGAGTTATAGTGGAAACGTTCGACGACGAGCAGTAAAACGCCACAGAATGTCCAGCCCAGACGAGACGCCAATCATCGAGGAGCAACGCCGTCTCTCACAAAATGGGGTCCTGAACGCTAGGTTCATTCACCTCCAGACAGCGCAACACGTGCCGTCGGAACCGTCACCGCTGCAACAAACACTGCAGCTTCTACAACAGCAATTGGCTCAACAGCAGCAGTTACTATCTCAGCTCGTGCAACAGCAACAGCAGCAGCCACCGACCCATGATCAACAACAAGTGGCAAAACCGAGCAATCCAGAATTAATACTGGAAGCCCTTGCAGGCAACATAAGCGAGTTCCGGTATGATCCAGAAGCAGGAGTAACGTTCGAATCGTGGTACACACGGTACGAAGACCTGTTCAAGGAGGATGCTTCCCGTTTGGATGACACGGCCAAGGTTCGGCTCCTGGGACGAAAGCTCGGAACCGCCGAACACGCCCGTTTTAGCAATTTCATTTTGCCGCGTGCACCGCGTGACCTGTGCTTCAACGAAATGGTGGAAAAGCTTACCGTCCTGTTCGGCAAAATGGAGTCAGTGCTCAGCAAGCGGTTCAAGTGCTTCAATATTACAAAAACGCGCACCGAGGATCTGTTGGCATTTGCTTGCCGAGTAAATAAAGCGTGCGTCGATGCGGAATTTTCTTCGATGACGGAGGAAGATTTCAAGTGTCTCATTCTCGTATGTGGATTAAAGGATGAAAGCGTGCAGGACATACGAATGAAATTGCTAGCCGCCATCGAGGACAGAAAGAACGCCACGCTGGAGCAGCTTGCAGCGGATTGCCAACGATTAACTCGTGTGAAGGCGGATAGCGCATTGATCGCCACGGACGGCAGTGAGCGTGTGCATGCAGTGCAGGCAAGAAAAAACCACCAGTGGCACCGGAACAGCAACAACGAGCGTCACCCCAAACCAGCCCCCCGAAGTGAAGCCTCTAAGCCTAGCAACCCATGCTGGCTTTGTGGAGCGCTTCATTGGAACGGTGACTGCACTTATCGAACCAACAAGTGTCGAGATTGTGGACGTATGGGTCACCGAGAGGGTTTCTGCAATTCGCCTCACCGACGCAGAGGACGATCGCGGTTCGGTCATCGTCGTGCAGTAGCATCCCGGGTAGTGCGAGTAAACGTGTGCAGCGTAAAACAGAAGCGGAAATTCGTCAGCATCTTCATCGGAGGAAAGCCGGCTCGACTACAACTGGACACAGGGTCAGACATCACTGTCATCAGCCAACATTTATGGAAGCAGTTGGGTAAGCCTCACCTCAGTCCACCCAAGGTAAGAGTGAAAGCAGCTAGTGGTGAAGTTTTCGGTCTTGAAGGTGAGTTCAACGCCAACGTGACTCTCAATAACGTAATCAAGCGAGCCACAATCCGCGTATCCAAGGCGGATCTGTCGTTATTCGGGGCGGATTTAATTCATCTTTTCGGCTTGGGAACTGTACCGATGGACAACTACTGCAACCACATAGGAACAGCGGAACCACAGTCATGGGAGGACAAATTTCCAACGGTTTTTAGCGGAACGGGCCTGTGCACCAAGGCACAAATTCATTTACAGCTGCGACAGGATAGCAGACCTGTTTTTCGACCGAAACGTCCGGTCGCATACGCGATGGAAGATGCTGTCAACAAGGAACTAGAACGACTTGAGAGCCTGGGGATCATCACCCCATGTGACTATTCGGATTGGGCAGCACCAGTCGTTGTCGTTCGGGAAGCGAACGGGAAAATAAGGCTATGTGGAGACTACAGCACCGGACTGAATGCAGCACTACACCCACAAGAGTACCCACTCCCATTACCACAAGACATTTTTTCCAAGTTAGCCCGTTGCGTAACATTTACTCAGATTGACCTATCTGATGCATTCTTGCAGGTGTAAATAGAAGAAAAGAGCCTACCCCTGCTTACCATCAACACGCATCGTGGCCTTTATTACTACAACAGGCTCCCTCCAGGCATTAAAGTGGCCCCTGGTGCTTTTCAGCAAATAATGGACAAAATGCTCGCTGGTGTTAATGGAGTCTCCGCCTACATGGACGACGTAATCGTCGGAGGAAAGACGCAGGAGGAGCACGATGCCGCCCTTGAAGAAACCCTGAAGCGCATAAGGGACTATGGGTTTACCATCCGGAGAGAAAAGTGTGCGTTCAACAAGCCGGAAATCCGCTACCTGGGGCATATCATCGACAGCCGTGGCCTGCGACCCGACCCTGCCAAGATCGACGCCATCAAGAAGCTACCTCCTCCAAAAGATGTCACAGGCGTTCGGTCATTCATTGGAGCGATAAACTTTTACGCCAAGTTCATCCTCAACATGCGTAACTTGCGTTACCCACTGGATAAGTTCCTTTTTTTTTTTTAATCGGGGTTACTTTATTTCATTTCCAATATCCCCTCACCCAATCCACCTCATCACCCGCGAGGGTTGTTTGCGAGGGGGATATTCTATTGCCTTGTACAGGCCTTCTGTTCCGTGCACACGTGCACTTTCTCTTTACTATAATTTTCTTAACTAATCACTGTTCCGTTTTCCCCTTTTTTATGAAGAACGAATGCCCATCCTAACCTTTTCCGTCTCATAACGGTCCCACTCTGCTGTCCCGCTGGGCCACAAGATCACCACTCGCACCACCCACTAGCGCGAGGAGGTGTCTGCCTCCGCGGCAGCCGCAGCTTCGGCCGCCGTATGGCCGGAGTTGGAGAGAGCCTCCTCCTCGCTGTCGCTGTTCGAATCTTCCCGGTCCTGCACACCGAACAGGTTGCGAGGTATGACGACTTGGCTCTCGCGCCGTCGGGCCCGCCATCGAGCCACTCGCTCGCGTACGGCTGCTCGGCGTGCCTCGGTCGTTGGTGATGGAGGTGGTGATGGCGGCCGCCCACCTCGTGTCGCTTCTCGTCGTGCTGCAGTTGCTGCTCGGCGAGCTGCATTTCGCCGTTGATTGCGGGCTATTGCCACCGAATTATCCCGCTGGGACGCCGCACCATCCTGCGCGGCCAGCATCTCCCGCTCGGCGTTCCAATCGTCCTGGAGTTCGTCCGTGATGCGTTGTGCGGCCTCGCACACACGGCTCCAATGATCGGGACCCTCCAGGAGACAGTCGAGGATGTTGTCGGGAGACACCGGATCCGGCCCGCTCAACAGCTCCTCGCGCATCGCAGCAAACCGTGGACAGTGGAACACTGCATGCTCGGCCGTCTCGGCCACACCGGGGCAGCGCTGACAGTCCGGGGATGACGTGAAGCCCTTGCTGCACAGGTAGTCTCGGAAAAATCCGTGACCGGACAACACCTGTGTCAGCTGGAATGTCACGTCTCCATGCTTCCGTGACTGCCAGGCTTTGACGTCCGGCACCACACGGTGTGACCAGCGCGTGTACCGGCTAGCCTCACTGCTGTCGGCGTCTGCGTCCCACTCCGCCTGCCAGATCGCGTAGGTCCGTTCACGTTCGCTGGCTCGGACCTGCTCGCTGGTCCCTTCCCGGCCTTGCTGGTGTAGTTGACGGTACACCCGACTATCCTCGTCCATAAGGCGGCAAATCGGGATCAGCCCGGCCAGCAGCACTGCCGTCTCACCACGCACCGTCCGGAACGCTCTGCAGACCCGAATCGCCATCTTGCGTTGTACTCGACTGACAAGCCGGCGGCATTGTCGTCTTTCCAAGCCTTCCGACCATACTGAGGCTCCGTAGCGAAGAATGGAGTCCGCTACAGCCGCCAGTAGGCGGGCTCGTGACGTTTTCGGGCCGCTGTGATTCGGCAGAAGCCGTGTCACCGCCTGGGCGACCTTCTCCGCCTTCGCCGCTGCCTTCTCGACGTGTGGGAGCCATGACAAATGGTCCAGTAGCCACACGCCCAGATACTGGATGGATCTGGATGCAGGAACCGCTACTCCCTCAATGACGACGCTGACTGCCGGAAACCGCTTCAGGCTTGAAATCACCGTCATCTCCGTCTTTTCCAGCGCCAAGGCGAGACGGTGACGGGACATCCAGCTGCTGATGGTCGCGATCGCTGCCTCCGCCGTCGTGGCCGCTGCTTCGGGAGTCACCGCCGGGACGAGCAGAACCAAGTCATCGGCATAGCCGATTAATTCAGTCCCTTGTGGCAGTGGCACTTCCAGGACCCCGTCGTACAGCACGTTCCACAGGGTGGGGCCCAGGATGGACCCCTGTGGAACCCCCGCGCTGATGGGCTGCTCGACAGGGCCCTCGCTGGTCTCGATGATCAACCGCCGGTCCTCGAAGTAGCTCCTCAGCATTCTTCTTAGTGCGGATGGGACGCCTTTTTCACGCAACGCATTGGACTGCCAGGACGCGGTGTTGAACGCGTTGCGGACGTCCAATGCGATCACCATCAGGCAGCGGTTGTCTCGCTGGTTCGTCCGGCGAAAGGACATGGCCGTCCTTCCAGCCTCGACAACACGCTGGATCGCACTGATGGTGAATCGCCCCTTGCGGAAGCCGTACTGGTGCTCCGATAGCCGTGGAGCGTCGGGATCCTCAAGATGGACGTTGAGCCGGGACAGGATCAGGCGCTCCAGCACCTTGCCGAGTGCGTCGAGCATGCACAACGGCCGGTACGAGGAGCTTTCCCCGGGAGGTTTGCCTGGCTTGGGCAGCAGCACCAGGCGCTGCCGCTTCCACGGCGCAGGAAACGTGCCACGTTCCAGGCAGTCCTGGTATAGGCGGCGAAAAACCTCCGGGTACTCCCTGATCGCTGTCCTTACGGCTGCGTTGGGGATCCCGTCCAGACCCGGTGCCTTCCGGTTGGCCATGCATCCCACGATGTCCAGCAGTTCGTTCGCGGTGACAGGCGTCAGCGACTGTCCGTCCTCGATGTCCTCCGCTTCCGGCCAGACGACAGGTGGATGAGTCGGAAACAGGTCCCCGGAAATGCGCAGCAGTTCCTCTTTGTCAGTCTCCGGTGGCACGTAGCTGCCACGAAGCCGAGACATGACAGCACGGTAACCTGCCCCGAACTCATTTCTCTCCGCAAGTCGAATAAGCTCGTCAAACTCTGCCCGTTTGCTGGCCCGAATCGCCTTCTCCATCGTCCGCCTCGCAGTTCGGTGGTGCGCTGCTGCAAGGCTGCGCTCTTGCAGGTCGACCGTGGCAACCATCCGGTCACGTGCGGCTGCACACTCCTCGCGAAGGCGCGTGAGCTCCGGTGTCCACCAGAAAAGGGCTCGATGGGGGTCACGGTGCGACGTGGTGACCCGCGCCATCGTTTCGTCGCAAGCCTCGAGCATGACCTCTACCCTCCCTCCTGGCTGACCGCACGCTCCCCGAAGCTCGCTGCACGCAGTGCCACCCGGAACGCCTCGGCCGAGAGCTGTGAGGCCTTCCACCTCCTGCCCTGGTGATGGGAGATGGGATGAGGACTCCGTCGCTGGTGTCGATGCTGCTGCTGCTGCTGCTGCTGCCGATGATGCTGCTGCTGCTGCTGCTGCTGTCGCTGGTGTTGGTGTTGGTTTTGCTGCTCAGTCAGGTGCTGAGGCGAGGAGGACGGCCCGACGGTGTAGAGAAGGTACCGGTGGTCGGATGCCGTGTAGAACCGCGCCAACGAATCAGGGGCCACTGTCCAGGTGTCATGTCGAGCGATAGATTCGCTTGCGAATGATACATCGACGACACTGGGAGTGGCAACGCCGTTCCCGACGAACGTTGGGGTTGTACCTCGGTTGAGTATCCTCAGCCCGAGCTGCTGGATGGTGGACAGCAGCTCCTCACCTCGCACGGTGTTGCGCTCACTTCCCCACTCCTCGTGCCAGGCGTTAAAGTCGCCCGCTACGACGACGTGAGTGTGGGGAAGCGTCTCCAGCTCCAGAGCCCCCAGAAAATGCTCAAACTCGTCGATGGTGAGGCGGGGGGGAGCACAGCAGCTCACGAACACTATGCCGCCGATCTGAGCAGCCGCCAATCCAGGCGTTGGGCTGCGCCACACACGCTGGATGGGATGTGCTCCAGTAGCCACCACGGCTACAACCCCCGACGAGTCGACTGACTACGTTCCGTTGTTCTCCGGAGGCCGGTACACCTCGGAAAGCAGCAACACGTCGATCCGCTCCGTCCGAGCGGACTGAAGGACGAAATCCTGGGCAGTGCGTCCACCGCCCAGGTTCGCCTGCAACAAGTGCAGCTGCTGCTTCACACACACGGTGTCAGCCGCTGGCCACAACTTGCGTGGCCGATGCTGTGTGGGCCACCACACTTGAGGCACTTAGCCTCCAAAGAGCAAGCCTTCGCCAGATGGCCATCGTTGCCACAGCGGAAGCACTTTCCTCGAAAGTCCTGCTCGTTGTGGCAGTCCCGCACGATGTGTCCTACTTCGAAACAGCGTAGGCAGCGGCGCTGGCTGACGGGACGACGGGGAACTTCATGTGCCACGCTGATGAACTGGCAGAGTGGCAGTTTCGCCTCGTGTAGGTGTTGCGCTTTTGCCAACGGGAGGCGGACACGAGCGCGTTTCGTGCCATTGCTCAGCTCCCACACGTCGGCGAAAGTGATGCCCGGTGCCACTCCGAGTTTAGCCCGGATCGCTTCCTTCACATCGTCGACTGTGGTCAGCGAGTCGACATGGGTGATTAGGACTTCTCCCATCTCGGTGAGCACTCGTGCTACTCCCGTCTCGCCAAGGACTCGTTGTATTTTAGCAGCAAGCGCTTCGCTGTCGGCGGTCCGCTTAATGGGGACGCGTAGACGGCCCTGTGCCGTGCGACGACCCATCCCGATGTCCGTGCGGACCTCCTCCAGCTCTGGAGCCGTTCGCAGCTTCAGGTATACCTGCGTCCAGGTTACACCTTCAGCTGGTGCGACTTCAATTGTATCCGGGCGCACTCTGCGTCGCACCGAACTACGTTGCTGCTGTTGTTGCTGTCGCTGCTGCTGCTTCTGCGGCTGCCGGTGCTGCTGCTGCTGCGGCTGCTGCTGTGTCTGCCGCTGCTGCTGTTGCTGCTGCTTCTCGCGGTGTTGCTGCTGTTGCCGCTGCTGCTGCTGTTGCTGCTGCTGCTGCTGCTGTTGCTGCTGCTGCTGCCACTGTTGCTGTCGTGGCTGCTGCTGCTGTCGCGGCTGCTGCTGCTGCTGCAATGCAGGCCATTGCTGCCGGAGCTGCTGCTGCTGTCGTGGTTGCTGTTGCTGCTGCTGCTGTGATGGCCGCGCGTTTCCTCCGCGCTTGCCACGCTTGCGCTGCTGGCGCACCCCCGAGCTGCTGCCCACCACTTCGGCATACGGGCGCTGCTCGTCGGTGATGGCAGCGTAGTAGCCACGAGCACTACTGCCTTCCACCGACTGCATCGACACGACCGTCTGCGTACCCTGTCGGTACAGCTCCAGCTCCTTGCGCGTGCTGGATAGCTCCCCTATGAGCTGCGCAATTTGCGAAGTCAGACGATCGAGGTTCGCCTGCATACCTGCCACCTGCTCGTCGCAGCTCTTCAGTTGCCGCAACAATGCCGCTACTGTGTCCGACGATGCAGGCTCCTGCTCGTACCCTGGGCAGCTGAAGCCTCTCCACGAGCACCCTGGGGACGACCGTCGTGTTCAAATCGTCAAAACACTCCTCATCGTCGCTGGAGATGCACATGTTCTCCCCCCCCTGCGAACATTCACCGGACGTTTCTGTCGGTTTACGCGTTATCCGTTCCTCCTGGGATGATACGACCGACGACGCTCTCGTCCGAGGGCGCAAAACGCGTGTCGCCGGGAGGTGGGCGTCATCTCCCAGCCCCGACGACATGGCTGGAACGACTACTGCCGTTTCTGTCCGGTTCACACGGCTTTATTCCAGCAGACTTCTAACGGGTGGGGGAGAGGGGGGGGGGATCTGGCTGGTTGACACTTCAGAAATTAAAACTCGGTTTGTCCCATGAATGTGTCATTGTTTCCGAATTTTCACACGCGAATTCGAATTTTCCGAACTGTTTATACCAGTTTATACCACTTTATTGCTGGTTTTTACTCTACCCTGAGTGAACGCGTGGTCGGATCGGGGCGAATTTTCGCAACACGTGTTTACACGGAGCGCACTTCACACGTCTGTTTACACTGGATGACAGCTCACTGGATAAGTTGCTGCTAGCCGGAAGTGTGTTCCAGTGGACTCCAGAATGCCAAAAAAGTGTTCGACCAGTTTAAAACACTCTTATCCACGGAACTTCTGCTTACACACTACGATCCAGAGCTCGACATTATTGTGTCCGCCGATGCATCTTCGATTGGTTTAGGAGCAACGCTATGCCACAAATACCCAGACGGATCCCTAAAAGTGGTACAACACGCATCAAGAGCACTCAGCAAAGCGGAGATTGGCTACAGTGAAATCGACAGAGAGGTACTCGCTATTATCTTTGCTGTAACCAAGTTTCACCGAATGATATACGGTCGTCATTTCACGCTGCAGACCGATCACCGACCACTAGTCCGCATATTTGGCAGTAAAAAAGGAATTCCGACGTACACAGCAAACCGACTGCAAAGGTTTGCATTAACTCTTCAGCTTTATGACATGGACATCGAGTACGTGCCAACAGGATCATTCGGAAACGCCGATGTGTTATCTCGGCTCTTACAGCATCACGCGAAACCTGAAGCCGAATACGTGATCGCCAGCCTGGAGTTAGAGAAGGATTTTAGGTCAGTTGCCATTAATGCGCTTAGCTCCTTTCCAGTACGTTTCAGAGACGTTGAAATAGCTACGCAGGCTGACCCTTTGCTCCGGAAGGTCCATAAGTACGTGCAAGACGGATGGCCCCATGACGTTTCCTTCGGAGCAGATTTGGCACGGTACCACAACAGGAAGGAATCCCTCTCAACCGTTGAGGGTTGCATACTTTTCGGGGAGAGAGTGGTCATCCCGGAGAAGCTGCGTTCCCGATGCTTGCTACAGCTGCACAAGGGACATCCGGGGATGCAGAGAATGAAGGCAATTGCGCGAAGTTTCCTGTATTGGCCAATGATCGATGAAGATATTGTGAGCTACGTGGCCTGTTGTGAATCCTGTTCGGCAGCCGCAAAAGCACCCCCCTCGAGCTACACCAGCAGCATGGCCAACACCAACGGGCGTCTGGCGTAGGGTGCACGTAGACTACGCGGGGCCGTTGGAAGGCTGTTACTTTTTAGTCGTGGTTGACGCCTTCTCCAAGTGGCCTGAAATCTACAAAACAACGAGTACAACAACATCTGCCACTATTTCAATGCTACGGAACATCTTCGCTCGCTTCGGTATGCCGGAAACATTGGTTAGCGACAACGGTCCACAATTTACAAGCGGCCTGTTTGAGGAGTATTGCAACAACAACGGAATCGAGCACATCACCACTCCACTCGAATGGTCAGGCGGAGCGTTTCGTCGATACGCTGAAACGAACACTGCGGAAAATCCAAAGCGACGAGACATCCCTTGATGATGCTCTGGAGCTTTTCCTCATGACCTACCGATCAACACCAAACGCGCAGTTGAGCCAGCAGAAAAGTCCAGCAGAGGAAATGTTCGGCCGCCCCATCAGGACAGCACTGGAGCTGTTGCGGCCCCCGTCATCACACTCACTTTCTCCTTCCTTATCCTCCAGTTCAGTTCGAAGTTTTAAGCCTGGCGAACTCGTTTCTACAAAGTCTTTCCGCGGAAACTCATTGAAGTGGATACCGGGAAACATCGTTCGTACCTGCGGACGAGTTATGTATGACGTCATTGCGAGCGATGGACGTCTACTCCGGCGCCATATAAACCAAATAAGGCGACGTGTGGTTCGTAGTACACCTGAGGGACATCAGCTGCCGCTTGATGTACTGTTAGCGGAGCGGGCTTCGTTTTTTCAGCCTGAACCAACCCAGTCGGTAGATGAACCAAGCATAAGTGAGTCAGCCGCGCATCCACCGTCATTGCTCACTATGCCATCGCCAGCAGCGAGCGCCCCGAAGGATGTTCCTGTGACGACATCCATATCGCTACATTCGTCCGACTTTTCCAACCGTCACGACGGTAGGACCAGCCAGCACGTGATGGATTTGCCACGCAGGTCTTCTCGAGTAAGAAGACTTCCGCGTCGGCTCGGAGCCTATCAGCTCAATTAGCAGGGGGAGATGTTGTAGACGCTGTGGCCAGAGCTTATCCGCACACTCGATGCTATCTGGGAACTGACAGCATCCGATGTGTAGCGGATATAGTCGTCTCGGTCGCACGCACGCACGGACGGTCGCATCCTTCAGCGAAGCGGGGATCAAGGGATTCCTTTCTTTTCTCTCGGCACCCGGCACCCAGCACGGACGATGCATGCGCGCGCGGCTTACCCGTTGTTAACGTTGTCCCTTTTTTATTGTGTTGTGTTAAGTGTGAAGTTTTAACGTGTCTAAAATAAATAAGTTTTAAACACAAAACTTATAGACGATTTTAGCCGATAAACAACAGTTTACCTGGTGAAAACAAAGGCCGAAGTTCCAGATAAAATCATCGATTTTGTAAATCTTATGCGTAACCAGTTTGGCAAAATATCGAAAACCATACGGTCGGACGGAGGTGGTGAGTTTTGTAATGAAAAATCAATGCAAACATCCACTCCATACACTCCACTCCACTGGAAGAAATGGTAACAGCCATGTTGTTGGGTGCGAAATTGGACAAGAAATACTGGGGCGAAGCGGTTTTGTGTGCTAGCTATTTGCAGAATAGAATGTCTTCGAGTGCGATGAAAAGCACGCCCTATGAAAAGTGGTTCGGCGGAAAACCAAAGGTAGATCATCTTCGTGTGTTCGGTTGTGTTGCATGGGTGCACGTTCCAAAAACAAAGAGAGATAAGTTTGCAAGCAAAGCCCGGAAATTGACATTTGTTGGATATTCAGAACAACAAAAGGGTACCGTTTTGTGGACTTGACAAACGATCGAATCACAATAAGCCATGATGTTAAGTTTTTGGCAACAGAAGTACAAAATAAGCAACCGGTCATTGCCAATGAAAATACAAAGTCAAGTTCCGTCGTGTTTTTCGAGCAAGTTTCTGAGAAGAAAAATGAAGACGAGTGTGCCATATCGAACAATGGAGATCTATCAACGCGGTCTAGTTCGGAAGATTCATTGTTTCTCGACGTTCATTCTCGACGTTCGACTCGACTCAAAACCATATTGATGATCTGATTACGAAACTCGGTTTGCTGGATGCAAAAGAGGCAAAGAGGCTGACTTAAAACGTCTGCGCAAATCTGGCATGTTTTATCTCCAAGCTGCAAAGTATATGGCGCTGGAACCTACGGAAAAGGATAATCAGGATGCAGGACCAAGCCAACCATGTTAGTTGACTTTATTACACAAGTTTAACGAATATAAAATTCGATTACATCGTAGTGTTAATGTTATATTATTATTTACAACATACCCAAAATATAGCCACGAGCAATTTAAACCATGAAATGCAGCGCACATCGCCAACCCCAGAACAAAGTCCAGTACCAAATATGAACCAGACCGAAGAAGAATATGTCGAATTGGCTGACTACATCGATTGCTGTTCTTCCGAAGATGAGAATGAAATCAACACTGACGATACGTTCAATCAAATTATCGATAAAATGTCTATAGTTGATGGAATTCGTTACTGGGCACTTTCCACCAACGCGCCGCATAGCTCCATAAACATAATTTTAAAGCTTTTTAAAAAAGCCAACATCAAAGTCCCTTTAATCGCTAAAACTTTGCTGCGGACAAATCGGAATCCTTCGACGGACTTCAGTACTAACAAAGTAGTTAGTACAATTTTTCCCACGTTAACATACCTTTCGCAATTGGAACAGTATTTTCCTTTCCAGTGTCAGTAGCTAACGCACAATATTTCAATATATTTATAAAAAGCTGTTTAAACCATACAAAATTCAATTTGAATGCTACTTTGACAAATTGGTTGTACTCAGATGAAAACGTCATATCATCTGTTTCTTTGTCCAGCGGCATTTTGCTTAAATAGTAAAAGATGATAATGAATAAAGGCAATGCATTACATCACGGTCCACCACGACGATTCTTATCAAAACCATGGATCATTGAAACTCAACAATGATATTCATTATAGTTTGCTAGTTTTGCATTTACCAAATACAAATACAAGAATGTACACAAAAAACACATTTTCTTTAACTTGCGATCCTATATAGCGCATGTAAAACAAAACCTACTCCGATCCACACTAGATTATCACGACTAAAAAGGACCATCGCATCACCGCCGCAGCAAATCATATGGTAAATATGCATTATACACTAATAATCACAGTTCAATTCTCACTTCTCCTGCTCACCTCTAGATATCCAGAAAAAACAGTACTGCATATTTCAATCTCTCCTCTACACACAGGCTCAAAAGCAGCTACCTTGATCCATAAGAGAAACAGAGCAAAAAGCATGGAAGAACGAACAAGCAGTGCGAAAGAGAAAAAAACAGCATACACAAATCATTTTTTTTGCACATTTTTCATGACGTCAAAAATTTTGTGACGTCATAATTTGTGGTAAACAAAATTGCCCCATACGTTTCTGACTACGGGGCAATCATCGCGACAAAAGTAGGGCCCCATTTTAGCCCCATTCTTGCAACGACTTTACCTATTTTGTTATGCTTGGGAAGGTTTCTTACGCGATGAGAAACCTAGCGCGATCTTAACAGGTTGGCTGATAAGTCCCCGGTCTAACAAAGAAAAACACATTTTTTTTGTCAAAATTCGTTTTTATTATTCAACATAGTTCCCTTCAAGAGCGATACAACGATTATAACTACCTTCCAGTTTTTTTTATACCATTTTGGTAGTACTCCTTCGGTTTTGCCTCATAGGCCTCAGTTTCGGCGACCACCTCTTCATTGCAGCAATTTTTTTTCCCTGCGAGCATCCTTTTGAGGTCTGAGAACAAGAAAAAGTCGCTGGGGGCCAGATCTGGAGAATACGGTGGGTGGGGAAGCAATTCGAAGCCCAATTCATGAATTTTTGCCATGCCATGTGCGTTGTCTTGGTGGAACAATACTTTTTTCTTCTTCGTTCTTTTATCGTTCGTCAAGCAACCAAAAGTTGCTTGACAAAAGACGCTCTGTCTCACAAACTAATTGACATACAGACGTCAAATTTTGACAAGAATCATTTGAAGGTTGGTGCTATATAAAAATAATATGCATTTAATACTAGCGGCGCATTATATGTGTCAGACCGGGGACTTATCAGCCAACCTGTTAAAAGATGGTACGCAGCATAGAAGCGTTGGAGGCAGTTTATTATACATCGCGAATAGTGCCAGACTAGATATTGCTGCATGTGTTGGAATATTAGGAAGAAAATTTAATGAACCAATCGAGAAGGACTGTGTAGCGGCAAAGCGAATGGTAAAGTATTTAAATGGTACAAAGAATTGCATGTTACATCTTGGAGGAAAAATGCTTCAAAGTATCGAAGCATTTTCCGATGCAGAATGGGCAGGAGAAGTGACTAGCAGAAAATCCACTACATGCTTTATGATTCGCTATGCAGGAGGAGTCGTATCATGGGTCAGCAGACGCCAAAATTGTATAAGCCATGTATCCATGGAGGCTGAATATTGTGCTTTGTCTGAAACATGTCAAGAAATAATATGGCAAAAGCGCCTCTTGGAAGATATGCGAGAAAATACAAGTGGGCAAATAATAATATATGAAGACAATCAATCATGTATAAGTTTTGCAGGATAGATTTAAAAGAAAAGAAAGTAGTGACCCTGCGGTATTGTCCCACTGAAGAGATGACGGCTGATATATTTACCAAACCTTTAGGAGCGTTTTGTAATGATTTGAATCTTCTGTAGACTGTGTAAACGTTGAGGAGGAGTGTTAAATGTATGCAACGTTTACGACTCATGGTTTGACACCTCATGAGGTTGCACACTCCTGTATGTCAAATGGCAAGACGGATTTATGTGTTTATTGCGCTGCGCGAATCTAACTACTGTAGTAGCTTTTGAACTATCAGAGAATAAACGTGTGAATACAACAGCAACAACGTGTCCTTTCGTATTAATTTAACAGATACTAATACTTCATACTCAGCCAATTTTGTTGTAGTTGATGATACTCTTCAGCCAATACTGGGATTAAAAACATGTGTTGCATTCGGACTACTGAAACGTTTGAATAGTATGGCATCATTGCAATCATTTCCATTAGACAGAGAAACATTTATCCAGTCCAATGCAGATTTATTTCAGGGATTAGGAAATCTTCCAGGAACTTGTACCATCGTGCTTAAACAAAACGCTACTGCTTCTTTACATAACAAAAAGCGAATACCAATCAGTTTACATGATCGTTTAAAACAAGAACTTAAAACGATGGAAGCTCAAGGCATCATAAGTCCAGTGAATTATCCAACGGATTGGGTCAATAACATGCAAATTGTTGAGAAACCGAATGGCTCATTACGGATTTGTTTGGATCCGAAACCTCTAAATGCTTGCATCAAAAGAGAACATTTCCTTATACCAAAATCAAAAGATCTTTTAAGCCGCATGGTAGGGAAACGTGTGTTTACAGTACTGGACCTTAAAAATGGGTTTCGGCAGTTGGAATTAGATAAAAAAAGTTCTGACTTAACTGCATTCATGACACCATTTGGTCGTTTCCGTTGGAATCGTGTGCCTTTTGGGATATGCAGTGCTCCCGAAATGTTCCAACAACGCATGATTAAAGTTTTCGGAGATATTCCTGGGGTTGAAGTGTATTTTGATGATAAAGCTGTGAGTGGAAAAGATTTTCAGGAACATGACAAAACACTTTCTGTTGTCCTGGAAAGAGCCAGACAAAACAATATTAAATTCAATCCATTAAAAACGCAGTATCGATCACATGAAATTAAATTTATGGGACATATATTATCTGATGGCCAAATAAGACCAAAAAATAAGTCAGATATACTCCGTCTCCTTGGTCTGCTAAAGTACATTGGTAAGTTTATCCCAAATTTGTCCAAGAGAACAGCGTTATTAAGACAACTCTCACGAAATTATGTCGAATGGTCTTGGACTCATGAACATAGCTGTGAAATGAATGATCTCCTAGGTTCCATTACCAAAACACCTGTGCTAGCAATATTTGATGTTAATAAGCCTGTTGTGGTTCAAACGGACAGCTCAAAAGATGGTATGGGAAGCGTATTAATGCAAGACGGGAAGCCAGTAGCATATGCATCTCGTACTCTATCCGAAAGTGAGCAAAAATGGGCACAAATTGAAGAGGAACTTTTGGCCATTGTCTTCGCGTGTGAGCTATTCCATCATTTTCTATACGGCCGCGAATTTATGGTTCAGTCGGATCATAAGCCGTTAAACATTAATAAAGCGTGATATTGATGACGTTACGTCACGTCTGCAAAGAATATTCTTACAGCTATTAAAATATCCTAAAATGTATATTACGTGGAACCTGGAAAATAACTACTTAAAGCAGACTGTCTCTCGCGTGCAGCACTTTCTGTTAATCAGGAATTTAGCAATGAACTATCGGGCATGATTCACGTTGTACCTACTAAAGAGTGCTTATCACAAGATAATTATAACTATTATGTAGATAAATTAAGAGCTGATGAGAGATACTGTCGTATAATAGATTACGTAAAGAGAGGCTGGCCATTTTATCACTAACTGGACTCATTTGGACAGTCGTTTTATAAGCATCGTCACTTATTACATTTTGAAAATGGGTTGTTGTTAAAGGACCTTCGTTTAATAATTCCTACACTAATGCAAAAAACCATATGCAAATGGTTACATGCTCCTCATTTGGGTATAAAAAAACTCTTGCACGAGCAAGTTCTCAATTCTTTCAGCCTCAAATGTCCAATGATATAAATGAACTTGTCAAAGAATGTAGCGTATGTGAAAAGTTCACAAGGAACCAGCAAAAAGAACCTTTCTTACAGGATGTACCTCCTGGTTTTCCGTTTGAACGAGTAGGTATAGATTTATATAACTATGCTGGAAAGGATCACATCGTATTAATGGATTCTTATTCAGGGTATGTTATATCGAGACAATTAAATGAAAAGTCAATCATATGTGTAATAGATGTTTTAGATAGCATATTTTGTCAAAGTGAGATGTGAGATCAAATGGATATCCAACTCAAATCAGATGTGATAATGTGCCATTCAACTCAACAGCATTTATAGCGTATAGTAATGAAACCAATATAGACGTAAAGTTTTCAAGTCCCAGATACCCTCAAAGTAATGGGCTAGTTGAAAAAGGTGTAGCTATAGCTAAAAATATACTTAAACGTTGCTACGAAACTGGAGATATCAAAGCATTCCAATATCATATACTAGAATATAACACCACACCAGTTGCTAGTATGAAGCTTTCCCCGGCACAGTTATTCTTTGGTCGCCAACTCAAGTCGCGTATACCAATATCTTACGCCTTATTATTGCGCAATTCTATCGATGAAAAGGATATTAGAAGAAAGATAAAATCTAAAAGTCAGTATCAAAAGAAATTTTACAATCGTTCGTCGAAACCTTTGCCAGTCCTGAATATAGGAGATATAGTTAATTTCAAAAAAACAGTAAAAGAATGGAAGTAATGAAGGGAAAGTAATACGCCGAGTGAATAGTAGATCGTATGTCATTAAAGATGTTTATGGAAATCACTTCCGAAGGAATAGATGGTTCATAGTAAAAACTAAACAAATACACGCCAGACCCATTAATTACTTAGCTGATTCAGAGACTGGTACTGCTAATTCATGTACTAGTAAAAATTACCATCTTACGGATGGACTTATAGAATCTCAGCCTTCTGAACCGTTGACAGATACGGAAAATGAACATGAACTGTATTACACGGCGAGTGATTCAGAAGCATCAGTACAAGAACACGAGCATGAAAATAACAGTCTCGAAGCAGATGAGCCATGTGTAAACAGGCAATTCGTAACTAGGAGTGGACGAGTTGTACGACATCTAAATATATCAGATATTTCGTTTGTATAGTTTTGTGTGAGGTGCTGTATGCACCGTGAGCGCGCAGCGTTACGCACCGTTACTCGGTGCTGTCACTGATGTGTCACGTGACAGCTACCGATGTGCGGTGTCGTTCGGCTACCTTCGGCTGCGCACGCTTCCATATTGCGAGGCTCTCTTCCAACGCGGCCACCCGAGAGAACGGACGTGTGTCCTGTAGTGTCCCTGCGTCTTTTTAATGTGTAATAAAGTTTTAAATTGTGTTTTTAAATGTATGTAAAACGTGCAGTTATTTTATCATATTGTGACAGCCACAAAAGTGGCGACGAGGACTAAAAGTGAAAAGTAAAACTCAGTGCATAAATAGTGAAACACGCGGTGCAAGATTCCGTTCCCACGTAAGCGACGTCGCACGGACACGAGCCTGCAGGACGCAGACATGGAAGAGGATCAGCGTCGTCTCTCGCAGCAGTTTGATGTTACGGGTGCCGCGCATCTACAGCCCGGGTATGGTCAGCCGTTCCAGCCGAACGGTGCAACGCGGGATCAGCATGCAGGAGTCCCTTCATCACCAAGCCAACATCCGCCATCGCTCTCGACGGCGTCGTCAAGCCAGCATCCGCCATCGCTCTCGACGGCTTCTTCAAGCCAGCATCCGCCTTCGCAACCAAATGCGACACATAACGGTGAGCCCACAATGCTACAAATAATTCAACTTATGCAGCAGGTTATGGCCAAGTTGGAGCAGCAGCAGCCGGTATCACAACCGCATGTGGCATCACAGCAGCAGCAGCAGCAGCCGGTATCACAACCGCAGATGGCATCACAGCCACATCAGCAGCATCGAGAGGCTCCCCTTAACCCTGAGCAAATCCTGGATTCGTTGGCCAGAAGCATCACCGAATTTCGCTTCGAGGCTGACGCGGGCGTAACGTTCGAGAAGTGGTACTCACGTTACGAGGATCTTTTCATGAGAGATGCAGCCAGGATCGACGACGCAGCCAAAGTGCGTCTGCTTCTGCGGAAGCTGGGCCCGTTAGAACACGAAAGGTACGTGAACTACATATTACCCCGAAACCCCCGTAAATATACGCTCGAGACAACGGTTGTCAAGCTAAAATCCATTTTTGGTAAAACAGAGTCCTTGCTGACCAAGCGATACAAGTGTATGCAGCTCAATAAGAATAAAAGTGAAGACTTTTTAATATACGCCTGTCGAGTCAATCGGGCCTGTGTAGATTTCGAGCTGGGTCGGATGAGCGAGGAACAACTTAAGTGTCTGGTTTTTGTCTGCAGGACGAAACGGATAGGGATTTTCGAGTGAAGCTGCTCACTCTCATTGAAGAGCGCCCCGATATCACACTCGAGCAAATATCGGCGGAATGCAACCGCATTGCAAACCTTAAAAGCGAAAATGCAATGATAACTGGTGGGGCAGAGCACAGTGTACTGGCAGTACAAAATGGCGAACGGAACCATCATAGGTTTTCCGAAAAAGGATCGCGCTCGCATCGCACGTTTCGCGATGGCCGATCAAGGAACGATAAGCCAAGTAACGCATGCTGGCTATGCGGTGGTTGGCATTGGGTTAAGGATTGTCCGAAATCCGCCCATAAATGCAAAGCGTGTGGTGAAGCGGTTCATCGGGAGGAACGCTGTCGCAAGCGGAGAAACTACGTTGGTCGTAAAAGCTATCGGCCGCCACGGTCTACTAAAACCGTTAGAGTATGCAGCGTGCGAGCCACCCGTAAGTTTGTGGAAGTTTCCATCAATGGGACTAACGTTCGTTTGCAGTTGGACACGGGTTCAGATATATCGGTCATAGGTCGGACCGCATGGGAGAGTTTGGGGAAGCCATCATGTGTGTGCAAAAACTGCCTCTAATGAGAGACTGGAGCTGCTAGGCGAGTTTGAAGCGGACGTTACTGTATGCCACGCCACCAAGCCAGCGATCATCCGTGTGGCTCAAGTTGACCTGCTCTTGCTGGGAGCAGATTTGGTGCTCCCTTTGGAGATTTGGAGCTTAAAGAAAACTGCAGTCCAGTTTTCCGTCCAAGACAACCCGTGGCATATGCAATGCAGGCCACTGTTGAGAAGGAACTAGACCGATTGGTGAATATGAATGTTATCACCCCCATCGATTACTCCGAATGGGCAGCCCCAATCGTAGTCGTACGTAAGAGCAACGGCAGTATTCGAATCTGTGGAGATTATTCGACTGGCCTGAATGTTGCGCTTCAACCGCATGAGTATCCGTTGCCGTTGCCTGATGACATTTTTGCAAAGTTGGCTCACTGCAAATTTTTCAGCAAAATAGATCTGTCGGACGCGTTTTTGCAGGTCGAGATCGAAGAGTGTTACAGGCCTCTTCTGACAATAAACACGCACCGAGGTCTTTACCTCTATAATCGTCTGCCTCCCGGTTTAAAGATAGCACCAGCCGCATTCCAGCAGATTATCGATGCGATGCTTGGCGGTTTGTGTGACACGTCTGGTTATATGGATGACGTTGTCGTCGGGGGTAGGACTGAAAGAGAGCACGATGAGAATGTCAGCAAGGTGCTCCAGCGTGTAAAAGATTTTGGGTTTACGATCAAGGCCGAAAAATGTGCATTCAAGATGCAGCAAATAGAATACCTCGGGCACATCATTGACCGAACAGGTTTAAGGCCGAACCCAAAGAAGATCGACGTCATAATAAAGCTTCCAGCGCCATCAAATGTTAATGAAGTCCGGTCGTTTTTGGGCGCAATAAACTATTATGGCAAATTTGTTCCCAGGATGCGGGATTTGAGGTACCCCCTGGACGACCCCCTGGTTGGACTCGGAGCCACCATTAGCCACAGGTTTGCAGATGGATCCATTAAGGTGGTGCAGCACGCGTCGCGGGCCTTAACAAAGGCAGAAGGCTGGGTGTAGCCAAATAGTGTAGCCAAATCTTTGCGGTAACACGCTTCCACAAAATGCTCTATGGCAGGCATTTTAAACTCCAAACGGACCATAGGCCATTGCTCCAGATTTTTGGCTCAAGGAAGGGCATTCCAGTATATACTGCTAATCGGCTGCAACGGTTCGCGCTTACGCTGCAGCTGTACGACTTTGAGATAGAGTACATACCGACGGACAAATTCGGGAATGCGGACCTTCTGTCGCGGCTTATCAACAAGCATGCGAAACCGGAGCCGGAGTACATGATCGCGAGCATCGAGCTGGAGAAGGTTGTAAGTTGTGTAGCCATAGAATCACTAAAACCATTTCCGATTCGTTTTAGAGAAGTTGCAACGGCTACAGGAAATGATGTTTTGCTACGCCATGTTTACGGGTACATCCAAGTAGGTTGGCCTCGAAACATGGCTTATGGTGCGGATTTGGCCCGATTTCACAGCAGAAAAGATGCGCTTACGACCGTTGAAGGATGTATTCTTCTCGGAGAGAGGGTAGTGGTCCCCGCTGTTTTGCAGAAAAGATGCCTGAACCAGCTACACCAAGGACACCCAGGCATCCAGCGGATGAAGGCGATCGCACTGAGTTTCGTTTATTGCCCATCACTGGACAACGACATCGCCGATTGCGTCGCTACCTGCGGAGCGTGTCAAGCCGCAGCCAAATCCCCACAAGCAGCGGCGCCATCATTTTGGACAAAACCATCCGGTCCTTGGCAGCGGGTACACATCGACTACGCCGGTCCAGTGGATGGAGCATATTTCCTGGTCGTGGTAGACGCCTTCTCAAAATGGTCGGAAATAGTAAAAACCGCAAGTATCACCTCATCGTCTACAATTACCATCTTGCGAGGAATATTTGCTAGGTTTGGACCGCCGGTCACATTAGTCAGCGATAATGGCACCCAGTTCACCAGCGAGGTCTTCAAGGAGTTTTGTGAGCGTAACGGCATCAGGCATACACGAACTCCACCCTTTCAATCGAATGGTCAGGCCGAGCGGTTCGTGGACACGTTCAAGCGTGCGTTGAAGAAGATACGAGTTGGAACCACATCGCTGGAAGAAGCCTTCGATCTATTTCTTCAGACCTATCGATCCACACCAAATCCGGTTTTAGAGCAACGTACCCCAGCCGAGCTTATGATTGGAAGAACATCTAGAACGGTTCACCATTTGCTACGGCCGCCAGCAACATCAGACACCATCACTGGAAGTGACTTTCGTGAGTGGCAGCCGGGTGATCTAGTTTACGCAAAGGTGTACAAGGCGAACTCTTGGAGCTGGATGACCGGAAGGATAATTCGCCGAGTGGGTAACGTGATTTTTGAGGTAGTTACCCAAGACCAGCGAAGGCATCGACGGCACGTGAATCAGCTCCGACGTCGAAGTGCTGGCCCAGATGATCAGATCCAGAAAAAGGAGCATCAGCTGCCCCTTTACATCATGTTGGATGAATGGGATTTGCCACATCAATCGTGTAGTCTACCGGCGTCTTCAGCACCGCCATCCTCACTACATTCGGCATCAGTGTCAGCACCGCCAGCGCAGGTGGAAACATCATCATCGCCAGCATCATCGCAAGCAGCGCCCGCAAACTTCATAGAGGAACCAACCCCGACTATCGACAGAGACAACATCCAGCAGGCACGGCTACCAGGACGTTCTTCTATGTCTAGAAGACTGCCTCGTAGGTTCAGCGCGTACCGGCTAACTTAAAAGGGGGAGGTGTTGTGTGAGGTGCTGTATGCACCGTGAGCGCGCAGCGTTACGCACCGTTACTCGGTGCTGTCACTGATGTGTCACGTGACAGCTACCGATGTGCGGTGTCGTTCGGCTACCTTCGGCTGCGCACGCTTCCATATTGCGAGGCTCTCTTCCAACGCGGCCACCCGGAGAACGGACGTGTGTCCTGTAGTGTCCCTGCGTCTTTTTAATGTGTAATAAAGTTTTAATTGTGTTTTTAAATGTATGTAAAACGTGCAGTTATTATATCATATTGTGACAGCCACAAAATATAGTCTAAGCGTAACAGTTGGTACAAGAAGTTAGGTTTGTTAGCGTAATTAAGTTTGTAAATAATGTACATAATATTGTTAAAAAAAGAAAGCATGTTGTTAATGATAATCGGAATCAATAATAATTTGAACCTTGCAAGAAAGTGATACGCAAGATATCTTCTTTCAAGCAAGCAGTTGCTGCGGTGACAGCAAGAGATGTTTGTAGTTCCAAAAAAAAAAAAAAGAATAAAAAAAGTGAGGGTGACCACAGCCAACCAACCAACCAAGATCGTTCCCTTTTTTCAAGTCTACCGCAGATTATTACCATTAAGTTATATCACAATCATTTTGGTCCTTCGAACCGGATCTGCGGATTAATCCATCGTTCTTGTGTTGTTTACCAACAGGGCGTCGATTTACCTAATGTCATGTCGCAAATACATAACCTAGAAAGCTTTGTTCTATCGTACACCAGTGAGCAATCTTCGCAATGTGAACACCGATTGAAGCTACTCGAGAGTTGTTGGCAGACGTTCGATAAGATGCAAACGACGCTTGAAGATGCCGAAGAAGATGAAGGAGAACTTGCTTGCCTGTTCAAAGACAGAAATGATATGTACGATCGATATTGCTGCATCAAGGGTCACCTCACATCAGCCAAAGAAGATTTGAACAGCACAGTTATTGAAGCCAAGGTAAACTCTAACTCTGTCGCTGCTTCACCGCATCTTAAGTTACCGAAAATAAGCTTACCTACGTTTTACGGGAAGATCACCGAATGGCTCAGCTTTAAAGATCGTTTCACTGCAATGGTAGCATCATCCAACGACATTCCGGATGTCATGAAGCTGGAATATCTCTTAGCATCGTTGAAGGGCGACGTTGCTAAACGTTTTATGCATGTCAACATTGCTGCTGAAAACTACGACACCACATGGAATGCGTTGTTAGCGAGATATGTACAACATTCGAGCATTAAAGCGTGAGTACTTTAAATCTATTTACTCCGTAGCATCAATGAAGGACAATTCCTTGGAAGAATTACGCCGCGTGTCCGCTGATTTCGTTAGACTCACTGAAGGAGCACTGAAGGAGCGACATTCCGGATGTCATGAAGCTGGAATATCTCTTAGCATCGTTGAAGGGCGACGTTGCTAAACGTTTTATGCATGTCAACATTGCTGCTGAAAACTACGACACCACATGGAATGCGTTGTTAGCGAGATATGTACAACATTCGAGCATTAAAGCGTGAGTACTTTAAATCTATTTACTCCGTAGCATCAATGAAGGACAATTCCTTGGAAGAATTACGCCGCGTGTCCGATGATTTCGTTAGACTCACTGAAGGAGCACTGAAGGAGCGACATTCCGGATGTCATGAAGCTGGAATATCTCTTAGCATCGTTGAAGGGCGACGTTGCTAAACGTTTTATGCATGTCAACATTGCTGCTGAAAACTACGACACCACCTGGAATGCGTTGTTAGCGAGATATGTACAACATTCGAGCATTAAAGCGTGAGTACTTCAAATATATTTACTCCGTAGCACCAATGAAGGACAATTCCTTGGAAGAATTACGCCGCGTGTCCGATGATTTCGTTAGACTCACTGAAGGAGCTAAACTGGAGGGGCCCATCGAGAATTGGGACACACCACTTTCGAATTTCCTGCTTTACAAATTGGATGCTAAAACCGTCAAGGCATGGGAACTATTTTCTGCAAGTGATACCTTCGATAGCTTTTCCAAACTAGTGGAATTTTTGCAAACTAGAATCAAAATTCTAGCCGCACCGTCCCAACTTTCATTATCTTCTCCTAAACCAAGTACTTCAAAGTAGGCCGGCTCAAAGCAAACAAGGAGCCTGGTAAGTGCCAGTGTAGCTTCCTCATTCAACCGCTGCCACGCTTGTGAACAATCACACCTACTTTACCAATGTCAAGTTTTCAAATCCATGCTTGTTAGTGAGCGACGCACGCTCATCACCACCAAAAGGCTATGTTTCAATTGCTTCAGAGCAGGACATTCTGCAAGGGAATGTAAATCAAATCACAAATGTTTTAAATGTCAACGGAACCACCACACCTTGATCCATTTGGAGGAAGCAAGCTCGAATGGTGTAGAACAGTCGACGAAAGATCAAGTTGACGCAACATCGCACCTCTGTACCAATAGTTTAACTGTCTTACTGCAGACGGCAGCAGTCCAGGTTATCGACGATGCAGACAGAGTCCACGAAGTGCGCGCATTGCTAGATTCTGGATCAATGTGTAATTTTATGTCAACGTCACTAGCCAAGCGATTGTCCAACACTATGAGCAAAACCGACGTATGCATTTCAGGAATAGGTAAACGTCAGAGCAATATTATCCAATCTGTCGAAGCAATTATTTCATCAAAGGTTCAGCAATTTTCCATGAAGTTATGTTTTCTGGTTATCGATTCTCCAACAGTTGAACTACCAATAGTTCAAGTTGATCCCAGAAAGTGGAATATAGACAACATTCCATTGACTGATCCACTATTCCACACACCAGGTCCCGTCGACATCGTTATTGGTTGGTTATTGCACTGTCCTGGAAAATGGTATATTGGTCCAAATCAGCCATCGCTAGTAAACACAAAATTTGGCTGGACAATAAGGCTCGGTTCCCATAAAATGTGTTGACAATCGGCAATCATCAAATATTGCAGCGCTTCCAGTTTCGTTAAATGAAGAAATTCATCGATTTTGGGAGCTGGATGCGATTGCCACTTCTAATGCACTTTCCCAAGATACTGATCCATGTGAGCAATTGTACAAGAGGACAACGGTTCGTAATAAAGAAGTTCGTCGTGAGATTACCAAAAACGGTTCATTCTAAAATCAAGATTGGTGATTCGCGAATTATAGCTGAACGCAGATTTTACAATACTGAACGACGTCTGCAACGCAATGCTAACACCTATGAGCAGTATCGCCAATTTATGCTTACACACGAAGAGCTAGGTCATATGAAACCGTTGCCGGAACCTATCAACGATTCATTACTTCACTGTTACCTGCCACACCATCCGGTGTTTAAAGAATCTAGTTCAACAACAAAGTTACGTGTAGTATTTGATGCCTCATGTCGGACAGAATCAGGTTATTCGTTGAATGACTTATTGCTAGTTGGCCCAACCGTGCAACCGGACTTATTCTCCATAATCCTACGCTTCAGAACATTTGCTATTGCTTTATCGGCGGACATAGAGAAGATGTACCGCCAGGTACTGATCCATCCTGATGATCAACCGCTTCATCGCATCCTATGGAAAACGAATTCAGACCAGCCGTTGCAGTGTTATGAATTACAAATTGTTACCTATGGAACCGCTTCAGCGCCGTTTCTGGCAACTCGTTCACTGAAGCAAATTGCAATTGACATAGCCGAATCGCAGCCGATCGTTTCTGATGCAATCGCTACTCATTTTTATGTTGATGATCAATCATGTAGATTGATCATCAACGTTTATGTTGATGATGAACAATCAGCTATATCTTTGCAACAAGAAATCTCCAAGGTACTGAACCAATATGGCTTTAGTTTGAAAAAATGGGCTTCCAACTCCACACTCGTGCTACAAAACATTGTCAATGAAGACTTAGCCTTGCAAGAATGTCATGATCTACAGATAGACAATACAATAACTACGCTTGGCGTTACATGGAACCCCGGAGAAGATGCTTTCAGCTATAAAAGTATAGATTCAACGCCACCTGCTGTTGTTACTAGACGCAATCTACTGTCATCAGTTTTCCAAATATCCGACCCATTGGGTTTAATTGGTCCTGTTGTTTGTAAGGCTAAATTGATGATGCAGCAAGCTTGGTCCGTGACAGATGAAAAAGGAAAACAGTATGATTGGGACAAGCCGTTACCCATAAAGCTACAAACAGCATGGAAAGCCTTCCTTAATGATATTCACCTATTAAAGAAGTTAAGTATCCCACGTTTCATCTTCGCTGAAAACAATTCAGCATTCGAACTACACTATTTTGGCGATGCGTCAGAAAAGGCGTATGGAGCATGTTGTTATATAAGATATGTATCCAACACTGGTATTCATGCAAACTTACTTGCATCCAAGTCTAATGTGGCTCCAGTTTCAACGCGACACACAATTCCCCGTTTGGAACTATGCGCTGCGCTGTTATGTATCCGTCTATTACCAAAGGTGCTAGCTGCAATACGATGCAATCCATCAAGGATTATGTTATGGACAGATGCAATAACTGTTCTACACTGGCTCCAAGCATCACCTACAAGATGGAAACCATTTGTAGCAAACCGGACGTCAGAGATCTTAGAAGTATCAGATGTCAGCCAATGGCATCACGTTCCAGGAATCGATAATCCAGCCGATGACATTTCCAGAGGAATGAATCCAATCGATATTGTTCACACGTCTCGATGGTGGTCAGGACCATCTTAGTTATCAGAAGCATGTTATAAATGGCCAAAGGGATCTATAGATCTTACCTGATCTGTCGTCAACGAAGAATGCCGCAATTCTACAGTTGTTGCAATGACAGCAACAGCAACTTCGTTTTGCGAAAGATTGTTCGCAAGGTATTCAAAGTACACAAAACTTCTTTGTGCTGTGGTTTACTATCGTCGATTCATCAGTTATTTGACACATCGGTTCAACAAAAATAAGAAACAAGGTGAAGTTCCAAGAACATTTCTCTCTCCATGGTTGACAACGGAAGAACTTAAGGCTGCAGAAAGATGCTTATGCCTATTGCAGCAGAAGCAGATGTACTCCGAAGAACTGATTGCCCTACAAAAAGGTCAAGCCATCCCACGATCC
Source organism: Anopheles maculipalpis (assembly GCF_943734695.1). Lineage (NCBI taxonomy): Eukaryota > Metazoa > Arthropoda > Insecta > Diptera > Culicidae > Anopheles > Anopheles maculipalpis. The sequence goes on along the minus strand of NC_064870.1, from coordinate 18,376,483 downwards.
TCTCCATTGAGATGGGTTAATCCTAAAGCATGTGAAGATGGACTCATTCATGTCGGTGGAAGGTTAAGCAATGCCAACATATCAGAAGAGTCAAAATTTCCAATAATTTTATCATCAAGGCATCCACTTACGTTATTGTTGGTCCGAGATTGTCACATAAAGCTATTACATGCCGGACCACAACTAATGTTAGGTACACTTCGTCAAAAATATTGGATTCTCGGAGGAAGAGATCTTATTCGGAATGTATATCACAAATGCATTCTGTGTTTTAAACGAAGACCAACGTTCATCACCCAACCAATAGCCGACCTACCAATTAGTCGTGTGCAACCGACAAGACCTTTTGCAGTCTCCGGGGTTGATTATTGCGGTCCATTTACGGTGAAGTTCAATACAAGACGTTCTCATCCACGCAAAGTATACATTGCTATCTTTGTATGCTTCTCAACTAGGGCTGTTCATATTGAAGTGGTCACTGATTTGTCATCAGCAGCATTTATCGCAGCCTTACAAAGATTCAAATCACGGCGTGGTAAAGTGAACAAAATTCATTCAGATAATGGTACAGCATTTAAAGGAGCTGCACATCTATTACGTGCGTTATATACAATTCTAAAAACGGATGATCATTCAAGAGAATGCATATTCAACTGGTGTGCTGTAAATGAAATCACCTGGCGATTCATTCCCCCAAGGGCACCTCAGTTTGGCGGACTGTGGCAAGTCGCAGTCAAGTCATTGAAGAATCATTTGCTGAAGGAAGTTGGATCAACTACTATGATGTACGAAGACTTCATAACACTCTGTTCACAAGTCGAAATGTGTCTCAACTCATGTCCTCTGATTCCAATTCCTACAGAGACAACTGATATCGAAGTGTTAACACCTGGACACTTTCTAGTTGGCTCAAATTTTCAAATGGTTCCTGACACTAACATCACTAAGGTTCCTGATAACCGTTTGTCTCATTGGAGGCATACACAAAAGATGCTGCAAATCATATGGACTAGGTGGTATAAAGAATACCTACAAAAACTGTTATATTGAAGGAAGACAACATCCCACCGGCACAATGGCCGCTTGGTATCATAACAGGTGTGCACCCTGGTAAGGATGGCGTAGTTCGAGTAGTGTCACTACGAACACCTCGCGGTAAGATAATCACACGCCCAGTTTCACGAACAGCCTTGCTACCAATAGATGAGTTGAAATAAGTGAGTTATTTCAAGGTGGCCGGAATGTTAATGATAATCGGAATCAATAATAATTTGAACTTTGCAAGAAAGTGATACGCAAGAAATCTTCTTTCAAGCAAGCGGTTGCTGCAGTGACAGCAAGAGATGTTTGTAGTTCCAAAAAAAAAGAATAAAAAAAGTGAGGGTGACCACAGCCAACAAACCAACCAAGATCGTTCCCTTTTTTTCAAGTCTACCGCAGATTATTACCATTAAGTTATATCACAATCACATGTAATAAGATAGGTTGCTGGCAACACTGCCAATTGACAGCAAGGGTGAAGAATGATGCTGTCAAGACAGCCGCCATCAGGAGCTGAAAAGCAGCAGGACCTAAGCAAATATAATTCGTCGTTTCAAAACGTATTTAGTGGTGTTCACCAAACTATTAGACATACCACCACGAGCCCCACATTTTGGAGGATTATAGGAATCAGCCCTGAAGTTTATGAAATTTCATTTAGTGAGAGTTCTCGGAAATGCTCTAGCGTCATACGAAGACATGACAACAGTCCTTGCAGAAATCGAAGCGTGTTTAAATTCGAGGCCAATTACTCCGTTATCAAATGATCCAACAGACTGTTGCGAAGATAATAATGTTAATAGTTATCTTAAAACACTTTATATAAAATTACGTTCAACTAAAAGCTTCAAGAATTCACGTCTTAAACACAAAGATCAGCCGAGACAATGTTAGCAAGGATGTAATAAAATATTTGGGTAAAAGCAACAAAGCACGGTACGCCGTTCTGTAGATAAAAAAAGTATGCTATGTAGGATCGCACGACTAAAATTAAGTTCAAATTTATAACATGCAGCGGCATAAACACTGTTACATGAAAACACCAATGAATGAGCACGACTCAACATATCAGGATGTAACTCATAACTAGGGACCACCAGCTTCGCTATCCTAAATAAACGATAATCAAAAATGTTAAAATACGAAACATCTTCATATGCTAAAAATAAGTAAAAAAAGGTCCCGCACGCATAAATCGGTGCAATAAAAAAGCATCATTTGTACGAACGACCGAAGGGAAAAAATAGCAATAAGCATTTGTAACGACGGTTACAAAATCCTATAACAACATTCTCAGATAAACTAGGATTTTACCTTCCACACTCCCGGCACCAATGCACTCTCACAGCAAGTAACACAAGCACCAATACTGCTAGAAATTGTTAATATTTAAGAACATACATTTGTAGAAATCAACTGACTTACAATCTATAACTTCTTCATTTCAAATAAACACGTCTTCGTGTAGAAATTACTCAGTAATTTATAAGACTACGAAGCGCTAACTCCAGGACATTTTTTTTAACTGGTACTCATCTTCTAAATACTGTAGATATCGATTGGAAGAATGTTCCAGACAACAGATTGAATCATTGGAGACTGGTTCAAAAACGAGTGCAGCAGTTTTGGATTATATGGAAGACCGAGTACCTGCAACAGCTTCACGCGAGAAGAAAATGGAATGGCCCAGCCACAAAAATAGTACCCGGTTTGTTGGTTTTGTTGCATGAGGACAACGTACCGCCAACCAAGTAGCCGCTTGCACGAATTACAGCGGTTCATCCAGGAAGTGATAGAGTAGTGCGTATGGTAACGTTGAAGATCGCTAATACAAAGGAAATAAAGCGACCAGTAGTAAGAATATGTATTATGCCATTGGAAGATGATAGAATACAATAATGATTGCATAGGCTAGGGAGAGAGAAGAATATTTGAATTTATTTGAAATGGCATAGAAAACTCAGCAGAAGTAAGATAGGCAGCATAATGGACACCGAAATTGTTTGTCTAATTACATGAATAATATTGAACTAATGATTAGGAATTAGGGTTAGCTAGTTCGATAATGAAAGTGAAATGATAAGAAATTACGAGTAAAATTAAGAATTTAAGGTGGTCGGGAATGTTGCGCCTATGAGTATGCACTTATAATCCCGTAATATCGTGTATATATGTGAGTCTAGTCTAGGCTAGGTATAGAAAAGGTCTTGGTGTAAGTAATATTGTAAATATTGTAGGTGTGAATACAAATAATTTTAGTCTTAACCCCCGACCCCCGATGGAAAGGTCACAAACAACGATCCGAAAGAAGCAAGCGAGCTATCAAACATTTTTCCAACCAAAAAATTTTTCCAACACGTACTTACAATCGATTCTTTAGAAAATGGTGATTGGTTTGTTCCATGCCATCAATTACTCTGTAATAATCTTATAATAGAACCTGGGCTCTACAATTATGAAAACAATAAGTCCATTGTAAATATCATAAGCCTGTAGCGACCGGTGCTACCTAGGGAAAGTTAAAATTGTTAATTGGGTAGGAGAACGGTGGCGACCAGCGCCATCTAGGAGAAAACCAATTTGTCAATTGGGTAGGAGAAAAGGAACCGCCGGAAAGAGCAGGACCAAGATAATTCGGCGTGCTGCATCGTTTTTTACATAAGGCGACACGCCGCAACCGGTACTCACTTACTCTCTTAGTACCGCCCGGAATAACGTGAACGCGCACTTCACCATTTCTTACCTACGCTGTGCAAATCGGAATCGTGAGTTCGATTTGCATGCGTGAATCGTGAAGAATAAAGTGTAACGGATTAAGGAAATCCTAAAAGCCAATCCCATATTGCACCAACAATTACAATTTTTTTCACCTAAATGTAAATAATTTTGAAACAATTAACCCTATTCCATTAAAAGTTGATGAGCCACTTAATAAAACATCTATAGAAATGTTGATAAGGTCGGACCATTTGACACCTTATGAAAAAGATAATCTTTTTGATGTAATATTGATTAACCAACAAATACTCCTTAAGAGTAATGAGAAACTTTCTTCAACAACCGTAGTTAAACATAAAATTATAACTAAAGACGATGAGCCAACGTACAGTAAAACTTATAGATTTCCAAATCATTTTAAAAAAGACGTAGAGGAGCAAATCTTAGAAATGCTCGAAGATGGAGTAACTATTCCCTCGAATAGTCCATATTCGTCACCCATTTGGGTAGTTCCCAAAAAATCCGATGCTTCACAAAAAAGAAAAATCGGAGTCGTGATAGATTTTCGCAAACTGAACGAAAAAACTATTAATGATAAATACCCTATTCCCCAGATAGAAGAAATTTTTGGACAGTTTGGGAAAATCTACATACTTCTCGACATTGGATCAGAAATCTGGCTTCCACCAGACAGAAATGGACCCTGCACATCGCGAAAAAACGGCATTCTCGACAGCTCAGGGACACTTCGAGTTCACGAGAATGCCGTTTGGATTAAAAAATGCCCCGGCGACGTTTCAACGTGCAATGAACCATGTGCTAAGAGGATATATAGGTTCGATTTGTTTTGTCTACTTAGACGATATTATAATAATTGGTAGTAGTTTAGCATCGCATTTACAAAACGTGGATAAAGTTTTGGAAAGATAAAGTTTAGCTGCATGTAATTTAAAAATTCAAGTAAACAAATGTGAATTTCTCAAAAGAGAGACAGAATTTCTAGGCTATTTAAAAACCCAGGAAGGAATAAGATCTAATCCCGATAAAATTCAAAAAGTTCCCGATTGGAGACTACCTACGATTCGAAAGGAAATCAAACAATTCCTAGGGCTTACTGGTTACTACCGCAAGTTTGTGAAAGATTATGCTAGATTAACAAGACCACTCTCAAAATGTTTAAAGCAAGGCGCAAAAGTAACATATGACGAGGAAGATTATAAAAAGGCATTTGAAGACCTAAAACTAATTATTGCTTCTGATCAAGTCTATGCTTATCCTGACTTTGAACTGCCCTTTATTCTGACTGAAGATGCAAGCAACTTTGCATTGGGAGCGGTTTTGTCTCAAGTTCAGGATAATTGCGAAAGGCCTTCAGCATTTTCTAGTAGAACACTGAATAGCACAGAGTCCAACTATCCAGCAACAGAGAAAGAGGCTTTAGCTATAATTTGGGCGGTAAACAATTCAAGAGAAGTATGGGCACCGTCAACACGATTTGCAGGGGTTGCCTCTGGAGTTCATTGCGAAACGTTCGAATGAAAATTACCAACCCGATAAAATCTTACATCACGCTGTGCGATGAAGTGACCAGCGTATCCTATCCGGGGCAGCGACAAACTTGCCGAAGCTGCCAAGAACCCGTACATCACGGGCTTAATTGTGTGCAAAGTCGGCAATGCCGCTTTAGGGAAACCCTGTCCCAAGATAAGGCACCGGCGCAAAAGGCATCATATGCGAATGCCTTACGCACAGCACCTACACCACCTGCAATTGTTCAGGCACCGTCTACTGTCGTCAGCAACAAGAAGACGAAGAGTAAACCAAAATACTCTACTCTTGTGACGTCCGACGCGAAAGATGTGGATACAAAGCGTGTTGCAGCATCCACATCGAAAATCGGTCAAAGGCTTATCGTGCCGATAAGCCGAGTGACGCCCGAAGCAGACACACAGCAGAACACGAAAGAGAAAGTAGCATCGAAGGAAGAAGCTACTGCCGTGCTAACCGCTGCTATCGTTCCTGCCGCTGCAATCGTTCCTGCCTCTGCTCCTGCGGCGATTACCGGATGGCCGTGTCAGCCCATCCCCCAACCAACAGAGAAGGAAGCTGTTTTCAAAGCTCCGCTCGATTTCCTCTCCCGCCCCAATTCCTCACACTCCAACGATGAAGTGCTTGGTGTAAAACGCAAGCAAAATGCGGAGACAGAGAACGAGAGTGATGCCTCGTGTTCTTCCACACACGGCCAAGCGAGTGAGACAAGGCGTAAGCCTGGTCGCCCTCCAAAAAGGTCCACTTACACACCACAATAGATGTCTTGTCGTGATGGATTCCAAATCGGTAAGTGATAATGTTAGTAGTAGGTACAATTTTGCTACTATTAACATTAATGCAATTTCTAACACGACAAAGCTTGAGGCCCTCAGAACTTTTATCAGGACGGTGGAGCTGGATATCGTATTTTTGCAAGAAGTATGTATTCCGGATCTGACGATCCCCGGATTTAGTGTCATTACTAATGTTGACGTCGCGGGGAGGGGTACAGCGATCGCTCTCCGAGATCATTTAAAATTCTCTCACGTCGAACGCAGTTTAGATTCGCGTCTAATTTGCCTTCGGCTTGAGAACACTGCCACCCTGTGCAATGTTTACGCTCCTTCTGGGAGTCAGCGTAGAGGGGAGAGGGAGGAGTTTTTCGAGCGAACGATATCGTTCTACCTACGAAATGCATGTCAACATGTCATTCTCGCAGGCGACTTCAACAGCGTGTTGGAGTCAAAGGACGTGACGGGAGCGAGAAACTTTAGTCATTCTCTCCGAAACGTAGTAAATAACATGGGTATGTGTGACAGCTGGGAGGTTCTACGAGGGAACGTGGTTGAGTTTTTCTATGTCACAAGTGGTTCTGGATCACGCATCGATCGTTGTTATGTTTCTTCGTCAATGAAAACACAGTTGAGGACGACCAGCATGCATGTCTTGTCCTTTTCGGATCACAAGGCTCTCACAGTCCGTCTCTGCCTGCTGACTCCACCCAGTGGCATGCGAAGCAAAGGTTATTGGCAACTCAGGCCTCACATCTTGAACAGCCAAAATTTAGAATAGTTCGGAGTAAAGTGGAATTTTTGGACCAGACAACATAGAAACTACGGCTCGTGGATTCAATGGTGAGTGGAGTTCGCGAAGCCTAAAATCAAATCATTTTTCCGTTGGAAAACGAATGAACGTTACCGAAGTTTCCGCATGCATCACGAACTTCTTTATAGAGGATTGAAGTCCTCATACGAGCGATATCTCACCGACTCTTCTGAGCTGGTGAATATTAATCGTATAAAAGGGAAGATGCTTTTCCTTCAGAAACGCTTCTCGGAGGACTTCACACGCATAAATGAGACACGCATATTTGGCGAAAGCATGTCAACCTTTCAGCTGGGGGAGGAAAGAAGGAGACGAACAGTGATCGATAAGGTGGAGGTTGCTGATGGATCGTTCTTGACTGATCCGGACACGATAAATGTTCATGTTGAGGGGTTCTTTAAATCATTGTACACAACAGACGATACAGACACAACAAATACAGACCGCACATTTACATGTACACGCGTCATTTCCCAGGAATGTGAGACCAACAATGATTGCATGAAGGAGATTACCTCCGGTGAGATCCTTTATGCAATCAAACGTTCGGCTTCACGGAGGTCCCCTGGCCCGGATGGAATACCCACAGAATTTTACCTTCGCGCATTTGACATTATCAGTCGCGAATTTGGGTTAATTCTGAATGAGGCGCTTGATGGAGAGATTCCTACAAGTTTCGTTGACGGGGTCATAGTGCTCGTAAGAAAGCGAGGAGGTGGGCTAACCATGTCTGCATTTCGACCTATATCCCTCCTTAATGCAGATTATAAGCTCCTGTCTAGAATTGTCAAACATCGTCTCGACTTAATTGTCGGGAAGTGGGAGATAATCTCGGCAGTGCAAAAATGTTGCAATAAACCACGCAACATTTTTCAAGCTGTTCTCTCTGTTAAGGAACGGGTGATTGATTTGCAGAGGAAACGAAGTTTTCTCTTTAACAACATGCTTTCGTTGGGGTTCAATCCTAAGTTAGTGGGACTTCTGCGGAGGATTGGTGAGCAGTCAACGTCCCGCATCCTTATCAATGGAACCCTCTCTTCTCCCTTGCCCATACGACGCTCTGTACGTCAAGGTGATCCGCTTTCCATGCACCTATTTATCCTATACATACAACCCCTCATCACGAAATTAGAAGGTATATGTTGCGGTCAAGACGATTTGGTTAACGCATATGCTGACGATATCTCCGTGGTGACTACCTCTCCCGAAAAAATCGAGCGGATCAGAGCGGCCATTGACGCTTTCGGTTTATGTTCCGGTGCCACACTCAACGTCAGAAAAACCGAAGCACTCGATGTTGGACATGTCACGGTTAACAACACCATCACTATTCCTTGGCTGAGGACTGTGGAAAGGTTGCGAATTCTCGGCATTCTCTTCACCAACAACGTTCGTGAAGCGGTGGGACACAACTGGGACATCGTGATCAACCAATTCCGGCGTTTGGTCTGGCTTCACCGTATGAGAGACTTGAACCTTATGCAGAAGATAGCCCTATTAAATGGGTTTCTTCTGCCTAAGCTATGGTACGTGGCATCTGTATGTGGCACCAGAGCCATTGACATAGCAAAGGTCTCACTGACGATTGGGTCATTCCTTTGGCAAGGATCTGGAGGCATTCGTGTACCTCTCTTACATTTAGCCTTACCCCGCAACCGTGGAGGGCTAAATCTACATATTCCGGCCATCAACACCCAGGCGCTGCTGACCAGCAGGTATGTCGCAGAACAGGACTATCTGCGAGTCGGTGGCCAGCAAATTTTGTACGCGGGAAACCCGCCGAACATCAACTCTGTTCCAACAACTTACCCGTGCCTCAGAAAGGTAGTCATGCAGCTAGCATACATACCAACCAAAACAAATAAGATCACCGCCCTAGCGATTCGTCGGATGTTAGTTGAGAGGCTTCCCGACACAAAGGTCGAGCAGGAATCTCCAACCGTAAACTGGCGACTAGTGTGGAGCAACATCGGTTCGCAACGGCTGTCTTCCAAACAGAGATCAGTCTTGTACTTGCTGGCACACAATAAAATAGCTCACGGAGAGCTATTTTCCAGGATGAATCGTGGATCCTCAGCTTGCGCAGAGTGCTCCCAGGTGGATAAAATTGAACACAAATTTGCTTTGTGTTCCAGAGTGTCCACAGCCTGGAGTATTCTGATGCAAGCTATCCAAAACGTCGAGCCCTCCCTTACTCCCTCATTCCAATCCCTCCGCTTACCTGTTCTAACAAATGTTAGTAAAAGTAAGCGGATCCAAATCCTACGTTTGTTTGCTTACTACATCATCCACATTGTTGGAAACAACAATGCTGTGATTGATGTAGAAGTCCTTAAATGTTCATTGTAACCTTTGTAGTTGATTCTCATATCCAGTTTTTGTTCTCTGTAAATTGTAAATTAGAATTTAATGTTTTTTATGTTTTTTTTTTCTAATAAATGTTTTATAAAAAAAAATTCATTCGGGGGATATATCCGGCGATTACTTTGTTCACTACACAAAAAGACCTGTATTTTGTATCGCAATCAGCTTATATTCAAATTAGGAGACACAAATGTGGTGTTGAAGAAACACCATTCGTAAATTTTCAAAGAACTGTTATCACTCAGAACAACTTCGATTTAATTAATGTCTGTCAGTTTTTAAGCATGTACCACAACGGAAAGCAGACCGCTATTTTTGCTGCAGATAACCTTATGCAAACGATTCAAAAAACATTTAGTCAGTCAGAGCTCTATGACAGAGCCCATAGAGGTATATGTCAAGTTGAATATCAGTTACGACGATCGTATTTTTTTCCCTGCATGTTAAAAATGATTAAAAGCTATGTGAACAGCTGAGAAATTTGTAATAGTAAGTACGAACGCAAGCCTTATAATATAAAAATTTCACCCAGACCGATTACCCACAAGCCATTAGATCGCGTTCATATGGATATTTACATAATTAATAAGTGTAGTTTCTTATCAATCATTGATTCATTTACAAAACATCTACAAATGATGTACGTACCTCGTACCTTAAAAACAAAAACATTATACAAGGACAAGGTACTGAATTACCTGAAACTAATTGAACGCGAATGAAATTCTATTATAAAGCTGCATTAGGTTAGGGTAATACTGAGTTGAATTTATTAAAACGTTCTTATTTTGTACTATCTTTTCTAATCGGACGAGGACGCCCGAGCTTTACCCCTTTACAGATAGCTTTACGCTATCTGTTACGATACTACCAGATAGGTCGAACAGATTCTGAGAGAACATTCCGTTACTCTCAATTGTAAGCGCACGCATCAAGCGCGTTAGTGCAGTGAAGTGTGGTGTGGTAGTGTTGGTGCGTAAGCACATGTACACATCTTGAAATCTAACAAGTTGATACAATTTTCGTTAGGAGTACTACCAGATAGGGCCAATGAGCGAGAAGAAGATTATTTTTTTGATTATTTATTTTCCTTTTTTGGTTTAATGCCAAACAAGAAATCTATTGACGCACTGAAAAAAGCACGACACGTGCTTAGCTCACGTTTAGCAAATTTAAACAATAGCAGCAGTTCGGAAGAAGCGTCGAGTGACGAAAGCGCAGAACTTTCTCATATACCTATTCAAACAAGCGTTCCTTGCATTGAACAACTCGTTTTAACAGATCGAGGTACAAAAATGGAGGCAGAGCAAATAATGCAGCTAACCTCACAAATGAGTGCAATTGCCTCTACGCTAGAAACTATGCGTACGCAACAAATGAATCACCAACGCATGTTGGATTCCTTAAGCGAAAACCGATCAGGTACAAGTTACAGTGCACCACAAGAAAATGCGCAAGCTGCATTTAATGTGGGAAATTTTTTTAAAATACCGGATCCGATTAAAGCGATTCCAAAGTTCGACGGTGATAAAAAACAACTTTCTGCGTGGATCAGCACAGCAGAAAATACATTGGAAATTTTCAAAGACATTGTTTCTCAACAGCATTACAACATTTTTGTAACCGCTGTCATTAACAAAATTGAAGATAAAGTGAAGGTAAGGATATAATTTGCTTAGCTGGTAATCCTCAAAACTTCGAAGAAGTTAAAGAAGCCTTAATAAATGCTTTAGGTGATCGTAAAGAACTTACTTATTACAAAAGTGTTCTTTGGCAGACAAAGATGACAGAAAACATGTCTCTACACAAATACTACAATTCCATAAAAGAAACGGTACAGAACATTAAAACGCAAGCAAACATGAACAAAAATACGTTAATAATTGGGAAGCTATAAGCGCGTTTATCGACGAAGATGGTTTAGCGGCATTTTTAACAGGCCTAAAAGAACCGTACTTTGGTTACGCCCATGCTGCATGTCCTGAGGACTTAGAAGCTGCATACGCATTCGTGTGTAAATTCGAGTGCTCAGAAAGCACAGCTTCGAATAATAATCGTTATTCAAAAACTTACGAAACAAAAATGTTCAACAAAAACATTTCAAAGAAGTTTTAACATTCAAAGGGAAACCTTCTTACACAGAACCTAAAGAAGTTAATACAACTAAAAGCAAGTTAACTTTAAATCACAGAGAATTGCATAACAATGAATTAACAGAAAATGGTGAAACAGATTCGGAAGACAAATGTCAAAATGTTGATTTAAATTTTTGTTGGGTCAACAAAACCTCCGACCTAACATGAATTATTTACCATACATTACAAGAAAAAATCTTATCACTAAACAAGTAATTCGGTTATTAATTGACACGGGAGCAAATAAAAACGTTGTTCGTCCTGGCATATTAACTAATATGATTCCAAATAAGACACAGTCGTAAACAATTTTTCTGGAAAACACAAAATAAATAAAAAATGTATTGCAAACCTCGTCGGAAAATATGTTCCTGCTCAAACCTATTTTGAGTTAAATTTTCATCCATTTTTTGATGGAATCATTGGATCCCAATTTCTAGCAAAAACAAAAGCCATAATCAATTATAAATCTGAACAGCTTGAATTTGGTAAAAATAACATTAGCTTCGAAAAATATTTCCCAACTACAAAACTTTACTCTTATTGCGTAGAAGTAAAAACTCTAAATAATGGAGATTGGTTAGTTCCCACGATTCAAAAATTTCAAAAATCATCTATAATTGAACCCGGTCTATACAATTCCAGAAATGGGAAAACTGCAGTAAAAATTCTGTCAACAAAACCCGAAATTCCAAAATTTTCAAAAGCATTATGTTTATCCGTAAACAGTTTTGAAACTATTACACCCATTCCTTTTCCATCAAATTCAAATATAACGGAAGAAACTTTGAACGATATAATCAGAACAAATCATCTGTCTAATTTTGAAGAAAGTTGCCTGTTTAAAACAATCATAGCGAATCAAAATGTTCTATTAAAACCAGGTGAAAAGTTAACTGCCACCTCTGGAATTAAACATGAAATAATCACTATTTCGAATTCACCAGAATGCCATTTGGGCTAAAAAATGCACCGGCCTCATTTCAACGTGCAATGAATAACATCTTAGCAGAACATATCGGTAGAATCTGCTATGTTTACTTGGACGATATCGTCATTGTAGGAAACAGCCTAGAAACACACCTGGCAAATATCTCAACAGTACTTGAACGATTAGCTAAATTTAATTTAAAAATACAGCTAGACAAGTGTGAATTTTTGAGGAGAGAAACTGAATTTCTAGGCCATATCATTTTTCCCGAAGGCATAAAAGCTAATCCAGACAAAATAAAGAAAATATTAGACTGGCCACTACCTACAAATGAAAAGCAAATACGACAATTTCTTGGATTATCCGGATATTATCGCCGCTTCATCAAAGACTATTCCAAAATAACTAAGCATTTAACAAAATATTTAAAAAAGGATCAGATCATAAATACAAAAGACTAAGAACACATAGAATCGTTTAAAAAATTAAAAGAAATTATAGCGTCCGATCATAAAAAACCGATAATCAGAAAAAAATTGGACCCAAGAGCCAGAAAAGCTACAGCCCATAATGTACAGGATACAGGATAGAACCTTCGAAAATGCAAAGCACGTAAAGAGACACAAAAATAAAATCAATAGAATGAGAGCCACTTAAGTATACGCCCGAGGACGTCCGTCTTACTCCCCCCGGAGGAATTATGTGGTATAATATTCTTGTAGCTGCACTATAACTTCACTACTGGTATAAACACGCAAGACTCGAAGTGTCATTGTGGCAGCTGCGTTATCAGCGGAAGGAGCAACGGACTCTCTCTCTCTTCTCGATCGATACGCCGACACGTAAAGACGCACATCTTAGTTTCTCTTTGGTATTAAAGTTAGGTTAGATATAATTAGTAAGGGCATTTTAGGTTTAAATAAAATAATGTTATAATTAATAACATAATTATATTTAACATTCAATCATACCTCACTATTATTTATAACACCTAATTCAACTGACATGTTGCACTGTCAGTTTGATGATAAACGCAGGCTCCTCAATAAAGAACATTATTATTCCGAACGTAAAACAGAAAAACACAACACCCACAACCTGTAATTATGTATGTTAAAAAAAAAAAAATATATATATATATATATATATATATATATATATATATATATATATATATATATATATATATATATATATATATATATATATATATATATATATATATATATATATATATATATATATATATATATATATATATATATATATATATATATATATATATATATATATATATATATATATATATATATATATATATATATATATATATATATATATATATATATATATATATATATATATATATATATAGTATACTGCATAAGAGAATAAGAATCAATGACAACTAGAATACACTTTTACTGTGATGGTGTTGTTGGTAGGGGACCCGAATGGTCTATATGTATTGTATGGAAAGGTATCTGAGCTTTTGGTATATTGTGCAAGTTTCGCAGATTCTGCCGTGCTGGTGCGGAATAAATAATACACTTCAGACAATTTCGAAGAAAATTTTCTACACGCGGTTTCATTAAGGGGAACCAATACAACTTACTTATTGAAGCACAACATTTGTCCAAGGTGGCAAATCTTCTCATGAATACAAATAATCACATTGTTTATCATTTCTTTAGGAACCATTAATTGGATCTTATTCGCATGGTGTTGTCTGTATACTACACCATCTTTCAAAATATATCCTTGAACAGCATTTGATTCTAATTTTGTCTTTAGTTGCTGTATATTTTCATCTCGAGATTGTGCAACCCGTAACTGATAGTCGATATCCAAAGTTTCTGTTACAATAGCTGCCTGTTTACGGCTCAATGCATCGACATGGCACATAGAGTTTCCCGGGCGATGAATTACAGAATAATCATAGTTTTCCAAAAACAACGCACTATTTTCGCCGAGGTATTGTGATTCTTTAATGTTTCGACTAATTTTTTTTTACAAAACATTTATTAGAAAAAAAAAACATAAAAAACCTGAAATTCTAGTTTACAATTTAAAGAAAACAAAAACTGGATATGAGAATCAACTACAAAGGTTACAATGAACATTTAAGGACTTCTACATCAATCACAGCATTGTTGTTTCCAACAATGTGGATGATGTAGTTAGCAAACAAACGTAGGATTTGGATCCGCTTACTTTTACTAACATTTGTTAGAACAGGTAAGCGGAGGGATTGGAATGAGGGAGTAAGGGAGGGCTCGACGTTTTGGATAGCTTGCATCAGAATACTCCAGGCTGTGGACACTCTGGAACACAAAGCAAATTTGTGTTCAATTGTATCCACCTGGTAGCACTCTGCGCAAGCTGAGGATCCACACTAATGAATTGCAATAAGTCACAATGTTGATGGGTATCCCATGGACATAAGTATGAAAACGTTTTAATGCATAAATTATTGAAAAAGTCCCTTATTCAAAACTACTACATAGGTGCCTTCGTCAACCGAAGCTGTCTTCGAAAAGTAAGCGACTGAGTGGAGTTTACCATCACCTTGCCTTTGTTTTTTTTTTTTTAACATTGCAGGTTTTATTGGCTACGATGAGTCTTAACCTACACTCTTAACGCGCGGCGTCGCCCGCCAGGGATTTGCCGCACGTATGTCGATCATTTCGGATATCGCCATTTCATTTATTCACATCTCGTATCTACTTCCCACTCTTCGAAATGGGGGGACGCTTCACGAGTCCGCATGACTCTCTCTCTCAAAATCTCAGTCACTGGTAACATCTCTTAAGCTAACGGTCGGACCATTCCGCCTCGCTGGCGGAAGCCTCCTCCGCAGGTGTCCATCGCCGACCTGCAGCCGAAGCTCGACGGCGACGCTCATTCTCCCGTCGGTTCCGTCGAGACCGGATCAAGTCCGCCGCCGTTGGGGCGGACCGACGACGGCGCGTTGCCGATGGACCCTCATGCTGGACACGAGCTCTCCACGCTCGCTGCATAAACAGCCGCCGTTCGTGCCGAGCCCTCACTGCCTCCGGGGAAGGCGGTTCTCCCCTGCTTCGCCGAGGAATGGGAGGGGGAGCCCGGCCCTCGCGCTCCGCCTCCGCTGCCGCCCGCAGCACCTCGTCGTCGCGGGCCTCCCGCGCTGCTGCGACGTCTGCCGCAAGACGCACTCTTGCCCGGTCCTCAGCCCTGCCGCGAAGCCGTCTGTTGCGGGCAGACCGCTGACGCGCTGCTCGGGACTCGTTCACACGCCGCGTGATGTCTATTAGGACGTCGTCTCCCGTCTCCTCGCCGAAGAGTGAGGCCACACTTTCAACTGCGACTTCGTCATCCTCCGCGAAAGCCGCCTCCGTTCGTCCGTTGGCGAGCGCTTCCTCGTCGCGCCACAGTTGTTGTAGCACTGTGGTGATGGTCTTCGCTGCTCGTTGGATGCGGTCCCACCACTCCGCACTCTCCAGCAGCTTCTCGACGATGTTGTCCAGCCGGACTGCCTCGGGTGTCCCCCAGCCCAGCAGCTCGCGTCGCGTGTCGTCGAACACTGGGCACTCGAACATGACGTGGGCCACAGACTCGACCGACCCTGCGCACCGTGGACACTCCGGGGACGAAGCAAACCCGCAGACGCTCAGGTATTCGCGAAAAAACCCATGTCCGCTAAGCACCTGCGAAAGATGGAAATCCACCTTGCCGTGCTTCCGTCCCATCCACCGATGCACGTCGGGAATCATCTCGTGCGCCCACGTCAAATAGCGGCTGGCCGATGGTGCTGCCGCCGCCCGGTCCCACGCTTCCTGCCACTCGATCATCGTGGCCGCTCGCTCCATCGCTCGTACCTCCTTCCTGCTGGTGCCAGGTTCGGCCAACAGCCTACTATGGCACCTTGCGTCCTCTTGGATGATTAGACGGTAGGGTACAAGACCGGCCATCACCACTGCCACCTCGTAGGACACGGAGCGAAACGAACTCGACACTCCACGTGCCAACGGTCTCTGGACTTGGGCGAGTTTTCTCCGACACCACTGTAGGTCCGTTGCCTTGGCCCAGATGGGCGAGGCGTAGCGGATGACGAACTCAGCCACTCCAGCCAGCAATCGCCGCTTGGCCACCTGGGGGCCGCTGTGGTTCCTCATCACCGAGGTGACAGCCGCCACCGCACGGAGGGCCTTGTCCGCGGCCGCTTCCACGTGCGGTCTCCACGATAGCTTCTCATGAAGCTGGACCCCCAGATAGCGAATCGATCTCTTGGTGGTGCAGGTCACCTCGCCGACGCGTATCGGAACCTCCAGTCGTCCTCGTCGCAGACTGGAGATCAAGACCGCCTCGGTCTTGTGGTGGGCGAGACTGAGATGACGTGCCTCAAGCCACCCCATCACCGTCTCAATCGCTGCCTCCGCAACCGTCGCCGACTCCTCCGGTGTGCGGCCCTCGGCCAGCACGGCGATGTCATCTGCGAAGCCGACTACGCTGACCCCTTCAGGGAGCTGGACACGCAGCACGCCGTCGTACATGACGTTCCACAGAGTCGGGCCAAGGATTGACCCCTGTGGAACGCCTGCCGTTACCCGACGTGACACCGGGCCGTCATGGGTGTCGTACACCAGCTCCCTGTCGGTGAAGTAGTTGCGCAGAAGGAGTTGCAGCTGCGCTGGAACCCCCTTCTCGCGCAGGGCCACCGCTATCGCCTGCCAGCTGGCAGTGTTAAAGGCGTTCTTGACGTCCAGCGCCACAACCAGCAGACAGCGCTTGTCCCGCTGATTCGTCCTGCCGAAGGACATCGCGCGTTCACCCGCTTCCACCACCAGCTGGATCGCCTGCAAGGTGCTTCGCTGTCTCCGGAAGCCGAACTGGTTCTCCGCCAGCTGAGGCAACTCCGGATCCTCGAGATGCTCGTTCAGCCTATCGAGTGCCGTCCGCTCGAACACCTTCGCTGGATTGCTAATCAGGCAGATCGGGCGACAGGACGACGCGTCACCCGGTGGCTTACCTGGCTTAGGCAGCAGCACCAGCTTTTGCCTCTTCCACTCGCGTGGAATAACGCCCGTGTCCAGGCAGCTCTGGAAGACCCCGACGAAGGACTCTGGATACTTGCGGATGGCAGCCGTCACGGCAGCATTTGGCACTCCATCCAGGCCAGGCGCTTTCCGCGGGTGCAGCTGGCTCGCTATCGCCTGGAGCTCCGTGCAGCTGATCGGACGGACTGGAGTGTCCCCTTCCGAAGGCGCGACGTCCGGCTACTCGACCGGGGATGCTCCGGAAACAGCTCCTCGACGATCCGCTGCAGTACCGATGGGTATCGTTCTCGCGCCGTCCAGCTGCCCCGAAACCGCAGAAGGACCTGCCGGAACCACTGTCCCGTCTCGTCCGCGGCTAGGGCATGCAGCCACTCGTCGAACTGCTGCGCTTTGCTGGCCTTAATTGCCGCCCTTAAGGCAGCACGCGCCTCCTGATGTTCCTCCGAAGCCAGCTCGACTGATGCCTCGTCCAGCGCCATGCTCTGCCTTTCTCGGGCCAACCGACAGCGCTCGGTCAGCTCCCCAATGGCCGAGGTCCACCAATAGACGCTGCAGCTCTTCCGCTGCTGGGAGTGCCCGATCCGCGTCATGATGGCATCGCAGGCCTCTGCAAGGGCGATCCCCAGACTTGCCGCATCCGTTACACGATCTGCAAAGCCGGTCGCCTCAAGCGCTAGCTCGAAGGTACGGGGGCAAAACTGGCGAGTTCGCCAGCGAGTACCCGCCTCCCGTACTTCAACGCCTTCCAACTGCGGTGTGCCCCGACCGGGCCGCTGGCTGGCGCGAGGCTGTTGCCCAACCGCAAACCGTATGTAGCAGTGGTCGCTGTAGGAATAGCAGGCAAGGGTCCGCCACGAGCCGATGACCTCCGCTGCTCCATCCGGTCGGCAGAGCGATGAACTTGCGAAGGCAACGTCCACCCTGCTGGGCCGAGCCACGCCATTGCCCAGGAACGTCGGCTCCGTACCGCGGTTCAGCACCTCCAACCCGAGGCTCGTCGCCGTCTGGAGGAGCGCCTCACCCTTAAGGTTGGCCCGCTCGCTCCCCCATGCACCGTGCCAAGCATTGAAGTCGCCGGCCAAGACAGCTGGGGCAGCTGGACGGCGCGAGAACGCGACCCAGCGGTACTGCAGCGGATCGTCGAGGAGCTGTTTCCGGAGCATCCCCCGGTCGAGTAGCCGGACGTCGCGCCTTCGGAAGGGGACACTCCAGTCCGTCCGATCAGCTGCACGGAGCTCCAGGCGATAGCGAGCCAGCTGCACCCGCGGAAAGCGCCTGGCCTGGATGGAGTGCCAAATGCTGCCGTGACGGCTGCCATCCGCAAGTATCCAGAGTCCTTCGTCGGGGTCTTCCAGAGCTGCCTGGACACGGGCGTTATTCCACGCGAGTGGAAGAGGCAAAAGCTGGTGCTGCTGCCTAAGCCAGGTAAGCCACCGGGTGACGCGTCGTCCTGTCGCCCGATCTGCCTGATTAGCAATCCAGCGAAGGTGTTCGAGCGGACGGCACTCGATAGGCTGAACGAGCATCTCGAGGATCCGGAGTTGCCTCAGCTGGCGGAGAACCAGTTCGGCTTCCGGAGACAGCGAAGCACCTTGCAGGCGATCCAGCTGGTGGTGGAAGCGGGTGAACGCGCGATGTCCTTCGGCAGGACGAATCAGCGGGACAAGCGCTGTCTGCTGGTTGTGGCGCTGGACGTCAAGAACGCCTTTAACACTGCCAGCTGGCAGGCGATAGCGGTGGCCCTGCGCGAGAAGGGGGTTCCAGCGCAGCTGCAACTCCTTCTGCGCAACTACTTCACCGACAGGGAGCTGGTGTACGACACCCATGACGGCCCGGTGTCACGTCGGGTAACGGCAGGCGTTCCACAGGGGTCAATCCTTGGCCCGACTCTGTGGAACGTCATGTACGACGGCGTGCTGCGTGTCCAGCTCCCTGAAGGGGCCAGCGTAGTCGGCTTCGCAGATGACATCGCCGTGCTGGCCGAGGGCCGCACACCGGAGGAGTCGGCGACGGTTGCGGAGGCAGCGATTGAGACGGTGATGGGGTGGCTTGAGGCACGTCATCTCAGTCTCGCCCCCCACAAGACCGAGGCGGTCTTGATCTCCAGTCTGCGACGAGGACGACTGGAGGTTCCGATACGCGTCGGCGAGGTGACCTGCACCACCAAGAGATCGATTCGCTATCTGGGGGTCCAGCTTCATGAGAAGCTATCGTGGAGACCGCACGTGGAAGCGGCCGCGGACAAGGCCCTCCGTGCGGTGGCGGCTGTCACCTCGGTGATGAGGAACCACAGCGGCCCCCAGGTGGCCAAGCGGCGATTGCTGGCTGGAGTGGCTGAGTTCGTCATCCGCTACGCCTCGCCCATCTGGGCCAAGGCAACGGACCTACAGTGGTGTCGGAGAAAACTCGCCCAAGTCCAGAGACCGTTGGCACGTGGAGTGTCGAGTTCGTTTCGCTCCGTGTCCTACGAGGTGGCAGTGGTGATGGCCGGTCTTGTACCCTACCGTCTAATCATCCAAGAGGACGCAAGGTGCCATAGTAGGCTGTTGGCCGAACCTGGCACCAGCAGGAAGGAGGTACGAGCGATGGAGCGAGCGGCCACGATGATCGAGTGGCAGGAAGCGTGGGACCGGGCGGCGGCAGCACCATCGGCCAGCCGCTACTTGACGTGGGCGCACGAGATGATTCCCGACGTGCATCGGTGGATGGGACGGAAGCACGGCAAGGTGGATTTCCATCTTTCGCAGGTGCTTAGCGGACATGGGTTTTTTCGCGAATACCTGAGCGTCTGCGGGTTTGCTTCGTCCCCGGAGTGTCCACGGTGCGCAGGGTCGGTCGAGTCTGTGGCCCACGTCATGTTCGAGTGCCCAGTGTTCGACGACACGCGACGCGAGCTGCTGGGCTGGGGGACACCCGAGGCAGTCCGGCTGGACAACATCGTCGAGAAGCTCCTGGAGAGTGCGGAGTGGTGGGACCGCATCCAACGAGCAGCGAAGACCATCACCACAGTGCTACAACAACTGTGGCGCGACGAGGAAGCGCTCGCCAACGGACGAACGGAGGCGGCTTTCGCGGAGGATGACGAAGTCGCAGTTGAAAGTGTGGCCTCACTCTTCGGCGAGGAGACGGGAGACGACGTCCTAATAGACATCACGCGGCGTGTGAACGAGTCCCGAGCAGCGCGTCAGCGGTCTGCCCGCAACAGACGGCTTCGCGGCAGGGCTGAGGACCGGGCAAGAGTGCGTCTTGCGGCAGACGTCGCAGCAGCGCGGGAGGCCCGCGACGACGAGGTGCTGCGGGCGGCAGCGGAGGCGGAGCGCGAGGGCCGGGCTCCCCCTCCCATTCCTCGGCGAAGCAGGGGAGAACCGCCTTCCCCGGAGGCAGTGAGGGCTCGGCACGAACGGCGGCTGTTTATGCAGCGAGCGTGGAGAGCTCGTGTCCAGCATGAGGGTCCATCGGCAACGCGCCGTCGTCGGTCCGCCCCAACGGCGGCGGACTTGATCCGGTCTCGACGGAACCGACGGGAGAATGAGCGTCGCCGTCGAGCTTCGGCTGCAGGTCGGCGATGGACACCTGCGGAGGAGGCTTCCGCCAGCGAGGCGGAATGGTCCGACCGTTAGCTTAAGAGATGTTACCAGTGACTGAGATTTTGAGAGAGAGAGTCATGCGGACTCGTGAAGCGTCCCCCCATTTCGAAGAGTGGGAAGTAGATACGAGATGTGAATAAATGAAATGGCGATATCCGAAATGATCGACATACGTGCGGCAAATCCCTGGCGGGCGACGCCGCGCGTTAAGAGTGTAGGTTAAGACTCATCGTAGCCAATAAAACCTGCAATGTTAAAAAAAAAAAAAAACAAAGGCAAGGTGATGGTAAACTCCACTCAGTCGCTTACTTTTCGAAGACAGCTTCGGTTGACGAAGGCACCTACGTAGTAGTTTTGAATAAGGGACTTTTTCAATAATTTATGCATTAAAACCCATCAACCCATCAACATTGTGACTTATTGCAATTCATTTGTGTGGATCCTCAGCTTGCGCAGAGTGCTACCAGGTGGATACAATTGAACACAAATTTGCTTTGTGTTCCAGAGTGTCCACAGCCTGGAGTATTCTGATGCAAGCTATCCAAAACGTCGAGCCCTCCCTTACTCCCTCATTCCAATCCCTCCGCTTACCTGTTCTAACAAATGTTAGTAAAAGTAAGCGGATCCAAATCCTACGTTTGTTTGCTAACTACATCATCCACATTGTTGGAAACAACAATGCTGTGATTGATGTAGAAGTCCTTAAATGTTCATTGTAACCTTTGTAGTTGATTCTCATATCCAGTTTTTGTTTTCTTTAAATTGTAAACTAGAATTTAAGGTTTTTTATGTTTTTTTTTTCTAATAAATGTTTTGTAAAAAAAAAATTAGTCAAAACATTAAAGAATCACAATACCTCGGCGAAAATAGTGCGTTGTTTTTGGAAAACTATGATTATTCTGTAATTCATCGCCCGGGAAACTCTATGTGCCATGTCGATGCATTGAGCCGTAAACAGGCAGCTATTGTAACAGAAACTTTGGATATCGACTATCAGTTACGGATTGCACAATCTCGAGATGAAAATATACAGCAACTAAAGACAAAATTAGAATCAAATGCTGTTCAAGGATATATTTTGAAAGATGGTGTAGTATACAGACAACACCATGCGAATAAGATCCAATTAATGGTTCCTAAAGAAATGATAAACAATGTGATTATTTGTATTCATGAGAAGATTTGCCACCTTGGACAAATGTTGTGCTTCAATAAGTAAGTTGTATTGGTTCCCCTTAATGAAACCGCGTGTAGAAAATTTTCTTCGAAATTGTCTGAAGTGTATTATTTATTCCGCACCAGCACGGCAGAATCTGCGAAACTTGCACAATATACCAAAAGCTCAGATACCTTTCCATACAATACATATAGACCATTCGGGTCCCCTACCAACAACACCATCACAGAAAAAGTATATTCTAGTTGTCATTGATTCTTTTACGAAGTTGACGAAACTCTACCCAGCATCATCAACGAATGGTCCTGGTGTGTGTAACACGCTGGAGCAATATTTTTCTTATTATATATTATATATATTCAGTAGGTTTTTGTCGGGTCGTGGTATTAATCATGTCCTTACGGCCACAGCATCACCGCAGGCTAATGGTCAAGTAGAACGTGTTAATAGAGTATTACTTCCTATGCTAAGTAAAGAAACAGACTCGAATCATCATTTCGATCGGACTAAGAGGTTACGTTCAAGCAATACGGCCTGGCCGTCCTGTATGAATAAAAAAAAAAAAGAGGTTACGTTCAGTAGAATATGTCTTAAACAATACGGTACACTCATCGACAGGCTTCACACCTTCAATGTTACTTTTCCGAACAGACCAGCGATGGTCCTAAGACAGACGAGATTACGGAATTCATGAAAACACATGAACACACATGACATGGGCACACATGGGCCCATGGGAACACATGGGCTTATGAAAACATAATTCAAATTATAAATGAAGAACAATTTGCAAAAAAAAAAACGCCGCACAACTGTACAATTCCAATTAGGTGACCTTGTAATGATCCGCAATGTAGACACTACCGTGAATGTAAATAAAAAACTACCCTATTGACATTTTATAGTTACTTTTTATCGATTTCGAGCGGTCGGTTCCTAAAACTGGATTCTTAAACCTTCCTTAAACCGCGGCAGTTTAAGTAAAATTATACCAGTCAAAAAGCTTTTTTTCATGCAGTTTTTTTTTTTCATTTCTTGCTGTCAAACCAAAGCCGTCAAAAGCCAATGGTTAAAAACGGCACAAATCAAAACAAAAACAAAACAAACACACGGTGTCCAAACATTTTATTATTAACAAAAATAACTACTAGAGCACGTTGAGGCAATATTCCTGCAAACGGAAAACAAAACGGTAAGTTGTTTAAAAGCTTTTTGTACGTACTAGAAGTTAAATTTTATAGCAATACGGCCTCTGGCCGTCCCTTATGAATAAAATAAAAAAGTTTAATTTTATCTTACCCGAACTTCCGTAAAGGAAAAAATTTTCAGGCTACGCCACTCAAAATAACAGCTTCTGAGCACGCATCGGCATCCAGCAATGATACATTGCTTACCCTGAAGGCCAGGCTGCCGCAGATCAGCATAAAGAGGATTGCGTCACAGGTCGCCAGGTTAAAACAATCCGGCATCGTTGCGGCAGGAGTTGGTATAGCTGGTAGAACCATTGTAGGGCCGCAAAAAAATCTCGCAAAAAATAAATGCACCGAATACTTCACAATCATCAGGACCATCCGGCATCGTTGTCACTAAGAAAGAAATAGTTAATCCAAAGCTCCGTTTCAGTGTCTCTTTTCCCTTTTCGAGAGCGGTTGAAATCCATACACTCACATACACATTAGATTCCCAATTAGTGTTGTGTCTTGAGCGAAAGAGCTACCTTAATCGCTCCGCTCACCTTACTGAGCGCGCACAGTGCGCTCCTTATAAAATATCAGGTAGCTCCGCACTGTGCAAAAAGCGCTCTGAAGAGCGCGAAGTGCGATGAGCGAAAAGCGCTCCGAAGAGCGAGATGTGCGGTGAGCGAAAAGCGCTCCGAAGAGCGCGATGTGCGGTGAGCGAAAAGCGCTTCGAAGAGCGCAATGAGCGGTGTGCGAAAAGCGCTCCGAGGAGCGCGATATGCGATGAGCGAGAAGCGCTCCGAAGAGCGCGAGGTGCGATGCTTAGAACAGCGCTATGGGCGATGTGCATGAGAGTATGCTTAACATCCAATGTATTCTGCGCACAGTGCGCGCTGTGCTAAGACTGCAGTGCGTCGCAAAGTAGAACTTTACTCAACATTAGAAGGCTTGAGAAATGCAGTTTATGAGAGAACAAAAAATATATCACATTTGATATTTTGAAGTGATAAATGTCAAATTTATCACAAAGTTATTTATCACTTCAGTCAAAAAGCTAACTTTTCTCGCAAATTCTTTTAAACATTCCTGAATTCATTCAGCAGTGCAACCAACAAAGGTGAACTCATGCCGAAAGTATAGGTTTGAAGTAATAATTTTGTTATATAGTCCTTAACAGAACTAAACGAAAATAAACACTAGAAGAGATAGCTGTAAATAATGTTCTAGTAAATTTTAATAAATGATAAAATTTTTTTATCCGTTTTTCTGAGCTTATAATTTTATAAGCACTTTGATTATAATTCCTAGTAATGCGGCGGTCTGATGGTCGAGGTGACTGTGGCACCGGCCTTCACACGGCAGGATCCTGGCTCAAATCCCATCTGTACCGTCTCTGCGTAGTGAGGACTGACTATTCAATAACATCGTACCAATAAGTCTAGTAAGCCATATGATGTTCGGCATGACTAGGAGGTCGTTAAGCCAAGAAGAAAAAGAAGTAATGCAAAATTCCTACTCATAACATTACTATACGAACACATACGGAAAATATTTTCTCGTCTAAAGTGATGATTTTAAAAATTGATCTAAAAATATAAGTTACTAAACTTGAGGCAAGCCTTTTTAACATAACAATAGTCTTAAACAATTTTATTCATTATTTTCACAGGGAAGCTACGTTTTTTTTTCATATGTTGGTGTATAGTGATTTCTCATGTGCTTTTGCATTTTTTCATGACATAGGGGTTCTTTTTTGATAACCTTTTTAGTGTGTCCCACAAAGGTATACATTTGTTTTTGTGGTATTTGTTCAGCACATGCGTATACCCGTACCGGCTAGAAGCAGCGCATAAAGGAGACATGTTCAGTTTCCCAATAATTGTTTACCCGATGCAAGCGACGAATATTCGCTTCGGTAAATACGCCAGCATGCAAAGCAGCAACAGCAACAACATATCACCATTTCTCCGAACATACACCATAGAAACGCATAATGTGTCCAGCGTAGAATTGTGCGCATCCGGACTGCACGCGCAGGTAATGCTTTTTTACCGTGCACGAACTGCGCGTAAAGCAAAGAGCGAAA
The DNA here is from genome assembly GCF_943734695.1 of Anopheles maculipalpis. Classification (NCBI taxonomy): domain Eukaryota; kingdom Metazoa; phylum Arthropoda; class Insecta; order Diptera; family Culicidae; genus Anopheles; species Anopheles maculipalpis. The sequence continues at coordinate 18,351,095 of NC_064870.1, read as the reverse complement.
GTTCTAGCAGTGCTATGCTACGGGACAGGATGGAAAGAGAAAGAAGGCAACATAATGCGAGGAAATGGAAATTTTGGCTATTTATACTTCGGCAATCGATTTGCGCATCATCAGTCGAATTAGAATTGTGATATGAGCAACATCATCGATACAAGTTTTATCGGCCCAGCAGCAAACCCGTGACGCAGAAATCGTAAATACAAGCAGTCGATTGATCCAGCAGTCTTAAGGCCGGGCTACATTGATCGTACTCGCAAGCGTAATTTTTATATTCACTAGCGCATCTGGCGGCGACCAGCGCAAGCTAGATGTGGGTATAATTTAAGTGCCAAAATTATTCATGCTTGGTGTCTCATCAATTTTCGACCAGGCTGTCTGTATGCCGTTTGACATGTTGATCAAAATCAATAAATTGCTACAGGTCAGGACGCCGAGTACTGCGGGGCAAATCGTCATTTCATGATCCTGGAATGAAAAAGAAAATTCAGTTAAATACTTCCCTTTTTTAATTTAAATTAAAACAACAGAAAGGTCGACAATCGCGTGATAATTCGGTCATGCTAGCCGTCACACCGGAACCACAGTGATAATAATAACACGTGCTATTTTTATATTAAATGTATACAAATAGGCCGGTAAATTTTGCTTACAATTTTATAAAAAAAAAAGTTCTACCAAGCAATATGACAAAGCCGTTCCTCATGAATAAAAAAACTCGCTCTATACTAAAAACCGCTACAATACCAAAACGAACAACCAGTTTCACACACTCTGCAATGTAGTTTAAATGATGAAATAGATGGACAAACCCTACAACAAATTATTTAAGCACTTGTGAAACCTACAAACACTACATTTTTCAATAAAATGTTCAGCTCAATTGCGGCCCCGAGCCGAGCCGGCGATTCACAGACAACAGTTCACACACACACACACACAATTTTCGTTAAAAACAGTTGTACTTACTATTTTTTCATTGCGTCCACTGCTTCCTGCTTGTTCCATGGCTAGAAATACAATATGTATGTTAAATTACCACATATTTTCAAAAAAACATACACGACAAAATATCGAACATACTCACCGAGCTGTTTGTTTACTGGTTTGTGATCAAAATTATAGGCTCCTCGACCCAAAACGCTTTTTGACAGATAAATTATACCAGCCTCTAGCTTCGACCCGCCGCCGCTAGATGGCGTATGCGTTCACAAAAATTACACTCAGGAGTACGATCAATGTAGCCCGGCCTTTACAGTTTGACGTCGGCCCTGCAGCCTACCAGCACTTCACCAGACCCTGAAGCAAGTGATAGTGAAAAGTGTAAATAAATGCTTTCATATTTGGAATAGTTTAAATAGCAAAAATAAAAAAAATAGTTCTACAGTTTATATCAGACTCATCAATCTTTTAACAAAATTACACAACGTAGAGTTGGGACGTTATATTACTTTTAAAAAATATTTTGGGTATATTTGTAATGCGTCTCTATCGTGAGTTGATCAGATATTGCCGAAGAAGATAGAAAAATTGTTTGATTCAATTAGTGTGCGCATTAGCTCGAAATAATTTTTGAGCTTTGGCTCGTGATCGTAAACAACTATTGCTTGTGAAGTTGGTTTGTTCTGTTTGCAAGTTGAGCCTCAAGTCTGGAACGTTGTTTTTAGTGGAAGTCTTCAAGTTTGAGGCTCAAGTTGTCGACTTGTTGAGCCTCAAACCGGTTGAAGTTATCGTAGACTTCACAGCTGGGTTCCCTCTTATGCAACAATATGTGTCGCAATTTTGTTCGAAGTTTTGAAAAAGTGAAACATGAGCTGTAAAATACTTTATTTCGGATAAAAAAAACTTGTACCCAAAGTCTCACACTATAGCGACAAGCCTGTTACGTGACGTCAAAAATGCTAGATTTCACTGGTATTGTTTGATCGTACGTGTTTGCGAACTCTTGTTGCAGATTCCATTATTTGTGCATGGTGAAGGAACTGTTTAGAATTTGCACTGTGAAAATTAATAGTTTAAAGCTTGTGAACATTTAAAATATATCTATGTATAGTAAACTGCCGTGATAATATTAGCGAAGACCTATGATACACGCGTGATAATTCGTCTATTGTTTTGTTTAGTAAGAAGATGATTGCGATGCTCCCGTTTGTTACCGTAGAAGGGATGAAATAAGAAGTTTGGTTTTTCAAAAAATTAAATATTTTTCAACTTAGTGAATTGGACTGGCTTAGGCGTTTTGTTCGTTGACTTCAGAGACTTTTCAGAATATTGTCGTGGTATTGAATCAACAGCAAGGCAAAGAGCGGACTTTAAAGTGAAAGACCCTATTTCTAAGATATATTCAAGAACGTACACAAAATATAAGACTACTTCTACTTTCTACTAGGAAACAACAAATGGTAGGTATCTTTCACTGGAAATTTGATTTGATTTAATTTAAACATCCTTTCAAATATACAAAAACTTTAGATTTTACAGAAACAATGGCAGATAAAAAAAAACTGGCGATGTATGGTGCTATTTTGAAAGCACCGAAGAAGCGAATAAAATGCGTTGCGTTATATGTAAAGAGAAGTTAACAATATCGAATAAATCATCTTTTAATTTCAAACGTCATCTGAGAAACAAACACCCTACACTGGATATAAAAAGAATAACGACTACATCCACATCATCGATAAAAAGCCTTCAACAACAACAAGTACTTCAACAACAAATATCTGCCTGGAGAACGCTTCCACTACATCACAAATATCAACTCAACAATCTATTGAGCATTACGTAGCTGTAACAAAATCTTTAAGTTCAGCTAGAAAAAAAGTTATAGACGAAAAACTTCTAAATGTTATTTGTAGCCATGCTCTGCCTTTTCACCTGGTAGAGGCAGACGATGTGAAAGATTTATTTAAAGAGCTCTGTCCAAATTATTCGCTTCCATCACGAAAAACTCTTAGCAACACATTATTAAATATTCGTTATGAAAAACTATTAGAGACTGTTAAAATTCAACTTTGTCATTCTAAGGCAATATGTTTAACCTCTGACGGTTGGACTAATCCTAAAAATGAAAATTTCTTGGCAGTCACTGCACATTTTGTTAATAGTGAGCCCAAATTAATAACCTATATGCTGGCTTGTGAAGAATTTCCCCATAAACATACATCTGAAAATATTGCGGAATGGCTAGAAATAATTATGGAACAATTGAAAATTTCTGAAAAAGTAATATGTGTTGTAACCGATAACGCACCAAACATGAAAAAAGCCGTTAGTTTAACTGGTATTCAACATATTTCATGTTTTGCTCACAGTCTGAATTTAATAGTTCAACATTTTATAATCAATTCTATACGCTCAACAGTAGCTGCAGTAAAACGGATAGTAAAATATTTTTAAAAAAGTGCCCAAGCATTCGTAAAGCTTCGGGAATTTCAAGAGCTTTCAAATCACGTGCAACAAAAACTTATTTTAGACGTCCTAACTAGGTGGAATTGGACATTTTATATGTTGGAGCGTTTCTCTATAAACAAAGATCCAATCGTTTCATCATTAGCTGTGTTGAATTTTGGAAACACTCTTAATGAACATGATTGGATAATTATGAGTGAAGCATCAAGAGTTTTTAATTTCTTAGATTTAGTAACAAAAGAATTATCTGCTGAAAAGATTGTGACCTTATCAAAGTTAAAAGTGATCACAAGCTTGATGATAAAAAAATTAAATTCTCATTCACAGATAACTACATATTGGAAAGAAACGAAAACATTGATTAAATGCCTCCTGGATGGAATTCAGCAGAGGTTCAGTTACGTGGATTCACAAATAGTTCAGCTTGCGACAGTTTTAGATCCAAGATTTAAACACAAAGGATTCAATAGTGACACTGAATTTAACCAATGCTGCACACTTATACTTGAGAAAATGAATGCCATAAACGCTATTGATAATGAATCACAAAATCAACAACCACAGGAAAACACTGAGAGATCAAATAATGATAAAAAATATATATGGATTGATTATGATTCAGAGCAAGATCAATCGCAAGTCGTGCTATATTCTAGAAGTGAAGTCCAAAAAGAGTTAGACAATTATTTATCGGGGCCTTTGACTCACAGGACTGGTGATCCCCTGGAATCCCACTGCATTGCTTAATGTTAGAAATTTTGTGTATTCCTGCATCATCCGTGCCTTGTGAAAGGGTGTTTTCGAAGGCAGGAGATGTAGAGAGAAGCAAACGAAACAGATTAAAACCAAACAAAGTCAACAAAATACTATTCATTAACCAAAATAGGTTAACATAACAATTAGATCAGGATGTCAGGAATTAGCTTAAAATTTCGATATAAAATCATATATTACGTAAAAATATTAGCTATTAGCAGAAATATGGCCAGGCCGTTACTATAGAAAAAAAATCTCTTATTACAGAAACATAGTACAATTATTTTATTTAATTATTATCATTATTTTGATGATTTTTTCTCACGGTTAGTCTTATGGCTTAGCATTAGGAACAAAGATTTGCAATCTTGATTTAATATGTACATAAATCTCATAAAATCAGTTTTTAACCATAGTGCATAACATGATGATAAAAATATTTGTTAAAATATGTAATAAGCTGTTTACACAACGCCAGTGACAGCGACCAGGAAACCGAAAGGACGATCGGTTTCGTTAAGTTTCTCCACGCTTCAAACAGTGAGTGCCAGGGGCACTCAGTCAAATATTATAAATACCGGCACGAATAATAAATTCACTCTCTTCCGTATTTATCCACCAAACGAAATGGTAATTATTTGCAGCGTCCATCCGAAATTCACAATTCTGTTCATAAGCAATATCATTGTTTTGTCTTGATAAATAATAAATTCAAGTATTAGTAACAGTTAGGGTGGTTCGAAGGAAGAAGCGATAGCGACGTCGGTCTTAACACGACAGGACCAGGGATCAATTCTAATCCGGACCGTACCGAGTGGGTCCCAATTATATGGTACCAATAAATCTATTAAGCCAATCGATGACCAAAAAGTCGTTTAAAACAAGAAGAAGAAGAAGAGATCAGCTTGTTTCAAAAACATAAAAATATAACATAAGTTTTTAAAATATATTGTTGAGTAAAATATAAACTATAAGTTTTACAAAAAACAACACGCAGCTTCTTTGTATTTGTAGATATAAAGTTTCAAAATTAACATGGTGTTCATTAGTCCATTTTTGTTTTTTGTTTGTTTTTTTTTTTATAGAAATTTATTATAGTAACTATCTTGTTGTTGATCCACTTTTCAAATAGCGCTACATTTTGTAATTTCACAGATTATTCATAGCGATATACATAGCTTGACATTCTCCTTCTCGTGCTCTTCGCTCACCGCGCATCGCGCTCTTCTGCGCGCTTTTCGCTCACCGCACATCGCGCTCTCTTCGGAGCGCTTTTCGCTCATCGCACATTGCACTCTTCGGAGCGCTTTTCGCTCATCGCACATCGCGCTCTTCGGAACGCTTTTCGCTCATCGCACATTTGCTCTTCGGAGCGCAATTCGCACTATGCGGAGCTACCTCTTGCTCACCGCTCAGTAAGGTGAGCGAGAGCGGTTTGCTCCGCTCTTTGAAAAGATCTACTCGACCCAACACTATTCTCAATCCTTAAGCGATTGAGAGAGCAAATCATGCGATTTACTCCCCTCAGCGTCTAAGTCCCCCAAGCCCGGTTTTTTCTCCAAACAAGGATCACACAAATAAAGCATATTCTTGTGTTCACTAATTAGCTATGCTATTGGCTTTGAGAGTGTGGGAGTAATGCACCGGCGGTGAAATTTACTGCCACAGTTCCCAGCACAAACGATTGGATCATCGCCGATAAGTATAACGGCGGAGCATTTTAGACACTCCATGCCGTTAGAACACAATTCCGAGCGAGCTATCACACATTTTTGGATTTTTTTATCTATTCCAAACCCAAGCAGAAACCGATCAGTAAAAAAACACTACGATAATCTTTTAAACACTATTGATCCCGTGATCATACATTCATGAGCCACGATCGAGACCGAACGAACACATACGAATACAAAGAATGATTCGATGCTATCATTAGCGTCCTACGACACCGACGACTACACAAAACACACTCTTTATATTCACTGTACGATGCTATATCATCGAGTAAAACCCATGAAACGTTAAACCATTAGTTCAACAGTGTTTTAACACAGAGATTTTTACTAACAACACAATAACACAATATGTTTTTTTAGCTGTTTAAGCTAAAAAAACAGCACAAGCGAGAGCTAAACAGTCACACAACTGCTCTTGTTAACACTCTTTCTCTCTCATCGGGGAACAAGTGGGGTCTCATCGTCCAGGAAGGCCTCGCTGGAGAGAGAATCTTCACCATAGGGATACCATACAGGGAACCTCTTGGGAAAGGGAATCATACCCTCTGCCGGTCACCACTTAGGATTATGAAGCCGGTCCCATTTTATGCACGAATCCTCACGAAATAAATTTCACTTTACTCACATCACAGGGTATCACTTGCTCTCACACACAATGCTCACTGATATGAAATAATAGAAAAATTAACCATTCCAAACGTAGAAATAAAGTTAAAGCTAACCGCTACATCGAGACACCATGCGGCTTGGAAAATGTAAACAAAGATGATACGTCATCATAGGTTGCTTGAAAAACCGTTACACACGCATACATTCATATTTTCGACAGATTTGAGCATGAAACGAGCAGTTTCAATTAGATTCGAGCATTTATTCCAAAATTATAGCGATTTTGTTTTAGACCAGTTGTCAGTTGGGTTTTTATCGATTTCGAGCGGTCGGTTCCTTAAACTGAAACCGCAGCAGTTTAAGAAAAATAAAACCAGTAGAAAAGCTTTTTTCATGCAGTTTTTTCTCGTTCCTTGCTGTTAAATCCAAGCTGTCACAAGCCAACGGCACACAGCAAAACAAAACATACACAGGGAGTCCATACATTTTATTATTCAAAAAATTAACCACTAGAGGACGGGCAGGCAATATTCCTGCAAGGGAAACAAAACAGTAAGTTGTAAAAAAAGCACACACATACTAGAAGTTTACATAAAAGCAGATACATACTAGTTTTGTACATACTAGAAGTTAAATTTTATCTCACCTGAACTTCCGTAAAGGAAAAATGTTTCAGGCAACGACACCCAAAATAGCAGCTTCCGCGCATCCAGCAATGATTCATTGCTTACCCTGAAGGCCAGGCTGCCGCAGGTAAGCATAAAGAGGATAGCGTAACCGGTCGCCAGTACAAAATAATCCGGCATCGTTGCTGCAGGAAAGCATGCAATAGTTGGTAGAACCATTGTAGGGCCGCAAAAAATAAATGGACTGAATACTTTACAAGCATCAGGAACATCCGGCATCGTTGTTTCGAAGAAAGAAATGGTTGTGGGCAAATGGTTTTTCTTTTATTTTAAGGCGTAAAGTGGTATCGATCCTGACAAATAGGACATCGTTGGATGAGTCTCGGAAGGACGCATCTTTGGACATATCGTGGGTGTGTGCACTCCACTGAAAGGGGTGCTGAAAAACCCCCTTTTTATTAGTGTCCGGTTGATTTTGCCCCCCAAAAGTGCGCGAAAAGAAACAAAAACAGTGCAAAAAGACAACTGAGAACAGCCCGCTTCGTTTAAGGGGTCTGCGTTCGCGCAGGTGCAAAATACGCAGAGATCTAAGCCCCCAAAGTGGTTTTTGCGTTTCCGGTGTTCCGGAACCGGTGTTTAGTACTTAAGTACTAAATAGTGTGCTAAACCGTCGTTTAGTACAAACGTGTTACGACTGGGGAAATCCCCGTCGATAGAGCCCTCGAGCGCGTAAATCGGTCGAAAACTCGCGGAGTTACAGTGCCTTGAAAAGTTCGATAAGTAGTTTGGGTAAAAACCCCATATACCACCCCCCCCCCCCCCCCCCTAAACTACTAAAAACTGGATTGTGCACGGGTGTTCGGGTCATGCGGATTTGACAAGTAAATCGTATTTATGGTTTGTTCATGTTTTGATTTGAATACCAGCAGCGGTTGCTGGAGCAGTGGTAAATAAATTCGTAGCCGAATATACGAGGGCTGACAATAAAGTAAGGTCTCCAACGCTGCAACTTCGCCGGATCACGCGCTAGGCGAAATCTGGCAACACCGCCGTGTTCCTTGGTTCCCCCACTACCACTTTGCTGCTGGGTGAGGCTTCCCCGACCGCTCAGTCTTGGCTGAGCAGCCGTCAACGATGGAGGTACCCCTCGCGTCAGCGTTCAAGTGCGAATTGCGTTCTGTAATACGTTTTTTGAGTGCGAAAAAGATGACACCTATTGAAATCCATCGTCAACTATTTGAAGTTTACGGGGAAAAGTGTATGCACATAAAAAAACGTGCGTAAGTGGAGCCGCGAGTTCAATTCCGGGCGCACTAATGTTCACGACGAGGAGAGAAGTGGCCGACCGTCGGTCTCGGATGCGATTGTTCAAGCAGTGGAGGGAGAAATGCTCAAAAACCGCCGTGCGACAATTAGGGACTTGGAAGAGAAGCTTGGAGGAGTGTGTAGCAGCGAAACAATCCATCATATCCTTGTGAACAACTTGCAGTATCACAAAGTTTCTGCCCGATGGGTGCCGAAACAGCTGACCGAAGGCCACATGAAGCGGCGCGTGGAATGTGCGACCAAAGTTGTGGCCCGTTTTGAAGAGGAAGGCGATGATTTCTTGAAAGGGTTTGTTACGGGGGATGAAACGTGGGCTCATCACTACACACCCGAAACAAAGGAGTCGTCCAAACAATGGCGCCATAGCGATTCTCCGAAACCCAAAAAGTTTAAGGCGACACTGTCAGCCGGCAAGGTGATGGCTACGGTTTTTGGGATCGCCACGGGGTATTGTTGGTGGATTTCATGCCAAGGGGAACCACTATCAATGCAGCAAGGTACTGTGAGACCCTGGAAAAGCTTCGTCGTGCAATAAAAAACAAACGCCTGGGATTGCTGAGCAAAGGAGTGAAATTTCACCACGACAACGCGCGCCCGCACACAGCCAACGTTACCCTTGACCTGCTCAAGAAATTTGGCTGGGACATCATCGATCACCCTCCCTATAGTCCCGACGTGGCCCCAAATGACTACCACATGTTCCCCGCCCTGAAAAAAACATCTCGGAGGGAAGAAGAATGAAAGTGACGCGGAGGTTCAGAAAGACACCTGGCTGCGCGAGGCGGATCGAGAGTGGTATTCTGCCGGCATAGACAAGTTCATCGTGCGGATGCGCAAGGTGTTGGAAAAAAATGGCGATTATGTAGAAAAGTAGCCAAGACCTTGGCCTTTCCAACGGTGTATCGCTTTTTGTAAATAAATGTCATTTTCCATGAAAAAAAAAAAATGGAGACCTTACTTTATTGTCAGCCCTCGTAGAAAGCAGAACTGATTGGTATGCACTATTTCTTTGTGTGGGCTCGTGTTTCAGAATGAAAGGGTGATTAATAAAAAAAATCCATTGGTGAATGTTTATTAGCAACTCGTTTCATATTCAGCAACTCATTTGCTGTGGTTATTCTTCACTGGACCAGTAAGTTGTGTGCGGTAAGAATCACTTTGACAATGGAAATATGGGATTGTTTTAACGCTGTTTTTCGTCCCGAACCGAATTTCAGAAGCATCGAAAGCTGTTGTTCAGGAAGCATTGCGTGAAAACGTAGAGAAAAGGAAAAAACAAGGTCAAGCTTTGTTTGGTGTACCGTACGAAGAGCAAAAAGTAAGTGCTTCGCAATGTTTGCTGTAACGAGTGGGTTTAAATTAATCCAAACTATTTCTTACAGCATTCATAGTCCCAAAGGATAGGATAGGAATAGGGATAAATACGATTTAATTGTCAAATCCGCATGACCCGAACACCGTGCACAATCCAGTTTTTAGTACAGGGTTGCTGCCGACCCTATAGGGGAGGACTATATGGGGTTTTTACCGTAGTTTGATAACAGTTGTGGCATCCATTTTGTCCGGTACTGTAGCATTCACTATCCGGTACTAACGGTACTAACGATCCGATGCGACACTTACATTAACAGAGCGGTGTACCACACTTACGCTACGCTAATTTTATCTTTAATTCTGCACGTGGTCGATGGAAACTCACGGAGATTCGCTCGATTATCGACGGCACACCAGCGACCGACAAGTATGGATATGTTAAAAAAAGGCTGATAGAATATTTTGCCGATAGCCAGCAGCGCCGCCTTCAACGAATATTGTCGGAAATGCCTTTGGGGGATTGAAAACCAAGTCTGCTATTCAGCGAGACGAGACGCGTGGCCGGTAATGCGCTAGGTGAAATGGTGTTGCTTGATTTGTGGGCTGCAAGATGCCACCACAGGCACAAGCAGCGGTGATCGCCTCCAGGGGAGATGCTGCCGACAAAATCACCATCGCTGACGCCATCGTGGATTCGTAGAGTCGACGCCATCGACCACGTGCAGAATATCGCGATGGCGTCGCCGCATGTACGAGAAGAGTTCAGTGATCCGATAAAGATTCTACAACGAGAAATTGCTGAGCTGTCTCGGAAACTCGACAAAGTGTTGCCCGGTAGTAAACATGCTCGCGGTCGATCACGTTCCCGCTCTCGCAGTGAATGGCATAATACGCGTCACGAAAGCGATCCTTCCACCGGACCGGATGAAACCTTGGTTTCATCGTACATTCGGGAGCGACACTCGAAAGTGCCGCAAACCCTGCACTTCTAATGCACGTATTTCACCTAACCTATAATGAGGTCGCTCTGCTGATGCTGTAGGGGAAATTGGCGAAGCGTCCAACACAGCAGCAATTTTTCGTCTGAGAATTACGGATTCAACCACATGCACACAGATTTTGATCGATTCGGGAGCCGATATGTCCGTAGTGCCACGAGGATTGCATTCAGCAAAAGTGAAGCCAACCGCATTACAACTGTTCTCCGCTAATGGAACGCCGATGAAGGTTTACGGAGAGGTCTTACTTAAGGTGAATCTTGGCCTTCGTAGAGAGTTTCTTTGGAGTTTCCTGATCGGTGACGTCACATCAGGGATAATTGGTGCTGATTTTTGAAAGGAATTTTGATTTGCTAATTGATTTCAAGTGACACCGCCTAATCGACAACACCACCCGCCTCGAAACGATTGGTTCACTCACAAGTTCCTGTGAGTATTCCGTGAAAACTTTTAATAAAGTTTCTACGTATGCAGATTTGCTCTCGGAATATCCAACCATCACCCGCCTCGCTCCCCCGGGCACGATCAGCCGTTCGTCGATTTGCCACCATATCGAAACAACGGGCCAGTCTGTGTACGCTAGACCACACTGTCTACCGCCGGACAAACTAGAAGCTGCTCGCAATGAATTTCAACACCTGATGAAGCATGGAACTTTGTATGGGGAAGTTAGGTGAGCGGTATCCCCCTGAAGAACACGCAAAACCATCAAAACAGGCGACGTTGCACGCCGGACTGGCACTGTGCAGCGAGTGACGGCGGTTTTCCGCAAGGAAAACGGAGGAGGACTGACTAATAAAGTGTGTGAAAAGCCGGTGCAAAAGTGCGCAACAATTGGCGACGTGTGTGTCGCATTGTGTGTCCGTGCGTCGTTACGGCGGTGCTTGCAGTCTACGGCAGTGTTGCAGTTTACTGACGATCGCCGGTCGCCGGTCTGCAGCAGGAGCTTATGATGCACCGGCAGCAGATGGAGGCGAACGCAGAGCAGGCCAGACAGGAAACGAAGCTGGCCAGAGAGGAAACGAAGCTGGCCAGAGAGGAAACGAAGCTGGCCAGAGAGGAAGCCCGTATGCGCGAGACGATGGCTCGTCAGGAGAACGAGCGTCTGCGCAACGAGCTGAAGGACTAGCGCGCCAGCTTCCAGGAGTTGCTGGCGCAGACGCTGGGCTACGGTGGTGGCGTTCAGAGCGGCAGCAGCAGCAGCAGGGATCGGCGTTGGCAACGGCAGCTCCACATCCAGACCAGGAAGGCGGCTCCTGGGCCGAGGTGGTGCGCCGTAAGCCGGCACGCCAGCAGCCGGACCCGCAACAGCGGCAGCAGCAGCCGCAGTCTCAGCAGCGATCGAACCATGTTCAGCGACAAGCTGGGCATCAGCAACAGTGGCAGACCATGGGATGACTGCTGAATCAGCGAAAGTAGCAGCAGTCACGGGCACAGTCGGCGAAGTCGGCAAGTAGGCACGGAAGCGACCGGACATGATCGAAGTGATCCCGGCGGAGGGAGTGAGCTACCTCGAGATGTATAAGGCCATCCGAACAAGCTCGCACCTTGAAGGATTCCAGCAAAAAATTGGCGTGGGCACGCGAACGCCCAAAGACACACTACGGCTGCCGCTTAGCCGCGATGTGGACAGTGCGGAGGTGTGCCAACGCATCCGGGAGGTCATCGGCGAGAAAGATGCTGCGTCCATCCGCACAGAGATGTCAGAGGTGCTGGTGACGGGCATCGACTCTCTGGCGAATGAAGAACAGTTGCGAAAGGCAGTGCTTACGGCGCTGGGAAAAGAGCACTCGGATTCCTCTATTGATATGTGGGACAGGCGGGACAGCACTAAGCGCGCCCGCGTTCGTCTGCCACGTACGGATGCAAAATACCTGGTCGGGAAGCGTCTTCTGCTAGGGTACACTTCCTGCTGGGTATGGGAGGTCCCGAGGAAAGCAGTGGCGGAAATACAGTGCCTTGAGCGGGGCCACTTCGCCAGCCAGTGCGCAGGGAATGACCGCCCTAAGGCATGTATCCGGTGTGGCGCGTAAGGCCACAAGGCAGTGACCTGCACCAGTGCAGTACGGTGCCTAAAGTGTGGCGGCCCGCATATAATCGGCTCCGCCTCGTGTACCACTGCAACTTGTCGATGATGGTGGAGTTCCTCCAAATTAACGTCGGCAAGAGCAGGAGCGCACAAGACCTAGCGCTCCAGTGCATGAGGGAGGAGTAAGCAGATGTGATGCTCATCACGGAGCTGTACGCAGTGCCGGCCAACAACGGCAACTGGGTAGCTGACGAGGGACTTAAAGCCGCGATCGTCACCAGCGGCCAACGGTATCCCATACAGAGAGTGAGGAGCGTCCAGCACCCGGGAATTGTGGCGGCTGAGGTTGCGGGAATTGTCGTAGTATGCTGCTATATTCCACCATCGATCGGCCTCCCAGAGTTCGAGGCAAGTCCATCGATATGTCGACCGGTCAGCTGTTGGAGAACCCTCGATTGGTATTCATATAGTGATCACTGCTATATAAGGTTTGCAGTTGACCTGCAGCCTCCTGCCAACCAGCGGCCCGGACGGGGCAATCTTCAGTTGGAGGGTCCGACAGCACGGGAGGCGAGCACCCGCTGGCGAACTCGCCAGTTTGGACTCGCCACCCGCAGCGAACTCGCCAAGGTGGATAGGCACCTTTGAGCTGGCACTCGGGGCGTCCCACTTCTCCGAACGAGTGGTAGACGCACAGAGTTTGGGAACAGTGCTTGCTGAGGCCTGCGATGCGACGATGTCAAGGATCGGTCACTCTCACCATCGAAGAAGCTCCAATGTTTACTGGTGGACTCCAACCATCGAGGAGCTGAGCGAGCGATGTCGACTGGCACGAGAGAGACAGAGCACGGCCTTGGATGAACCGTCCCTAGAGCTGGCAGTGGAGGAACATCAAGAGGCGCGTGCAGCATTAAGGGCGGAGATCAAGGCGAGCAAGGAGAGACTTTTCGACGAGTGGCTGCAGGCCCTGGCCGCGGATGAGACGGGACAGTGGTTCCGGCAAGTCCTTCTTCGGTTCCGGGGTAGCTGGACGGCGCGAGAGCGGGACCCACAGGTACTGCGTCATATCGTCGAGGAGTTGTTTCCCGAACATCCCCCAGTTGCGTGGCCGGACGTGTCGACTACGGACTTGGACTCTCCAATTCGACAGATCAGTTGTGCGGAGCTGAAGGCCATAGCAGGCGATTTGCATCCCCGGAAGGCTCCCGGTCTGGATGGAATGCCGAACGCTGCAGTTACGGCCGACATTCGGAAGTATCCGGAGTCCTTCGTGGCAGTGTATCAGCGATGTCTTGACACGGGTAGCATTCCACAAGAGTGGAAGAGGCAGAAGCTTGTGCTACTGCCAAAGCCGGGAAAGCAACCGGGAGAAGCGTCGTCCTGTCGCCCGATCTGCCTAATTAACAACCCGGCTAAGGTGCTCGAGAGGCTCAACAAACACTTGGAGAACCCGGAGACGCCTCAGCTTGCCGACAACCAGTTCGGCTTTCGGAAGCAGCGGAGCACTATGCAGGCGATCCAGCTGGTGGTGGATGCATGTAGGCGTGCAATGTCCTTTGGACGTACAAACCAAAGAGAAAAGCGCTGTCTCAGCAAATCCTCTGTCGAGCATTAGCCCTACGATTCCTTCTGGACCGAATCAAATCCGGCACTGATGGAGACTCTCGACGGCGGCTATTGAGAGACTAGTAAAATCTCATGTAAGTGTATCCGAAATTGTTATATTTCTAATATCAACAATTTCATCTCTAGGCGATCGTAAAGTCCAGGCGAGTTGAGGTACCGCTGGTCCGTCTCGTCGACCAAACCAACACGATTAGAGCCGTCTGTTCGGTAAGGTTTTTTTCCTTTCTTTTTTGTGTGTGTGCGAAATTTCAATCACGTGTTTTTTTCCTACTCACATATTTACGGCGAAAGGGTCGCGAAGAAAAAGTTAAATTGTCAAAAGCGAAAAGTGACAGAAGCAAGAGAAGCTAGAGAAAAAGCGAATTTACTCGGAGGGAACCTACCAAGTCAGTCTTATTATGAACTCGATTTCCATAACTATTTTGATGGTATAATAGGAACCCAGTACATGGTTGAAACAGAAGCAATCATAAACTTTAAAGAAGAGAATATTTTCTTCCTTGGAAATACAGTTCATTTTTGCAAATATTATCCTTCTAAGAAACCCTACTGCCACAAAATTACAATTTCTATAAACACGGATGGTGATTGGTTCGTTCCGTATTAGCAGGATCTTTGGGAAAATTTTGCGATCGATCCAGGAATCTATAGATCAAGTTACAGAAAATCCACCATAAAGGTTGTGAGTTTCTCGGCAGGAAAACCACGTCATTCGAGCCTACTTACACGAAAAGTTATCGTTACCCTTACAGTTTAAGAAATGATGTAGAACAACAAATAAAGGAATTACTGCAAAATGGGATAATAGCTCCTTCAAATAGCCCATATTCATCACCGATTTGGGTTGTACCTAAGAAACAAGATGCCTCTGGAGTAAAAAAAGTTAGGGTAGTCATTGATTATAGAAAACTCAATGACAAAACGGTAAATGATAAATTTCCAATGCCCCAAATAGAGGACATTTTGGATAACTTAGGCAAATCATCATACTTTTCTACGTTAGATCTTAAGTCCGGATTTCACCAAATCGAAATGGATCCGGCGCATCGTGAAAAAACCGCTTTCAGTACATCAGAGGTTCATTTTGAATTTAATCGAATGCCTTTTCGATTGAAAAACGCCCAGGCGACTTTCCAACGAGCAATGAATGGAGTTTTAAGTAATCTAATTGGTAGGGTATGTTTTGTCTACTTGGATGATATAGTCATAATAGGAAAAGATTTAAAATCTCATTTGAAAACTCTTACTACTGTCCTAGAACATTTAGCAGCATTTAATTTAAAAATTCAACTCGACAAGTGTGAGTTCTTGAAAAACGAAACAGAGTTTTTAGGGCACATAATTACACCGAATGGAATAAAACCGATTCTAGACAAAATTAAGAAAATTATAGAGTGGATGTTACCTATTACAAAACAAGAAATTAAACAGTTTCTACAATTAAACAGTAGATTTATTCAAGATTGTTCTAAAATCTTTTTCTTCTTCTAGGCGTAACCCCCTCTTAGGTCATGCCGGCCATCGAAATAGCTTTCTAGACTGCCGATACCACGTAGTTGGTTAGTCAGACCTCACTACGGGGGACGGTCCGGATGGGATTTGAACCCCGGTCCTGCCGTTTAAAGACCGACGCCGCTATCGCTTATACCACCGGGAAGTAACAATTTAATTGGTGTAGTGTCGTAAGTGTAGGTAGTATGTAAGCGTATAGTGTAAGCGTTAGATGTAAGTACATGTATTAGAGAGAAGGATAATAAACCAGACAGTCTTGAAACAGCACTTGATGGATCAACAGCTAACTCCATAACAATTGGTTTCACGACTAGTAGTCAAACAAAACCATGAATCAAAAGTTTACGAACCGCCCACGCACTATACGTGTACGAGAACCAGTTGCTCTGACAAGTTCTACTATCGAAAGGAAGCTCGGTGTGTCTAGGTCAGTTGGTAGTCCGATCCATAAAGAAGACATAGCTACGCAAGCCGTAGCCTTTCAACCGAGAGCAGTCTCATCTGAGGCCAGTTCTGAAAAGAACGATCTGCTTTAGAAGTCTTCTATTCTAAAGGGTGTGCGGGCTAAATTTGACACCTGTCTTTTGGGTTCATATCTCAGGGTTGAGGTGACGTATCGAAATGATTGATATGTCATTCGATTGCTAAAAGTTGTGCGAACAAGTGTAAAAAAAGTCTAGCTCCGTAAATATGTGGAACCCGTCTGAATTGTACAAGCGCGTAACGTGTGTTATGATGGTTCGTGCCGGCCATACGAATGCCGAAATTCGGAAGGCGGCGATGTGTTCGCTGAACACCGTAAAAACAATACGCGTACAGCTCGAGGAGTGTGGTGAAGTCGTGGATAGTGTTATTGTTCGCAAACAGCATAGCAGGTGGTTGCCAACGCTAAGCGCTTGCTGAGCTGGCTGAAGCATCGTACCGTACGTTTGGCAACAGGATTCTGCACCATGCCATACGGCCGTAAAAATACGCCAATGGCTCACTGCCAATTTCGACCGATACACCAGCACCGACGTTTGGCCACCCAGCTCCCTTGACCTTAATCCTATGGATTACTTTGTGTGGGGCACAGTTGAGCGGGACACCAACAGGGCGTCCTGCAATACCAAAGCGGAGCTGGTGGCCAGAATAAAGGCCGTGTTTGCGGCCATCCCCAGAGACATGGTTGTCCGGGCTTGCGCGAGGTTCCGGAAGCGGGTGCAGGCGGCCATCGACGCGGAGGGGGGTACTTCGAATACGGACGACACGGTCGTTTCAACAACGATTATTGAGGTTTCGTCCAACTGGTGCGATCATCTTACCAAGCATCAGCGAAAACGGTATTCGGAATTCGGTATTCAAAAAAAGTAAGACCGATGTCGAAGTATTTAAAGAAGGAAGAAGCTATAGACACAGACAACGACGATTACAAAAAATCGTTTCTAAAGCTGAAAAATATTATAGCATCAGATCAAATACTCGCTTACCCTGATTTTGAATTGCCATGCATTCTAACAACGGATGCGAGTAATTACGCATTGGGTGCAGTTTTGTCACAAATTCAGGATGGTATATAAAAACCAATAGGATTCGGTAGCAGAACACTAAACAATACAGAGCAAAGATACTCTACAACAGAAAAGGAAGATTTAGTGTCATGTACCAACCTGGTAAAAAAGATGTGTCAGATTAGTGACGCCAGAAGATTGCGCGTTTTCCGACGATTGTAAGGAGTAGAAGCAACAACAACATCACCGAATCCAAGTACGGCGATTATGCTCGTGTGCATATGGGAGCTGAATTGAACCAAGCTCTTGAATTCCTCGTCACTCCACTACGACCGGAAGAGATTGAATACCAGGAAATACGGCGTCTCCTAGCGAAGCATTTCGACAAGAAGAAGAATAAATACGTCGAAAGAGTCAAGTTTCGCAACATACATCAGCAAAAAGGTGAGTAAATTGCGCAGTTCGCATTACGATTAAAACAAGGATCCGATTACTGTGAATATGGTGATTTCCTAGAACGAATGTTAATCGAACAATAATTGCATGGCTTGGATGCACGTGACATTTGTGATGAGATCATCGCCAAAAGCCCTACAACGTTTTGATGAAGCATTTGACATTGCAACCATTTTTATTATTTTCAAATATAAATGTTACAGTTCCACCGCCTATTACTGAAACGACACACAGATTAGGCTTTTGAAAAACCGCGCACAAAGCAACCCTAGGCCCGTCAAGCAAAACCTTTTCATCGTTATTCCAACACTACACTTCTCATCAATACCACAACACTACTCGCTTGAATCCTTGTAATGGATGTCCAGAGATCAGTCTCATTTCCGAAATGCTAGGTGTAACGATTGTGGTAAAAAGGGTCAAATTTCAAAGGTGTACCATTCCACTAGACAACATGGTGAATCGTTTTCGAATAACAATGGGCCTAAACGTAATACTCCTTCCTATGATATTGACCATGTAGAGATAGTTAACAACATTACCAACACTGTTGCATCTAATAAACAAATAATCAGACATCAGATCAGACAGAATATCAACAGTAAGCCATTGCTAATGGAACTAGACACAGGTGCACTATGCGGAATCGTTAGTGAAGATACATTTCGTTCATTACATTTGAATGCTCCAATACTACCGACCGAAAGACGATTTAAAAGCTACTCAGGTCATCGTATTGATTGCTTAGGGCGAGTACCAGTAGATGTTACAATTGGTACCACGTCCCGGCGAGTAAACCTGCACATAGTAACTGGAAAATCCGATTCACTTCTTGGGCGTGAATGGATCGCACAATTCATTGATGAACTAAACCTGAACGAAATCTTCCGAAGTACTTCAAACAATGTTGTTTACCAAGTTACCAACGATGTTACGGAAAATTTTAGTCCCGATCGGAAAGCAAGGTTGGCTGCGCTCCTCGACAGTTTCAGTAGCGCTTTTAATGAAGCACCAGGGAAGCTAGTAGGGCCGCCAGCAAAAGTTCATCTCAAACCGGCAGCCACCCCTTGTTATGGGATCTGCATGTTTAGGTTAGTGTAGTGTAACGCAAACCTGAAGCTGGGGAGTGCCTGCGCGAGGCACTCAGTTAGGCTTTATAAGTAGTGGCAATGTGGTAACAGCTCTCTCTCATTTCATCGACATCGACGTGATCGGTTCGGCACACCATCCTGTAATCTTAAGTGAGGATAATAGAACCCCGTAAACCCACAAAACATGGCGATCCTGCCAGGAACTGTTCGCTTGGATGGTTAATAAAGTACCGTGTGCCGGTAGCCGTTTACGTATAACACAATAATCAGTGCAACGTGGTGAAGTGAAAGTGTAAGTGCCGCAATTCATTGATGAACTAAACCTGAACGAAATCTTCCGAAGCACTTCAAACAATGTTTTTTACCATGTTACCAACGATGTTACGAAAAATCTTAGTCCCGAACGGAGTCCCGAGTGATAACAAAAGAGGTCCGACGCAACAGCCAACAAAAACGAGGACGAAGAGAGACGAATATCCCTCAGAGCGACGCTCATCCCGATCGAAGTCCATGCGCACGTATACAACCACGCACACACGCCACCTAACTGCAGAACGCGCTACACGAGCGTACCGTCCATCGCACGCATCGTGAGCCGACTCGTACACCGTTTCATCGCACGCATCGTGAGCCGACGCATGCACCGTTCTATCGCACACATCGTGGGTCGACTCGTGCACCGTTCTATCGCACGCATCGTGAGACGACAGGCTTAAAAAACTGATCGAGAGGAAAGCAGACGTTACAAAAAGCATGCCGCAAAAAGACGCCGTAAGTCGCCACGTGAAGACAACGCAAGCCGCCATCGCAGTGTCCATCCGAAGACATCTATATCCCGCCATCGCGCTGCGCAAAACCACGCGATCTGAAGACATCAGGTTATTGAATTTAACGTCATTCAATACCCGTCCGCCAAACGCACTGACGACCCCTGCCTTAGAATGCGTTCTGGAGCGATAAGTGCGTTATTGCCATACGTCAATTGCGTAAGGGAGCGATAAGCGCGTGGGAGAGAGTTTCCGGCGTGGATCCTCTCTCCGATCATTCGTAAAGGCTTCGTGCGTACGATCAACGGATCGTACGCCCTCTTATCAGTTTACCTTCCGACGAGTAAACAGCGTACGGTGCGACATACAAAGACAAACTGTGATATGTTATAACGGACGAATAAAGCGAGATTTGATAAATCGTGAATAATCAAACGACTTCGTGCTATTCTTAACGTGACGGCTTCGTGCGAAAAACATTGGTGACCCCGACGTGATTGCGACGTGATTGTGACGTGTCAGTGTCGCGAGGTGACGATTGTGACGAGTGAGGATTCTTTAAACAGTGCTACGTGCAAAATGGCTACAGACGAAAAAGCCACCACTGAGGCGTCCCGCCAGCTCACGGCACTGGAAACAGCAGTGCGTGAAATATTTGTGGAGGCCAGCTCCGGGAAGCTGGATCCAGCGATGGCTAGTGTTAAGGAAGCGATTTTTAACTCGCTGTGGCAAGACGGTAATGCTAAGTTATTGCGACTGGAGGCACTGACCGGTCCGAACCCTCGACGCGGCACATTCACCGAGGCCTATGCGAAGGCCAAATGTGCGTTGGTGAAGCTGCGAGGGTTCGACAGTCCCTCCCCTCGACGTGATGCTCGCAACAGCGGCAACGAGACCCGACCATCTTCCTCGGATCGAGCTGTCGAGGTTTAACGGCTCGCCATCGGAGTGGCCGGCGTTCGCGGGGCGCTTCGAAAAGCGTATCGCTGGTCTCACCGAGGATTCCCATAAATACGCCTTCCTCCTAAAGTGTTTCGAGCGGTGCGATATTGCAGGAAACAGTTGCGAGGCGTTTGAGAACGCCGGAATGCTGTTTCCGCAGGCTTGGCGGAAGCTCGAGTAACGTTTTTATAAAAAGCGAGTCGCATTCCTCGGGCACTTTCGACAACTGCTCGAAATTCCAAAGATGGCCACGGCATCAGAGAACGGCCTGATGCGTATCATCGACGTGATCGAGACGTCGATCGCATCGGCAAAACAAATTGCGGGCACGACGGACCAGAGAGCCACGGCAGTCGAGGATGGGCTCCTTGTGTCGATCGTGCTGGGCAAGCTGGATGAGGGAACTACCGAACGCATCACTCGGCGACTGGACGCTCAGAGCATCCCCACGTGGAAGAAGCTACGGGGGGAGTTGGATAGGCTTTCCAACCAACTCTACTACGAGCCGAAAAAGAAGGAAGTGGTGCGTGTCCACACTAACAGCGCACCTGCAAGACCAGCGCGGACGGCGCTATCCGCCACGGTTCAACCCGTTCTCGCCAAACAGGACGCAATCGCTTCATCTCGGCCGATTAACGCCACCCAACCGGCAACAGTAAACGACAAGTACACAGGCACGCGTCGGTGTTACGCTTTCGACAAGACGGGTCATGTAGGTACACTCTGTCCGAAGCTACGGGTGCGATCGGCATGTCAAAGGGTCAACTTCGTGATGGATCAACGCAAGTGTGTGAATTGCCTATCGAGGCAGCATCCAGCGTCAAAGTGCCCAAGCGAAAAACGGTGTCAAGTGTGTAGCAAAAAACATCATACGTTGTTGCACGCTGCGGACGACGTTTACATTAAGTGAATGCCTCACCACCGTGCCACCAATCACCGTTCCGTGCTTCGTTCCCGCTCCGTGCTTCGTTCCTGCTCCGTGCCGCCATCGCTTAGTGCTCGCGTAGTGCTTCCAGCAATGGCCGATCCACGCGTTCGGCCCGTATCGCCGCCGCGTGGTGTCCTGCGTTCCCGCTCCGTGCCGCCATCGCTTAGTGCTCGAGTAGTGCTTCCAGCAATGGTCGATCCACGTGTCCGGCCCGTATCGCCGCCACGCGCTGCTCGGCGTTCCATACCTGTACCCTCTCCGTGCGGGTCCGTTTATCCTCCTGCTAACAGTGCAACACCCCGAGACGTTCCAGGGTTTGGAAACTATGTACTGTTAGCAACCGTCGTAGTGTTCCTAGAAGATAACACGGGGAAATGGCAACGGATGAGGATGAGGTGCCTACTCGACTCTGGTTGCCAAATCCAAGCCATTATCCAAGCGGTAACCCATTAACCGCGGTAACCCGCTTAATGCTAATCCAAGCCATTAGCATTAAGCGGTAACCTCCCTGTATCGAACCAAATACGAGCTAAGGTCATGTCAATTAATGGATCCTACCGTTAGAGCACCAATTTCTACGTGATACCGGAACTGAGTGCGCAACCCACTCGCACAATCAAGAAGGATGACTTAAACCTTCCCCTTGGAATGGTACTAGCTGACGAAAACTTCAACCATCCAGGACCAATTGATGCAATATTAGGCGCTGGAATCTGCTTTGACTCGGTTGGTGTAGGGCTTCACCGCTTAGCCAATGGGCTCACACTACAGGACTCCAAATTCGGATGGACTGTTGGCGGACTTCTACGTGATGCTGCTTAGGCTAGCTTCCATAAGCAGAGTTGCCATAATGCTACGTGCATCGATGACCTGAAGTCAAGCCTCGAACGCTTTTGGAAGGTGGAGGAACTACCACCTGATGTTACGAACCAAAAGGGCCTTTTAGACCGTGAGCTCGAGGAGCACTTTAAGACGCACACGCGGATCGCCGATGATGGTCGATACATCGTCCGGATTCCGCTACGGGGGGAGCTTAACCAGCTCGGAGATTCCATCGAGCAAGCGCAGCGACGTTTATTATCTCTTGAGCGGAAATTGTCCCGGCATGAAGACACCTACGTGGAATACCGCAAGTTCATGCGCGAGTATCTCGATCTAGGACACATGGTTCCAGTACCGGCCGAAAAAACGTACCGTCTGGGTGGCTGAATCGGACACCTGGATGCAGTGCATATTGTGGCGCGAGGATGCGAGCCATTCCGCTAAAATGTATCGGCTGCGTACCGTTACGTACGGAGAGGCCTCCTCATCATATCTTGCCTGCAGGGCGTTGTTCGAGGTCGGCGAAGAAATACGGTTTTCTAACCCGGAAATCGCTGACGCCATTCAGCGATCGTTCTACGTGGATAACCTTTCCTTGGGTGCTGCGATATCGGATGAACTACGTGTGCTTAGAACTGGTGTTGAACGAGTGCTCATGCATAGGGGAATGCCCCTGCGGAAATGGGCTTCCAACGTTCCTGCTGTGATACACGATGTACCAGAGGAACACCTTGACGCTACTGTGCAAATCGGGGATAGGCAGGCCATCAAGATGCTTGGTCTAGCCTGGAGCCCTACGAAGGATACGTTCCAGTTGATCATCGACAATGATTTTCACTTGCCTGTGAGTTCCCTGACCAAACGATGCTTGGTGGCAAGAATTGCCAAGCTCTACGATCCAGTTGGTATCCTTCAGCCCGTGATCGTCTCTGCAAAGATCCTCATGCAAGACTTGTGGCGCGATAATCTTGCATGGGACGAAACTGTACCGCATCGTGTGGTTAACAAATGGAACGAGTTTACTGCGCAGTTGCCAGTCCTACGTCAGGTTCACATCCCAAGTATGGCGCTGCCAAGTAAAGCTGAAAATTGTACCATCTATGGATTTTCCGATGCCTCAATAAAAGCGTATGGGTGCGCAATATACGTGCACTACCTGGATGGCATCACGACTTGTCACAAGCAATCACGACTTGTCACAAGCAATCACGACTTGTCTGTTCAAAATCAAGAGTGGCACCGTTAAAGGAGCTGACTTTCCCTCGACTGGAACTCCAAGCAGCCCTGTTGTTAACAGAACTCTACGTGAGAATAAAGGATGTGTTTGGCACCCGGATTCAGCACACTAAATGGTGGACTGACTCGCAGGTCGCATTAACTTGGATACGTTCCGATAACGCGAAATGGGATGTCTTTGTGAGGAACCGCGTGGCTAAGATACAAGCTGCGACCAATTTGTGTGATTGGCATTATGTGCCAACAAAACTCAACGCAGCAGACATCGTTTCTAGAGGACTTCCTGCTAGCAAATTGGTGAGAAGTGAAAATATGAAATTCTGGTTGAACGGTCCGGATTTTATTATTACAGATGCATTCCCGCTGCCCAACGATGGTGACGTTGCTACGCTAGAGGAAATCGCCCCACCTCAAGTGATGACGGCCGTTGTGGGACCCGAATGTGACGACTTGGTGGTGCAGTATAAGTACCACAATTCCTTCACCAAGACGAGACGGCACTTTGCATGGCTGGGTAGAGCTGTCCACAACTTTAGAGCCAATTCAGCGAAGCTTCGTGCAACTTCCTCCGCCGAGGAAAAAAATACTGGGCCTCTACTGTTGGACGAACTGGAAGTCGGACTTCAGTTATTACTACGTGTGATGCAAGCTACGGCCTTCCCCAACGAGGTACGAGAAATGCACGAATCCGGACACGTTACCCCTAAGGGGCCTCTTCAACACCTTAACCCGATCGTCAGAGATAATCTCATACACGTGCAGGGACGATTGGGGAATGCAGAAATGGCTGACAGCGCAAGATTGCCGATCCTAGTGCCTAAATCTCACCCTTTCGCTCGTACTATCATCCGATATTTCCACGAACACAACTTCCACGCCGGAACAGAATTGGTCATGGCAGAATTTCGGACAAGATTCTGGATGCGAGACCTTCGGCGCACGGTTATCGACGTGATATCACGATGCGTCGTATGCGTGCGTGCCCGGCCCAGGCAATACCAGCAACAAATGGGCCAATTGTCTGCCGCTCGCGTGAATGTATCTCCTGCTTTCACCCACACGGGGGTAGATCTATGTGGGCCTTTCGACGTCATCACTCACGCTAGGTCAAAATGGCGGGTTTCAGTCTACGTGTGCTTATTTGTCTGCTTCGCCACCAAGGCGATCCATCTGGAATTTGTGGAGAATCTATCGACGTCTGCCTTCATCTCAGCACTCCTTCGCTTCGTGTCTCTACGTATATACGATATATTCGGACAACGGCCGCAACTTCGTAGGCGCGTCCAGGGAATTGAGTTTGCTACGTAAGGCTTACAACAATCGCGCCTTCCAGGACGAACTCATGGACTTAGCTGCCGAGAAGGGAGTACGGTTCTCCTTCATACCACCTCGGAGTCCGATCTTCGGCGGTCTTTGGGAGGCCAACATCAAGGTGGCCAAACGTCTTTTGAAATCCACTGCCCGAGGCGCTTTGCTCAACTTGATCGAGCTGCAAACTCTGCTTTATCAAATTTCAGCTATTCTCAATTCTAGGCCACTCACAGCTATCCACTCCAGCCTTGATCGCACGGGCATCATTCTCGATTCCTGCTACTATCCAAGACGACGACACGGACGGTGTCAAGACGAGATGGAAGCGAGTGCAGAAATTGACTCAACAATTTTGGTCTCGCTGGCAAACCGACTACTTGTCCCAGCTGCGATGTTACGCCAAATGGACGAGACGAACTCCCAACGTACAAGTTGGGCAAATTGTGCTGGTGGGTGACGACAACCTCCCGGTCGAACGATGGCCAATTGGCATAATTACGAAGGCATATATTGGAGCTGACGGAATAGTGCACGTTGCTGACATTCGGACGAGCGGCGGTATCTACAAGCGCAACGTGAGGCTGTTGGCGCCACTTCCGATAGATGGCATGCAGAAGGATGACGACGAGGTGCCTGCTGAAAGATCGGCCCCTCCAACTGACGAGGCGGGAAAAATCGATCAGCATCCAATGCAGCCTTCGATGAGCCGACGGTCTATCTACGGGCGAACTCCGACGACCGACCTTCAGGCAAGCTACGTGCAGCCCTCGATGTCAGATCTCGAGGACGACCCTCCACCCGCGCGCAAAGTTTGGGACGGACGACTGCGTCCCAAAGGGGGGAGAAATGGTTATTGAATTTAACGTCATAACGCACTGACGACCCCTGCCTTAGAATGCGTTCTGGAGCGATAAGTGCGTTATTGCCATACGTCAATTGCGTAAGCGCGTGGGAGAGAGTTTCCGGCGTGGATCCTCTCTCCGATCATTCGTAAAGGCTTCGTGCGTACGATCAACGGATCGTACGCCCTCTTATCAGTTTACCTTCCGACGAGTAAACAGCGTACGGTGCGACATACAAAGACAAACTGTGATATGTTATAACGGACGAATAAAGTGAGTTTTGATAAATCGTGAATGATCAAACGACTTCGTGCTATTCTTAACGTGACGGCTTCGTGCGAAAAACGCCATTGGCTCTGAAGTTGATTAAACCGTTTGATGGTACAACCACATTACTAAACGCATACATTAAAAGTATCGAATTGTTGCAAGACTTCGCACAAGAAGTAGATGAAAAGGAAATCCTCAAGTTTGTGAGAACTACTTTAGTTAGTATTGCCCATGGAGTTATCGATACAGCAGAGACGCTTAAACAAGCTTTCGTTCTTCTACGAACACTTTTTAGTGTGCAACTAACACCATTAGCCGTGGAAAAAGAAATCCTGCCTTTAAGACAAGGTGCCAAATCGATTTCTGAATTTGGAGTAGAATTGGAGAAAATGGCCGCTAAACTTGCTGCTGTTCACGTGTCTACTGGAACGTTTGAAACCGAATTTGCCGCGCATAATATAGTAAACCCTATAGTGATTCGTGCATTCATACAAGGTTTAAACAAAGCCAATACAAAATTCTTTCTTCAAGCTCGCAACCCCTCTACTCTAAATAAAGCCATATCTGATGCTTTGGAGTGCGAACCAGTTAAATCAGCTGGAGAGGATAGAGAAATGACATTTTGATGTTCATATCCGCAGAACATGCGTCGATATACCAGACGCCCTCATCACTCGTATTATCCTAGATCATTTTATAATCAATCTTACCGAGGATCCAATTCACAACGTTTTGGTAACAATTTCTCAAGTGAAAATCAATCACGATTTACCAATAATAACAACAGAGGAGCGTATAGAGGTAGACCTTATTCCAACAATCGCTGTAGTCACTTATCATCTAACAGTAATTCCAATAGACGAAATCATACAACAACTCGAGTGCAATTGGCAACTAGTAATCCATTAGAATCAGTTAACGGTGAATATTATGAACTTGTCCTTGATACAGAAGCCACCTGTTGCGTATTAAATATTGATTACTTGCCTAAAAATGCAATCATCGATAAAACAATTGTGTTTAAAATGTATGGAATTAACGGTCCAGCCAAATCACTACGATGTAATAACACCATCATTTCTACGGAATCAAATAGTTTTCATATAATGCTTCATGTTGTGGATACTTTGCCTTCTCATATCGTAGGATTAATGAAGCTGATTTTCTTAAAAAAACATAAGGCTATCCTAAACTTTGAAAAAATGGTGGTCATGTAAATCGATGATGTTCGAAATAGTCAACGGCGAAACCCCCACCGGTTTAAACAGCAGCTTTCGAATGCGTTTCAAAAGATTGTACCTGCGTTCCGAAACGATCTTTGATCCGAAAACCTCGTGTCCGCACTTCAGGTTATCAATACGTCATGTGGGAGAGTGCGTGAGAGAGAATTTTGTGCGTAAATTCTCTCTCAGCATCCTGGGGAATCGGCTATCGTAGGCTTCGTGGGATCGATCAGCGGATCGATCAGGATTCGTATGCGTGCAGTTGATAAGAATAAACGGGCTTGATTTTATAAAGAAAGTCTCCGTCAAATATTTTACGTTTCTGCGACTACGTGAGAAAACATACGGATTTAATTTGTACTACCAATAATAATGCAGTAAACCTAATAATTCCGCCTAGAACAGAGATTGTCACATTTTTCGAAACAACAGAAACCAATACTTGTGTTGTATTAAATCAAGTGCTTCAACCAAATGTGTTAGTAACAAATTTTATAGCCCATCCTAAAAATGGCAAACTTCCAATTCGGATAGCAAATTTCCAAAACAAAACCGTAACTTTAGCAAAGATACTTCCAACAATAGAACCTGCTACAGATTATAAAATATTAGAAATCAATACTCCTTGGTACGATAGTAATCACGCTAATCAATTATTAAAGGAACTCAAACTAATTCATTTATCTAAACCTGATAGATCTATTATTGGGAAAATTTGCATCAAATATAATGATGTGTTCTGTCTACAAAACGACCAATTAAGCACTTCTTCAATTTACAAAGCTTCCTTGAAAGTTAACAACAATACTATGCCAATAAATTTCAAACCTTACCGACTATGCTCAAAAGGCACAAGGAGAAAATGAAATTAACAAAATGTTGAAAAATAAAACTATAGAAGAAACACAATCGGAGTGGAATTGTCCAATCTTATTAGTCCCTAAAAAGAGTGCTGATGATACAAAGAAATGGAGACTTGTAATAGACTACCGAAAGGTAAATACGGTATGCAAAACGACAAATTTCCTCTACCTAACATCGATGTAGTCATTGATACGTTGTCTGGATGCAAATATTTTTCGCATTTAGACTTATCCCAGGCATACTATCAATGTCCATTACGAAAAAAAGACAGGCCTATTACAGCTTTTACATTCCATACCGGTCAATACCAAATGACTAAGCTACCGATGGGATTGAAAATAAGCCCATCTAAGTTTTCAAGGATGATGACGGTAGCTATGTCACGATTAAATACAGAACAATGTCTGATATATCTAGATGACATTATAGTATTTGGACGTTTTTCCAAATACTATAATAGAGCAACATAACAAACATTTAATGAATATAGTTGAAAGATTGAGAAGAGTAAACCTAAAGCTGAATCCGGAAAAATGCCACTTCCTTTAAGAAGAGTTTATCTACTTAGGTCACTATATTTCCGCGGAAGGTATAAAACCAGATCCGAGCAAGTTGGAATGCATCCATAATTGGAAAGCCACAACATCTTCTGATGAAACTGAGAGATTTGTAGCTTTTGCAAACTATTACAGAAAACATATTAAAAACTTTGCTGCAATATGCATGCCACTAAATCGTTCTACAAGAAAAGGTGTTCCATGTCAATGGACTCCTGATTGTCAATTTGCATTTGAAAAGTTGAAAGAATCATTTGTTAAACCACCGATTTTAGATTTTCCAGATTTTAGTTCAACCAAAACTTTTAATTTGCACACTGATGCCTCCAACAGTGCCATAGGAGCAGTCCTTAGTAATCAAAATGGAAAACCAATATCATTTGCTAGTAGAGCATTAAACAAAGCCGAATTGAACTATGCAACAATTGAAAAAAAAAACTATTAGCAATAGAATGGTCAATTAGACATTATCATCCCTACTTATTCGGAAGACATTTAAACATCTTCACAGATCATAGACCTCTAACGTATCTATTTACCATGAACGATCCTTCAAGCCGCCTAACTAAATTTCGTTTAGCGTTAGAAGAATACAACTTCACCGTCTATTACAAAGAGGAGCAGAAAATGTAATAGCGGACGCCTTATCCCAACTGCCAATTTCTGAATTGAAAGCCATGAGAGTGCGAGATGAAGTACTAATATCTACGAGATCCAAAACTGAAAGCAACGATACTTGCGAAGACATTAATGAGTCCGTAATATCTAAAGTAACTCATGTTTAGCTTCAGTCAAATCCTAATACTAAAGATCTTATTGTTTCTAAAGACAAAATAATATTACCACAATCCACCACTATCGTTCGCTTACGAGGAATGATAGTAAGGATAAAATCTTACATCAAATCGTTGAAAAGTAAGATATATTTGGTAATAAGAAAACGTGATGAAAATACAACCAAATTCATGGAAAACCTAAAAACCCGCAATGAGAAGGGTATGCCAAAAATAATCATACTAAACGAAGACGTAAAAATACTTGGAGAACGAGAAAAAGCAAAGAGATTGATTGTTATGAATGATTATCATACACTACCAACCGCAGGGCACGCAGGAATTCAAAGAACAATTAATACAATTAAGCAAAAATACACTTGGCCCAGAATCGATTAAGACGTTAGAGATATGATAGCAAAATGTAAGCATTTTCAGCTTTATAAATCAAATAAACCATTTGAAATTCCTCTCGAAATAACAGATACGGCTAATGAAGCAATGGAGAAGATTT
This sequence comes from Anopheles maculipalpis, assembly GCF_943734695.1. Classification (NCBI taxonomy): domain Eukaryota; kingdom Metazoa; phylum Arthropoda; class Insecta; order Diptera; family Culicidae; genus Anopheles; species Anopheles maculipalpis. The sequence continues at coordinate 18,321,069 of NC_064870.1, read as the reverse complement.
TTATAGACCTTGTTGGTCCCCTAGTAAATTCAAACGGATTTGAATATATCTTAACTACGCAATGCGATCGAACAAATTCATAACAGCCACGCCAATCACAAATAAACGAACAGAAACAGTAGCAAGAACTTTCGTAGAAAAAGTCATCCTGAAGTATGGAGTGCCAAGAACCATTTGTACTGACAGGGGAATGGAATTTTTATCAGGATTATTTAGCGAAATATGTAAGGTATTGCATATTCAGAAATAACAATCAACCGCTTACCATCAGGAAACAGTTGGTGCGCTGGAAAACTCACATAAACAGCTAGGAAATTTCTTACGAATGTATAGCGAAGAGAAAGCACTAGATTGGTTCCAATGGATAAACTTTTACGAGTTTGCTTATAATAATACCGTGCATATCGCTACAGGATATACACCATTTTACCTTATGCATGGAAGACAGGTTAATGTACCAACCAACATAATAAATGATAGCGCAAAGAAAGTGCGATACAATTTAGACGACTACGTGAATGTATTACAAATAAAACTGAGAATAGCCCATGAAGAAGTCAGGAAAAGGTTGATAAAAATAAGCATAAAAAAACAAAATCTATTACTGTGAAAAAACAAAAACGAAAATGTTATAACCAGGCAATCAAGTACTAGGTTCGAGAAGAAAACAAAAAATATAGAACCTCCATACACTGGTCCGTACACCGTAATCAAAGATGAAGGAGAAAACGTAAGGCTCGAGGATCAGAAGAAAAGTGAAGTAATACATAAGAATAAGCTCAAGAAACCACATATAAAGCCCAGCTTTGGTCAAATAAACAAAGTGATGATATGAGTATCCATTCGTACTACAAAAGAACAAAGTAAATAATGCTTAACATCAAAACGATCGCAAAGCAGAACAGAATTTATAGTGAGAGTTGGTCTGCTATCTGCAAATTCATTGAAGAAGATGTGGTAGCCGCATTCATGGCTGGACTAAAGCATCTAAATTTTGGTTACGTGCAAGCAGCTAAGCCTGAAAATATTGAAAGCGCCTACGCATTACTTTGCAAATTTACCGCAAATGAAAAAGTTTCTTCACTATTATCCGAAGTGGAACAACAGAAATCGGCTATGCCAATTAAAACAATGAACAATGCAGCTAATGCAATTGGTAAAAATATTTTTACATATACACAGGGGACAACTCTACCAAATGTTCAAACTAACTTTCCTTGGAAAACTCAGTACAAAGCTCCAACAGAAAAAAAGGAAGTTGATACATCAACTAAATGTCGGCTCACAACCAATAAAAACTTTTTGAATAATAACGAAATACCATTGCTTGAAGCTGAAGCTTCAAATAGCGAAGAAGATGATATTTTAATAATTAATAATGACGGTCCAGTGCCGTATTGTCCGAAGAAGATGATATCTTGACAATTTTTTAGGAAGTCACAACAAGAACCAAAATTTCGTAGACTTTTTTCCATATTTAAATTGTGTGAATACTAAAACCAAAAGAAATTTGAAATTTTTAATAGACACTGGATCCAACAAAAATATTTTGAGAAATGATATTATCCCAGAACATTTAACAGTGCAGATAAATAACACACATGTTAAAAATATAACGGGTGAACATCCCATAGATAGAAAGGGAACGATTAATCTCCTTGGTTTTGGATTACCAAAACAAACGTTCTATTTAGTGGACTTCCATAACTTCTTTGATGGAATTCTGGGTTCAAAATATTAAGCAGAAAACAACTCTGTAATCAACTATGCAAAAGAAGTTATTATCATTAACGGAGTTACTATTCCTTTTTCTAAGTATTTCCCATCAAAAAAACTGTTCAATCGTTTTATTACAATTAATACTTTAAAAAACGGATAGGTTAGTACCATCCTTTCAAATTCTTTATAAAGGTTGTTTAATTAAACCAGGTTGATATAAAGCTGAAAAAGGCCAATCAACTGTAAATGTTCTAAGTTTTCATAAAAATCATCCAACCGATTTAAGAACTTATGATTTAAATGAGAATAACTTTGAAACCATTACCCCTATTCCCATACGGAATTGTGAAGAGGTAGATAAAAGAATCGTAGAATCTTTAATACGAACAGAACATCTTTCACCGTTAGAAAAAGAGCATTTACTTAATACAATTCTTCAAAACTCTACTGTGTTGTTAAAAGAAGGAGAAAAACTCTCATCTACAAGTGTTATAAAACATAAAATAATCACTAAAGATAACGAACCAACATATAAGAAATCATACCGTTTCCCTCACCATTTCAAATCAGAAGTAGACAAATTCAAGAAATGCTTGATAATGAAATAATTGTTCACTCTAGCAATCCTTATTCATTACCCATTTGGTTGGTGCCAAAAAAGAACGACATATCTGGAAAGAAAAAATAAGGGTCGCTATAGACTACCGTAAACTAAATGAAAATACAACAAACGATCGATACCCTATACCGCAAATTGACGAGATTCTCGATAACTTAGGAGTGTTTGAGTTTACTAGGATGCCGTTTGGCTTGAAAAATTCACCCGTAACTTTTCAACGAATGGTGAACCACATACTAACTGGACTTATTGACTCTATTGGCTTTGTCTATTTAGACGACATTATTGGTAGCAGTTTAACTTCTCATTTAAAAAAATTAGGTACCGTTCTCAAATCCCCGAAATCGTAGACAAAATTTCTAACTGGAAGTTGCCCACAACTCAAACAGAGCTTAAACAGTTTTTAGGATTAACAGGTTACTACCGAAAATTTATTCGCGATTATGCAAAAATTACTAAACCTTTGTCCAACTGCCTTAAAAAAGACGCAATAGTAAACTATGAAAACGCAAACTTTCTGAAAGCCTTCAATGAACTAAAAAAATATCATTACCTCAGGCCAAGTATTAGCTTATGCCAATTTTGATTTACCTTTTATATTGACAACGGATGCTAGTAATTTCGCACTAGTTGCTGTTTTGCCGCAAGTGCAAGATAACAAAGAAAGACCAATAGCATTCGCTTGCAGAACGTGAAACAAAACGGAATGTAATTATTCCACCACCGAGAAGGAGGCCCTTGCTATAATTTGGGCAATTAGAAAATACAAACCATATCTGTATGGAAGCAAATTTACTTTCGCAACTGATCACAAACCGCTAGTTTTCTATAAAAAACATCGTTCAAAAATTCAAAAATACTTAACTGGCGTTTGGAGTTAGAGGATTATAACTACGAAGTAAAGTACAAACAAGGCAAGACAAATGTTGTAACCGATGCCCTTACCGCAAGAAATCAATATGAATGAAACATTAGCTCAAAATCATTATAACATTAAAAAGCACTCCTTGGAAATTACCAATTCTGAAACAACTAATTCATGCGAGACCATTCATTCAGCTGAAGATTCAAGAGATCATTTAATTCATATGACAAAGCGGCCTATTAATTATTACCGAAATCAGTTCATTTTCAAAATATCCGATACGAGCCCATAGATTGTAAAAGAAACTCCATTTCAGAATTTCCATACGACAATTGTAACTAAACACAGTTTCGAAATGGAAGATATTAGCCGTCATTTACAAAGCATCCATAATGGTAAACAAACTGCAATCCATGCCCCAGAAAGCATGATTCAGCTATTACAAGATAAGTTCAAAAATAACTTCTTTATCAAAGGTCATTTCATCATAACACAAACGATAGTTGAAGATGTACCTGATACACAAAAGCAAGATTTTCTCATTAGTACGGAACATAACGGAGCGCATCGCGGCATCTCAGAAGTTGAAAGTAAACTTAGACGAGCCTATTTCTTTCCGAATATGCAAAGGCATATAAAACTATTCATCAATAACTGCGAAACTTGCAAAATTCATAAGTTTGATCGCAAACCGTATTACATAAAGATATCTCCACGACCAATAACCAACAAGCCTTTAGAAAGTATACACATGGATATTTATATAATTAACAATACGAATTTTTTGTCTATAATCGATTCCTTTTCTATACATCTTCAAAAGTTACATATCCAGAATAAGAATATCATTCAAGTACAAAGAAAACTTACTCAATATTTTGCGCAATACGGCATACCACAAGAGATTATAATAGATCACGAAACAACCTTTAGATCGATTCAATTGAAAAATTATTTAAGTTCATTAGGAGTGGCATTGAAATGCGCGTCATGCTCGGAATCAAATGGACAGATCGAAAGGACACATAGCACAATCACTGAGATTTACAATACAAACAAAAACAAATATGAAGGCTATGATGTAAAATCCATGAACAGTTCGGTTCTAGATCTCGAGCAGTACGGACGCGTTGACCGTTTACTCCATCAACAAGTGATAAAAATACTAACACATCTAAAAGACCGGCACTATGTCGGCAACGGGACGTTCCAGCATCAAGTTGGATTTTTCTAACGTTCCTGTTAGGCCATCGACGAATGAAGTGATTGAATTCGCCGTTAATAAGCTAGGCCTGGTAATGGACCAGGTGAAAAGAATTCACTTACGGACTTCGTCAGTATGCTGTCACGTAGACCTCAAAGACCAAAGCTACGCTTTGGACCTCGTCGAAAAAAACGATGGGAAACACAGCATCCTCTGTAAAGGAACCAACTATCCAATACCAGCAACAATGGATGACGGGTCAACGATAGTGAAGATACATGACGTTTCGGAGCGTGTTACCAACACAGTCATAAAATGTCACATGCAAAAATACGGAGAGGTTATCTCTGTAACCGAAGGTGTTTGGAGCGACGCATATGCGTGTGCTGGTCTTCCGATGGGATATCGTTACGTCAGGATGATTATCCACAAACAAATACCATCATACATGCGTATAAACGGTGAATCCACACTCGCTACCCATAGAGGCCAGCAACACACATGCAGAAAGTGTGATCTTCCCGTACATCACGGGATGACCTGTGTAAGCAGCAGAAAACTAACTACACAGAAATCCAACCTGAATGATCGGCTAAAATCGTATGCGGACGTTACGACAAATGGACTTGATCTTAGCACAGTAGATAATGTGCCCAAAACGATCAACACTGCAACATCGAAAGAGAAGCAAGAACCTCAACCAGGCACTTCGGGACTACAATGCAAACCTGCAAACAAAACCAAAGTGATTGCAGACACAGATGTAATTACTGTAAACCTCGTCGACACTCACACTCCAAACCAGGTAGAGAATATCAATAACAAACAAAGATCGCGATCATCATCCGTCAAGAGACAAGCGGATAAAAAACTAACAGACTTTATCACGATCGAATCGAAATGCGGTCGAACAAGCGATACAGAAGCTAGACTTAGATATTATATGCATGCAAGAGGTTAACGACGCGTCTCACATACATATTCACGGTTATGAAATAATCACAAATATAGACGAAAGGCAAAGAGGAACTGCAATTGCCTTGAGGCAGGAAATAAGATATTCACGTAGAAAAAAGTTTAGACGGTAGAATCATATCCTTGTGTTTCGATCAAACCAAACTTTTAAATATTTACGCACCATCGGGCACTCAAAATCGAACTAAAAGAGAAAGATTTTTCCAACATTATGTAGCGCACCACCTAAGGTATCCTGTTAATTCTTTAATCATAGCAGGCGATTTTAATTGCGTGATAGATAAAAAAGATGCGACAGGGAACTCAAACTACAGTTCAGCTCTGTGTAACGCAGTTAGACATTTGCAAATAGTGGATACATGGAATCTAATAAAAAGACACCAAGAATTTACGTACGTTACTGCTAATTCCGCGTCACGAATTGACAGGATATATGTATCTCGTAACTTAAAAAAGTATCTTCGATCAGTTGTCCAAAGTATTTCTTTTAGCGACCATAGGGCTTATATAATGCGAATAGCGATACCAAATGAGGATGATTTCTTCATACCAAGACACAAACTGTGGTCGTTTAGAAAACACATTATAACACATGAAATTAAAACCGAATTTAAAGAAAATTGGATAAAATGGACTAAACAGAAAAGGAATTACAACAATTGGATCACATGGTGGACACAATTAGCAAAAAACAAAATCAAGAGCTTCTTCCTTTGGAAAAACAAGCTTCATTACCAAGATTATAATCAAAAATATGAAATGCTTCAGAACAGACTAAACAATTCATATGTAAAGTTCATAACTCATCCAAACGAAAAAATCATTATTAATCGAACAAAAGCGGAAATGTTGAATTTACAAAGAATCCATACGCAAAATTATATTAAGGAAAGCAACCATTACATAGCAGGCGAGCCAATATTAACTTTTCATTTATGCCAACGAAGGAAAAATCGTATGTTCATTAAAAAGCTGCGTGTTGACAATCAAGTAATAGACAATGAAAACGAGATACACACTAGAGTAAATGAATACTTCAAACAACTTTTCTCAGAGAATGAAAATTGCGACAACACAAAGCCTTCAGTATCCACAAAAATACCAAATCAATGTGTTCTTAACAGAAATTTGACAAAAGATATCGAAACTGAGGAAATTTTCAACGCTTTACGCACAAGTACAAAAAACCGCAGTCCAGGAAGAGATGGTTTGCCATACGAATTTTATGAAATTTTCTTTGACATCATCCATAAAGAATTAAACCTTATTCTAAACGATGCACTTAGCCATCGTATTACACCCGAATTTGTGGAAGGAATAATCGTATTAGTACCGAAAAATCACAGCAATAACGATAATACATATGAACTCGGCAATTGGCGACCTATAACTCTGCTAAATGCAGATTATAAGATTTTTGGCAGAATTCTGAAATTCAGACTTGAAAATATAATTGAAAAGCATAAGTTAATTACATCGTCTCAGAAATGTTGCAATAAGAAGAAAGATATTTTTCAGGCCTTACTATCAATTAAAGATAGAATAATGAGCTTCAAGGACAAAAAAAAATTAGGTAAACTCATCTCCTTTGATTTGGAAAAGGCATTTGATAGAGTTAATCACAAATACCTATATAAAACCATGGAAGCCATGGGATTTCAAGAAAATTTCATAGATCTAATTAAAAAAATTCACAACTGCTCTTCATCGACAGTATATTTGAATGGATCATTGCAGAACGGCCCGATACTAATTAAAAAATCTGTTAGGCAAGGGGATCCACTAGCCATGCACTTGTTTACAATTTACTTACATCCATTATTGTGCAAACTAGAATCTATATGCAACAGCCCTGATGACTTAGTAAATGGCTACGCAGACGACATTTCAATCATAATAACTGATGCTCAGAAATTAGGAATCATTAAACAAGCATTTGAGGAATTTGAAAAAGCATCTGGAGCCAAACTGAACACGTCCAAGTCGGTAGCAATGGATATTGGCTTAATAAACAACAGGAATAGGATTGTAACCGATTGGATAAAAGACGACAACAAAATAAGAATATTGGGCATATTATTCACAAATTCCTTCCGATTAACCATGAAATTGAATTGGGAAGCCACGACCCACAAATTTGCCCAATTAGTGAGGCAACACAGAATGAGGGAACTAAACATCCACCAGAAAGTCATACTAGCTAATACGTTTTTAACATCAAAACTGTGGTATCTAGGCTCAGTTATGACTATTAGTAAGTTTCATCTGGCAAAAATAACTTTCCTACTTGGTAGTTTCATGTGGACAAACGGTGGCCCTCGTGTCAAAATGTTTCAATTAGCGTTGAGTAAAGCCAAAGGAGGGCTAAATTTATTAATACCACAACTAAAGCTCAAAACATTATTACTGAATAGACACATTCGTGAAAAAGATTCAATGCCATTTACCAGCAACTTCTTGAATCAAAAAGATAATCCTCCAAACATTTCTGACCTACCAACATACTATTCTTGCTTAAAACCGATAAGAACAGAATTAGCGTATCTAGATAACAAAAATAAAGCTGAACCCACAGCAAAGGGAATATACAAACAAATAGTAAATTCATTGCCAACACCTCATATACAGACAAAAATCCCAACACTAAAATGGAATAGAATTTGGAGAAACATTAACAACAATAGTTTGAACTCAAAACAACGAAGTTATTATTACCTTATAGTCAATGAAAAAATATTTACAGAAGAGCTGAAACACAAATTCGGAATGAAAACGAACCCAAATTGCGAAAAATGTGGAGAAAGAGAAAATTTGGAACACAAATTTAAAGAATGTCACACGGTTAATTCTTTATGGAATATGTTTACGGAAATAGCTTACGAAAAACGACTTAAAGTACCAACGTTTAATGAACTCAGCAAACCGGAACTAAGCACTTTGAAAAAAAATCACAGATATAAAATAATGTCCATGTTTATAAATTATATAATCACAGTCACTGAAGAAGATACAACTGATAGCATTGATAAGAATCTACTAGAACACATGATAAAATGAAAGGAAGCACTAGAAATAAGATAGATATAAGAAATAATGTATTTTGCATAAATGGCGTTTTACGTATAAAAAAAAAATGATAAGCATAGCAGTAACGTTATACGACGATACAATTCATTCAGCCACTAAGTTCACTCCAAATGAACTAACGTTCGACCAAAAAAATCAAAATAACCTAGCACATATTTTAGCAACATCAAATCGACTTTTTTCTTATGCAAAACACAATTTAGAGAACGCGGTTAAACGACAGCTGAACAAAAATATCAAGAGAACATCGCCACCCTCTATTACGGAGTCTGCAGACGTATTCGTAGTTCCAAACATCAGGACAAAAACACAACCAAGAGCGATTAAAACTAAAGCTAAAAATGTTAAAGAAAAAACGTTTGAAAATACTAGAGGAGTAAAAGAGAGGTCATAAGAGTAAGATAAAGCAACTCAAAACCTTAAAAGTAGAATGAGTTTTTGCAACCACTTTAAAGTTAAGTACATGTTGGGTATTTGTTGTGTGTATGTTATGTATTCCGTTTGTAAAATAAGAATTAACCATATTTTCAGACTTTATTTCAGTTCTCTGCGAGCATCCGTTTCGATCGGACGTGTCTAATCGTTCTGCGGCTAGGCAAAACCGAAAAAAGCGAAATAAAAAGCGAGTAACGTTTATCAAAATCTCAGTGAGAGGAAAGAGAAAGCCAACCCGGCTCACTGCGATGAGCCGGTGTAAGAGAAAAATAGTGCAGGGCGATACCATCGCCTCGTGCTCGTATACCACAACTTCCCAGGGAATCAGTACCAGCAACAATTACGACATCCTCAGCGACGACGAGGAGGCTCCCTCGACGCCTGTACTAAACGCACCTACGAATACAAGGCAGGTAAAAGCAAAAATTCCGCCGATTGTCGTTATCGGCACACAAGTTGGAGACGTCCATAAAAAAATCACCTCCGTAGGTGTAGTAAACTACACTACGAACTGCACGCGTAAAGGCATCGTGGTGAGCACTACCACAGCAAAAGATTTTAAGCTTGTGGTAGATGTTTTAAAGCAACACAACAAGGCATTTTTCACGCACCAACTGCCGGAGGATAGAACCTCAAAGGTGGTAATCTTTGGATTACCAGAACTCGAAATAGAGTACGTCAAAAACGCGCTCGCCGAATCCAAAATCACAAAAAACGCTTCGATGATCAAACCCTGTACCTCCTCCACTTCCCAAGAGGATCCATCACACTCAGCGAGCTAAAACAAGTGAGAGCGGTAGATCACCAGCGTGTATATTTTGAGTATTACACCAACAAAAACGGTCCCCTGCAATGCACTAACTGCCAACGATACGGACATGGCAGTTCAAACTGCTATCTAACTCCTGTATGCGTGAAATGCACCGAGACACACGCATCCAATTCCTGCCCGCTGAGCGTAACTACTACCAGTCCAGATGGCAAAATTGCTACTACCAAGCTAAAGTGTGCAAATTGTGGTGAGCATCACACGGCTAACTTCTCCGGCTGCCAGGCAAGACAACGGCAAAAAAGGTAACACCAACACCTTCTCGCGTTAGAGAATTCAACTATGACGAGGCTTCGTTTCCTCGTCTCCCCAACGCTCCTGCTAGACCTTCCCATAGTTCAAGTCGTATGAATTTCTCTAATTTGTTTAGCAAACAACAAACACGCACAAATAGCGTGGATTTTGACCTGAACGAAATAGGTCAAATCGTTGAAGACGTCTTTTCTAACCTGAGCAAGTGTAGCTCCAAAAAAGATCTAATCGCTGTTATAGTCCAAATATCGGCAAAGTATTGCTTTCCGCATCTTAAATAATGTGCTAAAAATCATATCCTGGAATGCAAATGACATTTCAAACAAAAAAGAAGAGTTTTTTAACTATCTTTTAAAAAAAGATATTCATATTGCTGCGTGAAACGAGACATTCCTCAAAAATAGTGTTCACTTCTCTCATCCAAATTACAACACTTACAGACTAGACAGACCCCAAGGTGACAAAGGTGATGTGGCCCTAGTAGTTTCAAAAGATATCACTCATGAACTAGTGTGCGATTTCAACTTGAAAGTATTAGAAGCGATTGGAATCACTATAAAAACACCAACTGGCAAGTTAACTATAATTTCAATGTATAACCCGGGGTCAAACACCGATCATGAAAGTTTCAGGAAAGATATCAGAAAACTTAGCAATCTACCTAATCATTTCATAATTTTTGGCGACTTTAACGCTCGGCACCGGTTTTGGAATTGTATAAAAGCAAATCAGATGGGAAAAACCCTCTTTGATGAGAATCAAAAAGGAAATTTTTCTATTGTGCATCCTGATGAGCACACCCATTTTCCGGGTGATACCAAGCATACACCATCTACACTAGATCTAGCATTAACTAATAATCCCGACAATATTACTAACATAACCACGTTACACAAATTCACGTCAGATCACCTTCCTATCTACTTCGAATACAATACAAAAATCGAAAATAACCCTGTCACTGGATGCCCGGACTACTCGCAAGCTAATTGGTCGATATTTAGAGAAATTGTGAACGCTCGTCTCAATACAATAAATTTAAATCAAAAAGTTATAAACACTACTGTCCAAATAGATCAAATGATAAGTTATTTCACTAAATTAATAAACCACGCTCACACAAAATCTATCCCAGTTAAAACACCGACATACTATAAACTAATCCTCCCTCCATCGATTATCATTAAAATTAAACAAAGGAATACAACAAGACGAAAATGGCAACGGGACAGGAAAAACGATATTCTTAAATCCAACTACAACAAATTGAAACACGAAGTAGCTTCGGAAATCAAAACCTATAGAAATCTATTATGGTCTAAAAACTTAGACGAAATGAACAAGGACCCAAGAAACACAAGACTATGGAAATTTGTTAAAATAATGAAAGGTCATTCCGCATCCGTCGCCCCATTATATATGAATGGTAACTATTATATAACAAACAAAGAAAAATGCAACATACTTAAAGACCATTTTGAAGAGGCTTATAAAACAACTATCAAAAACCGAAGCCCATTTGAGAATAGTGTGAAAGCAAGCAACGATCTGTTCACTTACTACCATGAAACGCACTGTAATGACAATTCAAATTTCACTTCTAAAGTAAAACCAAAACACATTAAAAAAATAATCCATAACTTAAAAACCAAAAAATCTCAAGGACAGGACCAGATTAACAACCGTACAATTAAACGGCTACCGAATAATGCGATCATTTATTTGACGTTTATCATAAACGCTTGTATAAAACTAAACTATTTTCCGCAAGATTGGAAGATTGCAAAAATTTTACCCTAAATCAAAAGAGCCCTAAAAACTATCGATCAATCAGTCTTCTGAGCTGCTTGGGAAAAATCCTAGAAAAAATCATTCTAAAAAGAATTCTTAAACATCTTCATCTTCATGCTATCATCCCACCTTACCAATATGGCTTCCAACCAGGGCTTTCAACCACAAAACAAATCAATAGACTAACAAAAATCATAAAAACCCAACGCGACCTTAAAAAATTAACCGGATTTGTAATGCTAGACCTGGAGAAAGCATTTGATACAGTGTGGCACCAAGGACTGATACACAAACTGATAAGCTTCAACTTTCCTCTGGAAATTATCCTTATTATACAGTCATTTTTATCCAGCCGAAATTGCTTTATTCAACTAAATTTATCTAAATCTGATTCTTTCCATCCATTAGCAGGCTTGCCTCAAGGCAGTGTGTTATCACCCATTCTTTTTAATATTTACACCAGTGATCTACCCAAAATGAAACCCGTAAAAAATACCGTTTTGCTGATGATTTTGCTATGAGTTGCTCAGACAAGGATCCTAAAATAATCATCAACTCTTTAAATGATGGAATCAGAAAATACAAAAACTTTCGCACTAGATAAAAATTAAAAATCAATCAAGATAAATCAGAAGCCATATTTTTCTCCCGGTGTGCGAGTGTTAAAAATCTTCCAGATCGCAAGCTTAAGATAGGTGATCGGGAGAATGCTTGGAAAGACGATGTTAAATATCTTGGTGTTTTTCTAGACAAAAGGTTAACATATAAGAAACATATAGAAGAAAAATCCTAAGCGGATCAAAAGTTGCACATACGCTGTATAGTTTCATAAATAGGAACTCTAAACTTAATGTAAAAAACAAATTATTACTTTATACTACAGTAATAAGACCAGCAATATTCCACTCATCGCCAATATGGGCAGACTGTGCCAGTGTTCACAAACAAAAACTACAAATTTTCCAAAACAAAATGTTAAAAAGAATTCTCGACCTCCCCCCCATGGCACAGTACATACGAAATACATAGGATTGCCGGATTGCAAAAAGTCAAATAGTTCCTTGAAAAATAAATACTTCCTAATGCCCGCAGGGGTATTTTTGTACATAGTTAGGTTTAATTTTAGCATTAAGAACTTAGGTGGAGGATAGTTATGAGTGAAATTTAAACAAAAGGGGTTTTTTTTTCCAATTTTTCCCTGTTCAATCCTCCAAATTATGTAAAAATGTTCCAAATTCGTAATGCGAGTTAATCCCCACAACATTGAGTTAAGGTCTTAAGAGCGGTACCAATAGCAAAACAAGATTGTTAAACAAAACGAATCAATAAATATGCACTACTACTACTACTACTACTACTCAGCCTCTATTTTGCAAAATCTTGAAAGTATACCAACGAATTTATCTTCCTTCTTCCTTAAGCAAAACAATAATAATTAGGGATTAGATAGGGCTAGTATTAAGATTACCTATTATAACATTTATGAAAAAATGATATGTAAAAATGTACGTAATGAAGAGCTTCATGAACAACTGTACCCGTCAGACGAGGGCGTCTCGATTCTTACCCCCGGAGGAGTTATATGCCAAGGAGAGGGCATACCGATAGTGGACCATAGAAGAGGAATGCGCGTTATAAACGAACGGTTCGAAACACATTAGTGCATGTGTGTCGAAGAGATAGCATTGTGCGATCGACAGCCGTTAGATTCGCTCTCATATATATATATATATATATATATATATATATATATATATATATATATATATATATATATATATATATATATATATATATATATATATATATATGTGCGGGCTAAATTTGACACCTGGCCTTTGGGTTTATATCTCAGGGTTGAGTTAACGTATCGAAATGATTGATATGTCATTCGATTGCTAAAAGTTGTGCGAACAAGTGTAAAAAATGCCCAGCTCCGTAAATATGTGGAACCCGTCCGAATTGTACAAGTGCGTAACGTGTGTTATGATGGTTCGTGCCGCCCATACGAATGCCGAAATTCGGATGGCGGCAATGTGTTTGCTGAACACCGTAAAAACAATACGCGTACAGCTCAATGAGTGTGGTGAAGACGTGGATAGTGTTATTGTTTGCAAACAGCATAGCAGGCGGTCGGATTGTGTGCGGACCGACGCGTTCCTGGTCGGATTGCAGCAGCGGGCGATGGCCGATCCCGGCGTCGGCATCCGGGCCCTGGCGCGAGACGTTGGCGTGGCCCCGAGCACCGTCAAGGTGGCGTTAAATGAGGACCTGGGGTACGCGTCGTACAAGCGATGTAGGGGACAGCTCATAACAGCAAAAACGCACGAAAAGCGGCTTGCCAACGCTAAGCGCTTGCTGAGCTGGCTAAAGCACCCGGCGGAACAATGGATGTAACCGCCAAGATAGCAGAGCTTATGGAATCTTTCACTAGAATCGGTTTAGTGAAAACATGGTAAACCAACAACCTTTCTACGTCGGGGACGAAAGAAGAATTAGCGGCGCGAATCGCTAATGCTGGTGAGACGACGGAAGAAGGTGCGGAACAAAGCCTGCTAAATTCGACCGATGTCGGAGAGTTCATGGATGCGCAAACGGTGTCGGACACGGCGCGGCCGGCGGCGCTTAACTTTAACGACGTTAAAGACGCGTTACCAATATTCGCAGGTGATGGAAAAGGACACGACATATGCAAATTCGTCACCGAGTTCGAAGAGAACGCTCTATTGTTTGGATGGACCGATTTGCAAAAGTTAGTCCATGCAAAGCGATTGCTTACAGGTCCAGCGAAAATGTTTATCGGTAGTGTCGGTAGTCTGCGCTCGTGGAAGCAACTCAAAGACGCCCTTGCTGAGGAGTTTCGTGATGAAACTAAGAGTGTGGAAGTGCATGACGCGATGCGCAAGAGAAAGAAGAAGAGCGACGAATCGTATATCGAGTACGTATATGCAATGCAGACGCTAGCAAAGAGGGGGCAAATGGACGAGGAATCTATTTACGAGTACATTGTGCAAGGAATCGACGATAATCCCCGGAACAAAGTGTGTATGATGGGCGCGTTAAGTCTGGCGGAGCTCAAAGTGCAGTTCAAGAAATACGAGGCGTTGAAATCGCAGTTGCCAAACGTGCGAAAGGAACGGGACACCGGTAGAACAAAGGACATGGGTCGAAAATGTTATCAGTGTGGGGGGGCATTTTTCCAGCATGTGCAACACGAAAGGAGTCGTCCAGAAATGTTACAATTGCGGTGTACCGGGGCACGAGGCAAGAGCATGTCGAAACACGTCGTGACCAAAGTGTTTTCGGTGTGGACAAACCGGACACAAGGCAAACGAGTGCAGAAAAAAACCAATGACGAGCGCTTCTTCGAATCTGATCGCTGACGATGAGGAACCAACGGTAAGCATGCAAATCGGCAATTCTGTGCTGTATAATTTGTTTGATAGTGATTGCTATTTTAATCTCATCACAAACGCAGCATTTCTCCGAATTGGAGCTCCAGCAGTAGAGAACGCCGCTGTCGAGCTACACGGGTTCGGTGGAAAGCGGACTCGCGCAGCGGGCAGGTTTGCGATAAACGCTAATTGTTATCGAGGAGTACCATTTTTCATCGTCCCAGACGGTACTATAAAATACGAGGCTGTTATTGGAAGAGAATCACTACGGCTCTTCGTTGCCGAAATTACACAAGATGGTGTTAAGCTGACTCCGCGAAGTGAGCGGAGAGAGAGAGATACAACTGGCATAAATGGAGTTCTTCTAGTAAATGACTTTGAAGTGAACAGTGATCAGGAAATAACGGTTCCAATACAATATCGTGATAAAATAAACGAGTATATTGAAAATTACAAAGTAGTTCACAGTGACAATCACGCGGAGGATAGTATGGTGAAATTGGAAATTGTGCCTGACGAAAATATTCAACCATTTAGGCATTCGCCCGGTCGCCTGGCATACTCGGAAGAAGAAGCGGTGGATAGGCAAGTGGAAGAATGGTTGCGGGAAGGCATTGTGCGTCCATCATCTTCAAATTTCGCTAGCCGCGTGGTAGTCGTAAAGAAAAAAGACGGAACGAACCGAGTGTGTGTGGACTTTAGACAATTGAACGCAATAGTTCTAAAGGATGGGTTTCCCATCCCAGTAATCGACGAGGTGCTGTAAAGGCTACAGACAGCTCGATACTTAACCATAACGTATTTGGCAAATGGCTTTTTTCACGTGCCTGTGGAGGAAAAAAGTAAGAAATATACCGCGTTCGTGACGAAACAAGGCTTGTACGAGTTTAATCGCGCACCTTTCGGGTTTTATAACTCACCCGCTGTGTTCATACGTTTTGTGAACGATAAATTCAAAACTTTGGTGAGTGAAAATGTGATGGACCTGTATATGGACGATATTGTGATACACGGCGAAACGGATAAAGAATGTTTAGAAAAAACTGAAAGAATGTTGACGGTAGCGGCTGCAAGTGGTTCATCGATAAAATGGAAGAAGTGTAAATTCATTCAGAGATCAGTGCATTTCCTCGGACATAACGTGTGCCAGGGTACGATTTCACCCGGAGCAGAGAAAACAAAAGCTATCAGGCACTTCCCCAGGCCTAAGAATGTAAAGGCGGTACAATCGTTTCTTGGACTTACGGGCTTTTTCCGAAAGTTCATGGAAGGATACTCACTGATCGCTAGACCACTGACCGATCTATAGCAAAAGAACAAGGAATTCGAAATGGGTGAGCGAGAGATTAATTCGTTCGAAACCCTGAAGCAGCTGCTGATAACGGAACCGGTATTGCGAATCTACAATAGAGATGCTGAAACGCAGATTCACACCGACGTATGGAAGGAGGGATTGGAGCGGTATTGTTGCAAAAGTTCGATGGAAAGCTGCATCCAGTGATGTACTGGAGCAAAAAAACAACGGAAGGTGAAGCTAAGCAGCACAGCTACATTCTGGAGGCGAAGGCGATATTTTTGGCGGTGAAAAGGTTCCGGCGTTACCTGTTGGGCATCAACTTTAAGCTGGTGACGGACTGCATTGCCTTCAAGCAAACACTTCAGAAGAAGGAAGTTCCCCGAGAAGTAGCGGCATGGGTAATGTTTTTGCAAGACTTTACTTTTAGGGTTGAACAGCGAGCAGGACGTAAGTTGCAGGACGTCGATTGTTTGAGCCGATACCCGTATGAAGTGATGAATATTGCTGCCGATGTTACCATCCGTATTAAGCAGGCACAACAACAAGATGAGACGATGGTACCCATTGGAGAGTTGATCGCAAAAGGATCGTGTTGCGGTTACACGATGAAAAGTGGCGTTATTTACAAGGTGGTGGAAGGAAATTAGTTGGTTGTAATTCCAAAAAGTATGGAAAGAGAGATAATTCAAGAAGCTCATTAAAACGGTTACTATTCGGTAAACAAAACGTTGCATGATGTCAAACAAAAATTTTATATCCCTCATTTGGAGCAGAAGGTTAGGCAGGTCGGTAAAAACTGCGTACAGTGTATATTATTCAACAAAAAGCTGGGTAAAAAAGAATATTTGCATTGTATTGACAAAGGAGATAAACCGTTGCACACTTTGCATATAGACCATGTAGGACCGATGGACGCAACATCCGAACAATATCGATACATTTTAACAGTGGTAGATGCGTTTTCAAAATTCGTGTGGCTCTTTCGTACGAGGACCACAAATTCTGAGGAGACTTTAAGAAAATTACAGATATAGTCAACGATTTTTGGTAATCCTACTCGCCTTGTTACGGATCGAGGAACAGCGTTCACTTCCAACTTGTTCATGGATTATGCTAAAACCGAAGGAATTGAACAAGTAGTTTGTACGACTATATATATATATATATATATATATATATATATATATATATATATATATATATAT
Organism: Anopheles maculipalpis; assembly: GCF_943734695.1. Classification (NCBI taxonomy): domain Eukaryota; kingdom Metazoa; phylum Arthropoda; class Insecta; order Diptera; family Culicidae; genus Anopheles; species Anopheles maculipalpis. Next base: position 18,303,396 of record NC_064870.1, on the reverse strand, counting down.
ATATATATATATATATATATATGTATGGGAACAGATAAGGAAGAGAAAGAGAGCGAATGAAAAACTGAGCGGACTGTTTAAGAGGATAGGGAGCAGTGTGGAAGAGCGAGAGAAAGAGAGAGGGGGAGAGAGAGAGAGAGAGAGAGCGGAAAGAATATATTAGGAGGCGCGCAGTAGGATAAGACATTCGCGTATCGACAGTCAGAACGAAACGACCTTCGACCGTTGTTAATACCTTTACTTTGAAATTTTGTTTAATAAATTCAACTCTTTCCTTACATGGGGGCTCAACCGGGATAGTGAGTGAGTTTAAAACAAAAGGATAAGTTGGTGTCAGTTTGAAACGTGTGATAACCAAAGACGATAATATGACGACGGTTGAAGAGCTGTGTGAGAATTTTACGAAGATCGGTTTGATACGCGAGTGCGAAAAGCTTGGTTTGCCAACCACTGGTGGAAAGATGGAAATTGCCGAAAAGATCATCAAACATCGGAGTAAGACGAGCTCCAATAGTGAAAACGGTGATGCTTTAGAAGGCGAAAAGGATGATGATCGTTGTTCGGAAGACGACGGTAACTGTGAGAAAGACGACTCACAACACTCTGGCAACGAGGAACGTGATGAAGACGATGGCCCAAGCACTGATGACGAAGATGACGACGAGGACGATAATATTGATGAAGGAGATTCCGATTCAATATTTCAGACAGCAATTAAAGCTACATCAACACCCAAAAATCCACGACAACATGCACCGAAACGACTGAAAGTGTATTCTTTTAGAGACATGGAAGATAGCATCGAATCTTTCGGTGCCGAGGAAGGAGAAGATGTGAGGATGTGGCTGAAGCAGCTAAAGAGTGTATGCAAAGCAGCGCGATGGGACGACGAACAGCAGCTGATTATGTGCCGTAAGAAACTAGCCGGTACGGCTAGACGATTCGTATTCTCCCTTCGGACCAGTTTCAGTAGTTTTGCGAAGTTGGAGAAGGCGCTGATCAAAGAATTCGCTCCACGCATAAGAGCGAGTGATGTGCATCGTGCATTAACCAACCGGAAGAAAAAGACAAGTGAATCTATCCGAGATTATATTTACGAAATGCAACGGCTTGCGATACCGATCGATCTGGATGAGCCAAGCCTATGTGAGTATATAGTGAGTGGAATAACCGACGATGAGCATCATCAGTCGATATTATTAGAAGCTCAAAGCATCGAGCGACTAAAGAAAAAGTTGTTGAATTTCGAAAAGGTAACGAAAACTGCAAAGAGTAAGACGAAGCGTGAAGAGTTCACAAAAAAGGAAGATAAGCTTCGACCGAACGAAAAGGCAAATAATAAACAGATCAAAAGGCAGAATTGTTTCAACTGTGGCGAGACGTCGCACATTTCGTTGGAATGCCCACAAAAGAACGAGGGACCGAAGTGCTTCTCGTGCAATATGTTCGGTCATCGGGCACGCGACTGTAAAAAGGGCAGTACCAGTAGCAAAAGTGGTAAACAAAATGTATCGATGTGCAGCGAACAACAAAATCATTGTGTGCGCTCCCCGCCAATTCCTGTTAGCCGAGAAGACGAAATTGTGACGAAGCAGTCTACGAAACTAACAGGAAAGAAAACAATGATAACCATGAAGATAGGAGCAATCGCCATAGAAACACTCTTCGATACCGGTAGTTCCTTAAACCTGATGACATATCGTACTTACAAGAAAATCGGACAGCCGGGTCTCGACGCTACCACAGTGAAATTTACGGGTTTCGGTGGAACAGAAATCGCGGCACAAGGGGTTTGTACAGTAGATGTGACTATCGAGAACGAACATTACCGGGAAGTGCAATTCTATGTGGTGACAAACGAAAGCATGCCATTCGAGGCTGTACTAGGAACGGCATCCCTAGAACATTTTGATGTGAGTGTGACCACTAACGGTGTTATGTTGAAAAGGAAAGTTAATATTTACGCAGACGTAGAAACATCCCCAGGGAACTTTATTTTCAATATTAATGTTGAAGAGGAAGAAGTGGAAGCACCCGTAAAATACAAGGACGCAATTTCAGAGTGTATTCGAAATTACAAGCCAAAAGATTGTCCGCATGAAGACAATGAATTGAAAATTCAAGTGAGTGATGATATCCCGGTGCGTGCGCACCCAAGACGTCTTGCGCCGCTGGAAAGGAAGGCGGTAAAATCGCAGGTAGACGAGTGGCTACGTGATGGTGTGGTGCGTCCATCAAACAGTCCATACGCTAGTGCAATCGTGGTCGTACCGAAGAAAGACGGGTCGCGTAGAGTGTGTGTGGACTATCGGGAAATTAACCGAAAAATCATACGCGATTCGTATCCCATGCCTATCGTAGAAGATCAAATCGATCAATTAGAAAGTGCTCGAGTGTATTCGACGTTAGACTTAAAAAATTCTTACTTCCATGTGCCGATCGCTGAAGATAGTCGTAAGTACACGTCATTTGTCACCCAAGAAGGACAATATGAGTTCTTCAGAGCTCCATTCGGATTGTGTCTCAGTGGTAGTGCGTTTGGCAGGTTTATAAATTCGGTATTGCGTGAGTTGATTAACGATGGAACCGTATTAGCATTCGTGGATGATATAATAGTGCCAGCGAAGGATGAAGAAGCGGGTTTAAAATCGGTAAAACGGTTGTTGAGCAATGCTGAGAAAGCAGGACTGCAATTTAATTGGAAGAAGTGCAGGTTCTTGCAAAGACGTATTGAGTACCTCGGATACACAATATACGAAGGACGCATAGAACCATCGCAGTTGAAAGTAGAGAAGGTGAAGAGATTTCCGATGCCAACTACGACGAAACAATTGCAGCGGTTTTACGGATTGGCGAGTTACTTTCGGAAATTTGTAGTGAATTTTGCGGAAGTGATGCGTCCATTATCGACATTGCTAAGAAAAGACGAAAGATTTGAAGTAAGAAAAGAATTATCATTCTTTTGACTTGGAATCTTTGGCAGTGGTTGAGTCGGTGAAGAAGTTCCGGTGTTACTTGCTTGGACAACGGTTTAAGATAATAACGGACTGCATCGCGTTTAAGCAGTCCTTGGTGAAGAAGAATCCGAACGCGAGAACCAGCAGATGGCTAGATGTGCTAGCTGAATTCGAATACGCGGTGGAACATCGTTCAGCAGACAGGATGCGACACGTGGATGCCTTATCACGAGCGAACGTGATGGTGGTAACGTCAGTGGTGTGTGCGCGAATAGCCGCAGCGCAGCGTGCTGATTCGACTATAGCAGAGATAATACGCAGAATCGAACATGAAGGAAGCTATGATGAATTCACGGTAGTGGATGGTGTTCTTCATAAGGGCAGCGTGGGGGCAGAGAAGTTGTACGTACCGAGCGAAATGCAAAGTCAAATAATACGAAGCGCACATGAGCAAGGACATTTCGGTGTAAAAAAGACGAAAGAACGAATCGCAACAGATTATTTTATTCCCAATGTTGATAATAAGATCGCAAAAGTTATCGCGTCGTGCGTGAGATGCATAGTAGGAGAAAGAAAGCGGGGTAAGATGGAAGGAGAACTTCACTCCATCCCAAAGGGAAGCGTTCCTTTGGACACATTTCATATTGACCATATGGGACCTATGCCCTCAACTAGGAAGTCCTACAATCATATCTTTACGATAATAGAAGCGTTCACCAAATTTGTTTGGCTATTTCGGGTAAAATCTACAACGACAGAAGAAGCAATTAAAACGTTAAAGATAGTTGCAAATACGTTTGGACATCCAAAAAGAATTATATCCGATAGAGCAACGGCGTTCACTTCGAAAGCGTTCGAAAACTATTGTACGGAAAATAATATTGAATCGCATAAGATTGTTACAGGAGTACCGCGAGGGAACGGGCAAGTCGAACGAATCCACGGCGTAATAATTCCGATCTTAACTAAATTATCTGTGGAAAAGTCAGACGAGTGGTTTAAGCACGTTGATAGGGTACAAACGGTCATAAACAACAGCTGGCAAAAGACAATTGGAATGACTCCATTCGAGTTGTTCATTGGCGTGAAAATGAAAACGAAGGATGATGTTATGTTGGCGCAAATATTGAAGGAAGAAATGCAGAAAATCTTTAATGATGGACGAGACGAATTACGACAGCACGCGCGGCAAAACATTGTTAAGATGCAAGAGGAAAATAGAAAATACTACAATCTTCGCCGTAAGAAAACACGAGTGTACAAGGCGGGTGATTTGGTAGCGTTGCCATTTACCCAATTCAGGACAGGAGGAAAGGTCAAAAAACGATACTTGGGTCCATATGAAATCCAAAGAACACTGCCGAATGATAGATATGAGGTTCGCAAAATAAACGAAGAAGATGAAGGGCCTTTTCTAACGACCACGGCAGGAGATATGTTGAAAAATTGGTCACAATCGGATTGATTGTTATCAGGAAAGGCCGTGTGGGAACAGATAAGGAAGAGAAAGAGAGTGAATGAAAAACTGAGCGGACTGTTTAAGAGGATAGGGAGCAGTGTGGAAGAGCGAGAGAAAGAGAGAGGGAGAGAGAGAGAGAGAGAGAGAGAGAGAGAGAGAGAGAGAGCGGAAAGAATATACTAGGAGGCGCGCAGCAGGATAAGACATTCGCGTATCGACAGTCAGAACGAAACGACCTTCGACCGTTGTTAATACCTTTACTTTGAAATTTTGTTTAATAAATTCAACTCTTTCCTTACATATATATATATATATATATATATATATATATATATATATATATATATATATATATATATATATATATATATATATATATATATATATATATATATATATATATATATATATATATATATATATATATATATATATATATATATATATATATATATATATATATATATATATATATATATATATATATATATATATATATATATAATTATGTTACACGCGTAGTCAACATTGACTCTCATACGTTCGTTCGCTTCGATCAACGGAAACAAATTCTTCACTACGGAAGTTGGATGTCTCAACAAGTATCATCCGTGCGTCAGAATCCAGCCCCAATGGAACGATCGCGTTAGTCATCGGCCAACGGACAATCTTCTCCCCCACGGAAACAGATGCATTCCTGAGAGTCCGATTCTCGTTCAACAGTTCAACGGAAGCCAACTCCCCTCTGCAGATTGGTGATCGTCCAGCAGCCCGTTCCCCACGATAAGAATGCCTGATTATAATTTGTCCCTTCGCGATAGGTATAAAAGAACAGGGAACATAGAGTTCAGGGCCTCATTTTCATTTCTAGTTTTGTCATAGTTAGGAAGTGGGACCGCGTGGTGCCATTTGTAATCAATAAACATTATTTTTTTATTGTGAACTTGTGACCAACCACATAATATATATATATATATATATATATATATATATATATATATATATATATATATATATATATATATATATATATATATATATATATATATATATATATATATATATATATATATATAGTTATGCGCAGAATGTTTCACACGCTGAGTTGCATCCGACACCTTGGTCCCGTGTTGTACAACGTGACTTCCGAGCATCAGCATGTCATCTGATACTCCAGGAATGTCAGCACGCAACATGGTACCGTGGGACAAGCGGCCAACGGGAGAACCATCTAGGGCAGTCTAGCAGTCTTCGCCCATCGTGCAGCCGAGGTGTATCAGCTCTCAATAAAATATTAAAAGTTTATTTTCCGTAATTAAATCTGTTTTTATATTACAAAAAGAAAGATAACCATAACTGGCGCAGTCGGCTCGGTTCAGTTCACGTTCTTATTAGTGCGCATAAAAAAAAAATTAAAAAATCCAAAAGTGAAAAAAACTTTGTGCTCGCCCGGAACATACTCCATCACCCAACCCGCGGTCGATTTGCGACGAACACGTGTTTTTTTTCTGTTCTTGACGCAATTGTGACGAAAAGTGTTAAGTGACTTTTGGTAGTGCACAAAACAAAAACGTTTAGTTTCAACTATTAAGAACTGGAATCATAAGTAAAGCTTCTGGATCTGCAACGATAAAGACGACTCCCCAGAAGATCAGCTGGGAAAACATCCGATCATCGAACGTCCCAACCCGTGGACATCAAGAGAGCAAACGAAGAAACTATTCCAACGAGGATCACTGGATAGAAGAAGGACAAACATTGAATCGGGTAACAAAAAACTCAATCGAAATTCCTAATTTGTGAGTATAAGGTGAGTTATTTTAGGGATACTTGATCTCCACACCCTTAGCGGCAAAAAAAAAGAAGGTATTTGATTGTGTTTCAATTCGTTCATGCCAAAGTTTAACCCTCTTTCTAAACCCTCGCGGTACAGTGATACGCAAAATAATAAAATGGAACAGGATCTCCATGCTTTAGTTAACTCAATGAGAATGCTTGAAGAACGCATTAACGCGCTTCAAATTGAGAATAACAACCTTCAGCAGCAGCAACGACAGCAGTTGCAAGCCCAAACGCCTCCATCAAGGAGCGCTGAATATTATAAAATTCCAGATCCTATACGGACAATTCCTTCTTTTGATGGAAATAAACGCCAACTATCATCATGGCTGGCAACTGTGAAAAAAACATTAGATCTGTTTAGATCTACTGTAGCCCCAGACCTATTTGCAGTCTATGAGCAAGCCATAATTAACAAAATAGATGGTAAAGCTCGTGACACCATATGTGTCAACGGGAATCCCACAACTTTTGAAGAGGTTGCAGAAATATTACAACACGTGTACGGCGATCGTAACAACATAGCAACCTATCAAACGCAGCTGTGGACAATGAAAATGGATAGCAGTTTGCATATCCATTACAAAAAAACAAAAGATGTTATGATCAGCATGAAATCTTTGGCAAAACAAAACCCTTTATATGCCAAGCACTGGGATGCCATAGATCATTTTCTGGAACAAGAATGCTTAGCAGCTTTCATAAACGGCCTAAGCAAAATGTATTTTGGTTACGCACAAACCGCGCAACCAACTGATCTAGAAAACGCATACGCTTTTCTTTGTCGTTTTCAGTGTGCCGAAAAAACGAAAACAAATACTTTTAACAATCTTCAAGTAACACAACAACCTACGTTTAGTAAAAGTTACAAAAACGAAGGAAAATCAACCGTCTCGAAGATTGGCCGAAAACCTGAATTTGGTCAGACAACACAAAACTCCGAGAGACAGAAAATAACACCAATGGATATCGACTCTTCGATTAGATCCAAAGGTAAAATTTTCTGCCATACATTAGATTATGACAAAAAAAGTAACGACTCGGAAAGTGAAGACGAAGATGTCGAAGAAGTAAATTTTCAGATTTCCAATGCTGTAATCAATCAAAGATGAAAGCAACTAATGGCTTACCATATCTAATATTAAATGTGAATAATTTACAAGCAAAAATGCTTATTGACAGTGGAGCAAATAAAAATTTTATTTCTCCTACTTTTATCAAGGAATACCAAAAACAGAAATGCCATACACTAACAATTAGCAATCAACATGGAAAGCATAAAATTAACGAGTACTTTAATGGTGTAATTTTTGGTAAGAGAAATGTACGTTTTTATCTGTTCAAATTTCATCAATTTTTCGATGGAATAATTGGATACGAAACCCTTTCAGAGTGTGACGCGAAATTAATATTCGGTCAACACAAATTAGATTTACCAGGATACACAATAGATTTAAACATAAAAAGAATGAATTCAGCTGAGATCAAATTACAAGCAAATAGTTGCCAAGTAGTGAAAATTCCAGTTTCTCACTCCAACGGAAATGTTTTCATGAAAAATGAAATTAAAATCAAAGACTCAAACATTCCTGCTGGACTTTATAAAGCTAAAAATGGTTTTATTAAAGCATTCGTAACTAATTTCGGAGATGAAGTTTCTTTTACATGGACAAAACCTAAAGTTGTTTATCCTGTATCTGAAATTTTAGAAATGAACCAACACACACTGGACGCGAATCCTACCAAAACATTGAACAAATCGATCAATTTAGAAGAGTTAATCAGGTCAAACCATTTGAATCACGAAGAGAAAAGTAAGCTCTTAAAAATACTTCATAATAATGTTCAAATAATACACAATGAAAACACAAAACTTTCTTGCACAACAACTGTTAAACATAAAATTAACACTGTTGATGACATACCAATACACACTAAAACGTATCGATATCCTCACATTCATAAAGAAGAAGTCGAAAAACAAATAAATGATATGCTAAAAGACGGTATTATCCAACACTCAGTTTCACCATGGACGTCTCCAATTTGGATAGTTCCAAAAAAACCTGATGCAAGTGGAATAAAAAAATGGCGAATTGTAATCGATTACCGAAAGTTAAACGAGAAAACAGTAGACGATAAATTTCCCATTCCAAATATAGAAGATATTCTAGAGAGACTAGGAAGAAGTAATTACTTCACCACGTTAGACCTCAAATCTGGTTTTCATCAAATAGAAGTTGAACCCAGAGATAGGCCAAAAACAGCTTTTAGTAGCAATAAAGGTCATTTTGAATTTATCAGAATGCCTTTCGGCTTGAAAAATGCTCCTTCAACATTTCAAAGGGCTATGAATAACATCCTCGGAGAACTAATAGGTAAATGCTGTTTAGTTTATCTCGATGATATAATAGTTTTCGGTAATTCACTACAACAACACTTAGACAATTTAAACAAAGTGCTCAAGCGTCTTGTGGAGGCTAATCTGAAGATCCAGCTCAACAAGTGTGAGTTTTTACACAAACAATGTGAATTTCTTGGGCATATCGTTACCGAAAAAGGAATTAAACCTAATCCAAACAAAATTGATAAGATTGTTAATTGGCCCATTCCGAAAACTAAAAAACAACTTAAAGGATTTTTAGGTATAATAGGATATTACCGAAAATTCATAAAAGACTTTGCTAAACTAACTAAACCCCTAACAAAATGCTTGAAAAAAGATTTAGAAATAAAACTAACTGAAGAATATTTGAATTGTTTTAATGAATGCAAGCAATTACTAACTTCCGATCCAATTTTAAGGTATCCGGATTTCAACAAGAAGTTCCTGATAGAAACTGATGCGAGCGATTTTGCTCTTGGCGCTGTACTCTCCCAGAGATTTGAAGATGGACACGAACATCCAATAGCATACGCATCGCGAACCTTGAACGACACCGAGTGCAGATACTCAGCCACCGAAAAAGAACTACTAGGAGTATTATTTGCTATTAAACACTTCCGACCATACGTTTACGGTACTAAATTTGAAATTCGAACAGACCATAAACCTCTCATTTGGCTTAGACAAAAAAAAGACCTCAACAGTAAATTACTAAGGTGGAAACTGCAACTAGAAGAATTCGAATTCGACATAAAATACAAAAAAGGCATATTGAACAACAATGCAGATTCACTCTCAAGAATCGAACCCGACATAAAAACTGTAGATTTGAATTACAACTCCGCCAATGAAAGCATGACTCAACATTCGGCTGACTCTGACGATAGTGATTACATAAAGTCTACGGAACGTCCATTAAACGAATTTCGAAATCAAATAATTATTGAAAAATCTAATGAACAAAGTGAAGAACATTCCATTATATTTCCTAAATATACTCGAGTAATTATCAAAAAAACAGACTTTTCTCCTGAAGATCTTGCAAACATTCTAAAAAAAAATGCTACATCATCTTGTGTTAATGGATTATTTTGTCATACAGATATCCTAAATCTCATGCAAAATGTGTACAAAAACTATTTCTCCCGCGCTAAATCCCTAAAAATATTTTGGACACAAAAATTACTCATCGATATAACTGAAGAAATAGAACAAAATCAAATAATCCAAACACAGCACGATTTAAACCACAGAGGAATTACAGAAACTAGTAAACACATTGCTAGAGATTACTTTTTTCCGGGAATCAAATCAAAAGTTGCCAAATTTATTAATATTTGTAAATTATGTCAAAAATCGAAATACGAAAGACATCCATTTAAAATAAAATTCCAATTAACCGAAACACCGTCCAGACCACTACAAATCGTACATATGGACATTTTTATCATAAAAGAAAAACATTATCTTACACTTTGCGATAAGTTTTCTCGATTAGCAATGGCAATTCCAATTCGTACAAGAAATACAGTTCATATATTAAAAGCATTCACTACATTTATAGCAAACTTAGGGAAACCCGAATTACTAATAATGGATCAAGAACCAACATTTAAATCAACGATAATAAGAAACTTTCTAGAAGAAAATCTTATTAAATACCATTTCACAAGCATAGGACAATCATCTTCAAACGGACCCATAGAAATAATTCATCGTACGCTACGGGAATTACATAACATATTATCTCAAAAAGAATCCACTAGTATTCTTTCTGAAACCTCTAAAATAAATTTAGCAGTATCAATTTATAATGATTCAATACATTCGCAGACTAATGTCACACCAAGAGAATTGTTTTACGGAGTAAAATATAAAGATCCAGTACCAACTGATTTAAATGAAAGAATCTGGCAAAAGGAAGAATTATTCCATATATTTTCTCAGAATATGAAACAACAAAAAGAAAAACAATTAGATAAAATAAACAAAAACAGAGAAGATGTTGTACAATTTTCAACCAATGATACAGTTTACGAAAGGAAACGCAACAACCTCAAACATCAAGAACGCTACAAAGAAATTAAAGTACTGGAAAACAAAGAAATGAATATAATAGATGATCGAGGAAGGAAAATTCACAAAGCAAAATTAAAGCGAAAGCGAAATACTTCAATGTAATTTTTTCTTCTTGATTTTATTACAGATCACTTCCGAGGAACATTGCACAAATTAAAAAGGAAGGAGGATAAAATGTTAATTACAAAATTAATTGTTACCTTGTCGACTATCAGTCTAATCCAAGCTACCATATTTAAGGAAATAGTAAACAACAATGGATCAGTAGCCATTAAATTGCAATCAGTTAGAACAAGAATAGGCTTCAATAGGTTAATTCATAAAATAAATTTGAAAAATCTTAAACAAAATGTAGAATATATTGAAAAACTATCGAATTTAATGAACACAACTAGTTCTCTTAAATCAACGTTAGACTCCAAGATACTTAAAACAAAACAAAAACTTATTGCACTAACGCCAAGCAGACAAAAGAGAGGACTTATTGATGGACTCGGCACAGCTATCAAATTTATTACTGGAAACCCAGATAATGATGACCTACAGTCAATTTACCACAGCTTAGGTCTGCTTGAGAATCAGGAAAATGCCATAAGTAGAAACATAAATAAACAATATGAAATTAACGAACTCTTCCAAAAAGAATTACAAAATATGACTAGCTCATTAAACAAACAAATGTTAAAAATTTTAAAATTTAAAACAACTGCAATGGATGATTTCGAAATTATAAACATGATATTTAGTGTAAACGAAATTCTACAAATCTTAACATCTATGGAAGAGCAAATAGAATTGGCACATTTAAATGTTTTGCACAGGGACCTGTTAACTTTAGCTGAAAAGCAATTTATTCAAAAAATGTTAAAATCACAGGATATTATAGTAAACTATGTAGATGAAATCTTCAACTATTGCACGGGAACCCTAGCAGTTACCGATCAAGAAGCTGCCATACTTGTTAAAGTACCAATTTTGGAGAAGGACCCATTTGATCTTTTAGAGCTGCATACGATGGTCATCAATAATTCAAGGATCAACACACACATAAAATATGTCTCAAAGTTAGGAACCAGAGCATATTACCAAAACACAAAATGTACTATTTGCGACGCAACCATACCAATAGAGGACGAATGTATCTACAACATTCTCGTGCATAGAACTCCCAAATGCCCTTTTGTCACAACAAACAATAGATGGTCAGTTAAGGAAGTATTGGAAGGTGTAATACTTGTTGACACACAAACAGAAACAACAATATTCGATTCATGTGGTGAATCCAAAAGCATATCAGTACCAATGATTATTGAAGTGGAAAACTGCACAGTGCAGATTAAAAGCTACACGTTCACTGGGAAAGTCGCCAATATTCAAAAGGAATATTTAATCCCAATATACGGAAAACCATTGGCGAGATCAAACGATTCAGAAGACGACCAGATAGATGGGAGAATAAGAAACCTAGAAAAAATGAACGAAATCCACTTGCAGTTGAATAAAATCAACATTAGGAGCAGTTTGTGCTTACATAAAAAAATGCAAAAATGCCCAACCTGATGCCACCACAAGCTCTGATACCCATGGTCAACACCTGAGCCTCGCTATTCGGAACCTTGCTGACCAGATCAACAGTCGATCGAGGACGCTCGACGCTTAAGGGGGGAGGAGTTATGCGCAGAATGTTTCACACGCTGAGTTGCATCCGACACCTTGGTCCCGTGTTGTACAACGTGACTTCCGAGCATCAGCATGTCATCTGATACTCCAGGAATGTCAGCACGCAACATGGTACCGTGGGACAAGCGGCCAACGGGAGAACCATCTAGGGCAGTCTAGCAGTCTTCGCCCATCGTGCAGCCGAGGTGTATCAGCTCTCAATAAAATATTAAAAGTTTATTTTCCGTAATTAAATCTGTTTTTATATTACAAAAAGAAAGATAACCATAACTATATATATATATGCTGGTTTTCCAGGCGGATAGTTATGTGTGGGATCCTCAATATATATATATATATATATATATATATATATATATATATATATATATATATATATATATATATATATATATATATATATATATATATATATATATATATATATATATATATATATATATATATATATATATATATATATATATATATATATATATATATATATTGAGGATCCCCCACATAACTATCCGCCTGGAAAACCAGCATCGTTGATTCACGAACCCGGCACACGACTACAAAATCGTAAGTATTTTCAATTCTCTTTTATTTAAAAAGTGAAATTGTGATTACTTACATCCCTTTGGAAATCCGCTTTTAACGATTTCTGAGGTAGAGAAAGAACACACTTCTAGAAAGGTGTTATTTCTATTCGAAGGGAGTACTACAAGATAGGGCCCTCGAAAACAAATCGCGAGTGAAAGTGTTGTTTAAGTGAAAGTGTATACGCATTGAAACTTAATCATTTTTCGCTAACGTCCTTGTGAGGCACTACGAGATAGACCGTGCAAGTAGGAAAGGCAACATACTACAAGATAGGTGTTTCTTTCGAACAATTTCGCACTACGAGATAGACGAAATCGTTCAATCGTAGGGAGTACTACAAGATAGGGCCCACGGTTAAAACATAAACTGAAAAGAATACTGAACTTTGATGAAGAGTTCCAAAAAGAATAACGCCTTAAATAAAGTTAGAGAACTGCTTAAAGGCACAGGCAAAGATTCAGATTCAGAAGACAGTTCAAGTTCAGAGCATTCAGAAGAGTACTCACACGTACCGCTCAGAACCGGACTACCACTTGTTGATTCACTGCACTTAGAAGAAAGTGAAATGGAAATCGACGGACTAAAAGCACAAGTTGCAAATTTGCAACAAATGGTGGAAACTTTACAGTTTCAGCAACACTCTTCGAATTTAGGACAAAATGTTACCAATACATTTGACGTCCTTTGTAAAATACCAGATCCAATAAAATCGATACCAAAATTCGATGGAAACAAAAAACAATTATTATCATGGTTGGATACAGCAGAAAGTACGCTGAGAATATTCCATGGAATCGTATCTGAACAACAAATGCGAATTTTTACTACAGCAGTTTTTAACAAGATAGAAGGAAAGGCTAAGGACATACTACGCTTGGCAGGAAATCCTACTTCTTTTGAAGAAGTGAAAACTATCCTAATAAATGCTTTAGGTGACCGACAAGAATTGACTTACTACAAGAGTCAATTGTGGCAAAATAGGATGACAGAAGGTATGTCAATCCATCGCTACTTTAACAAATGCAAAGAAATAGTTCAGAATATAAAAACCTTAGCAAAGCAGAAAGAACGATATTCCAAACATTGGGATGCAATTAACGCATTTATCGAGGAAGATGCTTTGGCTGCATTTTTATCAGGGCTACGAGAACCATACTTTGGGTACGCTCAAGCCGCTTGTCCGGAAAATATGAAAGCTGCATACGCCTTTGTTTGCAAATTCCAATCGAGAGAGATAACAGCGTTGAATATGGAACCAAAACAATATCATGATAAAAAATATCTCCCCAAACGTGAAGATAACAAATCTCGCGAAGAATACAGGAAAACAGAAGGGTACAAAAATCAACCCCAAACTAAACACTACAATCCTCTACAGCCAATGGAAATAGGATCCGTGCGTAATAAGTTGACCCTCAATAAAAAGCAAATCAACAACAACGAGGTTTCAGACGACGAACAACCGGAAGATCTAGACCTACATTTTTGTTGGGCGAAGAACGGGGAAGAGAAAACATAAATTATCTCCCTTATATTTCTAGCACTAACAAAGTGACTAAAGAAACAATTAGGTTATTGATAGATACAGGAGCGAAAAAATTTTTTTTCGACCTAACGTTGTAACTAACATGCAAACTATTGCTAAAGTAAAAGTTAAAAATATTTCGGGAATTCAGGAAATAACTAAACAAGGAACGGCAAACTAAATTGGTGCAAAAGTTCCACCACAAACCTTTTATGAATATCATTTTCACAACTTTTTTGATGATTTAATAGGATCGGAATACCTAGCAAAACATAAGGCAAAAATCTATTATGAGAAAGAATGTCTCACAATTGGAGATGAAAAAATCAAATTCCAGAAATATTACCCTAAAACAAAGTTTTATACTTATATCGTTGAACTCAATACTAACACAGATGGTGATTGGTTTGTTCCAACGTATCAAAAACTTGAAGATGGATTTTATATCGAACCTGGTTTGTATCGATTATTCAATAAAAAGACAACGGTAAAAATAATTACAAATCGTCAAAAACCAATAAACTTGGATGGGAAATTATCACTACAAGTGAATAATTTTGAAACACTAACCCCTATACCAATTGGAACAAATGTAATAAATGAAAAAAACATTTCTGAGTTGATATCAATGAATCATCTCACAACTATAGAAAAACAACATTTAATAAAAATTTTGGTTGAAAATCAGCAAGTTTTACTGAAACCAAATGAAAAATTATCGTCTACAACGGCAATAAAACATCAAATAGTTACAAAAGATGAATTGCCCACATTCACTAAATCTTATAGATACCCTCATCATTTCAAAAACGATGTTGAAGAACAAATCGAAGAAATGCTTAACACAGGAATAATAAGACATTCAGAACGCTTTCACTGTTGATAGCGAACGGACGTGCATCAGCTAGCTACAGAGGAACACCTAACACACATACAGTGATAGAGTGAACGAAACATCTTTTCGCTTGGACCACCATGGGCCGGGCTAGAAGAGCTATAACTAAGAGGCTTGCTGCTATGCCTCTTAGCACATTCCATAATTCCGTGGTTGGCCATCCTTCCAAATCAGTGAAAAAAGTGGATACTAATCAGTTTAGTATACTGGAATCCATTGACGACGACGTAATCGACGTGCATGCGAATACGCACATAAGACATGCGAAAACGACGAAACCACCACCACCTATAACCGTGGCCAGTACCAACGTTGCGGACATACATAAAAAGATAATTGCATCTGGTGTCGTGCGATACACGACCAACGTAACGCTCAAAGGAATAGTAGTGCGTACGAGTATCACCGAAGACTACAAAAAGCTCCTCAACCACTTCAAAAAAATAAACCTCAGTTTCCACTCTTATCAACTGGAGGAAGATAAGACAACGAAAATCGTCCTGCTTGGACTAATGGACATGCCAATCGAGAACTTACAACAAATCCTAATGGAAGAGAAACTGTCTCCAGTGGCAATCAAAAAGCTAGCAATGAAACACAAGCGCTACGACGAACAAGCTGCGTACTTGTTACATTTCGACAAAGGAACGGTCGACATTAAAGTGCTATGCACGATAACCGCACTTGACCATCAAAAAGTGAATTGGAAGTATTACTCCAATAGAAGTGGTGTAATGCAGTGTAAAAATTGCCAGAGTTTTGGCCACGGCGGCGACAATTGTTTCAGGCAGCCAAAATGCATAAAATGCGGTGACAATCACACTTCTACATCATGCCCATTAGCGAAAGAGTGTACGGATGGGATAATACCAACGCACAAGCTAAAGTGTGCGAACTGTGGAGGTAACCACACAGCCAATTACTCAGGCTGTCCTAATCGAAAAAAGTTAGAAGCATCAAAGGGAAGTCATCGAACCTCAAAAACGCGAACTAGACAGGTAACGTTCTCAAATAATAACTTTCCTCTCCTCACGAACCCAAACTCTTCCCAGTCCCAGAACCACAGAACAGATAACACTCGCATTCCTCACTCACACATTCCTCAATCGACATCGTACGCAGATGTTACAAATACTGGCCTAAAAGATCTGTTTGGACCAGACCAACTCGCGGCTATAATAACAGAAACTTTTGCTAACCTTCGTAGATGTTCATCCAAAGAAGACCAAATCATGGTTGTATTTAAAATAGTCCAAAAATTCTGTTTCCCTTAAAATGGATAGTACAGCTAATATTAATATTTCATACTGGAATGCTAATAGCATTACAAACAAAAAACTAGACGTATTTAATTTTCTAACCGCTCACTCAATAGATGTGATGGCAATAACAGAATCATTTTTAAAACCTGGTCAACGATTTAGCATACCAAACTACCAAGTTTATAGGTTGGATCGACTTGAGGGGCCAAAAGGTGGAACATTATTGCTTGTGAAAAGCTGTATAAAGCATGAATTGTTGCCTGGATTTAACTTGGACGTAATTGAAGCCATCGGAGTAAAGATCTTTACCCTAAACACTCCTGTAACAATAATTTCCGCATATCACCCGGGTGGAAATTCCAATATCGCTAACTCCAAGAAAGACATAAAAAAATTAACTAATACAGCTGATAATTATTATATTTGCGGTGACCTTAACGCACGTCATAGATTTTGGAACTGCGTATCTGCTAATCAAGCAGGAAAATCCCTATTTGAGGAAATTCAAAAAGGTCAATTTTCAATATACTTTCCGGACTCGGCTACGTATATTCCGTCAAATTCGAACTGCTCACCATCGACGATTGATGTAGTTTTAACAAATAATAATCTCGATATTTCCAACCCGATTACACTCACAGAACTAACTTCCGATCATCTTCCAGTTTCTTTTCAAATCAGAAACACAACCTCCATTAATAAACCTGACAGACAAGTATTTAACTATGCCAAAGCTAACTGGCAGTTATTCAAAACCTTATTAAAAAATAATATCAACACAACTGAGTTGGATTTAAGTAGCATTGTTCAAACCTCACAAATAGACGAGTTAATATCTAAAGTTACGGATGCCATCAATTCAGCCCATAATATTGCTGTACCACGCACAACACCGGGTAAATATAATTTGATAATACCTGATAATGTGTTGTCGCTTATCAAAATTCGCAATAAATTTAGGAAAAAATGGCAGCGACACAGGCATAACACAACATACAAAGCAACTTATCTCTGGCTTAAGTCACTTATTCAAACCAAATTGAACATAGTTCGGAACACTGCTTGGTCAAGCAATCTGGAATCAATCAATAACGCACACAATAGTAATAATAATAATAGAATGTGGAAACTAGTTAAAACATTGAAAAATGTGACTACTACAATTCAGCCGCTTAAAGAATCTGGGACTCTTCTGTTGACCGCAAAAGAGAAATGTGATGCCATTAAATCACATTTTGAAAAGGCACATAATACTACCATCCACTTTGCAAGTCCAGTTGAAAATAATATCAAGGCAAAAGTGAATAATTTTCTTCGAGCACATCCAAGTCCGGATTATAGTCCTTCTGACTTCATAAAACCTAAAGATATTATTAATACAATCAGAAATATTAAAAGTAAAAAATCCACCGGCATGGATCAAATAAACAATAAAATGATAAAACATCTACCTAAAAATATAATTATCTTACTTAATTTCATAATGAATAGCGCATTTAAGCTAGGTTACTTCCCAAGTAGTTGGAAAATGGCAAAAGTTGTCCCTATTCCAAAAATTGGAAAAGACCTGAGTATTGCTTCAAACTACCGACCAATTAGTCTACTTAGTTGCTTAGGTAAGCTGTTCGAAAAGATCATCGCCAAAAAACTTCGAGCTCATGTAGAATACCAAGCGCTCAATTTGGTTTTCAACCCGGGTTATCAACCACACATCAATTGGAAAGATTAAAAACCTTCATCCTACATAATAGAAGCATTAAGAAATCCACAGGTCTTGTATTGCTCGATACAGAAAAGGCGTTCGATACTATATGGTTTGATGGTCTAATTGCCAAACTCATCAAACTGCATTTCCCCAATTATCTGATCCACATAATAAGAAGTTTCATTACAAATAGAAACAACAAAGTGAACATTAACTCAGCCACTTCGGAATCTTACACCCCTTGTGCCGGAGTTCCACAAGGAAGCGTTATTTCTCCATTATTATTTAACATTTACATTTCCGATATCCCAAAAATGAAACAATGTAAGCAATATCTCTATGCTGACGATGTCGCCATAACGTCGTCGGGTAAAAGAGCAAATACAATTATAAATAACTTAAACGCAGCTCTTAATTCATATGCAAAATATTGCCAGAAATGGAAATTAATAATTAACAACAACAAATCCGAAGCTCTCTTTTTCACTCGATTCACTTCTACAAAAAAAATACCCGACACACAAATCAAAATATCTAATGCAAACATTCCCTGGAAACCTACTGTAAGTATCTGGGAATGACTTTCGACAAAAGAATGACGTTCAAGCCGCATATTGAAAACACTATCATGAAATGCACAAAAGTTTTTCGTAGTCTTTATAGCTTACTCAACAAAAAATCCAAGTTAAATCTAGACAACAAGCTCTTGCTATATGCTACTGTAATACGGCCTAACATTACCTATGCCTCTCCAGTTTGGGACTCGTGTGCTAAAACTCATAAACTTAAATTGCAAAGAATTCAAAACAAATTTCTGAAAACAATCTTAAATGTACCACCTTGGTTCAGAACTAGAACTTTACACAGAGTGTGCCGTATTACTACCATTGAAGAATTCATCAATAAACTAAATCATAACTACAACAAAAGGTGCAGAAATAATAATATAAACGTACAACTACCGTAAAAAAAATAAAAAAATTCATTCCTCTCCCATGATTCCACAAATTTCCTGGATCCCCAATAATCCTTATGATCCTAAAACCTAACATCCTAAAAGTTATTAAGAATGTTAAAACAGAACGTTATAGATTTAGACTATATAATTTAGATGTAAGAATTAGTCTGTAGCATTAGATAGTAATTAGGATTAGGAAACAAAACCCTTTTTTTTTTTTGTTCTTATTATGAAGTAGGTTTTTCTTGCAAATTTTTCCCTACTCTTACATTTATATTCGTTTAATTGGTACACCTTTGCATTCCAATTGGCACAGCCAAATAGTTTTTAGTATAAAGCGAGGAAAAATTATGTAGTTGAACCCGCTGTCCAATGAATTTATCACCTTTACGATTGTAAATAAGGTACCATTAAATATACAAAAAAAAACAAACAACAAAAAAAAACAGCTATAATCACTTCGATACATTTCAGTGGCGTCCATGTCATCAAAACTCTAGGTCTACATTGGCAACCTGCATCGGATACGTTGCGATATAGCATTGACCTCAAACCAGCAACAGCAAATGAAAAGCTCACCAGAAGAACTTTGCTCTCGTTAATCGCCCGCATTTACGATCCACTAGGTCTAATAGGACCAGTTGTAACAATAGCCAAAGTTTTTATGCAAAAGTTGTGGACACTTCGAAATGCTGATTGTACGGTCTTTGGCTGGCACCAGGAACTCCCAACAGACATTCAGCTATCATGGAAATCGCTACAATCGCTTACAAAAACTGCATTACCAACGCTAAACGAGCTGCAGATTTCGCGATGCGTAATTACAGCAAACCCAACATCAATTCAGTTATATATCTTTGCCGACGCATCACAGGTTGCCTATGGAACGTGTGCTTATAAACGATCAACAGATTCACACGGAAAAATCATGAGAGTGTTTCTAGATTCAAAATCTCGAGTTGCACCTCTCAAGACACTCAGTATACCGATACTTGAGTTATGCGGTGCTGTGTTAGCTGCGGATCTATACGTCATACTCCGGTCATCCATCCATTTGCCTGTAGAGTGCCATTTCTGGCTTGATAGTACTGTCGTGCTACATTGGTTGAAAGCCTCACCACAAAAACGGAACGTTTTCGTCGGCAACAGGGTTTCGAAAATTTAGCATGCCACGAGGCACACTTTGTGGAATCATGTAGCTGGAATAGAAAATCCTGCAGATTGTATCTCACGAGGATTATCACCATCCCAACTTCTCGAAACCGATTTGTGGTGGAACGGACCGTCCTGGTTGAAATCATCTCAGAACGACTAGCCAACTTCAACCTCCTCTACTGATAGCCTCAACGAAGCGATGACAGAAACTCGTTCCTCATTTAACAACATTACAATCCTGTGCGCGTCATCGGAATAAGCACCATTCATAGATCAACTATGTTCAAAATTCACGTCTTCTACGAGTGATTGCATACTGTCTACGAATGAATTTGAAACTAAGAATCTCAACAGATACCAAGCGATTCAACACAATCGTCCAATCTCAAGAACTAAAAAAAGCAGAACATCGAGTACTATACGCCAGTCAGCGAAATTCTTTTGCAAAGGAATTATTCCAACTCGAAAAAGATGGTCATGTTTCTTCAAACCCTCGATTGAAAAGGTTTCATCCTTTCGTGTGTACCGAAAACCTTTTCCGTGTTGGAGGGAGACTATAAAATACTCAAAAACCTTACGATAGCAAGCATCAAATCTTGTTACCATCGAATCATCCTATTTCTCTACTCATCGTCCGCAAATACCACGAGAGACACCTGCATGCAGCACCGCAGTTGCCACACCTACTGAATCTACTTCGCCAGCGGTATTGGATCATAGGGGTTAGATCCAAACGAGTGATACACAGCTGCATCACATGCGCACGAGCTCGTCCTAAACTCGTGGAACAACTGATGTCAAATCTACCATCTACCATCGGAAAGTCACCCTTTTTCTATCATTGTTTGCCGATCTTAGTTCTGCAAAATTCCTTCAAGCATTTCGTCGATTCACATCTCTACGAAAACTGTGGCCTGTGGACTGTGTCGAATGAGTAAAGAGCATTGGTGTCCAGCGATACTCTGCAAGCGGATCTACAGCAGGAATGTGCTTCCCAAGGAATCCCGTGGCACTTCAATCCTCCAAAGGCTTCACACTTTGGTGGATTATGGGGATTATCGAAGCGTGTCTGAATTCTCGACCACTAATTGCATTGAGCGACGATCCCAGCGATTACGAACCATTGACGCCAGGGCACTTCCTCACAGATGGGCAGATTATGATAACATCCCTATCAACCGACTCAAACGATGGCAAAGTTTTTATGCAAAAGTTGTGGACACTTCGAAATGCTGATTGTACGGTCTTTGGCTGGCACCAGGAACTCCCAACAGACATTCAGCTATCATGGAAATCGCTACAATCGCTTACAAAAACTGCATTACCAACGCTAAACGAGCTGCAGATTTCGCGATGCGTAATTACAGCAAACCCAACATCAATTCAGTTATATATCTTTGCCGACGCATCACAGGTTGCCTATGGAACGTGTGCTTATAAACGATCAACAGATTCACACGGAAAAATCATGAGAGTGTTTCTAGATTCAAAATCTCGAGTTGCACCTCTCAAGACACTCAGTATACCGATACTTGAGTTATGCGGTGCTGTGTTAGCTGCGGATCTATACGTCATACTCCGGTCATCCATCCATTTGCCTGTAGAGTGCCATTTCTGGCTTGATAGTACTGTCGTGCTACATTGGTTGAAAGCCTCACCACAAAAACGGAACGTTTTCGTCGGCAACAGGGTTTCGAAAATTTAGCATGCCACGAGGCACACTTTGTGGAATCATGTAGCTGGAATAGAAAATCCTGCAGATTGTATCTCACGAGGATTATCACCATCCCAACTTCTCGAAACCGATTTGTGGTGGAACGGACCGTCCTGGTTGAAATCATCTCAGAACGACTAGCCAACTTCAACCTCCTCTACTGATAGCCTCAACGAAGCGATGACAGAAACTCGTTCCTCATTTAACAACATTACAATCCTGTGCGCGTCATCGGAATAAGCACCATTCATAGATCAACTATGTTCAAAATTCACGGTTCAGCAACTCTATCAACAACTATGGAAAAGGTGTACCACAGAATACTTTTCTACCTTACAACCGAGATCCAAGTGGTTCAAACAGCCCACAACCATCAGAGAAGGTCAACTGGTGATTCTACGTGATGAAGGTACTAAGTCTATGGAATGGCCCATGGTTCGCATCGTAAAAACTCATCCTGGTGGTGATGGCGTCGTGGGGGTAGTGATACTACAAAGAATGACCAATATATGCGTCCTGTGACAAAAATCAGCATTCTACCAGTACCAGCAACAAGATCAGAACAGTAGTTCTGAAGGGACCAGGATGTTCCTGCATTTCATCCGATGCGCGTTGATGATTCCTGGCAGAGCAGCAAATGACATTTGTCAGCACGGGATGACAGCGACGAAAAAGAAGGAAGGAAAATAAGAGTAGAAAGAAAGCACCGCGTGGGTCGAGAAGAGGAAACCAATCGCTGTATCTAAAAGTGAAATAAAACTAAACAAAAATTAAATATCCACTGAGACACTGATCGACAACCTCTCTTTGATATGTGCATTTTCGAAACACCTTCAACTTATAGAAATTAAATCCTAAAACATGACAGATATTCGTAATGCTCTTTCACAGTATAATAGAACATTCAGACCACCAAAAAAATTTATTTGCGATCACGTAGCTGCTTTCACTAGTATCAAGTTGCAAGAATTTCTAGCTAACTTTGAAACCGTAATCGAATTCGCCTCCTCATCAGAGTTGAATGGACATATCGAAAAAAATCATAGCACCATCATAGAGCTTTAGAACACTAACAAACACAAATTTAACAAAATCTCATCGCCAGAGATTGTGCAGATTGTGACTTCTTTATATAATGATACAGTACATTCAGTCACTACCTACACTCCAAATGAGATAATTTTTAATCCAGGCTTTACGAATCCTACAGAAAGGACAGCAAATGCAGAGAAAACTTTTCAACACGTAACAAAAAATCTTTCCAGGCTGCAAATAGAATAAAGAGGACTAATAACAAAAAAGAAATTCTTCCAGTTATTAGTGGAAGACAAGACATTTTCATATAGAAAAACACCAGAAAAAAACTCGATCCACATTTTTCAAAAGCAAAATGCGTAGAAAATAGGAAAAAAACAATAAAAATTGCACCAAGAAACGTCAAACGCAACAAAAATAAATTAAAACGGGTTAAATGATATTCAAACAAAACACTGATATTATTTTATCTTTCCAGAACAAGACGATTTGGACCAAAGCAATTGAGACGCCGATACCAACAATTCCTTTTCTTTTTTTAGCAATCTCCAAAGTATTTCCAGCAGACAACACGAATAAACGAATTCTTTAAGTTAAAGAAAAGAAATAACGGACAAACAAAATCATTTAAGCGATCAAGGAAAATAAAATAAAGATAGTTATTCTATCACTCTTTTATTTTTTTTAGCTTTACAGGAAACAAGAATAATATAAAATACAATATTTCCTCAGCAACTAAGATGGATCTATTCAAAATAATGATTATAATTGCTGTCTTAAAAATACATAAAATCATCTACTCGTAAGCACAGGAATTACTAATCAGTAATCTAATTGATCGGCCAATCCTCATACTAGAAAAACACCCATGTAAACTACAAATCGGTAACATAAATATAATTCATGAAATCAACTTAACAGATATCGAAAATACGATCACTATTTTAAATCAAACTATCAAACTAACTATCGATCAACAGTCCCCTTTCGGTAATCGAAAAACATAAGTTTAACAACGTATATTCAAACTTCTATCAGATAAAACCAAGGAAGCATCAAACAAAAAGCATAGAAGCTATAGGATCAGTTTGGAAATGGATCGGAGGAAGCCCGGATGCCCATGCTCTGCAAATCATTAACTGTACGATGAATGATCTTATAGAAATCAACAACCAACAATATTAAATCAACGAACATCTTGGAAATAGAATCAAAACCCTCGCCAATGAAGTGAAGCAGATTCAAGCTCGGCAAGAAGTGATGACAATGATCAATATAGACCCCGTCAATAAGATACAAGAAGATATTAAAGAAACGATATCGTTATCCAAAATGCCACATGAACACGCCATTATCAAACGTCTTTTTGAAGACCAGGGAATAGAAACAGATATTCCCGAAGCAGCTTTAACCTACGTGACACCCAGAATAGCAGTCATCCCATGTCGGATTGAATTTGTATCCGACATGGGATCTTACTTCGTCGGAGCAAATCGGGAACTGAAAGAGGCCGTGAGACACATTAACATACACCAGAACATCAAGGAAATTTACCTTCCAGACCTACCTTGTGTAGTACCTTGTACCTACCAAAAGTACCTTGTGTTGCAGGGCTGAACGTCCTGCAACACAAAAGCAGACTTAATGCAAAAAAATTATAACCGTTTTTGCGACCATACCCAGGGCTATGGTAGTCCAGGCTTGCTCCAGGTTCCGGAAGCGGATACAGGCGGTCAGCGATGCTGACGGTGGTTACTTTGAGTAATTTGTGCAGCCAACATGGTAAGCTTAACTTCGTAGAAAAACCTTTTTTTCTTATTTGCTTCATTACAATAAAAACAAAATTTCAATTTCCATAGGAACTGTCAAATTTATCGTGCACACCGTGTACTTCTAACGCATTCGTTTGTATCCAGCGCCATCATTAAAGGGCATAACAATTTTATTTATAGTATGACCTCTAATTCATTGACCCTATTTGTTTAACTCAATTGTTCGCCGCGCTAGTCTAGTCTACACTAGAATTCTATGTTGTAAAATGATGACCACATACAAATAACTGGTCCATTCGTATTGAACGTTTGAACAAAAGCTCACCAGAATAGCAATTAGAACCTTACGGAGGAATTTAGAGCAGCCTCCAATATATGAGACCAGACGGCTTTTACTGAATCTACAGCCATTACACAGACGCAAAGAGGTAGCACAGGCAGTTTTATGAAAGTGAAATTGACGCAACAGAGCTACTATTGAGGTGAAATGTTTATGCTCTTAACTATGCGCTACGATCTCTTAACTCTTAAATTTTACGTCGATAAAATTTCGACGTTTACTGAATACCGACTTGTTAATGTGTAGCTTTTTGTCGCTTGATAAATTTATCAACTTTTTCTCAGCTCTCGTGGCTCTGAGACTATAGAACAAAACACGGAAAAGGAAATAGGAAAAAAGAAAAGTACGCCAAATGGCAAATTGTCAGGTAAAACGCAACGAAGGGGCAGACCCCTGATTATGCATTGACAGGGATTGAAATCATTCATACATACATTCCCATTCAACAAATGCTGATGCGGCGATGATAAGCATTTGTTGCCTTATCGCCGCTCACCACCGTCGTCAGCAGTTTGGGTCAATGCATGGAATTGACCCAATTATTCAAGTCGGTTCAATGTCTGCGGTTCAATGTAACAGAAATAAAGCAATTTGGCAATCGATCGTCTAACAACTTCTTTCCTACAAGAAAGAAAAGGTTAACTCGCGTAACACGAACAGCATTAGGAACCAATCACACGATCTAATGGGTATTCTTCTCGATTACATTCTTAAACATTACATACTCACTGTGCGATACTGTGCCATAGCTTCCTAGCACAAACTCCATTTATCGATCTTACCATAACCTGCAAAATATAATGATGGTAAGTTAATGCAAGCAAATGATGATACTTCGAACGTACCAAGCAACTTACGCATCGGTATTTGCTTACTCCATATTACATATTACTTCCAAGCCAGTTGCAATGTTCTATTTTGCATCCTCAAAAGAACAAATGAAAATAGTGACAATCTGCGTAATAAAAGCATCGACACAAAAGGCCATGATTCTCATTTGGCACAACACAAACTCAAAACCACCCAAAAACACACCACAATACCGAACGAATTTCCATACACATATCACAAGCACAACGATTGGTAATTGATTTTTAACATTCACTTCACTACAATGCACCAATTTGCTCCAATTGCTTATCCGATATAATATACCGGTGCAACACTGTCGTCCAAAACCTGGCTCTAGCAAAATGGCTGCCTTTTTTTCTCTCTTCTATGAGCGTTTAGATAAATACCCTGTTGACAAAATCGCCTTAACAACCAATTTGCTCAAATTGCTTATCCGATATAATATACCGGTGCAACACTGTCGTCCAAAACCTGGCTCTAGCAAAATGGTTGCCTTTTGTTCTCTCTTCTATGAGCGTTTAGATAAATACCCTGTTGACAAAATCGCCTTAACAACCACTACTAAAGGAGTTTTCTATACAAATTAGCCTCAATAACACCTGAGTTGGCAGATTTTGTCAATAGGATGCACATGGCAGATAATTCAACCAAACGTAAAGCTACCAACCAAGCGGCAGACAATCGTAAACGTCGAATGAAATAAGACGTTCACGTCAAACTCGATTATTCAAAGTTAACCCTTCAGTAGGCAACTACATACCCGGGTATTTTTTTCAACATAAAACTACAATAAGTTTTGATTCATTGCTTGTATTGATATGGAATTTTCAAAAGTCACCCACCTTTTTTAGTTCCAAGTTTTTGGAGCAAAGATTGTAATTGTCAACAGCAGTTAATATACCACGTAGTTATTACTACGTAAGTTATCTACCACGTAAGAATATTTTACCACGTAAGTTATCTACTAGCATGCCAGGTTATTAGATACATTTTGTTTATGGTATGACGTTTCTCTTCTCCTACTTTACGCAAATTAATGAAACTTTGATGAAAAGTTTCCCAAAACATTTTTGTATTAAATATGCACAATCTTTTCACAAACAAAATATAATGATGGTAAGTTAATGCAAGCAAATGATGATACTTCGAACGTACCAAGCAACTTACGCATCGGTATTTGCTTACTCCATATTACATATTACTTCCAAGCCAGTTGCAATGTTCTATTTTGCATCCTCAAAAGAACAAATGAAAATAGTGACAATCTGCGTAATAAAAGCTTCGACACAAAACGACTTGATTCTCATTTGGCACAACACAAACTCAAAACCACCCAAAAACACACCCCAATACCGAACGAATTTCCATACACATATCACAAGCACAACGATTGGTAATTTATTTTTCACATTCACTTCACTACAATGCACCAATTTGCTCAAATTGCTTATCCGATATAATATACCGGTGCAACACTGTCGTCCAAAACCTGGCTCTAGCAAAATGGCTGCCTTTTTTTCTCTCTTCTATGAGCGTTTAGATAAATACCCTGTTGACAAAATCGCCTTAACAACCAATTTGCTCAAATTGCTTATCCGATACAATATACCGGTGCAACACTGTCGTCCAAAACCTGGCTCTAGCAAAATGGTTGCCTTTTGTTCTCTCTTCTATGAGCGTTTATATAAATACCCTGTTGACAAAATCGCCTTAACAACCACTACTAAAGGAGTTTTCTATACATATTAGCCTCAATAACACCTGAGTTGGCAGATTTTGTCAATAGGATGCACATGGCAGATAATTCAACCAAACGTAAAGCTACCAACCAAGCGGCAGACAATCGTAAACGTCGAATGAAATAAGACGTTCACGTCAAACTCGATTATTCAAAGTTAACCCTTCAGTAGGCAACTACATACCCGGGTATTTTTTTCAACATAAAACTACAATAAGTTTTGATTCATTGCTTGTATTGATATGGAATTTTCAAAAGTCACCCACCTTTTTTAGTTCCAAGTTTTTGGAGCAAAGATTGTAATTGTCAACAGCAGTTAATATACCACGTAGTTATTACTACGTAAGTTATCTACCACGTAAGAATATTTTACCACGTAAGTTATCTACTAGCATGCCAGGTTATTAGATACATTTTGTTTATGGTATGACGTTTCTCTTCTCCTACTTTACGCAAATTAATGAAACTTTGATGAAAAGTTTCCCAAAACATTTTTGTATTAAATATGCACAATCTTTTCACAAACAAAATATAATGATGGTAAGTTAATGCAAGCAAATGATGATACTTCGAACGTACCAAGCAACTTACGCATCGGTATTTGCTTACTCCATATTACATATTACTTCCAAGCCAGTTGCAATGTTCTATTTTGCATCCTCAAAAGAACAAATGAAAATAGTGACAATCTGCGTAATAAAAGCTTCGACACAAAACGGCTTGATTCTCATTTGGCACAACACAAACTCAAAACCACCCAAAAACACACCACAATACCGAACGAATTTCCATACACATATCACAAGCACAACGATTGGTAATTGATTTTTAACATTCACTTCACTACAATGCACCAATTTGCTCAAATTGCTTATCCGATATAATATACCGGTGCAACACTGTCGTCCAAAACCTGGCTCTAGCAAAATGGCTGCCTTTTTTTCTCTCTTCTATGAGCGTTTAGATAAATACCCTGTTGACAAAATCGCCTTAACAACCAATTTGCTCAAATTGCTTATCCGATACAATATACCGGTGCAACACTGTCGTCCAAAACCTGGCTCTAGCAAAATGGTTGCCTTTTGTTCTCTCTTCTATGAGCGTTTAGATAAATACCCTGTTGACAAAATCGCCTTAACAACCACTACTAAAGGAGTTTTCTATACATATTAGCCTCAATAACACCTGAGTTGGCAGATTTTGTCAATAGGATGCACATGGCAGATAATTCAACCAAACGTAAAGCTACCAACCAAGCGGCAGACAATCGTAAACGTCGAATGAAATAAGACGTTCACGTCAAACTCGATTATTCAAAGTTAACCCTTCAGTAGGCAACTACATACCCGGGTATTTTTTTCAACATAAAACTACAATAAGTTTTGATTCATTGCTTGTATTGATATGGAATTTTCAAAAGTCACCCACCTTTTTTAGTTCCAAGTTTTTGGAGCAAAGATTGTAATTGTCAACAGCAGTTAATATACCACGTAGTTATTACTACGTAAGTTATCTACCACGTAAGAATATTTTACCACGTAAGTTATCTACTAGCATGCCAGGTTATTAGATACATTTTGTTTATGGTATGACGTTTCTCTTCTCCTACTTTACGCAAATTAATGAAACTTTGATGAAAAGTTTCCCAAAACATTTTTGTATTAAATATGCACAATCTTTTCACAAACAAAATATAATGATGGTAAGTTAATGCAAGCAAATGATGATACTTCGAACGTACCAAGCAACTTACGCATCGGTATTTGCTTACTCCATATTACATATTACTTCCAAGCCAGTTGCAATGTTCTATTTTGCATCCTCAAAAGAACAAATGAAAATAGTGACAATCTGCGTAATAAAAGCTTCGACACAAAACGGCTTGATTCTCATTTGGCACAACACAAACTCAAAACCACCCAAAAACACACCACAATACCGAACGAATTTCCATACACATATCACAAGCACAACGATTGGTAATTGATTTTTAACATTCACTTCACTACAATGCACCAATTTGCTCAAATTGCTTATCCGATATAATATACCGGTGCAACACTGTCGTCCAAAACCTGGCTCTAGCAAAATGGCTGCCTTTTTTTCTCTCTTCTATGAGCGTTTAGATAAATACCCTGTTGACAAAATCGCCTTAACAACCACTACTAAAGGAGTTTTCTATACAAATTAGCCTCAATAACACCTGAGTTGGCAGATTTTGTCAATAGGATGCACATGGCAGATAATTCAACCAAACGTAAAGCTACCAACCAAGCGGCAGACAATCGTAAACGTCGAATGAAATAAGACGTTCACGTCAAACTCGATTATTCAAAGTTAACCCTTCAGTAGGCAACTACATACACGGGTATTTTTTTCAACATAAAACTACAATAAGTTTTGATTCATTGCTTGTATTGATATGGAATTTTCAAAAGTCACCCACCTTTTTTAGTTCCAAGTTTTTGGAGCAAAGATTGTAATTGTCAACAGCAGTTAATATACCACGTAGTTATTACTACGTAAGTTATCTACCACGTAAGAATATTTTACCACGTAAGTTATCTACTAGCATGCCAGGTTATTAGATACATTTTGTTTATGGTATGACGTTTCTCTTCTCCTACTTTACGCAAATTAATGAAACTTTGATGAAAAGTTTCCCAAAACATTTTTGTATTAAATATGCACAATCTTTTCACAAACAAAATATAATGATGGTAAGTTAATGCAAGCAAATGATGATACTTCGAACGTACCAAGCAACTTACGCATCGGTATTTGCTTACTCCATATTACATATTACTTCCAAGCCAGTTGCAATGTTCTATTTTGCATCCTCAAAAGAACAAATGAAAATAGTGACAATCTGCGTAATAAAAGCTTCGACACAAAACGGCTTGATTCTCATTTGGCACAACACAAACTCAAAACCACCCAAAAACACACCACAATACCGAACGAATTTCCATACACATATCACAAGCACAACGATTGGTAATTGATTTTTAACATTCACTTCACTACAATGCACCAATTTGCTCAAATTGCTTATCCGATATAATATACCGGTGCAACACTGTCGTCCAAAACCTGGCTCTAGCAAAATGGCTGCCTTTTTTTTCTCTCTTCTATGAGCGTTTAGATAAATACCCTGTTGACAAAATCGCCTTAACAACCAATTTGCTCAAATTGCTTATCCGATATAATATACCGGTGCAACACTGTCGTCCAAAACCTGGCTCTAGCAAAATGGTTGCCTTTTGTTCTCTCTTCTATGAGCGTTTATATAAATACCCTGTTGACAAAATCGCCTTAACAACCACTACTAAAGGAGTTTTCTATACATATTAGCCTCAATAACACCTGAGTTGGCAGATTTTGTCAATAGGATGCACATGGCAGATAATTCAACCAAACGTAAAGCTACCAACCAAGCGGCAGACAATCGTAAACGTCGAATGAAATAAGACGTTCACGTCAAACTCGATTATTCAAAGTTAACCCTTCAGTAGGCAACTACATACCCGGGTATTTTTTTCAACATAAAACTACAATAAGTTTTGATTCATTGCTTGTATTGATATGGAATTTTCAAAAGTCACCCACCTTTTTTAGTTCCAAGTTTTTGGAGCAAAGATTGTAATTGTCAACAGCAGTTAATATACCACGTAGTTATTACTACGTAAGTTATCTACCACGTAAGAATATTTTACCACGTAAGTTATCTACTAGCATGCCAGGTTATTAGATACATTTTGTTTATGGTATGACGTTTCTCTTCTCCTACTTTACGCAAATTAATGAAACTTTGATGAAAAGTTTCCCAAAACATTTTTGTATTAAATATGCACAATCTTTTCACAAACAAAATATAATGATGGTAAGTTAATGCAAGCAAATGATGATACTTCGAACGTACCAAGCAACTTACGCATCGGTATTTGCTTACTCCATATTACATATTACTTCCAAGCCAGTTGCAATGTTCTATTTTGCATCCTCAAAAGAACAAATGAAAATAGTGACAATCTGCGTAATAAAAGCTTCGACACAAAACGGCTTGATTCTCATTTGGCACAACACAAACTCAAAACCACCCAAAAACACACCACAATACCGAACGAATTTCCATACACATATCACAAGCACAACGATTGGTAATTGATTTTTAACATTCACTTCACTACAATGCACCAATTTGCTCAAATTGCTTATCCGATATAATATACCGGTGCAACACTGTCGTCCAAAACCTGGCTCTAGCAAAATGGCTGCCTTTTTTTCTCTCTTCTATGAGCGTTTAGATAAATACCCTGTTGACAAAATCGCCTTAACAACCAATTTGCTCAAATTGCTTATCCGATACAATATACCGGTGCAACACTGTCGTCCAAAACCTGGCTCTAGCAAAATGGTTGCCTTTTGTTCTCTCTTCTATGAGCGTTTATATAAATACCCTGTTGACAAAATCGCCTTAACAACCACTACTAAAGGAGTTTTCTATACATATTAGCCTCAATAACACCTGAGTTGGCAGATTTTGTCAATAGGATGCACATGGCAGATAATTCAACCAAACGTAAAGCTACCAACCAAGCGGCAGACAATCGTAAACGTCGAATGAAATAAGACGTTCACGTCAAACTCGATTATTCAAAGTTAACCCTTCAGTAGGCAACTACATACCCGGGTATTTTTTTCAACATAAAACTACAATAAGTTTTGATTCATTGCTTGTATTGATATGGAATTTTCAAAAGTCACCCACCTTTTTTAGTTCCAAGTTTTTGGAGCAAAGATTGTAATTGTCAACAGCAGTTAATATACCACGTAGTTATTACTACGTAAGTTATCTACCACGTAAGAATATTTTACCACGTAAGTTATCTACTAGCATGCCAGGTTATTAGATACATTTTGTTTATGGTATGACGTTTCTCTTCTCCTACTTTACGCAAATTAATGAAACTTTGATGAAAAGTTTCCCAAAACATTTTTGTATTAAATATGCACAATCTTTTCACAAACAAAATATAATGATGGTAAGTTAATGCAAGCAAATGATGATACTTCGAACGTACCAAGCAACTTACGCATCGGTATTTGCTTACTCCATATTACATATTACTTCCAAGCCAGTTGCAATGTTCTATTTTGCATCCTCAAAAGAACAAATGAAAATAGTGACAATCTGCGTAATAAAAGCTTCGACACAAAACGGCTTGATTCTCATTTGGCACAACACAAACTCAAAACCACCCAAAAACACACCACAATACCGAACGAATTTCCATACACATATCACAAGCACAACGATTGGTAATTGATTTTTAACATTCACTTCACTACAATGCACCAATTTGCTCAAATTGCTTATCCGATATAATATACCGGTGCAACACTGTCGTCCAAAACCTGGCTCTAGCAAAATGGCTGCCTTTTTTTCTCTCTTCTATGAGCGTTTAGATAAATACCCTGTTGACAAAATCGCCTTAACAACCAATTTGCTCAAATTGCTTATCCGATACAATATACCGGTGCAACACTGTCGTCCAAAACCTGGCTCTAGCAAAATGGTTGCCTTTTGTTCTCTCTTCTATGAGCGTTTATATAAATACCCTGTTGACAAAATCGCCTTAACAACCACTACTAAAGGAGTTTTCTATACAAATTAGCCTCAATAACACCTGAGTTGGCAGATTTTGTCAATAGGATGCACATGGCAGATAATTCAACCAAACGTAAAGCTACCAACCAAGCGGCAGACAATCGTAAACGTCGAATGAAATAAGACGTTCACGTCAAACTCGATTATTCAAAGTTAACCCTTCAGTAGGCAACTACATACCCGGGTATTTTTTTCAACATAAAACTACAATAAGTTTTGATTCATTGCTTGTATTGATATGGAATTTTCAAAAGTCACCCACCTTTTTTAGTTCCAAGTTTTTGGAGCAAAGATTGTAATTGTCAACAGCAGTTAATATACCACGTAGTTATTACTACGTAAGTTATCTACCACGTAAGAATATTTTACCACGTAAGTTATCTACTAGCATGCCAGGTTATTAGATACATTTTGTTTATGGTATGACGTTTCTCTTCTCCTACTTTACGCAAATTAATGAAACTTTGATGAAAAGTTTCCCAAAACATTTTTGTATTAAATATGCACAATCTTTTCACAAACAAAATATAATGATGGTAAGTTAATGCAAGCAAATGATGATACTTCGAACGTACCAAGCAACTTACGCATCGGTATTTGCTTACTCCATATTACATATTACTTCC
Source organism: Anopheles maculipalpis (assembly GCF_943734695.1). Lineage (NCBI taxonomy): Eukaryota > Metazoa > Arthropoda > Insecta > Diptera > Culicidae > Anopheles > Anopheles maculipalpis. Next base: position 18,269,163 of record NC_064870.1, on the reverse strand, counting down.
AAGCCAGTTGCAATGTTCTATTTTGCATCCTCAAAAGAACAAATGAAAATAGTGACAATCTGCGTAATAAAAGCTTCGACACAAAACGGCTTGATTCTCATTTGGCACAACACAAACTCAAAACCACCCAAAAACACACCACAATACCGAACGAATTTCCATACACATATCACAAGCACAACGATTGGTAATTGATTTTTAACATTCACTTCACTACAATGCACCAATTTGCTCAAATTGCTTATCCGATATAATATACCGGTGCAACACTGTCGTCCAAAACCTGGCTCTAGCAAAATGGCTGCCTTTTTTTCTCTCTTCTATGAGCGTTTAGATAAATACCCTGTTGACAAAATCGCCTTAACAACCAATTTGCTCAAATTGCTTATCCGATACAATATACCGGTGCAACACTGTCGTCCAAAACCTGGCTCTAGCAAAATGGTTGCCTTTTGTTCTCTCTTCTATGAGCGTTTATATAAATACCCTGTTGACAAAATCGCCTTAACAACCACTACTAAAGGAGTTTTCTATACATATTAGCCTCAATAACACCTGAGTTGGCAGATTTTGTCAATAGGATGCACATGGCAGATAATTCAACCAAACGTAAAGCTACCAACCAAGCGGCAGACAATCGTAAACGTCGAATGAAATAAGACGTTCACGTCAAACTCGATTATTCAAAGTTAACCCTTCAGTAGGCAACTACATACCCGGGTATTTTTTTCAACATAAAACTACAATAAGTTTTGATTCATTGCTTGTATTGATATGGAATTTTCAAAAGTCACCCACCTTTTTTAGTTCCAAGTTTTTGGAGCAAAGATTGTAATTGTCAACAGCAGTTAATATACCACGTAGTTATTACTACGTAAGTTATCTACCACGTAAGAATATTTTACCACGTAAGTTATCTACTAGCATGCCAGGTTATTAGATACATTTTGTTTATGGTATGACGTTTCTCTTCTCCTACTTTACGCAAATTAATGAAACTTTGATGAAAAGTTTCCCAAAACATTTTTGTATTAAATATGCACAATCTTTTCACAAACAAAATATAATGATGGTAAGTTAATGCAAGCAAATGATGATACTTCGAACGTACCAAGCAACTTACGCATCGGTATTTGCTTACTCCATATTACATATTACTTCCAAGCCAGTTGCAATGTTCTATTTTGCATCCTCAAAAGAACAAATGAAAATAGTGACAATCTGCGTAATAAAAGCTTCGACACAAAACGGCTTGATTCTCATTTGGCACAACACAAACTCAAAACCACCCAAAAACACACCACAATACCGAACGAATTTCCATACACATATCACAAGCACAACGATTGGTAATTGATTTTTAACATTCACTTCACTACAATGCACCAATTTGCTCAAATTGCTTATCCGATATAATATACCGGTGCAACACTGTCGTCCAAAACCTGGCTCTAGCAAAATGGCTGCCTTTTTTTCTCTCTTCTATGAGCGTTTAGATAAATACCCTGTTGACAAAATCGCCTTAACAACCAATTTGCTCAAATTGCTTATCCGATACAATATACCGGTGCAACACTGTCGTCCAAAACCTGGCTCTAGCAAAATGGTTGCCTTTTGTTCTCTCTTCTATGAGCGTTTATATAAATACCCTGTTGACAAAATCGCCTTAACAACCACTACTAAAGGAGTTTTCTATACATATTAGCCTCAATAACACCTGAGTTGGCAGATTTTGTCAATAGGATGCACATGGCAGATAATTCAACCAAACGTAAAGCTACCAACCAAGCGGCAGACAATCGTAAACGTCGAATGAAATAAGACGTTCACGTCAAACTCGATTATTCAAAGTTAACCCTTCAGTAGGCAACTACATACCCGGGTATTTTTTTCAACATAAAACTACAATAAGTTTTGATTCATTGCTTGTATTGATATGGAATTTTCAAAAGTCACCCACCTTTTTTAGTTCCAAGTTTTTGGAGCAAAGATTGTAATTGTCAACAGCAGTTAATATACCACGTAGTTATTACTACGTAAGTTATCTACCACGTAAGAATATTTTACCACGTAAGTTATCTACTAGCATGCCAGGTTATTAGATACATTTTGTTTATGGTATGACGTTTCTCTTCTCCTACTTTACGCAAATTAATGAAACTTTGATGAAAAGTTTCCCAAAACATTTTTGTATTAAATATGCACAATCTTTTCACAAACAAAATATAATGATGGTAAGTTAATGCAAGCAAATGATGATACTTCGAACGTACCAAGCAACTTACGCATCGGTATTTGCTTACTCCATATTACATATTACTTCCAAGCCAGTTGCAATGTTCTATTTTGCATCCTCAAAAGAACAAATGAAAATAGTGACAATCTGCGTAATAAAAGCTTCGACACAAAACGGCTTGATTCTCATTTGGCACAACACAAACTCAAAACCACCCAAAAACACACCACAATACCGAACGAATTTCCATACACATATCACAAGCACAACGATTGGTAATTGATTTTTAACATTCACTTCACTACAATGCACCAATTTGCTCAAATTGCTTATCCGATATAATATACCGGTGCAACACTGTCGTCCAAAACCTGGCTCTAGCAAAATGGCTGCCTTTTTTTCTCTCTTCTATGAGCGTTTAGATAAATACCCTGTTGACAAAATCGCCTTAACAACCAATTTGCTCAAATTGCTTATCCGATACAATATACCGGTGCAACACTGTCGTCCAAAACCTGGCTCTAGCAAAATGGTTGCCTTTTGTTCTCTCTTCTATGAGCGTTTATATAAATACCCTGTTGACAAAATCGCCTTAACAACCACTACTAAAGGAGTTTTCTATACATATTAGCCTCAATAACACCTGAGTTGGCAGATTTTGTCAATAGGATGCACATGGCAGATAATTCAACCAAACGTAAAGCTACCAACCAAGCGGCAGACAATCGTAAACGTCGAATGAAATAAGACGTTCACGTCAAACTCGATTATTCAAAGTTAACCCTTCAGTAGGCAACTACATACCCGGGTATTTTTTTCAACATAAAACTACAATAAGTTTTGATTCATTGCTTGTATTGATATGGAATTTTCAAAAGTCACCCACCTTTTTTAGTTCCAAGTTTTTGGAGCAAAGATTGTAATTGTCAACAGCAGTTAATATACCACGTAGTTATTACTACGTAAGTTATCTACCACGTAAGAATATTTTACCACGTAAGTTATCTACTAGCATGCCAGGTTATTAGATACATTTTGTTTATGGTATGACGTTTCTCTTCTCCTACTTTACGCAAATTAATGAAACTTTGATGAAAAGTTTCCCAAAACATTTTTGTATTAAATATGCACAATCTTTTCACAAACAAAATATAATGATGGTAAGTTAATGCAAGCAAATGATGATACTTCGAACGTACCAAGCAACTTACGCATCGGTATTTGCTTACTCCATATTACATATTACTTCCAAGCCAGTTGCAATGTTCTATTTTGCATCCTCAAAAGAACAAATGAAAATAGTGACAATCTGCGTAATAAAAGCTTCGACACAAAACGGCTTGATTCTCATTTGGCACAACACAAACTCAAAACCACCCAAAAACACACCACAATACCGAACGAATTTCCATACACATATCACAAGCACAACGATTGGTAATTGATTTTTAACATTCACTTCACTACAATGCACCAATTTGCTCAAATTGCTTATCCGATATAATATACCGGTGCAACACTGTCGTCCAAAACCTGGCTCTAGCAAAATGGCTGCCTTTTTTTCTCTCTTCTATGAGCGTTTAGATAAATACCCTGTTGACAAAATCGCCTTAACAACCACTACTAAAGGAGTTTTCTATACAAATTAGCCTCAATAACACCTGAGTTGGCAGATTTTGTCAATAGGATGCACATGGCAGATAATTCAACCAAACGTAAAGCTACCAACCAAGCGGCAGACAATCGTAAACGTCGAATGAAATAAGACGTTCACGTCAAACTCGATTATTCAAAGTTAACCCTTCAGTAGGCAACTACATACACGGGTATTTTTTTCAACATAAAACTACAATAAGTTTTGATTCATTGCTTGTATTGATATGGAATTTTCAAAAGTCACCCACCTTTTTTAGTTCCAAGTTTTTGGAGCAAAGATTGTAATTGTCAACAGCAGTTAATATACCACGTAGTTATTACTACGTAAGTTATCTACCACGTAAGAATATTTTACCACGTAAGTTATCTACTAGCATGCCAGGTTATTAGATACATTTTGTTTATGGTATGACGTTTCTCTTCTCCTACTTTACGCAAATTAATGAAACTTTGATGAAAAGTTTCCCAAAACATTTTTGTATTAAATATGCACAATCTTTTCACAAACATTTCAATGCAATCGGTAATAATTCTCATTTTTCCTTTATTGACATGATATAAAAAAGCACAGTTCAGAATCGATTTTCGTTTAAGACCACGAAGTCGGGATTGCGGAACAATCAAGATTTTAAAGACTCATAGCAGACTTTGTGGTTGTAGTGATGTTATCTGTCAATGACTCTGTAGCTTATTTTTATGACAAAATATCGTTGTTTGCAAATCATCTGTTTACATTTTAATTTGTCACTATCAGAAAAACGCGCTTTTACAAGCGAATTCAATTTGTTGCAAGTCACCGCGCAACGATCTCAAAATTTGTTATATGTCTTCTTCTTCTTCTTCTTCTTCCTTGGTGTTCAGGTTTATCCTCCTATGGATCTGGGTTGGACCATACTCAGAGGCATTCTGTACTGTGTTAAAAGAGAGGACTGTATGTCCATATCTCTTGTTTTTCTGTTTCTATTTTTGTTTCTTTTTATGTTTGTTTATGTCTATGTCTTCATTTCTATATCTTTTGTGTGTCTTGTCGTGGTAAAAACCCCATATAGTCCTCCCCTATGGGGTCGGCAGCAACCCTGTACTAAAAACTGGATTGTGCACGGTGTTCGGGTCATGCGGATTTGACAATTAAATCGTATTTATGGTTTGTTTATGTTTTGATTTGAACACCAGCAGCGGTTGCTGGAGCAGTGGAAAATAAATTCGTAGCCGAATATAGAAAGCAGAGAACTGATTGGTATGCACTATTTAATTGTGTGGGCTCGTGTTTGAGAATGAAAGGGTGATTGATAAAAAAATCCATTGGTTAATGTTTATTAGCAATTCGTTTCCGTAATTCACAACGAGATTCCTTCGTTGTGGCTATTCTTCACTGGACCAGTACGTTTTGTGCGGTAAGAATCACTTTGACAATCGAAATATGGGATTGTTTTAACGCTGTTTTTCGTCCCGAATCGAATTTCAGAAGCATCGAAAGCTGTTGTTCAGGAAGCATTGCGTGAAAACGTAGAGAAAAGGAAAAAAAAAACAAGGTCAAGCTTTGTTTGGTGTACCGCACAAGGAGCAAAAAGTAAGTGCTTCGCAATGTTTGTTGTAACGAGTGAGTTTAAATTAATCCAAACTGTTTCTTACAGCATTCATATTCCCAAAGGATAGGATAGGAAAGGACAATTTCCATCATGCTGTACAGGTAAAAGCGGTTTTCCAGCAGCCAATCATTTACATCTTGCAGGTTGATGAAATAATTATACTTGTTTTTCCCTTTGCTCGTGCATTTTCCGGAGCGTGGCACCATTATGCGAAGTTGCATCTGTAGAGCATACGGATTCTTCCGGGTCACGTGCAGGAAACCCGATTGCTTATGTGCTGCAGGTTTGGGGACCAACAGCACCAGCAGCGGGGTCGCACATAAACATCTTCCGGGATGAGCAGGGATAGGGACATAGAAAAATATGTAAAAGGATGCTGATCATGTCAACTAAATAAGATTGGTAGATACAATAAGATACCTGAATGAAAATATCCACTAATTCACTAAGTCCATTCGAAAATATATACATGGACATCGTCATTCTACCTTAATCGGAATCAGGAAATTTATACGGTCTAGTTATGCAGGATGATTTAATGCGGTATCTCGTAGTTACACCGATAAAGAATCAAGATGCAGCAACTGTAGTCAAAGCATTCGTTGAAGAGTTGATCTGTCTTGTAGGCGCCCCTATGGAAGTAGTAACAGACCAAGGAACAAACTTCATGAGTGAAGTTATGAAAGATACATGCAATCTATTGAAAATTGATAAAATAAACACATCTGATAATCATCCTCAAGCAATTGTAGTGGAAAGGGCAAATATGGAAATACAAATATATTTAAGACAGTTTGTAGGGAAAAATATAGCAAATGGGACAGCGTATTGAAATACATTGCATTTGCATATAATACAACGGTACTGCAGCATATCTGCCAACAGCATCATTCCACACCTGCCGCGCAAATCAGGAAAAGGGGCTAGAATCATGAAAAGAAACAGGAACTAACATAAACTACCGCATACCGATGTGACAATCCAAACATGCAATATGTAGGCCATAAACAAGCGTAACCCAAAAAACTCATGCGGATGCAATAACGCAGCACCAGGATAGAAAACAATTAAGCATAACGAAACATTTATTGTTGATGCCAAGACCATAGACAAAACGGAATATGGAAGAGCCGCACTCTGTAAATAAGGAAAAACACACTGTAAACACAAAACATCCCAAACCCGGAACAACTCATCAGCACCACATTTGCCAAACACACGATGGACAAATGTTGGCAGACCATTGAAAGAAAGCGTTAAATAAAAGTTAAATATTAAAAAAATAAACACCAAGCGACTATTGTAAACGCATCCATCTGGGTGGGTTAACCATGTCCACATGATGTTGATTGAGATCGGAAAGAGTTGAGGTGAACTATCAGGGACCACCGACGGTTACCAGCAGAAACAGTTGAAATCTGGGGGTTAACCATGTCCACATGATGTTGATTGAGATCGGAAAGAGTTGAGGTGAACTATCAGGGACCACCGACGGTTACCAGCAGAAACAGTTGAAATCTACGGTTAAGATAAAGGCGGTTAAAAGTGTCAGAAACGAATACTGCAGAATAAAGTCACAGATTACATGCGGTTTTAATGCGTGCGTACACAATAAACCGACAGCAGGACAGAAAAGAACAGCAATCCTTTTCTACTCTGGATCTATAGCTTCAGGGTTCCACCAAATCAGAATGAAAGAATCGGATATAGAAAAAACAGCATTTGCCATTAATAATGGTAAATATGAATTAAAAACGCTCAAGCGATCTTCTAGAGAGCAATTGATGATGTTTTGCGAAATTTTATAGGGAAAATTTGCTATGTCGATATAGACGATGTAAAAGTTTTTGGTAGGAATTTAGAGAAACATTTAAAAAATTTGAACACCATCTTGAACACGCTTAACCAAGCAGGATTGAAAATTCAATTAGATAAGTCAGAATTCTTCAAGAAAGAAGTAGAACTTCTCGGTTTTGTTTGCTCTGACGGAATAAAACCTTATCAGAATAAAATCGACGTAATTTATAAATACCCCATTCCCAAAAACATGAAAGAACTTCGTGCTTTTCTGGGATTGATGGGCTATTATCGGCGATTTGTCAAAGATTTTGTTAAAATCGCAAAACCTTTGAAAACATTTTAAGAGGGAAGGGTTCTGACACATCAAAACAAAACAAATCAGCAAGAAGCAGAATGTTTCAATAAAATGAAGCAAATATTATCGTCAAATGATATTCTTATCTATTCCGATTTCAATAAACCATTCATTCTGACTACCGATGCTTCAGATTTTACTGTTGGAGCTGTGTTCTCCCAAGGTGAATTAGGCAAAGATAGACCTGTTCACTAAAGGAAAATAGGAGTAGAAGGAGAATAAGTTTGGAGAATTTTGCGTACATATTATTTTCCGAAGCTGCTCTCCAAAATCAAACATATTGTTTCAAATTGCAGCATATTTTGTTATTTTTTAGTATTACGGCTCTACGCCGTATTGTCCAATTGCAGCATATGTAATGAAAACAAATAAGTGTCTCCAACAAGAGACACCGATTCCAACATTCCAACATTCAAAATTGCACATATAGATAAAATGTTTTTGGAGAATCATTATTTCTTAACTTGTATAGACAAATTTTCATAATTCGCTCAAGTTAAGTTGATTGCTATTAAAATACCTCCCACCAAAGATACTTGTTACGGATGGCGAAAAATCATTTGGCACTCAGAATTTAACCAACTTTTGTAAAACCTTCAAATTCAAGTTTATTTTACAGTTACTGGCCGTAGTGAAATGAATGGAGTGATACAAAGGTTTCATTCAACCATAATCGAAATGTATCGTATCATGAAGTTCGAACAAATGCACCTACCCGTTCCTGACCTAATCCAAGCTTTAGTACATAAATATAATTCACCCATTCATTCCTCTATCAAATATACTCCCTACGAAGTGATCCTACCATCCACTCGTTCCACTCCATAATCTGCGAACAAGTCTACAAAAATTTCAAATAAAAACAAGCAAATGATCTTTTGGCCTACAGCAAGGGAATAAAGGAGAAAACAATTCCAACAGACAGAACAATTTTTGAAAAAAAAAAACGAATGCTAGATTAAAATACAAACCAAGATACAAGAAAATCAAAATCAAGCAGATTAATAAAAGTACCGTTATTACTGACAACTCTCGAAAAATCCATAAAAATGATTTGAAAATCCGATATGAAGAAAACTAATTACAAAAAAAAACATTTCCTCGTTACAGTCTGTTAGGTTTAGTATGTTCGATGAACGGCAAAAGGACAACCATAGACAGGGTAGACAACCAACCAATAGTAGGTATCGATTTAGGTCCAGCTAGGATCGACAGTTACAATTACATCTATCATTATAATATTACAGCATACAAAATTTTAACGGAATCGATAAGAATCGATTTAAAAAAAATAGAAACCAATCAGCTCATCATCATTATACAAAATCAGTTAGAACATTGAAATTCATTGTTTAGGAAACTTCTGTCCAATAAACGTTTCAAACGTTGGGACTCAGAAGGAATTGCTTGGATATATTTAGCAGGAATTTCCGAAGCTAACGACCTACGACTAAGCAATAACTTGCTAATCGACTTAGTTGATAATAATAATAAACAAATAAATCCATCAATACACGGATAACCATCAATACACGGATCAATATTAAAATAACAGATTTAGCTTCCAGTACATCCAAAGTAATGAAACAATTCCGATCAGAATCAGTTGAAATTTTTTCTATTAACATTTACATACGCCTGGAAAAAATCAACAGAGTGATAGTTATGCTGATTAAGACCCCGAACCTTGACCTCAGAATATTCAGAAATATGTGACTCCATCCTGTGTTGTATCACCAAGGGAAAGTTCATTTGGCTCACAACACATATATAGTCCACAAGAACAATAGTTACAGGGATGGCAATCTGATCCCCATACATTTTCCCGATTAGCTCCATAGAGTTGGACGTGTCTGAGTGTCTACCCAAGTAAGCATTTGTTGCCGTATCGCCGCTCACCAGCGTCGTCAGCAGTTCGGGTCAATGCATGAAATTGCCCCAATTATTCAAGTCGGTTCAATGTCTGCGGTTCAATGTAACAGAAATAAAGCAATTTGGCAATCGATCGTCTAACAACTTCCTTCCTACAAGAAAGAAAAGGTTAACTCGCGTAACACGAACAGCATTAGGAACCAATCACACGATCTAATGGGTATTCTTCTCGATTACATTCTTAAACATTACATACTCACTGTGCGATACTGTGCCATAGCTTCCTAGCACATACTCCATTTATCGATCTTACCATAACCTGCAAAATATAATGATGGTAAGTTAATGCAAGCAAATGATGATACTTCGAACGTACCAAGCAACTTACGCATCGGTATTTGCTTACTCCATATTACATATTACTTCCAAGCCAGTTGCAATGTTCTATTTTGCATCCTCAAAAGAACAAATGAAAATAGTGACAATCTGCGTAATAAAAGCTTCGACACAAAACGACTTGATTCTCATTTGGCACAACACAAACTCAAAACCACCCAAAAACACACCACAATGCTGAACGAATTTCCATACACATATCACAAGCACAACGATTGGTAATTGATTTTTCACATTCACTTCACTACAATGCACCAATTGGCTCAAATTGCTTATCCGATATAATATACCGGTGCAGCACTGTCGTCCAAAACCTGGCTCTAGCAAAATGGCTGCCTTTTTTTCTCTCTTCTATGAGCGTTTAGAAAAATACCCTGTTGAAAAAATCGCCCTTACAACCACTACTAAAGGAGTTTTCGATACAAATTAGCCTCAATAACACCGGAGTTGGCAGATTTTGTCAATAGGATGCACATGGCAGATAATTCAACCGAAGAGAAACCAACCAAGCGGCAGACAATCGTAAACGTCAAATGAAATAAGACGTTTTAACATACATCAAACTCGATTATTCAACGTTAACCCTTACGTAGGCAACAAAAAACTGGATATTTTTTCAACATGAAACTACAATAAGTTTTGATTCATTGCTTGTATTGACATGGAATTGTCAAATGTCACCCAACTTTTTATTTCTCAAGTTTTTGGAGCAAAAATAGTAATTGTAAACAAGCAATCAGTATTTTATTTGAACTTATTTTAAGATTTACCACGTAAGTTGTTGTGTTCCTTGTACAAAATTTAGACTTTATTTCGATTCCACACAGTTTCGTTCGATGGTTAACACGCGACTAACAGAGCGTCGTTTTTATTTCACGAGGTTTCACCACCAACATCCGAAATTGACTCTGACACTGACACAATTCATTCAGCAGAAACTTCAGATAATTACTCTATTCATTTCACAGAAAAACCCATTAATTATTATAGAAACCAAATAATTAAAAAAAATCCGTATCACTTTGCAATAATTCAGTTCATTCATCTACTAAATACACTCCTAACGAGATATTATTTAATCAATCTAATAGTTATCCCAACACTGAAGAACTTTTTCAAAAAGTAAAATAAAATCTCGAAAAAGCTAGACTTATCCAAATTAAAAGAAATGAATTTAGAGAAGATTCACCGGAACTGAAACAAAATGATGAAATATTTATAAAACCGAATATTAGGAAGAAACTAGATCCAAGAGCTGGACCAATAATAATACACAGCTCTAATAAACATACGTTCAAAAATATTAAAAACATAAAACGGCATAAATCTAAAATCAAGCGTCAAAAAAGTTAATCACGTAAAATATCATTTGAATAATTTCAGATGCAGACCATATTACTTTGCCTCTTGTACGTTACAAGTGTCTTAGGAGGAACCTTGCACGTACGAAACCTGAACGCAGACCCTATCTTACTGTTAGAAAAACAAGATTGTAAAATTCAAACAGGAAATCTTAAAATTGCTCATCCTATCAACATGTCTAATATTGAAAATAATGTTGATAAATTCGAAAAGATAGCTAACAAGATTAACAAAAAACTTCCAATAGCAAATCTTATAGCAAGCAAAAGTTAAGAGATGAGGAACAAACTAACCCAACTTAACCCAGTAAAACGATTTAAACGATGGGACACTATTGGCATAGCATGGATATGGCTAGCAGGTTCACCAGATGCTGAATATCTAAGAATCATCAATACAACCCTGAACGAACTCATAACGTACGCATAAACGACGTAATGAACTCTAAGATTGCGGAAACAACTCATACCATTAACGAGCTCATAGAAAAACATTCATTGAAAGAGAAAATTTTGCTACAAGAGATAGATGCCATCACTCTATTAGTTCACATGGATGCAACAAATCGTGTCTTAGGAGATATAGAAGATACGATACTTCGTACCCGCATTCAGCTAACGAGCAGTCACTAAATGAGATACTTGCTGTAGAAAAAGTAATCAACAACCAAAGCATCAGTACAGATTTCCCTGAACAAGCACTGAACTATGCAATACCAGAAATTGCAATGAAAGGTTAAACGCTATTCTACATACTAGAAGTCCCCAAAGTTGAAGGTAATTGCAAAATATTTCAAGTAGAGCCGTTATCAATCAACAATACAAAGATAATAAACATCCCGTCTTACATTATAAGAACCGGACAGCAACTTTACGAAACAATCAAATCTTTCGACATTATACAATTAGGTGAATACATAAAACCTTTCGAAGATGGCTGTCTTAGACCGATGATCATAGGACAAGAAAGCAATTGTGAAGCAATTGAAGATAAAAGTACGAGTGTCAGACTCATTGGTAACAGCAAGGTTTTAATTAACAAAGGAAATGATGTAATTATGAAATCAGATTGCGGACCGCCTGATAGAACACTTCGAGGCAATTTCATTCTCACATTTGATAATTGCACAGTGATCGTGGATAGTCATACAATCACATCGGAACAAGTAACTCACGACATTGTGGTCATACATTCACAACGGAACAAGTAACTCACGACATTAAAGAGTTACAAGGAGCCTTTCCCAATCTTAAGATGAAGTGGAACGTTATTCATCAGCCTGACATAACAAAGATCCATGACGAAACGATGAATAATAGAAAGCAATTAAACCTCATAGCATTGAAACAGTATTCTCATACAGTAGTGACATTTTCAATATTCGGAAGTATATTGATTGCAATTATAATTCTCACAATTGTAGTAATCGTATTTTGGAAGAAGAAAGCTTCTATGAGAATCGTTATACAAAAATCTACAAACGCAAAACGAAAACGTAAAGCAAAGAAAGTAGAGAATTTCGAGGATGAACTTCAGTCTGCCCCCGGAGGAATTATGTTACAAGCGTAGTCAACGTTGACTCTCATACGTTCGTTCGCTTCGATCAACGGAAACAAATTCTTCACTACGGAAGTTGGACGTCTCAACAAGTATCATCCGTGCGTCGGAATCCAGCCCCAATGGAACGATCGCGTTAGTCATCGGCCAACGGACAATCTTCTCCCCTACGGAAACAGATGCATTCCTGAGAGTACGATTCTCCTTCAACAGTTCAACGGAAGCCAACTCCCCTCTGCAGATTGGCGATCGTCCAGTAGCCCGTTCCCCACGATAAGAATGACTGGTTATAATTTGTCCCTTCGCGATAGGTATAAAAGAACAGGGAACATAGAGCTCAGTGCCTCATTTTCGTTTCTAGTTTTGTCATAGATAAGAAGCGGGACCGCGTGGTGCCATTTGTAATCAATAAAAATAATTTTTTTTGTGAACTTATAATATATATATATATATACGATCATTCCCTTTCGGATGTTAGGTGTTGCTTGAAGATTCTTCTTACGTGGTTGCAAGGTGTTCAAGTATTCCTGGCTCCAGGCACGCCAGAAATGTTCACGGAGCAGTTGTAGATGTTGCCATCTGGACAATCGGGATGCCTTAACATTCTCCAAGGACGGTTCTGCAAGAGCCAGTTAGAACGCAACATAACCACGCTAGCAAGAATCCGAACGAAGACACCGGCCACGAGCAGCCACGCCAGCAAGCAGACAGAAGATGACACCGGCCACGAGCAGCCACGCCAACCAGCAGACAGAAGATGACACCGGCCACGCGCAAACACGCCACCGTGGGAACTGCTTCGCGCACCTGACGATGCAGCAACTGGACATCGGCGCACGTGGAACTACATCGTGACCAACCGACCCACCAGAAACTATAAGTAGGGACAGATCAGGGCAGTCGCAGAGATAGTTACAGAGAAATAGTTACAATGAGATAGTTACAGTTTGGCAATTACAGTTTCAGTTACGATTAAACTTAGAATTAAGGAAGTCTAACTTTAGCGTTAGACTTGACGAAAAATAAAAAATCTTTTTTTTAGCCATTCGGCTAGACAAATGATTTAACTGGCGCCCGAATAGGGACCCTCAAGTCTTTCCTAATCGCCGTAAAAAAGTAGTGAAGTGAAACTGAAAGTGCTGTGCAGTTTAGTGACCACGTTAGAGTAGTGTCACAAGTGCTTAGTGAACAGTTTTATTGAACACTGTGGGCAGCCGTGTGAATTGGTGCCAGAGTAGCCGATAGCTGCTAGCAACACGCTACCGGAGGAAAAGGATCAACCCGTCACACCGAGAAGGAAGACATCACTTGAGGGCAACCTACAAAACCCACAAAATCAACCCCGTAAGTGGAGGTGAAGAAATCAACCCCGTTAGAGGAGGTGAAGACATCAACCTCGTAAGAGGAGGTGAAGTATGCATCGGTTAATGTAAGTACAACTCAATAAATTACATTATAACCTTTATTATATAGAAGTGTTCCTCGAAATATTTACGTGAACGTGAAATAAGAACGTGAAAAAGTTTAGTGGACAGCGAAAAAAATCTATTGTCCTTGAGGGAGATCCGAGCGAACTTAACAGTTGGGTAAATGATGTGGACAGTTTGATAAGATTATACCAAACTGGCAGCCACCATACCATAGAACAACAGAATAAATTCCACATGATCTGCAAATATATACGCAGAAAAATTAGAGGCGAGGCAAACGATTCCCTTGTCGCTTCTAATGTAGGCATCAACTGGAATCACATTAGAAAAACACTAATAACATTTTATGGTGTAAAGAGAGATTTGGAAACACTGGACTTCCAATTAATGAGTGTCCAACAAAAGCATAGATCACTCGACCAATATTATGATGAAGTAAAAAGACTTCTATCTCTGATTGCTAACCAAATTAAAACTGATGAAAGGTTTTCTCATCCAGAAGCCTGTAGAGCTCTGATAGAAACCTATAATAAGAAAGCGATTGATGCTTTTATAAGAGGTTTAGACGGAGACGTTTATAGATCAGGAATTACGAACCTACATCATTGGCAGCAGCATACAGCTACTGCATATCTTTCCAAAATGTAGAGTGTAGGAAAATGTTAACAAGACCGCGCATTAACATACCACCTACAGCCCCAAGGAATCTTATTCCTCTGCCACCAGCGTTAACAAATAGAATGCCACAGAGACCACCGCTACCACAACCATACAGGAACTTTAATTTAGCTAAACCAGGGAATTATCACCAACGACCATTCAATAATAGGTCCCACGCATTCCCACAATATAATAGTTTCCCGCGTCAACCACCACCAGAACCGATTGATCGATCGATAAGATCAAGACAAGTGAATTATGGAAACAGGCCGAGTTTCTCAGTAAATAATAGACCCCAAAAACGACCGAGAGTAAATAATCTACAAACACACAATCAGGTACAACCACTCCACATCATAGAAATACAAGACGAAAGTAATTTTGATGCCACCGAAACAGCCGAGTTACATTTTTTAGACTAGCGTCTAAGTTGCCTTATTTCTTATATTACGGTAACAAAGCAGAACCGATAAAAATTTTGGTTGACACAGGGTCAAATAAGAATTTTATTCACCCTAAACATGCAAAAATTTCGCACGATGTTGAAACCCCATTCCACATACACTCTGTAGGAGGAGATGTTAAAATAGAAAAATACTCTCAAGCACGATTATTTAAACCATACTCCGATGTTATGCTGAAATTTTTTCATCTCGAAAGTCTGAAAACATTCGATGCTATCATAGGATATGATTCACTGAAAGATATAAAAGCAGTAGTAGACCCAGTTCAACAAATACTAATTATCGACAAAACACACAAAATTCCTTTGCTGGAATATCGACTACAAGAAGTAAATAAGCTAACCATCCGCGACGACCATCTAAAATCAGAAGACAGAGGCAAACTAAATGAAGTTTTAGCGCAATTCCAAGATCTTTTTCAACCGCCTGATAAAAAATTACCCTACACGTCACAAGTAAAGGCCACAATCAGAACGAAAGACGACGCACCAGTCTATAGTAAAACTTACCCTTTACCCACAAGCACTAAAAGGAGAATTCAACTACCAAATTCAGAAGCTACTCAATGATGGAATTATCAGACCATCAAAATCGCCATATAACGCTCCAGTCTGGATTGTTCCTAAAAAAATGGATGCAACCAAGGAGAAAAAATATAGATTAGTCGTAGACTATCGAAATCTGAATTCTAAAACAATTAGCGATCGATACCCCATTCCAGATCCTGAAACAGTTTTAGCAAACTTAGGCTCAAACAAATTTTTCACGACCATAGATCTAGCTTCAGGATTCCATCAAGTTTCCATGTCCGAAAAAGACATAGAGAAAACAGCTTTCTCTATCAACAATGGTAAATACGAATTTGTACTGCATGCCATTTGGTCTTAAAAACGCGCCTTCAATTTTTCAACGCGAAATGGACGATACTTTGAGAGAACACATTGGAAAAATCTGTCATGTATATATTGACGACATTATTATTTTTGGAAAAACCATCGAAGAAAATTTGGAAAATTTGAAAACTATTCTACAAACACTAAGAGCAGTCAATTTTAAAACTCAACCAGATAAATCCGAATTTTTAAAACAGTCTGTAGAATTTCTTGGATTTATTGTATCCAAAGATGGACTCAAACCAAACGAAAAAAAGGTTGAAGCAATTACAAAATTCCCTGAACCAACAAATCTTAAAGAGCTAAGATCATTCTTAGGCCTCTCAGGTTATTACCGACGGTTTATTAAGAATTATGCACACTTAGTTAAAACCATGACGGGATTTTTAAGAGGGGAGGATGGCCATCGCCAAATCCTTAAAAATCAATCGAAAAATTTTCCTATTAAATTTGATCAAGATGCAAAAACCGCATTCGAAACACTTAAAGACATACTATCATCTCAAGATGTATTAGCCTTTCCAGATTTCCAGAAGCCATTTCTGTTAACAACGGACGCATCGGATAAAGCAATCGGCGCAGTACTGTCACAACAGTTTCACGATGGAGATCGTCCTATAACATTTATCTCTCGAACTCTTTCCAGAACCGAAGAGAATTATGCTACAAATGAGAAGGAAATGCTAGCCATTGTATGGGCTCTCCAGTCTTTAAGAAATTTTATATATGGAGCAAGTATAGTAATTCTAACAGTCCACCAACCACTGACGTACGCAATGTCCCCAACAAATAATAACGCTAAACTAAAACGATGGAAAGCTTTCATAGAAGAACATAATTACGAACTACGTTACAAGCCTGGAAAAACTAACGTTGTAGCGGATGCGCTATCAAGAATCCAAATTAACTCACTAACACCAACTCAACATTCCGCTGAGGATGATGACAGTGGATATATATTGTCAACTGAAGCCCCCATTAATGTTTACCGTAATCAACTAATTTTTAAAACATCTAACAACACATCATATGAACTAATCACACCATTTCATAAATTCACAAGTCATATCTTTTACGAACCAGAATTTACTATCCAATGTTTAACAGATAGACTAAAAAGATTTCTTAACCCTCACATAATTAACGGAATACTAACCGACGAATTAACAATGGGACGTATTAAAGAAGTGTTTAAAAATTTATTCAATCCGAAAATAATGAGATGGAGATTTTCTCAAGTACAAGTAGAAGACATAACTGACGAAGAAAGACAATTAGAAGAAATAAAAAATATCCACAATTTTGCTCATAGAAATTCGAAAGAAAATTCATTGCAGTTCATCAAAAGGTTTTATTTTCCCGCGATGAGAAAAACGATAGACTGATATGTTAAAAATTGCGAGATTTGCAAAATGGAAAAATATGATAGAAAACCCCAAGAGTTTATTCCAATTAAAACTCCAATTCCAAGGTATCCAGGTGAAATTGTTCACATTGACATATTTGCTTACCATTCAAATTTACTATATCTCTCATCAATCGACAAATTTTCGAAATTCTTAAAAATGAGATACATCAGATCAAAATCTATGGCAGATATAAAAGAAGTATTGCAAGACCTCTTGTTCAATTGGAACCTGCCTAAGCAAATAGTAATTGACAATGAATGTACGTTTGTTTCAAACATTGTAGAGCAAATGATATCAAATCTAGGTATAACAACTTTCAAGACTCCCGTAAATCGATCGGAAACAAATGGTCAAATTGAAAGATGCCATTCAACAATTAGTGAAATAAGTGGATGTATAAAGGCATTGAATCCAGACATTACTGATAAATATCTTATACAACAAGCGATTTATAAATATAATAATACTATACATTCGTTTACTAAAGAAACACCGAGAAAAGTATATCTAGGAGAAGAAATGTCGTTTAGACACAGAACTCTCATAACAGACAAACTGAATGAGAAGATAATTAAACTTTACGAGGAAAAAGAAAAGAAATATGAAAAGAAAAACTATGAAGATTACGTACCGAATGAATACGCATATGAAAAAAGAAAAACAAATAACAAACGCGACAGTCGTTTTAATATGGTAAAAATTAAAGAAAATCAACCCACCTATGTAATCGGCAATCATAACAGAAAAATTCATAAAGTAAATTTACGCAAACCTATCAATTAATTTCGAACCATTCTTATCGTTTCAGTCTTTTCCTTATTTCTATCTCAACGATAGAGTCTAGTAGAATCAAGATACACGACGTATCAAATAATTCGATAGTTATTATGCCATTAGGAAAAGCTAAGAATAGAGTAGGCTATATTAGAACGGTACATCCGATCAATCTAGAAGAGCTCAACGATTTGATTTTGAATGTAACACATACCGAGAAAAACAACATAAATAATGAACTACTGAACGAAATAATCAATATTAAAACTATCAAGTTAAAGGAAACAACAGCAAAAATTAGGAGAACTACAAAGAGATATAAGAGATGGGATACGATTGGTCAAATATGGAAATGGATAGCATGCAGCCCAGACGCAGACGGCTTCCGAATCATCAACAGCACCATGAACGGATTAATTAATCAAAATAACACACAAGTAATGATCAATGATGGAATGAATAGCCGATTAGAAGAAGTAATCCACGTCGTAAACAATGCGATGAAAGCGCAAGATAAGAGTTACAAAGTACACCAAGCAGAAATCAACCAATTGATAAAGATGTCGAATATAAACTCTCTACAAGATCAAATAGAAACAAAAGAGGAAGCTATGTTAACAGCGAAACAAGGTATACCCAGTAGTAAACTACTTTCTATGGAAGATCTAAGCAGCATAGATACATTTCTAGCCCAGAACGGCATGCATTACGCAACAGCAGAAGAAATACTTCTACATGCATCAGCGCAGATGGCAATGAATAAAACACATGTGGTGTACATCTTAAAATTTCCAAGATATGCCATACAAACATACGAGTATGAATTTATCGACTATCGAGTTATTAACAATGGAAAAAGGATATTGCTAAAGGAAAATTACGTCCTACGAAACGAAACACATGTATTAGAAACAAAACAGCCATGCGAGCAAAAGGAAACATTTTATTCATGTGAAACTACACACCTACAGCAGCCGACAAGATGCATAACCGACCTTGTTCAAGGTAACGATTCCGAATGCCCTTTTGAGAGAGTTTACACAAACGCTATCATAAAACGTATAGGCGACAATAGAATCTTCATCAATGATGCAACGGCAAGAATATCTTCACATTGCAATCCTCTAAATCAGCTCATCAACGGTTCATACATAATACAATTCGAAGATTGTACTGTACTTATTAACGGAGAACTCTTTTCGAACACAGAAGTAACCATAAATCCTACATCGCATAGATCTACCCTCGGCTTGTCCATTAGAGAATTATTTGTTAGAAATAAACCAACTATCGAATACGTCAGCAATCTTACCTTAGCACATCGAGCAGCTTTAGAAAACATTAAGCTGGAAACCTATTCGTTCCAATGGAAACTCAACTTGTTCGGATCAACAAGTGAGATAACGCTTGTTATTATGTCGGGAACAGCTACGTTTTTCTGTATTTTCAGAAATCGTCAAACAGGCGTGACATTCGAAATCCCATCAGCGCCTTTAGCGACGAACAACTTCCCACCACCGTCAGCAGTTTTCATCAGTACTCCCGCAACATTCGAAACCATTCAGAAGACTTTGAGTACAAAGTAATCAAGAGGGGAGGAGTTAGAACGCAACATAACCACGCTAGCAAGAAACCGAAAGAAGACACCGGTCACGACCAGCCACGCCAGCAAGCAGACAGAAGATGACACCGGCCACGAGCAGCCACGCCAACCAGCAGACAGAAGATGACACCGGCCACGCGCAAACACGCCACCGTGGGAACTGCTTCGCGCACCTGACGATGCAGCAACTGGACATCGGCGCACGTGGAACTACATCGTGACCAACCGACCCACCAGAAACTATAAGTAGGGACAGATCAGGGCAGTCGCAGAGATAGTTACAGTTTTTCAGTTACTATTAAACTTAGAATTAAGGAAGTCTAACTTTAGCGTTAGACTCGACGATAAATAAAAAATCTTTTTTTTAGCCATTCGGCTAGAGAAATGATTTAACTTTACTTTCAACACTACCAAAGTGCCGCGTTCGGTTGATTTTGGGCTATATCCCCTCTTGGTCGACCATTCCCAAGCCAATGCGTTGCGCCACATGCCTTAAAATAGGCCACACACAAAAATGGTGTAGAGGTGAACGCACCTGTGCCACCTGCAATCTACCTGTGCATGAGCATGAATGCACGCAAACAAAATGCGTATCATGTGGAGACAATCACAACACTTTAAGCAAAAGCTGCCCCATATACTAAGATGAAACAGAAATACAGAAAATGAAAATGGTAAACAGGCTCACGTATAGTGAAGCAAGAGCCATCAGACGTAGACAGTGCCCTATGCCCCCAAAAAAATTTACGACTACGGAAAAAACATACGCTCATACGGCAAAAAATAACACTACAAACAACGAAATGGACAGACAGACAAAAACACAAAACCAAAAAAATACCCACACAGAAAATAACACAATAACACAGATCGAAACAACCTTACAGACAGTCTCACAAACAGAACAACCTACAACATCCAAAACAAAGTAAACCCCAAAAACAAGTCAAAAAAATTAGTAATCAAAAGACAAAACGATACTACAATACCACTAAGACCACTTTCTGCTGAAGAAAGGGTCAATCTTTTCCCTAAAAAAGTAGAAGAACACCAAACATCAAATTGAAAAAAACACGACAACCAACACATTCAAATTCAAAATTTAAACAAGAACAACAAAAATAGCTAGATCACACAATGTTACTCCGGCTTTTAGAAGTCCTCAGAGTCATGCAAGTAAATATTCAAGGTCTGACAAACAATGACGAACTAAAAAAAATAGTAGTAGACAAAACCATAGACGTTATGTGCATTCAAGAAACATGGCTCACTGAAAACAACGCAAGAGACATAAAATTCCCTAATTATTACCACATCTATCAAACCAGAGACGATGGGTACGGATGAAGCAGTATACTAATACAAAAGAAATTCAAATTGAGCCTCTGCACATACACCACACCAGCAACTGTATACAAACAGTCGGTGTTAAAATTAAAAACACAAACACAGTCATCATATCTACCTACGTCAAACCAACAACGGCAAAAACAATCTACAGCATAACCTTTAAAAAAAATACTTGATGTAGCAAACAGATACAGGAAGACAATCATAACAGGCGATTTTAATGCCCATCACAAATCATGGGGCAATCATTATACGGATACCTAGACACTAGACGAAATTAATAATTCAGATATGACTCTAATTAATGATAAAGAGATAACATTTGTAAGTAGCGAACCAAACAAAAGGGACACTGCGATAGACCTTACTATGGTATAACCAGAGCTAGTACAAGTGACTAACAGAACAGTTACAGATATACACATTGGCAACGGTAGGCATAAAATAATTCTAATATGCACGCAAGGACCTAACATTCCCACTAAAAGCAAAATTATTAACAAAGTGGTAGTAGAAAAACAAATAAGACAACTCAAATGCACAGATCAGACTGATGTTGCCGACCTTACTAAAGAAATACAAAAAATAGTTAATAACAATACTAAAACCTGCAATCATACACCTAAATCATGGTGGACAGAGATCTGCTTTTTGCATTTGCATTTTGCATCTGCATGGGAGAAGAAAAATCAGGCCAGGAAAAACTATAATATAAACAAAACCCTGGACAATCATATCAGTTTTAAGAGGGATTTGGCAAAATTCAAATTTCTAAAAAAAAACAGAAAAACGTAAAAACTTTGAAAAATGGCTGGATAAAGTAAATGCTGACACTTCCACCACAGAACTATGGAAAATAATCAACAAATGCCACGGAAACAGGGGCAACAAACAAAATACTAATTATATCAACTCAAACCCTGATAATGCCAAATAATTTTAAAAAATAGCTTTCCTAATTTTACAACTAAAATAAATTGTGTAACATTAGTATATAACAGCGAATTGGAGCTTTTAAATCTGAATTTATGGCATACAATTTTGAAATCTAAAAAGAATACCGCACCAGGTGTTGATGGACTACCATATGCAACATTAAGAACTTTAAACGACAAAATAGCTACAAAAATATTTGAGGAAGTTAATAATATGTATAGAATAGGAAAAGTACCAAATAGGCTCAAAAGAATCAAAATAATTGCAATAGGAAAAATCGGCAAAGATTTGAATGACGTAAATAATTTTAGACCAATAGCACTGCTCTTAACAATACTTAAAGTGGCCAACACAGCAATATTAGCAAACATTACGAACCACTTGGAGAAACACCTACTCCTGCCCGAGACCAGTTTCGGGTTTCGAAAAAACAAGTCAACCATGGATATGATGGTACTTCTGATTAATATGATCACCAAAAATAACAGGAAAAAAAATACACTGGAGTAATTTTTATTGACGTAAAAAATGCCTACAACAGTGTAGTTCCAAACAAGCTAACAAAAACAATGCAATCAATGATGATACCCCAAGAGGATATTGCTTGGATTAGCAGTTTTATCACAAATAGGAGCTTAGAACTATCTGTTGACGACAAACAAATCAAAAGAAGGGTATCGAATGGTATCCCCCAGGGTGATGTCCTTTCACCGACCATTTTCAACATTTATACCAGTGGTTGTCATGAAATCAATAGAGATAAAATCACGGTGCTTCAATACGCGGACGATTTTGCAATTATAGAAACGGGGATAACACCAAAAGCAGTCGAAATATCCCTTCAAAGAACCTCAAATTGGCTAACACAAACACTTAGAAAACTAAATCTAGAAATTAACACTCAAAAATGCAAAATCATGACCTTTCCCAATGACAAGTTCCACGTAAATGTGCAAATATCAGGGGAAAGAGTGGAAAAAACCAAAGAACATAGGTTCTTGGGTATCACCATAGATAGTAAATTAAAGTTTCACCAACATCTAGATAAACAAAAAACAAAGGCACATAAAAGACTTAACGCAATCAAGACAATATGCAATTTCAGAAATCATATTGACCCTGAAAAGGCTATACAAGTTCACACAGCATTAATCAGAGGAAGCCATCGATACACTTCTAAACCAGTCTCTGAGAAGAGTGGCAGGGTGGACTAGGACTACCCCCATTAATTCCTTACATGCAATTGCTGCTGAAGTTCCTTTCCCAATAAGAAGTAGATATATAGTCGCTAAGCAACTAGCCAAAATCACAGTGCAACCCTCAAGGAACGCTCAAATTTTAGCCCAAGTACCTGATCAAAGCAACAACCAAAGAAGCTCGGCAATAGAAAAAATATATAAGGAAAACGTAGATATTTTCAAGAAAATAACTGAGATAAGTTTTTACAATCTAAACAACAACTATCATTACATTGACATAAGGACAAACGTTCCAGGTTTGACTGTCAGCAAAGAAAACTGCAACCCCATAATAGCTAAACAGCTAAGCATAGAAATTTTTAAAAATAACGATTCAAAACTTAAAATATTCACAGATGGTAGCAAAACCATCAACGGCTGTGGAATAGGAATATACATCATACAAGAAAATGAAGATGAACGGAAACTATCCTAGACAATTAGATTAGACAATGAAGTATCCATATGCACAATAGAGCTATACGCCATCAAAAAAGCACTAGAATATGCGGCTCTAGAAAGAATTAAAAAAACCAACAATTTTCACAGACAGCAAATCGGCCTGCATAATACCAGAACAAGCCAGAAAAGAAAAAATCATAGATGATTTTATCAGTGGTATTATAAACAATTGTGAATATTTTGAGGCCAGAATACAATGGATCCCCAGTCATGTAAATATCGAGGGCAACGAGATAGCACATAAGTACCAGATAGTAGATAGGAGATAAGTACCAGTAAGTAGCAGATATAACGAGATAGCAAAAGAAGGTACCAGAAGCTCTCTTAAAATCAATAATATGATACGCTTAAAAGATGCGATAGGAATGCTACAAGAGAAAACCAAAGAGGAAACAGACAGATGATACACAGAAATGTGTAACTTGAAAGGGAAAAAATACGAAAAATATCAGAGCTAAATAAAAAAGAAAATGTGGCATCATAAAAGCAATCTAACACCAAAAGAGATAAAACTCATCAAAAGGCTAATTTCGGGAAATGACTATAGTAAATACTGGCTGAACAAATTTAAAATAGTAGACGATGGTCTATACAGAATCTGCAATTGCCCAGACACAGAAAGTCACATAATTTTGCACTGTAAAAGGTACGAGACAGAAAGAAGAAGAGACAAACTACCATCAGAAAAAGGTTTCATAAACATTTGGAAATCCAAACAAATATCAGGAATCCAAAGAGTGTTAAAATTCATACAAAAGAACAAAATAACATTCTAAACAAAATCATAGGCAAAAAATCAAAAATCTCATACAAAACCAACATAGAATAGAAAAAGCAGATATAAACAAACCGTCAATCAATCAATAATCAAACAGTTGAAATGTCAGAACAAATCCATACAACAAGAAACAAGACTGTGCAAAGCAAGTCAGAAATAATTCGGAATATACACAAAAAGGGACATATGGCCATAGTAGCTGGTCCACATAGCTAGAGGTTTTGTGCAAACAAATTCACGACGTAGCGCAGGAAGGCCCAGGAAGATGGATTCCAGTGCCGGACCGTGAAATACCTCACCAAAAGAAGAAGAAAAAGAAGACACAAAACGACTTGATTCTCATGTGGCACAACACAAACTCAAAACCACCCAAAAACACACCACAATGCTGAACGAATTTCCATACACATATCACAAGCACAACGATTGGTAATTTATTTTTCACATTCACTTCACTACAATACAACCAATTTGCTCAAATTGCTTATCCGATATAATATACCGGTGC
Source organism: Anopheles maculipalpis (assembly GCF_943734695.1). Classification (NCBI taxonomy): domain Eukaryota; kingdom Metazoa; phylum Arthropoda; class Insecta; order Diptera; family Culicidae; genus Anopheles; species Anopheles maculipalpis. The sequence continues at coordinate 18,243,835 of NC_064870.1, read as the reverse complement.
AGCACTGTCGTCCAAAACCTGGCTCTAGCAAAATGGCTGCCTTTTGTTCTCTCTTCTATGAGCGTTTAGAAAAATACCCTGTTGAAAAAATCGCCCTTACAACCACTACTAAAGGAGTTTTCGATACAAATTAGCCTCAATAACATCTGAGTTGGCAGATTTTGTCAATAGGATGCACATGGCCGATAATTCAACCGAAAAGAAACCAACCAAGCGGCAGACAATCGTAAACGTCAAATGAAATAAGACGTTTTAAAATACATCAAACTCGATTATTCAAGGTTAACCCTTAAGTAGGCAGCAAAACGCTCGTGTATTTTTTCAACATAAAATTACAATAAGTTTTGATTCATTGCTTGTATCGATATGGAATTTTCAAAAGTCACCCAACTGTTTAATTTCCAAGTTTTTGGAGCAAAGATTGTAATTGTCAACAGCAGTTAGTTTTTTATTTGGATTTATTTTAAAATTTACCACGTAAGTTATCTACTAGCATGCCCGGTTATTCCACACATTTCTTTTATGGAATGACTTTTCTCTTCTTCTACTTCACGCATTATGCTTGTTTTCGAATCAAATTCAATGAATTCAAATGGATCGTCAGTTCTATCATAACATAAAAAACAGAATGAGTAACGAACGCGTTCGGGCACAACGGTCAGACAGAAACATGACGAAGAGCAATTCGTCAAAAGCGGCTGGTGTCATTGCTCGGTGGCATGCCACTAGTTGCAAGGGAAATGTATGAAATGAAAACAGGGATCGTGTTCATCGATCTAGCAAAATCATACAATAATGTCAAAACAAAAACCCTGATTGGAAAAATGATAGAATCAAATGTCCCATCAGAAATTACAAATTGGACAAATGCTTTCCTAAAAAACAGAACCACAACATTAGAATGCAACAACACAATCCTCAAAAAACTTATCACAGACGGACTACCACAAGGTGACGTCATGTCCCCAGCCCTTTTCAATATATATACCAAAGTCATACACTACCAAATTAACAACCACAACACAACTTAGGTTAGTAAAATGTTGCAACCATTCGACGAGGCACCTTCGGCTTGCTCTTTTTTACGACGGAACACTTGAAGGTCGCTCATGTCGCTCATGGGTAAACCCGTCTCTGATTGTGAATTTTTATGTGTGCTGGCTGTTGCATCTGAATATTTGTGGTTAGCACTAGTTGAAGACACGAAAAATTCAGAACATATTGGTCATACATCATACATATTGGTCATATGTAACTGTTGAATAAAAAATAAACATATTTAATTCGTAAGGAACGGCCGGATCGCGTTGCTAAATATACATTCTATGTTATTTTATTATTTTCCAACATAATCTACAATTTAGTTTTTATCGGTAAAAATGTTCGACAAACACTTCCTAAGCCGTTTTTCTCCATTGAGCAACCACAAAGGACCGTAAAGTACCATGTGCTGCTTAAGAAACCTTACAGCTCCATTAAGTACCATGCTTCGTTTATAAACAAGCCTCATAGTTCCATCGAATTCTAGGTGCAAGTAGAAAAGCTTCATAGTTCCATCGGGTTCCACGCTTTTTTTTAACAAGCTTCAAAGTTCAGTTCGATTTTTCCGTAGTTCGATTTTTCCTGAAGCAGCCTACAAACAGCTAGAGGGCTCGAATCGAAGATGTGAACACATATAAATATTTAGGTACAATAATAGACAATAAAAAGCATATAGAACACATTAAAATCAATGCAAGCAAAAGACTAAACGTACTCAAAATACGATGCGCCAGAAAAAATAACACATATCCTCCATAAGCCCTTACCATCTACAGAGCAAACATTAGAGAAGTATCGTAGAAGCTGGAAGCTCGTTTATAAACAACAGCAATAAAAAAAATCGCAACACACTAAACCCAAACATAAACCAAGCTCTTAGAAAAGCTACAGGATGCACAAAAACATCCCCGATTAACACTCTACATGCACTGGATGCAGAAATACCCTTCGCAATTAGAAATAATTTCATAACAAAGAAAGAACTGGCCAAAAGTATAATATTCTCCAAACCAATTAGAAGCCAACTAGAAAAATACCACAGAATCAACTACAAAAAAAGAAAAAAAAATCTCAAGAAAAAATCTTTGAAAAACACTATGAAAAATACTCCAATCCATATATAACCATTAACAATAACATAAATAACACTATCCAAATAGACACATCACTAGCCAAACAAAAAGAAAAAAAAGTCAAATATTATCAAAGAAACAATGAAACAGATAACTCTAGATAAAATCAAAAACAACAACAGAAACAAACACATAAAAAATGATAAAGCTGGTATAGGCATATGCATTACTACAACAAACAATCACTACTACTACGACTACAACATAAAAAACTATTCATCTATAACAACCACAGAAATAATAGCTATAGATGAACGCTGAAACGGGAAGAAAAAATGAAACTAGATCACCCAATAATATACACCGGGTGTCTGTGTACCACATGCAATATACTAAAAAACGAACAAAAAAACACACAAATAGAAGAAATAATTTAAATAATTTAATAATAGTATGCCCGGGATAAGCCAAAGAATAAGGAGGAAATGCCTTATCAATATAATTGTACTTTTTTTTTTCAACACAAGTGGTGTTGACAATACGGCACTGGACCGTCATATTCAATTGTAAATAAATAAAAAATAATAGAAGAAATCATTTACAATATCCAAAAAATAAACGGATCAAAGCTAAAAGCAAGTATAATCTGTATACCATCTCACATTGGAATAAAAAGCAACGACATTGCAGATGACCTAGCAAAAAAAGTAACCATATCACAAAATAAGATAAACAACAAATACAGGTATACAGATCTGTTAAAAATATTCCAAAATGAAATGAAAGAACAAACTATAGAATGGGACACCACGTCCACAAGAAAAAGGAAAAAAAGGAAAAAAAAGGAAAAGGAAAGAAAGGAAATTACAGTATCACACGCGAAAGGAGATAAAGTTTTGTATAGGAATCATCATGAGGATTTGGTAAGATGGATTCCAGCCTTAGTATTGGAAAAAATAAGTAGCAATAGATACTTGATAAATGTTCACGGAAATGTGTGAATAGTACACACAAATCAAATTAGAACATCCGATCTATCGGATGAATTTCATCCCATAGTATCCAAAGTCAGTACACCGGTAGGAAAAGACAAAACCACAGTAAAGGTGACAGACAAACAAAAGGTTAGTTCGAAACGAAAACGAAGTGAATCCAAATCTCCTAAAATAAGAATATCCAAAAGAATACGAGACAGAATAAGGAAAAACTAAATTTAGTAGCTTGTGAACGTAATTGACATTGTTTGTTAGAGTATCTAAAGTCTCATTTAAAGCTGGGAGAAGTGCTATGTATTGAAAATAGTGATTAGTTACGCATACTAACCATAGTTGATAAGATAAGCGATTTCACTAACAACCCTATCGAAAATCTTGAATAAAAGGAGCCTCAGCCTCCACGGAGATCATTCCGAATCGTGACGGCAATAAAGAAAGATCTCCAGAATACCACAACCACCAGGGCTCTGGCCACGTCGGGTCCGTTACCGGCGAAACACGAAATAAAGATACGTTATACAAACATAACAACCTTATGATGTGGTAGAAATACCCAGCGATCAAACTTGCGTGGTTAAAAATGGAAAGAAAGCTGGAAAAAGTACACAACAATCGGTTGAAAAAGTTTGAAAAGTAAAGTTTTAAGAAAGTATCTAGATTAAGTTAGTTCGTAAGTAATTATTACGAATGATAGATTTAGGGAGAGACGAAAAAAAGTAATAATCGAATAAGCTAGCACTAAGATGAACTATCACTATCTCAACGGTACTACATAACGCTATGCACTGTCACTAGAATTATTGCGGCACACGACAGCAGGGTTGAATTGAAGAATCGAATTTGAAGGATGATATGGAGACAGGAGGAATCGTAGTTGGTTGTGGCTTCAGTCATGTCTCATTTCGATGCGTTGGTTGAAACGACTGCCAGATTGATATGGTAACAGCGGGTGGGTTAACCATGTCCACATGATGTTGATTGAGATCGGAAAGAGTTGAGGTGAACTATCAGGGACCACCGACGGTTACCAGCAGAAACAGTTGAAATCTACGGTTAAGATAAAGGCTTTTAAAAGCGACAGAAACGAATACTGCAGAATGAAGTCACAGAGTACATGCGGTTTTACTGCGTGTGTACACAATAATAAGCCGACAGCAGGACAGAAAAGAACAGCCATCCTTTTCTACTCTGGATCTATAGCTTCAGGGTTCCACCAAATCAGAATGAAAGAATCGGACATAGAAAAAACTGCATTTGCCATTAATAATGGTAAATATGAATTAAAAACGCTCAAGCAATCTTCTAAAGAGCAATTGATGATGTTTTGCGAAATTTTATAGGGAAAATTTGCTATGTCAATATAGACGATGTAAAAGTTTTTGGTAGGAATTTAGAGAAACATTTTAAAAATTTGAACACCATCTTGAACACGCTTAACCAAGCAGGATTGAAAATTCAATTAGATAAGTCAGAATTCTTCAAGAAAGAAGTAGAATTTCTTGGTTTTGTTTGCTCTGACGTAATAAAACCTTATCAGAATAAAATCGGAGTAATTTATAAATACTCCATTCCCAAAAACATGAAAAAACTTCGTGCTTTTCTGGGATTGATGGGCTATTATCGGCGATTTGTCAAAGATTTTGTTAAAATCGCAAAACCTTTGAAAACATTTTAAGAGGGAAGTTTCTGACACATCAAAACAAAACAAATCATTAAATCAGCAAGAAGCAGAATGTTTCAATAAAATGAAGCAAATATTATCGTCAAATGATATTCTTATCTATTCCGATTTCAATAAACCATTCATTCTGACTACCGATGCTTCAGATTTTGCTGTTGGAGCTGTGTTCTCCCAAGGTGAATTAGGCAAAGATAGACCTGTTCACTAAAAGAAAACAGGAGTAGAAGGAAAATAAGTTTGGAGAATTTTGCGTACATATTGTTTTCCGAAGCTGCAAAATCAAACATATTGTTTCAAATTGCAGCATATTTTGTTATTTTTTAGTATTACGGCTCTACGCCGTATTGTCCAATTGCAGCATATGTAATGAAAACAAATAAGTGTCTCCAACAAGAGACACCGATTCCAACATTCCAACATTCAAAATTGCACATATAGATAAAATGTTTTTGAAGAATCATTATTTCTTAACTTGTTAAACAAATTTTCATAATTCGCTTAAGTTAAGTTGATTGCTATTAAAATACCTCCCACCAAAGATACTAGTTACGGATGGCGAAAAATCATTTGGCACTCAGAATTTAACCAACTTTTGTTAAAACTTCAAATTCAAGTTTATTTTACAGCTACTGGCCGTAGTGAAATGAACGGAGTGATACAAAGGTTTCATTCAACCATAATCGAAATGTATCGTATCACGAAGTTCGAACAAATGCACCTACCCGTTCCTGACCTAATCTAAGCTTTAGTACTTAAATATAATTCACCCATTCATTCCTCTATCAAATATACTCCGTACGAAGTGATCCTACCATCCACTCGTTCCTCCATAATATGCGAACAAGTCTACAAAAGTTTTAAATCAAAACAAGCAAATGATCTTTTGGCCTACAGCAAGGGAATAAAGGAGAAAACAATTATAACAAACAGAAAAAAATTTGAAAAAAAAACGAGAGCTAGATTAAAATACTAACCAAGATACAAGAAAATCAAAATCAAGCAGATTTATAGAAGTACCGTAATTACTGACAACTCTCGAAAAATCCATAAAAATGATTTGAAAATCCGATAAAAATACTATGAAGAAAACTGGAAGCGCGAACCGAGGTGGTGACGTTAACCAATCCGTCATCGAAAAGTTGGGATCATTGGCTACAACACTGTCCGTACAAGGACGGGAATATTCGGTGTGCTTCATCGTAGTTCCTGAAAAAACGATATGGTCGAATGAAATCCTTGGCCGTGATTTTTAGAGAATGAATAATATTGTAAACATTCGTATGATAGAAGAAAATCCAAAACACCTAGAGCAAAAATGTACGGATTTATTAAGACAAGGACTTCGGTGAACTAGTTGACAATGTTGAAGAGGTATTAGTAACGGATGAGGAAATTGATTTAGATGTCAGAAACACAGAGATAACGAGAAATGAAAAGAAAACCGTTAAAACGATGTACAAAAATGAGTTCCAAGATCGAGTTAAACCGATCGAGCCTAGAGTAAAATACTCGTGTGAGATAAAACTTAAAGAGGATAAATATTTTACCGCAAATCCAGCCAGATTAAGTTACACTGAGAGGGATGAATTGAACAAATTGGTAAGCGTTCTCAAAAAGGATGGTATAATTCGTGAAAGTGATTCTGCCTTTTACAAGTAGAGTAGTTCTGACGCGAAAGAAGGACGGTAGTTACCGCACGTGTGTGAACTATAAACCTTTAAACAAGCTGGTTGAATGAGTACATTTTCCCATGCCAGTAATAGAAGATCGGATCATGAAGCTGCAGGGCAAGAATTGCTTTTCATCATTAGATCTGAAGAATGGATTTTATCACGTAAAGCTGACGGAAAGTTCAAAGAGATACACATCATTTGTAACTGCGGATGGTCAGTACGAATTTAATAGACTACATTTGGGTATGCGAATTCTCCTTCTATTTTTATAAAATTTATCAGCAAGGTACTGGAACCAATGACCAGACCAGACCAGACTGGAAAAAGACCAGAATATCAATATCAACGTAATTTGTATCGTTGATATTGATTCCTTTTTTAAATTTAAAGAAACGATAGCGTCAGATCAAATACTGGCATACCCTGATTTCAATTTACCGTTCATACTTACAGCTGACGCGAGTAATTTTGCTTTGGGGGCAGTACTTTCGCATGTACAAAATAAAATTGAAAGACCCATTGCGTTTGCCAGCAGAACGTTAAATAAAACGACTTTTTTATCAAGTCAAGTGAAAAGCCGCGCGGAACACGGAACAACCAAGGTAGCAATAGCTGCCGTCGTAACCGCACACAAAGGACTACAACTACAACGGAAGCAGCAACAGCAGCGACGAGTAACCAGAGCAGCAACAGGAGCTTAGATCCAACCGGTAGTAACGGCTACGGACGGACGGGTCTGAGCAGCAGCAGCGGAAAGGAAGGCACGAAGCAGCAGCAGCAGCTGAGACAACAAGGACGAATGACGCAGCAACCACGCGTCAACGGTATGAGTGCATTGCACAAACGAACCTGCATGGAGTACTACGCACATCAGCGCATCGGCAGGTTTCGGATCAGGTCGAGGAGTGGTTTAGTTGGGTCGCATCGGCTGCCGGGTCCGCTTCACAGGCCCAGCGTCACGATGAATCCCACATACCCCATCTTGAGGGTTGGTCTGTAGCCGCAGACCACCTTCCGAGATGGGGACCTTTTGAAGGTTCCCTCCCCGTTACCAAAAAAAAAAAAAAGGTGCTCCCTCACAGAAGGAGCAGGCGATTGAATCTTCCAAAGCGCCCAGTGATTCAGCACACGCAAAACAGAAATTCTCCATTTTAGACGCTGAAAATTCTGGATCTTTGGAACTCAATGCCGCGTACAAATGGATCTTTATCCTGGACAATCGATAACAAGAACACAGGAAAACAGTTAATAAACACGATCAGACAGGAAGACGTTCAGGACGGAGTGAAATAACGATGAAATTTCGAAAAACTTTAGAAGAGCCAAGCAAGGGACACACTTTATCGTCAGCTGTCAACTCGATTTAGCTGTCCCTGAGGACCATATGCTTGGAAAACTGCTTGCGGAACACTATCATCCTAAGCTTCTACACTCTGGAACACAAGCAACCTTAACAGTGATATGACAACGGTATTGGCTGTTTGGTGCAAAATCATTTTTGAAGCACATTTGTCACAAATGTGTGAAATGCTTCAAATGCAATCCGAGACAAGTAAATCAACCAATGGCGGACCTTACGGGGAATCGAGTTACTGAAGCGAGACCATTCGCTGTATCAGGAGTGGACTATTGCAGCCCTGTTTGGATCAAGGCCCAACATCGTAGAGGAACTCCCGCTAAGGCTTTTGTTGCAGTCTTTGTATGCTTTGTAACTCGTGCCGTTCATCTCGAATTAGTGTCGGATTTAAGTACAGCTGCGTTCTTGGCTGCTCTTCGGAGGTTTGTTGTGCGACGAGGGTTAGTAACGGAGTTGCAGTCAGATAATAGAACCAACTTCAAGGGAGCTGCAAATGAGTTACGTCAACTGTATGAGCTTCTTCAATCTCCAAAACAAAGAGAAAGGATACTGTCATGGAGCGCGAAGAACAGCATAACATGGAAATTCATCCTGTAATAAGATAGGTTTCTGGCAACACTGCCAATTGACAACTGGGGTGGAGAATGATGCTGTCAAGACAGACGCCATCAGGAGCTGAAAAGCAGTAGGACCTAAGCAAATATAATTCGTCGTTTTTCAACGTATTTAGTGGTGTTCACCAAACTATTACATGGTGTCAGAAGTGTAAGAACTCTTAGATATTCGATACCGGGTGCGGAACATCTGAATTAATCGGTCGTTTATAAGGAATAAACGTGTAAAAGTCGCGGATCGCGTGTGGCAGTAAAGCAGGAAACAAAATGGCGGGAAAAACAGCCGATCGTTTACCAAGAGCGCTGGACTGCTCGAATTTAGCAAAGGAATGGCCAAAATGGAAGCAGCAATTCCACATCTTTATGATCGCCACGAACAAAGTAAATGAAGATGAATGCAACAAAATCGCAACCTTTCTGGGGCGGATCGGTGATCATGGAGTGGAAATATACAACACATTATTTCCTAACAACGGAGATGCAAACACAATGTTTGGAGCGCAAAAATCAATGAAAACGCAAAAAACTCTATCTACCGGCGTACAAGAGACCGACACATCAGCTGAGAAAACCACCATAAGGAGAAGTAGAACGTTAGATGACGTCATCAGTGCCTTTGATGCGTACTGTCTTCCACGGAAAAATCTCGCTGTAGAAGCGTTTAAATTCAAACTGATCACGCAAAAAGAAAACCAACCATTTGCTGAATTTGAAACAGCCCTCCGTACACAAATGGCATTCTGTGAATTTGAATGTGACAAGTGCCATGCATCTTACGCGGATCGAATGCTTCGCGATCGATTGATAATTGGCATTCAGGACAAGAGTATGCAGCTGAAACTGTTGGATGCCAGAGACGAACCGCTTAAAAATGTTGTGGAAATGTGCAAAACCCATGAAACTGCCTCTCAACATAAGCTGTTGTTAAAAAGAACGATCTACATACCATCAACAGTGTAGAAATTGATACCAATTGTAAGGACGTCGCTTCCATCCAGCGGAGTAATGTTCACAAAGTTAGCTGCTTCAATTGTGGTCAACCATACAACGGCAGTCATCGTCGATATTGTCCGGCAAAGGATGTAACTTGCAACAATTGCGGACGAAGAGGTCACTTCAAGAGATTTTGCAAGGCGGTAAAAAACGATAATGCAGGAGCATCGAAGGTTACAACATGGTTTAAAGCAGAAAAACGATAATGTCCATTCGATTGCATGGTCTGAATCAGGTAACGTACATGATGAAGAAAGTGGTGTGATAAGGAATGTTAGGGTTTCACATAGGTTTTATAATAATTCTAATTATAGAGTAAACTCTAATGCTCCAAGAGAAGGATCTAATCAATCGTGGACTAAAAGATATATGATTCAGGACCGGCATGTGGAATTTAAGCTTGATGGCCTGGCGCTGATGTAAATTGCATTCCGTTGAGTGTGGTAACTGCTTTGAACTTACCTTTGTCGAACGAGCGTCCGTATAATATCGTGGACTATAACAACAACAACATAAAAATTCATGGTCAGATTCATTTAACCTGTGTAGATAAAGATAATGTTAAATGTATGCAACATTTACGACTACCCAAGCAAACCGAACGGGGCAAAACAGCGTGTGTCTTGCTCTAAATCGTCTAGCTCGCTTGTTTACACTTATGTACGAGTATTCTGTGACGTATGAACTTTGGATTTGGCGTAACCGTACGATTCTGTGTTTCGTTCACACTCGTATAACTGTTTCATTCGCACTTACAGACGAGATAGGCCGAGCAATGTTTGTTTGCCAACGATATCGATGTTGTGTCTAGATCGTATCGATGCATTGGTTTTACATTTCGCTCAAACTCGTATGTGATTCCTCTCGCACTCACGGACAGTATAGACGGAGTAAATTTTTGTTCTGAAAGGTATCGATACATGTGTGTATACGCCGGGTGTTTTCCCTTGCTTGCACTGCTATACCTCACACACAAACGCATACATACACGCCTCGTACCTTTAAACGCGTAACCGTCTGAAATCACGCCAGACGGCGGAGTAAGTGAAAGCGAAAAAAATATTCTGGTGCCATGAAGTTTGTAACTCTTTGATATAAAAAGAAACATATATTTTTGAAATACAGCTGTGGCACTTGTTCAGGTGGAGGAAAAATCATTATCTCACAAAGTGTTTAGTTGTTCAGTTCAGTTATAATAGGTGTTTATTTCTTGGGTGTTGGTCCAGCTGAGAGATCTTTGTAAAATAGTGTTATTTGAAAGTGTTGTTACCGTTTTTGTAATGGCTGACTTAAAACGTCTGCGCAAATCTGGCATGTTTTATCGCCAAGCCGCAAAGTATATGGCACTGGAACCTACTGAAAAGGATAATCAGGATGCAGGACCAAGCCAACCATGTTAGTTGACTTTATTACACAAGTTTAACGAATATAAAATTCGATTACATCGTAGTGTTAATGTTATATTATTATTTACAACATACCCAAAATATAGCCACGAGCAATTTAAACCATGAAATGCAGCGCACATCGCCAACCCCAGAACAAAGTCCAGTACCAAATATGAACCAGACCGAAGAAGAATATGTCGAATTGGCTGACTACATCGATTGCTGTTCTTCCGAAGATGAGAATGAAATCAACACTGACGATACGTTCAATCAAATTATCGATAAAATTTCTATAGTTGATGGAATTCGTTACTGGGCACTTTCCACCAACGCGCCGCATAGCTCCATAAACATAATTTTAAAGCTTTTTAAAAAAGCCAACGTCAAAGTCCCTTTAACCGCTAAAACTTTGCTGCGGACAAATCGGAATCCTTCGACGGAGATAAAGCAGATTGGTAGTGGCCAGTTCTGGTACAGAGGGTTTGAAAAGTGCTTGCTCAATTATTTTCGGTAAGTGTTTTATTTGAAGCGAAACCTTTTTATTATTGTTGCAAGCTGATACTTTACGTTATTTTTTACATCCTTGTAAGCTTCAATAAAATAACAATTAAAAACTTATCGTTAACGGTGTCAATCGACGGGCTACCGCTATACAACAGCAGCAACATGCAGTTTTGGCCTATTCTGTTTACTGTGTATGAATTATCTGAATCGCCAGTAATGACAGCAGCAATATTCTGCGGACAAAATAAGCCAGAAAGCGTGGAGGAATATCTGCGACCAATGGTCGAAGAATTGAATTTTCTTACGACAAAAGGAATTACAATCAACGGAGAGTTTTTTACCGTAAAAATAAGATGCTTTGTTGCAGATACTCCAGCCAGAGCATTTATTAAAGGTAACTTTTTGCATTTGACGCATGACTACTGTTGATGATATGTATTAATTTTTGTATCAGGTGTAACAGGCCATACGGGATATGCAGGATGCTTAAAATGTACGGTAATTTGACACAAATTTGACAATTGACACAAATTTCAGAGCAACTGGAAAAGATTCAATTACCAACAGAAATCCACCGTAAGCTTCGATCGATAAAATATTTACATTATTGGAAAGCATCGGAGTGCGCATCCTTTCTTCACTACGCATCAATAGTTATTTTGAAAGACCGTCTTCCAACTGATATTTATAATCACTTCATGTTACTTTTTTGCGCAGTAACATTACTCTCATCCACCATTTACAAAGATAAATGGCAATTTGCTGGTCAGTTTCTGGATCGCTTTGTACAAGATTTTGACAAAGTGTACGGCGAGAGATACATGAGCAGCAACGTGCACAACTTACAACACATGTTTGACGAAGTGCAACGGTTTGGATCATTGTCGTCTATATCCACATACCCCTTTGAGAATCAATTGCAACATCTGAAACGAACACTTCGAAGCGGATTCAGAAACTTAGAACAAGCGATAAATCGAATATCTGAGTGTGATGAATTTCATCTCTCCAAATCAAATAGCCAGATAAAGTTTCCTACAGTTGCAGTTAAAGGAAATACCACAACCGTTCATGTCAGGCCCGGCTTTCAGCTTCGTAACAACCTGAGGGACAGTTGGTTCCTAGCAAAAGATGAAAAAATTGTTAAGTTTCACGAAACGAACCAGTGCTCCGAACATGACATCGATAAAATAACCATTCAAGGCTATGAACTATGTGTGAAAGGTTTGATATTCAATGATCCGATCGAATCCAGCGAAATATTCATCTTTAAGGGATGTACAAATAGTTTATCAGAGTCTCTTATGGAAATGTCAATAGAACAAATTAAATGTAAATTAGTAGCGGTACACACGAATCGCAAACATGAAGCAATATTTATTCCTCTCATCCATACACTAGTTTAATAAAATGTGACAAAAACCTGGTTTATTTTATTTGTTTTTATTTATATTTAAGGATGACGGATTAACGCCGTATTGCCATGTGCGTTATGTTTTCATTATAATATCTTCGATTGTGTTTTATTCGCATCATTTAATAAATGATCAAATAAAGAAAATGGCAAATTATTCAACTAGGCAAAGCAATGGAACGTGCATTAGTTTTATTACCATATGCGTAGTAAAGATACTTTAACTTAAGTTTATTCAAACGTCATTATAATTTACCAGCTAAGAAGGTGCATAAAAGTAGATTTTTTAAGATGAAAAAAGTTTTCTGAGATATCAAGCATTTAAAAATACTGAACTTATCCATTAATCCTGATTTAATCCGTTTTTTCTTTAACCTTACAAAATGTCGTTCTTTCCTCACCTAAATGTACACGCGAACAAGCATGATTTAATTTGGTTTTTTTAAAACTTAGCCAAATAATCCGAGGTTACAACTAAACTCACGTTACTTCCCACGGTTATAAATAAATCTAAAATATTATTAAAACTACGTAACTCTACTTTCCTTTCGTCCTTTGTGCGACTGAGCCCTGTCCAGCTGCATTTAGCAAAAAGGGTCTTGGTAAAAATTAAATCTATTAACACGTGTAATCGTCTTTTTACATTCGATTCTGTAACTTGCGCATGCAACCAACGCACTACATTTTGCCTATAAGTACTGTCTAATTCTAAACGTTCATCAAATCTCTTCCTAGGTTTTCAAAGGCTCTAAGGTAAATTCTGTCCTTGGAAGAAGTCCGTCTCTTGGACAGCTAGCTGCCAATACTTCATTCAATGCTTGGGTTTGTCGAGCCGAGTTTTTCAATAGTACATCCATTTTACCGTTAAGCTGCGTTTTCAAAAATTCGACTTCTTGCTCCAATGACTTGATTTGCTGAACGTAAAGATTTGTCATGGCCACAGTCAATCCTTCATCGTTTGTTTCATCTAATAAAGAATTGCTTAATTTTCTCTTTTTGGCATCTGAAAATCAAAATAAGCATAAACAAATTTCCAAAAAAATGCAAGACACAAATACTTACTATTTGATTAAAGAAGCTGTGTTTCGTTGACGGTAGTAGTTGCTGTTGTTGTTGTGGATGTTGAAATAGCATTTGAATCTGCAAATAATAGTTCAACAAGTAAAGATAACAATGAAGTTGAAATGCTTGTTATGCATGATCATTTCATACGTGCCTTGGCGTAACTCTTCCAAAGGTTGTCTACATGACCGAAATTGAAACGCTGTCGATGATGTCGAAGCTTGCTGATAAGTTTCTGTAAATTCATTAACATGTTTCAGTACTAACAAAGTAGTTAATACAATTTTTCCCACGTTAACATACCTTTTGCAATTGGAACAGTATTTTCCTTTCCAGTGTCAGTGGAAAGGAATTTTGTGCTAACGCACAAAATTACAATATATTTATAAAAAGCTGTTATATTATAATATATATATTAAATCTTTATATAATATATATATTTATAAAAAGTATTAGGATCGAAAGGTAGCATTCAAATTGTATTTTGTTTTGTATGGTTTACAAAATACAATTTGAATGCTACCTTTCGATCCTAATACTTTGACAAATTGGTTGTACTCAGATGAAAACGGCATCCTATCTGTTTCTTTGTCCAGCGGCATTTTGCTTAAATAGTAAAAGATGATAATGAATAAAGTCGATGCATTACATCACGGTCCACCACGACGATTCTTAACAAAACCATGGATCATTGAAACTCAACAATGATATTCATTATAGTTTGCTAGTTTTGCATTTACCAAATACAAATACAAGAATGTACACAAAAACACATTTTCTTTAACTTGCGATCCTATATAGCGCATGTAAAACAAAACCTACTCCGATCCACACTAGATTATCACGACTAAAAAGGACCATCGCATCACCACCGGAGCAAATCATATGGTAAATATGCATTATACACTAAGAATCACAGTTCAATTCTCACTTCTCCTGCTCACCTCTAGATATCCAGAAAAAAACAGTACTGCATATTTCAATCTCTCCTCTACACACAGGCTCAAAAGCAGCTACCTTGATCCATAAGAGAAACAGAGCAAAAAGCATGTAAGAACGAACAAGCAGTGCGAAAGAGAAAAAAAACAGCATACACACAAATCAATTTTTTGCACATTTTTCATGACGTCAAAAGCTTCACACACACCACTGCAAAACCACGGCAACGACAATTTTGTGACGTCATAACTTGTGCCCAACCAAAACGAACGGGGCAAAACAGCGTGTGTCTTGCTCTAAATCGTCTAGCTCACTTGTTTACACTTATGTACGAGTATTCTGTGACGTCATGATCTTTGGATTTGCCGTAACCGTACGATTCTGTGTTTCGTTCACACTCGTATAACTGTTTCATTCGCACTTACAGACGAGATAGGCCGAGCAATGTTTGTTTGCCAACGATATCGATGTTGTGTCTAGATCGTATCGATGCATTGGTTTTACATTTCGCTCAAACTCGTATGTCATTCCTCTCGCACTCACGGACAGTATAGACGGAGTAAATTTTTGTTCTGAAAGGTATCGATACATGTGTGTATACGCCGGGTGTTTTCCCTTGCTTGCACTGCTATACCTCACACACAAACGCATACATACACGCCTCGTACCTTTAAACGCGTAACCGTCTGAAATCGCGCCAGACGGCGGAGTAAGTGAAAGCGAAAAAAATATTCTGGTGCCATGAAGTTTGTAACTCTTTGATATTAGAAGAAACATATATTTTTTAAATACAGGAAAAATCATTATCTCACAAAGTATTTAGTTGTTCAGTTCAGTTTTAATAGGTGTTTATTTCTTGGGTGTTGGTCCAGCTGAGAGATCTTTGTAAAATAGTGTTATTTGAAAGTGTTGTTACCGTTTTTGTAATGGCTGACTTAAAACGTCTGCGCAAATCTGGCATGTTTTATCGCCAAGCTGCAAAGTATATGGCGCTGGAACCTACGGGAAAGGATAATCAGGATGCAGGACCAAGCCAAACATGTTAGTTGACTTTATTACACAAGTTTAACGAATATAAAGTTCGATTACATCGTAGTGTTATTGTTATATTATTATTTACAACATACCCAAAATATAGCCACGAGCAATTTAAACCATGAAATGCAGCGCACATCGCCAACCCCAGAACAAAGTCCAGTACCAAATATGAACCAGACCGAAGAAGAATATGTCGAATTGGCTGACTACATCGATTGCTGTTCTTCCTGTGAGATGAGAATGAAATCAACACTGACGATACGTTCAATCAAATTATCGATAAAATGTCAATAGTTGATGGAATTCGTTACTGCGCGCTTTCCACCAACGCGTCGCATAGCTCCATAAACATAATTTGAAAGCTTTTTAAAAAAGCCAACGTTAAAGTTCCTTTAACCGCTAAAACTTTTCTGTGGACAAATCGGAATCCTTCGACGGACTTTAGTACTAACAAAGTAGTTAATACAATTTTTCCCACGTTAACATACCTTTTGCAATTGGAACAGTATTTTCCTTTCCAGTGTCAGTAGCTAACGCAATATTTCAATATATTTATAAAAAGCTGTTTAAACCATACAAAATGCAATTTGAATGCTACCTTTCGATCGATCCTTGACAAATTGGTTGTACTCAGATGAAAACGTCATATCATCTGTTTCTTTGTCCAGCGGCATTTTGCTTAAATAGTAAAAGATGATAATGAATAAAGGCGATGCATTACATCACGGTCCACCACGACGATTCTTAACAAAACCATGGATCATTGAAACTCAACAATGATATTCATTATAGTTTGCTAGTTTTGCATTTACCAAATACAAATACAAGAATGTACACAAAAAACACATTTTCTTTAACTTGCGATCCTATATAGCGCATGTAAAACAAAACCTACTCCGATCCACACTAGATTATCACGACTAAAAAGGACCATCGCATCACCGCCGCAGCAAATCATATGGTAAATATGCATTATACACTAATAATCACAGTTCAATTCTCACTTCTCCTGCTCACCTCTAGATATCCAGAAAAAACAGTACTGCATATTTCAATCTCTTCTCTCTACAGTTCAATTCTCACTTCTCCTGCTCACCTCTAGATATCCAGAAAAAACAGTACTGCATATTTCAATCTCTCCTCTACACACAGGCTCAAAAGCAGCTACCTTGATCCATAAGAGAAACAGAGCAAAAAGCATGGAAGAACGAACAAGCAGTGCGAAAGAGAAAAAAACAGCATACACAAATCAATTTTTTTGCACATCTTCTGACGTCAAAAATTTTGTGACGTCATAATTTGTGGTAAACAAAATTGCCCCATCCGTTTCTGACTACGGGGCAATTATCGTGGCAAAAGTAGGGCCCCATTTTAGCCCCATTCTTGCAACGACTTTACCTATTTTGTTGTGTTTGGGTGGTAAACAAAATTGCCCCATACGTTTCTGACTACCCAACCAAAACGAACGGGGCAAAACAGCGTGTGTCTTGCTCTAAATCGTCTAGCTCACTTGTTTACACTTATGTACGAGTATTCTGTGACGTCATGAACTTTGGATTTGCCGTAACCGTACGATTCTGTGTTTCGTTCACACTCGTATAACTGTTTCATTCGCACTTACAGACGAGATAGGCCGAGCAATGTTTGTTTGCCAACGATATCGATGTTGTGTCTAGATCGTATCGATGCATTGGTTTTACATTTCGCTCAAACTCGTATGTCATTCCTCTCGCACTCACGGACAGTATAGACGGAGTAAATTTTTGTTCTGAAAGGTATCGATACATGTGTGTATACGCCGGGTGTTTTCCCTTGCTTGCACTGCTATACCTCACACACAAACGCATACATACACGCCTCGTACCTTTAAACGCGTAACCGTCTGAAATCACGCCAGACGGCGGAGTAAGTGAAAGCGAAAAAAATATTCTGGTGCCATGAAGTTTGTAACTCTTTGATATAAAAAGAAACATATATTTTTTAAATACAGGAAAATTCATTATCTCACAAAGTATTTAGTTGTTCAGTTCAGTTTTAATAGGTGTTTATTTCTTGGGTGTTGGTCCAGCTGAGAGATCTTTGTAAAATAGTGTTATTTGAAAGTGTTGTTACCGTTTTTGTAATGGCTGACTTAAAACGTCTGCGCAAATCTGGCATGTTTTATCTCCAAGCTGCAAAGTATATGGCGCTGGAACCTACGGAAAAGGATAATCAGGATGCAGGACCAAGCCAACCATGTTAGTTGACTTTATTACACAAGTTTAACGAATATAAAATTCGATTACATCGTAGTGTTAATGTTATATTATTATTTACAACATACCCAAAATATAGCCACGAGCAATTTAAACCATGAAATGCAGCGCACATCGCCAACCCCAGAACAAAGTCCAGTACCAAATATGAACCAGACCGAAGAAGAATATGTCGAATTGGCTGACTACATCGATTGCTGTTCTTCCGAAGATGAGAATGAAATCAACACTGACGATACGTTCAATTAAATTATCGATAAAATGTCTATAGTTGATGGAATTCGTTACTGGGCACTTTCCACCAACGCGCCGCATAGCTCCATAAACATAATTTTAAAGCTTTTTAAAAAAGCCAACATCAAAGTCCCTTTAATCGCTTAAACTTTGCTGCGGACAAATCGGAATCCTTCGACGGACTTCAGTACTAACAAAGTAGTTAATACAATTTTTCCCACGTTAACATACCTTTCGCAATTGGAACAGTATTTTCCTTTCCAGTGTCAGTAGCTAACGCACAATATTTCAATATATTTATAAAAAGCTGTTTAAACCATACAAAATTCAATTTGAATGCTACTTTGACAAATTGGTTGTACTCAGATGAAAACGTCATATCATCTGTTTCTTTGTCCAGCGGCATTTTGCTTAAATAGTAAAAGATGATAATGGATAAAGGCGATGCATTACATCACGGTCCACCACGACGATTCTTAACAAAACCATGGATCATTGAAACTCAACAATGATATTCATTATAGTTTGCTAGTTTTGCATTTACCAAATACAAATACAAGAATGTACACAAAAAACACATTTTCTTTAACTTGCGATCCTATATAGCGCATGTAAAACAAAACCTACTCCGATCCACACTAGATTATCACGACTAAAAAGGACCATCGCATCACCGCCGCAGCAAATCATATGGTAAATATGCATTATACACTAATAATCACAGTTCAATTTTCACTTCTACTGCTCACCTCTAGATATCCAGAAAAAACAGTACTGCATATTTCAATCTCTTCTCTCTACAGTTCAATTCTCACTTCTCCTGCTCTCCTCTAGATTTCCAAAAAAAACAGTACTACATTTTCAATCTCTTCTCTCTACACACAGGCTCAAAAGCAGCTACCTTGATCCATAAGAGAAACCGAGCAAAAAGCATGTAAGAACGAACAAGCAGTGGCGAAAGAGAAAAAAACAGCATACACAAATCAATTTTTTTGCACATTTTTCATGACGTCAAAAATTTTGTGACGTCATAATTTGTGGTAAACAAAATTGCCCCATCCGTTTCTGACTACGGGGCAATCATCGCGACAAAAGTAGGGCCCCATTTTAGCCCCATTCTTGCAACGACTTTACCTATTTTGTTATGCTTGGGTACGGGGCAATCATCGCGACAAAAGTAGGGCCCCATTTTAGCCCCATTCTTGCAACGACTTTACCTATTTTGTTATGCTTGGGTAATGGTTTGACACCTCATGAGGTTGCACACTCCTGTATGTCAAATGTCAAGACGGCCCATATGACAATTTGACAGCATGAAAAACAGGGCAAAACTGACAGCTTCGCATTTTGGTTCGGATTGAATCACAAATCCGGACTTCTATCAGTGAGACGAGAGAACGATGATGATGAGATGAGAGAAGTGAGAAGCTCAAAAATGTGAGAATCAGGGCGAGTGAGAAAAAATAAGGTGAACTGATAATATAAATTCGAAATAAAAAAATCGGTAACGAAAAAAACCGAACTAGCGAGATCGTTACTCTTTGGGAGAATTGTGTGTGTGGATATGTTATCAGTTGAGTATTGACCATATCAGCGTGTGCTTTCACTGGTGATATATATATTCTGGTGCAGCTAGGAGAAGAACTGTAAGTAGAGAAGAAGTGAAGAATTATATATTTATGCAATAGTGAACTTACTTTTATTTCGTGGAGTCTGTCTGTCAATCGAACCGTGGTGCCTGTGTTTAGCGATCCAGTAACATCTGCGTTTGGCCAATTTGAGGTGTGATTGGATAGTCGCACAGAGCCTTACAAAAATATCATCAGCAGCGATCATCGTCAAGCGGATAATAAGAATTTAAGACGCGCAACAGTGAGGTGTGTATGCGTGTGTGAGTGTGTGTGTATAGGTTTTTTTTTAATTTTCATTCAATTTTAGCTAAAATGGATACACCTTTGCCAAAACGTCAATGCAAAACCGTGGAAGTTTCATCCATTGATGATTTCGTGGATGAGTTGATCCTTTGCAACGACGATGCAGGGACGATTCAAGGCGAGCATGAGGATGCTAATGACATTATGGCAATGTTAAAGAAAATATTGGTTAATCAAAACACCATTATTGATGAATTGCGGCGGCAAAAGATGGACATAATGGAAATAAAAGAAAACCAGAAGTCCCTCACCGAAACTGTTAGCAAACAATCAAAAAAACTACTCCAAGTACAGGTGTTTGTGGAGAAAATTAGTAGTGTTGTGTGTGTAGGAAAAGCGATGAAAAAAATCCCCCAGAGGGATTTAGCAAACTAAAATCTAAACAGCATTTAGATGATTTTGATACAAAATTAGGATCAGAAGAAGTGTTTAAAGACAGTGTAGTTAAGTGGTTGGATGAAAATATTACCAAAGGTGATATGAAAAATAGGATGAATGAGGCACGTGATCTAATCTTCTGTTCAGAGTTGTTTGCAGGTTGCAGCTGGAAAGGTGGTCCGTATTCCAATCCAAAAATTCCTATAGCTTCTTATATAAACCTATTAGAGCTTTTCCGATTAATTGGAAGTAACTCGTTTAGTGAGGCCACTGAAAAAGACGTAGAAGACTTTTACAAACTAAAACTACCATATGGAAAGAATCGTTTAACTTTAAAAAAATCGAAAATAGACTCCACGTAAGTTTGTATAAACATCTAAAATAGTTGATATCTGGTATCTGGAAATCTTGTTATCAAGATGAATCAATATTCTTACTACAATTTGCGACACCATGAACTTGATTATGTGTTTTGTTCAAATTTTTGAGAATTCATTAAAGAAACGCATTTAATCTCATTTTGTTATCGTTTGTTTATTGCTATTACTTTCAGTATTATGATTATTGTTAAAAATTTACAAAATATTCTGTTCATAATAATAGAAATTAATTATGGTTAAAATTGTAATGGTATAATTTATAATGATTTCTTTCTTTATTTTATTATTATTGCTGTTGTAGATTAAACTGCAGGAATTGTATCAATTAGTTGAATATCCTTGATTATAAGTTCCAGATCCTATTATACCCTAAATTAATTCAAATAAAGACAAAAGGCTTGTCCGTATTTCTTATCATTTATAATATCAATGGAACAAGGAAAAAAATCAATGTTACGTTTATTTTATTACACATTAATCTTACATACTACCGACCTTATACCGGGTCCTCTCGGTTGCTTACAATTCACACTTAAACTAAGAAAAAATTGAGGCAGAGTATTTAGTTCTGCCTCTGGATTAAGTCCGACCTTATACCGGGTCTACTCGGTTGCTTACAATCTATACTTAAACTAAGAAAAAATTGAGGCAGAGTATTTAGTTCTGCCTCTGGATTAAGTCCGACCTTATACCGGGTCTACTCGGTTGCTTACAATCTATACTTAACCTACTTAACCTACTTTTTATTCTGTTAAAGTGTGAATCAATGGATTGAAGTGCACTTTAGGTTCGTTTCGAGTTTTCTTAATTGCTACCATTTTACATTTTATATCATTAATAGACATAATTCGTAGGGTTCCTGATAAGTCGTTTTCATAAGCTTTATAGTTATAAATCATTTCAGAAGTACAAGGAGTTGCAAATGCTTGAAATCGTCTTATCAAAGGATACCCGTATACAACTATGGTCCCTGATTCTTCTGTAGCTTTCTCGTACTTAACTATAATATTTCGCCTTGTTAAAAACCAACAATCCTTGAATCGATTCCTTAGCATAAACCCTTTCCTAACCTGCAAGATAACCTCATCCTTTTTAATTTTTAATATAGGATAAACAATATTGTCGCGCCTATCGGCAGTTTCAATATCTCGTAACAATGTTATTTTTCCTATCGCATGTTGTAAACTTCGGTAGCCAGATCGTACATAACTATGCTTAATATGTTGTAGCTTATCTTCAAAAGGGTATGTGGAAATAGTGTTCAAAGGGCCAAATTTACAAACGTCATCGTATACATGAATTAGCAGATGAACGTTACTGACTAAATACATACGGTTGTACACTATTTTGTAATCTTCAACAAATTTCCGCAATAATATGCCTGCATAGTGCCAGTGCTCTTTAAAGGCTGTAGACGATAACATGGTTAAAGCGCAATACAATAATTTAAAATGCTCGTACGCTACTCTGCCTATTCTTTCCTGTAGTACTACTATTCCTCCGTAATTTAAAAAACTACCTAATTCAGAGGCTTTCCAGTAGTGCAACGATTCCAGAGACATAAATCTTCTGTGGATTTCTGAAGGCAATTGTATGCTTACAAGCTCCTCTGAAATTTCGGCTATCTCATCTTTAGATCATTTTTTGAAGGGTTTAAGATCACCTTCGGTCCACCCTAGCAGAAGCTTATGTACGACACCAACATGAACCAGATGCAAAATATCGCTCGTAGTTACATCCTTTATCATGTCAAAATTCTTCAGGTCGGTTAATGGTGTTTCACCTCTGCGATGCCCTTTTGCGTTACATGGCTCATTCCGGAACTCTACGTCGGTTCTTAAATCAGCGGTCGTGTCCTCGAATATAACTTTCTTTGGGTTTTTGAGGCTAGTACCAAGTCCTTTACATTTCATGCATCCGTGAACGCCGTTGTAATAGCAAACCTCTAAAAGTCCAAGAACAAAAAATTGTACTCCACGTGGTTATTTGTAAAAATTTAAATACTTACGTTTAATGAAGGCGCGTGCTGGAGAGTCAGCGATGAACACTCGTACAGAAAGAGATATTTCTTTGCCATTAATTTTAATTTTGTTGTCCTGAAGGTTATTGAGCTCTGTCACCAATGGTCTTAAGAAAGTCTCGGCATCGGATGGTTTGTTAGCACCACAAAATATTCCCACAACCATAACGGGAACATCCGGAATGTTATGTAGCTGCATCAATATAGGCCACATCTGTATAGGGCTACGATTGTACACAGGAACTCCGTCTGTTGAAAGATTCAGCTCAAATGTGTTCTCTGCTACAACCACATTGCTGAGGAATTTACAAAAAAGGTGTTGATGGGATTAGAATTTGCACATAATAATAAAGGAATAATTAAATTACCGGAAATAATGCTGCAAACAACATTCAACTCCTTGGTACCACATTTGACCTCCTCCTGGAACTGTAGCTATTTGGTCGCTAACGTTTACCGGAGCTTTTAGCAATGTCCTTACATCCTGCGGAAGAGATGAAAAGGCAGAAAGAGAAGACACATTACGCAGTATCGCAAGTAAATTATTGCTTGCGTTGCGAGAAACTTTGTTGAGAATGAACCAAGTTCGCAAAGAGTCTCGCAACTTCAAGCTTTCAGAACTGATTTCTGAAATTTCTTCCTCCAAATATTCTTCTTCACACCACTCCCTTTCATCACTGTCGTCGTTGACGATAGATGCTTCATCGCTGATATATTCGTCATCAAGAATGTCTTCCACATACTCTTCTTCGATGTATTCGACTTCCAGATCGCGATTTAAAAAAGCATCTACAAATATAGGGTAAAATGAGCTTATTAGTAGTTGGTTTAAAACAAATTTAAAACGTTTTAAAACAATACCTTCCGCAGATTGCACAATCGCCGATTGGCCACTGGGTCCCGCTGAATTATGCTGTTCAGCCCACTCTCTTTCAAACTGCGCTTCTAGTTGCGCACACCTCTTGTAGAGCATGCCACTCCGCTTAAACTTTTTCGGGAACATATTCGAAGATTAACACTCGCGTTTTTCCGTCTGAAAATGAAAATTAAGAAAAAACACTTTCTCGAAACTGTTAATGTTCAAAATAAATATTATCCGAGCGGGAAGCGTTTTCCACCAAATCCCTCGATAATTTTCGTTCAATTTTGTGTAAATATCGCAGCGATTTTTGCACAATCCAGTAGCAGCTAATGTTTTCGCGGTTATAAAGTTCGGCTGATCGTCTAGCTACCGTTAGTTGTCCACACACACGATGTACATAACCACACACGGTGATCATACCAAACAGCAACACCGTGACAAAATGTGGGTGTAGTTCACACACGTTACACATATCCACACACGGTGGTCATACCGTACGGTAAAAAGTTCAACTCGCATGAGCAAAATGTGGGTGGAGTTCACACACACGCTACACATAACCACACACGGCGATCATACCATGCAGCTCATGTGAGCAAGATCGGGTGCCGATGCAAAATCCGAGCTTGCTATCGTGTGATAAGGCTGGTCTGCGAATGAGAGAGAGGCTCATGAGGGCATTTTTTGCTTGGCAGTCAGCTCTCCATACAAACCTCTGCTGCTCACCATGGAGGAGAGAAGCAGAATTCTTACTCGCTATGGAACAGGCAGGCAGTCAGTGCTGCTCAGTATGGAAACCATCAGCTGTCATCACGCTCGCTATAGTGAGATGCTCTCAAATTGTCATTTGGGAAGTGTGAAGTTTTAACGTGTCTAAAGTAAATAAGTTTTAAACCCAAAACACAAAAGTGGCGACGAGTTGTAGTGGAAACGTTCGACGACGAGCAGTAAAACGCCACAGAATGTCCAGCCCAGACGAGACGCCAATCATCGAGGAGCAACGCCGTCTCTCACAAAATGGGGTCCTGAACGCTAGGTTCATTCACCTCCAGACAGCGCAACACGTGCCGTCGGAACCGTCACCGCTGCAACAAACACTGCAGCTTCTACAACAGCAATTGGCCCAACAGCAGCAGCAAATGGCACAGCAGCAGCAGTTACTATCTCAGCTCGTGCAACAGCAACAGCAGCAGCCACCGACCCATGATCAACAACAAGTGGCAAAACCGAGCAATCCAGAATTAATACTGGAAGCCCTTGCAGGCAACATAAGCGAGTTCCGGTATGATCCAGAAGCAGGAGTAACGTTCGAATCGTGGTACACACGGTACAAAGACCTGTTCAGGGAGGATGCTTCCCGTTTGGATGACGCTGCCAAGGTTCGGCTCCTGGGACGAAAGCTCGGAACCGCCGAACACGCCCGTTTTAGCAATTTCATTTTGCCGCGTGCACCGCGTGACCTGTGCTTCAACGAAATGGTGGAAAAGCTTACCGTCCTGTTCGGCAAAATGGAGTCAGTGCTCAGCAAGCGGTTCAAGTGCTTCAATATTACAAAAACGCGCACCGAGGATCTGTTGGCATTTGCTTGCCGAGTAAATAAAGCGTGCGTCGATGCGGAATTTTCTTCGATGACGGAGGAAGATTTCAAGTGTCTCATTCTCGTATGTGGATTAAAGGATGAAAGCGTGCAGGACATACGAATGAAATTGCTAACCGCCATCGAGGACAGAAAGAACGCCACGCTGGAGCAGCTTGCAGCGGATTGCCAACGATTAACTCGTGTGAAGGCGGATAGCGCATTGATCGTCACGGACTGACGTCCGTCTACTGTCGTCAGCAACAAGAAGACGAAGAGTAAACCAAAATACTCTACTCTTGTGACGTCCGACGCGAAAGATGTGGATACAAAGCGTGTTGCAGCATCCACATCGAAAATCGGTCAAAGGCTTATCGTGCCGATAAGCCGAGTGACGCCCGAAGCAGACACACAGCAGAACACGAAAGAGAAAGTAGCATCGAAGGAAGAAGCTACTGCCGTGCTAACCGCTGCTATCGTTCCTGCCGCTGCAATCGTTCCTGCCTCTGCTCCTGCGGCGATTACCGGATGGCCGTGTCAGCCCATCCCCCAACCAACAGAGAAGGAAGCTGTTTTCAAAGCTCCGCTCGATTTCCTCTCCCGCCCCAATTCCTCACACTCCAACGATGAAGTGATTGGTGTAAAACGCAAGCAAAATGCGGAGACAGAGAACGAGAGTGATGCCTCGTGTTCTTCCACACACAGCCAAGCGAGTGAGACAAGGCGTAAGCCTGGTCGCCCTCCAAAAAGGCCCACTTACACACCACAATAGATGTCTTGTCGTGATGGATTCCAAATCGGTAAGTGATAATGTTAGTAGTAGGTACAATTTTGCTACTATTAACATTAATGCAATTCCTAACACGACAAAGCTTGAGGCCCTCAGAACTTATATCAGGACGGTGGAGCTGGATATCGTATTTTTGCAAGAAGTATGTATTCCGGATCTGACGATCCCCGGATTTAGTGTCATTACTAATGTTGACGTCGCGGGGAGGGGTACAGCGATCGCTCTCCGAGATCATTTAAAATTCTCTCACGTCGAACGCAGTTTAGATTCGCGTCTAATTTGCCTTCGGCTTGAGAACACTGCCACCCTGTGCAATGTTTACGCTCCTTCTGGGAGTCAGCGTAGAGGGGAGAGGGAGGAGTTTTTCGAGCGAACGATATCGTTCTACCTACGAAATGCATGTCAACATGTCATTCTCGCAGGCGACTTCAACAGCGTGTTGGAGTCAAAGGACGTGACGGGAGCGAGAAACTTTAGTCATTCTCTCCGAAACGTAGTAAATAACATGGGTATGTGTGACAGCTGGGAGGTTCTACGAGGGAACGTGGTTGAGTTTTTCTATGTCACAAGTGGTTCTGGATCACGCATCGATCGTTGTTATGTTTCTTCGTCACTGAAAACACAGTTGAGGACGACCAGCATGCATGTCTTGTGAGGTATTGATTAGCCATGTGGACCCATTGGCCCAGGAGTCCGACCTGAAGGAGGCAATCGACCAGAAGCTAGAAGGTGAGGCTAGCGTCGCTTCCGTCCACATGTGGAAGCTCATCGACGGCACCAAACGAGCTCGTGTACGCCTACCGGCCAGGGTGGCCAAACAGCTAGCCGGGCAGAAGCTGACACTGTGCGACTGCATAAGTACAGTGAAGGAAGCTCCAGCAGTTCCAACAGAACGCCAGCGTTGTTATCGCTGCCTAGAGCGAGGTCATCTCGCGCGTGATTGTCGTTCGTCCATTAGTCGGCAGAACATGTGCATCCGGTGCGGCGTTGACGGTCATCGGGCCAAAACGTGTAACGCCGAAGTGAAGTGTGCCATCTGCGGGGGTCCCCATCGCGTCGGCCATAGCACATGTGTTCGTCCGGCATTGCGTTCACCCTAAGAATCCTACAGCTAAATGTGGATCACTGTCGGGCAGGACAGGACTTAGCGCTTCAAGCAGCGAGAGAACATCGAGCCGACGTCCTGCTTCTGTCTGACGTGTATAGGCCGCCCGTGAACAATGGGAATTGGGCGTACGATGCATCGAGAAGTGCGGCAGTGGTGGCCACTGGTTCGCATCCTATCCAGCGGATGTGGAGCTGTGCAGTGCCCGGATTGGTGGCCGCCCAAGTGGCTGGGGTCACTTTTATCAGCTGCTATGCACCTCCGCGTCGTCCCACACTTGAGTACGAGCAGTTCTTGGAAGCCGTGGAACTTGAGACTGCCTCCCACTCCAGGGTCGTCATCGCCGGCGACTTTAACGCTTGGCACACGGAGTGGGGCAGTGCGAGGAACGAACCACGCGGCGAGGAGCTGCTGAGTCTGATTGACAGGATGGGACTCGCGATTCTCAACCAAGGCAATGAACCCACCTTCATTGGGAGAGGAGCAGCTTTATCCAGCGTGATTGATGTCGCCTTCGCCAGTCCGTCGATTGCTCGAGCCGACACATGGACGGTGCTTCCGTTCGCCAGGTCCGATCACCAGCTCATCAGGTTCGAGGTGGAGGGGCCAGCTCAGTCGCCTCAGCAGAATCGGTCGCACCAGTCGTCTCGTCGCGTTCCACCAGCTGGCCGGCAGCGCGCTCCATGCGCTGGCAAGCGGTGGAAGATGACTCAGTTCAACGAAGAATCTTTCCTCCACGCGCTCGAAGATGTTAACTTCGCTGAGCAGGCTGCGACTGACACCGGTATGGTTGCAGCTTTGACGAGGGCGTGTGACATCACCATGCAGCGAGTCTCTCGGTTGCACAGTGACCCTCACCGCAACGTGTACTGGTGGTCGCCTGAGCTAGAGCGGCTTCGTGGGAACTGCCTGGCCGCGCGAGAGCGGACAAGGCAGATCATCGACCTGGAGGAGCGTAGCGTCGCAGCTGCTGAACACCGCACGGCGAAACAGCTGCTCGAGAAGGCGATTCGTGCCAGGAAGCGGCAGGCGTTCGAGGAGCTCATCGACATCGCCAAAGAGAACGTCTTTGGTGCTGGGTATAGGGTGGTGATGTCCCGGCTACGTGGCAAACGTGTGCCGCCCGAGACTGATCGTGCCGAGCTGGAACGGATAGTTTCCGATCTGTTCCCAACCCACCCACCGGTCTCTTGGCCAGACTCTGGCGATGCGGTTCCTGCGGCGGCTTCTGCTGAGCCTACCGACGTGATTCCTGAGGTCACTCCTGGGGAGCTCCTGGCCATTGTTGCGGATGTGGCTACGCGAAAAGCTCCCGGTCTGGACGGGATTCCAAACGCTGCGGTAAAGGCGGCGATCAGAAAGTACCCGGAGGCCTTCTGCCGCTTGTATCAGGACTGTCTGTCCCGCGGGACGTTCCCGTCGCAGTGGAAAAGACAGCGCCTGGTACTGCTGCCAAAGCCTGGCAAGCCTCCGGGGGAGAGCTCTTCATACCGGCCACTGTGCATGTTAGACGCACTCGGCAAGGTGCTGGAACGGCTGATCCTGAACCGTCTTAATGCGCATCTTGAGGACCCTGACTCACCGCAGCTGTCCAGTGCGCAATACGGATTCCGACGAGGGCGCTCTACAATCAGTGCGATTCAGCGTGTTGTCGACGCGGGCAAGACGGCTATGTCGTTCAACCGCACCAACGCCCGTGACAAGCGCTGCCTGATGGTCGTGGCCCTGGACATCCGAAATGCCTTCAACACGGCCAGCTGGCAATGTATTGCCGAGGCGCTGAGAGATAAGGGAGTCCCGTCGCAGCTGATGCGGATCATCAGATCATATTTCGAAGGACGCAAGCTGCTGTTCGACACCAGCGATGGCCCCGTCGAGCGTCACATCACCGCCGGAGTTCCGCAAGGGTCCATCTTGGGTCCGACCCTCTGGAACGCGATGTACGACGGGGTACTCGGCGTTGCACTACCGCCTGGGGTTGAGATCATCGGTTATGCCGATGATCTGGTCTTGCTCGCCCCAGGCACGACACCGACAGCAGCAGCAGCTACAGCAGAGGAAGCAGTGTCAGCAGTAGACCGGTGGCTGCGAGAGCATCACTTGGAGCTGGCACATGCGAAGACGGAGATGACGGTGATATCCAGCCTGAAGCAGCCTCTGCAAGGGGTTACCATCACCGTTGGCGGTGTGGTCGTACCGTTCTCACGCAGCCTTAAGTACTTGGGGGTACGGATACACGACCACCTGTCATGGGTGCCCCACGTCTCATCGATCGCAGAGAAGGCAACCCAGATTGCGATGGCGGCGTCACGCCTAATGCCAAACCACAGTGGCCCGAGGACTTCAAAGTCTCGTTTGTTGGCTGCAGTAGCGGATTCCACCATGCGCTACGCTGCACCTGTATGGCATGGCGCATTGGACAACCGCGAGTGCCGCAGGTTGCTGCAGCGGGTACAGCGTAGGTCTGCGATTGCCGTGGCGCGAACGTTCCGGACGGTTCGCTGCGAGACGGCGGTAGTATTGGCCGGACTCCTACCGATCTGCAGCGCCATTCGAGAGGACACTCGAGTCCACAGCCGCCGCGGAACAGCATCCAGCAGGGATATTCGGTTGCAGGAGCGGCAGCAAACCATCGTCGAGTGGCAGTCAACGTGGGATGCAGATGCCGCCGCCGAAAGTGCCTCCAGGTACATCAAGTGGGCACATCGCATGATCCCGGATATCCGATCGTGGCAGTCGCGGAGCCATGGCGAGGTGACGTTTTACCTGTCTCAGATACTCTCCGGACACGGGTTTTTCCGGGAGTATCTTTGCAAGATGGGATTCACCTCGTCTCCGGACTGCAAATCGTGCCCAGGCGTAGTGGAAAGCACCGAGCATGCCGTATTTGAGTGTCCTCGTTTCAACAACATCCGGGGGAGGCTACTGGAGGGTGTTGCTCCAGAAACATTGGTCGACCACATGATCCAGTGTCCGCAAAACTGGAGCAATGTGTGTGAGGTCGCCAAATCCATCATGCATGCGCTCCAGCGTGACTGGGACGACGAGAGGCAGCTGATGGCCTTGCAGGATGACAACTCGTCTGCAGCCGACCGTCCAGACCCCGAGACCACCCGACGCAATCGGTACGACCGGCGGAACGAGGCCAGGCGCCTCCAAACAGTGGCAGCAAGAGAAGCACGGCGAGGTGGACGGCCTCCACCCCCACCCCCGTCACCAACAACGGCTGCCCGACGAGAGGCGATTCGAGCACGGGTCGCTCTATGGCGAGAGCGCCATAGAGACACCGTTAACATCCGGGCCCTTTTCAATCCGAATGCCTCCAGCGACGAGGAGAGCTTCGATGAAGAGGAGCTACACTCGAGGGGCCTAACCCCATCCGAGCTGGCAGCGGCCAGCGAGGAAGAGCGTTCGAGGCGCTAGGGGGTTTACGATTAGTAATGGAAACAGCGGGTTTTCATTACTAATCGAATGAAACTAATGAGAACAAAAAAAGGAAGGTCTTCTTCTTAGACAGGAGCGGGAGAAAATTCCCACAGGGGAATACAAATGTACTGCCGCTGAAAAAAACCCCTTCTGGGCAGAACTGCGTGCAGATAAAAGAAAGGTGAGTTGAACAATCTGTAAGGCCACAACGGTGGACAAAAAGTTACCGCAGAAAAGAACCCTCGCGGGAATAGTACTGCGTGTGACCAAGGAGAGGAATTTGTAAAATTCGTGGATTGAATAAATTCCGCCTAAAAAAAAAAAAAAAGCATGCATGTCTTGTCCTTTTCGGATCACAAGGCTCTCACAGTCCGTCTCTGCCTGCTGACTCCACCCAGTGGCATGCGAAGCAAAGGTTATTGGCAACTCAGGCCTCACATCTTGAACAGCCAAAATTTAGAATAGTTCGGAGTAAAGTGGAATTTTTGGACCAGACAACATAGAAACTACGGCTCGTGGATTCAATGGTGAGTGGAGTTCGCGAAACCTAAAATCAAATCATTTTTCCGTTGGAAAACGAATGAACGTTACCGAAGTTTCCGCATGCATCACGAACTTCTTTATAGAGGATTGAAGTCCTCATACGAGCGATATCTCACCGACTCTTCTGAGCTGGTGAATATTAATCGTATAAAAGGGAAGATGCTTTTCCTTCAGAAACGCTTCTCGGAGGACTTCACACGCATAAATGAGACACGCATATTTGGCGAAAGCATGTCAACCTTTCAGCTGGGGGAGGAAAGAAGGAGACGAACAGTGATCGATAAGGTGGAGGTTGCTGATGGATCGTTCTTGACTGATCCGGACACGATAAATGTTCATGTTGAGGGGTTCTTTAAATCATTGTACACAACAGACGATACAGACACAACAAATACAGACCGCACATTTACATGTACACGCGTCATTTCCCAGGAATGTGAGACCAACAATGATTGCATGAAGGAGATTACCTCCGGTGAGATCCTTGATGCAATCAAACGTTCGGCTTCACGGAGGTCCCCTGGCCCGGATGGAATACCCACAGAATTTTACCTTCGCGCATTTGACATTATCAGTCGCGAATTTGGGTTAATTCTGAATGAGGCGCTTGATGGAGAGATTCCTACAAGTTTCGTTGACGGGGTCATAGTGCTCGTAAGAAAGCGAGGAGGTGGGCTAACCATGTCTGCATTTCGACCTATATCCCTCCTTAATGCAGATTATAAGCTCCTGTCTAGAATTGTCAAACATCGTCTCGACTTAATTGTCGGGAAGTGGGAGATAATCTCGGCAGTGCAAAAATGTTGCAATAAACCACGCAACATTTTTCAAGCTGTTCTCTCTGTTAAGGAACGGGTGATTGATTTGCAGAGGAAACGCAAGTGTGGTAAGCTTATTTCATTCGATCTTTCGCATGCATTTGATCGCGTCGATAGAAGTTTTCTCTTCAACAACATGCTTTCGTTGGGGTTCAATCCTAAGTTAGTGGGACTTCTGCGGAGGATTGGTGAGCAGTCAACGTCCCGCATCCTTATCAATGGAACCCTCTCTTCTCCCTTGCCCATACGACGCTCTGTACGTCAAGGTGATCCGCTTTCCATGCACCTATTTATCCTATACATACAACCCCTCATCACGAAATTAGAAGGTATATGTTGCGGTCAAGACGATTTGGTTAACGCATATGCTGACGATATCTCCGTGGTGACTACCTCTCCCGAAAAAATCGAGCGGATCAGAGCGGCCATTGACGCTTTCGGTTTATGTTCCGGTGCCACACTCAACGTCAGAAAAACCGAAGCACTCGATGTTAGACATGTCACGGTTAACAACACCATCACTATTCCTTGGCTGAGGACTGTGGAAAGGTTGCGAATTCTCGGCATTCTCTTCACCAACAACGTTCGTGAAGCGGTGGGACACAACTGGGACATCGTGATCAACCAATTCCGGCGTTTGGTCTGGCTTCACCGTATGAGAGACTTGAACCTTATGCAGAAGATAGCCCTATTAAATGGGTTTCTTCTGCCTAAGCTATGGTACGTGGCATCTGTATGTGGCACCAGAGCCATTGACATAGCAAAGGTCTCACTGACAATTAGGTCATTCCTTTGGCAAGGATCTGGAGGCATTCGTGTACCTCTCTTACATTTAGCCTTACCCCGCAACCGTGGAGGGCTAAATCTACATATTCCGGCCATCAACACCCAGGCGCTGCTGACCAGCAGGTATGTCGCAGAACAGGACTATCTGCGAGTCGGTGGCCAGCAAATTTTGTACGCGGGAGACCCGCCGAACATCAACTCTGTTCCAACAACTTACCCGTGCCTCAGAAAGGTAGTCATGCAGCTAGCATACATACCAACCAAAACAAATAAGATCACCGCCCTAGCGATTCGTCGGATGTTAGTTGAGAGGCTTCCCGACACAAAGGTCGAGCAGGAATCTCCAACCGTAAACTGGCGACTAGTGTGGAGCAACATCGGTTCGCAACGGCTGTCTTCCAAACAGAGATCAGTCTTGTACTTGCTGGCACACAATAAAATAGCTCACGGAGAGCTATTTTCCAGGATGAATCGTGGATCCTCAGCTTGCGTAGAGTGCTCCCAGGTGGATAAAATTGAACACAAATTTGCTTTGTGTTCCAGAGTGTCCACAGCCTGGAGTATTCTGAAGCAAGCTATCCAAAACGTCGAGCCCTCCCTTACTCCCTCATTCCTATCCCTCCGCTTACCTGTCCTAACAAATGTTAGTAAAAGTAAGCGAATCCCAATCCTACGTTTGTTTGCTTACTACATCATCCACATTGCTGGAAACAACAATGCTGTGATTGATGTAGAAGTCCTTAAATGTTCATTGTAACCTTTGTAGTTGATTGTCATATCCAGTTTTTGTTCGCTGTAAATTGTAAATTAGAATTTAAGGTTTTTTATGTTTTTTTTTTCTAATAAATGTTTTATAAAAAAAAAATTCATTCGGGGGATATATCCGGCGATTACTTTGTTCACTACACAAAAAGACCTGTATTTTGTATCGCAATCAGCTTATATTCAAATTAGGAGACACAAATACGATTGTTGAAGAAACACCATTCGTAAATTTTCAAAGAACTGTTATCACTCAGAACAACTTCGATTTAATTAATGTCTGTCAGTTTTTAAGCATGTACCACAACGGAAAGCAGACCGCTATTTTTGCTGCAGACAACCTTATGCAAACGATTCAAGAAACATTTAGTCAGTCAGAGCTCTATGACAGAGCCCATAGAGGTATATGTCATGTTGAATATCAGTTACGACGATCGTATTTTTTTCCCTGCATGTTAAAAATGATTAAAAGCTATGTGAACAGCTGAGAAATTTGTAATAGTAAGTACGAACGCAAGCCTTATAATATAAAAATTTCACCCAGACCGATTACCCACAAGCCATTAGATCGCGTTCATATGGATATTTACATAATTAATAAGTGTAGTTTCTTATCAATCATTGATTCATTTACAAAACATCTACAAATGATGTACGTACCTCGTACCTTAAAAACAAAAACATTATACAAGGACAAGGTACTGAATTACCTGAAACTAATTGAACGCGAATGAAATTCTATTATAAAGCTGCATTAGGTTAGGGTAATACTGAGTTGAATTTATTAAAACGTTTTTATTTTGTACTATCTGTTCTAATCGGACGAGGACGCCCGAGCTTTACCCCTTTACAGATAGCTTTACGCTATCTGTTACGATACTACCAGATAGGTCGAACAGATTCTGAGAAAACATTCCGTTACTCGCGCGCGTTAGTGCAGTGAAGTGTGGTGTGATAGTGTTGGTGCGTAAGCACATGTACACATCTTGAAATCTAACAAGTTGATACAATTTTCGTTAGGAGTACTACCAGATAGGGCCAATGAGCGAGAAGAAGATTATTTTTTTGATTATTTATTTTCCTTTTTTGGTTTAATGCCAAACAAGAAATCTTTTGACGCACTGAAAAAAGCACGACACGTGCTTAGCTCACGTTTAGCAAATTTAAACAATAGCAGCAGTTCGGAAGAAGCGTCGAGTGACGAAAGCGCAGAACTTTCTCACATACCTATTCAAACAAGCGTTCCTTGCATTGAAAAACTCGTTTTAACAGATCGAGGTACAAAAATGGAGGCTGAGCAAATAATGCAGCTAACCTCATAAATGAGTGCAATTGCCTCTACGCTAGAAGCTATGCGTACGCAACAAATGAATCACCAACGCATGTTGGATTCCTTAAGCGAAAACCGACAAGGTACAATTACAGTGCACCACAAGAAAATGAGCAAGCTGCATTTAATGTGGGAAATTTTTTTAAAATACCGGATCCGATTAAAGCGATTCCAAAGTTCGACGGTAATAAAAAACAACTTTCTGCGTGGATCAGCACAGCAGAAAATACATTGGAAATTTTCAAAGACATTGTTTCTCAACAGCATTACAACATTTTTGTAACCGCTGTCATTAACAAAATTGAAGGTAAAGTCAGGGATATAATTTGCTTAGCTGGTAATCCTCAAAACTTCGAAGAAGTTAAAGAAGTAATACTTCCTTAATAAATGCTTTAGGTGATCGTAAAGAACTTGCTTATTACAAAAGTATTCTTTGGCAGACAAAGATGACAGAAAACATGTCTGTACACAAATACTACAATTCCATAAAAGAAACGGTACAGAACATTAAAACGCAAGCAAACATGAACAAAAATACGTTAATAATTGGGAAGCTATAAGCGCGTTTATCGACGAAGATGGTTTAGCGGCATTTTTAACAGGCCTAAAAGAACCGTACTTTGGTTACGCCCATGCTGCATGTCCTGAGGACTTAGAAGCTGCATACGCATTCGTGTGTAAATTCGAGTGCTCAGAAAGCACAGCTTCGAATAATAATCGTTATTCAAAAACTTACGAAACAAAAATGTTCAACAAAAACATTTCAAAGAAGTTTTAACATTCAAAGGGAAACCTTCTTACACAGAACCTAAAGAAGTTAATACGACTAAAAGCAAGTTAACTTTAAATCACAGAGAATTGCATAACAATGAATGAACAGAAAATGGTGAAACAGATTCGGAAGACAAATGTGAAAATGTAGATTTAAATTTTTGTAGGGTCAATAAAACCTCCGACCTAACATGAATTATTTACCATACATTACAAGAAAAAATCTTATCACTAAACAAGTAATTCGGTTATTAATTGACACGGGAACAAATAAAAACGTTATTCGTCCATATTCGTGGCATATCAACTAATATGATTCCAATTGAAGACACAGTCGTAAACAATATTTCTGGAAAACACATAATAAATAAAAAATGTATTGCAAACCTCGTCGGAAATTATGTTCCTGCTCAAACCTATTTTGAGTTAAAATTTAACTCCATTTAAATCATCCATTTTTTGATGGAATCATTGGATCCCAATTTCTAGCAAAAACAAAAGCCATAATCAATTATAAATCTGAACAGCTTGAATTTGGTAAAAATAACATTAGCTTCGAAAAATATTTCCCAACTACAAAACTTTACTCTTATTGCGTAGAAGTAAAAACTCTAAATAATGGAGATTGGTTAGTTCCCACGATTCAAAAATTTCAAAAATCATCTATAATTGAACCCGGTCTATACAATTCCAGAAATGGGAAAACTGCAGTAAAAATTCTGTCAACAAAACCTGAAATTCCAAAATTTTCAAAAGCATTATGTTTATCCGTAAACAGTTTTGAAACTATTACACCCATTCCTTTTCCATCAAATTCAAATATAACGGAAGAAACTTTGAACGATATAATCAGAACAAATCATCTGTCTAATTTTGAAGAAAGTTGCCTGTTTAAAACAATCATAGCGAATCAAAATGTTCTATTAAAACCAGGTGAAAAGTTAACTGCCACCTCTGAAATTAAACATGAAATAATCACTATTTCGAATTCACCAGAATGCCATTTGGGCTAAAAAATGCACCGGCCTCATTTCAACGTGCAATGAATAACATCTTAGCAGAACATATCGGTAGAATCTGCTATGTTTACTTGGACGATATCGTCATTGTAGGAAACAGCCTAGAAACACACCTGGCAAATATCTCAACAGTACTTGAACGATTAGCTAAATTTAATTTAAAAATACAGCTAGACAAGTGTGAATTTTTGAGGAGAGAAACTGAATTTCTAGGCCATATCATTTCTCCCGAAGGCATAAAAGCTAATCCAGACAAAATAAAGAAAATATTAGACTGGCCACTACCTACAAATGAAAAGCAAATACGACAATTTCTTGGATTATCCGGATATTATCGCCGCTTCATCAAAGACTATTCCAAAATAACTAAGCATTTAACAAAATATTTAAAAAAGGATCAGATCATAAATACAAAAGACTAAGAACACATAGAATCGTTTAAAAAATTAAAAGAAATTATAGCGTCCGATCATAAAAAACCGATAATCAGAAAAAAATTGGACCCAAGAGCCAGAAAAGCTACAGCCCATAATGTACAGGATACAGGATAGAACCTTCGAAAATGCAAAGCACGTAAAGAGACACAAAAATAAAATCAATAGAATGAGACCCACTTAAGTATACGCCCGAGGACGTCCGTCTTACTCCCCCCGGAGGAATTATGTGGTATAATATTCTTGTAGCTGCACTATAACTTCACTACTGGTATAAACACGCAAGACTCGAAGTGTCATAGTGGCAGCTGCCTTATCAGCGGAAGGAGCAACGGACTCCCTCTCTTCTCGATCGATACGCCGACACGTAAAGACGCACATCTTAGTTTCTCTTTGGTATTAAAGTTAGGTTAGATATAATTAGTTAGGGCATTTTAGGTTTAAATAAAATAATGTTATAATTAATAACATAATTATATTTAACATTCAATCATACCTCACTATTATTTATAACACCTAATTCAACTGACATGTTGCACTGTCAGTTTGATGATAAACGCAGGCTCCTCAATAAAGAACATTATTATTCCGAACGTAAAACAGAAAAACACAACACCCACAACCTGTAATTATGTATGTAAAAAAAAATATATATATATATATAAATATATATATATATATATATATATATATATATATATATATATATATATATATATATATATATATATATATATATATATATATATATATATATATATATATATATATATATATATATATATATATATATATATATATATATATATATATATATATATATATATATATATATATATATGTGAAGTAGGGAAACGAGATAGCGATATCGTGGCGAGCGCCGAGTGAGCGAAGGGGGGTATTTAAGCGGCGCGCGCTGCTGGGTCGAGAGGTCAGTTGAACGCGAAATGTCGAAGGTGAAGGACGTGCGAATTGGAGAATAAATAAAGTGAACTAAACGAAAGCCACCCATCTTCTTCTTTTGATGTTTAACTGATTCTCACATGGGGGCTCGTCCGGGAAACTGTTTTCCCAAACGAGTGAGGCTTTTGCGATGAAAGCAATCGGTGCGATATAGTGTGATGTTTCGTGAGGCTATTTTGTGATTAAATAGCAAAAAACTGTGAGGCTTTTTTTATGAAGGCAAATAGTGAGACGTTTTGTGAAAGAGATGAACAGTGAGGCTTTCGTAGCAATCCGTGCGAATCAGTGAGGCTTGTGAAGCAATTAGTGAGGCTTTATTTTTAGCAACCAGTGAGAATCCGTGAGGGATAGCGAGGCTTTCCGAAGCAATCCGAGTGAAGAAATTTAGCGAGGCTTTACAGCAACCTGTCTGTGAAAATTCTGTGTGAATTTTACGAGTCAACTAGTGTGACATTTGTGCGTGAGTGCGGGAAGCCGCGAGAAAATTGTGTGGTAGTGTGTGTGTCGGCTTTGTGAGTGAAAGATAGAGAGAGATAGAATGGCAACGGTCAAGGAGCTTTGTGAAGATTTCACGAAGATTGGGTTGGTGCGCGAGTGTGAGAGGCTTGGCCTAGAAACCACTGGAGGAAAAGTGGAAATCGCGAATCGAATTGTGAAATACCGAGCGACGGTTGCGTCAGGGGACAACGCCGGTCCGTCCGGGAGTGGACACAGAGCAGAACCAGCTAACGCCATAGACGACGTCGAAAACTACGCGGGTAACCAACCGTACGAGAGTTGCGATGATGATTCCGAGGAAAAAGCGGATCTGGATCTTCCGGAAGAAGGTGATAGCTTTGTTGCCGAGGATGACGATGAAACGGAAGAAGACCCTTTTCAAACTGCTGTGCGAATCTCGACGCCTAAACGACCGCAACGCGTTTACGCATTTCGAGATGTAGAAGATAGCATTGAGACGTTTGGAGCAGAGGATGGGCACGATGTGCGTATTTGGCTGGCACACCTCGACTCCGTATCAAAGTCAGCAGGATGGAATGACGAACAAAAGCTAATCATGTTACGTAAAAAGATGACGGGAATCGCAAGAAAGTTCGTGTCGTCTTTGCGTAATGTGCAAACTTATGCGAGATTGAAAAAAGAGCTGATCACGGAATTTGCTCCATTTGTGAGGTCGAGTGATGTGCATCGGATTCTCGCAAATCGGAAGAAGGAAACGGCCGAGACGATGCGAGAGTACGTTTACGAAATGCAACGAATTGCTGCCCAAATTGATTTAGACGAACCAAGCTTGTGCGAGTACATCGTGAACGGTGTGACCGACGATGATTTTTTCAAATCATTGCTGTACGAGGCGCAAACAATTCGAGTGTTAAAAGAAAAGTTGCTCAATTTTGAAAAAGTGCGCATGGCTCGAAAGAAGAAAACGACAGATAAAGAAGAAAACAAACGAGTTTTGTCATCCAGTAGCCGCGTTGACAAACGGGCGGAGCAGCGATGCTACAATTGCGGAAACAAAGGACACCAAGCTCGCGCGTGCGCGCAGACACAGGGTGGTCCGAAATGTTTCTCGTGTCGTGAGTACGGTCATAAGGCGAGCGAGTGTGCGCGGAACAAAAGCGTCGTTCCTGCGAAAATAAACGTGACGGAAGAATCGGTGGGAATGGTTGATGTCGTGTTAAACAAAACATCGGTCAAGGCATTGTTTGACAGTGGAAGCAACCAAAACTTGGTGACAATAGGTTGTTACAAAAGAATCGAGGGATCACCGCTGATCGATACTTCGATGTGGTTCCAGGGCTTTGGTGGCATGAGAACAAAGGCGATCGGCATGTTCACGGTGGACGTTACGGTGGATGATAACGTTTTTAGTGGTGTGCGATTTTTTGTGGTGCCAAATGAAAGCATGTCTTACGATGCAGTATTGGGCAGAGATTCCTTGAACTATTTTGAAGTTACGATGACAACGGCGGGTGTCAAAGTCAGGCCATATGGTTCAACGGATGAAATGTTTTCTATTGTGTGTGACAATGAAGACAATTTGGATGTGTCTCCTCGATTTTCGGAAAGAGTAAAGGCTGTTATTTCGGGGTACAAACCTGCGGGAAACGTGAATAGTCGTGTTGAGACGAAAATTATTTTGCATGACGAGACGCCTGTGCGTTCGTCGCCAAGGCGTTTTGCTCCGGGTGAAAAGGCGGTGCTGGAGAAAACAATCGACGAGTGGTTAGCCGCGGGAATAATTCGAGAAAGTGAGAGTGATTTTGCGAGTCCGGTAACGTTAGCGAGAAAAAAGGACGGTTCCTTACGCGTTTGTGTTGATTATCGCGAACTTAATCGAAAAATGATTAAGGATTGTTTTCCCATGAGGAACATAGAAGATCAAATCGATCGCTTGAAGTCAGCCAGAGTTTTTATCACACTTGACTTGAAAAATTCGTTTTTTCATGTTCCTGTGGAAAAGTCGAGCCAGCGGTACACAGGCTTTGTTACCCACACAGGCCAGTACGAGTTTCTTAGAACGCCTTTCGGGTTGGTCAATAGTCCAGCGAGTTTCAGCCGGTTTGTAGCGGATGTGTTTCGGGAATTCATCAAGAGTGAGCGTGTGTTGGTGTATGTGGATGATTTAATAATTCCTTCATTAGATGAGAAAAGGTATAAATATTTGTTTGTAGTAGTTGATGCGTTTAGTAAGTACACTTGGATATATCCTACTAAAACGACGAATTCATTTGAAGTAATTCAGCGATTAGCAACACAGAGCGAGGTATTTGGTAATCCAAGGCGTATTATTAGCGATAAAGGGGCTGCGTTTACGTCAAACGATTTTAAGCGGTATTGTGAGGATCAGGATATCGAGCGTGTGGAAGTTACGACAGGTGTTCCGCGCGGGAACGGGCAGGTAGAGAGGGTAAATCAAGTGATTATTGCTATGTTGCGAAAGATGGGTGTAAACGATCCTGCAAAGTGGTATAAGCACGTTGCCAATATTCAGCGGTGGATTAATTCGAGC
The DNA here is from genome assembly GCF_943734695.1 of Anopheles maculipalpis. NCBI lineage: Eukaryota > Metazoa > Arthropoda > Insecta > Diptera > Culicidae > Anopheles > Anopheles maculipalpis. The sequence continues at coordinate 18,202,667 of NC_064870.1, read as the reverse complement.
CCACATCAGAGCATCGGTGTTACTCCTTTTGAAGCGATGTTTGGGGTACCGATGAGACACGAAGGAGATTTACGACTAGGTGAGCTGATGGAAGAAATTCGAGTGGCCCAACATCACGATCAACGAGAGCAGACTCGAGCTGGTGCCAGGGTTTCTATCGAGAAAGCCCAAGAAGAACAACGGAGATCGTACGACTTACGAGCGCGGTCGGCTACAACTTACCGCGAAGGCGACCTGGTGGTGATTAAGCGGACGCAGTTCGGGCCGGGAAGGAAGTACGCAGCTGAGTACCTTGGACCATATAAGGTAACCAGTGTTCGTCCACATGATCGCTATGACGTAGAAAAGATCAATGGCGAAGGGCCAAAAGTGACGTCGACGGCTTCGTCACATATGAAACCCTATCGGTTTTATTGCGGTGAGGATCCTTCGGGGCGAAAGGATCGGTCGAGGAAAGGCCGTGTGAAGTAGGGAAACGAGATAGCGATATCGTGGCGAGCGCCGAGTGAGCGAAGGGGGGTATTTAAGCGGCGCGCGCTGCTGGGTCGAGAGGTCAGTTGAACGCGAAATGTCGAAGGTGAAGGACGTGCGAATTGGAGAATAAATAAAGTGAACTAAACGAAAGCCACCCATCTTCTTCTTTTGATGTTTAACTGATTCTCACATATATATATATATATATATATATATATATATATATATATATATATATATATATATATATATATATATATATATATATATATATATATATACATATATATATATATATATATATATATATAGTTATGCGCAGAATGTTTCACACGCTGAGTTGCATCCGACACCTTGGTCCCGTGTTGTACAACGTGACTTCCGAGCATCAGCATGTCATCTGATACTCCAGGAATGTCAGCACGCAACATGGTACCGTGGGACAAGCGGCCAACGGGAGAACCATCTAGCGCAGTCTAGCAGTCTTCGCCCATCGTGCAGCCGAGGTGTATCAGCTCTCAATAAAATATTAAAAGTTTATTTTCCGTTATTAAATCTGTTTTTATATTACAAAAAGAAAGATAACCATAACTGGCGCAGTCGGTTCGGTTCAGTTCACGTTCTTATTAGTGCGCAAAAAAAATTAAAAAAAAATTAAAAATAAAAAAAATTAAAAAATCCAAAAGTGAAGAAAACTTTGTGCTCGCCCGGAACATACTCCATCACCCAACCCGCGGTCGATTTGCGACGAACACGTGTTTTTTTTCTGTTCTTGACGCAATTGTGACGAAAAGTGTTAAGTGACTTTTGGTAGTGCACAAAACAAAAACGTTTAGTTTCAACTATTAAGAACTGGAATCATAAGTAAAGCTTCTGGATCTGCAACGATAAAGACGACTCCCCAGAAGATCAGCTGGGAAAACATCCGATCATCGAACGTCCCAACCCGTGGACACCAAGAGAGCAAACGAAGAAACTATTCCAACGAGGATCACTGGATAGAAGAAGGACAAACATTGAAACGGGTAATAAAAAAAAAAAAAAAACTCAATCGAAATTCCTAATTTGTGAGTATAAGGTGAGTTATTTTAGGGATACTTGATCTCCACACCCTTAGCGGCAAAAAAAAGAAGGTATTTGATTGTGTTTCAATTCGTTCATGCCAAAGTTTAACCCTCTTTCTAAACCCTCGCGGTACAGTGATACGCAAAATAATAAAATGGAACAGGATCTCCATGCTTTAGTTAACTCAATGAGAATGCTTGAAGAACGCATTAACGCGCTTCAAATTGAGAATAACAACCTTCAGCAGCAGCAACGACAGCAGTTGCAAGCCCAAACGCCTCCATCAAGGAGCGCTGAATATTATAAAATTCCAGATCCTATACGGACAATTCCTTCTTTTGATGGAAATAAACGCCAACTATCATCATGGCTGGCAACTGTGAAAAAAACATTAGATCTGTTTAGATCTACTGTAGCCCCAGACCTATTTGCAGTCTATGAGCAAGCCATAATTAACAAAATTGATGGCAAAGCTCGTGACACCATATGTGTCAACGGGAATCCCACAACTTTTGAAGAGGTTGCAGAAATATTACAACACGTGTACGGCGATCGTAACAACATAGCAACCTATCAAACGCAGCTGTGGACAATGAAAATGGATAGCAGTTTGCATATCCATTACAAAAAAACAAAAGATGTTATGATCAGCATGAAATCTTTGGCAAAACAAAACCCTTTATATGCCAAGCACTGGGATGCCATAGATCATTTTCTGGAACAAGAATGCTTAGCAGCTTTCATAAACGGCCTAAGCAAAATGTATTTTGGTTACGCACAAACCGCGCAACCAACTGATCTAGAAAACGCATACGCTTTTCTTTGTCGTTTTCAGTGTGCCGAAAAAACGAAATCAAATACTTTTAACAATCTTCAAGTAACACAACAACCTACGTTTAGTAAAAGTTACAAAAACGAAGGAAAATCAACCGTCTCGAAGATTGACCGAAAACCTGAATTTGGTCAGACAAAACAAAACTCCGAGAGACAGAAAATAACACCAATGGATATCGACTCTTCGATTAGATCCAAAGGTAAAATTTTCTGCCATACATTAGATTATGACAAAAAAAGTAACGACTCGGAAAGTGAAGACGAAGATGTCGAAGAAGTAAATTTTCAGATTTCCAATGCTGTAATCAATCAAAGATGAAAGCAACTAATGGCTTACCATATCTAATATTAAATGTGAATAATTTACAAGCAAAAATGCTTATTGACAGTGGAGCTAATAAAAATTTTATTTCTCCTACTTTTATCAAGGAATACCAAAAACAGAAATGCCATACACTAACAATTAGAAATCAACATGGAAAGCATAAAATTAACGAGTACTTTAATGGTGTAATTTTTGGTAAGAGAAATGTACGTTTTTATCTGTTCAAATTTCATCAATTTTTCGATGGAATAATTGGATACGAAACCCTTTCAGAGTGTGACGCGAAATTAATATTCGGTCAACACAAATTAGATTTACCAGAATACACAATAGATTTAAACATAAAAAGAATGAATTCATCTGAGATCAAATTACAAGCAAATAGTTGCCAAGTAGTGAAAATTCCAGTTTCTCACTCCAACGGAAATGTTTTCATGAAAAATGAAATTAAAATCAAAGACTCAAACATTCCTGCTGGACTTTATAAAGCTAAAAATGGTTTTATTAAAGCATTCGTAACTAATTTCGGAGATGAAGTTTCTTTTACATGGACAAAACCTAAAGTTGTTTATCCTGTATCTGAAATTTTAGAAATGAACCAACACACACTGAACACGAAGCCTACCAAAACATTGAACAAATCGATCAATTTAGAAGAGTTAATCAGATCAAACCATTTGAATCACGAAGAGAAAAGTAAGCTCTTAAAAATACTTCATAATAATGTTCAAATAATACACAATGAAAACACAAAACTTTCTTGCACAACAACTGTTAAACATAAAATTAACACTGTTGATGACATACCAATACACACTAAAACGTATCGATATCCTCACATTCATAAAGAAGAAGTCGAAAAACAAATCAATGATATGCTAAAAGACGGTATTATCCAACACTCAGTTTCACCATGGACGTCTCCAATTTGGATAGTTCCAAAAAAACCTGATGCAAGTGGAATTAAAAAATGGCGAATTGTAATCGATTACCGAAAGTTAAACGAGAAAACAGTAGACGATAAATTTCCCATTCCAAATATAGAAGATATTCTAGAGAGACTAGGAAGAAGTAATTACTTCACCACGTTAGACCTCAAATCTGGTTTTCATCAAATAGAAGTTGAACCCAGAGATAGGCCAAAAACAGCTTTTAGTAGCAATAAAGGTCATTTTGAATTTATCAGAATGCCTTTCGGCTTGAAAAATGCTCCTTCAACATTTCAAAGGGCTATGAATAACATCCTCGGAGAACTAATAGGTAAATGCTGTTTAGTTTATCTCGATGATATAATAGTTTTCGGTAATTCACTACAACAACACTTAGACAATTTAAACAAAGTGCTCAAGCGTCTTGTGCAGGCTAATCTGAAGATTCAGCTCAACAAGTGTGAGTTTTTACACAAACAATGTGAATTTCTTGGGCATATCGTTACCGAAAAAGGAATTAAACCTAATCCAAACAAAATTGATAAGATTGTTAATTGGCCCATTCCGAAAACTAAAAAACAACTTAAAGGATTTTTAGGTATAATAGGATATTATCGAAAATTCATAAAAGACTTTGCTAAACTAACTAAACCCCTAACAAAATGCTTGAAAAAAGATTTAGAAATAAAACTAACTGAAGAATATTTGAATTGTTTTAATGAATGCAAGCAATTACTAACTTCCGATCCAATTTTAAGGTATCCGGATTTCAACAAGAAGTTCCTGATAGAAACTGATGCGAGCGATTTTGCTCTTGGCGCTGTACTCTCCCAGAGATTTGAAGATGGACACGAACATCCAATAGCATACGCATCGCGAACCTTGAACGACACCGAGTGCAGATACTCAGCCACCGAAAAAGAACTACTAGGAATATTGTTTGCTATTAAACACTTCCGACCATACGTTTACGGTACTAAATTTGAAATTCGAACAGACCATAAACCTCTCATTTGGCTTAGACAAAAAAAAGACCTCAACAGTAAATTACTAAGGTGGAAACTGCAACTAGAAGAATTCGAATTCGACATAAAATACAAAAAAGGCATCTTGAACAACAATGCAGATTCACTCTCAAGAATCGAACCCGACATAAAAACTGTAGATTTGAATTACAACTCCGCCAATGAAAGCATGACTCAACATTCGGCTGACTCTGACGATAGTGATTACATAAAGTCTACGGAACGTCCATTAAACGAATTTCGAAATCAAATAATTATTGAAAAATCTAATGAACAAAGTGAAGAACATTCCATTATATTTCCTAAATATACTCGAGTAATTATCAAAAAAACAGACTTTTCTCCTGAAGATCTTGCAAACATTCTAAAAAAAAATGCTACATCATCTTGTGTTAATGGATTATTTTGTCATACAGATATCCTAAATCTCATGCAAAATGTGTACAAAAACTATTTCTCCCGCGCTAAATCCCTAAAAATATTTTGGACACAAAAATTACTCATCGATATAACTGAAGAAATAGAACAAAATCAAATAATCCAAACACAGCACGATTTAAACCACAGAGGAATTACAGAAACTAGTAAACATATTGCTAGAGATTACTTTTTTCCGGGAATCAAATCAAAAGTTGCCAAATTTATTAATATTTGTAAACTATGTCAAAAATCGAAATACGAAAGACATCCATATAAAATAAAATTCCAATTAACCGAAACACCGTCCAGACCACTACAAATCGTACATATGGACATTTTTATCATAAAAGAAAAACATTATCTTACACTTTGCGATAAGTTTTCTCGATTAGCAATGGCAATTCCAATTCGTACAAGAAATACAGTTCATATATTAAAAGCATTCACTACATTTATAGCAAACTTAGGGAAACCCGAATTACTAATAATGGATCAAGAACCAACATTTAAATCAACGATAATTAGAAACTTTCTAGAAGAAAATCTTATTAAATACCATTTCACAAGCATAGGACAATCATCTTCAAACGGACCCATAGAAATAATTCATCGTACGCTACGGGAATTACATAACATATTATCTCAAAAAGAATCCACTAGTATTCTTTCTGAAACCTCTAAAATAAATTTAGCAGTATCAATTTATAATGATTCAATACATTCGCAGACTAATGTCACACCAAGAGAATTGTTTTACGGAGTAAAATATAAAGATCCAGTACCAACTGATTTAAATGAAAGAATCAGGCAAAAAGAAGAATTATTCCATATATTTTCTCAGAATATGAAACAACAAAAAGAAAAACAATTAGATAAAATAAACAAAAACAGAGAGGATGTTGTACAATTTTCAACCAATGATACAGTTTACGAAAGGAAACGCAACAACCTCAAACATCAAGAACGCTACAAAGAAATTAAAGTACTGGAAAACAAAGAAATGAATATAATAGATAATCGAGGAAGGAAAATTCACAAAGCAAAATTAAAGCGAAAGCGAAATACTTCAACGTAATTTTTTCTTCTTGATTTTATTACAGATCACTTCTGAGGAACATTGCACAAATTAAAAAGGAAGGAGGATAAAATGTTAATTACAAAATTAATTGTTACCTTGTCGACTATCAGTCTAATCCAAGCTACCATATTTAAGGAAATAGTAAACAACAATGGATCAGTAGCCATTAAATTGCAATCAGTTAGAACAAGAATAGGCTTCAATAGATTAATTCATAAAATAAATTTGAAAAATCTTAAACAAAATGTAGAATATATTGAAAAACTATCGAATTTAATGAACACAACTGGTTCTCTTAAATCGACTTTAGACTCCAAGATACTTAAAACAAAACAAAAACTTATTGCGCTAACTCCAAGCAGACAAAAGAGAGGACTTATTGATGGACTCGGCACAGCTATCAAATTTATTACTGGAAACCCAGATAATGATGACCTACAGTCAATTTACCACAGCTTAGGTCTGCTTGAGAATCAGGAAAATGCCATAAGTAGAAACATAAATAAACAATATGAAATTAACGAACTCTTCCAAAAAGAATTACAAAATATGACTAGCTCATTAAACAAACAAATGTTAAAAATTTTAAAATTTAAAACAACTGCAATGGATGATTTCGAAATTATAAACATGATATTTAGTGTAAACGAAATTCTACAAATCTTAACATCTATGGAAGAGCAAATAGAATTGGCAAATTTAAATGTTTTGCACAGGGACCTGTTAACTTTATCTGAAAAGCAATTTATTCAAAAAATGTTAAAATCACAGGATATTATAGTAAACTATGTAGATGAAATCTTCAACTATTGCACGGGAACCCTAGCAGTTACCGATCAAGAAGCTGCCATACTTGTTAAAGTACCAATTTTGGAGAAGGACCCATTTGATCTTTTAGAGCTGCATACGATGGTCATCAATAATTCAAGGATCAACACACACATAAAATATGTCTCAAAGTTAGGAACCAGAGCATATTACCAAAACACAAAATGTACTATTTGCGACGCAACCATACCAATAGAGGACGAATGTATCTACAACATTCTCGTGCATAGAACTCCCAAATGCCCTTTTGTCACAACAAACAATAGATGGTCAGTTAAGGAAGTATTGGAAGGTGTAATACTTGTTGACACACAAACAGAAACAACAATATTCGATTCATGTGGTGAACCCAAAAGCATATCAGTACCAATGATTATTGAAGTGGAAAACTGCACAGTGCAGATTAAAAGCTACACGTTCACTGGGAAAGTCACCAATATTCAAAAGGAATATTTAATCCCAATATACGGAAAACCATTGGCGAGATCAAACGATTCAGAAGACGACCAGATAGATGGAAGAATAAGAAACCTAGAAAAAATGAACGAAATCCACTTGCAGTTGAATAAAATCAACATTAGCCACATAATAATAAGCATGATCGTACTGATAGGAGCAGTTTGTGCTTACATAAAAAAATGCAAAAATGCCCAACCTGATGCCACCACAAGCTCTGATACCCATGGTCAACACCTGAGCCTCGCTATTCGGAACCTTGCTGACCAGATCAACAGTCGATCGAGGACGCTCGACGCTTAAGGGGGGAGGAGTTATGCGCAGAATGTTTCACACGCTGAGTTGCATCCGACACCTTGGTCCCGTGTTGTACAACGTGACTTCCGAGCATCAGCATGTCATCTGATACTCCAGGAATGTCAGCACGCAACATGGTACCGTGGGACAAGCGGCCAACGGGAGAACCATCTAGCGCAGTCTAGCAGTCTTCGCCCATCGTGCAGCCGAGGTGTATCAGCTCTCAATAAAATATTAAAAGTTTATTTTCCGTTATTAAATCTGCTTTTATATTACAAAAAGAAAGATAACCATAACTATATATATATATATATATATATATATATATATATATATATATATATATATATATATATATATATATACATAGTATACTGAATAAGAGAATAAGAATTAATGACAACTAGAATATACTTTTTCTGTGATGGTGTTGTTGGTAGGGGACCCGAATGGTCTATATGTATTGTATGGAAAGGTATCTGAGCTTTTGGTATATTGTGCAAGTTTCGCAGATTCTGCCGTGCTGGTGCGGAATAAATAATACACTTCAGACAATTTCGAAGAAAATTTTCTACACGCGGTTTCATTAAGGGGAACCAATACAACTTACTTATTGAAGCACAACATTTGTCCAAGGTGGCAAATCTTCTCATGAATACAAATAATCCTATTGTTTATCATTTCTTTAGGAACCATTAATTGGATCTTATTCGCATGGTGTTGTCTGTATACTACACCATCTTTCAAAATATATCCTTGAACAGCATTTGATTCTAATTTTGTCTTTAGTTGCTGTATATTTTCATCTCGAGATTGTGCAATCCGTAACTGATAGTCGATATCCAAAGTTTCTGTTACAATAGCTGCCTGTTTACGGCTCAATGCATCGACATGGCACATAGAGTTTCCCGGGCGATGAATTACAGAATAATCATAGTTTTCCAAAAACAACGCACTATTTTCGCCAAGGTATTGTGATTCTTTAATGTTTCGACTAATTTTTTTTTTTTATAAAACATTTATTAGAAAAAAAAAACATAAAAAACCTTAAATTCTAGTTTACAATTTAAAGAAAACAAAAACTGGATATGAGAATCAACTACAAAGGTTACAATGAACATTTAAGGACTTCTACATCAATCACAGCATTGTTGTTTCCAACAATGTGGATGATGTAGTAAGCAAACAAACGTAGGATTGGGATTCGCTTACTTTTACTAACATTTGTTAGGACAGGTAAGCGGAGGGATTGGAATGAGGGAGTAAGGGAGGGCTCGACGTTTTGGATAGCTTGCATCAGAATACTCCAGGCTGTGGACACTCTGGAACACAAAGCAAATTTGTGTTCAATTGTATCCACCTGGTAGCACTCTGCGCAAGCTGAGGATCCACACTAATGAATTGCAATAAGTCACAATGTTGATGGGTATCCCATGGACATAAGTATGAAAACGTTTTAATGCATAAATTATTGAAAAAGTCCCTTATTCAAAACTACTACATAGGTGCCTTCGTCAACCGAAGCTGTCTTCGAAAAGTAAGCGACTGAGTGGAGTTTACCATCACCTTGCCTTTGTTTTTTTTTTTAACATTGCAGGTTTTATTGGCTACGATGAGTCTTAACCTACACTCTTAACGCGCGGCGTCGCCCGCCAGGGATTTGCCGCACGTATGTCGATCATTTCGGATATCGCCATTTCATTTATTCACATCTCGTATCTACTTCCCACTCTTCGAAATGGGGGGACGCTTCACGAGTCCGCATGACTCTCTCTCTCAAAATCTCAGTCACTGGTAACATCTCTTAACCTAACGGTCGGACCATTCCGCCTCGCTGGCGGAAGCCTCCTCCGCAGGTGTCCATCGCCGACCTGCAGCCGAAGCTCGACGGCGACGCTCATTCTCCCGTCGGTTCCGTCGAGACCGGATCAAGTCCGCCGCCGTTGGGGCGGACCGACGACGGCGCGTTGCCGATGGACCCTCATGCTGGACACGAGCTCTCCACGCTCGCTGTATAAACAGCCGCCGTTCGTGCCGAGCCCTCACTGCCTCCGGGGAAGGCGGTTCTCCCCTGCTTCGCCGAGGAATGGGAGGGGGAGCCCGGCCCTCGCGCTCCGCCTCCGCTGCCGCCCGCAGCACCTCGTCGTCGCGGGCCTCCCGCGCTGCTGCGACGTCTGCCGCAAGACGCACTCTTGCCCGGTCCTCAGCCCTGCCGCGAAGCCGTCTGTTGCGGGCAGACCGCTGACGCGCTGCTCGGGACTCGTTCACACGCCGCGTGATGTCTATTAGGACGTCGTCTCCCGTCTCCTCGCCGAAGAGTGAGGCCACACTTTCAACTGCGACTTCGTCATCCTCCGCGAAAGCCGCCTCCGTTCGTCCGTTGGCGAGCGCTTCCTCGTCGCGCCACAGTTGTTATAGCACTGTGGTGATGGTCTTCGCTGCTCGTTGGATGCGGTCCCACCACTCCGCACTCTCCAGGAGCTTCTCGACGATGTTGTCCAGCCGGACTGCCTCGGGTGTCCCCCAGCCCAGCAGCTCGCGTCGCGTGTCGTCGAACACTGGGCACTCGAACATGACGTGGGCCACAGACTCGACCGACCCTGCGCACCGTGGACACTCCGGGGACGAAGCAAACCCGCAGACGCTCAGGTATTTGCGAAAAAACCCATGTCCGCTAAGCACCTGCGAAAGATGGAAATCCACCTTGCCGTGCTTCCGTCCCATCCACCGATGCACGTCGGGAATCATCTCGTGCGCCCACGTCAAGTAGCGGCTGGCCGATGGTGCTGCCGCCGCCCGGTCCCACGCTTCCTGCCACTCGATCATCGTGGCCGCTCGCTCCATCGCTCGTACCTCCTTCCTGCTGGTGCCAGGTTCGGCCAACAGCCTACTATGGCACCTTGCGTCCTCTTGGATGATTAGACGGTAGGGTACAAGACCGGCCATCACCACTGCCACCTCGTAGGACTCGGAGCGAAACGAACTCGACACTCCACGTGCCAACGGTCTCTGGACTTGGGCGAGTTTTCTCCGACACCACTGTAGGTCCGTTGCCTTGGCCCAGATGGGCGAGGCGTAGCGGATGACGGACTCAGCCACTCCAGCCAGCAATCGCCGCTTGGCCACCTGGGGGCCGCTGTGGTTCCTCATCACCGAGGTGACAGCCGCCACCGCACGGAGGGCCTTGTCCGCGGCCGCTTCCACGTGCGGTCTCCACGATAGCTTCTCATGAAGCTGGACCCCCAGATAGCGAATCGATCTCTTGGTGGTGCAGGTCACCTCGCCGACGCGTATCGGAACCTCCAGTCGTCCTCGTCGCAGACTGGAGATCAAGACCGCCTCGGTCTTGTGGGGGGCGAGACTGAGATGACGTGCCTCAAGCCACCCCATCACCGTCTCAATCGCTGCCTCCGCAACCGTCGCCGACTCCTCCGGTGTGCGGCCCTCGGCCAGCACGGCGATGTCATCTGCGAAGCCGACTACGCTGGCCCCTTCAGGGAGCTGGACACGCAGCACGCCGTCGTACATGACGTTCCACAGAGTCGGGCCAAGGATTGACCCCTGTGGAACGCCTGCCGTTACCCGACGTGACACCGGGCCGTCATGGGTGTCGTACACCAGCTCCCTGTCGGTGAAGTAGTTGCGCAGAAGGAGTTGCAGCTGCGCTGGAACCCCCTTCTCGCGCAGGGCCACCGCTATCGCCTGCCAGCTGGCAGTGTTAAAGGCGTTCTTGACGTCCAGCGCCACAACCAGCAGACAGCGCTTGTCCCGCTGATTCGTCCTGCCGAAGGACATCGCGCGTTCACCCGCTTCCACCACCAGCTGGATCGCCTGCAAGGTGCTTCGCTGTCTCCGGAAGCCGAACTGGTTCTCCGCCAGCTGAGGCAACTCCGGATCCTCGAGATGCTCGTTCAGCCTATCGAGTGCCGTCCGCTCGAACACCTTCGCTGGATTGCTAATCAGGCAGATCGGGCGACAGGACGACGCGTCACCCGGTGGCTTACCTGGCTTAGGCAGCAGCACCAGCTTTTGCCTCTTCCACTCGCGTAGAATAACGCCCGTGTCCAGGCAGCTCTGGAAGACCCCGACGAAGGACTCTGGATACTTGCGGATGGCAGCCGTCACGGCAGCATTTGGCACTCCATCCAGGCCAGGCGCTTTCCGCGGATGCAGCTGGCTCGCTATCGCCTGGAGCTCCGTGCAGCTGATCGGACGGACTGGAGTGTCCCCTTCCGAAGGCGCGACGTCCGGCCACTCGACCGGGGGATGCTCCGGAAACAGCTCCTCGACGATCCGCTGCAGTACCGCTGGGTCGCGTTCTCGCGCCGTCCAGCTGCCCCGAAACCGCAGAAGGACCTGCCGGAACCACTGTCCCGTCTCGTCCGCGGCTAGGGCATGCAGCCACTCGTCGAACTGCTGCGCTTTGCTGGCCTTAATTGCCGCCCTTAAGGCAGCACGCGCCTCCTGATGTTCCTCCGAAGCCAGCTCGACTGATGTTTCGTCCAGCGCCATGCTCTGCCTTTCTCGGGCCAACCGACAGCGCTCGGTCAGCTCCCCAATGGCCGAGGTCCACCAATAGACGCTGCAGCTCTTCCGCTGCTGGGAGTGCCCGATCCGCGTCATGATGGCATCGCAGGCCTCTGCAAGGGCGATCCCCAGACTTGCCGCATCCGTTACACGATCTGCAAAGCCGGTCGCCTCAAGCGCTAGCTCGAAGGTACGGGGGCAAAACTGGCGAGTTCGCCAGCGAGTACCCGCCTCCCGTACTTCAACGCCTTCCAACTGCTGTGTGCCCCGACCGGGCCGCTGGCTGGCGCGAGGCTGTTGCCCAACCGCAAACCGTATGTAGCAGTGGTCGCTGTAGGAATAGCAGGCAAGGGTCCGCCACGAGCCGATGACCTCCGCTGCTCCATCCGGTCGGCAGAGCGATGAACTTGCGAAGGCAACGTCCACCCTGCTGGGCCGAGCCACGCCATTGCCCAGGAACGTCGGCTCCGTACCGCGGTTCAGCACCTCCAACCCGAGGCTCGTCGCCGTCTGGAGGAGCGCCTCACCCTTAAGGTTGGCCCGCTCGCTCCCCCATGCACCGTGCCAAGCATTGAAGTCGCCGGCCAAGACGACCCAAGGGTGACCCCTCGCTAGCACCTCCAGCCGGTCCATCTGCCGCTCGAAGTCCGGTAGACCGTCACCTTGCCTTTGTAGCAACACCGATCCAAAACCAGTTGGACAGGCATCACAATGTTTGTTCACTTGGACGTATCCCTAGATAATCTAGTTCACTAAACCCGAACATGCACTTATCCAAACGCAGTTGTAACCCGTTTCTTTTTAAGGTCTGCAATACTGCTTTAACTATTTCGAGGTGTTCTTGAAAATCAAATGAAGCTATGATAACATCATCTATGTAGACAACAAGGACCCCTTTTTCGATAAAATCTCTGAGGATGTTATAAATAAAACGCTGAAATTCGGCAGGTGCATTTTTAAGCCCAAATGGCATCCGCACATACTCGTACTGCCTGCCCATCAGGCGTGACAAATGCATATATATACATATATACATATATATATACATAGTATACTGCATTTGTCACGCCTGATGGGCAGGCAGTACGAGTATGTGCGGATGCCATTTGGGCTTAAAAATGCACCTGCCGAATTTCAGCGTTTTATTTATAACATCCTCAGAGATTTTATCGAAAAAGGGGTCCTTGTTGTCTACATAGATGATATTATCATAGCTTCATTTGATTTTCAAGAACACCTCGAAATAGTTAAAGCAGTATTGCAGACCTTAAAAAGAAACGGGTTACAACTGCGTTTGGATAAGTGCAAGTTACCGTATCGTATAGCATAATGTTAGTATAAAGTATTTTATCTATGTATTAGTTCGGTCTAGCTCTAAGTTGCGTGTTATATTTAATAAAACTTTAGTCGATAAGCAACCACCAGAGTGTGCAGACTCGTTAACTGGCGCCCGAATCAAGAAGAGTAATTAGTAACTGTATAAACTCTCTGAGCGAAGCCACCTTTAGCTGTCTCTTTTCGGAGAATACAGCATCCAGCCCAAGAGCTATCATCGAACGTGTCGTTGACTTGCGGTGCTGTAGCGCGACTAGGTGCGCTGATTTCTCTTCGGAAGACCGAAATCCGAATAATCGACTCTTACAGTATCCTGGAGATCCAACTGTTTGCTGTACGTGTAAGTATAGTGGAAAAAAAAAACAGTGATAGTGATCGAAAAAGCCAGGAGAAATGGAAACTAAAGTGGAAGAAATGAAGCTTTTTCTAGAAATGGGCAAAGTGCCTGATATTTTAAAAATGTTACCGGAATATGATGGTAACCCGAAAGGCCTTAATACTTGGCTTGATGATGTTGAAGGCATTTTCCATTTCTATTCAGCGTTCGCCAATTGTCCCACACAGATGGGAATAATAATGCGAATTGTGCGAAGGAAGATTGTTGGTGAAGCGTCTGATGTGCTTAACGCAAACCACGTGGGATTTGACTGGGAAAGTACAAAAGAGACGCTTAAGAATCATTTTCGTGATCAACGTAACCTCAAAACGCTTGATTACGATTTAACAGTAATTAAACAAAAATACGGTGAACATCTCGAGCAATATTACAATCGAACAAATGAACTCTTATCGTTAATAATAACTAGTATAAGAAATAGTGAAAAATATATAGAATTAGGAGACGGTTTCGTGGATTATTTTAGGGAAAAGGCTGTAGATAGTTTTATTCGGGGACTAAGTAATGAACTTGGAATGCTGGTTAAAACTGCAGCTCCTAATACTATAAGTAAGGCATACCAACTTTGTTTGGAATTTCAACAGCTAAAAACAGGAACAGATAAGCTTGGACACAATATTTTTCAAAAAATGGGTTATGCCGGTAAACCAGAAATTAAGAGAAATTATCGTTATCAGACACAGCCACAAAGAGAGGCACAGAAGAGTTCATTAGAACCCATGGAGATTGATCAGTCTATGCGATCAAGATCAACACACGTTCCCAAAAAGTCTACACAAGTAAACGCATACCAGGACGACGAGGCACAATGTAGCTCTAATTTTTTTTGGGATGAGCACGAGTACAGATGCAAAGTACTCGTAGAGAATATCGTGCCGCAGCTTCCATACATTGAAGTCCCAGTTAAATGCGGCAAAATAAGATTACTTGTTGACAGTGGAGCAAACACAAATATAATTTCAAAAAAATGGGCCTTTAGTTCAGGTAACAACGTTTATAAAATCGAACCAAAATCGTTACAAAGTGTTGTCGGTACGTTGGTATCATCAGAAGTTGTGGCGTTGAAATTATTTTCACCAGTGCTAGATAGAGAATTTGTGTTTCATATTTATGATTATCATGATTTTTTCGATGGTATAATCGGTACCGAGATATTATTCGCGAAAGAATTTAATCTCACCACACGATACCGAAGAATAGAAATTACGAACGCAAGTAATAGAATCTACCACATACCACTACAATTTCACGCCACGAGCGAGAATAACCTAACAAATAAAAAGAGAGTTAAACAGGTTCTCAATATCGAATCCAGCATTCAGCTACCTTATCTGTCTTTAGAAGAGCAAAATTCTCTTATTCCGATATTGAACTCACACAGTACCATTTTTCACGCACAAGATTCAAAGCTTACAAGCACAACGAACGTTGAATGTAGAATACAGACAACCGATGATGCACCTGTATATCAAAAAAGCTATCCCTATCCTGTTGCGTACAAAAACGAAGTAGAGAAACAAATCTCGAAACTATTGGATGATGGCATTATTCGGCCATCGCGCTCAGCTTGGAACTCTCCACTTTGGATTGTTCCTAAAAAAACTGACCATTCCGGTAAACAACAATTCAGACTTGTAGTAGATTACCGTAAACTAAACCAAAAAACAGTTTCTGAAAAATATCCTATGCCAGAAATTCAAAATATTCTCGACCAACTAGGTGGAAACACATACTTTACCACATTGGATTTGGCCTCTGGTTTTCACCAGATTAAAGTAAACGAAGCAGACGTTGAAAAAACTGCATTTTCTGTCAATAACGGCAAATACGAGTTTTTGCGCATGCCGTTTGGCCTAAAGAACGCGCCGGCTATTTTTCAACGTGCAATAGACGATATCTTCCGGGAGTACATTGGTAAAAGTTGTTACGTATATATGGACGATTTAGTAGTTTGTGGTAAAGATTTGGCCGATCACATAAATAATTTAAATTTGATTCTGTCTACATTAAAAAAGGCTAATCTCAAAGTCCGGCTTGAAAAATCTAAATTCCTCTGCAAATCCGTGGAATTTCTCGGATACGTAATTACGTCAGACGGTATAAAACCAAACGAGGAAAAAATTGCAACCATACGTAAATGGCCTAAACCAAGAAATATAAAAGAATTAAGAAGTTTTCTAGGCATGGTTGGATACTATAGGAGGTTTGTTAAAGGCTACGCTAACCTAACCAAGCCTTTAACCAATCTGCTTAGAGGCCTTACTAATGATTCCAAACTAATTGAATTAACCCCTGCAGAAACAAAATGTTTCGAAAGCATGAAACTAATTCTTTCAGGAAATGATATCCTTTCCTACCCGGATTTCAATAAGCCTTTCCTTATAACAACTGATGCATCTAACCACGCCATGGGCGCAGTGCTCAGTCAGGGAGAAATCGGAAAAGATAAACCGATACATTTCGCTTCACGAATCTTAAATAAAAGAGAAGAAAATTTTTCAGCTACAGAAAAGGAAATGTTGGCCATTTACTGGTCTCTAAAAATTTTTCGAAATTATATCTACGGGCAAAGGTTTAAAATCATTACTGACCATCAACCTTTAACATTTTCCTTGTCATCTAAAAATGTTAACACTAAACTAAAACGCTGGAAATCTTATTTGGAGGAACACGACTACGAAATGGTTTATACTCCAGGAAAGAACAACGTTGTAGCTGATGCACTTAGTCGCGTACAGATTTTCTCTCTTACTCCAACTCGACATTCTGCCGAAGAAGATCCTTCAGATCTTATCAAATGCACTGAAGCTCCTCTCAACGCTTTCAAATTGCAAATTGTTATTGAGACGGATGATAGTGAAGACACTATTTTTTCGAATCCTTTTCCCGGCTATAAAAAAATAATCGTTAAAAGAAGGCAGTATTCAGAGCAAGTGCTACGTAGTATTTTCGATCAATTTTTTGTTCCAAACAAACTGACGGGATTACTCACAACAGAAAGAATCATGGGTGATTTCCAAAGAATGTACCAAGAATATTATAGCTCATCAAAAATGTACAAGATCAGGTTTACACAAAATATTCTAAGTGATGTTATTGACGTAGAGGAACAAGAACACATTATAAAAAAAGAACATGAAAGAGCCCATAGAGGCATTGACGAGAACAAGAGACAAATACTAAAAAAATATTATTTTCCGAAGATTACCGCAAAAGTCAGGAACTTTATAAAAACATGCGATACATGCAACACATGCAAATACGATCGACACCCATTAAAAATACGCTTACAAGAAACGCCAATACCGAAACACCCCTTTGAAATACTCCACGTAGACATATACCAGATAGATGGGGAAAGTTTCCTCTCCAGTTTAGACAAATTTTCTAAATTCGGAAGAATGCTACCTATAAAATCCAGGCAAATAATTGACATTCGCAAAGCATTCGAAAAAACGATTACATCGTATCTGATACCATCAATGATCGTAACCGATAACGAAAAGTCATTTCTATCAGCGGAAATTCGTGGAATCATGATGGACCTAAACATAAGGGCCTATATTACACCGAGTAATAAATCAGAGGTCAACGGTCAAGTGGAAAGGTTTCATTCTACGATAACAGAAATGTACCGCATAGAAAAGCTTGTTCATCCCAATTACTCGACCAAGAGGAGGATGGCGATTGTGATAGGAAAATATAACGACACAATACACAGTGTCACGAAAAAAACTCCTAAAGAAATTCTTTTAGGAATTTCCAACAATCCCACTACAGTGGAAAACATCGAAACGGTCCGACAAAAAGTGTACGATACAGTGATAGTTAAGCTTCAAGAAGCTCAAGAGAAGCAACAGAAACATCACAACAAAGAGAGAAGAGCACCTCCAGAGCTAAGGTCGGGTCAAGCGATATTTGTAAAAGACAAAATATTCAAAGGCAAACAAAAACCTTTGTTTAAAAAATCATTTGTAACCACAAACAATCGAGTAACAGCGGAAAATGAACAGAATCATGTGGTTCATAAAACAAATATACGGAATGTGCAATTATGATGGTATGTTACGGAATGAACTATTAAAATGTTAGGAATTGTAAAATAGTAACGAATTGTCAAAATAAGGTGAAAATAATTAAAATTGATCCTGGAGAATCAATACTTAAGGATGGGGTAGTTACCGTATCGTATAGCATAATGTTAGTATAAAGTATTTTATCTATGTATTAGTTCGGTCTAGCTCTAAGTTGCGTGTTATATTTAATAAAACTTTAGTCGATAAGCAACCACCAGAGTGTGCAGACTCGTTAACTTGCATGTTCGGGTTTAGTGAACTAGATTATCTAGGGATACGTCCAAGTGAACAAACATTGTGATGCCTGTCCAACTGGTTTTGGATCGGTGTTGCTACAAAGGCAAGGTGACGGTCTCCCGGACTTCGAGCGGCAGATGGACCGGCTGGAGGTGCTAGCGAGGGGTCACCCTTGGGTCGTCTTGGCCGGCGACTTCAATGCTTGGCACGGTGCATGGGGGAGCGAGCGGGCCAACCTTAAGGGTGAGGCGCTCCTCCAGACGGCGACGAGCCTCGGGTTGGAGGTGCTGAACCGCGGTACGGAGCCGACGTTCCTGGGCAATGGCGTGGCTCGGCCCAGCAGGGTGGACGTTGCCTTCGCAAGTTCATCGCTCTGCCGACCGGATGGAGCAGCGGAGGTCATCGGCTCGTGGCGGACCCTTGCCTGCTATTCCTACAGCGACCACTGCTACATACGGTTTGCGGTTGGGCAACAGCCTCGCGCCAGCCAGCGGCCCGGTCGGGGCACACAGCAGTTGGAAGGCGTTGAAGTACGGGAGGCGGGTACTCGCTGGCGAACTCGCCAGTTTTGCCCCCGTACCTTCGAGCTAGCGCTTGAGGCGACCGGCTTTGCAGATCGTGTAACGGATGCGGCAAGTCTGGGGATCGCCCTTGCAGAGGCCTGCGATGCCATCATGACGCGGATCGGGCACTCCCAGCAGCGTCTATTGGTGGACCTCGGCCATTGGGGAGCTGACCGAGCGCTGTCGGTTGGCCCGAGAAAGGCAGAGCATGGCGCTGGACGAGGCATCAGTCGAGCTGGCTTCGGAGGAACATCAGGAGGCGCGTGCTGTCTTAAGGGCGGCAATTAAGGCCAGCAAAGCGCAGCAGTTCGACGAGTGGCTGCATGCCCTAGCCGCGGACGAGACGGGACAGTGGTTCCGGCAGGTCCTTCTGCGGTTTCGGGGCAGCTGGACGGCGCGAGAACGCGACCCAGCGGTACTGCAGCGGATCGTCGAGGAGCTGTTTCCGGAGCATCCCCCGGTCGAGTGGCCGGACGTCGCGCCTTCGGAAGGGGACACTCCAGTCCGTCCGATCAGCTGCACGGAGCTCCAGGCGATAGCGAGCCAGCTGCATCCGCGGAAAGCGCCTGGCCTGGATGGAGTGCCAAATGCTGCCGTGACGGCTGCCATCCGCAAGTATCCAGAGTCCTTCGTCGGGGTCTTCCAGAGCTGCCTGGACACGGGCGTTATTCTACGCGAGTGGAAGAGGCAAAAGCTGGTGCTGCTGCCTAAGCCAGGTAAGCCACCGGGTGACGCGTCGTCCTGTCGCCCGATCTGCCTGATTAGCAATCCAGCGAAGGTGTTCGAGCGGACGGCACTCGATAGGCTGAACGAGCATCTCGAGGATCCGGAGTTGCCTCAGCTGGCGGAGAACCAGTTCGGCTTCCGGAGACAGCGAAGCACCTTGCAGGCGATCCAGCTGGTGGTGGAAGCGGGTGAACGCGCGATGTCCTTCGGCAGGACGAATCAGCGGGACAAGCGCTGTCTGCTGGTTGTGGCGCTGGACGTCAAGAACGCCTTTAACACTGCCAGCTGGCAGGCGATAGCGGTGGCCCTGCGCGAGAAGGGGGTTCCAGCGCAGCTGCAACTCCTTCTGCGCAACTACTTCACCGACAGGGAGCTGGTGTACGACACCCATGACGGCCCGGTGTCACGTCGGGTAACGGCAGGCGTTCCACAGGGGTCAATCCTTGGCCCGACTCTGTGGAACGTCATGTACGACGGCGTGCTGCGTGTCCAGCTCCCTGAAGGGGCCAGCGTAGTCGGCTTCGCAGATGACATCGCCGTGCTGGCCGAGGGCCGCACACCGGAGGAGTCGGCGACGGTTGCGGAGGCAGCGATTGAGACGGTGATGGGGTGGCTTGAGGCACGTCATCTCAGTCTCGCCCCCCACAAGACCGAGGCGGTCTTGATCTCCAGTCTGCGACGAGGACGACTGGAGGTTCCGATACGCGTCGGCGAGGTGACCTGCACCACCAAGAGATCGATTCGCTATCTGGGGGTCCAGCTTCATGAGAAGCTATCGTGGAGACCGCACGTGGAAGCGGCCGCGGACAAGGCCCTCCGTGCGGTGGCGGCTGTCACCTCGGTGATGAGGAACCACAGCGGCCCCCAGGTGGCCAAGCGGCGATTGCTGGCTGGAGTGGCTGAGTCCGTCATCCGCTACGCCTCGCCCATCTGGGCCAAGGCAACGGACCTACAGTGGTGTCGGAGAAAACTCGCCCAAGTCCAGAGACCGTTGGCACGTGGAGTGTCGAGTTCGTTTCGCTCCGTGTCCTACGAGGTGGCAGTGGTGATGGCCGGTCTTGTACCCTACCGTCTAATCATCCAAGAGGACGCAAGGTGCCATAGTAGGCTGTTGGCCGAACCTGGCACCAGCAGGAAGGAGGTACGAGCGATGGAGCGAGCGGCCACGATGATCGAGTGGCAGGAAGCGTGGGACCGGGCGGCGGCAGCACCATCGGCCAGCCGCTACTTGACGTGGGCGCACGAGATGATTCCCGACGTGCATCGGTGGATGGGACGGAAGCACGGCAAGGTGGATTTCCATCTTTCGCAGGTGCTTAGCGGACATGGGTTTTTTCGCAAATACCTGAGCGTCTGCGGGTTTGCTTCGTCCCCGGAGTGTCCACGGTGCGCAGGGTCGGTCGAGTCTGTGGCCCACGTCATGTTCGAGTGCCCAGTGTTCGACGACACGCGACGCGAGCTGCTGGGCTGGGGGACACCCGAGGCAGTCCGGCTGGACAACATCGTCGAGAAGCTCCTGGAGAGTGCGGAGTGGTGGGACCGCATCCAACGAGCAGCGAAGACCATCACCACAGTGCTACAACAACTGTGGCGCGACGAGGAAGCGCTCGCCAACGGACGAACGGAGGCGGCTTTCGCGGAGGATGACGAAGTCGCAGTTGAAAGTGTGGCCTCACTCTTCGGCGAGGAGACGGGAGACGACGTCCTAATAGACATCACGCGGCGTGTGAACGAGTCCCGAGCAGCGCGTCAGCGGTCTGCCCGCAACAGACGGCTTCGCGGCAGGGCTGAGGACCGGGCAAGAGTGCGTCTTGCGGCAGACGTCGCAGCAGCGCGGGAGGCCCGCGACGACGAGGTGCTGCGGGCGGCAGCGGAGGCGGAGCGCGAGGGCCGGGCTCCCCCTCCCATTCCTCGGCGAAGCAGGGGAGAACCGCCTTCCCCGGAGGCAGTGAGGGCTCGGCACGAACGGCGGCTGTTTATACAGCGAGCGTGGAGAGCTCGTGTCCAGCATGAGGGTCCATCGGCAACGCGCCGTCGTCGGTCCGCCCCAACGGCGGCGGACTTGATCCGGTCTCGACGGAACCGACGGGAGAATGAGCGTCGCCGTCGAGCTTCGGCTGCAGGTCGGCGATGGACACCTGCGGAGGAGGCTTCCGCCAGCGAGGCGGAATGGTCCGACCGTTAGGTTAAGAGATGTTACCAGTGACTGAGATTTTGAGAGAGAGAGTCATGCGGACTCGTGAAGCGTCCCCCCATTTCGAAGAGTGGGAAGTAGATACGAGATGTGAATAAATGAAATGGCGATATCCGAAATGATCGACATACGTGCGGCAAATCCCTGGCGGGCGACGCCGCGCGTTAAGAGTGTAGGTTAAGACTCATCGTAGCCAATAAAACCTGCAATGTTAAAAAAAAAAAAAAACAAAGGCAAGGTGATGGTAAACTCCACTCAGTCGCTTACTTTTCGAAGACAGCTTCGGTTGACGAAGGCACCTATGTAGTAGTTTTGAATAAGGGACTTTTTCAATAATTTATGCATTAAAACGTTTTCATACTTATGTCCATGGGATACCCATCAACATTGTGACTTATTGCAATTCATTAGTGTGGATCCTCAGCTTGCGCAGAGTGCTACCAGGTGGATACAATTGAACACAAATTTGCTTTGTGTTCCAGAGTGTCCACAGCCTGGAGTCTTCTGATGCAAGCTATCCAAAACGTCGAGCCCTCCCTTACTCCCTCATTCCAATCCCTCCGCTTACCTGTCCTAACAAATGTTAGTAAAAGTAAGCGAATCCCAATCCTACGTTTGTTTGCTTACTACATCATCCACATTGTTGGAAACAACAATGCTGTGATTGATGTAGAAGTCCTTAAATGTTCATTGTAACCTTTGTAGTTGATTCTCATATCCAGTTTTTGTTTTCTTTGAATTGTAAACTAGAATTTAAGGTTTTTTATGTTTTTTTTTCTAATAAATGTTTTATAAAAAAAAAATAAGTCGAAACATTAAAGAATCACAATACCTCGGCGAAAATAGTGCGTTGTTTTTGGAAAACTATGATTATTCTGTAATTCATCGCCCGGGAAACTCTATGTGCCATGTCGATGCATTGAGCCGTAAACAGGCAGCTATTGTAACAGAAACTTTGGATATCGACTATCAGTTACGGATTGCACAATCTCGAGATGAAAATATACAGCAACTAAAGACAAAATTAGAATCAAATGCTGTTCAAGGATATATTTTGAAAGATGGTGTAGTATACAGACAACACCATGCGAATAAGATCCAATTAATGGTTCCTAAAGAAATGATAAACAATAGGATTATTTGTATTCATGAGAAGATTTGCCACCTTGGACAAATGTTGTGCTTCAATAAGTAAGTTGTATTGGTTCCCCTTAATGAAACCGCGTGTAGAAAATTTTCTTCGAAATTGTCTGAAGTGTATTATTTATTCCGCACCAGCACGGCAGAATCTGCGAAACTTGCACAATATACCAAAAGCTCAGATACCTTTCCATACAATACATATAGACCATTCGGGTCCCCTACCAACAACACCATCACAGAAAAAGTATATTCTAGTTGTCATTGATTCTTTTACGGAGTTGACGAAACTCTACCCAGCATCATCAACGAATGGTCCTGGTGTGTGTAACGCGCTGGAGCAATATTTTTCTTATTATATATTATATATATTCAGTAGGTTTTTGTCGGGTCGTGGTATTAATCATGTCCTTACGACCACAGCATCACCGCAGGCTAATGGTCAAGTAGAACGTGTTAATAGAGTATTACTTCCAATGCTAAGTAAAGAAACAGACTCGAATCATCATTTCGATCGGACTAAGAGGTTACGTTCAAGCAATACGGCCTGGCCGTCCTGTATGAATAAAAAAAAAAAGAGGTTACGTTCAGTAGAATATGTCTTAAACAATACGGTACACTCATCGACAGGCTTCACACCTTCAATGTTACTTTTCCGAACAGACCAGCGATGGTCCTAAGACAGACGAGATTACGGAATTCATGAAAACACATGAACACACATGACATGGGCACACATGGGCCCATGGGAACACATGGGCTTATGAAAACATAATTCAAATTATAAATGAAGAACAATTTGCAAAAAAAAACGCCGCACAACTGTACAATTCCAATTAGGTGACCTTGTAATGATCCGCAATGTAGACACTACCGTGAATGTAAATAAAAAACTACCCTATTGACATTTTATAGTTACTTTTTATCGATTTCGAGCGGTCGGTTCCTAAAACTGGATTCTTAAACCTTCCTTAAACCGCGGCAGTTTAAGTAAAATTATACCAGTCAAAAAGCTTTTTTTCATGCAGTTTTTTTTTTCATTTCTTGCTGTCAAACCAAAGCCGTCAAAAGCCAATGGTTAAAAACGGCACAAATCAAAACAAAAACAAAACAAACACACGGTGTCCATACATTTTATTATTAACAAAAATAACTACTAGAGCACGTTGAGGCAATATTCCTGCAAACGGAAAACAAAACGGTAAGTTGTTTGAAAGCTTTTTGTACGTACTAGAAGTTAAATTTTATAGCAATACGGCCTCTGGCCGTCCCTTATGAATAAAATAAAAAAGTTTAATTTTATCTTACCCGAACTTCCGTAAAGGAAAAAATTTTCAGGCTACGCCACTCAAAATAACAGCTTCTGAGCACGCATCGGCATCCAGCAATGATACATTGCTTGCCCTGAAGGCCAGGCTGCCGCAGATCAGCATAAAGAGGATTGCGTCACAGGTCGCCAGGTTAAAACAATCCGGCATCGTTGCGGCAGGAGTTGGTATAGCTGGTAGAACCATTGTAGGGCCGCAAAAAAATCTCGCAAAAAATAAATGCACCGAATACTTCACAATCATCAGGACCATCCGGCATCGTTGTCACTAAGAAAGAAATAGTTAATCCAAAGCTCCGTTTCAGTGTCTCTTTTCCCTTTTCGAGAGCGGTTGAAATCCATACACTCACATACACATTAGATTCCCAATTAGTGTTGTGTCTTGAGCGAAAGAGCTACCTTAATCGCTCCGCTCACCTTACTGAGCGCGCACAGTGCGCTCCTTATAAAATATCAGGTAGCTCCGCACTGTGCAAAAAGCGCTCTGAAGAGCGCGATGTGCGATGAGCGAAAAGCGCTCCGAAGAGCGCGATGTGCGGTGAGCGAAAAGCGCTCCGAAGAGCGCGATGTGCGGTGAGCGAAAAGCGCTCCGAAGAGCGCGATGTGCGGTGAGCGAAAAGCGCTTCGAAGAGCGCAATGAGCGGTGTGCGAAAAGCGCTCCGAGGAGCGCGATATGCGATGAGCGAGAGGCGCTCCGAAGAGCGCGAGGTGCGATTTTTAGAACAGCGCTATGGGCGATGTGCATGAGAGTATGCTTAACATCCAATGTATTCTGCGCACAGTGCGCGCTGTGCTAAGACTGCAGTGCGTCGCAAAGTAGAACTTTACTCAACATTAGAAGGCTTGAGAAATGCAGTTTATGAGAGAACAAAAAATATATCACATTTGATATTTTGAAGTGATAAATGTCAAATTTATCACAAAGTTATTTATCACTTCAGTCAAAAAGCTAACTTTTCTCGCAAATTCTTTTAAACATTCCTGAATTCATTCAGCAATGCAACCAATAAAGGTGAACTCATGCCGAAAGTATAGGTTTGAAGTAATAATTTTGTTATATAGTCCTTAACAGAACTAAACGAAAATAAAAACTAGAAGAGATAGCTGTAAATAATGTTCTAGTAAATTTTAATAAATGATAAAATGTTTTTTATCCGTTTTTCTGAGCTTATAATTTTATAAGCGCTTTGATTATAATTCCTAGTAATGCGGCGGTCTGATGGTCGAGGTGACTGTGGCACCGGCCTTCACACGGCAGGATGCTGGCTCAAATCCCATCTGTACCGTCTCTGCGTAGTGAGGACTGACTATTCAATAACATCGTACCAATAAGTCTAGTAAGCCATATGATGTTCGGCATGACTAGGAGGTCGTTAAGCCAAGAAGAAAAAGAAGTAATGCAAAATTCCTACTCATAACATTACTATACGAACACATACGGAAAATATTTTCTCGTCTAAAGTGATGATTTTAAAAATTGATCTAAAAATATAAGTTACTAAACTTGAGGCAAGCCTTTTTGACATAACAATAGTCTTAAACAATTTTATTCATTATTTTTACAGGGAAGCTACGTTTTTTTTTTTCATATGTTGGTGTATAGTGATTTCTCATGTGCTTTTGCATTTTTTCATGACATAGGGGTTCTTTTTTGATAACCTTTTTAGTGTGTCTCACAAAGGTATACATTTGTTTTTGTGGTATTTGTTCAGCACATGCGTATACCCGTACCGGCTAGAAGCAGCGCATAAAGGAGACATGTTCAGTTTCCCAATAATTGTTTACCCGATGCAAGCGACGAATATTCGCTTCGGTAAATACGCCAGCATGCAAAGCAGCAACAGCAACAACATATCACCATTTCTCCGAACATACACCATAGAAACGCATAATGTGTCCAGCGTAGAATTGTGCGCATCCGGACTGCACGCGCAGGTAATGCTTTTTTACCGTGCACGAACTGCGCGTAAAGCAAAGAGCGAAAGTTCTAGCAGTGCTATGCTACGGGACAGGATGGAAAGAGAAAGAAGGCAACATAATGCGAGGAAATGGAAATTTTGGCTATTTATACTTCGGCAATCGATTTGCGCATCATCAGTCGAATTAGAATTGTGATATGAGCAACATCATCGATACAAGTTTTATCGGCCCAGCAGCAAACCCGTGACGCAGAAATTGTAAATACAAGCAGTCGATTGATCCAGCAGTCTTACAGTTTGACGTCGGCCCTGCAGCCTACCAGCACTTCACCAGACCCTGAAGCAAGTGATAGTGAAAAGTGTAAATAAATGCTTTCATATTTGGAATAGTTTAAATAGCAAAAATAAAAAAATAGTTCTACAGTTTATATCAGACTCATCAATCTTTTAACAAAATTACACAACGTAGAGTTGGGACGTTATATTACTTTTAAAAAATATTTTGGGTATATTTGTAATGCGTCTCTATCGTGAGTTGATCAGATATTGCCGAAGAAGATAGAAAAATTGTTTGATTCAATTAGTGTGCGCATTAGCTCGAAATAATTTTTGAGCTTTGGCTCGTGATCGTAAACAACTATTGCTTGTGAAGTTGGTTTGTTCTGTTTGCAAGTTGAGCCTCAAGTCTGGAACGTTGTTTTTAGTGGAAGTCTTCAAGTTTGAGGCTCAAGTTGTCGACTTGTTGAGCCTCAAACCGGTTGAAGTTATCGTAGACTTCACAGCTGGGTTCCCTCTTATGCAACAATATGTGTCGCAATTTTGTTCGAAGTTTTGAAAAAGTGAAACATGAGCTGTAAAATACTTTATTTCGGATAAAAAAAACTTGTACCCAAAGTCTCACACTATAGCGACAAGCCTGTTACGTGACGTCAAAAATGCTAGATTTCACTGGTATTGTTTGATCGTACGTGTTTGCGAACTCTTGTTGCAGATTCCATTATTTGTGCATGGTGAAGGAACTGTTTAGAATTTGCACTGTGAAAATTAATAGTTTAAAGCTTGTGAACATTTAAAATATATCTATATATAGTAAACTGCCGTGATAATATTAGCGAAGACCTATGATACACGCGTGATAATTCGTCTATTGTTTTGTTTAGTAAGAAGATGATTGCGATGCTCCCGTTTGTTACCGTAGAAGGGATGAAATAAGAAGTTTGGTTTTTCAAAAAACTAAATATTTTTCAACTTAGTGAATTGGACTGGCTTAGGCGTTTTGTTCGTTGACTTCAGAGACTTTTCAGAATATTGTCGTGGTATTGAATCAACAGCAAGGCAAAGAGCGGACTTTAAAGTGAAAGACCCTATTTCTAAGATATATTCAAGAACGTACACAAAATATAAGACTACTTCTACTTTCTACTAGGAAACAGCAAATGGTAGGTATCTTTCACTGGAAATTTGATTTGATTTAATTTAAACATCCTTTCAAATATACAAAAACTTTAGATTTTACAGAAACAATGGCAGATAAAAAAAACTGGCGATGTATGGTGCTATTTTGAAAGCACCGAAGAAGCGAATAAAATGCGTTGCGTTATATGTAAAGAGAAGTTAACAATATCGAATAAATCATCTTTTAATTTCAAACGTCATCTGAGAAACAAACACCCTACACTGGATATAAAAAGAATAACGACTACATCCACATCATCGATAAAAAGCCTTCAACAACAACAAGTACTTCAACAACAAATATCTGCCTGGAGAACGCTTCCACTACATCACAAATATCAACTCAACAATCTATTGAGCATTACGTAGCTGTAACAAAATCTTTAAGTTCAGCTAGAAAAAAAGTTATAGACGAAAAACTTCTAAATGTTATTTGTAGTCATGCTCTGCCTTTTCACCTGGTAGAGGCAGACGATGTGAAAGATTTATTTAAAGAGCTCTGTCCAAATTATTCGCTTCCATCACGAAAAACTCTTAGCAACACATTATTAAATATTCGTTATGAAAAACTATTAGAGACTGTTAAAATTCAACTTTGTCATTCTAAGGCAATATGTTTAACCTCTGACGGTTGGACTAATCCTAAAAATGAAAATTTCTTGGCAGTCACTGCACATTTTGTTAATAGTGAGCCCAAATTAATAACCTATATGCTGGCTTGTGAAGAATTTCCCCATAAACATACATCTGAAAATATTGCGGAATGGCTAGAAATAATTATGGAACAATTGAAAATTTCTGAAAAAGTTATATGTGTTGTAACCGATAACGCACCAAACATGAAAAAAGCCGTTAGTTTAACTGGTATTCAACATATTTCATGTTTTGCTCACAGTCTGAATTTAATAGTTCAACATTTTATAAACAATTCTATACGCTCAACAGTAGCTGCAGTAAAACGGATAGTAAAATATTTTTAAAAAAGTGCCCAAGCATTCGTAAAGCTTCGGGAATTTCAAGAGCTTTCAAATCACGTGCAACAAAAACTTATTTTAGACGTCCTAACTAGGTGGAATTGGACATTTTATATGTTGGAGCGTTTCTCTATAAACAAAGATCCAATCGTTTCATCATTAGCTGTGTTGAATTTTGGAAACACTCTTAATGAACATGATTGGATAATTATGAATGAAGCATCAAGAGTTTTTAATTTCTTAGATTTAGTAACAAAAGAATTATCTGCTGAAAAGATTGTGACCTTATCAAAGTTAAAAGTGATCACAAGCTTGATGATAAAAAAATTAAATTCTCATTCACAGATAACTACATATTGGAAAGAAACGAAAACATTCATTAAATGCCTCCTGGATGGAATTCAGCAGAGGTTCAGTTACGTGGATTCACAAATAGTTCAGCTTGCGACAGTTTTAGATCCAAGATTTAAACACAAAGGATTCAATAGTGACACTGAATTTAACCAATGCTGCACACTTATACTTGAGAAAATGAATGCCATAAACGCTATTGATAATGAATCACAAAATCAACAACCACAGGAAAACACTGAGAGATCAAATAATGATAAAAAATATATATGGATTGATTATGATTCAGAGCAAGATCAATCGCAAGTCGTGCTATATTCTAGAAGTGAAGTCCAAAAAGAGTTAGACAATTATTTATCGGGGCCTTTGACTCACAGGACTGGTGATCCCCTGGAATCCCACTGCATTGCTTAATGTTAGAAATTTTGTGTATTCCTGCATCATCCGTGCCTTGTGAAAGGGTGTTTTCGAAGGCAGGAGATGTAGAGACAAGCAAACGAAACAGATTAAAACCAAACAAAGTCAACAAAATACTATTCATTAACCAAAATAGGTTAACATAACAATTAGATCAGGATGTCAAGAATTAGCTTAAAATTTCGATATAAAATCATATATTACGTAAAAATATTAGCTATTAGCAGAAATATGGCCAGGCCGTTACTATAGAAAAAAAATCTCTTATTACAGAAACATAGTACAATTATTTTATTTAATTATTATCATTATTTTGATGATTTTTTCTCACGGTTAGTCTTATGGCTTAGCATTAGGAACAAAGATTTGCAATCTTGATTTAATATGTACATAAATCTCATAAAATCAGTTTTTAACCATAGTGCATAACATGATGATAAAAATATTTGTTAAAATATGTAATAAGCTGTTTACACAACGCCAGTGACAGCGACCAGGAAACCGACAGGACGATCGGTTTCGTTAAGTTTCTCCACGCTTCAAACAGTGAGTGCCAGGGGCACTCAGTCAAATATTATAAATACCGGCACGAATAATAAATTCACTCTCTTCCGTATTTATCCACCAAACGAAATGGTAATTATTTGCAGCGTCCATCCGAAATTCACAATTCTGTTCATAAGCAATATCATTGTTTTGTCTTGATAAATAATAAATTCAAGTATTAGTAACAGTTAGGGTGGTTCGAAGGAAGAAGCGATAGCGACGTCGGTCTTAACACGGCAGGACCAGGGATCAATTCTAATCCGGACCGTACCGAGTGGGTCCCAATTATATGGTACCAATAAATCTATTAAGCCAATCGATGACCAAAAAGTCGTTTAAAACAAGAAGAAGAAGAAGAGATCAGCTTGTTTCAAAAACATAAAAATATAACATAAGTTTTTAAAATATATTGTTAAGTAAAATATAAACTATAAGTTTTACAAAAAACAACACGCAGCTTCTTTGTATTTGTAGATATAAAGTTTCAAAATTAACATGGTGTTCATTAGTCCATTTTTGTTTTTTGTTTGTTTTTTTTTTATAGAAATTTATTATAGTAACTATCTTGTTGTTGATCCACTTTTCAAATAGCGCTACATTTTGTAATTTCACAGATTATTCATAGCGATATACATAGCTTGACATTCTCCTTCTCGTGCTCTTCGCTCACCGCGCATCGCGCTCTTCTGCGCGCTTTTCGCTCACCGCACATCGCGCTCTCTTCGGAGCGCTTTTCGCTCATCGCACATTGCACTCTTCGGAGCGCTTTTCGCTCATCGCACATCGCGCTCTTCGGAACGCTTTTCGCTCATCGCACATTTGCTCTTCGGAGCGCAATTCGCACTATGCGGAGCTACCTCTTGCTCGCCGCTCAGTAAGGTGAGCGAGAGCGGTTTGCTCCGCTCTTTGAAAAGATCTACTCGACCCAACACTATTCTCAATCCTTAAGCGATTGAGAGAGCAAATCATGCGATTTACTCCCCTCAGCGTCTAAGTCCCCCAAGCCCGGTTTTTTCTCCAAACAAGGATCACACAAATAAAGCATATTCTTGTGTTCACTAATTAGCTATGCTATTGGCTTTGAGAGTGTGGGAGTAATGCACCGGCGGTGAAATTTACTGCCACAGTTCCCAGCACAAACGATTGGATCATCGCCGATAAGTATAACGGCGGAGCATTTTAGACACTCCATGCCGTTAGAACACAATTCCGAGCGAGCTATCACACATTTTTGGATTTTTTTATCTATTCCAAACCCAAGCAGAAACCGATCAGTAAAAAAACACTACGATAATCTTTTAAACACTATTGATCCCGTGATCATACATTCATGAGCCACGATCGAGACCGAACGAACACATACGAATACAAAGAATGATTCGATGCTATCATTAGCGTCCTACGACACCGACGACTACACAAAACACACTCTTTATATTCACTGTACGATGCTATATCATCGAGTAAAACCCATGAAACGTTAAACCATTAGTTCAACAGTGTTTTAACACAGAGATTTTTACTAACAACACAATAACACAATATGTTTTTTTAGCTGTTTAAGCTAAAAAAACAGCACAAGCGAGAGCTAAACAGTCACACAACTGCTCTTGTTAACACTCTTTCTCTCTCATCGGGGAACAAGTGGGGTCTCATCGTCCAGGAAGGCCTCGCTGGAGAGAGAATCTTCACCATAGGGATACCATACAGGGAACCTCTTGGGAAAGGGAATCATACCCTCTGCCGGTCACCACTTAGGATTATGAAGCCGGTCCCATTTTATGCACGAATCCTCACGAAATAAATTTCACTTTACTCACATCACAGGGTATCACTTGCTCTCACACACAATGCTCACTGATATGAAATAATAGAAAAATTAACCATTCCAAACGTAGAAATAAAGTTAAAGCTAACCGCTACATCGAGACACCATGCGGCTTGGAAAATGTAAACAAAGATGATACGTCATCATAGGTTGCTTGAAAAACCGTTACACACGCATACATTCATATTTTCGACAGATTTGAGCATGAAACGAGCAGTTTCAATTAGATTCGAGCATTTATTCCAAAATTATAGCGATTTTGTTTTAGACCAGTTGTCAGTTGGGTTTTTATCGATTTCGAGCGGTCGGTTCCTTAAACTGAAACCGCAGCAGTTTAAGAAAAATAAAACCAGTAGAAAAGCTTTTTTCATGCAGTTTTTTCTCGTTCCTTGCTGTTAAATCCAAGCTGTCACAAGCCAACGGCACACAGCAAAACAAAACATACACAGGGAGTCCATACATTTTATTATTCAAAAAATTAACCACTAGAGGACGGGCAGGCAATATTCCTGCAAGGGAAACAAAACAGTAAGTTGTAAAAAAGCACATACATACTAGAAGTTTACATAAAAGCAGATACATACTAGTTTTGTACATACTAGAAGTTAAATTTTATCTCACCTGAACTTCCGTAAAGGCAAATTGTTTCAGGCAACGACACCCAAAATAGCAGCTTCCGCGCATCCAGCAATGATTCATTGCTTACCCTGAAGGCTAGGCTGCCGCAGGTAAGCATAAAGAGGATAGCGTAACCGGTCGCCAGTACAAAATAATCCGGCATCGTTGCTGCAGGAAAGCATGCAATAGTTGGTAGAACCATTGTAGGGCCGCAAAAAATAAATGGACTGAATACTTTACAAGCATCAGGAACATCCGGCATCGTTGTTTCGAAGAAAGAAATGGTTGTGGGCAAATGGTTTTTCTTTTATTTTAAGGCGTAAAGTGGTATCGATCCTGACAAATAGGACATCGTTGGATGAGTCTCGGAAGGACGCATCTTTGGACATATCGTGGGTGTGTGCACTCCACTGAAAGGGGTGCTGAAAAACCCCCTTTTTATTAGTGTCCGGTTGATTTTGCCCCCCAAAAGTGCGCGAAAAGAAACAAAAACAGTGCAAAAAGACAACTGAGAACAGCCCGCTTCGTTTAAGGGGTCTGCGTTCGCGCAGGTGCAAAATTCGCAGAGATCTAAGCCCCCAAAGTGGTTTTTGCGTTTCCGGTGTTCCGGAACCGGTGTTTAGTACTTAAGTACTAAATAGTGTGCTAAATCGTCGTTTAGTATAAACGTGTTACGACGGGGGAAATCCCCGTCGATAGAGCCCTCGAGCGCGTAAATCGGTCGAAAACTCGCGGAGTTACAGTGCCTTGAAAAGTTCGATAAGTAGTTTGGGTAAAAACCCCATATAGCACACACCCCCCCCCCCCCCCCCCCCCCCCCCTAAACTACTAAAAACTGGATTGTGCACGGGTGTTCGGGTCATGCGGATTTGACAAGTAAATCGTATTTATGGTTTGTTCATGTTTTGATTTGAATACCAGCAGCGGTTGCTGGAGCAGTGGTAAATAAATTCGTAGCCGAATATATGAGGGCTGACAATAAAGTAAGGTCTCCAACGCTGCAACTTCGCCGGATCACGCGCTAGGCGAAATCTGGCAACACCGCCGTGTTCCTTGGTTCCCCCACTACCACTTTGCTGCTGGGTGAGGCTTCCCCGACCGCTCAGTCTTGGCTGAGCAGCCGTCAACGATGGAGGTACCCCTCGCGTCAGCGTTCAAGTGCGAATTGCGTTCTGTAATACGTTTTTTGAGTGCGAAAAAGATGACACCTATTGAAATCCATCGTCAACTAGTTGAAGTTTACGGGGAAAAGTGTATGCACATAAAAAAACGTGCGTAAGTGGAGCCGCGAGTTCAATTCCGGGCGCACTAATGTTCACGACGAGGAGAGAAGTGGCCGACCGTCGGTCTCGGATGCGATTGTTCAAGCAGTGGAGGCAGAAATGCTCAAAAACCGCCGTGCGACAATTAGGGACTTGGAAGAGAAGCTTGGAGGAGTGTGTAGCAGCGAAACAATCCATCATATCCTTGTGAACAACTTGCAGTATCACAAAGTTTCTGCCCGATGGGTGCCGAAACAGCTGACCGAAGGCCACATGAAGCGGCGCGTGGAATGTGCGACTTGAAAGGGTTTGTTACGGGGGATGAAACGTGGGCTCATCACTACACACCCGAAACAAAGGAGTCGTCCAAACAATGGCGCCATAGCGATTCTCCGAAACCCAAAAAGTTTAAGGCGACACTGTCAGCCGGCAAGGTGATGGCTACGGTTTTTGGGATCGCCACGGGGTATTGTTGGTGGATTTCATGCCAAGGGGAACCACTATCAATGCAGCAAGGTACTGTGAGACCCTGGAAAAGCTTCGTCGTGCAATAAAAAACAAACGCCTGGGATTGCTGAGCAAAGGAGTGAAATTTCACCACGACAACGCGCGCCCGCACACAGCCAACGTTACCCTTGACCTGCTCAAGAAATTTGGCTGGGACATCATCGATCACCCTCCCTATAGTCCCGACGTGGCCCCAAATGACTACCACATGTTCCCCGCCCTGAAAAAAACATCCCGGAGGGAAGAAGAATGAAAGTGACGCGGAGGTTCAGAAAGACACCTGGCTGCGCGAGGCGGATCGAGAGTGGTATTCTGCCGGCATAGACAAGTTCATCGTGCGGATGCGCAAGGTGTTGGAAAAAAATGGCGATTATGTAGAAAAGTAGCCAAGACCTTGGCCTTTCCAACGGTGTATCGTTTTTTGTAAATAAATGTCATTTTCCATGAAAAAAAAAAAATGGAGACCTTACTTTATTGTCAGCCCTCGTAGAAAGCAGAACTGATTGGTATGCACTATTTCTTTGTGTGGGCTCGTGTTTCAGAATGAAAGGGTGATTAATAAAAAAAATCCATTGGTGAATGTTTATTAGCAACTCGTTTCATATTCAGCAACTCATTTGCTGTGGTTATTCTTCACTGGACCAGTAAGTTGTGTGCGGTAAGAATCACTTTGACAATGGAAATATGGGATTGTTTTAACGCTGTTTTTCGTCCCGAACCGAATTTCAGAAGCATCGAAAGCTGTTGTTCAGGAAGCATTGCGTGAAAACGTAGAGAAAAGGAAAAAACAAGGTCAAGCTTTGTTTGGTGTACCGTACGAAGAGCAAAAAGTAAGTGCTTCGCAATGTTTGCTGTAACGAGTGGGTTTAAATTAATCCAAACTATTTCTTACAGCATTCATAGTCCCAAAGGATAGGATAGGAATAGGGATAAATACGATTTAATTGTCAAATCCGCATGACCCGAACACCGTGCACAATCCAGTTTTTAGTACAGGGTTGCTGCCGACCCTATAGGGGAGGACTATATGGGGTTTTTACCGTAGTTTGATAACAGTTGTGGCATCCATTTTGTCCGGTACTGTAGCATTCACTATCCGGTACTAACGGTACTAACGATCCGATGCGACACTTACATTAACAGAGCGGTGTACCACACTTACGCTACGCTAATTTTATCTTTAATTCTGCACGTGGTCGATGGAAACTCACGGAGATTCGCTCGATTATCGACGGCACACCAGCGACCGACAAGTATGGATATGTTAAAAAAAGGCTGATAGAATATTTTGCCGATAGCCAGCAGCGCCGCCTTCAACGAATATTGTCGGAAATGCCTTTGGGGGATTGAAAACCAAGTCTGCTATTCAGCGAGACGAGACGCGTGGCCGGTAATGCGCTAGGTGAAATGGTGTTGCTTGATTTGTGGGCTGCAAGATGCCACCACAGGCACAAGCAGCGGTGATCGCCTCCAGGGGAGATGCTGCCGACAAAATCACCATCGCTGACGCCATCGTGGATTCGTAGAGTCGACGCCATCGACCACGTGCAGAATATCGCGATGGCGTCGCCGCATGTACGAGAAGAGTTCAGTGATCCGATAAAGATTCTACAACGAGAAATTGCTGAGCTGTCTCGGAAACTCGACAAAGTGTTGCCCGGTAGTAAACATGCTCGCGGTCGATCACGTTCCCGCTCTCGCAGTGAATGGCATAATACGCGTCACGAAAGCGATCCTTCCACCGGACCGGATGAAACCTTGGTTTCATCGTACATTCGGGAGCGACACTCGAAAGTGCCGCAAACCCTGCACTTCTAATGCACGTATTTCACCTAACCTATAATGAGGTCGCTCTGCTGATGCTGTAGGGGAAATTGGCGAAGCGTCCAACACAGCAGCAATTTTTCGTCTGAGAATTACGGATTCAACCACATGCACACAGTTTTTGATCGATTCGGGAGCCGATATGTCCGTAGTGCCACGAGGATTGCATTCAGCAAAAGTGAAGCCAACCGCATTACAACTGTTCTCCGCTAATGGAACGCCGATAAAGGTTTACGGAGAGGTCTTACTTAAGGTGAATCTTGGCCTTCGTAGAGAGTTTCTTTGGAGTTTCCTGATCGGTGACGTCACATCAGGGATAATTGGTGCTGATTTTTGAAAGGAATTTTGATTTGCTAATTGATTTCAAGTGACACCGCCTAATCGACAACACCACCCGCCTCGAAACGATTGGTTCACTCACAAGTTCCTGTGAGTATTCCGTGAAAACTTTTAATAAAGTTTCTACGTATGCAGATTTGCTCTCGGAATATCCAACCATCACCCGCCTCGCTCCCCCGGGCACGATCAGCCGTTCGTCGATTTGCCACCATATCGAAACAACGGGCCAGTCTGTGTACGCTAGACCACACTGTCTACCGCCGGACAAACTAGAAGCTGCTCGCAATGAATTTCAACACCTGATGAAGCATGGAACTTTGTATGGGGAAGTTAGGTGAGCGGTATCCCCCTGAAGAACACGCAAAACCATCAAAACAGGCGACGTTGCACGCCGGACTGGCACTGTGCAGCGAGTGACGGCGGTTTTCCGCAAGGAAAACGGAGGAGGACTGACTAATAAAGTGTGTGAAAAGCCGGTGCAAAAGTGCGCAACAATTGGCGACGTGTGTGTCGCATTGTGTGTCCGTGCGTCGTTACGGCGGTGCTCGCAGTCTACGGCAGTGTTGCAGTTTACTGACGATCGCCGGTCGCCGGTCTGCAGCAGGAGCTTATGATGCACCGGCAGCAGATGGAGGCGAACGCAGAGCAGGCCAGACAGGAAACGAAGCTGGCCAGAGAGGAAACGAAGCTGGCCAGAGAGGAAGCCCGTATGCGCGAGACGATGACTCGTCAGGAGAACGAGCGTCTGCGCAACGAGCTGAAGGACTAGCGCGCCAGCTTCCAGGAGTTGCTGGCGCAGACGCTGGGCTACGGTGGTGGCGTTCAGAGCGGCAGCAGCAGCAGCAGGGATCGGCGTTGGCAACGGCAGCTCCACATCCAGACCAGGAAGGCGGCTCCTGGGCCGAGGTGGTGCGCCGTAAGCCGGCACGCCAGCAGCCGGACCCGCAACAGCGGCAGCAGCAGCCGCAGTCTCAGCAGCGATCGAACCATGTTCAGCGACAAGCTGGGCATCAGCAACAGTGGCAGACCATGGGATGACTGCTGAATCAGCGAAAGTAGCAGCAGTCACGGGCACAGTCGGCGAAGTCGGCGAAGAAGGCACGGAAGCGGCCGGACATGATCGAAGTGATCCCGGCGGAGGGAGTGAGCTACCTCGAGATGTATAAGGCCATCCGAACAAGCTCGCACCTTGAAGGATTCCAGCAAAAAATTGGCGTGGGCACGCGAACGCCCAAGGACACACTACGGCTGCCGCTTAGCCGCGATGTGGACAGTGCGGAGGTGTGCCAACGCATCCGGGAGGTCATCGGCGAGAAAGATGCTGCGTCCATCCGCACAGAGATGTCAGAGGTGCTGGTGACGGGCATCGACTCTCTGGCGAATGAAGAACAGTTGCGAAAGGCAGTGCTTACGGCGCTGGGAAAAGAGCACTCGGATTCCTCTATTGATATGTGGGACAGGCGGGACAGCACTAAGCGCGCCCGCGTTCGTCTGCCACGTACGGATGCAAAATACCTGGTCGGGAAGCGTCTTCTGCTAGGGTACACTTCCTGCTGGGTATGGGAGGTCCCGAGGAAAGCAGTGGCGGAAATACAGTGCCTTGAGCGGGGCCACTTCGCCAGCCAGTGCGCAGGGAATGACCGCCCTAAGGCATGTATCCGGTGTGGCGCGTAAGGCCACAAGGCAGTGACCTGCACCAGTGCAGTACGGTGCCTAAAGTGTGGCGGCCCGCATATAATCGGCTCCGCCTCGTGTACCACTGCAACTTGTCGATGATGGTGGAGTTCCTCCAAATTAACGTCGGCAAGAGCAGGAGCGCACAAGACCTAGCGCTCCAGTGCATGAGGGAGGAGTAAGCAGATGTGATGCTCATCACGGAGCTGTACGCAGTGCCGGCCAACAACGGCAACTGGGTAGCTGACGAGGGACTTAAAGCCGCGATCGTCACCAGCGGCCAACGGTATCCCATACAGAGAGTGAGGAGCGTCCAGCACCCGGAAATTGTGGCGGCTGAGGTTGCGGGAATTGTCGTAGTATGCTGCTTTATTCCACCATCGATCGGCCTCCCAGAGTTCGAGGCAAGTCCATCGATATGTCGACCGGTCAGCTGTTGGAGAACCCTCGATTGGTATTCATATAGTGATCACTGCTATATAAGGTTTGCAGTTGACCTGCAGCCTCCTGCCAACCAGCGGCCCGGACGGGGCAATCTTCAGATGGAGGGTCCGACAGCACGGGAGGCGAGCACCTGCTGGCGAACTCGCCAGTTTGGACTCGCCACCCGCAGCGAACTCGCCAAGGTGGATAGGCACCTTTGAGCTGGCACTCGGGGCGTCCCACTTCTCCGAACGAGTGGTAGACGCACAGAGTTTGGGAACAGTGCTTGCTGAGGCCTGCGATGCGACGATGTCAAGGATCGGTCACTCTCACCATCGAAGAAGCTCCTGTAGCATATCTGCTAAACATCTCACTAGAGCATAGATTATCTCGCATATGACAAGCGTTACATAACAACATGCGGTGAACAAAAGATCAATAATTCAACAAACAACTTGCATTAACCAAGAGCGCAAGAAATGCACATCTAGCAGTTTGACCAAGCGCACGCTTAAAACAAAACAACCAAACATTGACCAGCGCACCCAGCTATCGCGTAACGCTATGCAATACGATATTGATTCAAAAACGTCTAGACACTCACCTTGGCGAGTACAGACAGTGGTCAGCAATTAAACACCAAATAGATAACTTTAGACATACCCAATGTGAATTTATTGGCGACACATTTTATGCAAGCGAAGCAATCAACCGCATCGCTGTTCAAACACATTACGTGCAAACGTAGCACTTCTCACAATAGCAATTCTCACAACTCATGACAAACAAGTAACAAATAACACACTAGCAATGAGACCCCAAAACAGGAAAGAACGTCTCCAAATACAACTTATTGCTAACGCTGAACCAAACTCGTCATGTTGGTTCCCACGCCGAACCGACTTTAATCAAATTACCAAATTGAACGGACGTCGACAGAAAACAAATAATTATTTCAACCCTATTTTTGATAACAAGAAAATTGTCAAAAAAACCCAACAAAATTATGGTATAAATAAAAGCGAAATAGTTTTGGACGATGATGTTCGATCGGACCACCAAGACTAGAACAACCTATCCACAAAATAATTGCGTTTTAGTTCATGAGCTTCGAGAGTCACCCTACCCAAGGTAAGGCCTCGATGTCTCCAACAATCCAGTAAGGGAAATCTCTTCCAGATTTCTATGATCGCCTGGACGATCAAAGGCGATACCGATTCGAAAGTTTCCACCTTGATTTCGGGAGAACGGACGTTCCCTACTCGAGCAAAGTGACCGCGCATGCAGCCGATGCAGTCCGACAGTGCGTGTGTGCGCGATCATATTACATGGCGACCGTGACGTTAATCTGCAGACTTCGGAGTGAAACAAGTGAAAAAACACCATATGCATAAAGTGCAGTGCGTCAAGAAAAAAAGTGAAGGAGAAACATAATGACACAGTGAAGTGAACATTTACAACAGAACACAGTAAAGATGCTCGAAAAAAAAATCCCATGAGTTCAGTGATTGCGATATGAGCAATCACTGGAGCAGTGAAAATATCAAAAACAGGTGCTCTTGAGTTCGTTACAATGTTCGATACAAAGCATCATAACCCTACATCTAATGGGGATGCCCATGTTAAAATAATGAATATCCTAGAAAGTCACAAGCAGGCACATGATAACCACGATTGGAAATTATGGCTACTTGTTATTCTATGCATAGGTCAGCTATTGTATGCATTATGGAAAGCTTACAAAGCAATTATTAGGAAGTAAACGATGAGAGCCTTAGAATTGCAAAACGCATCCAGAGTGTAAAA
The DNA here is from genome assembly GCF_943734695.1 of Anopheles maculipalpis. Classification (NCBI taxonomy): domain Eukaryota; kingdom Metazoa; phylum Arthropoda; class Insecta; order Diptera; family Culicidae; genus Anopheles; species Anopheles maculipalpis. Next base: position 18,162,471 of record NC_064870.1, on the reverse strand, counting down.
ACCAAACAGAACATGAGTGCAGTGTACGTACGTTCAAAACAAAACAAAAAACTACCAGTGCACGTGTGGCTTTAAAAAATCGAACGATCAAATAACGCAACGACGAGAAAAGGGTTTACAGAACAACGCATAACGTGTGAACAAAAATTGTACACCATCGTGATCTCGACTATGTTAATACGTATGGTGGATATTTGAAACAAAAAAAAAGAGACTAAAACGAAACGCGAAGGGGCAATGAAAACTAAGTGCCAAGAAACATAACAGGAAAAATTGAAGAAACGAACAGTAATGAACTATATAAAGTGATGAAAATTGTGTCAGAAATCACTACCGCCGAAAAAGCCATTACCGAAGCCAACCAGCCCTAAAGAAGGAAGAGACCAGATTAAGATGTCAACCCACGGACTAAAAAACTTCAGCGACGATGGAGATTACATTGGGCCGTTTCTTCCTACGGACGAGGATTTTAACCACCTGCGCTTAGAAGTCGACCAGCTGCTAGCAACAAGCGAAAACGAGGGGCTGCATCAGGAAGCAGCCGAAATATACAAGCGGTATGACACGGGGTATATGAGGACCAAGCAGGCGTACGCGGCGATAGTGGAAATATACATGGTGCTGCTAGGCATCTAAATAAAACAAAAAAGTAAAAAGGTATGAAAACTGTTTCTTAATTTCTTTTATAACATTTTGAGGTAGAAAGAAAGAACGAAAAAAAAGAGGAGAACTGTATAATTCAATAAAGCAGCAAAAAAAAAAAAATTATAATTTTGTAACTTTATTTATGCAAGAAAATCGCGGAATTCCACCTTGAATCTAAGAAAGAAAATTATATTACAAATGAAGCTTTTCAACAAGCGCTCTTATATACAGATATACTAACAAAAAAAAAAATGATAAAAAAAAATTGATACATAAGATAGTTTATTAGACGACCTATACTATGACCTATAGTATGACATTAGATATGACACAATTATCAACCCAACATAAGACAGGCTTGGGACAATGCAAAAGATATTTGAAAAAATAGAAAAATTAGATAGAATTTACGAACAGGTAAAACAGTTCAACAAATGTTATAGGCTTTGTGCATTAACGACATTAAGAGATAATACGAAAGATATTTACAACGAAATACAAGAGCTTCTAATTAGACACGAATCGTCATTTAAGGAAGAAGTATTTACAACATTAGTTAAAAGGAGTAGAAACTTATACTTTGAGATAAATAAATGTATTAAAATACATTGCGAAGAGTATCCAGATTCTTTAAATACGACAATATCAGAAAATAAACTCCTTGATACCACGGCAAAACCCGAAACCAACAAAATGGCAAGCACAATAGAACTAATGACAGTGATTGCAAATTTTGTGCCGGTGTACAACGGCAATGGAGACAAACTAGACCACATTATCTCCGCACTAACCACATGTAAGGCAGTTACCACACCAGATAACTTACCAATCGCTGTCCAAGCAATTTTGGCAAGACTAACAGGAAAAGCTAGAAATGCAATTGTGGGAACGCCATCTACGATTGATGAAATTATTTCATCACTAGAATCATCGTGTAAAAAAATAGAAGGACCAGACTCAATCATGACAAAGCTAAATGTAGCAAAACAAAGGGGCGACTTCGCCAGCTTTGCAGACGAGATAAGCGAGCTTACATCGCGGCTGGAACGAGCCTACATAAACGACAGCATAGGGAATGAAGGTGCTAAAACACTAGCAACACGAGCAGGAGTCAAAGCTTTAATAGCTGGAGCAAAAAATCAAGAAACGAAGAATACAATTAAATATGCCAATTGTACCTCATTACCAAGGGCAATTGAAATAGGCACAAACAACGAAGTAGAACTACTAGCTTTAACACCAAGGGTAGAAGTAAATTATCTTCAAAGTAGAAGACGTCCAGAGAAAAGGAACAACAGGTACGACAACAGACCACAATTTAGATACGACAATCGTCCGCCAAACAGATACGACAATCGTATACCCATCAGATACAGCAATCTACTAGGGAACTGGAGCAGGAACGATAGAACAGAAAATCCACCAGGCAGATTTAACGAACGCCAATATAGGAACCGTCAAACCCAGGCAAATAAAGGGCCATACTCAAGACAACCCAATTCAAGAAGGGTGCATCTCGCGCAAAATGAGCAACATTTTTTAGCCCTTACCCAGCAGTCACACGAAGACTGCCAATCTTTGCAGTAAACATTTCTGCCAGCAACTTTGTAAAACTGAAAGTGGAAATGGCACAGCAAGATTATGCAACATTCATATTAGATACAGGAGCTGATATTTCACTCTTCAAAGTAGACAGAGTGAAACCAAAACAAAAAGTTTGTACTAACAACAAAACAATATTAACAGGAATATCAGACAAAACAGTAGAAACGCTAGCAACAACTACAACGACAATAGATTTTGGCAACGTAAAAGTAGAACACGAATTTCATTTGCTTCCAAAAACAATACCCATACATGTAGATGGAATACTGGCAGAGATTTTTTCAAAAAATTTAAATGCAATATTGACTACGAATATTGGCTACTGAATTTTCAAATAAATGACATACAAGTTTCACACCCAATAGAAGATAATGTAGATGGAAATTTTATTTTACCAGCACGAAGTGAAGTAATACGGCAAATTGCAATACCAAATTTGACAGAAGACTCAATCATTTTAGCACAGGAGATTCAACCAGGAGTATTATGTGGTAATACTATAGTAACAAAAACAAAGCAATACATAAAATTTATTAATACCACGGACAAGGATGTCTCCTTTGGAAAAGATTCTTTTAAACCAGACATCGAACCTTTAGGAGATTATGAGCAACTTAAATCAAAATCAAACGCACCAAGGGAAAGAATACAGAGAATTCACAACAAAATTCACATAGAAAATATTCCTAAAATAGCAAGAGAAGAGCTAGAAAATCTTATCACAAAGTTCTCAGATATATTTTGTTTAGAAGATGAACCGGTCTCTACTAACAATTTTTATACCCAGGAAATTTTGCTTAAAGATAACATCCCTTCTTACATACCCAACTACAAGCAAATTCATTCGCAAACAGAAGAGATAAAAGAGCAAGTAGGAAAAATGTTAGACAACAATATCATTGAGGATTCAGTCTCGTCATACAACTCACCTATACTATTGGTACCGAAAAAATCAGTTGACGGAAAGAAAAAATGGCGTTTAGTAGTAGATTTCCGACAATTAAACAAGAAAATATTACCGGACAAATTTCCACTACCACGCATAGATACAATATTAGACCAGCTAGGAAGAGCTAAATATTTCAGCACATTGGATTTGATGTCAGGATTCCATCAAATCAAACTTGATAAAAATTCTCGAAAATATACAGCTTTTTCAACACCTACAGGCCACTATCAGTTTACACGAATGCCATTTGGACTCAACATTAGCCCAAACAGCTTTCAAAGAATGATGGCTATCGCTATGGCTGGTTTAACACCAGAGCTAGCATTTGTGTATATAGATGATATCATAGTAACTGGATGCAGTGCACGGCATCATATCAGTAATTTAGGTAAAGTTTTTGATAGGCTAAGGAAATATAATCTAAAATTAAATGCAGAAAAGTGTTGTTTCTTCAAAACAGAAGTAACATACTTAGGACATAAAATAACAGAAAAAAGAATTTATCCAGATGACGCGAAGTTTGACACGATTAAAAACTTCCCTATACCTACTAACGCTGATGAAGCAAGACGTTTTGTAGCATTTTGTAATTATTATCGAAAATTTGTACAAAATTTTGCCAAAATAGCTAAACCTATTAATAATTTGATAAAGAAGGATGTTAAATTCGAATGGACATCAGAATGTCAAGAAGCATTCGATAAATTGAAACAAAGTTTACTTTCTCCCACAATTTTACAATATCCTGATTTTACTAAGCAGTTCATAATTACGACAGACGCATCGGATATAGCATGTGGGGCAGTGCTCTCACAAATAACAGACGGAAACGATCTTCCAGTCGCATTTGCGAGTAAAAGTTTCTTACCAGGGGAAAAGAATAAATCAATAATCGAGAAAGAGCTCACAGCTATACATTGGGCGATTAATTACTTTAAACCATACATATACGGAAGAAAATTTTTAGTTAAAACGGACCATCGTCCATTAGTGTACCTATTCGGTATGAAAAACCCAACGTCAAAACTAACAAGAATGAGGTTAGATCTAGAAGAATTCGACTTCGATATAGAATTTCTAGCAGGAAAATCTAACGTGACGGCAGACGCCTTGTCGCGAATTATTACAAATTCAGATGAGTTAAAAGCATGCATACCAAAATCAAAAGCCGAGCTGACGAAAGCAGCATTGATGGTAAATTCAAGAGCTATGACACGAAAGAAGGAAGTATCTAATCAATCAAAACCACAAAAAAGGGATTAGCTACCCCGTAGTGTGGGAAACAGATAGGCCATCTGAGGTTAGGAAACTTCTTAAAGTCAAATCAAGCATTGTAAGAAACAAAATAGAGCTCGTGGTATTCAACCACAAATATAACAAAGTGCTAGGTAAAACAGAGATACCCATAAGCAATTACGCGAAGAAAAGCCAAATACTAGAATTTGCGCTGCATAACATATGCCAAATCGCTATTCAAGCAAATAGGAACAAGCTAGCAATCGCATCAGACGATATAATATTCCAATATTATTCCCTGCAGACAATCAAAGAAGTAGCTTTCGCAGCCATTTCCGATTTCGAAATTGTCATTTTCACTCCACCTAGATGGATTGATTCACAGGAAGATAAGCTGAAAATAATCGCTGATTATCATATGACACCTTCGGGAGGACATATAGGTCAATACAGACTATACAGCAAGCTGAGAGATAAGTACCAATGGAAGTACATGAAGACGGATATCCGCAATTTCATAAAGAATTGTAAAGCATGCATTAGGAATAAGACAGTGACGCATACTAAGGAAAAGGCAGTTGTGACGACAACACCTTCAAAACCATTTAGTGTAGTATCAATTGACACCGTAGGACCTTTGCCAAAAACGAATAACAATAACCGAAATGCAGTAACAATACAATGTGAGCTAACAAAACATATAACAATAATACCCATAACTAACAAAGAAGCTAACACAATAGCAAGAGCACTCGTTGAAAACTTTATATTAACCTTCGGAACATTTATTGAACTCAAATCAGATCAAGGATTGGAATACAATAACGAAATATTAAGCAAAGTTTCTGAAATATTACATATAAAACAAACATTCGCAACAGCTTACCATCCACAAACAATAGGATCATTGGAAAGAAATCACAGAAGTTTGAATGAATATTTAAGAAGTTATACAAACGAACACCACGATGATTGGGATCAATGGACAAAATTTTGCGAATTCGTTTATAACACAACTATAAAAACATCAACAGGCTATACACCATACGAACTGGTATTTGGTAAACAAGCAAACTTACCACAGGAAATTTACAGTAGAAAGGTAGAACCAGTTTACAACATAGAGCAATACTACAATGAAATGAAATATAAATTACAAAAATCAAACGAAACAGCGAGAGAAAATCTGATTAAATCTAAACATAAAACAACAGCAAATCTGAATGAAAAAATAAATCCTATAAACATTAAAACAGGAGATCAAGTATATCTTGTTATTAAAAACAGAAAGAAATTAGATCCGGTATAAATTGGACCATTCACAGTAATAGAAATACAGAACACAAATTGCGTTATAAAACATAATGTTACAAACAAAACCACAACAGTGCATAAAAATAGATTAAAGACAGAGTTTGAAGAATAATGTTACTCTTTCATAAACGCTATCATAACATTATTCTCATTAAAAGGGGGAGGTGTAGCATATCTGCTAAACATCTCACTAGAGCATAGATTATCTCGCATATGACAAGCGTTACATAACAACATGCGGTGAACAAAAGATCAATAATTCAACAAACAACTTGCATTAACCAAGAGCGCAAGAAATGCACATCTAGCAGTTTGACCAAGCGCACGCTTAAAACAAAACAACCAAACATTGACCAGCGCACCCAGCTATCGCGTAACGCTATGCAATACGATATTGATTCAAAAACGTCTAGACACTCACCTTGGCGAGTACAGACAGTGGTCAGCAATTAAACACCAAATAGATAACTTTAGACATACCCAATGTGAATTTATTGGCGACACATTTTATGCAAGCGAAGCAATCAACCGCATCGCTGTTCAAACACATTACGTGCAAACGTAGCACTTCTCACAATAGCAATTCTCACAACTCATGACAAACAAGTAACAAATAACACACTAGCAATGAGACCCCAAAACAGGAAAGAACGTCTCCAAATACAACTTATTGCTAACGCTGAACCAAACTCGTCATGTTGGTTCCCACGCCGAACCGACTTTAATCAAATTACCAAATTGAACGGACGTCGACAGAAAACAAATAATTATTTCAACCCTATTTTTGATAACAAGAAAATTGTCAAAAAAAACCCAACAAAATTATGGTATAAATAAAAGCGAAATAGTTTTGGACGATGATGTTCGATCGGACCACCAAGACTAGAACAACCTATCCACAAAATAATTGCGTTTTAGTTCATGAGCTTCGAGAGTCACCCTACCCAAGGTAAGGCCTCGATGTCTCCAACAATCCAGTAAGGGAAATCTCTTCCAGATTTCTATGATCGCCTGGACGATCAAAGGCGATACCGATTCGAAAGTTTCCACCTTGATTTCGGGAGAACGGACGTTCCCTACTCGAGCAAAGTGACCGCGCATGCAGCCGATGCAGTCCGACAGTGCGTGTGTGCGCGATCATATTACACTCCAATGTTTACTGGTGGACTCCAATCATCGAGGAGCTGAGCGAGCGATGTCGACTGGCACGAGAGAGACAGAGCACGGCCTTGGATGAACCGTCCCTAGAGCTGGCAGTGGAGGAACATCAAGAGGCGCGTGCAGCATTAAGGGCGGAGATCAAGGCGAGCAAGGAGAGACTTTTCGACGAGTGGCTGCAGGCCCTGGCCGCGGATGAGACGGGACAGTGGTTCCGGCAAGTCCTTCTTCGGTTCCGGGGTAGCTGGACGGCGCGAGAGCGGGACCCACAGGTACTGCGTCATATCGTCGAGGAGTTGTTTCCCGAACATCCCCCAGTTGCGTGGCCGGACGTGTCGACTACGGACTTGGACTCTCCAATTCGACAGATCAGTTGTGCGGAGCTGAAGGCCATAGCAGGCGATTTGCATCCCCGGAAGGCTCCCGGTCTGGATGGAATGCCGAACGCTGCAGTTACGGCCGACATTCGGAAGTATCCGGAGTCCTTCGTGGCAGTGTATCAGCGATGTCTTGACACGGGTAGCATTCCACAAGAGTGGAAGAGGCAGAAGCTTGTGCTACTGCCAAAGCCGGGAAAGCAACCGGGAGAAGCGTCGTCCTGTCGCCCGATCTGCCTAATTAACAACCCGGCTAAGGTGCTCGAGAGGCTCAACGAACACTTGGAGAACCCGGAGACGCCTCAGCTTGCCGACAACCAGTTCGGCTTTCGGAAGCAGCGGAGCACTATGCAGGCGATCCAGCTGGTGGTGGATGCATGTAGGCGTGCAATGTCCTTTGGACGTACAAACCAAAGAGAAAAGCGCTGTCTCAGCAAATCCTCTGTCGAGCATTAGCCCTACGATTCCTTCTGGACCGAATCAAATCCGGCACTGATGGAGACTCTCGACGGCGGCTATTGAGAGACTAGTAAAATCTCATGTAAGTGTATCCGAAATTGTTATATTTCTAATATCAACAATTTCATCTCTAGGCGATCGTAAAGTCCAGGCTAGTTGAGGTACCGCTGGTCCGTCTCGTCGACCAAACCAACACGATTAGAGCCGTCTGTTCGGTAAGGTTTTTTTCCTTTCTTTTTTGTGTGTGTGTGCGAAATTTCAATCACGTGTTTTTTTTTCCTACTCACATATTTACGGCGAAAGGGTCGCGAAGAAAAAGTTAAATTGTCAAAAGCGAAAAGTGACAGAAGCAAGAGAAGCTAGAGAAAAAGCGAATTTACTCGGAGGGAACCTACCAAGTCAGTCTTATTATGAACTCGATTTCCATAACTATTTTGATGGTATAATAGGAACCCAGTACATGGTTGAAACAGAAGCAATCATAAACTTTAAAGAAGAGAATATTTTCTTCCTTGGAAATACAGTTCATTTTTGCAAATATTATCCTTCTAAGAAACCCTACTGCCACAAAATTACAATTTCTATAAACACGGATGGTGATTGGTTCGTTCCGTATTAGCAGGATCTTTGGGAAAATTTTGCGATCGATCCAGGAATCTATAGATCAAGTTACAGAAAATCCACCATAAAGGTTGTGAGTTTCTCGGCAGGAAAACCACGTCATTCGAGCCTACTTACACGAAAAGTTATCGTTACCCTTACAGTTTAAGAAATGATGTAGAACAACAAATAAAGGAATTACTTCAAAATGGGATAATAGCTCCTTCAAATAGCCCATATTCATCACCGATTTGGGTTGTACCTAAGAAACAAGATGCCTCTGGAGTAAAAAAAGTTAGGGTAGTCATTGATTATAGAAAACTCAATGACAAAACGGTAAATGATAAATTACCAATGCCCCAAATAGAGGACATTTTGGATAACTTAGGCAAATCATCATACTTTTCTACGTTAGATCTTAAGTCCGGATTTCACCAAATCGAAATGGATCCGGCGCATCGTGAAAAAACCGCTTTCAGTACATCAGAGGTTCATTTTGAATTTAATCGAATGCCTTTTCGATTGAAAAACGCCCCGGCGACTTTCCAACGAGCAATGAATGGAGTTTTAAGTAATCTAATTGGTAGGGTATGATTTGTCTACTTGGATGATATAGTCATAATAGGAAAAGATTTAAAATCTCATTTGAAAACTCTTACTACTGTCCTAGAACATTTAGCAGCATTTAATTTAAAAATTCAACTCGACAAGTGTGAGTTCTTGAAAAACGAAACAGAGTTTTTAGGGCACATAATTACACCGAATGGAATAAAACCGATTCTAGACAAAATTAAGAAAATTATAGAGTGGATGTTACCTATTACAAAACAAGAAATTAAACAGTTTCTACAATTAAACAGTAGATTTATTCAAGATTGTTCTAAAATCTTTTTCTTCTTCTAGGCGTAACGCCCTCTTAGGTCATGCCGGCCATCGAAATAGCTTTCTAGACTGCCGATACCACGTAGTTGGTTAGTCAGACCTCACTACGGGGGACGGTCCGGATGGGATTTGAACCCCGGTCCTGCCGTTTAAAGACCGACGCCGCTATCGCTTATACCACCGGGAAGTAACCATTTAATTGGTGTAGTGTCGTAAGTATAGGTAGTATGTAAGCGTATAGTGTAAGCGTTAGATGTAAGTACATGTATTAGAGAGAAGGATAATAAACCAGACAGTCTTGAAACAGCACTTGATGGATCAACAGCTAACTCCATAACAATTGGTTTCACGACTAGTAGTCAAACAAAACCATGAATCAAAAGTTTACGAACCGCCCACGCACTATACGTGTACGAGAACCAGTTGCTCTGACAAGTTCTACTATCGAAAGGAAGCTCGGTGTGTCTAGGTCAGTTGGTAGTCCGATCCATAAAGAAGACATAGCTACGCAAGCCGTAACCTTTCAACCGAGAGCAGTCTCATCTGAGGCCAGTTCTGAAAAGAACGATCTGCTTTAGAAGTCTTCTATTCTAAAGGGTGTGCGGGCTAAATTTGACACCTGTCTTTTGGGTTCATATCTCAGGGTTGAGGTGACGTATCGAAATGATTGATATGTCATTCGATTGCTAAAAGTTGTGCGAACAAGTGTAAAAAAAGTCTAGCTCCGTAAATATGTGGAACCCGTCTGAATTGTACAAGCGCGTAACGTGTGTTATGATGGTTCGTGCCGGCCATACGAATGCCGTAATTCGGAAGGCGGCGATGTGTTCGCTGAACACCGTAAAAACAATACGCGTACAGCTCAAGGAGTGTGGTGAAGTCGTGGATAGTGTTATTGTTCGCAAATAGCATAGCAGGTGGTTGCCAACGCTAAGCGCTTGCTGAGCTGGCTGAAGCATCGTACCGTACGTTTGGCAACAGGATTCTGCACCATGCCATACGGCCGTAAAAATACGCCAATGGCTCACTGCCAATTTCGACCGATACACCAGCACCGACGTTTGGCCACCCAGCTCCCTTGACCTTAATCCTATGGATTACTTTGTGTGGGGCACAGTTGAGCGGGACACCAACAGGGCGTCCTGCAATACCAAAGCGGAGCTGGTGGCCAGAATAAAGGCCGTGTTTGCGGCCATCCCCAGAGACATGGTTGTCCGGGCTTGCGCGAGGTTCCGGAAGCGGGTGCAGGCGGCCATCGACGCGGAGGGGGATACTTCGAATACGGACGACACGGTCGTTTCAACAACGATTATTGAGGTTTCGTCCAACTGGTGCGATCATCTTACCAAGCATCAGCGAAAACGGTATTCGGAATTCGGTATTCAAAAAAAGTAAGACCGATGTCGAAGTATTTAAAGAAGGAAGAAGCTATAGACACAGACAACGACGATTACAAAAAATCGTTTCTAAAGCTGAAAAATATTATAGCATCAGATCAAATACTCGCTTACCCTGATTTTGAATTGCCATGCATTCTAACAACGGATGCGAGTAATTACGCATTGGGTGCAGTTTTGTCACAAATTCAGGATGGTATATAAAAACCAATAGGATTCGGTAGCAGAACACTAAACAATACAGAGCAAAGATACTCTACAACAGAAAAGGAAGATTTAGTGTCATGTACCAACCTGGTAAAAAAGATGTGTCAGATTAGTGACGCCAGAAGATTGCGCGTTTTCCGACGATTGTAAGGAGTAGAAGCAACAACAACATCACCGAATCCAAGTACGGCGATTATGCTCGTGTGCATATGGGAGCTGAATTGAACCAAGCTCTTGAATTCCTCGTCACTCCACTACGACCGGAAGAGATTGAATACCAGGAAATACGGCGTCTCCTAGCGAAGCATTTCGACAAGAAGAAGAATAAATACGTCGAAAGCGTCAAGTTTCGCAACATACATCAGCAAAAAGGTGAGTAAATTGCGCAGTTCGCATTACGATTAAAACAAGGATCCGATTACTGTGAATATGGTGATTTCCTAGAACGAATGTTAATCGAACAATAATTGCATGGCTTGGATGCACGTGACATTTGTGATGAGATCATCGCCAAAAGCCCTACAACGTTTTGATGAAGCATTTGACATTGCAACCATTTTTATTATTTTCAAATATAAATGTTACAGTTCCACCGCCTATTACTGAAACGACACACAGATTAGGCTTTTGAAAAACCGCGCACAAAGCAACCCTAGGCCCGTCAAGCAAAACCTTTTCATCGTTATTCCAACACTACACTTCTCATCAATACCACAACACTACTCGCTTGAATCCTTGTAATGGATGTCCAGAGATCAGTCTCATTTCCGAAATGCTAGGTGTAACGATTGTGGTAAAAAGGGTCAAATTTCAAAGGTGTACCATTCCACTAGACAACATGGTGAATCGTTTTCGAATAACAATGGGCCTAAACGTAATACTCCTTCCTATGATATTGACCATGTAGAGATAGTTAACAACATTACCAACACTGCTGCATCTAATAAACAAATAATCAGACATCAGATCAGACAGAATATCAACAGTAAGCCATTGCTAATGGAACTAGACACAGGTGCACTATGCGGAATCGTTAGTGAAGATACATTTCGTTCATTACATTTGAATGCTCCAATACTACCGACCGAAAGACGATTTAAAAGCTACTCAGGTCATCGTATTGATTGCTTAGGGCGAGTACCAGTAGATGTTACAATTGGTACCACGTCCCGGCGAGTAAACCTGCACATAGTAACTGGAAAATCCGATTCACTTCTTGGGCGTGAATGGATCGCACAATTGATTGATGAACTAAACCTGAACGAAATCTTCCGAAGTACTTCAAACAATGTTGTTTACCAAGTTACCAACGATGTTACGGAAAATTTTAGTCCCGATCGGAAAGCAAGGTTGGCTGCGCTCCTCGACAGTTTCAGTAGCGCTTTTAATGAAGCACCAGGGAAGCTAGTAGGGCCGCCAGCAAAAGTTCATCTCAAACCGGCAGCCACCCCTTGTTATGGGATCTGCATGTTTAGGTTAGTGTAGTGTAACGCAAACCTGAAGCTGGGGAGTGCCTGCGCGAGGCACTCAGTTAGGCTTTATAAGTAGTGGCAATGTGGTAACAGCTCTCTCTCATTTCATCGACATCGACGTGATCGGTTCGGCACACCATCCTGTAATCTTAAGTGAGGATAATAGAACCCCGTAAACCCACAAAACATGGCGATCCTGCCAGGAACTATTCGCTTGGATGGTTAATAAAGTACCGTGTGCCGGTAGCCGTTTACGTATAACACAATAATCAGTGCAACGTGATGAAGTGAAAGTGTAAGTGCCGCAATTCATTGATGAACTAAACCTGAACGAAATCTTCCGAAGCACTTCAAACAATGTTTTTTACCATGTTACCAACGATGTTACGAAAAATCTTAGTCCCGAACGGAGTCCCGAGTGATAACAAAAGAGGTCCGACGCAACAGCCAACAAAAACGAGGACGACGAGAGACGAATATCCCTCAGAGCGACGCTCATCCCGATCGAAGTCCATGCGCATGTATACAACCACGCACACACGCCACCTAACTGCAGAACGCGCTACACGAGCGTACCGTCCATCGCACGCATCGTGAGCCGACTCGTACACCGTTTCATCGCACGCATCGTGAGCCGACGCGTGCACCGTTCTATCGCACACATCGTGGGTCGACTCGTGCACCGTTCTATCGCACGCATCGTGAGACGACAGGCTTAAAAAACTGATCGAGAGGAAAGCAGACGTTACAAAAAGCATGCCGCAAAAAGACGCCGTAAGTCGCCACGTGAAGACAACGCAAGCCGCCATCGCAGTGTCCATCCGAAGACATCTATATCCCGCCATCGCGCTGCGCAAAACCACGCGATCTGAAGACATCAGGTTATTGAATTTAACGTCATTCAATACCCGTCCGCCAAACGCACTGACGACCCCTGCCTTAGAATGCGTTCTGGAGCGATAAGTGCGTTATTGCCATACGTCAATTGCGTAAGAGAGCGATAAGCGCGTGGGAGAGAGTTTCCGGCGTGGATCCTCTCTCCGATCATTCGTAAAGGCTTCGTGCGTACGATCAACGGATCGTACGCCCTCTTATCAGTTTACCTTCCGACGAGTAAACAGCGTACGGTGCGACATACAAAGACAAACTGTGATATGTTATAACGGACGAATAAAGTGAGTTTTGATAAATCGTGAATGATCAAACGACTTCGTGCTATTCTTAACGTGACGGCTTCGTGCGAAAAACGCCATTGGCTCTGAAGTTGATTAAACCGTTTGATGGTACAACCACATTACTAAACGCATACATTAAAAGTATCGAATTGTTGCAAGACTTCGCACAAGAAGTAGATGAAAAGGAAATCCTCAAGTTTGTGAGAACTACTTTAGTTAGTATTGCCCATGGAGTTATCGATACAGCAGAGACGCTTAAACAAGCTTTCGTTCTTCTACGAACACTTTTTAGTGTGCAACTAACACCATTAGCCGTGGAAAAAGAAATCCTGCCTTTAAGACAAGGTGCCAAATCGATTTCTGAATTTGGAGTAGAATTGGAGAAAATGGCCGCTAAACTTGCTGCTGTTCACGTGTCTACTGGAACGTTTGAAACCGAATTTGCCGCGCATAATATAGTAAACCCTATAGTGATTCGTGCATTCATACAAGGTTTAAACAAAGCCAATACAAAATTCTTTCCTCAAGCTCGCAACCCCTCTACTCTAAATAAAGCCATATCTGATGCTTTGGAGTGCGAACCAGTTAAATCAGCTGGAGAGGATAGAGAAATGACATTTTGATGTTCATATCCGCAGAACATGCGTCGATATACCAGACGCCCTCATCACTCGTATTATCCTAGATCATTTTATAATCAATCTTACCGAGGATCCAATTCACAACGTTTTGGTAACAATTTCTCAAGTGAAAATCAATCACGATTTACCAATAATAACAACAGAGGAGCGTATAGAGGTAGACCTTATTCCAACAATCGCTGTAGTCACTTATCATCTAACAGTAATTCCAATAGACGAAATCATACAACAACTCGAGTGCAATTGGCAACTAGTAATCCATTAGAATCAGTTAACGGTGAATATTATGAACTTGTCCTTGATACAGAAGCCACCTGTTGCGTATTAAATATTGATTACTTGCCTAAAAATGCAATCATCGATAAAACAATTGTGTTTAAAATGTATGGAATTAACGGTCCAGCCAAATCACTACGATGTAATAACACCATCATTTCTACGGAATCAAATAGTTTTCATATAATGCTTCATGTTGTGGATACTTTGCCTTCTCATATCGTAGGATTAATGAAGCTGATTTTCTTAAAAAAACATAAGGCTATCCTAAACTTTGAAAAAATGGTGGTCATGTAAATCGATGATGTTCGAAATAGTCAACGGCGAAACCCCCACCGGTTTAAACAGCAGCTTTCGAATGCGTTTCAAAAGATTGTACCTGCGTTCCGAAACGATCTTTGATCCGAAAACCTCGTGTCCGCACTTCAGGTTATCAATACGTCATGTGGGAGAGTGCGTGAGAGAGAATTTTGTGCGTAAATTCTCTCTCAGCATCCTGGGGAATCGGCTATCGTAGGCTTCGTGGGATCGATCAGCGGATCGATCAGGATTCGTATGCGTGCAGTTGATAAGAATAAACGGGCTTGATTTTATAAAGAAAGTCTCCGTCAAATATTTTACGTTTCTGCGACTACGTGAGAAAACATACGGATTTAATTTGTACTACCAATAATAATGCAGTAAACCTAATAATTCCGCCTAGAACAGAGATTGTCACATTTTTCGAAACAACAGAAACCAATACTTGTGTTGTATTAAATCAAGTGCTTCAACCAAATGTGTAAGTAACAAATTTTAAAGCCCATCCTAAAAATGGCAAACTTCCAATTCGGATAGCAAATTTCCAAAACAAAACCGTAACTTTAGCAAAGATACTTCCAACAATAAAACCTGCTACAGATTATAAAATATTAGAAATCAATACTCCTTGGTACGATAGTAATCACGCTAATCAATTATTAAAGGAACTCAAACTAATTCATTTAACTAAACCTGATAGATCTATTATTGGGAAAATTTGCATCAAATATAATGATGTGTTCTGTCTACAAAACGACCAATTAAGCACTTCTTCAATTTACAAAGCTTCCTTGAAAGTTAACAACAATACTATGCCAATAAATTTCAAACCTTACCGACTATGCTCAAAAGGCACAAGGAGAAAATGAAATTAACAAAATGTTGAAAAATAAAACTATAGAAGAAACACAATCGGAGTGGAATTGTCCAATCTTATTAGTCCCTAAAAAGAGTGCTGATGATACAAAGAAATGGAGACTTGTAATAGACTACCGAAAGGTAAATACGGTATGCAAAACGACAAATTTCCTCTACCTAACATCGATGTAGTCATTGATACGTTGTCTGGATGCAAATATTTTTCGCATTTAGACTTATCCCAGGCATACTATCAATGTCCATTACGAAAAAAAGACAGGCCTATTACAGCTTTTACATTCCATACCGGTCAATACCAAATGACTAAGCTACCGATGGGATTGAAAATAAGCCCATCTAAGTTTTCAAGGATGATGACGGTAGCTATGTCACGATTAAATACAGAACAATGTCTGATATATCTAGATGACATTATAGTATTTGGACGTTTTTCCAAATACTATAATAGAGCAACATAACAAACATTTAATGAATATAGTTGAAAGATTGAGAAGAGTAAACCTAAAGCTGAATCCGGAAAAATGTCACTTCCTTTAAGAAGAGTTTATCTACTTAGGTCACTATATTTCCGCGGAAGGTATAAAACCAGATCCGAGCAAGTTGGAATGCATCCATAATTGGAAAGCCACAACATCTGCTGATGAAACTGAGAGATTTGTAGCTTTTGCAAACTATTACAGAAAACATATTAAAAACTTTGCTGCAATATGCATGCCACTAAATCGTTCTACAAGAAAAGGTGTTCCATGTCAATGGACTCCTGATTGTCAATTTGCATTTGAAAAGTTGAAAGAATCATTTGTTAAACCACCGATTTTAGATTTTCCAGATTTTAGTTCAACCAAAACTTTTAATTTGCACACTGATGCCTCCAACAGTGCCATAGGAGCAGTCCTTAGTAATCAAAATGGAAAACCAATATCATTTGCTAGTAGAGCATTAAACAAAGCCGAATTGAACTATGCAACAATTGAAAAAAAACTATTAGCAATAGAATGGTCAATTAGACATTATCATCCCTACTTATTCGGAAGACATTTAAACATCTTCACAGATCATAGACCTCTAACGTATCTATTTACCATGAACGATCCTTCAAGCCGCCTAACTAAATTTCGTTTAGCGTTAGAAGAATACAACTTCACCGTCTATTACAAAGAGGAGCAGAAAATGTAATAGCGGACGCCTTATCCCAACTGCCAATTTCTGAATTGAAAGCCATGAGAGTGCGAGATGAAGTACTAATATCTACGAGATCCAAAACTGAAAGCAACGATACTTGCGAAGACATTAATGAGTCAGTAATATCTAAAGTAACTCATGTTTAGCTTCGGTCAAATCCTAATACTAAAGATCTTATTGTTTCTAAAGACAAAATTATATTACCACAATCCACCACTATCGTTCGCTTACGAGGAATGATAGTAAGGATAAAATCTTACATCAAATCGTTGAAAAGTAAGATATATTTGGTAATAAGAAAACGTGATGAAAATACAACCAAATTCATGGAAAACCTAAAAACCCGCAATGAGAAGGGTATGCCAAAAATAATCATACTAAACGAAGACGTAAAAGTACTTGGAGAACGAGAAAAAGCAAAGAGATTGATTGTTATGAATGATTATCATACACTGCCAACCGCAGGGCACGCAGGAATTCAAAGAACAATTAATACAATTAAGCAAAAATACACTTGGCCCAGAATCGATTAAGACGTTAGAGATATGATACCAAATGTAAGCATTTTCAGCTTTATAAATCAAATAAACCATTTGAAATTCCTCTCGAAATAACAGATACGGCTAATGAAGCAATGGAGAAGATTTTTATAGACCTTGTTGGTCCCCTAGTAAATTCAAACGGATTTGAACATATCTTAACTACGCAATGCGATCTAACAAATTCATAACAGCCACGCCAATCACAAATAAACGAACAGAAACAGTAGCAAGAACTTTCGTAGAAAAAGTCATCCTGAAGTATGGAGTGCCAAGAACCATTTGTACTGACAGGGGAACGGAATTTTTATCAGGATTATTTAGCGAAATATGTAAGGTATTGCAAATTCAGAAATAACAATCAACCGCTTACCATCAGGAAACAGTTGGTGCGCTGGAAAACTCACATAAACAGCTAGGAAATTTCTTACGAATATATAGCGAAGAGAAAGCACTAGATTGGTTCCAATGGAAAAACTTTTACGAGTTTGCTTATAATAATACCGTGCATATCGCTACAGGATATACACCATTTTACCTTATGCATGGAAGACAGGCTAATGTACCAACCAACATAATAAATGATAGCGCAAAGAAAGTGCGATACAATTTAGACGACTACGTGAATGTATTACAAATAAAACTGAGAATAGCCCATGAAGAAGTCAGGAAAAGGTTGATAAAAATAAGCATAAAAAAACAAAATCTATTGCTGTGAAAAAACAAAAACGAAAATGTTATAACCAGGCAATCAAGTACTAGGTTCGAGAAGAAAACAAAAAATATAGAAGCTCCATACACTGGTCCGTACACCGTAATCAAAGATGAAGGAGAAAACGTAAGGCTCGAGGATCAGAAGAAAAGTGAAGTAATACATAAGAATAAGCTCAAGAAACCACATATAAAGCCCAGCTTTGGTCAAATAAACAAAGTGATGATATGAGTATCCATTCGTACTACAAAAGAACAAAGTAAATAATGCTTAACATTAAAACGATCGCAAAGCAGAACAGAATTTATAGTGAGAGTTGGTCTGCTATCTGCAAATTCATTGAAGAAGATGTGGTAGCCGCATTCATGGCTGGACTAAAGCATCTAAATTTTGGTTACGTGCAAGCAGCTTAGCCTGAAAATATTGAAAGCGCCTACGCATTCCTATGCAAATTTACCGCAAATGAAAAAGTTTCTTCACTATTATCCGAAGTGGAACAACAGAAATCGGCTATACCAATTAAAACAATGAACAATGCAGCTAATGCAATTGGTAAAAATATTTTTACTTATACACAGGGGACAACTCTACCAAATGTTCAAACTAACTTTCCTTGGAAAACTCAGTACAAAGCTCCAACAGAAAAAAATGGAAGTTGATACATCAACTAAATGTCGGCTCACAACCAATAAAAACTTTTTGAATAATAACGAAATACCATTGCTTGAAGCTGAAGCTTCAAATAGCGAAGAAGATGATATTTTTATAATTAATAATGACGGTCCAGTGCCGTATTGTCCGAAGAAGATGATATCTTGACAATTTTTTAGGAAGTCACAACAAGAACCAAAATTTCGTAGACTTTTTTCCATATTTAAATTGTGTGAATACTAAAACCAAAAGAAATTTGAAATTTTTAATAGACACTGGATCCAACAAAAATATTTTGAGAAATGATATTATCCCAGAACATTTAACAGTGCAGATAAATAACACACATGTTAAAAATATAACGGGTGAACATCCCATAGATAGAAAGGGAACGATTAATCTCCTTGGTTTTGGATTACCAAAACAAACGTTCTATTTAGTGGACTTCCATATCTTCTTTGATGGAATTCTTGGTTCAAAATATTTAGCAGAAAACAACTCTGTAATCAACTTTGCAGAAGAAGTTATTATCATTAACGGAGTTACTATTCCTTTTTCTAAGTATTTCCCATAAAAAAAACTGAAAAAAACTTCCCATAAAAAAAAACTGTTCAATCGTTTTATTACAATTAATACTTTAAAAAACGGATAGGTTAGTACCATCCTTTCAAATTCTTTATAAAGGTTGTTTAATTAAACCAGGTTGATATAAAGCTGAAAAAGGCCAATCAACTGTAAATGTTCTAAGTTTTCATAAAAATCATCCAACCGATTTAAGAACTTATGATTTAAATGAGAATAACTTTGAAACCATTACCCCTATTCCCATACGGAATTGTGAAGAGGTAGATAAAAGAATCGTAGAATCTTTAATACGAACAGAACATCTTTCACCGTTAGAAAAAGAGCATTTACTTAATACAATTCTTCAAAACTCTACTGTGTTGTTAAAAGAAGGAGAAAAACTCTCATCTACAAGTGTTATAAAACATAAAATAATCACTAAAGATAACGAACCAACATATAAGAAATCATACCGTTTCCCTCACCATTTCAAATCAGAAGTAGACAAATTCAAGAAATGCTTGATAATGAAATAATTGTTCACTCTAGCAATCCTTATTTATTACCCATTTGGTTGGTGCCAAAAAAGAACGACATATCTGGAAAGAAAAAATAAGGGTCGCTTTAGACTACCGTAAACTAAATGAAAATACAACAAACGATCGATACCCTATACCGCAAATTGACGAGATTCTCGATAACTTAGGAGTGTTTGAGTTTACTAGGATGCCGTTTGGCTTGTAAAATTCACCCGTAACTTTTCAACGAATGGTGAACCACATACTAACTGGACTTATTGGCTCTATTGGCTTTGTCTATTTAGACGACATTATTGGTAGCAGTTTAACTTCTCATTTAAAAAAATTAGGTACCGTTCTCAAATCCCCGAAATCGTAGACAAAATTTCTAACTGGAAGTTGCCCACAACTCAAACAGAGCTTAAACAGTTTTTAGGATTAACAGGTTACTACCGAAAATTTATTCGCGATTATGCAAAAATTACTAAACCTTTGTCCAACTGCCTTAAAAAAGACGCAATAGTAAACTATGAAAACGCAAACTTTCTGAAAGCCTTCAATGAACTAAAAAAATATCATTACCTCAGGCCAAGTATTAGCTTATGCCAATTTTGATTTACCTTTCATATTGACAACGGATGCTAGTAATTTCGCACTAGTTGCTGTTTTGCCGCAAGTGCAAGATAATAAAGAAAGACCAATAGCATTCGCTTGCAGAACGTGAAACAAAACGGAATGTAATTATTCCACCACCGAGAAGGAGGCCCTTGCTATAATTTGGGCAATTAGAAAATACAAACCATATCTGTATGGAAGCAAATTTACTCTCGCAACTGATCACAAACCGCTAGTTTTCTATAAAAAACATCGTTCAAAAATTCAAAAATACTTAACTGGCGTTTGGAGTTAGAGGATTATAACTACGAAGTAAAGTACAAACAAGGCAAGACAAATGTTGTAGCCGATGCCCTTAGTAGAATACCGCAAGAAATCAATATTTGCTCAAAATCATTATAACATTAAAAAGCACTCCTTGGAAATTACCAATTCTGAAACAACTAATTCATGCGAGACCATTCATTCAGCTGAAGATTCAAGAGATCATTTAATTCATATGACAAAGCGGCCTATTAATTATTACCGAAATCAGTTCATTTTCAAAATACCCGATACGAGCCCATAGATTGTAAAAGAAACTCCATTTCAGAATTTCCATAGGACAATTGTAACTAAACACAGTTTCGAAATGGAAGATATTAGCCGTCATTTACAAAGCATCCATAATGGTAAACAAACTGCAATCCATGCCCCAGAAAGCATGATTCAGCTATTACAAGATACGTTCAAAAATAACTTCTTTATCAAAGGTCATTTCATCATAACACAAACGATAGTTGAAGATGTACCTGATACACAAAAGCAAGATTTTCTCATTAGTACGGAACATAACGGAGCGCATCGCGGCATCTCAGAAGTTGAAAGTAAACTTAGACGAGCCTATTTCTTTCCGAATATGCAAAGGCATATAAAACTATTCATCAATAACTACGAAACTTGCAAAATTCATAAGTTTGATCGCAAACCGTATTACATAAAGATATCTCCACGACCAATAACCAACAAGCCTTTAGAAAGTATACACATGGATATTTATATAATTAACAATACGAATTTTTTGTCTATAATCGATTCCTTTTCTATACATCTTCAAAAGTTACATATCCAGAATAAGAATATCATTCAAGTACAAAGAAAACTTACTCAATATTTTGCGCAATACGGCATACCACAAGAGATTATAATAGATCACGAAACAACCTTTAGATCGATTCAATTGAAAAATTATTTAAGTTCATTAGGAGTGGCATTAAAATGCGCGTCATGCTCGGAATCAAATGGACAGATCGAAAGGACACATAGCACAATCACTGAGATTTACAATACAAACAAAAACAAATATGAAGGCTATGATGTGAAATCCATGAACAGTTCGGTTCTAGATCTCGAGCAGTACGGACGCGTTGACCGTTTGCTCCATCAACAAGTGATAAAAATACTAACACATCTAAAAGACCGGCACTATGTCGGCAACGGGACGTTCCAGCATCAAGTTGGATTTTTCTAACGTTCCTGTTAGGCCATCGACGAATGAAGTGATTGAATTCGCCGTTAATAAGCTAGGCCTGGTAATGGACCAGGTGAAAAGAATTCACTTACGGACTTCGTCAGTATGCTGTCACGTAGACCTCAAAGACCAAAGCTACGCTTTGGACCTCGTCGAAAAAAACGATGGGAAACACAGCATCCTCTGTAAAGGAACCAACTATCCAATACCAGTAACAATGGATGACGGGTCAACGATAGTGAAGATAGATGACGTTTCGGAGCGTGTTACCAACACAGTCATAAAATGTCACATGCAAAAATACGGAGAGGTTATCTCTGTAACCGAAGGTGTTTGGAGCGACGCATATGCGTGTGCTGGTCTTCCGATGGGATATCGTTACGTCAGGATGATTATCCACAAACAAATACCATCATACATGCGTATAAACGGTGAATCCGCACTCGCTTCCCATAGAGGCCAGCAACACACATGCAGAAAGTGTGATCTTCCCGTACATCACGGGATGACCTGTGTAAGCAGCAGAAAACTAACTACACAGAAATCCAACCTGAATGATCGGCTAAAATCGTATGCGGACGTTACGACAAATGGACTTGATCTTAGCACAGTAGATAATGTGCCCAAAACGATCAACACTGCAACATCGAAAGAGAAGCAAGAACCTCAACCAGGCACTTCGGGACTACAATGCAAACCTGCAAACAAAACCAAAGTGATTGCAGACACAGATGTAATTACTGTAAACCTCGTCGACACTCACACTCCAAACCAGGTAGAGAATATCAATAACAAACAAAGATCGCGATCATCATCCGTCAAGAGACAAGCGGATAAAAAACTAACAGACTTTATCACGGTCGAATCGAAACGCGGCCGAACAAGATATGCAACAAAAACTACAACGCCTGAAAACGGAAAAGGTAGGAAAAAATTTGTATAACTTTACCTATATATATATAACCGAAAAGGGAAAAAACAAGAAAACTAGATTTCTAGAGGGAAAAGAACTATTCAAGAAGAGAGAAAAGGCATGCATAAAACGTATCGCATAGGAAGTATAAATATTTGCAACATCTCAAATGACACTAAAACCTACGCACTAGCATCTGCGATACAGAAGCTAGACTTAGATATAATATGCATGCAAGAGGTTAACGATTCGTCTCTCAAACATATTCACGGTTATGAAATAATCACAAATATAGACGAAAGGCAAAGAGGAACTGCAATTGCCTTGAGGCAGGAAATAAGGTATTCACACGTAGAAAAAAGTTTGGACGGTAGAATCATATCCTTGTGTTTTGATCAAACCAAACTTTTAAATATTTACGCACCATCGGGCACTCAAAATCGAACTAATAGAGAAAGATTTTTCCAACATGATGTAGCGCACCACCTAAGGCATCCTGTTAATTATTTAATCATAGCAGGCGACTTTAATTGCGTGATAGATAAAAAAGATGCGACAGGGAACTCAAACTACAGTTCAGCTCTGTGTAACGCAGTTAGACATTTGCAAATAGTGGATACATGGAATCTAATAAAAAGACACCAAGAATTTACGTACGTTACTGCTAATTCCGCGACACGAATTGACAGGATATATGTATCTCGTAACTTAAAAAAGAATCTTCGATCAGTTGTCCAAAGCATTTCTTTTAGCGACCATAGGGCTTATATAATGCGAATAGCGATACCAAATGAGGATGATTTCTTCATACCAAGACACAAACTGTGGTCGTTTAGAAAACACATTATAACACATGAAATTAAAACCGAATTTAAAGAAAATTGGATAAAATGGACTAAACAGAAAAGGAATTACAACAATTGGATCACATGGTGGACACAATTAGCAAAAAACAAAATCAAGAGCTTCTTCCTTTGGAAAAACAAGCTTCATTACCAAGATTATAATCAAAAATATGAAATGCTTCAGAACAGACTAAACAATTCATATGTAAAGTTCATAACTCATCCAAACGAAAAAATCATTATTAATCGAACAAAAGCGGAAATGTTGAATTTACAAAGAATACATACGCAAAATTATATTAAGGAAAGCAACCATTACATAGCAGGCGAGCCAATATCAACTTTTCATTTATGCCAACGAAGGAAAAATCGTATGTTCATTAAAAAGCTGCGTGTTGACAATCAAGTAATAGACAATGAAAACGAGATACACACTAGAGTAAATGAATACTTCAAACAACTTTTCTCAGAGAATGAAAATTGCGACAACACAAAGCCTTCAGTATCCACAAAAATACCAAATCAATGTGTTCTTAACAGAAATTTGACAAAAGATATCGAAACTGAGGAAATTTTCAACGCTTTACGCACAAGTACAAAAAACCGCAGTCCAGGAAGAGATGGTTTGCCATACGAATTTTATGAAATTTTCTTTGACATCATCCATAAAGAATTAAACCTTATTCTAAACGATGCACTTAGCCATCGTATTACACCCGAATTTGTGGAAGGAATAATCGTATTAGTACCGAAAAATCACAGCAATAACGATAATACATATGAACTCGGCAATTGGCGACCTATAACTCTGCTAAATGCAGATTATAAGATTTTTGGCAGAATTCTGAAATTCAGACTTGAAAATATAATTGAAAAGCATAAGTTAATTACATCGTCTCAGAAATGTTGCAATAAGAAGAAAAATATTTTTCAGGCCTTACTATCAATTAAAGATAGAATAATGAGCTTCAAGGACAAAAAAAAATTAGGTAAACTCATTTCCTTTGATTTGGAAAAGGCATTTGATAGAGTTAATCATAAATACCTATATAAAACCATGGAAGCCATGGGATTTCAAGAAAATTTCATAGATCTAATTAAAAAAATTCACAACTGCTCTTCATCGACAGTATATTTGAATGGATCATTGCAGAACGGCCCGATACTAATTAAAAAATCTGTTAGGCAAGGGGATCCACTAGCCATGCACTTGTTTACAATTTACTTACATCCATTATTGTGCAAACTAGAATCTATATGCAACAGCCCTGATGACTTAGTAAATGGCTACGCAGACGACATTTCAATCATAATAACTGATGCTCAGAAATTAGGAATCATTAAACAAGCATTTGAGGAATTTGAAAAAGCATCTGGAGCCAAACTGAACACGTCCAAGTCGGTAGCAATGGATATTGGCTTAATAAACAACAGGAATAGGATTGTAACCGATTGGATAAAAGACGACAACAAAATAAGAATATTGGGCATATTATTCACAAATTCCTTCCGATTAACCATGAAATTGAATTGGGAAGCCACGACCCACAAATTTGCCCAATTAGTGAGGCAACACAGAATGAGGGAACTAAACATCCACCAGAAAGTCATACTAGCTAATACGTTTTTAACATCAAAACTGTGGTATCTAGGCTCAGTTATGACTATTAGTAAGTTTCATCTGGCAAAAATAACTTTCCTACTTGGTAGTTTCATGTGGACAAACGGTGGCCCTCGTGTCAAAATGTTTCAATTAGCGTTGAGTAAAGCCAAAGGAGGGCTAAATTTATTAATACCACAACTAAAGCTCAAAACATTATTACTGAATAGACACATTCGTGAAAAAGATTCAATGCCATTTACCAGCAACTTCTTGAATCAAAAAGATAATCCTCCAAACATTTCTGACCTACCAACATACTATCCTTGCTTAATACCAATAAGAACAGAATTAGCGTATCTAGATAACAAAAATAAAGCTGAACCCACAGCAAAGGGAATATACAAACAAATAGTAAATTCATTGCCAACACCTCATATACAGACAAAAATCCCAACACTAAAATGGAATAGAATTTGGAGAAACATTAACAACAATAGTTTGAACTCAAAACAACGAAGTTATTATTACCTTATAGTCAATGAAAAAATATTTACAGAAGAGCTGAAACACAAATTCGGAATGAAAACGAACCCAAATTGCGAAAAATGTGGAGAAAGAGAAAATTTGGAACACAAATTTAAAGAATGTCACACGGTTAATTCTTTATGGAATATGTTTACGGAAATAGCTTACGAAAAACGACTTAAAGTACCAACGTTTAATGAACTCAGCAAACCGGAACTAAGCACTTTGAAAAAAAATCACAGATATAAAATAATGTCCATGTTTATAAATTATATAATCACAGTCACTGAAGAAGATACAACTGATAGCATTGATAAGAATCTACTAGAACACATGATAAAATGAAAGGAAGCACTAGAAATAAGATAGATATAAGAAATAATGTATTTTGCATAAATGGCGTTTTACATATAAAAAAAAAAAATGATAAGCATAGCAGTAACGTTATACAACGATACAATTCATTCAGCCACTAAGTTCACTCCAAATGAACTAACGTTCGACCAAAAAAATCAAAATAACCTAGCACATATTTTAGCAACATCAAATCGACTTTTTTCTTATGCAAAACACAATTTAGAGAACGCGGTTAAACGACAGCTGAACAAAAATATCAAGAGAACATCGCCACCCTCTATTACGGAGTCTGCAGACGTATTCGTAGTTCCAAACATCAGGACAAAAACACAACCAAGAGCGATTAAAACTAAAGCTAAAAATGTTAAAGAAAAAACGTTTGAAAATACTAGAGGAGTAAAAGAGAGGGCATAAGAGTAAGATAAAGCAACTCAAAACCTTAAAAGTAGAATGAGTTTTTGAAACCACTTTAAAGTTAAGTACATGTTGGGTATTTGTTGTGTGTATGTTGTGTATTCCGTTTGTAAAATAAGAATTAACCATATTTTCAGACTTTATTTCAGTTCTCTGCGAGCATCCGTTTCGATCGGACGTGTCTAATCGTTCTGCGGCTAGGCAAAACCGAAAAAAGCGAAATAAAAAGCGAGTAACGTTTATCAAAATCTCAGTGAGAGGAAAGAGAAAGCCAACCCGGCTCACTGCGATGAGCCGGTGTAAGAGAAAAATAGTGCAGGGCGATACCATCGCCTCGTGCTCGTATACCACAACTTCCCAGGGAATCAGTACCAGCAACAATTACGACATCCTCAGCGACGACGAGGAGGCTCCCTCGACGCCTGTACTAAACGCACCTACGAATACAAGGCAGGTAAAAGCAAAAATTCCGCCGATTGTCGTTACCGGCACACAAGTTGGAGACGTCCATAAAAAAATCACCTCCGTAGGTGTAGTAAACTACACTACGAACTGCACGCGTAAAGGCATCGTGGTGAGCACTACCACAGCAAAAGATTTTAAGCTTGTGGTAGATGTTTTAAAGCAACACAACAAGGCATTTTTCACGCACCAACTGCCGGAGGATAGAACCTCAAAGGTGGTAATCTTTGGATTACCAGAACTCGAAATAGAGTACGTCAAAAACGCGCTCGCCGAATCCAAAATCGCAAAAAACGCGATGATCAAACCCTGTACCTCCTCCACTTCCCAAGAGGATCCATCACACTCAGCGAGCTAAAACAAGTGAGAGCGGTAGATCACCAGCGTGTATATTTTGAGTATTACACCAACAAAAACGGTCCCCTGCAATGCACTAACTGCCAACGATACGGACATGGCAGTTCAAACTGCTATCTAACTCCTGTATGCGTGAAATGCACCGAGACACACGCATCCAATTCCTGCCCGCTGAGCGTAACTACTACCAGTCCAGATGGCAAAATTGCTACTACCAAGCTAAAGTGTGCAAATTGTGGTGAGCATCACACGGCTAACTTCTCCGGCTGCCAGGCAAGACAACGGCAAAAAAAGGTAACACCAACACCTTCTCGCGTTAGAGAATTCAACTATGACGAGGCTTCGTTTCCTCGTCTCCCCAACGCTCCTGCTAGACCTTCCCATAGTTCAAGTCGTATGAATTTCTCTAATTTGTTTAGCAAACAACAAACACGCACAAATAGCGTGGATTTTGACCTGAACGAAATAGGTCAAATCGTTGAAGACGTCTTTTCTAACCTGAGCAAGTGTAGCTCCAAAAAAGATCTAATCGCTGTTATAGTCCAAATATCGGCAAAGTATTGCTTTCCGCATCTTAAATAATGTGCTAAAAATCATATCCTGGAATGCAAATGGCATTTCAAACAAAAAAGAAGAGTTTTTAACTATCTTTAAAAAAAAGATATTCATATTGCTGCGTGAAACGAGACATTCCTCAAAAATAGTGTTCACTTCTCTCATCCAAATTACAACACTTACAGACTAGACAGACCCCAAGGTGACAAAGGTGATGTGGCCCTAGTAGTTTCAAAAGATATCACTCATGAACTAGTGTGCGATTTCAACTTGAAAGTATTAGAAGCGATTGGAATCACTATAAAAACACCAACTGGCAAGTTAACTATAATTTCAATGTATAACCCGGGGTCAAACACCGATCATGAAAGTTTCAGGAAAGATATCAGAAAACTTAGCAATCTACCTAATCATTTCATAATTTTTGGCGACTTTAACGCTCGGCACCGGTTTTGGAATTGTATAAAAGCAAATCAGATGGGAAAAACCCTCTTTGATGAGAATCAAAAAGGAAATTTTTCTATTGTGCATCCTGATGAGCACACCCATTTTCCGGGTGATACCAAGCATACACCATCTACACTAGATCTAGCATTAACTAATAATCCCGACAATATTACTAACATAACCACGTTACACAAATTCACGTCAGATCACCTTCCTATCTACTTCGAATACAATACAAAAATCGAAAATAACCCTGTCACTGGATGCCCGGACTACTCGCAAGCTAATTGGTCGATATTTAGAGAAATTGTGAACGCTCGTCTCAATACAATAAATTTAAATCAAAAAGTTATAAACACTACTGTCCAAATAGATCAAATGATAAGTTATTTCACTAAATTAATAAACCACGCTCACACAAAATCTATCCCAGTTAAAACACCGACATACTATAAACTAATCCTCCCTCCATCGATTATCATTAAAATTAAACAAAGGAATACAACAAGACGAAAATGGCAACGGGACAGGAAAAACGATATTCTTAAATCCAACTACAACAAATTGAAACACGAAGTAGCTTCGGAAATCAAAACCTATAGAAATCTATTATGGTCTAAAAACTTAGACGAAATGAACAAGGACCCAAGAAACACAAGACTATGGAAATTTGTTAAAATAATGAAAGGTCATTCCGCATCCGTCGCCCCATTATATATGAATGGTAACTATTATATAACAAACAAAGAAAAATGCAACATACTTAAAGACCATTTTGAAGAGGCTTATAAAACAACTATCAAAAACCGAAGCCCATTTGAGAATAGTGTGAAAGCAAGCAACGATCTGTTCACTTACTACCATGAAACGCACTGTAATGACAATTCAAATTTCACTTCTAAAGTAAAACCAAAACACATTAAAAAAATAATCCATAACTTAAAAACCAAAAAATCTCAAGGACAGGACCAGATTAACAACCGTACAATTAAACGGCTACCGAATAATGCGATCATTTATTTGACGTTTATCATAAACGCTTGTATAAAACTAAACTATTTTCCGCAAGATTGGAAGATTGCAAAAATTTTACCCTAAATCAAAAGAGCCCTAAAAACTATCGATCAATCAGTCTTCTGAGCTGCTTGGGAAAAATCCTAGAAAAAATCATTCTAAAAAGAATTCTTAAACATCTTCATCTTCATGCTATCATCCCACCTTACCAATATGGCTTCCAACCAGGGCTTTCAACCACAAAACAAATCAATAGACTAACAAAAATCATAAAAACCCAACGCGACCTTAAAAAATTAACCGGATTTGTAATGCTAGACCTGGAGAAAGCATTTGATACAGTGTGGCACCAAGGACTGATACACAAACTGATAAGCTTCAACTTTCCTCTGGAAATTATCCTTATTATACAGTCATTTTTATCCAACCGAAATTGCTTTGTTCAACTAAATTTATCTAAATCTGATTCTTTCCATCCATTAGCAGGCTTGCCTCAAGGCAGTGTGTTATCACCCATTCTTTTTAATATTTACACCAGTGATCTACCCAAAATGAAACCCGTAAAAAATACTGTTTTGCTGATGATTTTGCTATGAGTTGCTCAGACAAGGATCCTAAAATAATCATCAACTCTTTAAATGATGGAATCAGATAATGCAAAAACTTTCGCACTAGATAAAAATTAAAAATCAATCAAGACAAATCAGAAGCCATATTTTTCTCCCGGTGTGCGAGTGTTAAAAATCTTCCAGATCGCAAGCTTAAGATAGGTGATCGGGAGAATGCTTGGAAAGACGATGTTAAATATCTTGGTGTTTTTCTAGACAAAAGGTTAACATATAAGAAACATATAGAAGAAAAATCCTAAGCGGATCAAAAGTTGCACATACGCTATATAGTTTCATAAATAGGAACTCTAAACTTAATGTAAAAAACAAATTATTACTTTATACTACAGTAATAAGACCAGCAATATTCCACTCATCGCCAATATGGGCAGACTGTGCCAGTGTTCACAAACAAAAACTACAAATTTTCCAAAACAAAATGTTAAAAAGAATTCTCGACCTCCCCCCCATGGCACAGTACATACGAAATACATAGGATTGTCGGATTGCAAAAAGTCAAAGAGTTCCTTGAAAAATAAATACTTCCTAATGCCCGCAGGGGTATTTTTGTACATAGTTAGGTTTAATTTTAGCATTAAGAACTTAGGTGGAGGATAGTTATGAGTGAAATTTAAACAAAAGGGGTTTTTTTCCAATTTTTCCCTGTTCAATCCTCCAAATTATGTAAAAATGTTCCAAATTCGTAATGCGAGTTAATCCCCACAACATTGAGTTAAGGTCTTAAGAGCGGTACCAATAGCAAAACAAGATTGTTAAACAAAACGAATCAATAAATATGCACTACTACTACTACTACTACTACTCAGCCTCTATTTTGCAAAATCTTGAAAGTATACCAACGAATTTATCTTCCTTCTTCCTTAAGCAAAACAATAATAATTAGGGATTAGATAGGGCTAGTATTAAGATTACCTATTATAACGTTTATGAAAAAATGATATGTAAAAATGTACGTAATGAAGAGCTTCATGAACAACTGTACCCGTCAGACGAGGGCGTCTCGATTCTTACCCCCGGAGGAGTTATATGCCAAGGAGAGGGCATACCGATAGTGGACCATAGAAGAGGAGTGCGCGTTATAAACGAACGGTTCGAAACACATTAGTGCATGTGTGTCGAAGAGATAGCATTGTGCGATCGACAGCCGTTAGATTCGCTCTCATATATATATATGTATATATATATATATATATATATATATATATATATATATATATATATATATATATATATATATATATATATATATATATATATATATATATATATATATATATATATATATATATATATATATATATATATATATATATATATATATGTGCGGGCTAAATTTGACACCTAGCCTTTGGGTTTATATCTCAGGGTTGAGTTAACGTATCGAAATGATTGATATGTCATTCGATTGCTAAAAGTTGTGCGAACAAGTGTCAAAAATTCCCAGCTCCGTAAATATGTGGAACCCGTCCGAATTGTACAAGCGCGTAACGTGTGTTATGATGGTTCGTGCCGGCCATACGATTGCCGAAATTCGGAAGGCGGCGATGTGTTCGCTGAACACCGTAAAAACAATACGCGTACAGCTCAAGGAGTGTGGTGAAGACGTGGATAGTGTTATTGTTTGCAAACAGCATAGCAGGCGGTCGGATTGTGTGCGGACCAACGCGTTCCTGGTCGGATTGCAGCAGCGGGCGATGGCCGATCCCGCCGTCGGCATCCGGGCCCTGGCGCGAGACGTTGGCGTGGCCCCGAGCACCGTCAAGGTGGCGTTAAATGAGGACCTGGGGTACGCGTCGTACAAGCGATGTAGGGGACAGCTCATAACAGCAAAAACGCACGAAAAGCGGCTTGCCAACGCTAAGCGCTTGCTGAGCTGGCTAAAGCACCCGGCGGAACAATGGATGTAACCGCCAAGATAGCAGAGCTTATGGAATCTTTCACTAGAATCGGTTTAGTGAAAACATGGTACACCAACAATCTTTCTACGTCGGGGACGAAAGAAGAATTAGCGGCGCGAATCGCTAATGCTGGTGAGACGACGGAAGAAGGTGTGGAACAAAGCCTGCTAAATTCGACCGATGTCGGAGAGTTCATGGATGCGCAAACGCTGTCGGACACGGCGCGGCCGGCGGCGCTTAACTTTAACGACGTTAAAGACGCGTTACCAATATTCGCAGGTGATGGAAAAGGACACGACATATGCAAATTCGTCACCGAGTTCGAAGAGAACGCTCTATTGTTTGGATGGACCGATTTGCAAAAGTTAGTCCATGCAAAGCGATTGCTTACAGGTCCAGCGAAATTGTTTATCGGTAGTGTCGGTAGTCTGCGCTCGTGGAAGCAACTCAAAGACGCCCTTGCTGAGGAGTTTCGTGATGAAACTAAGAGTGTGGAAGTGCATGACGCGATGCGCAAGAGAAAGAAGAAGAGCGACGAATCGTATATCGAGTACGTATATGCAATGCAGACGCTAGCAAAGAGGGGGCAAATGGACGAGGAATCTATTTACGAGTACATTGTGCAAGGAATCGACGATAATCCCCGGAACAAAGTGTGTTTGATGGGCGCGTTAAGTCTGGCGGAGTTCAAAGTGCAGTTCAAGAAATACGAGGCGTTGAAATCGCAGTTGCCAAACGTGCGAAAGGAACGGGACACCGGTAGAACAAAGGACATGGGTCGAAAATGTTATCAGTGTGGGGGGGCATTTTTCCAGCATGTGCAACACGAAAGGAGTCGTCCAGAAATGTTACAATTGCGGTGTACCGGGGCACGAGGCAAGAGCATGTCGAAACACGTCGTGACCAAAGTGTTTTCGGTGTGGACAAACCGGACACAAGGCAAACGAGTGCAGAAAAAAACCAATGACGAGCGCTTCTTCGAATCTGATCGCTGACGATGAGGAACCAACGGTAAGCATGCAAATCGGCAATTCTGTGCTGTATAATTTGTTTGATAGTGACTGCTATTTTAATCTCATCACAAACGCAGCATTTCTCCGAATTGGAGCTCCAGCAGTAGAGAACGCCGCTGTCGAGCTACACGGGTTCGGTGGAAAGCGGACTCGCGCAGCGGGCAGGTTTGCGACGGACGTGTCGATAAACGCTAATTGTTATCGAGGAGTACCATTTTTCATCGTCCCAGACGGTACTATAAAATACGAGGCTGTTATTGGAAGAGAATCACTACGGCTCTTCGTTGCCGAAATTACAAAAGATGGTGTTAAGCTGACTCCGCGAAGTGAGCGGAGAGAGAGAGAGAGAGACAACTGGCATAAATGGAGTTCTTCTAGTAAATGACTTTGAAGGGAACAGTGATCAGGAAATAACGGTTCCAATACAATATCGTGATAAAATAAACGAGTATATTGAAAATTGAAAATACAAAGTAGTTCACAGTGACAATCACGCGGAGGATAGTATGGTGAAATTGGAAATTGTGCCTGACTAAAATATTCAACCATTTAGGCATTCGCCCGCTCGCCTGGCATACTCGGAAGAAGAAGCGGTGGATAGGCAAGTGGAAGAATGGTTGCGGGAAGGCATTGTGCGTCCATCATCTTCAAATTTCGCTAGCCGCGTGGTAGTCGTAAAGAAAAAAGACGGAACGAACCGAGTGTGTGTGGACTTTAGACAATTGAACGCAATAGTTCTAAAGGATGGGTTTCCCATCCCAGTAATCGACGAGGTGCTGTAAAGGCTACAGACAGCTCGATACTTCACCATAATGGATTTGGCAAATGGCTTTTTTCACGTGCCTGTGGAGGAAAAAAGTAAGAAATATACCGCGTTCGTGACGAAACAAGGCTTGTACGAGTTTAATCGCGCACCTTTCGGGTTTTATAACTCACCCGCTGTGTTCATACGTTTTGTGAACGATAAATTCAAAACTTTAGTGAGTGAAAATGTGATGGACCTGTATATGGACGATATTGTGATACACGGCGAAACGGATAAAGAATGTTTAGAAAAAACTGAAAGAATGTTGACGGTAGCGGCTGCAAGTGGTTCATCGATAAAATGGAAGAAGTGTAAATTCATTCAGAGATCAGTGCATTTCCTCGGACATAACGTGTGCCAGGGTACGATTTCACCCGGAGCAGAGAAAACAAAAGCTATCAGGCACTTCCCCAGGCCTAAGAATGTAAAGGCGGTACAATCGTTTCTTGGACTTACGGGCTTTTTCCGAAAGTTCATGGAAGGATACTCACTGATCGCTAGACCACTGACCGATCTATAGCAAAAGAACAAGGAATTCGAAATGGGTGAGCGAGAGATTAATTCGTTCGAAACCCTGAAGCAGCTGCTGATAACGGAACCGGTATTGCGAATCTACGATAGAGAAGCTGAAACGGAGATTCACACCGACGCATCGAAGGAGGGATTTGGAGCGGTATTGTTATGTATCGCAAAAGGATCGTGTTGCGGTTACACGATGAAAAGTGGCGTTATTTACAAGGTGGTGGAACGAAATTAGTTGGTTGTAATTCCAAGAAGTATGGAAAGAGAAATAATTCAAGAAGCTCATTAAAACGGTTACTATTCGGTAAACAAAACGTTGCATGATATCAAACAAAAATTTTATATCCCTCATTTGGAGCAGAAGGTTAGGCAGGTCGGTAAAAACTGCGTACAGTGTATATTATTCAACAAAAAGCTGGGTAAAAAAGAATATTTGCATTGTATTGACAAAGGAGATAAACCGTTGCACACTTTGCATATAGACCATGTAGGACCGATGGACGCAACATCCGAACAATATCGATACATTTTAACAGTGGTAGATGCGTTTTCAAAATTCGTGTGGCTCTTTCCTACGAGGACCACAAATTCTGAGGAGACTTTAAGAAAATTACAGATATGGTCAACAATTTTTGGTAATCCTAATCGCCTTGTTACGGATCGAGGAACAGCGTTCACTTCCAACTTGTTCATGGATTATGCTAAAACCGAAGGAATTGAACAAGTAGTTTGTACGACTGGGGTGATATATATATATATATATATATATATATATATATATATATATATATATATATATATATATATATATATATATATATATATATAGTTATGCGCAGAATGTTTCACACGCTGAGTTGCATCCGACACCTTGGTCCCGTGTTGTACAACGTGACTTCCGAGCATCAGCATGTCATCTGATACTCCAGGAATGTCAGCATGCAACATGGTACCGTGGGACAAGCGGCCAACGGGAGAACCATCTAGCGCAGTCTAGCAGTCTTCGCCCATCGTGCAGCCGAGGTGTATCAGCTCTCAATAAAATATTAAAAGTTTATTTTCCGTAATTAAATCTGTTTTTATATTACAAAAAGAAAGATAACCATAACTATATATATATATATATATATATATATATATATATATATATATATATATATATATATATATATATATATATATATATATATATATATATATATATATATATATATATATATATTTATATTTATATATAATTTAAAACATGTATACATATATATATATAATTATGTGGTATAATATTCCTGTAGCTGCACTATAACTTCACTACTGGTATAAACACGCAAGACTCGAAGTGTCATAGTGGCAGCTGCCTTATCAGCGGAAGGAGCAACGGACTTCCTCTCTTCTCGATCGATACGCCGACACGTAAAGACGCACAGCTTAGTTTCTTTTTGGTATTAAAGTTAGGTTAGATATAATTAGTAAGGGTATTTTAGGTTTAAATTAAATGATGATAATTAATAACATAATTATATGTATATATAATAATCGGTAAGGACAATACGGCATTGGACCGTCATAATCAATTGTAAATAATAATCGGTAAGGACAATAATTATGCCTGATGATCATGATTATGATATTGCTGAACCATCTACTTCTCGTCAAGGAACCCGGCAGGAGAAAGGTGAATGATAAATCATTGCGTAGAAAAACTATTCAACTTGTCGTGGCTGCTGGGCAAGCTGGAACAGCCGAGCCAGAATGATTATATAAGACATATAGAAAAGGAGCTGCTCCTTTTCTATATGTGGCTGCTGACTGAAATGGCTTTCTGGACTGCCGATACCGCGTAGTTGGTTAGTCAGGCCTCACTACGGGGAGGCGGCCCGGATGGGATTTGAACCACGATCCTGCCGTTTAAAGACCGGCGCAGCTGTCGCCTACACCACCGGGCCGCACCTTCCGGTCATGCTATCATGACATACGCTCATGTTATCTCTATTGAATAAAAAAAACTCCAGCGTTTGTCACCTTCTCCATCCACCGCTACATACCTTAATAAAGCTCCTCAACGCTTACAATACGCGGCACGTTTCTGGGATGATTTTGGATAGCGATGGTGGCGATATGATGGTTCTGAACTTCAGATTGCTGTCCTCCACTTATTAAAAATCGTAGTGTTGCACTCAGTCCTTCGTGCAGTGTCTTTTCGTTGGATAAGCGGAGTAACTCTTTGTAGAAGGTATAAATATGATGTCTCGTCCATGCGTAGTTAGTTCATCCAATCGGTTGGTTCTAGTCTCAATTCTCGTAACAAATTGTCGTGCGATAATGTCCCTCACTGTGCGTACATCCTTTTTATCCACAACTTAACAGGTTGGCTGATAAGTCCCCGGTCTAACAAAGAAAAACACATTTTTTGTCAAAATTCGTTTTTATTATTCAACATAGTTCCCTTCAAGAGCGATACAACGATTATAACGACCTTCCAATTTTTTTATACCATTTTGGTAGTACTCCTTCGATTTTGCCTCAAAATAGGCCTCAGTTTCGGCGACCACCTCTTCATTGCAGGCAAATTTTTTCCCTGCGAGCATCCTTTTGAGGTCTGAGAACAAGAAAAGTCGCTGGGGGCCAGATCTGGAGAATAAGGTGGGTGGAGAAGCATTTCGAAGCCCAATTAATGAATTTTTGCCATCGTTCTCAATGACTTGTGGCACGGTGCGTTGTCTTGGTGCAACAACACTTTTTTCTTCTTCGTTCTTTTTTCGTTCGTCAAGCAACCAAAAGTTGCTTGACAAAAGACGTTCTGTCTCACAAACTAATTGACATATGTAGTGTCGTAAGTATAGGTAGTATGTAAGCGTATAGTGGAAGCGTTAGATGTAAGTACATGTATGTATTAGTAAGAAGGAGAATAAACCGGACAGTCATAAAACAGCACTTGAAGGATCAACACCTAACTCCATAACAGTTGGCGACGAGGATAAAGCAAACGTTAAAGTCAAATTAATAGTCATGTCGTTAATCGGTGAAATCGAACCATTTGTCATGGGTGAAAGCATCAAGGAGTACTTGGAAAGAATGGATATTTTTTTCCAAGTGAACGAAGTCGAATCATCGAAGAAAACAATAATGTGGTTAACCTTGGGTGGAGCGTCGCTGTACAGTCTTATATCAAAGCTAGTGTTACCTGAACAGCCAAAGACGGTAAACTACGAGAAGCTGTGCGTTAAGCTACAAGACCAGCTGGAACAGAAAGTCAACATAGTGGCGGAACGTTTCAACTTCAGAAACTGTCTACAAAAGGATCAGTCGGTTGCGGAGTACATAGTAGAATTAAAAGCGCTTGAACAATCGTGTAAGTTCACGTGTTGTTTAGCGGAAAGCTTGCGAGATCAACTAGTAGCTGGTGTTCGAGACGAAGGATTGAGAAAACGTCTTCTACGAGAATCAGACTTAACATTCGTGAGTGCAGAAAATATAGCCAGAACGTGGGAAGCTGTTGATGAACAAAATGAAACATTTACATCGAAAGAGAAACAGAGGGAAATGGCGGCGATTAAGTGCGCGCCAAAACGAAGCGTCGGTCCAAAAGTGCACTACTACCGTGGAAGCAGTACACCTTTACACCAACAGAGCAGAGCGCACAAGCAAGAAATGAAGTGTTACAGATGTGGAAGATCACATGATCCACAGACATGTCCTGCGCGTATGTGGCAGTGTTTCAACTGCAAAAAATATGGTCATGTGTCGTCGTGTTGCCGAAGTACGTATGTGCAGAGTTTGAGGTCGGAACAAAAGGATGTGTTACTAACACGCATATCCGAAGATAGAGCGATTAGTGGTCCAGAAGTGTGCGTATTGAAAATCAATGGTATAGACATTGCGTTTGAGATAGACTGCGGTGCGTGTAATACAGTCATACCGGAGAATGTGTACCGGAAAGAATTTGCAAATATCGAGTTAGAACAAACACATTTGCGTTTTATTACTCCATCAGGTCAAAGTTTAACACCGTTAGGAAAAATACGTGTAAATGTAAGCACAAAAAGTAAAACGGTCAGTTTAGAAATCACAGTAATTCCAACCGAAAACAAAGGGAATCCTCTACTAGGACGTGATGCATTAGATATATTATTTCCAAATTGGAGAATAAGTTTCAATTTAAATCAAATTGATGCAGATAAATGGATTGATGAGATGAAAAAGATGTTTCCGAATCTAACAAATAGTAATCATAAAGAAGCGATAGAAGGATTCGAAGCTAATTTAGTGTTAAAACCAAACTATACACCCGTTTTTCACAAAGCGTATTCAGTCCCGTATGCTCTAATAGAAAAAGTAGAAGCAAACCTAGATAAATTAGTGGATAATGACATATTAGTACCAACACGTACATCAGCGTGAAAGCTATTAAGATAATGGTCCTTCTTTTGGTTCAGAAATTTTTTTATTGTTTTTAAGAGCAAAAGGCATAAAAATCAGTAAGTCCCCTCCGTACCACCCACAGTCGAACGGGTTGGCCGAGAGAGCGGTTAGGACAGTAAAAGACAAGCTGAAGAAGTATTTGTTAGTGTTATGGTGCAACCTGATGACCAGATAGTGTTTAGCTTTGGGCAAGCAATT
This sequence comes from Anopheles maculipalpis, assembly GCF_943734695.1. Classification (NCBI taxonomy): domain Eukaryota; kingdom Metazoa; phylum Arthropoda; class Insecta; order Diptera; family Culicidae; genus Anopheles; species Anopheles maculipalpis. Next base: position 18,123,632 of record NC_064870.1, on the reverse strand, counting down.
GTCAGGTGCGTGAGTGAGTGTCTTAGGGCGCTGACCGCAGGATCGGGTCAGCGCGCATTCTATAAGCAACCAGCGAGAGAGGAATTCGGGAGACACTCAGTTAGGAGATAGCCAAGCGTTCGGTGTGTTGCGTGCGGTGCGTGTGTTACTTTAATAGGTTTAATAAATTATTGTATTAATCGTTTGTGTCTTAAAGTGCAATGATAATATAAACAACTCGGACACCCGAAACCCAAAGACACAACAGTTAGACATGAGATTGAAACCATTAAGTCTACAAAGGAAGCTTAATCATTTTCTAATCAGCTATAGAAATAGTCCATGTACGGTTACCAAAGTAACGCCATCAGAAAGAGTATTTTGTTACGTACCACATACATTAGTAGCGAAATTAAACCCTAGGAAAGGACATGAAAGACAAACATCGAGTAAAGAAGAGTCAAGAAGACTAGTTCCAATGGTGAAATATCAAGATCATTATAAAGAAGAAGAAGAAGAAGTTTATTACAAAAACCACTTTAAGGAATACGTGAGATGGATTCCAGCGATAATAAAAAAGAAGATAAGTAGTCTAAGATATTTAATAAGTCTAAATGGAGTAGTACGATTGGTAAATGCAAATCAAATAAGGAAAAAGGATAAAGGAATGTATAAAAATGTTGTCGTAATACCAAGAAATGAAAATAAGTCATTTAAAAGGAAAAAGAGTGAGTCTAGTCCTCCACCTTTAAGACGGTTGAAAAGGTTGGAAGGACAACCTAGATTAAAGTATCCGAGATAGAAGTAAACTTTGTTTAAGGGGGAGAATGTAGTGTCGTAAGTATAGGTAGTATGTAAGCGTATAGTGGAAGCGTTAGATGTAAGTACATGTATGTATTAGTAAGAAGGAGAATAAACCGGACAGTCATAGTGCTGTTTTATCAACATCTCAACATCAACATCAACACCTAACTCCATAACAACATACAGACGTCAAATTTTGACACGAATCATTTGAAGGTTGGTGCTATGTAAAAATAATATGCATTTAATACTAGCGGCGCATTCTATGTGTCAGACCGGGGACTTATCAGCCAACCTGTTACGTTTTTTCATTCTCCCTTTGTACATAACCTGTGCAGCTACCGCTAGAAGAATGTTGTCTTCCATTTTCAGCGTTTAAACTAGATAACCCTAAGTAAGCACCACATGGCGACCGTGATCGTGAAATCCAACGATAACGCAAACCTGGGATAGGATTTGGTGAACAAATAACTTCCTTTCCTACAAATACCAAATACGTGAATTGATGTACACAGAATACCATCAAATGAAATCCACAAACATACGAAAAAAAAACTAACGGTAGCGTGTGTAATTTCTTGACTGTGAATCTAGGAAGTGCGTATGAAAGTGCAGTGACCGACGGTTGGAGCAATGACCGAGGATCACATCGAAGCAGGACTCGATCTCTACACGGTCAGGACGTAGTGCACACCACGGCAATGTAGTGTTCGACAGTACGCGGTACGAATCGAGGAGCGAGAATCTTTAAAGCAGTGAACGTTACGAGAACTATACGATGTGAGCATTGGATAGTACGAGAAGTGTGCGACGAAAGCAGTGAACGGTACGAGAAGTAAAAGGCGAGAGCATTGGACAGTACGAGAAGTGTACCACGAGAGCGAATGACCAGAGCAGTGGACAGCGTATGAGACGAGAAGCAGATGGTGAAGCAGAAGACGACAAATAAAGCAATAACATACGAGAATGACCCCCTCCCCCGCACCAAGGTAGACAATGATGCGTAAAAAGAATATCATTGTGTTGACAAGAATATTTCAAGTTTATGTACACTAATTAGCTAAGCTAAGGTTTTTTTTTTATTTCTAATTGCTCAATTAATTTTTGTTTCTTCCATTGATTAGGTAGAATAAAAAAATATTAATAATAAAAGTAATAATAAATAGTAAATAATGAAGTGATAACATAATGTACGATTTATAGAGTCACTCTTATAACATTCTTTCCTAGAATACTTCTTAAGTTCCAATGCAATTGACATGCTCGTTTAAATGTTGCCAAAAATCAAACAATATTTAAAAAGATTGCAAGAGATCGAAGAAAAACTAAAGCCGGGTGATAAAAAATTTCGCAAGTGTTTGATTGAACTATAAGGTAACTCTGCATAAGACTTGTATGTAAAAATTAAAACCCTATCATCAAAATTAAAGGATACAGATGCAGCGAAATAGAAAACATTAATAAGTCCTCAAACAGCAGCTACAATAATATCGTTTCATACGTTAAATTCCAATTACAAAATAAAGTTAACTTTAAATTTAAAACTTTAGCTAAATTTAGTATTGTACTCAACCGTTGGAAATCGTATAAAATGAAGGAGTTTGATATAAAAGCTGCAGCGACATTGGTCTGACTATACGACGGCAGTGCAGATGGTCTCGACACGTTTGTTGGTTCAGCTAATCTACTGAAAAAGCTCTACCCGAAAGATACAAAGCAAATACTAGTAGAGTTCCTCTTTGTTTTTGGTATAAATGAGATAAACTCTCTACTAATAACTTTTATTAACAGTCGATACAACTAAAAGATAACATACCATTTTATTTCCCAAATAATAAACAAATCCATGCACAAGCAGACGAAATTAAACCACAGGTTAATAAAATGTTTAAAGATGATATTATCGAACATTCAGTCTCATCTAGTGTTGTGAAATGAGCAGTACTGAGCCTCACTCACTCGCCTCATTAAAAAGAGTGAGCACTCTGCTCATTCATCGTAAACTGAGGTACCTCTTTTTTACTGTTTGAATGTACGTGGGATACCATCTCAGCTCGTGAGGAAAGAGGTAGCTCATTGAGGTATCTCTTTTTTGCTATTCGGATATGCGTTTGACACCATCTCAGCTCGTGAGGAAAGAGGTAGCTCATTGAGGTATCTCTTTTTTGCTTTTCGGATATGTGTTTGACACCATCTCAGCTCGTGAGGAAAGAGGTACCTGATTTCTCGCTTCACTTGAGTGAGCATTTGCTCCTCCTCAGCTCATTAGATTGAAGTAGTTATTCACAACACTAGTCTCATCCTATAATTCTCCGATATTATTAGTACCAAAAAAATCAGAAACAGAGAAAAAATGGAGACTCGTCGTAGACTACCGCCAGTTAAATAAAAAATAATGGCAGACATATTTCCATTTCCCAGGATCGATGGAATATTAGAAAAACTTGACCTCATGTCAGGCTTCCATCAAATCATGCTAGATGAAGAATCGAGGAAATATACTGCTTTTTCCACTACTACAGGCCACTACTAATTTAAAAGATTACCTTTTGGACTAAATGTGAGTCCTAATAGTTTCCAACGTATGATCACAATAGCGATGGCTGGGCTGACCCATAGAGAGTGCTTTGGTTTATATCGATGATATCATCATAACGGGATAATTTAAAGAGAGTTATCGATAACCTGAAATTGATTCCACAAAAATGTAATTTTTTTCAAACTGAAGTCACTTACTTGGGTCACAAAATCACAGACAAGGAAATATACCCGGACGAATCTAAGTTCGAAGCAATAAAAAACTACACTGAACCGTATAACGCAGACGAAGTAAGAAGATTGGTTGCGTTTTATAATTACTATCGCAAATTTTTTCGTAGCTTTGTGCAAATTACGAAACTGTTAAACGAATTATTCTTTAATAAAAAAAAGGAAAAACATTAAGCTGGTCATATAAATGCCTAAACGCTTTCGATACTTTGCGTAATAATCTGCTATCTCCTATGATTCTAAAATACCCTGAGTCTATAATTTTGAGTTACAGTTTCATAATTTTTTTTATGCACACATCGGTTTACGGATAAAGCTAATGCTAAAATAAACTTCGAAGGCGAGACATTTGAGATAGGAAATACGAAATTCAAATACGAAAAATACTCGACCACTATAACAACCCCGATCAATTGAAACAAAGATACGTTGACGCACTGTTCAAGCCTTTTGTTCTGAAACTTAAATCTGCGGCTGACCTACGCAAACTTGTACATAGCTTCGATGATTCTTTACAATTAGGAGAACCCACTGCGCATTGGGATACGCTGCTGATTCGTTTACTATCGCATCCATTCGATGCTACTACACTACGTGGCTGGAAAGAAACTGCCTCATCGATCCCCAAGGTGAAATATGCAGATCTTATTACATTCATACATCGAAGAGTCATGGTGCTTGATACGCTCTTGCCATCCGGCTGTCACCATCATGGAAGCAACCTACGAATCGAGATGCACATTTTGTTCTCAAAACCATCCGATATACGCATGTGGCGAGTTTAACACGCTTTCCTTGGCCGAAAGGGAAAATCTAGTTCGCCAAAAGTCGCTTTGCCGTAATTGTCTACGCATAGGGCATCAATCCCAAAGCTGCAAATCATCGAGTAACTGTCGAAGCTATGGTAAACGTCATCACACCGTAATGTGCCTTAACTCACAAGCTAATCGAACGAAAAGACAGTTTACAAAGATACCACAACCATCCCAACCCAACGAACTCGATCTTTCAGCTAACGGAGAACACACAACACCTATTCAATCAATTTCTTGCACATCTTTAGGACAAAAGCAACGAACAGTGTTGTTGGCAACTGCTTCAATCATTCTGATTGATGAGAAAGGCATGGAGACTAGCCCAGCGCATGTTTTGTCGTTGGGAGCCAATTTCGTTGCCCATCATTGGCGTTGGCATTACAACTATTTGTGCGAAGCAAAAACTCCGAGCAACATTACGTTCCCGAATCAACAGCTTCTCAGCTCCCGTAGAGATGGTAATTTAATCAAATATCACCGGCAAGATTCCAACGACCACAGTGAATTCAACATTATTGAATATTCCAGGCAACATCCAGCTTGCTGATCCTGCGTTCGACCGTTCTGACCAAGTTGATGTACTCATCGGTGCCGAAATATTCTTTGAAGTTTTTCAATTTCAGCAAACCATACGACTCGGCAGCGATCTTCCAATACTGACAAACTCTCAGCTAGGATGTGTTATTTCTGGACCAGCACCAACCGCATCACCACCGCACCCACATTCCATCATCGTTAAGCACTGCAAAGTAACAGTACCCCATATTCAAAGTCTTATGGAAACATTTTGGAAGTTGGAGGAGGGTCCTGCAACACACGTTTTACCCATCGAAGAAAGGGAATGTGAAGAACAATATCGCCGCTTTGTTTCATGAAGCTCGACAGGCAGATACATAGTGCGGCTTCCAGTTAACAATGAGAAACTCAGCAAAGTTGTCAACAACCGAAATATGGCGATTCGTCGACTGTCATATTTACTTGCCCGCTTTAAACATGAACCTGAGCTTCAACAGCAGAGTACGCATCCTTTATACAGGAGTGCATTCAACTAGGATACATGCAACGCATTCACGAAATAGAATACAACAACCCTTCTGTTCAACAATATTATTTGCCACATCACGCGGTTATGCGAACAGATTCGCCCACGACTAAGCCTTGTAAAACATCCAGCGGAGTATCGTTGAATGACGCGCTTTTGTTGGGTCCCACAGTTTAAGAAGACATCAGATCGATCATAATAAGAGCACGAATGCATGAAGTAATGGTAGAGGCCGATATCAAAATGATGTATCGACAAGCATCTTGCTCATGGATTCAAGAGATACCCCTTTGCAACTCGTCGTGTGGAAACCCGGTCCAGAGCAACCTTTAAAAACGTACAATTTACTAATGGTCACGTATGGTACAGCCAGCGCACCTTTTCTTGCCACAAGAACGTTGATTCAAACAGCCAACGATGAAGGAACATACTATCCATTAGCAGCAAGCGCTCTTAAAAGAGATTTCTACCTGAACGATCTTTTCTTTGGCGGAACAAGTGCTTCTGAAGTATCGGAATTAGTTCGTCAATTAATTGCATTATTGGGAAAGGGAGGTCTACATTTGCGGAAATTTCAAACAACGAAACTGTTCTACAGCTATAATCACTTCGATACATTTCAGTGGCGACCATGTCATCAAAACTCTAGGTCTACATTGGCAACCTGCATCGGATACGTTGCGATATAGCATTGACCTCAAACCAGCAACAGCAAATGAAAAGCTCACCAGAAGAACTTTGCTCTCGTTAATCGCCCGCATTTACGATCCACTAGGTCTAATAGGACCAGTTGTAACAATAGCCAAAGTTTTTATGCAAAAGTTGTGGACACTTCGAAATGCTGATTGTACGGTCTTTGGCTGGCACCAGGAACTCCCAACAGACATTCAGCTATCATGGAAATCGCTACAATCGCTTACAAAAACTGCATTACCAACGCCTAAACGAGCTGCAGATTTCGCGATGCGTAATTACAGCAAACCCAACATCAATTCAGTTATATATCTTTGCCGACGCATCACAGGTTGCCTATGGAACGTGTGCTTATAAACGATCAACAGATTCACACGGAAAAATCATGAGAGTGTTTCTAGATTCAAAATCTCGAGTTGCACCTCTCAAGACACTCAGTATACCGATACTTGAGTTATGCGGTGCTGTGTTAGCTGCGGATCTATACGTCATACTCCGGTCATCCATCCATTTGCCTGTAGAGTGCCATTTCTGGCTTGATAGTACTGTCGTGCTACATTGGTTGAAAGCCTCACCACAAAAACGGAACGTTTTCGTCGGCAACAGGGTTTCGAAAATTTAGCATGCCACGAGGCACACTTTGTGGAATCATGTAGCTGGAATAGAAAATCCTGCAGATTGTATCTCACGAGGATTATCACCATCCCAACTTCTCGAAACCGATTTGTGGTGGAACGGACCGTCCTGGTTGAAATCATCTCAGAACGACTAGCCAACTTCAACCTCCTCTACTGATAGCCTCAACGAAGCGATGACAAAAACTCGTTCCTCATTTAACAACACTACAATCCTGTGCGCGTCATCGGAATAAGCACCATTCATAGATCAACTATGTTCAAAATTCACGTCTTCTACGAGTGATTGCATACTGTCTACGAATGAATTTGAAACTAAGAATCTCAACAGATACCAAGCGATTCAACACAATCGTCCAATCTCAAGAACTAAAAAAAGCAGAACATCGAGTACTATACGCCAGTCAGCGAAATTCTTTTGCAAAGGAATTATTCCAACTCGAAAAAGATGGTCATGTTTCTTCAAACCCTCGATTGAAATGGTTTCATCCTTTCGTGTGTACCGAAAACCTTTTCCGTGTTGGAGGGAGACTATAAAATACTCAAAAACCTTACGATAGCAAGCATCAAATCTTGTTATCATCGAATCATCCTATTTCTCTACTCATCGTCCGCGAATACCACGAGAGACACCTGCATGCAGCACCGCAGTTGCCACACCTACTGAATCTACTTCGCCAGCGGTATTGGATCATAGGGGTTAGATCCAAACGAGTGATACACAGCTGCATCACATGCACACGAGCTCGTCCTAAACTCGTGGAACAACTGATGTCAGATCTACCATCTACCATCGGAAAGTCACCCTTTTTCTATCATTGTTGCCGATCTTAGTTCTGCAAAATTCCTTCAAGCATTTCGTCGATTCACATCTCTACGAAAACTGTGGCCTGTGGACTGTGTCGAATGAGTAAAGAGCATTGGTGTCCAGCGATACTCTGCAAGCGGATCTACAGCAGGAATGTGCTTCCCAAGGAATCCCGTGGCACTTCAATCCTCCAAAGGCTTCACACTTTGGTGGATTATGGGGATTATCGAAGCGTGTCTGAATTCTCGACCGCTAATTGCATTGAGCGACGATCCCAGCGATTACGAACCATTGACGCCAGGGCACTTCCTCACAGATGGGCAGATTATGATAACATCCCTATCAACCGACTCAAACGATGGCACTTGGTTCAGCAACTCTATCAACAACTATGGAAAAGGTGTACCACAGAATACTTTTCTACCTTACAACCGAGATCCAAGTGGTTCAAACAGCCCACAACCATCAGAGAAGGTCAACTGGTGATTCTACGTGATGAAGGTACTAAGTCTATGGAATGGCCCATGGTTCGCATCGTAAAAACTCATCCTGGTGGTGATGGCGTCGTGGGGGTAGTGATACTACAAAGAATGACCAATACATGCGTCCTGTGACAAAAATCAGCATTCTACCAGTACCAGCAACAAGATCAGAACAGTAGTTCTGAAGGGACCAGGATGTTCCTGCATGTCATCCGATGCGCGTTGGTGATTCCTGGCAGAGCAGCAAATGACATTTGTCAGCACGGGATGACAGCGACGAAAAAGAAGGAAGGAAAATAAGAGTAGAAAGAAAGCACCGCGTGGGTCGAGAAGAGGAAACCAATCGCTGTATCTAAAAGTGAAATAAAACTAAACAAAAATTAAATATCCACTGAGACACTGATCGACAACCTCTCTTTGATATGTGCATTTTCGAAACACCTTCAACTTATAGAAATTAAATCCTAAAACATGACAGATATTCGTAATGCTCTTTCACAGTATAATAGAACATTCAGACCACCAAAAAAATTTATTTGCGATCACGTAGCTGCTTTCACTAGTATCCAGTTGCAAGAATTTCTAGCTAACTTTGGAACCGTAATCGAATTCGCCTCCTCATCAGAGTTGAATGGACATATCGAAAAAAATCATAGCACCATCATAGAGCTTTAGAACACTAACAAACACAAATTTAACAAAATCTCATCGCCAGAGATTGTGCAGATTGTGACTTCTTTATATAATGATACAGTACATTCAGTCACTACCTACACTCCAAATGTGATAATTTTTAATCCAGGCTTTACGAATCCTACAGAAAGGACAGCAAATGCAGAGAAAACTTTTCAACACGTAACAAAAAATCTTTCCAGGCTGCAAATAGAATAAAGAGGACTAATAACAAAAAAGAAATTCTTCCAGTTATTAGTGAAAGACAAGACATTTTCATATAGAAAAACACCAGAAAAAAACTCGATCCACATTTTTCAAAAGCAAAATGCGTAGAAAATAGGAAAAAACAATAAAAATTGCACCAAGAAACGTCAAACGCAACAAAAATAAATTAAAACGGGTTAAATGATATTCAAACAAAACACTGATATTATTTTATCTTTCCAGAACAAGACGATTTGGACCAAAGCAATTGAGACGCCGATACCAACAATTCCTTTTCTTTTTTTAGCAATCTCCAAAGTATTTCCAGCAGACAACACGAATAAACGAATTCTTTAAGTTGAAGAAAAGAAATAACGGACAAACAAAATCATTTAAACGATCAAGGAAAATAAAATAAAGATAGTTATTCTATCACTCTTTTATTTTTTTTTAGCTTTACAGGAAACAAGAATAATATAAAATACAATATTTTCTCAGCAACTAAGATGGATCTATTCAAAATAATGATTATAATTGCTGTCTTAAAAATACATAAAATCATCTACTCGTAAGCACAGGAATTACTAATCAGTAATCTAATTGATCGGCCAATCCTCATACTAGAAAAACACCCATGTAAACTACAAATCGGTAACATAAATATAATTCATGAAATCAACTTAACAGATATCGAAAATACGATCACTATTTTAAATCAAACTATCAAACTAACTATCGATCAACAGTCCCCTTTCGGTAATCGAAAAACATAAGTTTAACAACGTATATTCAAACTTCTATCAGATAAAACCAAGGAAACATCAAACAAGAAGCATAGAAGCTATAGGATCAGTTTGGAAATGGATCGGAGGAAGCCCGGATGCCCATGCTCTGCAAATCATTAACTGTACGATGAATGATCTTATAGAAATCAACAACCAACAATATTAAATCAACGAACATCTTGGAAATAGAATCAAAACCCTCGCCAATGAAGTGAAGCAGATAATCGAAAGTAAAAACGATGTACTTCTTGCCGAGCTTATTTCAAGCTCGGCAAGAAGTGATGACAATGATCAATATAGACCCCGTCAATAAGATACAAGAAGATATTAAAGAAACGATATCGTTATCCAAAATGCCACATGAACACGCCATTATCAAACGTCTTTTTGAAGACCAGGGAATAGAAACAGATATTCCCGAAGCAGCTTTAACCTACGTGACACCCAGAATAGCAGTCAGCAAAGAAAAATTGCTATACATATTTAAAGTTCCATAATAAACCATAATAATTCCGTTATCAAACATCATCCAAGATATCTGCTACAACACAAAAAGACACTTTATACAACAACGAAACCGGAAAAATACTTCCAAAAGTATTCCTATACAATGGAATTTATTGACAATCGTATATTTCCTCTAGTGATGGGAAAAGAAAGTAATTGTATTATAGTACAAAATCACGCAATCACAGCCAAACTTACAGCGGAAAAACCTGTTACTTATCGAGAATGGAGATGGAGCGCCAATAAATTACGATTGCGGCCAAAATTACAGAATACTGAGAGGAAATTTCCTACTTACATTTTCTAATTGTACGATACAGTTCGAAAACCAAACATTCACATCAAAGGAAATCCACATAAAGAGCCCTACAGTGTTAGGAACAATATTCAACATCGCAATTCATGAAAAAAATCGTAGAAACTCCTTTGGCGTCCTTGGATAATAGAACGTTAACGAATCGCAATCATATCGAACACATCTACCTGCAACAATACAAAAATATAACATGGAATTGGAGTCTGTTAAGTAGAATCGAACTTAGCTTTGCAGTATCTTTAATATTGATCATAATTGCCTATTGTTATCTAAGCCACCTGGTAATAGCAATTGTAAACCAAATCGGTAAAAGGAAATCCCGCATACAGAACGAGCTTCGCAACCATCGCGACAAAGCTAATCTCGTGGGCAGATTAGACGCCACGCTTTTCTCACCCCCCGGAGAAGTTATGTGCCTATGACATGTGATCGTCATACGACACCACAAGATGATGCTATTTTCACGGTTGTCGTCCAGACCGAAACAGACGACAACTCAGTAGTTCTGGACCCCGTTCGCCATCCGACACCGACATGCCATGAAGCATTCCGCGGCATCAGGCATCGGCTCAGCGGTTAGGGAAAAGAAATAGGAATAGCTTAGAATTAAGTTTTAGTTTGTATTTAGCAACTCAAGCGTGCGGTACGCATGGTTATTAATAAATGTTTTAGCTTTAAATTAATAAACCCGCGTCGCCCACATAATTATATATCACTTTGGACCATATGTCAAAGCAATCGGGCGCGGGCAGGAAAAGCGTTGGGGCGTGTTGTTTACATGCACATCGAAAACACACACAACATGACTACAAGTTCCTGCATATTGACCATCCGTAACATAGTAGCGCGTCGGGGTAGTCCGATTGAATTTGTATCCGACATGGGATCTTACTTCGTCGGAGCAAATCGGGAACTGAAAGAGGCCGTGAGGCACATTAACATACACCAGAACATCAAGGAAATTTACCTTCCAGACCTACCTTGTGTAGTACCTTGTACCTACCAAAAGTACCTTGTGTTGCAGGGCTGAACGTCCTGCAACACAAAAGCAGACTTAATGCAAAAAAATTATAACCGTTTTTGCGACCATACCCAGGGCTATGGTAGTCCAGGCTTGCTCCAGGTTCCGGAAGCGGATACAGGCGGTCAGCGATGCTGACGGTGGTTACTTTGAGTAATTTGTGCAGCCAACATGGTAAGCTTAACTTCGTAGAAAAACCTTTTTTTCTTATTTGCTTCATTACAATAAAAACAAAATTTCAATTTCCATAGGAACTGTCAAATTTATCGTGCACACCGTGTACTTCTAACGCATTCGTTTGTATCCAGCGCCATCATTAAAGGGCATAACAATTTTATTTATAGTATGACCTCTAATTCATTGACCCTATTTGTTTAACTCAATTGTTCGCCGCGCTAGTCTAGTCTACACTAGAATTCTATGTTGTAAAATGATGACCACATACAAATAACTGGTCCATTCGTATTGAACGTTTGAACAAAAGCTCACCAGAATAGCAATTAGAACCTTACGGAGGAATTTAGAGCAGCCTCCAATATATGAGACCAGACGGCTTTTACTGAATCTACAGCCATTACACAGACGCAAAGAGGTAGCACAGGCAGTTTTATGAAAGTGAAATTGACGCAACAGAGCTACTATTGAGGTGAAATGTTTATGCTCTTAACTATGCGCTACGATCTCTTAACTCTTAAATTGTACGTCGATAAAATTTCGACGTTTACTGAATACCGACTTGTTAATGTGTAGCTTTTTGTCGCTTGATAAATTTATCAACTTTTTCTCAGCTCTCGTGGCTCTGAGACTATAGAACAAAACACGGAAAAGGAAATAGGAAAAAAGAAAAGTACGCCAAATGGCAAATTGTCAGGTAAAACGCAACGAAGGGGCAGACCCCTGATTATGCATTGACAGGGATTGAAATCATTCATACATACATTCCCATTCAACAAATGCTGATGCGGCGATGATAAGCATTTGTTGCCTTATCGCCGCTCACCACCGTCGTCAGCAGTTTGGGTCAATGCATGGAATTGACCCAATTATTCAAGTCGGTTCAATGTCTGCGGTTCAATGTAACAGAAATAAAGCAATTTGGCAATCGATCGTCTAACAACTTCTTTCCTACAAGAAAGAAAAGGTTAACTCGCGTAACACGAACAGCATTAGGAACCAATCACACGATCTAATGGGTATTCTTCTCGATTACATTCTTAAACATTACATACTCACTGTGCGATACTGTGCCATAGCTTCCTAGCACAAACTCCATTTATCGATCTTACCATAACCTGCAAAATATAATGATGGTAAGTTAATGCAAGCAAATGATGATACTTCGAACGTACCAAGCAACTTACGCATCGGTATTTGCTTACTCCATATTACATATTACTTCCAAGCCAGTTGCAATGTTCTATTTTGCATCCTCAAAAGAACAAATGAAAATAGTGACAATCTGCGTAATAAAAGCATCGACACAAAAGGCCATGATTCTCATTTGGCACAACACAAACTCAAAACCACCCAAAAACACACCACAATACCGAACGAATTTCCATACACATATCACAAGCACAACGATTGGTAATTGATTTTTAACATTCACTTCACTACAATGCACCAATTTGCTCCAATTGCTTATCCGATATAATATACCGGTGCAACACTGTCGTCCAAAACCTGGCTCTAGCAAAATGGCTGCCTTTTTTTCTCTCTTCTATGAGCGTTTAGATAAATACCCTGTTGACAAAATCGCCTTAACAACCAATTTGCTCAAATTGCTTATCCGATACAATATACCGGTGCAACACTGTCGTCCAAAACCTGGCTCTAGCAAAATGGTTGCCTTTTGTTCTCTCTTCTATGAGCGTTTAGATAAATACCCTGTTGACAAAATCGCCTTAACAACCACTACTAAAGGAGTTTTCTATACAAATTAGCCTCAATAACACCTGAGTTGGCAGATTTTGTCAATAGGATGCACATGGCAGATAATTCAACCAAACGTAAAGCTACCAACCAAGCGGCAGACAATCGTAAACATCGAATGAAATAAGACGTTCACGTCAAACTCGATTATTCAAAGTTAACCCTTCAGTAGGCAACTACATACACGGGTATTTTTTTCAACATAAAACTACAATAAGTTTTGATTCATTGCTTGTATTGATATGGAATTTTCAAAAGTCACCCACCTTTTTTAGTTCCAAGTTTTTGGAGCAAAGATTGTAATTGTCAACAGCAGTTAATATACCACGTAGTTATTACTACGTAAGTTATCTACCACGTAAGAATATTTTACCACGTAAGTTATCTACTAGCATGCCAGGTTATTAGATACATTTTGTTTATGGTATGACGTTTCTCTTCTCCTACTTTACGCAAATTAATGAAACTTTGATGAAAGGTTTCCCAAAACATTTTTGTATTAAATATGCACAATCTTTTCACAAACAAAATATAATGATGGTAAGTTAATGCAAGCAAATGATGATACTTCGAACGTACCAAGCAACTTACGCATCGGTATTTGCTTACTCCATATTACATATTACTTCCAAGCCAGTTGCAATGTTCTATTTTGCATCCTCAAAAGAACAAATGAAAAAAGTGACAATCTGCGTAATAAAAGCTTCGACACAAAACGGCTTGATTCTCATTTGGCACAACACAAACTCAAAACCACCCAAAAACACACCACAATACCGAACGAATTTCCATACACATATCACAAGCACAACGATTGGTAATTGATTTTTAACATTCACTTCACTACAATGCACCAATTTGCTCAAATTGCTTATCCGATATAATATACCGGTGCAACACTGTCGTCCAAAACCTGGCTCTAGCAAAATGGCTGCCTTTTTTCTCTCTTCTATGAGCGTTTAGATAAATACCCTGTTGACAAAATCGCCTTAACAACCAATTTGCTCAAATTGCTTATCCGATATAATATACCGGTGCAACACTGTCGTCCAAAACCTGGCTCTAGCAAAATGGTTGCCTTTTGTTCTCTCTTCTATGAGCGTTTAGATAAATACCCTGTTGACAAAATCGCCTTAACAACCACTACTAAAGGAGTTTTCTATACAAATTAGCCTCAATAACACCTGAGTTGGCAGATTTTGTCAATAGGATGCACATGGCAGATAATTCAACCAAACGTAAAGCTACCAACCAAGCGGCAGACAATCGTAAACGTCGAATGAAATAAGACGTTCACGTCAAACTCGATTATTCAAAGTTAACCCTTCAGTAGGCAACTACATACACGGGTATTTTTTTCAACATAAAACTACAATAAGTTTTGATTCATTGCTTGTATTGATATGGAATTTTCAAAAGTCACCCACCTTTTTTAGTTCCAAGTTTTTGGAGCAAAGATTGTAATTGTCAACAGCAGTTAATATACCACGTAGTTATTACTACGTAAGTTATCTACCACGTAAGAATATTTTACCACGTAAGTTATCTACTAGCATGCCAGGTTATTAGATACATTTTGTTTATGGTATGACGTTTCTCTTCTCCTACTTTACGCAAATTAATGAAACTTTGATGAAAAGTTTCCCAAAACATTTTTGTATTAAATATGCACAATCTTTTCACAAACAAAATATAATGATGGTAAGTTAATGCAAGCAAATGATGATACTTCGAACGTACCAAGCAACTTACGCATCGGTATTTGCTTACTCCATATTACATATTACTTCCAAGCCAGTTGCAATTTTCTATTTTGCATCCTCAAAAGAACAAATGAAAATAGTGACAATCTGCGTAATAAAAGCTTCGACACAAAACGGCTTGATTCTCATTTGGCACAACACAAACTCAAAACCACCCAAAAACACACCACAATACCGAACGAATTTCCATACACATATCACAAGCACAACGATTGGTAATTGATTTTTAACATTCACTTCACTACAATGCACCAATTTGCTCAAATTGCTTATCCGATATAATATACCGGTGCAACACTGTCGTCCAAAACCTGGCTCTAGCAAAATGGCTGCCTTTTTTTCTCTCTTCTATGAGCGTTTAGATAAATACCCTGTTGACAAAATCGCCTTAACAACCAATTTGCTCAAATTGCTTATCCGATACAATATACCGGTGCAACACTGTCGTCCAAAACCTGGCTCTAGCAAAATGGTTGCCTTTTGTTCTCTCTTCTATGAGCGTTTAGATAAATACCCTGTTGACAAAATCGCCTTAACAACCACTACTAAAGGAGTTTTCTATACAAATTAGCCTCAATAACACCTGAGTTGGCAGATTTTGTCAATAGGATGCACATGGCAGATAATTCAACCAAACGTAAAGCTACCAACCAAGCGGCAGACAATCGTAAACGTCGAATGAAATAAGACGTTCACGTCAAACTCGATTATTCAAAGTTAACCCTTCAGTAGGCAACTACATACACGGGTATTTTTTTCAACATAAAACTACAATAAGTTTTGATTCATTGCTTGTATTGATATGGAATTTTCAAAAGTCACCCACCTTTATTAGTTCCAAGTTTTTGGAGCAAAGATTGTAATTGTCAACAGCAGTTAATATACCACGTAGTTATTACTACGTAAGTTATCTACCACGTAAGAATATTTTACCACGTAAGTTATCTACTAGCATGCCAGGTTATTAGATACATTTTGTTTATGGTATGACGTTTCTCTTCTCCTACTTTACGCAAATTAATGAAACTTTGATGAAAAGTTTCCCAAAACATTTTTGTATTAAATATGCACAATCTTTTCACAAACAAAATATAATGATGGTAAGTTAATGCAAGCAAATGATGATACTTCGAACGTACCAAGCAACTTACGCATCGGTATTTGCTTACTCCATATTACATATTACTTCCAAGCCAGTTGCAATTTTCTATTTTGCATCCTCAAAAGAACAAATGAAAATAGTGACAATCTGCGTAATAAAAGCTTCGACACAAAACGACTTGATTCTCATTTGGCACAACACAAACTCAAAACCACCCAAAAACACACCACAATACCGAACGAATTTCCATACACATATCACAAGCACAACGATTGGTAATTGATTTTTAACATTCACTTCACTACAATGCACCAATTTGCTCAAATTGCTCATCCGATATAATATACCGGTGCAACACTGTCGTCCAAAACCTGGCTCTAGCAAAATGGCTGCCTTTTTTTCTCTCTTCTATGAGCGTTTAGATAAATACCCTGTTGACAAAATCGCCTTAACAACCAATTTGCTCAAATTGCTTATCCGATATAATATACCGGTGCAACACTGTCGTCCAAAACCTGGCTCTAGCAAAATGGTTGCCTTTTGTTCTCTCTTCTATGAGCGTTTAGATAAATACCCTGTTGACAAAATCGCCTTAACAACCACTACTAAAGGAGTTTTCTATACAAATTAGCCTCAATAACACCTGAGTTGGCAGATTTTGTCAATAGGATGCACATGGCAGATAATTCAACCAAACGTAAAGCTACCAACCAAGCGGCAGACAATCGTAAACGTCGAATGAAATAAGACGTTCACGTCAAACTCGATTATTCAAAGTTAACCCTTCAGTAGGCAACTACATACACGGGTATTTTTTTCAACATAAAACTACAATAAGTTTTGATTCATTGCTTGTATTGATATGGAATTTTCAAAAGTCACCCACCTTTTTTAGTTCCAAGTTTTTGGAGCAAAGATTGTAATTGTCAACAGCAGTTAATATACCACGTAGTTATTACTACGTAAGTTATCTACCACGTAAGAATATTTTACCACGTAAGTTATCTACTAGCATGCCAGGTTATTAGATACATTTTGTTTATGGTATGACGTTTCTCTTCTCCTACTTTACGCAAATTAATGAAACTTTGATGAAAAGTTTCCCAAAACATTTTTGTATTAAATATGCACAATCTTTTCACAAACAAAATATAATGATGGTAAGTTAATGCAAGCAAATGATGATACTTCGAACGTACCAAGCAACTTACGCATCGGTATTTGCTTACTCCATATTACATATTACTTCCAAGCCAGTTGCAATGTTCTATTTTGCATCCTCAAAAGAACAAATGAAAATAGTGACAATCTGCGTAATAAAAGCTTCGACACAAAACGGCTTGATTCTCATTTGGCACAACACAAACTCAAAACCACCCAAAAACACACCACAATACCGAACGAATTTCCATACACATATCACAAGCACAACGATTGGTAATTGATTTTTAACATTCACTTCACTACAATGCACCAATTTGCTCCAATTGCTTATCCGATATAATATACCGGTGCAACACTGTCGTCCAAAACCTGGCTCTAGCAAAATGGCTGCCTTTTTTTCTCTCTTCTATGAGCGTTTAGATAAATACCCTGTTGACAAAATCGCCTTAACAACCAATTTGCTCAAATTGCTTATCCGATATAATATACCGGTGCAACACTGTCGTCCAAAACCTGGCTCTAGCAAAATGGTTGCCTTTTGTTCTCTCTTCTATGAGCGTTTAGATAAATACCCTGTTGACAAAATAGCCTTAACAACCACTACTAAAGGAGTTTTCTATACAAATTAGCCTCAATAACACCTGAGTTGGCAGATTTTGTCAATAGGATGCACATGGCAGATAATTCAACCAAACGTAAAGCTACCAACCAAGCGGCAGACAATCGTAAACGTCGAATGAAATAAGACGTTCACGTCAAACTCGATTATTCAAATTTAACCCTTCAGTAGGCAACTACATACACGGGTATTTTTTTCAACATAAAACTACAATAAGTTTTGATTCATTGCTTGTATTGATATGGAATTTTCAAAAGTCACCCACCTTTTTTAGTTCCAAGTTTTTGGAGCAAAGATTGTTATTGTCAACAGCAGTTAATATACCACGTAGTTATTACTACGTAAGTTATCTACCACGTAAGAATATTTTACCACGTAAGTTATCTACTAGCATGCCAGGTTATTAGATACATTTTGTTCATGGTATGACGTTTCTCTTCTCCTACTTTACGCAAATTAATGAAACTTTGATGAAAAGTTTCCCAAAACATTTTTGTATTAAATATCCACAATCTTTTCACAAACAAAATATAATGATGGTAAGTTAATGCAAGCAAATGATGATACTTCGAACGTACCAAGCAACTTACGCATCGGTATTTGCTTACTCCATATTACATATTACTTCCAAGCCAGTTGCAATGTTCTATTTTGCATCCTCAAAAGAACAAATGAAAAAAGTGACAATCTGCGTAATAAAAGCTTCGACACAAAACGGCTTGATTCTCATTTGGCACAACACAAACTCAAAACCACCCAAAAACACACCACAATACCGAACGAATTTCCATACACATATCACAAGCACAACGATTGGTAATTGATTTTTAACATTCACTTCACTACAATGCACCAATTTGCTCAAATTGCTTATCCGATATAATATACCGGTGCAACACTGTCGTCCAAAACCTGGCTCTAGCAAAATGGCTGCCTTTTTTCTCTCTTCTATGAGCGTTTAGATAAATACCCTGTTGACAAAATCGCCTTAACAACCAATTTGCTCAAATTGCTTATCCG
Source organism: Anopheles maculipalpis (assembly GCF_943734695.1). NCBI lineage: Eukaryota > Metazoa > Arthropoda > Insecta > Diptera > Culicidae > Anopheles > Anopheles maculipalpis. The sequence goes on along the minus strand of NC_064870.1, from coordinate 18,104,497 downwards.
ATATAATATACCGGTGCAACACTGTCGTCCAAAACCTGGCTCTAGCAAAATGGTTGCCTTTTGTTCTCTCTTCTATGAGCGTTTAGATAAATACCCTGTTGACAAAATCGCCTTAACAACCACTACTAAAGGAGTTTTCTATACAAATTAGCCTCAATAACACCTGAGTTGGCAGATTTTGTCAATAGGATGCACATGGCAGATAATTCAACCAAACGTAAAGCTACCAACCAAGCGGCAGACAATCGTAAACGTCGAATGAAATAAGACGTTCACGTCAAACTCGATTATTCAAAGTTAACCCTTCAGTAGGCAACTACATACACGGGTATTTTTTTCAACATAAAACTACAATAAGTTTTGATTCATTGCTTGTATTGATATGGAATTTTCAAAAGTCACCCACCTTTTTTAGTTCCAAGTTTTTGGAGCAAAGATTGTAATTGTCAACAGCAGTTAATATACCACGTAGTTATTACTACGTAAGTTATCTACCACGTAAGAATATTTTACCACGTAAGTTATCTACTAGCATGCCAGGTTATTAGATACATTTTGTTTATGGTATGACGTTTCTCTTCTCCTACTTTACGCAAATTAATGAAACTTTGATGAAAAGTTTCCCAAAACATTTTTGTATTAAATATGCACAATCTTTTCACAAACAAAATATAATGATGGTAAGTTAATGCAAGCAAATGATGATACTTCGAACGTACCAAGCAACTTACGCATCGGTATTTGCTTACTCCATATTACATATTACTTCCAAGCCAGTTGCAATTTTCTATTTTGCATCCTCAAAAGAACAAATGAAAATAGTGACAATCTGCGTAATAAAAGCTTCGACACAAAACGGCTTGATTCTCATTTGGCACAACACAAACTCAAAACCACCCAAAAACACACCACAATACCGAACGAATTTCCATACACATATCACAAGCACAACGATTGGTAATTGATTTTTAACATTCACTTCACTACAATGCACCAATTTGCTCAAATTGCTTATCCGATATAATATACCGGTGCAACACTGTCGTCCAAAACCTGGCTCTAGCAAAATGGCTGCCTTTTTTTCTCTCTTCTATGAGCGTTTAGATAAATACCCTGTTGACAAAATCGCCTTAACAACCAATTTGCTCAAATTGCTTATCCGATACAATATACCGGTGCAACACTGTCGTCCAAAACCTGGCTCTAGCAAAATGGTTGCCTTTTGTTCTCTCTTCTATGAGCGTTTAGATAAATACCCTGTTGACAAAATCGCCTTAACAACCACTACTAAAGGAGTTTTCTATACAAATTAGCCTCAATAACACCTGAGTTGGCAGATTTTGTCAATAGGATGCACATGGCAGATAATTCAACCAAACGTAAAGCTACCAACCAAGCGGCAGACAATCGTAAACGTCGAATGAAATAAGACGTTCACGTCAAACTCGATTATTCAAAGTTAACCCTTCAGTAGGCAACTACATACACGGGTATTTTTTTCAACATAAAACTACAATAAGTTTTGATTCATTGCTTGTATTGATATGGAATTTTCAAAAGTCACCCACCTTTATTAGTTCCAAGTTTTTGGAGCAAAGATTGTAATTGTCAACAGCAGTTAATATACCACGTAGTTATTACTACGTAAGTTATCTACCACGTAAGAATATTTTACCACGTAAGTTATCTACTAGCATGCCAGGTTATTAGATACATTTTGTTTATGGTATGACGTTTCTCTTCTCCTACTTTACGCAAATTAATGAAACTTTGATGAAAAGTTTCCCAAAACATTTTTGTATTAAATATGCACAATCTTTTCACAAACAAAATATAATGATGGTAAGTTAATGCAAGCAAATGATGATACTTCGAACGTACCAAGCAACTTACGCATCGGTATTTGCTTACTCCATATTACATATTACTTCCAAGCCAGTTGCAATTTTCTATTTTGCATCCTCAAAAGAACAAATGAAAATAGTGACAATCTGCGTAATAAAAGCTTCGACACAAAACGACTTGATTCTCATTTGGCACAACACAAACTCAAAACCACCCAAAAACACACCACAATACCGAACGAATTTCCATACACATATCACAAGCACAACGATTGGTAATTGATTTTTAACATTCACTTCACTACAATGCACCAATTTGCTCAAATTGCTCATCCGATATAATATACCGGTGCAACACTGTCGTCCAAAACCTGGCTCTAGCAAAATGGCTGCCTTTTTTTCTCTCTTCTATGAGCGTTTAGATAAATACCCTGTTGACAAAATCGCCTTAACAACCAATTTGCTCAAATTGCTTATCCGATATAATATACCGGTGCAACACTGTCGTCCAAAACCTGGCTCTAGCAAAATGGTTGCCTTTTGTTCTCTCTTCTATGAGCGTTTAGATAAATACCCTGTTGACAAAATCGCCTTAACAACCACTACTAAAGGAGTTTTCTATACAAATTAGCCTCAATAACACCTGAGTTGGCAGATTTTGTCAATAGGATGCACATGGCAGATAATTCAACCAAACGTAAAGCTACCAACCAAGCGGCAGACAATCGTAAACGTCGAATGAAATAAGACGTTCACGTCAAACTCGATTATTCAAAGTTAACCCTTCAGTAGGCAACTACATACACGGGTATTTTTTTCAACATAAAACTACAATAAGTTTTGATTCATTGCTTGTATTGATATGGAATTTTCAAAAGTCACCCACCTTTTTTAGTTCCAAGTTTTTGGAGCAAAGATTGTAATTGTCAACAGCAGTTAATATACCACGTAGTTATTACTACGTAAGTTATCTACCACGTAAGAATATTTTACCACGTAAGTTATCTACTAGCATGCCAGGTTATTAGATACATTTTGTTTATGGTATGACGTTTCTCTTCTCCTACTTTACGCAAATTAATGAAACTTTGATGAAAAGTTTCCCAAAACATTTTTGTATTAAATATGCACAATCTTTTCACAAACAAAATATAATGATGGTAAGTTAATGCAAGCAAATGATGATACTTCGAACGTACCAAGCAACTTACGCATCGGTATTTGCTTACTCCATATTACATATTACTTCCAAGCCAGTTGCAATGTTCTATTTTGCATCCTCAAAAGAACAAATGAAAATAGTGACAATCTGCGTAATAAAAGCTTCGACACAAAACGGCTTGATTCTCATTTGGCACAACACAAACTCAAAACCACCCAAAAACACACCACAATACCGAACGAATTTCCATACACATATCACAAGCACAACGATTGGTAATTGATTTTTAACATTCACTTCACTACAATGCACCAATTTGCTCCAATTGCTTATCCGATATAATATACCGGTGCAACACTGTCGTCCAAAACCTGGCTCTAGCAAAATGGCTGCCTTTTTTTCTCTCTTCTATGAGCGTTTAGATAAATACCCTGTTGACAAAATCGCCTTAACAACCAATTTGCTCAAATTGCTTATCCGATATAATATACCGGTGCAACACTGTCGTCCAAAACCTGGCTCTAGCAAAATGGTTGCCTTTTGTTCTCTCTTCTATGAGCGTTTAGATAAATACCCTGTTGACAAAATAGCCTTAACAACCACTACTAAAGGAGTTTTCTATACAAATTAGCCTCAATAACACCTGAGTTGGCAGATTTTGTCAATAGGATGCACATGGCAGATAATTCAACCAAACGTAAAGCTACCAACCAAGCGGCAGACAATCGTAAACGTCGAATGAAATAAGACGTTCACGTCAAACTCGATTATTCAAATTTAACCCTTCAGTAGGCAACTACATACACGGGTATTTTTTTCAACATAAAACTACAATAAGTTTTGATTCATTGCTTGTATTGATATGGAATTTTCAAAAGTCACCCACCTTTTTTAGTTCCAAGTTTTTGGAGCAAAGATTGTTATTGTCAACAGCAGTTAATATACCACGTAGTTATTACTACGTAAGTTATCTACCACGTAAGAATATTTTACCACGTAAGTTATCTACTAGCATGCCAGGTTATTAGATACATTTTGTTCATGGTATGACGTTTCTCTTCTCCTACTTTACGCAAATTAATGAAACTTTGATGAAAAGTTTCCCAAAACATTTTTGTATTAAATATCCACAATCTTTTCACAAACAAAATATAATGATGGTAAGTTAATGCAAGCAAATGATGATACTTCGAACGTACCAAGCAACTTACGCATCGGTATTTGCTTACTCCATATTACATATTACTTCCAAGCCAGTTGCAATGTTCTATTTTGCATCCTCAAAAGAACAAATGAAAATAGTGACAATCTGCGTAATAAAAGCTTCGACACAAAACGGCTTGATTCTCATTTGGCACAACACAAACTCAAAACCACCCAAAAACACACCACAATACCGAACGAATTTCCATACACATATCACAAGCACAACGATTGGTAATTGATTTTTAACATTCACTTCACTACAATGCACCAATTTGCTCCAATTGCTTATCCGATATAATATACCGGTGCAACACTGTCGTCCAAAACCTGGCTCTAGCAAAATGGCTGCCTTTTTTTCTCTCTTCTATGAGCGTTTAGATAAATACCCTGTTGACAAAATCGCCTTAACAACCACTACTAAAGGAGTTTTCTATACAAATTAGCCTCAATAACACCTGAGTTGGCAGATTTTGTCAATAGGATGCACATGGCAGATAATTCAACCAAACGTAAAGCTACCAACCAAGCGGCAGACAATCGTAAACGTCGAATGAAATAAGACGTTCACGTCAAACTCGATTATTCAAAGTTAACCCTTCAGTAGGCAACTACATACACGGGTATTTTTTTCAACATAAAACTACAATAAGTTTTGATTCATTGCTTGTATTGATATGGAATTTTCAAAAGTCACCCACCTTTTTTAGTTCCAAGTTTTTGGAGCAAAGATTGTAATTGTCAACAGCAGTTAATATACCACGTAGTTATTACTACGTAAGTTATCTACCACGTAAGAATATTTTACCACGTAAGTTATCTACTAGCATGCCAGGTTATTAGATACATTTTGTTTATGGTATGACGTTTCTCTTCTCCTACTTTACGCAAATTAATGAAACTTTGATGAAAAGTTTCCCAAAACATTTTTGTATTAAATATGCACAATCTTTTCACAAACAAAATATAATGATGGTAAGTTAATGCAAGCAAATGATGATACTTCGAACGTACCAAGCAACTTACGCATCGGTATTTGCTTACTCCATATTACATATTACTTCCAAGCCAGTTGCAATTTTCTATTTTGCATCCTCAAAAGAACAAATGAAAATAGTGACAATCTGCGTAATAAAAGCTTCGACACAAAACGGCTTGATTCTCATTTGGCACAACACAAACTCAAAACCACCCAAAAACACACCACAATACCGAACGAATTTCCATACACATATCACAAGCACAACGATTGGTAATTGATTTTTAACATTCACTTCACTACAATGCACCAATTTGCTCAAATTGCTTATCCGATATAATATACCGGTGCAACACTGTCGTCCAAAACCTGGCTCTAGCAAAATGGCTGCCTTTTTTTCTCTCTTCTATGAGCGTTTAGATAAATACCCTGTTGACAAAATCGCCTTAACAACCAATTTGCTCAAATTGCTTATCCGATACAATATACCGGTGCAACACTGTCGTCCAAAACCTGGCTCTAGCAAAATGGTTGCCTTTTGTTCTCTCTTCTATGAGCGTTTAGATAAATACCCTGTTGACAAAATCGCCTTAACAACCACTACTAAAGGAGTTTTCTATACAAATTAGCCTCAATAACACCTGAGTTGGCAGATTTTGTCAATAGGATGCACATGGCAGATAATTCAACCAAACGTAAAGCTACCAACCAAGCGGCAGACAATCGTAAACGTCGAATGAAATAAGACGTTCACGTCAAACTCGATTATTCAAAGTTAACCCTTCAGTAGGCAACTACATACACGGGTATTTTTTTCAACATAAAACTACAATAAGTTTTGATTCATTGCTTGTATTGATATGGAATTTTCAAAAGTCACCCACCTTTTTTAGTTCCAAGTTTTTGGAGCAAAGATTGTAATTGTCAACAGCAGTTAATATACCACGTAGTTATTACTACGTAAGTTATCTACCACGTAAGAATATTTTACCACGTAAGTTATCTACTAGCATGCCAGGTTATTAGATACATTTTGTTTATGGTATGACGTTTCTCTTCTCCTACTTTACGCAAATTAATGAAACTTTGATGAAAAGTTTCCCAAAACATTTTTGTATTAAATATGCACAATCTTTTCACAAACAAAATATAATGATGGTAAGTTAATGCAAGCAAATGATGATACTTCGAACGTACCAAGCAACTTACGCATCGGTATTTGCTTACTCCATATTACATATTACTTCCAAGCCAGTTGCAATTTTCTATTTTGCATCCTCAAAAGAACAAATGAAAATAGTGACAATCTGCGTAATAAAAGCTTCGACACAAAACGGCTTGATTCTCATTTGGCACAACACAAACTCAAAACCACCCAAAAACACACCACAATACCGAACGAATTTCCATACACATATCACAAGCACAACGATTGGTAATTGATTTTTAACATTCACTTCACTACAATGCACCAATTTGCTCAAATTGCTTATCCGATATAATATACCGGTGCAACACTGTCGTCCAAAACCTGGCTCTAGCAAAATGGCTGCCTTTTTTCTCTCTTCTATGAGCGTTTAGATAAATACCCTGTTGACAAAATCGCCTTAACAACCAATTTGCTCAAATTGCTTATCCGATATAATATACCGGTGCAACACTGTCGTCCAAAACCTGGCTCTAGCAAAATGGTTGCCTTTTGTTCTCTCTTCTATGAGCGTTTAGATAAATACCCTGTTGACAAAATCGCCTTAACAACCACTACTAAAGGAGTTTTCTATACAAATTAGCCTCAATAACACCTGAGTTGGCAGATTTTGTCAATAGGATGCACATGGCAGATAATTCAACCAAACGTAAAGCTACCAACCAAGCGGCAGACAATCGTAAACGTCGAATGAAATAAGACGTTCACGTCAAACTCGATTATTCAAAGTTAACCCTTCAGTAGGCAACTACATACACGGGTATTTTTTTCAACATAAAACTACAATAAGTTTTGATTCATTGCTTGTATTGATATGGAATTTTCAAAAGTCACCCACCTTTTTTAGTTCCAAGTTTTTGAAGCAAAGATTGTAATTGTCAACAGCAGTTAATATACCACGTAGTTATTACTACGTAAGTTATCTACCACGTAAGAATATTTTACCACGTAAGTTATCTACTAGCATGCCAGGTTATTAGATACATTTTGTTTATGGTATGACGTTTCTCTTCTCCTACTTTACGCAAATTAATGAAACTTTGATGAAAAGTTTCCCAAAACATTTTTGTATTAAATATGCACAATCTTTTCACAAACAAAATATAATGATGGTAAGTTAATGCAAGCAAATGATGATACTTCGAACGTACCAAGCAACTTACGCATCGGTATTTGCTTACTCCATATTACATATTACTTCCAAGCCAGTTGCAATTTTCTATTTTGCATCCTCAAAAGAACAAATGAAAATAGTGACAATCTGCGTAATAAAAGCTTCGACACAAAACGGCTTGATTCTCATTTGGCACAACACAAACTCAAAACCACCCAAAAACACACCACAATACCGAACGAATTTCCATACACATATCACAAGCACAACGATTGGTAATTGATTTTTAACATTCACTTCACTACAATGCACCAATTTGCTCAAATTGCTTATCCGATATAATATACCGGTGCAACACTGTCGTCCAAAACCTGGCTCTAGCAAAATGGCTGCCTTTTTTCTCTCTTCTATGAGCGTTTAGATAAATACCCTGTTGACAAAATCGCCTTAACAACCAATTTGCTCAAATTGCTTATCCGATATAATATACCGGTGCAACACTGTCGTCCAAAACCTGGCTCTAGCAAAATGGTTGCCTTTTGTTCTCTCTTCTATGAGCGTTTAGATAAATACCCTGTTGACAAAATCGCCTTAACAACCACTACTAAAGGAGTTTTCTATACAAATTAGCCTCAATAACACCTGAGTTGGCAGATTTTGTCAATAGGATGCACATGGCAGATAATTCAACCAAACGTAAAGCTACCAACCAAGCGGCAGACAATCGTAAACGTCGAATGAAATAAGACGTTCACGTCAAACTCGATTATTCAAATTTAACCCTTCAGTAGGCAACTACATACACGGGTATTTTTTTCAACATAAAACTACAATAAGTTTTGATTCATTGCTTGTATTGATATGGAATTTTCAAAAGTCACCCACCTTTTTTAGTTCCAAGTTTTTGGAGCAAAGATTGTAATTGTCAACAGCAGTTAATATACCACGTAGTTATTACTACGTAAGTTATCTACCACGATAGAATATTTTACCACGTAAGTTATCTACTAGCATGCCAGGTTATTAGATACATTTTGTTTATGGTATGACGTTTCTCTTCTCCTACTTTACGCAAATTAATGAAACTTTGATGAAAAGTTTCCCAAAACATTTTTGTATTAAATATGCACAATCTTTTCACAAACAAAATATAATGATGGTAAGTTAATGCAAGCAAATGATGATACTTCGAACGTACCAAGCAACTTACGCATCGGTATTTGCTTACTCCATATTACATATTACTTCCAAGCCAGTTGCAATTTTCTATTTTGCATCCTCAAAAGAACAAATGAAAATAGTGACAATCTGCGTAATAAAAGCTTCGACACAAAACGGCTTGATTCTCATTTGGCACAACACAAACTCAAAACCACCCAAAAACACACCACAATACCGAACGAATTTCCATACACATATCACAAGCACAACGATTGGTAATTGATTTTTAACATTCACTTCACTACAATGCACCAATTTGCTCAAATTGCTTATCCGATATAATATACCGGTGCAACACTGTCGTCCAAAACCTGGCTCTAGCAAAATGGCTGCCTTTTTTTCTCTCTTCTATGAGCGTTTAGATAAATACCCTGTTGACAAAATCGCCTTAACAACCACTACTAAAGGAGTTTTCTATACAAATTAGCCTCAATAACACCTGAGTTGGCAGATTTTGTCAATAGGATGCACATGGCAGATAATTCAACCAAACGTAAAGCTACCAACCAAGCGGCAGACAATCGTAAACGTCGAATGAAATAAGACGTTCACGTCAAACTCGATTATTCAAAGTTAACCCTTCAGTAGGCAACTACATACACGGGTATTTTTTTCAACATAAAACTACAATAAGTTTTGATTCATTGCTTGTATTGATATGGAATTTTCAAAAGTCACCCACCTTTTTTAGTTCCAAGTTTTTGGAGCAAAGATTGTAATTGTCAACAGCAGTTAATATACCACGTAGTTATTACTACGTAAGTTATCTACCACGTAAGAATATTTTACCACGTAAGTTATCTACTAGCATGCCAGGTTATTAGATACATTTTGTTTATGGTATGACGTTTCTCTTCTCCTACTTTACGCAAATTAATGAAACTTTGATGAAAAGTTTCCCAAAACATTTTTGTATTAAATATGCACAATCTTTTCACAAACAAAATATAATGATGGTAAGTTAATGCAAGCAAATGATGATACTTCGAACGTACCAAGCAACTTACGCATCGGTATTTGCTTACTCCATATTACATATTACTTCCAAGCCAGTTGCAATTTTCTATTTTGCATCCTCAAAAGAACAAATGAAAATAGTGACAATCTGCGTAATAAAAGCTTCGACACAAAACGGCTTGATTCTCATTTGGCACAACACAAACTCAAAACCACCCAAAAACACACCACAATACCGAACGAATTTCCATACACATATCACAAGCACAACGATTGGTAATTGATTTTTAACATTCACTTCACTACAATGCACCAATTTGCTCAAATTGCTTATCCGATATAATATACCGGTGCAACACTGTCGTCCAAAACCTGGCTCTAGCAAAATGGCTGCCTTTTTTCTCTCTTCTATGAGCGTTTAGATAAATACCCTGTTGACAAAATCGCCTTAACAACCAATTTGCTCAAATTGCTTATCCGATATAATATACCGGTGCAACACTGTCGTCCAAAACCTGGCTCTAGCAAAATGGTTGCCTTTTGTTCTCTCTTCTATGAGCGTTTAGATAAATACCCTGTTGACAAAATCGCCTTAACAACCATTACTAAAGGAGTTTTCTATACAAATTAGCCTCAATAACACCTGAGTTGGCAGATTTTGTCAATAGGATGCACATGGCAGATAATTCAACCAAACGTAAAGCTACCAACCAAGCGGCAGACAATCGTAAACGTCGAATGAAATAAGACGTTCACGTCAAACTCGATTATTCAAAGTTAACCCTTCAGTAGGCAACTACATACACGGGTATTTTTTTCAACATAAAACTACAATAAGTTTTGATTCATTGCTTGTATTGATATGGAATTTTCAAAAGTCACCCACCTTTTTTAGTTCCAAGTTTTTGAAGCAAAGATTGTAATTGTCAACAGCAGTTAATATACCACGTAGTTATTACTACGTAAGTTATCTACCACGTAAGAATATTTTACCACGTAAGTTATCTACTAGCATGCCAGGTTATTAGATACATTTTGTTTATGGTATGACGTTTCTCTTCTCCTACTTTACGCAAATTAATGAAACTTTGATGAAAAGTTTCCCAAAACATTTTTGTATTAAATATGCACAATCTTTTCACAAACAAAATATAATGATGGTAAGTTAATGCAAGCAAATGATGATACTTCGAACGTACCAAGCAACTTACGCATCGGTATTTGCTTACTCCATATTACATATTACTTCCAAGCCAGTTGCAATTTTCTATTTTGCATCCTCAAAAGAACAAATGAAAATAGTGACAATCTGCGTAATAAAAGCTTCGACACAAAACGGCTTGATTCTCATTTGGCACAACACAAACTCAAAACCACCCAAAAACACACCACAATACCGAACGAATTTCCATACACATATCACAAGCACAACGATTGGTAATTGATTTTTAACATTCACTTCACTACAATGCACCAATTTGCTCAAATTGCTTATCCGATATAATATACCGGTGCAACACTGTCGTCCAAAACCTGGCTCTAGCAAAATGGCTGCCTTTTTTTCTCTCTTCTATGAGCGTTTAGATAAATACCCTGTTGACAAAATCGCCTTAACAACCAATTTGCTCAAATTGCTTATCCGATATAATATACCGGTGCAACACTGTCGTCCAAAACCTGGCTCTAGCAAAATGGTTGCCTTTTGTTCTCTCTTCTATGAGCGTTTAGATAAATACCCTGTTGACAAAATCGCCTTAACAACCACTACTAAAGGAGTTTTCTATACAAATTAGCCTCAATAACACCTGAGTTGGCAGATTTTGTCAATAGGATGCACATGGCAGATAATTCAACCAAACGTAAAGCTACCAACCAAGCGGCAGACAATCGTAAACGTCGAATGAAATAAGACGTTCACGTCAAACTCGATTATTCAAATTTAACCCTTCAGTAGGCAACTACATACACGGGTATTTTTTTCAACATAAAACTACAATAAGTTTTGATTCATTGCTTGTATTGATATGGAATTTTCAAAAGTCACCCACCTTTTTTAGTTCCAAGTTTTTGGAGCAAAGATTGTAATTGTCAACAGCAGTTAATATACCACGTAGTTATTACTACGTAAATTATCTACCACGATAGAATATTTTACCACGTAAGTTATCTACTAGCATGCCAGGTTATTAGATACATTTTGTTTATGGTATGACGTTTCTCTTCTCCTACTTTACGCAAATTAATGAAACTTTGATGAAAAGTTTCCCAAAACATTTTTGTATTAAATATCCACAATCTTTTCACAAACAAAATATAATGATGGTAAGTTAATGCAAGCAAATGATGATACTTCGAACGTACCAAGCAACTTACGCATCGGTATTTGCTTACTCCATATTACATATTACTTCCAAGCCAGTTGCAATTTTCTATTTTGCATCCTCAAAAGAACAAATGAAAATAGTGACAATCTGCGTAATAAAAGCTTCGACACAAAACGGCTTGATTCTCATTTGGCACAACACAAACTCAAAACCACCCAAAAACACACCACAATACCGAACGAATTTCCATACACATATCACAAGCACAACGATTGGTAATTGATTTTTAACATTCACTTCACTACAATGCACCAATTTGCTCAAATTGCTTATCCGATATAATATACCGGTGCAACACTGTCGTCCAAAACCTGGCTCTAGCAAAATGGCTGCCTTTTTTTCTCTCTTCTATGAGCGTTTAGATAAATACCCTGTTGACAAAATCGCCTTAACAACCAATTTGCTCAAATTGCTTATCCGATATAATATACCGGTGCAACACTGTCGTCCAAAACCTGGCTCTAGCAAAATGGTTGCCTTTTGTTCTCTCTTCTATGAGCGTTTAGATAAATACCCTGTTGACAAAATCGCCTTAACAACCACTACTAAAGGAGTTTTCTATACAAATTAGCCTCAATAACACCTGAGTTGGCAGATTTTGTCAATAGGATGCACATGGCAGATAATTCAACCAAACGTAAAGCTACCAACCAAGCGGCAGACAATCGTAAACGTCGAATGAAATAAGACGTTCACGTCAAACTCGATTATTCAAAGTTAACCCTTCAGTAGACAACTACATACACGGGTATTTTTTTCAACATAAAACTACAATAAGTTTTGATTCATTGCTTGTATTGATATGGAATTTTCAAAAGTCACCCACCTTTTTTAGTTCCAAGTTTTTGGAGCAAAGATTGTAATTGTCAACAGCAGTTAATATACCACGTAGTTATTACTACGTAAGTTATCTACCACGTAAGAATATTTTACCACGTAAGTTATCTACTAGCATGCCAGGTTATTAGATACATTTTGTTTATGGTATGACGTTTCTCTTCTCCTACTTTACGCAAATTAATGAAACTTTGATGAAAAGTTTCCCAAAACATTTTTGTATTAAAAATGCACAATCTTTTCACAAACAAAATATAATGATGGTAAGTTAATGCAAGCAAATGATGATACTTCGAACGTACCAAGCAACTTACGCATCGGTATTTGCTTACTCCATATTACATATTACTTCCAAGCCAGTTGCAATGTTCTATTTTGCATCCTCAAAAGAACAAATGAAAATAGTGACAATCTGCGTAATAAAAGCGTCGACACAAAACGGCTTGATTCTCATTTGGCACAACACAAACTCAATACCACCCAAAAACACACCACAATACCGAACGAATTTCCATACACATATCACAAGCACAACGATTGGTAATTAATTTTTAACATTCACTTCACTACAATGCACCAATTTGCTCAAATTGCTTATCCGATATAATATACCGGTGCAACACTGTCGTCCAAAACCTGGCTCTAGCAAAATGGCTGCCTTTTTTTCTCTCTTCTATGAGCGTTTAGATAAATACCCTGTTGACAAAATCGCCTTAACAACCAATTTGCTCAAATTGCTTATCCGATACAATATACCGGTGCAACACTGTCGTCCAAAACCTGGCTCTAGCAAAATGGTTGCCTTTTGTTCTCTCTTCTATGAGCGTTTAGATAAATACCCTGTTGACAAAATCGCCTTAACAACCACTACTAAAGGAGTTTTCTATACAAATTAGCCTCAATAACACCTGAGTTGGCAGATTTTGTCAATAGGATGCACATGGCAGATAATTCAACCAAACGTAAAGCTACCAACCAAGCGGCAGACAATCGTAAACATCGAATGAAATAAGACGTTCACGTCAAACTCGATTATTCAAAGTTAACCCTTCAGTAGGCAACTACATACACGGGTATTTTTTTCAACATAAAACTACAATAAGTTTTGATTCATTGCTTGTATTGATATGGAATTTTCAAAAGTCACCCACCTTTTTTAGTTCCAAGTTTTTGGAGCAAAGATTGTAATTGTCAACAGCAGTTAATATACCACGTAGTTATTACTACGTAAGTTATCTACCACGTAAGAATATTTTACCACGTAAGTTATCTACTAGCATGCCAGGTTATTAGATACATTTTGTTTATGGTATGACGTTTCTCTTCTCCTACTTTACGCAAATTAATGAAACTTTGATGAAAGGTTTCCCAAAACATTTTTGTATTAAATATGCACAATCTTTTCACAAACAAAATATAATGATGGTAAGTTAATGCAAGCAAATGATGATACTTCGAACGTACCAAGCAACTTACGCATCGGTATTTGCTTACTCCATATTACATATTACTTCCAAGCCAGTTGCAATGTTCTATTTTGCATCCTCAAAAGAACAAATGAAAAAAGTGACAATCTGCGTAATAAAAGCTTCGACACAAAACGGCTTGATTCTCATTTGGCACAACACAAACTCAAAACCACCCAAAAACACACCACAATACCGAACGAATTTCCATACACATATCACAAGCACAACGATTGGTAATTGATTTTTAACATTCACTTCACTACAATGCACCAATTTGCTCAAATTGCTTATCCGATATAATATACCGGTGCAACACTGTCGTCCAAAACCTGGCTCTAGCAAAATGGCTGCCTTTTTTTCTCTCTTCTATGAGCGTTTAGATAAATACCCTGTTGACAAAATCGCCTTAACAACCAATTTGCTCAAATTGCTTATCCGATATAATATACCGGTGCAACACTGTCGTCCAAAACCTGGCTCTAGCAAAATGGTTGCCTTTTGTTCTCTCTTCTATGAGCGTTTAGATAAATACCCTGTTGACAAAATCGCCTTAACAACCACTACTAAAGGAGTTTTCTATACAAATTAGCCTCAATAACACCTGAGTTGGCAGATTTTGTCAATAGGATGCACATGGCAGATAATTCAACCAAACGTAAAGCTACCAACCAAGCGGCAGACAATCGTAAACGTCGAATGAAATAAGACGTTCACGTCAAACTCGATTATTCAAAGTTAACCCTTCAGTAGGCAACTACATACATGGGTATTTTTTTCAACATAAAACTACAATAAGTTTTGATTCATTGCTTGTATTGATATGGAATTTTCAAAAGTCACCCACCTTTTTTAGTTCCAAGTTTTTGGAGCAAAGATTGTAATTGTCAACAGCAGTTAATATACCACGTAGTTATTACTACGTAAGTTATCTACCACGTAAGAATATTTTACCACGTAAGTTATCTACTAGCATGCCAGGTTATTAGATACATTTTGTTTATGGTATGACGTTTCTCTTCTCCTACTTTACGCAAATTAATGAAACTTTGATGAAAAGTTTCCCAAAACATTTTTGTATTAAAAATGCACAATCTTTTCACAAACAAAATATAATGATGGTAAGTTAATGCAAGCAAATGATGATACTTCGAACGTACCAAGCAACTTACGCATCGGTATTTGCTTACTCCATATTACATATTACTTCCAAGCCAGTTGCAATGTTCTATTTTGCATCCTCAAAAGAACAAATGAAAATAGTGACAATCTGCGTAATAAAAGCTTCGACACAAAACGGCTTGATTCTCATTTGGCACAACACAAACTCAAAACCACCCAAAAACACACCCCAATACCGAACGAATTTCCATACACATATCACAAGCACAACGATTGGTAATTGATTTTTAACATTCACTTCACTACAATGCACCAATTGGCTCAAATTGCTTATCCGATATAATATACCGGTGCAACACTGTCGTCCAAAACCTGGCTCTAGCAAAATGGCTGCCTTTTTTTTCTCTCTTCTATGAGCGTTTAGATAAATACCCTGTTGACAAAATCGCCTTAACAACCAATTTGCTCAAATTGCTTATCCGATATAATATACCGGTGCAACACTGTCGTCCAAAACCTGGCTCTAGCAAAATGGTTGCCTTTTGTTCTCTCTTCTATGAGCGTTTAGATAAATACCCTGTTGACAAAATCGCCTTAACAACCACTACTAAAGGAGTTTTCTATACAAATTAGCCTCAATAACACCTGAGTTGGCAGATTTTGTCAATAGGATGCACATGGCAGATAATTCAACCAAACGTAAAGCTACCAACCAAGCGGCAGACAATCGTAAACGTCGAATGAAATAAGACGTTCACGTCAAACTCGATTATTCAAAGTTAACCCTTCAGTAGGCAACTACATACACGGGTATTTTTTTCAACATAAAACTACAATAAGTTTTGATTCATTGCTTGTATTGATATGGAATTTTCAAAAGTCACCCACCTTTTTTAGTTCCAAGTTTTTGGAGCAAAGATTGTAATTGTCAACAGCAGTTAATATACCACGTAGTTATTACTACGTAAGTTATCTACCACGTAAGAATATTTTACCACGTAAGTTATCTACTAGCATGCCAGGTTATTAGATACATTTTGTTTATGGTATGACGTTTCTCTTCTCCTACTTTACGCAAATTAATGAAACTTTGATGAAAAGTTTCCCAAAACATTTTTGTATTAAATATGCACAATCTTTTCACAAACATTTCAATGCAATCGGTAATAATTCTCATTTTTCCTTTATTGACATGATATAAAAAAGCACAGTTCAGAATCGATTTTCGTTTAAGACCACGAAGTCGGGATTGCGGAACAATCAAGATTTTAAAGACTCATAGCAGACTTTGTGGTTGTAGTGATGTTATCTGTCAATGACTCTGTAGCTTATTTTTATGACAAAATATCGTTGTTTGCAAATCATCTGTTTACATTTTAATTTGTCACTATCACAAAAACGCGTTTTTACAAGCGAATTCAATTTGTTGCAAGTCACCGCGCAACGATCTCAAAATTTGTTATATGTCTTCTTCTTCTTCCTTGGTGTTCAGGTTTATCCTCCTATGGATCTGGGTTGGAGCATACTCAGAGGCATTCTGTACTGTGTTAAAAGAGAGGACTGTATGTCCATATCTCTTGTTTTTCTGTTTCTATTTTTGTTTCTTTTTATGTTTGTTTATGTCTATGTCTTCATTTCTATATCTTTTGTGTGTCTTGTCGTGGTAAAAACCCCATATAGTCCTCCCCTATGGGGTCGGCAGCAACCCTGTACTAAAAACTGGATTGTGCACGGTGTTCGGGTCATGCGGATTTGACAATTAAATCGTATTTATGGTTTGTTTATGTTTTGATTTGAACACCAGCAGCGGTTGCTGGAGCAGTGGAAAATAAATTCGTAGCCGAATATAGAAAGCAGAGAACTGATTGGTATGCACTATTTAATTGTGTGGGCTCGTGTTTGAGAATGAAAGGGTGATTGATAAAAAAATCCATTGGTTAATGTTTATTAGCAATTCGTTTCCGTAATTAACAACGAGATTCCTTCGTTGTGGCTATACTTCACTGGACCAGTACGTTTTGTGCGGTAAGAATCACTTTGACAATCGAAATATGGGATTGTTTTAACGCTGTTTTTCGTCCCGAATCGAATTTCAGAAGCATCGAAAGCTGTTGTTCAGGAAGCATTGCGTGAAAACGTAGAGAAAAGGAAAAAAAACAAGGTCAAGCTTTGTTTGGTGTACCGCACAAGGAGCAAAAAGTAAGTGCTTCGCAATGTTTGTTGTAACGAGTGAGTTTAAATTAATCCAAACTGTTTCTTACAGCATTCATATTCCCAAAGGATAGGATAGGAAAGGACAATTTCCATCATGCTGTACAGGTGAAAGCGGTTTTCCAGCAGCCAATCATTTACATCTTGCAGGTTGATGAAATAATTATACTTGTTTTTCCCTTTGCTCGTGCATTTTCCGGAGCGTGGCACCATTATGCGAAGTTGCATCTGTAGAGCATACGGATTCTTCCGGGTCACGTGCAGGAAACCCGATTGCTTATGTGCTGCAGGTTTGGGGACCAACAGCACCAGCAGCGGGGTCGCACATAAACATCTTCCGGGATGAGCAGGGATAGGGACATAGAAAAATATGTAAAAGGATGCTGATCATGTCAACTAAATAAGATTGGTAGATACAATAAGATACCAGAATGAAAATATCCACTAATTCACTAAGTCCATTCGAAAATATATACATGGACATCGTCATTCTACCTTAATCGGAATCAGGAAATTTATACGGTCTAGTTATGCAGGATGATTTAATGCGGTATCTCGTAGTTACACCGATAAAGAATCAAGATGCAGCAACTGTAGTCAAAGCATTCGTTGAAGAGTTGATCTGTCTTGTAGGCGCCCCTATGGAAGTAGTAACAGACCAAGGAACAAACTTCATGAGTGAAGTTATGAAAGATACATGCAATCTATTGAAAATTGAAAAAATAAACACATCTGCTAATCATCCTCAAGCAATTGTAGTGAAAAGGGCAAATATGGAAATACAAATATATTTAAGACAGTTTGTAGGGAAAAATTATAGCAAATGGGACAGCGTATTGAAATACTTCGCATTTGAGTATAATACAACGGTACTGCAGCATATCTGCTGACAGCATCATTCCACACCTGCCGTGCAAATCAGGATAAGGGGCTAGAATCATGAAAAGAAACAGGAACTAACATAAACTACCGCATACCGATGTGACAATCCAAACATGTAATATGTAGACCATAAACAAGCGTAACCCAAAAAACTCATGCGGATGCAATAACGCAGCACCAGGATAGAAAACAATTAAGAATAACGAAACATTTAGTGTTGACGCCAAGACCATAGACAAAACGGAATACGGAAGAGCTGCACTCTGTAAATAAGGAAAAACACACTGTAAACACAAAACATCCCAAACCCGGAACAACTCATCAGCACCACATTTGCCAAACACACGATGGACAAATGTTGGCAGACCATTGAAAGAAAGCGTTAAATAAAAGCCGCCCGAGAAGCAAAGGTAGACAGTGCCGAGTTACAGTTCGTTGACAAAGCATGATGCTGATGCAACTCGAGATCCTAAAATCAGTAAAGTAATGTCTAGAATCTCATTTCAACCCGTCAGTGTTCTCTTGCTTCGATCGAAAGTTCGATCCGGCACCAATTGTTTAGTCCGCATTCACAAAAATTAGTCACTGCATAGAAGTGCGAGTTTGCACTTTTCAGTGTCGCGCTCCAATCGTACCGCGAAGTAAACCGTTAAAATAGAACGCGTGCCAGGCCGTACACCGAACCGAACCGTAGTTCACCACAGTACACTCATCGACGGAATTCACACCCTTTGAGTTGATTTTCGGAAGGAAAGCGAGAGTACCTACATCGATATACAACCAAAACACGAAAAGAACATAAAGCGACTTTTGCGAAGAACTAAAAAAGAAGCTCACAGAAATACACATTGTAAGGGTGTCACGGTTAACACACCAAGCGACTATTGTAAACGCATCCATCTGGGTGGGTTAACCATGTCCACATGATGTTGATTGAGATCGGAAAGAGTTGAGGTGAACTATCAGGGACCACCGACGGTTACCAGCAGAAACAGTTGAAATCTGGGGGTTAACCATGTCCACATGATGTTGATTGAGATCGGAAAGAGTTGAGGTGAACTATCAGGGACCACCGACGGTTACCAGCAGAAACAGTTGAAATCTACGGTTAAGATAAAGGCGGTTAAAAGTGTCAGAAACGAATACTGCAGAATAAAGTCACAGATTACATGCGGTTTTAATGCGTGCGTACACAATAAACCGACAGCAGGACAGAAAAGAACAGCAATCCTTTTCTACTCTGGATCTATAGCTTCAGGGTTCCACCAAATCAGAATGAAAGAATCGGATATAGAAAAAACAGCATTTGCCATTAATAATGGTAAATATGAATTAAAAACGCTCAAGCGATCTTCTAGAGAGCAATTGATGATGTTTTGCGAAATTTTATAGGGAAAATTTGCTATGTCGATATAGACGATGTAAAAGTTTTTGGTAGGAATTTAGAGAAACATTTAAAAAATTTGAACACCATCTTGAACACGCTTAACCAAGCAGGATTGAAAATTCAATTAGATAAGTCAGAATTCTTCAAGAAAGAAGTAGAACTTCTCGGTTTTGTTTGCTCTGACGGAATAAAACCTTATCAGAATAAAATCGACGTAATTTATAAATACCCCATTCCCAAAAACATGAAAGAACTTCGTGCTTTTCTGGGATTGATGGGCTATTATTTATTTATTTATTTATTTATTTATTTATTTCCAACGAAATATCTGCCGCTAGGGCTACATATAAGTTACTTAATTGCTAAATAATTTAAAAATTAAACTAAACTAAATACGCATAGGCTAAAACGGACGACAATCGATAGGCTTCGGTCAAACTAGGCATTGCAGAAACAACAAACAGAAAGCAAAAAAAAAACAGAAGGGAAAAAAAAAACTACTACACGGATGGAAAGAACGAATCAATGAATTGTAGGAGGAGGCGTTGGAAAGACTGATGGGAAAGATGAAAATCAAATAGGTGAGAAGCATTGTTAAACGCCTGAAAACATTGAAGTAGAGGATCACTGGAACCATACATCGTCCGTCTCGAAGGGATAAACAAAAAATTCCGCTGCCGCAGCACACGAGATGGAGCGTACATATGAATTCTAGATAAGAGAGCAGGCGAGTCAATAACGTTTCTTAGCAAACCACTTATAAAAGATGCTTGAGAGAAGGCACGGCGATCGTGTAGCGACATTAAGCAAAGTAACCTGCAACGTGCAGGGTACGAAGGAAGGATATTTGACGATCTGCCTAAAAAGCGTTTCACTGCTAACCGCGTAAAATTACGCTGGACTTTTTCGACTCTAGTGCTCCAAGTCTGACTAGTCGGGCACCAAACAATGCTTGCGTATTCGAGAATAGGTCGAACCAAGCTGCAGTACAGAGCTTTGAGACAAAGTGGTTCCCGAACATCCTTAGACATCGTACAGATCATTCCTAAAACCTTGTTAGCTCGGCTGACAGTGTAATCGATGTGATCACTGAATGTTAATTTATCGTCTAGGAGAACCCCAAGGTCACGAACAACATTCACACGATTTAGAACCGCAGAATCAAACATGTAATTGAACATAATACAATTTGTAGAGCGAGAAAAAGATATACAGGAACATTTATCAATACATAAGGAAAGAAAATTAGAGGAACACCAGGAGGAGAAACTGTCTAGGGAGGATTGTAAGGACGAGCACGAATCAAGATCGGTTATACGACAAAAAATTTTTATGTCATCCGCAAACATTAAGTGAGCCGATGAAGGAAGAACATAACTAACATCGTTAACAAACAGAAGAAAAAGAAGGGGACTCAGCACACTACCCTGGGGAACCCCAGACGAACAGTGAAACTCGAATGAAACACATGATTTAAACTTAACTCTGCTTACACGATCATGTAAGAACGACTGTAACCAAGCCAGTAAACCAGGAGAAAACCCCAGACGTTTCAGTTTGGCTAAAAGCAATGTATGTGGTATTTTGTCAAACGCAGCTTTAAAATCAGTGTATACTGCATCAAATTGGAAGCCTCTATCAATGCTGGTTAAAGCAGAGGAAACAAAAACAACCAGATTAGTGGAAGTGGAACGACCAGGCATGAAGCCATGCTGAGTGGGACTAATCCAAGAATTGACTTGACCCATCAGTTGGGTGCGTATTACTGATTCAAATACTTTACTAAAGGCAGACTGATTTGTAATAACACGATAATTATGGATGTCAGCTCGATCACCCTTTTTAAACAGGGGCCTTATCCATGTCATTTTCCAAGCGTTTGGAAAAGTACCTAAGGATAAAGATCGCTCAAAGAGAAGAGTAAGAGGATAGGCAAGAGACTCACGACAATAAAACAAGGCTGCAGCGGGAATACCATCAGGACCTGGGCCATACGATGGTTTAAGTTTTACTAAAGCACGTGAAACACAATCAACACTAATAGGGAAAGAATCGACAGGTAATATATTCTCAGGAATATAGGAAAGACTAGCTTCCAAGCATCGCGTGCCCGATAATGGTTTCTCAAAAACACTAGAGAAATGGTTGGCGAAAAGATTACAAATGACAACTGGACACTCAGCTTGCATATCGCCTAGGTACATATTGCAAGGAAAGCCGTTGTTTTTTCTACTAGAATTTATGTAACGCCAAAACGACCGTGGATGCACGCGGAAACGAGATTGAAGTCTCAGAACATACGCTCTATGGCGATATCTGTTATGTGATCTATATGCAGCGGCAGCAATCTTAAATAATCTTCGAGAGAACGGTGTACGTCCAGCCCGGTACATGCGGGCAGCACGATTACGTTCACTCCTCAATAAGCGCAACATGCGGTCCGACCATGGGGGACGGTGAGGTGGCGTGTAGAGAGGGGAACAGGAGTTAAGTGAGGAAATGAGAACATCGTTGAACTGGGATACCGCATCATCGATTGACGCACAAGAAAACAAAAAAGACCAATCGATAGACGACAAGATTGACCCAAGCCTACCGTAATCCGCCTTCTTATAATCATACGCTAATTCTTCATTCTCATTACGCGCACTAACGGAAGACACTTCCTTCTTTGTTACTAAAAGAGCTAGCTCAAGTGGTGGATGATGCGAATCAACACTCACAAGTGGATTTACCGCATCGGCATTATCGGCGATTTGTCAAAGATTTTGTTAAAATCGCAAAACCTTTGAAAACATTTTAAGAGGGAAGGGTTCTGACACATCAAAACAAAACAAATCAGCAAGAAGCAGAATGTTTCAATAAAATGAAGCAAATATTATCGTCAAATGATATTCTTATCTATTCCGATTTCAATAAACCATTCATTCTGACTACCGATGCTTCAGATTTTACTGTTGGAGCTGTGTTCTCCCAAGGTGAATTAGGCAAAGATAGACCTGTTCACTAAAGGAAAATAGGAGTAGAAGGAGAATAAGTTAGGAGAATTTTGCGTTCATATTATTTTCCGAAGCTGCTCTCCAAAATCAAACATATTGTTTCAAATTGCAGCATATTTTGTTATTTTTTAGTATTACGGCTCTACGCCGTATTGTCCAATTGCAGCATATGTAATGAAAACAAATAAGTGTCTCCAACAAGAGACACCGATTCCAACATTCCAACATTTAAAATTGCACATATAGATAAAATGTTTTTGGAGAATCATTATTTCTTAACTTGTATAGACAAATTTTCATAATACGCTCAAGTTAAGTTGATTGCTATTAAAATACCTCCCACCATACTTGTTACGGATGGCGAAAAATCATTTGGCACTCAGAATTTAACCAACTTTTGTAAAACCTTCAAATTCAAGTTTATTTTACAGTTACTGGCCGTAGTGAAATGAATGGAGTGATACAAAGGTTTCATTCAACCATAATCGAAATGTATCGTATCATGAAGTTCGAACAAATGCACCTACCCGTTCCTGACCTAATCCAAGCTTTAGTACATAAATATAATTCACCCATTCATTCCTCTATCAAATATACTCCCTACGAAGTGATCCTACCATCCACTCGTTCCACTCCATAATCTGCGAACAAGTCTACAAAAATTTCAAATAAAAACAAGCAAATGATCTTTTGGCCTACAGCAAGGGAATAAAGGAGAAAACAATTCCAACAGACAGAACAATTTTTGAAAAAAAAAACGAATGCTAGATTAAAATACAAACCAAGATACAAGAAAATCAAAATCAAGCAGATTAATAAAAGTACCGTTATTACTGACAACTCTCGAAAAATCCATAAAAATGATTTGAAAATCCGATATGAAGAAAACTAATTACAAAAAAAAAAATTTCCTCGTTACAGTCTGTTAGGTTTAGTATGTTCGATGAACGGCAAAAGGACAACCATAGACAGGGTAGACAACCAACCAATAGTAGGTATCGATTTAGGTCCAGCTAGGATCGACAGTTACAATTACATCTATCATTATAATATTACAGCATACAAAATTTAAACGGAATCGATAAGAATCGATTTTAATAAAATAGAAACCAATCAGCTCATCATCATTATACAAAATCAGTTAGAACATTGAAATTCATTGTTTAGGAAACTTCTGTCCAATAAACGTTTCAAACGTTGGGACTCAGAAGGAATTGCTTGGATATATTTAGCAGGAATTTCCGAAGCTAACGACCTACGACTAAGCAATAACTTGCTAATCGACTTAGTTGATAATAATAATAAACAAATAAATCCATCAATACACGGATAACCATCAATACACGGATCAATATTAAAATAACAGATTTAGCTTCCAGTACATCCAAAGTAATGAAACAATTCCGATCAGAATCAGTTGAAATTTTTTCTATTAACATTTACATACGCCTGGAAAAAATCAACAGAGTGATAGTTATGCTGATTAAGACCCCGAAGCTTGACCTCAGAATATTCTATATGTGACTCCATCCTGTGTTGTATCACCAAGGGAAAGTTCATTTGGCTCACAACACATATATAGTCCACAAGAACAATAGTTACAGGGATGGCAATCTGATCCCCATACATTTTCCCGATTAGCTCCATAGAGTTGGACGTGTCTGAGTGTCTACCCAAGTAAGCATTTGTTGCCGTATCGCCGCTCACCAGCGTCGTCAGCAGTTCGGGTCAATGCATGAAATTGCCCCAATTATTCAAGTCGGTTCAATGTCTGCGGTTCAATGTAACAGAAATAAAGCAATTTGGCAATCGATCGTCTAACAACTTCTTTCCTACAAGAAAGAAAAGGTTAACTCGCGTAACACGAACAGCATTAGGAACCAATCACACGATCTAATGGGTATTCTTCTCGATTACATTCTTAAACATTACATACTCACTGTGCGATACTGTGCCATAGCTTCCTAGCACATACTCCATTTATCGATCTTACCATAACCTGCAAAATATAATGATGGTAAGTTAATGCAAGCAAATGATGATACTTCGAACGTACCAAGCAACTTACGCATCGGTATTTGCTTACTCCATATTACATATTACTTCCAAGCCAGTTGCAATGTTCTATTTTGCATTCTCAAAAGAACAAATGAAAATAGTGACAATCTGCGTAATAAAAGCTTCGACACAAAACGGCTTGATTCTCATTTGGCACAACACAAACTCAAAACCACCCAAAAACACACCACAATACCGAACGAATTTCCATACACATATCACAAGCACAACGATTGGTAATTGATTTTTAACATTCACTTCACTACAATGCACCAATTTGCTCAAATTGCTTATCCGATATAATATACCGGTGCAACACTGTCGTCCAAAACCTGGCTCTAGCAAAATGGCTGCCTTTTTTTCTCTCTTCTATGAGCGTTTAGATAAATACCCTGTTGACAAAATCGCCTTAACAACCAATTTGCTCAAATTGCTTATCCGATACAATATACCGGTGCAACACTGTCGTCCAAAACCTGGCTCTAGCAAAATGGTTGCCTTTTGTTCTCTCTTCTATGAGCGTTTAGATAAATACCCTGTTGACAAAATCGCCTTAACAACCACTACTAAAGGAGTTTTCTATACAAATTAGCCTCAATAACACCTGAGTTGGCAGATTTTGTCAATAGGATGCACATGGCAGATAATTCAACCAAACGTAAAGCTACCAACCAAGCGGCAGACAATCGTAAACGTCGAATGAAATAAGACGTTCACGTCAAACTCGATTATTCAAAGTTAACCCTTCAGTAGGCAACTACATACACGGGTATTTTTTTCAACATAAAACTACAATAAGTTTTGATTCATTGCTTGTATTGATATGGAATTTTCAAAAGTCACCCACCTTTTTTAGTTCCAAGTTTTTGGAGCAAAGATTGTATTTGTCAACAGCAGTTAATATACCACGTAGTTATTACTACGTAAGTTATCTACCACGTAAGAATATTTTACCACGTAAGTTATCTACTAGCATGCCAGGTTATTAGATACATTTTGTTTATGGTATGACGTTTCTCTTCTCCTACTTTACGCAAATTAATGAAACTTTGATGAAAAGTTTCCCAAAACATTTTTGTATTAAATATGCACAATCTTTTCACAAACATTTCAATGCAATCGGTAATAATTCTCATTTTTCCTTTATTGACATGATATAAAAAAGCACAGTTCAGAATCGATTTTCGTTTAAGACCACGAAGTCGGGATTGCGGAACAATCAAGATTTTAAAGACTCATAGCAGACTTTGTGGTTGTAGTGATGTTATCTGTCAACGACTCTGTAGCTTATTTTTATGACAAAATATCGTTGTTTGCAAATCATCTGTTTACATTTTATTTTGTCACTATCAGAAAAACGCGTTTTTACAAGCGAATTCAATTTGTTGCAAGTCACCGCGCAACGATCTCAAAATTTGTTATATGTCTTCTTCTTCTTCTTCTTCTTCTTCCTTGGTGTTCAGGTTTATCCTCCTATGGATCTGGGTTGGACCATACTCAGAGGCATTCTGTACTGTGTTAAAAGAGAGGACTGTATGTCCATATCTCTTGTTTTTCTGTTTCTATTTTTGTTTCTTTTTATGTTTGTTTATGTCTATGTCTTCATTTCTATATCTTTTGTGTGTCTTGTCGTGGTAAAAACCCCATATAGTCCTCCCCTATGGGGTCGGCAGCAACCCTGTACAAAAAACTGGATTGTGCACGGTGTTCGGGTCATGCGGATTTGACAATTAAATCGTATTTATGGTTTGTTTATGTTTTGATTTGAACACCAGCAGCGGTTGCTGGAGCAGTGGAAAATAAATTCGTAGCCGAATATAGAAAGCAGAGAACTGATTGGTATGCACTATTTAATTGTGTGGGCTCGTGTTTGAGAATGAAAGGGTGATTGATAAAAAAATCCATTGGTTAATGTTTATTAGCAATTCGTTTCCGTAATTAACAACGAGATTCCTTCGTTGTGGCTATTCTTCACTGGACCAGTACGTTTTGTGCGGTAAGAATCACTTTGACAATCGAAATATGGGATTGTTTTAACGCTGTTTTTCGTCCCGAATCGAATTTCAGAAGCATCGAAAGCTGTTGTTCAGGAAGCATTGCGTGAAAACGTAGAGAAAAGGAAAAAAAACAAGGTCAAGCTTTGTTTGGTGTACCGCACAAGGAGCAAAAAGTAAGTGCTTCGCAATGTTTGTTGTAACGAGTGAGTTTAAATTAATCCAAACTGTTTCTTACAGCATTCATATTCCCAAAGGATAGGATAGGAAAGGACAATTTCCATCATGCTGTACAGGTAAAAGCGGTTTTCCAGCAGCCAATCATTTACATCTTGCAGGTTGATGAAATAATTATACTTGTTTTTCCCTTTGCTCGTGCATTTTCCGGAGCGTGGCACCATTATGCGAAGTAGCATCTGTAGAGCATACGGATTCTTCCGGGTCACGTGCAGGAAACCCGATTGCTTATGTGCTGCAGGTTTGGGGACCAACAGCACCAGCAGCGGGGTCGCACATAAACATCTTCCGGGATGAGCAGGGATAGGGACATAGAAAAATATGTAAAAGGATGCTGATCATGTCAACTAAATAAGATTGGTAGATACAATAAGATACCAGAATGAAAATATCCACTAATTCACTAAGTCCATTCGAAAATATATACATGGACATCGTCATTCTACCTTAATCGGAATCAGGAAATTTATACGGTCTAGTTATGCAGGATGATTTAATGCGGTATCTCGTAGTTACACCGATAAAGAATCAAGATGCAGCAACTGTAGTCAAAGCATTCGTTGAAGAGTTGATCTGTCTTGTAGGCGCCCCTATGGAAGTAGTAACAGACCAAGGAACAAACTTCATGAGTGAAGTTATGAAAGATACATGCAATCTATTGAAAATTGAAAAAATAAACACATCTGCTAATCATCCTCAAGCAATTGTAGTGAAAAGGGCAAATATGGAAATACAAATATATTTAAGACAGTTTGTAGGGAAAAATTATAGCAAATGGGACAGCGTATTGAAATACTTCGCATTTGAGTATAATACAACGGTACTGCAGCATATCTGCTGACAGCATCATTCCACACCTGCCGTGCAAATCAGGATAAGGGGCTAGAATCATGAAAAGAAACAGGAACTAACATAAACTACCGCATACCGATGTGACAATCCAAACATGTAATATGTAGACCATAAACAAGCGTAACCCAAAAAACTCATGCGGATGCAATAACGCAGCACCAGGATAGAAAACAATTAAGAATAACGAAACATTTAGTGTTGACGCCAAGACCATAGACAAAACGGAATACGGAAGAGCTGCACTCTGTAAATAAGGAAAAACACACTGTAAACACAAAACATCCCAAACCCGGAACAACTCATCAGCACCACATTTGCCAAACACACGATGGACAAATGTTGGCAGACCATTGAAAGAAAGCGTTAAATAAAAGCCGCCCGAGAAGCAAAGGTAGACAGTGCCGAGTTACAGTTCGTTGACAAAGCATGATGCTGATGCAACTCGAGATCCTAAAATCAGTAAAGTAATGTCTAGAATCTCATTTCAACCCGTCAGTGTTCTCTTGCTTCGATCGAAAGTTCGATCCGGCACCAATTGTTTAGTCCGCATTCACAAAAATTAGTCACTGCATAGAAGTGCGAGTTTGCACTTTTCAGTGTCGCGCTCCAATCGTA
Organism: Anopheles maculipalpis; assembly: GCF_943734695.1. NCBI lineage: Eukaryota > Metazoa > Arthropoda > Insecta > Diptera > Culicidae > Anopheles > Anopheles maculipalpis. Next base: position 18,075,766 of record NC_064870.1, on the reverse strand, counting down.
CCGCGAAGTAAACCGTTAAAATAGAACGCGTGCCAGGCCGTACACCGAACCGAACCGTAGTTCACCACAGTACACTCATCGACGGAATTCACACCCTTTGAGTTGATTTTCGGAAGGAAAGCGAGAGTACCTACATCGATATACAACCAAAACACGAAAAGAACATAAAGCGACTTTTGCGAAGAACTAAAAAAGAAGCTCACAGAAATACACATTGTAAGGGTGTCACGGTTAACACACCAAGCGACTATTGTAAACGCATCCATCTGGGTGGGTTAACCATGTCCACATGATGTTGATTGAGATCGGAAAGAGTTGAGGTGAACTATCAGGGACCACCGACGGTTACCAGCAGAAACAGTTGAAATCTGGGGGTTAACCATGTCCACATGATGTTGATTGAGATCGGAAAGAGTTGAGGTGAACTATCAGGGACCACCGACGGTTACCAGCAGAAACAGTTGAAATCTACGGTTAAGATAAAGGCGGTTAAAAGTGTCAGAAACGAATACTGCAGAATAAAGTCACAGATTACATGCGGTTTTAATGCGTGCGTACACAATAAACCGACAGCAGGACAGAAAAGAACAGCAATCCTTTTCTACTCTGGATCTATAGCTTCAGGGTTCCACCAAATCAGAATGAAAGAATCGGATATAGAAAAAACAGCATTTGCCATTAATAATGGTAAATATGAATTAAAAACGCTCAAGCGATCTTCTAGAGAGCAATTGATGATGTTTTGCGAAATTTTATAGGGAAAATTTGCTATGTCGATATAGACGATGTAAAAGTTTTTGGTAGGAATTTAGAGAAACATTTAAAAAATTTGAACACCATCTTGAACACGCTTAACCAAGCAGGATTGAAAATTCAATTAGATAAGTCAGAATTCTTCAAGAAAGAAGTAGAACTTCTCGGTTTTGTTTGCTCTGACGGAATAAAACCTTATCAGAATAAAATCGACGTAATTTATAAATACCCCATTCCCAAAAACATGAAAGAACTTCGTGCTTTTCTGGGATTGATGGGCTATTATCGGCGATTTGTCAAAGATTTTGTTAAAATCGCAAAACCTTTGAAAACATTTTAAGAGGGAAGGGTTCTGACACATCAAAACAAAACAAATCAGCAAGAAGCAGAATGTTTCAATAAAATGAAGCAAATATTATCGTCAAATGATATTCTTATCTATTCCGATTTCAATAAACCATTCATTCTGACTACCGATGCTTCAGATTTTACTGTTGGAGCTGTGTTCTCCCAAGGTGAATTAGGCAAAGATAGACCTGTTCACTAAAGGAAAATAGGAGTAGAAGGAGAATAAGTTAGGAGAATTTTGCGTTCATATTATTTTCCGAAGCTGCTCTCCAAAATCAAACATATTGTTTCAAATTGCAGCATATTTTGTTATTTTTTAGTATTACGGCTCTACGCCGTATTGTCCAATTGCAGCATATGTAATGAAAACAAATAAGTGTCTCCAACAAGAGACACCGATTCCAACATTCCAACATTCAAAATTGCACATATAGATAAAATGTTTTTGGAGAATCATTATTTCTTAACTTGTATAGACAAATTTTCATAATTCGCTCAAGTTAAGTTGATTGCTATTAAAAATAAAAAATCATTTGGCACTCAGAATTTAACCAACTTTTGTAAAACCTTCAAATTCAAGTTTATTTTACAGTTACTGGCCGTAGTGAAATGAATGGAGTGATACAAAGGTTTCATTCAACCATAATCGAAATGTATCGTATCATGAAGTTCGAACAAATGCACCTACCCGTTCCTGACCTAATCCAAGCTTTAGTACATAAATATAATTCACCCATTCATTCCTCTATCAAATATACTCCCTACGAAGTGATCCTACCATCCACTCGTTCCACTCCATAATCTGCGAACAAGTCTACAAAAATTTCAAATAAAAACAAGCAAATGATCTTTTGGCCTACAGCAAGGGAATAAAGGAGAAAACAATTCCAACAGACAGAACAATTTTTGAAAAAAAAAACGAATGCTAGATTAAAATACAAACCAAGATACAAGAAAATCAAAATCAAGCAGATTAATAAAAGTACCGTTATTACTGACAACTCTCGAAAAATCCATAAAAATGATTTGAAAATCCGATATGAAGAAAACTAATTACAAAAAAAAAATTTCCTCGTTACAGTCTGTTAGGTTTAGTATGTTCGATGAACGGCAAAAGGACAACCATAGACAGGGTAGACAACCAACCAATAGTAGGTATCGATTTAGGTCCAGCTAGGATCGACAGTTACAATTACATCTATCATTATAATATTACAGCATACAAAATTTAAACGGAATCGATAAGAATCGATTTAAAAAAAATAGAAACCAATCAGCTCATCATCATTATACAAAATCAGTTAGAACATTGAAATTCATTGTTTAGGAAACTTCTGTCCAATAAACGTTTCAAACGTTGGGACTCAGAAGGAATTGCTTGGATATATTTAGCAGGAATTTCCGAAGCTAACGACCTACGACTAAGCAATAACTTGCTAATCGACTTAGTTGATAATAATAATAAACAAATAAATCCATCAATACACGGATAACCATCAATACACGGATCAATATTAAAATAACAGATTTAGCTTCCAGTACATCCAAAGTAATGAAACAATTCCGATCAGAATCAGTTGAAATTTTTTCTATTAACATTTACATACGCCTGGAAAAAATCAACAGAGTGATAGTTATGCTGATTAAGACCCCGAAGCTTGACCTCAGAATATTCTATATGTGACTCCATCCTGTGTTGTATCACCAAGGGAAAGTTCATTTGGCTCACAACACATATATAGTCCACAAGAACAATAGTTACAGGGATGGCAATCTGATCCCCATACATTTTCCCGATTAGCTCCATAGAGTTGGACGTGTCTGAGTGTCTACCCAAGTAAGCATTTGTTGCCGTATCGCCGCTCACCAGCGTCGTCAGCAGTTCGGGTCAATGCATGAAATTGCCCCAATTATTCAAGTCGGTTCAATGTCTGCGGTTCAATATAACAGAAATAAAGCAATTTGGCAATCGATCGTCTAACAACTTCTTTCCTACAAGAAAGAAAAGGTTAACTCGCGTAACACGAACAGCATTAGGAACCAATCACACGATCTAATGGGTATTCTTCTCGATTACATTCTTAAACATTACATACTCACTGTGCGATACTGTGCCATAGCTTCCTAGCACATACTCCATTTATCGATCTTACCATAACCTGCAAAATATAATGATGGTAAGTTAATGCAAGCAAATGATGATACTTCGAACGTACCAAGCAACTTACGCATCGGTATTTGCTTACTCCATATTACATATTACTTCCAAGCCAGTTGCAATGTTCTATTTTGCATCCTCAAAAGAACAAATGAAAATAGTGACAATCTGCGTAATAAAAGCTTCGACACAAAACGGCTTGATTCTCATTTGGCACAACACAAACTCAAAACCACCCAAAAACACACCACAATACCGAACGAATTTCCATACACATATCACAAGCACAACGATTGGTAATTGATTTTTAACATTCACTTCACTACAATGCACCAATTTGCTCAAATTGCTTATCCGATATAATATACCGGTGCAACACTGTCGTCCAAAACCTGGCTCTAGCAAAATGGCTGCCTTTTTTTCTCTCTTCTATGAGCGTTTAGATAAATACCCTGTTGACAAAATCGCCTTAACAACCAATTTGCTCAAATTGCTTATCCGATACAATATACCGGTGCAACACTGTCGTCCAAAACCTAGCTCCAGCAAAATGGTTGCCTTTTGTTCTCTCTTCTATGAGCGTTTAGATAAATACCCTGTTGACAAAATCGCCTTAACAACCACTACTAAAGGAGTTTTCTATACAAATTAGCCTCAATAACACCTGAGTTGGCAGATTTTGTCAATAGGATGCACATGGCAGATAATTCAACCAAACGTAAAGCTACCAACCAAGCGGCAGACAATCGTAAACGTCGAATGAAATAAGACGTTCACGTCAAACTCGATTATTCAAAGTTAACCCTTCAGTAGGCAACTACATACACGGGTATTTTTTTCAACATAAAACTACAATAAGTTTTGATTCATTGCTTGTATTGATATGGAATTTTCAAAAGTCACCCACCTTTTTTAGTTCCAAGTTTTTGGAGCAAAGATTGTAATTGTCAACAGCAGTTAATATACCACGTAGTTATTACTACGTAAGTTATCTACCACGTAAGAATATTTTACCACGTAAGTTATCTACTAGCATGCCAGGTTATTAGATACATTTTGTTTATGGTATGACGTTTCTCTTCTCCTACTTTACGCAAATTAATGAAACTTTGATGAAAAGTTTCCCAAAACATTTTTGTATTAAATATGCACAATCTTTTCACAAACAAAATATAATGATGGTAAGTTAATGCAAGCAAATGATGATACTTCGAACGTACCAAGCAACTTACGCATCGGTATTTGCTTACTCCATATTACATATTACTTCCAAGCCAGTTGCAATTTTCTATTTTGCATCCTCAAAAGAACAAATGAAAATAGTGACAATCTGCGTAATAAAAGCTTCGACACAAAACGGCTTGATTCTCATTTGGCACAACACAAACTCAAAACCACCCAAAAACACACCACAATACCGAACGAATTTCCATACACATATCACAAGCACAACGATTGGTAATTGATTTTTAACATTCACTTCACTACAATGCACCAATTTGCTCAAATTGCTTATCCGATATAATATACCGGTGCAACACTGTCGTCCAAAACCTGGCTCTAGCAAAATGGCTGCCTTTTTTCTCTCTTCTATGAGCGTTTAGATAAATACCCTGTTGACAAAATCGCCTTAACAACCAATTTGCTCAAATTGCTTATCCGATATAATATACCGGTGCAACACTGTCGTCCAAAACCTGGCTCTAGCAAAATGGTTGCCTTTTGTTCTCTCTTCTATGAGCGTTTAGATAAATACCCTATTGACAAAATCGCCTTAACAACCACTACTAAAGGAGTTTTCTATACAAATTAGCCTCAATAACACCTGAGTTGGCAGATTTTGTCAATAGGATGCACATGGCAGATAATTCAACCAAACGTAAAGCTACCAACCAAGCGGCAGACAATCGTAAACGTCGAATGAAATAAGACGTTCACGTCAAACTCGATTATTCAAAGTTAACCCTTCAGTAGGCAACTACATACACGGGTATTTTTTTCAACATAAAACTACAATAAGTTTTGATTCATTGCTTGTATTGATATGGAATTTTCAAAAGTCACCCACCTTTTTTAGTTCCAAGTTTTTGAAGCAAAGATTGTAATTGTCAACAGCAGTTAATATACCACGTAGTTATTACTACGTAAGTTATCTACCACGTAAGAATATTTTACCACGTAAGTTATCTACTAGCATGCCAGGTTATTAGATACATTTTGTTTATGGTATGACGTTTCTCTTCTCCTACTTTACGCAAATTAATGAAACTTTGATGAAAAGTTTCCCAAAACATTTTTGTATTAAATATGCACAATCTTTTCACAAACAAAATATAATGATGGTAAGTTAATGCAAGCAAATGATGATACTTCGAACGTACCAAGCAACTTACGCATCGGTATTTGCTTACTCCATATTACATATTACTTCCAAGCCAGTTGCAATTTTCTATTTTGCATCCTCAAAAGAACAAATGAAAATAGTGACAATCTGCGTAATAAAAGCTTCGACACAAAACGGCTTGATTCTCATTTGGCACAACACAAACTCAAAACCACCCAAAAACACACCACAATACCGAACGAATTTCCATACACATATCACAAGCACAACGATTGGTAATTGATTTTTAACATTCACTTCACTACAATGCACCAATTTGCTCAAATTGCTTATCCGATATAATATACCGGTGCAACACTGTCGTCCAAAACCTGGCTCTAGCAAAATGGCTGCCTTTTTTTCTCTCTTCTATGAGCGTTTAGATAAATACCCTGTTGACAAAATCGCCTTAACAACCAATTTGCTCAAATTGCTTATCCGATATAATATACCGGTGCAACACTGTCGTCCAAAACCTGGCTCTAGCAAAATGGTTGCCTTTTGTTCTCTCTTCTATGAGCGTTTAGATAAATACCCTGTTGACAAAATCGCCTTAACAACCACTACTAAAGGAGTTTTCTATACAAATTAGCCTCAATAACACCTGAGTTGGCAGATTTTGTCAATAGGATGCACATGGCAGATAATTCAACCAAACGTAAAGCTACCAACCAAGCGGCAGACAATCGTAAACGTCGAATGAAATAAGACGTTCACGTCAAACTCGATTATTCAAATTTAACCCTTCAGTAGGCAACTACATACACGGGTATTTTTTTCAACATAAAACTACAATAAGTTTTGATTCATTGCTTGTATTGATATGGAATTTTCAAAAGTCACCCACCTTTTTTAGTTCCAAGTTTTTGGAGCAAAGATTGTAATTGTCAACAGCAGTTAATATACCACGTAGTTATTACTACGTAAGTTATCTACCACGTAAGAATATTTTACCACGTAAGTTATCTACTAGCATGCCAGGTTATTAGATACATTTTGTTTATGGTATGACGTTTCTCTTCTCCTACTTTACGCAAATTAATGAAACTTTGATGAAAAGTTTCCCAAAACATTTTTGTATTAAATATGCACAATCTTTTCACAAACAAAATATAATGATGGTAAGTTAATGCAAGCAAATGATGATACTTCGAACGTACCAAGCAACTTACGCATCGGTATTTGCTTACTCCATATTACATATTACTTCCAAGCCAGTTGCAATTTTCTATTTTGCATCCTCAAAAGAACAAATGAAAATAGTGACAATCTGCGTAATAAAAGCTTCGACACAAAACGGCTTGATTCTCATTTGGCACAACACAAACTCAAAACCACTCAAAAACACACCACAATACCGAACGAATTTCCATACACATATCACAAGCACAACGATTGGTAATTGATTTTTAACATTCACTTCACTACAATGCACCAATTTGCTCAAATTGCTTATCCGATATAATATACCGGTGCAACACTGTCGTCCAAAACCTGGCTCTAGCAAAATGGCTGCCTTTTTTTCTCTCTTCTATGAGCGTTTAGATAAATACCCTGTTGACAAAATCGCCTTAACAACCAATTTGCTCAAATTGCTTATCCGATATAATATACCGGTGCAACACTGTCGTCCAAAACCTGGCTCTAGCAAAATGGTTGCCTTTTGTTCTCTCTTCTATGAGCGTTTAGATAAATACCCTGTTGACAAAATCGCCTTAACAACCACTACTAAAGGAGTTTTCTATACAAATTAGCCTCAATAACACCTGAGTTGGCAGATTTTGTCAATAGGATGCACATGGCAGATAATTCAACCAAACGTAAAGCTACCAACCAAGCGGCAGACAATCGTAAACGTCGAATGAAATAAGACGTTCACGTCAAACTCGATTATTCAAAGTTAACCCTTCAGTAGGCAACTACATACACGGGTATTTTTTTCAACATAAAACTACAATAAGTTTTGATTCATTGCTTGTATTGATATGGAATTTTCAAAAGTCACCCACCTTTTTTAGTTCCAAGTTTTTGGAGCAAAGATTGTAATTGTCAACAGCAGTTAATATACCACGTAGTTATTACTACGTAAGTTATCTACCACGATAGAATATTTTACCACGTAAGTTATCTACTAGCATGCCAGGTTATTAGATACATTTTGTTTATGGTATGACGTTTCTCTTCTCCTACTTTACGCAAATTAATGAAACTTTGATGAAAAGTTTCCCAAAACATTTTTGTATTAAATATCCACAATCTTTTCACAAACAAAATATAATGATGGTAAGTTAATGCAAGCAAATGATGATACTTCGAACGTACCAAGCAACTTACGCATCGGTATTTGCTTACTCCATATTACATATTACTTCCAAGCCAGTTGCAATTTTCTATTTTGCATCCTCAAAAGAACAAATGAAAATAGTGACAATCTGCGTAATAAAAGCTTCGACACAAAACGGCTTGATTCTCATTTGGCACAACACAAACTCAAAACCACCCAAAAACACACCACAATACCGAACGAATTTCCATACACATATCACAAGCACAACGATTGGTAATTGATTTTTAACATTCACTTCACTACAATGCACCAATTTGCTCAAATTGCTTATCCGATATAATATACCGGTGCAACACTGTCGTCCAAAACCTGGCTCTAGCAAAATGGCTGCCTTTTTTTCTCTCTTCTATGAGCGTTTAGATAAATACCCTGTTGACAAAATCGCCTTAACAACCAATTTGCTCAAATTGCTTATCCGATACAATATACCGGTGCAACACTGTCGTCCAAAACCTGGCTCTAGCAAAATGGTTGCCTTTTGTTCTCTCTTCTATGAGCGTTTAGATAAATACCCTGTTGACAAAATCGCCTTAACAACCACTACTAAAGGAGTTTTCTATACAAATTAGCCTCAATAACACCTGAGTTGGCAGATTTTGTCAATAGGATGCACATGGCAGATAATTCAACCAAACGTAAAGCTACCAACCAAGCGGCAGACAATCGTAAACATCGAATGAAATAAGACGTTCACGTCAAACTCGATTATTCAAAGTTAACCCTTCAGTAGGCAACTACATACACGGGTATTTTTTTCAACATAAAACTACAATAAGTTTTGATTCATTGCTTGTATTGATATGGAATTTTCAAAAGTCACCCACCTTTTTTAGTTCCAAGTTTTTGGAGCAAAGATTGTAATTGTCAACAGCAGTTAATATACCACGTAGTTATTACTACGTAAGTTATCTACCACGTAAGAATATTTTACCACGTAAGTTATCTACTAGCATGCCAGGTTATTAGATACATTTTGTTTATGGTATGACGTTTCTCTTCTCCTACTTTACGCAAATTAATGAAACTTTGATGAAAGGTTTCCCAAAACATTTTTGTATTAAATATGCACAATCTTTTCACAAACAAAATATAATGATGGTAAGTTAATGCAAGCAAATGATGATACTTCGAACGTACCAAGCAACTTACGCATCGGTATTTGCTTACTCCATATTACATATTACTTCCAAGCCAGTTGCAATGTTCTATTTTGCATCCTCAAAAGAACAAATGAAAAAAGTGACAATCTGCGTAATAAAAGCTTCGACACAAAACGGCTTGATTCTCATTTGGCACAACACAAACTCAAAACCACCCAAAAACACACCACAATACCGAACGAATTTCCATACACATATCACAAGCACAACGATTGGTAATTGATTTTTAACATTCACTTCACTACAATGCACCAATTTGCTCAAATTGCTTATCCGATATAATATACCGGTGCAACACTGTCGTCCAAAACCTGGCTCTAGCAAAATGGCTGCCTTTTTTTCTCTCTTCTATGAGCGTTTAGATAAATACCCTGTTGACAAAATCGCCTTAACAACCAATTTGCTCAAATTGCTTATCCGATACAATATACCGGTGCAACACTGTCGTCCAAAACCTAGCTCCAGCAAAATGGTTGCCTTTTGTTCTCTCTTCTATGAGCGTTTAGATAAATACCCTGTTGACAAAATCGCCTTAACAACCACTACTAAAGGAGTTTTCTATACAAATTAGCCTCAATAACACCTGAGTTGGCAGATTTTGTCAATAGGATGCACATGGCAGATAATTCAACCAAACGTAAAGCTACCAACCAAGCGGCAGACAATCGTAAACGTCGAATGAAATAAGACGTTCACGTCAAACTCGATTATTCAAAGTTAACCCTTCAGTAGGCAACTACATACACGGGTATTTTTTTCAACATAAAACTACAATAAGTTTTGATTCATTGCTTGTATTGATATGGAATTTTCAAAAGTCACCCACCTTTTTTAGTTCCAAGTTTTTGGAGCAAAGATTGTAATTGTCAACAGCAGTTAATATACCACGTAGTTATTACTACGTAAGTTATCTACCACGTAAGAATATTTTACCACGTAAGTTATCTACTAGCATGCCAGGTTATTAGATACATTTTGTTTATGGTATGACGTTTCTCTTCTCCTACTTTACGCAAATTAATGAAACTTTGATGAAAAGTTTCCCAAAACATTTTTGTATTAAATATGCACAATCTTTTCACAAACAAAATATAATGATGGTAAGTTAATGCAAGCAAATGATGATACTTCGAACGTACCAAGCAACTTACGCATCGGTATTTGCTTACTCCATATTACATATTACTTCCAAGCCAGTTGCAATTTTCTATTTTGCATCCTCAAAAGAACAAATGAAAATAGTGACAATCTGCGTAATAAAAGCTTCGACACAAAACGGCTTGATTCTCATTTGGCACAACACAAACTCAAAACCACCCAAAAACACACCACAATACCGAACGAATTTCCATACACATATCACAAGCACAACGATTGGTAATTGATTTTTAACATTCACTTCACTACAATGCACCAATTTGCTCAAATTGCTTATCCGATATAATATACCGGTGCAACACTGTCGTCCAAAACCTGGCTCTAGCAAAATGGCTGCCTTTTTTTCTCTCTTCTATGAGCGTTTAGATAAATACCCTGTTGACAAAATCGCCTTAACAACCAATTTGCTCAAATTGCTTATCCGATATAATATACCGGTGCAACACTGTCGTCCAAAACCTGGCTCTAGCAAAATGGTTGCCTTTTGTTCTCTCTTCTATGAGCGTTTAGATAAATACCCTGTTGACAAAATCGCCTTAACAACCACTACTAAAGGAGTTTTCTATACAAATTAGCCTCAATAACACCTGAGTTGGCAGATTTTGTCAATAGGATGCACATGGCAGATAATTCAACCAAACGTAAAGCTACCAACCAAGCGGCAGACAATCGTAAACGTCGAATGAAATAAGACGTTCACGTCAAACTCGATTATTCAAAGTTAACCCTTCAGTAGGCAACTACATACATGGGTATTTTTTTCAACATAAAACTACAATAAGTTTTGATTCATTGCTTGTATTGATATGGAATTTTCAAAAGTCACCCACCTTTTTTAGTTCCAAGTTTTTGGAGCAAAGATTGTAATTGTCAACAGCAGTTAATATACCACGTAGTTATTACTACGTAAGTTATCTACCACGTAAGAATATTTTACCACGTAAGTTATCTACTAGCATGCCAGGTTATTAGATACATTTTGTTTATGGTATGACGTTTCTCTTCTCCTACTTTACGCAAATTAATGAAACTTTGATGAAAAGTTTCCCAAAACATTTTTGTATTAAAAATGCACAATCTTTTCACAAACAAAATATAATGATGGTAAGTTAATGCAAGCAAATGATGATACTTCGAACGTACCAAGCAACTTACGCATCGGTATTTGCTTACTCCATATTACATATTACTTCCAAGCCAGTTGCAATGTTCTATTTTGCATCCTCAAAAGAACAAATGAAAATAGTGACAATCTGCGTAATAAAAGCTTCGACACAAAACGGCTTGATTCTCATTTGGCACAACACAAACTCAAAACCACCCAAAAACACACCCCAATACCGAACGAATTTCCATACACATATCACAAGCACAACGATTGGTAATTGATTTTTAACATTCACTTCACTACAATGCACCAATTGGCTCAAATTGCTTATCCGATATAATATACCGGTGCAACACTGTCGTCCAAAACCTGGCTCTAGCAAAATGGCTGCCTTTTTTTTCTCTCTTCTATGAGCGTTTAGATAAATACCCTGTTGACAAAATCGCCTTAACAACCAATTTGCTCAAATTGCTTATCCGATATAATATACCGGTGCAACACTGTCGTCCAAAACCTGGCTCTAGCAAAATGGTTGCCTTTTGTTCTCTCTTCTATGAGCGTTTAGATAAATACCCTGTTGACAAAATCGCCTTAACAACCACTACTAAAGGAGTTTTCTATACAAATTAGCCTCAATAACACCTGAGTTGGCAGATTTTGTCAATAGGATGCACATGGCAGATAATTCAACCAAACGTAAAGCTACCAACCAAGCGGCAGACAATCGTAAACGTCGAATGAAATAAGACGTTCACGTCAAACTCGATTATTCAAAGTTAACCCTTCAGTAGGCAACTACATACACGGGTATTTTTTTCAACATAAAACTACAATAAGTTTTGATTCATTGCTTGTATTGATATGGAATTTTCAAAAGTCACCCACCTTTTTTAGTTCCAAGTTTTTGGAGCAAAGATTGTAATTGTCAACAGCAGTTAATATACCACGTAGTTATTACTACGTAAGTTATCTACCACGTAAGAATATTTTACCACGTAAGTTATCTACTAGCATGCCAGGTTATTAGATACATTTTGTTTATGGTATGACGTTTCTCTTCTCCTACTTTACGCAAATTAATGAAACTTTGATGAAAAGTTTCCCAAAACATTTTTGTATTAAATATGCACAATCTTTTCACAAACATTTCAATGCAATCGGTAATAATTCTCATTTTTCCTTTATTGACATGATATAAAAAAGCACAGTTCAGAATCGATTTTCGTTTAAGACCACGAAGTCGGGATTGCGGAACAATCAAGATTTTAAAGACTCATAGCAGACTTTGTGGTTGTAGTGATGTTATCTGTCAATGACTCTGTAGCTTATTTTTATGACAAAATATCGTTGTTTGCAAATCATCTGTTTACATTTTAATTTGTCACTATCACAAAAACGCGTTTTTACAAGCGAATTCAATTTGTTGCAAGTCACCGCGCAACGATCTCAAAATTTGTTATATGTCTTCTTCTTCTTCCTTGGTGTTCAGGTTTATCCTCCTATGGATCTGGGTTGGAGCATACTCAGAGGCATTCTGTACTGTGTTAAAAGAGAGGACTGTATGTCCATATCTCTTGTTTTTCTGTTTCTATTTTTGTTTCTTTTTATGTTTGTTTATGTCTATGTCTTCATTTCTATATCTTTTGTGTGTCTTGTCGTGGTAAAAACCCCATATAGTCCTCCCCTATGGGGTCGGCAGCAACCCTGTACTAAAAACTGGATTGTGCACGGTGTTCGGGTCATGCGGATTTGACAATTAAATCGTATTTATGGTTTGTTTATGTTTTGATTTGAACACCAGCAGCGGTTGCTGGAGCAGTGGAAAATAAATTCGTAGCCGAATATAGAAAGCAGAGAACTGATTGGTATGCACTATTTAATTGTGTGGGCTCGTGTTTGAGAATGAAAGGGTGATTGATAAAAAAATCCATTGGTTAATGTTTATTAGCAATTCGTTTCCGTAATTAACAACGAGATTCCTTCGTTGTGGCTATACTTCACTGGACCAGTACGTTTTGTGCGGTAAGAATCACTTTGACAATCGAAATATGGGATTGTTTTAACGCTGTTTTTCGTCCCGAATCGAATTTCAGAAGCATCGAAAGCTGTTGTTCAGGAAGCATTGCGTGAAAACGTAGAGAAAAGGAAAAAAAAAACAAGGTCAAGCTTTGTTTGGTGTACCGCACAAGGAGCAAAAAGTAAGTGCTTCGCAATGTTTGTTGTAACGAGTGAGTTTAAATTAATCCAAACTGTTTCTTACAGCATTCATATTCCCAAAGGATAGGATAGGAAAGGACAATTTCCATCATGCTGTACAGGTGAAAGCGGTTTTCCAGCAGCCAATCATTTACATCTTGCAGGTTGATGAAATAATTATACTTGTTTTTCCCTTTGCTCGTGCATTTTCCGGAGCGTGGCACCATTATGCGAAGTTGCATCTGTAGAGCATACGGATTCTTCCGGGTCACGTGCAGGAAACCCGATTGCTTATGTGCTGCAGGTTTGGGGACCAACAGCACCAGCAGCGGGGTCGCACATAAACATCTTCCGGGATGAGCAGGGATAGGGACATAGAAAAATATGTAAAAGGATGCTGATCATGTCAACTAAATAAGATTGGTAGATACAATAAGATACCAGAATGAAAATATCCACTAATTCACTAAGTCCATTCGAAAATATATACATGGACATCGTCATTCTACCTTAATCGGAATCAGGAAATTTATACGGTCTAGTTATGCAGGATGATTTAATGCGGTATCTCGTAGTTACACCGATAAAGAATCAAGATGCAGCAACTGTAGTCAAAGCATTCGTTGAAGAGTTGATCTGTCTTGTAGGCGCCCCTATGGAAGTAGTAACAGACCAAGGAACAAACTTCATGAGTGAAGTTATGAAAGATACATGCAATCTATTGAAAATTGAAAAAATAAACACATCTGCTAATCATCCTCAAGCAATTGTAGTGAAAAGGGCAAATATGGAAATACAAATATATTTAAGACAGTTTGTAGGGAAAAATTATAGCAAATGGGACAGCGTATTGAAATACTTCGCATTTGAGTATAATACAACGGTACTGCAGCATATCTGCTGACAGCATCATTCCACACCTGCCGTGCAAATCAGGATAAGGGGCTAGAATCATGAAAAGAAACAGGAACTAACATAAACTACCGCATACCGATGTGACAATCCAAACATGTAATATGTAGACCATAAACAAGCGTAACCCAAAAAACTCATGCGGATGCAATAACGCAGCACCAGGATAGAAAACAATTAAGAATAACGAAACATTTAGTGTTGACGCCAAGACCATAGACAAAACGGAATACGGAAGAGCTGCACTCTGTAAATAAGGAAAAACACACTGTAAACACAAAACATCCCAAACCCGGAACAACTCATCAGCACCACATTTGCCAAACACACGATGGACAAATGTTGGCAGACCATTGAAAGAAAGCGTTAAATAAAAGCCGCCCGAGAAGCAAAGGTAGACAGTGCCGAGTTACAGTTCGTTGACAAAGCATGATGCTGATGCAACTCGAGATCCTAAAATCAGTAAAGTAATGTCTAGAATCTCATTTCAACCCGTCAGTGTTCTCTTGCTTCGATCGAAAGTTCGATCCGGCACCAATTGTTTTAGTCCGCATTCACAAAAATTAGTCACTGCATAGAAGTGCGAGTTTGCACTTTTCAGTGTCGCGCTCCAATCGTACCGCGAAGTAAACCGTTAAAATAGAACGCGTGCCAGGCCGTACACCGAACCGAACCGTAGTTCACCACAGTACACTCATCGACGGAATTCACACCCTTTGAGTTGATTTTCGGAAGGAAAGCGAGAGTACCTACATCGATATACAACCAAAACACGAAAAGAACATAAAGCGACTTTTGCGAAGAACTAAAAAAGAAGCTCACAGAAATACACATTGTAAGGGTGTCACGATTAACACACCAAGCGACTATTGTAAACGCATCCATCTGGGTGGGTTAACCATGTCCACATGATGTTGATTGAGATCGGAAAGAGTTGAGGTGAACTATCAGGGACCACCGACGGTTACCAGCAGAAACAGTTGAAATCTGGGGGTTAACCATGTCCACATGATGTTGATTGAGATCGGAAAGAGTTGAGGTGAACTATCAGGGACCACCGACGGTTACCAGCAGAAACAGTTGAAATCTACGGTTAAGATAAAGGCGGTTAAAAGTGTCAGAAACGAATACTGCAGAATAAAGTCACAGATTACATGCGGTTTTAATGCGTGCGTACACAATAAACCGACAGCAGGACAGAAAAGAACAGCAATCCTTTTCTACTCTGGATCTATAGCTTCAGGGTTCCACCAAATCAGAATGAAAGAATCGGATATAGAAAAAACAGCATTTGCCATTAATAATGGTAAATATGAATTAAAAACGCTCAAGCGATCTTCTAGAGAGCAATTGATGATGTTTTGCGAAATTTTATAGGGAAAATTTGCTATGTCGATATAGACGATGTAAAAGTTTTTGGTAGGAATTTAGAGAAACATTTAAAAAATTTGAACACCATCTTGAACACGCTTAACCAAGCAGGATTGAAAATTCAATTAGATAAGTCAGAATTCTTCAAGAAAGAAGTAGAACTTCTCGGTTTTGTTTGCTCTGACGGAATAAAACCTTATCAGAATAAAATCGACGTAATTTATAAATACCCCATTCCCAAAAACATGAAAGAACTTCGTGCTTTTCTGGGATTGATGGGCTATTATTTATTTATTTATTTATTTATTTATTTATTTCCAACGAAATATCTGCCGCTAGGGCTACATATAAGTTACTTAATTGCTAAATAATTTAAAAATTAAACTAAACTAAATACGCATAGGCTAAAACGGACGACAATCGATAGGCTTCGGTCAAACTAGGCATTGCAGAAACAACAAACAGAAAGCAAAAAAAAAACAGAAGGGAAAAAAAAAACTACTACACGGATGGAAAGAACGAATCAATGAATTGTAGGAGGAGGCGTTGGAAAGACTGATGGGAAAGATGAAAATCAAATAGGTGAGAAGCATTGTTAAACGCCTGAAAACATTGAAGTAGAGGATCACTGGAACCATACATCGTCCGTCTCGAAGGGATAAACAAAAAATTCCGCTGCCGCAGCACACGAGATGGAGCGTACATATGAATTCTAGATAAGAGAGCAGGCGAGTCAATAACGTTTCTTAGCAAACCACTTATAAAAGATGCTTGAGAGAAGGCACGGCGATCGTGTAGCGACATTAAGCAAAGTAACCTGCAACGTGCAGGGTACGAAGGAAGGATATTTGACGATCTGCCTAAAAAGCGTTTCACTGCTAACCGCGTAAAATTACGCTGGACTTTTTCGACTCTAGTGCTCCAAGTCTGACTAGTCGGGCACCAAACAATGCTTGCGTATTCGAGAATAGGTCGAACCAAGCTGCAGTACAGAGCTTTGAGACAAAGTGGTTCCCGAACATCCTTAGACATCGTACAGATCATTCCTAAAACCTTGTTAGCTCGGCTGACAGTGTAATCGATGTGATCACTGAATGTTAATTTATCGTCTAGGAGAACCCCAAGGTCACGAACAACATTCACACGATTTAGAACCGCAGAATCAAACATGTAATTGAACATAATACAATTTGTAGAGCGAGAAAAAGATATACAGGAACATTTATCAATACATAAGGAAAGAAAATTAGAGGAACACCAGGAGGGGAAACTGTCTAGGGAGGATTGTAAGGACGAGCACGAATCAAGATCGGTTATACGACAAAAATTTTTTATGTCATCCGCAAACATTAAGTGAGCCGATGAAGGAAGAACATAACTAACATCGTTAACAAACAGAAGAAAAAGAAGGGGACTCAGCACACTACCCTGGGGAACCCCAGACGAACAGTGAAACTCGAATGAAACACATGATTTAAACTTAACTCTGCTTACACGATCATGTAAGAACGACTGTAACCAAGCCAGTAAACCAGGAGAAAACCCCAGACGTTTCAGTTTGGCTAAAAGCAATGTATGTGGTATTTTGTCAAACGCAGCTTTAAAATCAGTGTATACTGCATCAAATTGGAAGCCTCTATCAATGCTGGTTAAAGCAGAGGAAACAAAAACAACCAGATTAGTGGAAGTGGAACGACCAGGCATGAAGCCATGCTGAGTGGGACTAATCCAAGAATTGACTTGACCCATCAGTTGGGTGCGTATTACTGATTCAAATACTTTACTAAAGGCAGACTGATTTGTAATAACACGATAATTATGGATGTCAGCTCGATCACCCTTTTTAAACAGGGGCCTTATCCATGTCATTTTCCAAGCGTTTGGAAAAGTACCTAAGGATAAAGATCGCTCAAAGAGAAGAGTAAGAGGATAGGCAAGAGACTCACGACAATAAAACAAGGCTGCAGCGGGAATACCATCAGGACCTGGGCCATACGATGGTTTAAGTTTTACTAAAGCACGTGAAACACAATCAACACTAATAGGGAAAGAATCGACAGGTAATATATTCTCAGGAATATAGGAAAGACTAGCTTCCAAGCATCGCGTGCCCGATAATGGTTTCTCAAAAACACTAGAGAAATGGTTGGCGAAAAGATTACAAATGACAACTGGACACTCAGCTTGCATATCGCCTAGGTACATATTGCAAGGAAAGCCGTTGTTTTTTCTACTAGAATTTATGTAACGCCAAAACGACCGTGGATGCACGCGGAAACGAGATTGAAGTCTCAGAACATACGCTCTATGGCGATATCTGTTATGTGATCTATATGCAGCGGCAGCAATCTTAAATAATCTTCGAGAGAACGGTGTACGTCCAGCCCGGTACATGCGGGCAGCACGATTACGTTCACTCCTCAATAAGCGCAACATGCGGTCCGACCATGGGGGACGGTGAGGTGGCGTGTAGAGAGGGGAACAGGAGTTAAGTGAGGAAATGAGAACATCGTTGAACTGGGATACCGCATCATCGATTGACGCACAAGAAAACAAAAAAGACCAATCGATAGACGACAAGATTGACCCAAGCCTACCGTAATCCGCCTTCTTATAATCATACGCTAATTCTTCATTCTCATTACGCGCACTAACGGAAGACACTTCCTTCTTTGTTACTAAAAGAGCTAGCTCAAGTGGTGGATGATGCGAATCAACACTCACAAGTGGATTTACCGCATCGGCATTATCGGCGATTTGTCAAAGATTTTGTTAAAATCGCAAAACCTTTGAAAACATTTTAAGAGGGAAGGGTTCTGACACATCAAAACAAAACAAATCAGCAAGAAGCAGAATGTTTCAATAAAATGAAGCAAATATTATCGTCAAATGATATTCTTATCTATTCCGATTTCAATAAACCATTCATTCTGACTACCGATGCTTCAGATTTTACTGTTGGAGCTGTGTTCTCCCAAGGTGAATTAGGCAAAGATAGACCTGTTCACTAAAGGAAAATAGGAGTAGAAGGAGAATAAGTTAGGAGAATTTTGCGTTCATATTATTTTCCGAAGCTGCTCTCCAAAATCAAACATATTGTTTCAAATTGCAGCATATTTTGTTATTTTTTAGTATTACGGCTCTACGCCGTATTGTCCAATTGCAGCATATGTAATGAAAACAAATAAGTGTCTCCAACAAGAGACACCGATTCCAACATTCCAACATTCAAAATTGCACATATAGATAAAATGTTTTTGGAGAATCATTATTTCTTAACTTGTATAGACAAATTTTCATAATTCGCTCAAGTTAAGTTGATTGCTATTAAAAATAAAAAATCATTTGGCACTCAGAATTTAACCAACTTTTGTAAAACCTTCAAATTCAAGTTTATTTTACAGTTACTGGCCGTAGTGAAATGAATGGAGTGATACAAAGGTTTCATTCAACCATAATCGAAATGTATCGTATCATGAAGTTCGAACAAATGCACCTACCCGTTCCTGACCTAATCCAAGCTTTAGTACATAAATATAATTCACCCATTCATTCCTCTATCAAATATACTCCCTACGAAGTGATCCTACCATCCACTCGTTCCACTCCATAATCTGCGAACAAGTCTACAAAAATTTCAAATAAAAACAAGCAAATGATCTTTTGGCCTACAGCAAGGGAATAAAGGAGAAAACAATTCCAACAGACAGAACAATTTTTGAAAAAAAAAACGAATGCTAGATTAAAATACAAACCAAGATACAAGAAAATCAAAATCAAGCAGATTAATAAAAGTACCGTTATTACTGACAACTCTCGAAAAATCCATAAAAATGATTTGAAAATCCGATATGAAGAAAACTAATTACAAAAAAAAAAACATTTCCTCGTTACAGTCTGTTAGGTTTAGTATGTTCGATGAACGGCAAAAGGACAACCATAGACAGGGTAGACAACCAACCAATAGTAGGTATCGATTTAGGTCCAGCTAGGATCGACAGTTACAATTACATCTATCATTATAATATTACAGCATACAAAATTTAAACGGAATCGATAAGAATCGATTTAAAAAAAATAGAAACCAATCAGCTCATCATCATTATACAAAATCAGTTAGAACATTGAAATTCATTGTTTAGGAAACTTCTGTCCAATAAACGTTTCAAACGTTGGGACTCAGAAGGAATTGCTTGGATATATTTAGCAGGAATTTCCGAAGCTAACGACCTACGACTAAGCAATAACTTGCTAATCGACTTAGTTGATAATAATAATAAACAAATAAATCCATCAATACACGGATAACCATCAATACACGGATCAATATTAAAATAACAGATTTAGCTTCCAGTACATCCAAAGTAATGAAACAATTCCGATCAGAATCAGTTGAAATTTTTTCTATTAACATTTACATACGCCTGGAAAAAATCAACAGAGTGATAGTTATGCTGATTAAGACCCCGAAGCTTGACCTCAGAATATTCTATATGTGACTCCATCCTGTGTTGTATCACCAAGGGAAAGTTCATTTGGCTCACAACACATATATAGTCCACAAGAACAATAGTTACAGGGATGGCAATCTGATCCCCATACATTTTCCCGATTAGCTCCATAGAGTTGGACGTGTCTGAGTGTCTACCCAAGTAAGCATTTGTTGCCGTATCGCCGCTCACCAGCGTCGTCAGCAGTTCGGGTCAATGCATGAAATTGCCCCAATTATTCAAGTCGGTTCAATGTCTGCGGTTCAATGTAACAGAAATAAAGCAATTTGGCAATCGATCGTCTAACAACTTCTTTCCTACAAGAAAGAAAAGGTTAACTCGCGTAACACGAACAGCATTAGGAACCAATCACACGATCTAATGGGTATTCTTCTCGATTACATTCTTAAACATTACATACTCACTGTGCGATACTGTGCCATAGCTTCCTAGCACATACTCCATTTATCGATCTTACCATAACCTGCAAAATATAATGATGGTAAGTTAATGCAAGCAAATGATGATACTTCGAACGTACCAAGCAACTTACGCATCGGTATTTGCTTACTCCATATTACATATTACTTCCAAGCCAGTTGCAATGTTCTATTTTGCATCCTCAAAAGAACAAATGAAAATAGTGACAATCTGCGTAATAAAAGCTTCGACACAAAACGGCTTGATTCTCATTTGGCACAACACAAACTCAAAACCACCCAA
This sequence comes from Anopheles maculipalpis, assembly GCF_943734695.1. Taxonomy (NCBI): domain Eukaryota; kingdom Metazoa; phylum Arthropoda; class Insecta; order Diptera; family Culicidae; genus Anopheles; species Anopheles maculipalpis. Next base: position 18,054,659 of record NC_064870.1, on the reverse strand, counting down.
AAACACACCACAATACCGAACGAATTTCCATACACATATCACAAGCACAACGATTGGTAATTGATTTTTAACATTCACTTCACTACAATGCACCAATTTGCTCAAATTGCTTATCCGATATAATATACCGGTGCAACACTGTCGTCCAAAACCTGGCTCTAGCAAAATGGCTGCCTTTTTTTCTCTCTTCTATGAGCGTTTAGATAAATACCCTGTTGACAAAATCGCCTTAACAACCAATTTGCTCAAATTGCTTATCCGATACAATATACCGGTGCAACACTGTCGTCCAAAACCTGGCTCTAGCAAAATGGTTGCCTTTTGTTCTCTCTTCTATGAGCGTTTAGATAAATACCCTGTTGACAAAATCGCCTTAACAACCACTACTAAAGGAGTTTTCTATACAAATTAGCCTCAATAACACCTGAGTTGGCAGATTTTGTCAATAGGATGCACATGGCAGATAATTCAACCAAACGTAAAGCTACCAACCAAGCGGCAGACAATCGTAAACGTCGAATGAAATAAGACGTTCACGTCAAACTCGATTATTCAAAGTTAACCCTTCAGTAGGCAACTACATACACGGGTATTTTTTTCAACATAAAACTACAATAAGTTTTGATTCATTGCTTGTATTGATATGGAATTTTCAAAAGTCACCCACCTTTTTTAGTTCCAAGTTTTTGGAGCAAAGATTGTATTTGTCAACAGCAGTTAATATACTACGTAGTTATTACTACGTAAGTTATCTACCACGTAAGAATATTTTACCACGTAAGTTATCTACTAGCATGCCAGGTTATTAGATACATTTTGTTTATGGTATGACGTTTCTCTTCTCCTACTTTACGCAAATTAATGAAACTTTGATGAAAAGTTTCCCAAAACATTTTTGTATTAAATATGCACAATCTTTTCACAAACATTTCAATGCAATCGGTAATAATTCTCATTTTTCCTTTATTGACATGATATAAAAAAGCACAGTTCAGAATCGATTTTCGTTTAAGACCACGAAGTCGGGATTGCGGAACAATCAAGATTTTAAAGACTCATAGCAGACTTTGTGGTTGTAGTGATGTTATCTGTCAACGACTCTGTAGCTTATTTTTATGACAAAATATCGTTGTTTGCAAATCATCTGTTTACATTTTATTTTGTCACTATCAGAAAAACGCGTTTTTACAAGCGAATTCAATTTGTTGCAAGTCACCGCGCAACGATCTCAAAATTTGTTATATGTCTTCTTCTTCTTCTTCTTCTTCTTCCTTGGTGTTCAGGTTTATCCTCCTATGGATCTGGGTTGGACCATACTCAGAGGCATTCTGTACTGTGTTAAAAGAGAGGACTGTATGTCCATATCTCTTGTTTTTCTGTTTCTATTTTTGTTTCTTTTTATGTTTGTTTATGTCTATGTCTTCATTTCTATATCTTTTGTGTGTCTTGTCGTGGTAAAAACCCCATATAGTCCTCCCCTATGGGGTCGGCAGCAACCCTGTACTAAAAACTGGATTGTGCACGGTGTTCGGGTCATGCGGATTTGACAATTAAATCGTATTTATGGTTTGTTTATGTTTTGATTTGAACACCAGCAGCGGTTGCTGGAGCAGTGGAAAATAAATTCGTAGCCGAATATAGAAAGCAGAGAACTGATTGGTATGCACTATTTAATTGTGTGGGCTCGTGTTTGAGAATGAAAGGGTGATTGATAAAAAAATCCATTGGTTAATGTTTATTAGCAATTCGTTTCCGTAATTAACAACGAGATTCCTTCGTTGTGGCTATTCTTCACTGGACCAGTACGTTTTGTGCGGTAAGAATCACTTTGACAATCGAAATATGGGATTGTTTTAACGCTGTTTTTCGTCCCGAATCGAATTTCAGAAGCATCGAAAGCTGTTGTTCAGGAAGCATTGCGTGAAAACGTAGAGAAAAGGAAAAAAAACAAGGTCAAGCTTTGTTTGGTGTACCGCACAAGGAGCAAAAAGTAAGTGCTTCGCAATGTTTGTTGTAACGAGTGAGTTTAAATTAATCCAAACTGTTTCTTACAGCATTCATATTCCCAAAGGATAGGATAGGAAAGGACAATTTCCATCATGCTGTACAGGTAAAAGCGGTTTTCCAGCAGCCAATCATTTACATCTTGCAGGTTGATGAAATAATTATACTTGTTTTTCCCTTTGCTCGTGCATTTTCCGGAGCGTGGCACCATTATGCGAAGTAGCATCTGTAGAGCATACGGATTCTTCCGGGTCACGTGCAGGAAACCCGATTGCTTATGTGCTGCAGGTTTGGGGACCAACAGCACCAGCAGCGGGGTCGCACATAAACATCTTCCGGGATGAGCAGGGATAGGGACATAGAAAAATATGTAAAAGGATGCTGATCATGTCAACTAAATAAGATTGGTAGATACAATAAGATACCAGAATGAAAATATCCACTAATTCACTAAGTCCATTCGAAAATATATACATGGACATCGTCATTCTACCTTAATCGGAATCAGGAAATTTATACGGTCTAGTTATGCAGGATGATTTAATGCGGTATCTCGTAGTTACACCGATAAAGAATCAAGATGCAGCAACTGTAGTCAAAGCATTCGTTGAAGAGTTGATCTGTCTTGTAGGCGCCCCTATGGAAGTAGTAACAGACCAAGGAACAAACTTCATGAGTGAAGTTATGAAAGATACATGCAATCTATTGAAAATTGAAAAAATAAACACATCTGCTAATCATCCTCAAGCAATTGTAGTGAAAAGGGCAAATATGGAAATACAAATATATTTAAGACAGTTTGTAGGGAAAAATTATAGCAAATGGGACAGCGTATTGAAATACTTCGCATTTGAGTATAATACAACGGTACTGCAGCATATCTGCTGACAGCATCATTCCACACCTGCCGTGCAAATCAGGATAAGGGGCTAGAATCATGAAAAGAAACAGGAACTAACATAAACTACCGCATACCGATGTGACAATCCAAACATGTAATATGTAGACCATAAACAAGCGTAACCCAAAAAACTCATGCGGATGCAATAACGCAGCACCAGGATAGAAAACAATTAAGAATAACGAAACATTTAGTGTTGACGCCAAGACCATAGACAAAACGGAATACGGAAGAGCTGCACTCTGTAAATAAGGAAAAACACACTGTAAACACAAAACATCCCAAACCCGGAACAACTCATCAGCACCACATTTGCCAAACACACGATGGACAAATGTTGGCAGACCATTGAAAGAAAGCGTTAAATAAAAGCCGCCCGAGAAGCAAAGGTAGACAGTGCCGAGTTACAGTTCGTTGACAAAGCATGATGCTGATGCAACTCGAGATCCTAAAATCAGTAAAGTAATGTCTAGAATCTCATTTCAACCCGTCAGTGTTCCCTTGCTTCGATCGAAAGTTCGATCCGGCACCAATTGTTTAGTCCGCATTCACAAAAATGAGTCACTGCGTAGAAGTGCGAGTTTGCACTTTTCAGTGTCGCGCTCCAATCGTACCGCGAAGTAAACCGTTAAAATAGAACGCGTGCCAGGCCGTACACCGCACCGAACCGTAGTTCACCACAGTACACTCATCGACGGAATTCACACCCTTTGAGTTGATTTTCGGAAGGAAAGCGAGAGTACCTACATCGATATACAACCAAAACACGAAAAGAACATAAAGCGACTTTTGCGAAGAACTAAAAAAGAAGCTCACAGAAATACACATTGTAAGGGTGTCACGGTTAACACACCAAGCGACTATTGTAAACGCATCCATCTGGGTGGGTTAACCATGTCCACATGATGTTGATTGAGATCGGAAAGAGTTGAGGTGAACTATCAGGGACCACCGACGGTTACCAGCAGAAACAGTTGAAATCTGGGGGTTAACCATGTCCACATGATGTTGATTGAGATCGGAAAGAGTTGAGGTGAACTATCAGGGACCACCGACGGTTACCAGCAGAAACAGTTGAAATCTACGGTTAAGATAAAGGCGGTTAAAAGTGTCAGAAACGAATACTGCAGAATAAAGTCACAGATTACATGCGGTTTTAATGCGTGCGTACACAATAAACCGACAGCAGGACAGAAAAGAACAGCAATCCTTTTCTACTCTGGATCTATAGCTTCAGGGTTCCACCAAATCAGAATGAAAGAATCGGATATAGAAAAAACAGCATTTGCCATTAATAATGGTAAATATGAATTAAAAACGCTCAAGCGATCTTCTAGAGAGCAATTGATGATGTTTTGCGAAATTTTATAGGGAAAATTTGCTATGTCGATATAGACGATGTAAAAGTTTTTGGTAGGAATTTAGAGAAACATTTAAAAAATTTGAACACCATCTTGAACACGCTTAACCAAGCAGGATTGAAAATTCAATTAGATAAGTCAGAATTCTTCAAGAAAGAAGTAGAACTTCTCGGTTTTGTTTGCTCTGACGGAATAAAACCTTATCAGAATAAAATCGACGTAATTTATAAATACCCCATTCCCAAAAACATGAAAGAACTTCGTGCTTTTCTGGGATTGATGGGCTATTATCGGCGATTTGTCAAAGATTTTGTTAAAATCGCAAAACCTTTGAAAACATTTTAAGAGGGAAGGGTTCTGACACATCAAAACAAAACAAATCAGCAAGAAGCAGAATGTTTCAATAAAATGAAGCAAATATTATCGTCAAATGATATTCTTATCTATTCCGATTTCAATAAACCATTCATTCTGACTACCGATGCTTCAGATTTTACTGTTGGAGCTGTGTTCTCCCAAGGTGAATTAGGCAAAGATAGACCTGTTCACTAAAGGAAAATAGGAGTAGAAGGAGAATAAGTTAGGAGAATTTTGCGTTCATATTATTTTCCGAAGCTGCTCTCCAAAATCAAACATATTGTTTCAAATTGCAGCATATTTTGTTATTTTTTAGTATTACGGCTCTACGCCGTATTGTCCAATTGCAGCATATGTAATGAAAACAAATAAGTGTCTCCAACAAGAGACACCGATTCCAACATTCCAACATTCAAAATTGCACATATAGATAAAATGTTTTTGGAGAATCATTATTTCTTAACTTGTATAGACAAATTTTCATAATTCGCTCAAGTTAAGTTGATTGCTATTAAAAATAAAAAATCATTTGGCACTCAGAATTTAACCAACTTTTGTAAAACCTTCAAATTCAAGTTTATTTTACAGTTACTGGCCGTAGTGAAATGAATGGAGTGATACAAAGGTTTCATTCAACCATAATCGAAATGTATCGTATCATGAAGTTCGAACAAATGCACCTACCCGTTCCTGACCTAATCCAAGCTTTAGTACATAAATATAATTCACCCATTCATTCCTCTATCAAATATACTCCCTACGAAGTGATCCTACCATCCACTCGTTCCACTCCATAATCTGCGAACAAGTCTACAAAAATTTCAAATAAAAACAAGCAAATGATCTTTTGGCCTACAGCAAGGGAATAAAGGAGAAAACAATTCCAACAGACAGAACAATTTTTGAAAAAAAAAACGAATGCTAGATTAAAATACAAACCAAGATACAAGAAAATCAAAATCAAGCAGATTAATAAAAGTACCGTTATTACTGACAACTCTCGAAAAATCCATAAAAATGATTTGAAAATCCGATATGAAGAAAACTAATTACAAAAAAAAAACATTTCCTCGTTACAGTCTGTTAGGTTTAGTATGTTCGATGAACGGCAAAAGGACAACCATAGACAGGGTAGACAACCAACCAATAGTAGGTATCGATTTAGGTCCAGCTAGGATCGACAGTTACAATTACATCTATCATTATAATATTACAGCATACAAAATTTAAACGGAATCGATAAGAATCGATTTAAAAAAAATAGAAACCAATCAGCTCATCATCATTATACAAAATCAGTTAGAACATTGAAATTCATTGTTTAGGAAACTTCTGTCCAATAAACGTTTCAAACGTTGGGACTCAGAAGGAATTGCTTGGATATATTTAGCAGGAATTTCCGAAGCTAACGACCTACGACTAAGCAATAACTTGCTAATCGACTTAGTTGATAATAATAATAAACAAATAAATCCATCAATACACGGATAACCATCAATACACGGATCAATATTAAAATAACAGATTTAGCTTCCAGTACATCCAAAGTAATGAAACAATTCCGATCAGAATCAGTTGAAATTTTTTCTATTAACATTTACATACGCCTGGAAAAAATCAACAGAGTGATAGTTATGCTGATTAAGACCCCGAAGCTTGACCTCAGAATATTCTATATGTGACTCCATCCTGTGTTGTATCACCAAGGGAAAGTTCATTTGGCTCACAACACATATATAGTCCACAAGAACAATAGTTACAGGGATGGCAATCTGATCCCCATACATTTTCCCGATTAGCTCCATAGAGTTGGACGTGTCTGAGTGTCTACCCAAGTAAGCATTTGTTGCCGTATCGCCGCTCACCAGCGTCGTCAGCAGTTCGGGTCAATGCATGAAATTGCCCCAATTATTCAAGTCGGTTCAATGTCTGCGGTTCAATATAACAGAAATAAAGCAATTTGGCAATCGATCGTCTAACAACTTCTTTCCTACAAGAAAGAAAAGGTTAACTCGCGTAACACGAACAGCATTAGGAACCAATCACACGATCTAATGGGTATTCTTCTCGATTACATTCTTAAACATTACATACTCACTGTGCGATACTGTGCCATAGCTTCCTAGCACATACTCCATTTATCGATCTTACCATAACCTGCAAAATATAATGATGGTAAGTTAATGCAAGCAAATGATGATACTTCGAACGTACCAAGCAACTTACGCATCGGTATTTGCTTACTCCATATTGCATATTACTTCCAAGCCAGTTGCAATGTTCTATTTTGCATCCTCAAAAGAACAAATGAAAATAGTGACAATCTGCGTAATAAAAGCTTCGACACAAAACGGCTTGATTCTCATTTGGCACAACACAAACTCAAAACCACCCAAAAACACACCACAATACCGAACGAATTTCCATACACATATCACAAGCACAACGATTGGTAATTGATTTTTAACATTCACTTCACTACAATGCACCAATTTGCTCAAATTGCTTATCCGATATAATATACCGGTGCAACACTGTCGTCCAAAACCTGGCTCTAGCAAAATGGCTGCCTTTTTTTCTCTCTTCTATGAGCGTTTAGATAAATACCCTGTTGACAAAATCGCCTTAACAACCAATTTGCTCAAATTGCTTATCCGATACAATATACCGGTGCAACACTGTCGTCCAAAACCTAGCTCCAGCAAAATGGTTGCCTTTTGTTCTCTCTTCTATGAGCGTTTAGATAAATACCCTGTTGACAAAATCGCCTTAACAACCACTACTAAAGGAGTTTTCTATACAAATTAGCCTCAATAACACCTGAGTTGGCAGATTTTGTCAATAGGATGCACATGGCAGATAATTCAACCAAACCAAGGTGTTTATAATATACCAGATCAATTTTTGTCGATTTGACAGATCGACATTTTTGGTATATATGTGGCTGGTTTGTTATTATTTTGAAACAACACAACCAAACACATTCATTGTAGTAAAGATGGAAAAATACACACTGTAACTAACTGTATGAATAAAATTTTAGCAAACTAAACTAAACTTAATCTAATTAAAACTATCCAGTAATGAGATTATTCGCAAGTGTATTGAAACAAAAAACACCAAGGATGAAATATACTTTAAGCACACAGCAAAAAGCAATTAAACATAAAAAATGACGAACAATCAATGTATAAATCGGAAAGAATTAATTGTTTTCAAACTGGACGCAAAGAACCACGCAAATCAAACGACACGATTTTCTACTAGCACAGACAAACTGCTTCTCCGACCAATACATTGGTATACTTCTGTCATGTGAAGAAACGTCAATTAGCTCTAGATACCTCTACCTTCTAATTTTATAAATACCTTGAACCAAACGTAAATCTACCAACCAAGCGGCAGACAATCGTAAACGTCAAATGAAATAAGACATTTCAAAATACTTCAAACTCGATTATTCAAGGTTAACCCTTCAGTAGGCAGCCATATAACTTGGTTTTTTTTTCAACATGAAACTACAATAAGTTTTAATTCATTGCTTTCCAAGTTTTTGGAGCAAAGATTGTAATTGTCAACAGCAGTTAGTATTTTATTTGGATTTATTTTAAAATTTACCAAGTAAGTTATCTATTAGCATGCCCGCCCTACTGACAAATGACAGCAAAACATAAAACCACAATAGGCTCACAGAAGTCCTAACCCTTCCAGATCACAAAGCAGAGTAAAGGAACTGGATCAAATTGGTTTGGTTTAATTATCTGCCATGTGCATCCTTATGACCAAATCTGCCAACTCAGGTGTTATTGAGGCTAATTTGTATCGAAAATTAAGGTGTTTATAATGTACCAGATCAATTTTTGTCGATTTGACAGATCGACATTTTTGGTATATATGTGTCAGGTTTGTTATTGTTTTTACACAACATAACCAAACACATTCATTGTAGTAAAGATGGAAAAATACACACTGTAACTAACTGTATGAATAAAATTTTAGCAAACTAAACTAAACTTAATCTAATTAAAACGATCCAGTAATGAGATTATTCGCAAGTGTATTGAAACAAAAAACACCAAGGATGAAATATACTTTAAGCACACAGCAAAAAGCAATTAAACATCAAAAATGACGAACAATCAATGTATAAATCGGAAAGAATTAATTGTTTTCAAACTGGACGCAAAGAACCACGCAAATCAAACGACACGATTTTCTACTAGCACAGACAAACTGCTTCTCCGACCAATACATTGGTATACTTCTGTCATGTGAAGAAACGTCAATTAGCTCTAGATACCTCTACCTTCTAATTTTATAAATACCTTGAACCAAACGTAAATCTACCAACCAAGCGGCAGACAATCGTAAACGTCAAATGAAATAAGACGTTTCAAAATACTTCAAACTCGATTATTCAAGGTTAACCCTTAAGTAGGCAGCCATATAACTTGGTTTTTTTTCAACATGAAACTACAATAAGTTTTAATTCATTGCTTGTATTGAACTGGAATTGGATGGATTTTTATTTCCAAGTTTTTGGAGCAAAGATTGTAATTGTCAACAGCAGTTAGTATTTTATTTGGATTTATTTTAAAATTTACCAAGTAAGTTATCTATTAGCATGCCCGCCCTACTGACAAATGACAGCAAAACATAAAACCACAATAGGCTCACAGAAGTCCTAACCCTTCCAGATCACAAAGAAGAGTAAAAGAACTGGATCAAATTGGTTTGGTTTAATTATCTGCCATGTACATCGTAATGACAAAATCTGCCAACTCAGGTGTTATTGAGGCTTTGTAATTTGTATCGAAAACTCCTTTAGTAGTGGTTGTTAAGGCGATTTTGTCAACAGGGTATTTTTCTAAACGCTCATGGAAGAGAGAACAAAAGGCAGCCATTTTGCTAGAGCCAGGTTTTGGACGACAGTGCTGCACCGGTATATTATATCGGATAAGCAATTTGAGCAAATTGGTGCATTGTAGTGAAGTGAATGTGAAAAATCGATTACCAATCGTTGTGCTTGTGATATGTGAATGGAAATTCGTTCAGCATTGTGGTGTGTTTTTGGGTGGTTTTGAGTTTGTGTTGTGCCAAATGAGAATCAAGTCGTTTTGTGTCGAAGCTTTTATTACGCAGATTGTCACTATTTTCATTTGTTCTTTTGAGGATGCAAAAAAGAACATTGCAACTGGCTTGAAAGCTCAGTAGTGATGTGGCAAATACCGGGACGTAAGTTGCTTGGTATGTTCGAAGTATCATCATTTGCTTGCATTGACTTACCATCATTATATTTTGCAGGTTATGGTAAGATCGATAAATGGAGTATGTGCTAGGAAGCTATGGCACAGTATCGCACAGTGAGTATGTAATGTTTAAGATTGTAATCGAGAAGAATACCCATTAGATCGTGTGATTGGTTCCTAATGCAGTTCGTGTTACGCGAGTTAACATTTTCTTTCTTGTAGGAAAGAAGGTGTTAGACGATTGATTGCCAAATTGCTTTATTTCTGTTACTTTGTAACCCAGACAATGAACCGACTTGAATAATTGGGTCAATTCCATGCATTGACCCAAACTGCTGACGACGGTGGTGAGCGGCGATAAGGCAACAAATGCTTATCATCGCCGCATCAGCATTTGTTGAATGGGAATGTATGTATGAATGATTTCAATCCCTGTCAATGCATAATCAGGGGTCTGCCCCTTCGTTGCGTTTTACCTGACAATTTGCCATTTGGCGTACTTTTCTTTTTTCCTATTTCCTTTTCCGTGTTTTGTTCTATAGTCTCAGAGCCACGAGAGCTGAGAAAAAGTTGATAAATTTATCAAGCGACAAAAAGCTACACATTAACAAGTCGGTATTCAGTAAACGTCGAAATTTTATCGACGTACAATTTAAGAGTTAAGAGATCGTAGCGCATAGTTAAGAGCATAAACATTTCACCTCAATAGTAGCTCTGTTGCGTCAATTTCACTTTCATAAAACTGCCTGTGCTACCTCTTTGCGTCTGTGTAATGGCTGTAGATTCAGTAAAAGCCGTCTGGTCTCATATATTGGAGGCTGCTCTAAATTCCTCCGTAAGGTTCTAATTGCTATTCTGGTGAGCTTTTGTTCAAACGTTCAATACGAATGGACCAGTTATTTGTATGTGGTCATCATTTTACAACATAGAATTCTAGTGTAGACTAGACTAGCGCGGCGAACAATTGAGTTAAACAAATAGGGTCAATGAATTAGAGGTCATACTATAAATAAAATTGTTATGCCCTTTAATGATGGCGCTGGATACAAACGAATGCGTTAGAAGTACACGGTGTGCACGATAAATTTGACAGTTCCTATGGAAATTGAAATTTTGTTTTTATTGTAATGAAGCAAATAAGAAAAAAAGGTTTTTCTACGAAGTTAAGCTTACCATGTTGGCTGCACAAATTACTCAAAGTAACCACCGTCAGCATCGCTGACCGCCTGTATCCGCTTCCGGAACCTGGAGCAAGCCTGGACTACCATAGCCCTGGGTATGGTCGCAAAAACGGTTATAATTTTTTTGCATTAAGTCTGCTTTTGTGTTGCAGGACGTTCAGCCCTGCAACACAAGGTACTTTTGGTAGGTACAAGGTACTACACAAGGTAGGTCTGGAAGGTAAATTTCCTTGATGTTCTGGTGTATGTTAATGTGCCTCACGGCCTCTTTCAGTTCCCGATTTGCTCCGACGAAGTAAGATCCCATGTCGGATACAAATTCAATCGGACTACCCCGACGCGCTACTATGTTACGGATGGTCAATATACAGGAACTTGTAGTCATGTTGTGTGTGTTTTTCATGTTGTGTGTGTTTTCGATGTGCATGTAAACAACACGCCCCAACGCTTTTCCTGCCCGCGCCCGATTGCTTTGACATATGGTCCAAAGTGATATATAATTATGTGGGCGACGCGGGTTTATTAATTTAAAGCTAAAACATTTATTAATAACCATGCGTACCGCACGCTTGAGTTGCTAAATACAAACTAAAACTTAATTCTAAGCTATTCCTATTTCTTTTCCCTAACCGCTGAGCCGATGCCTGATGCCGCGGAATGCTTCATGGCATGTCGGTGTCGGATGGCGAACGGGGTCCAGAACTACTGAGTTGTCGTCTGTTTCGGTCTGGACGACAACCGTGAAAATAGCATCATCTTGTGGTGTCGTATGACGATCACATGTCATAGGCACATAACTTCTCCGGGGGGTGAGAAAAGCGTGGCGTCTAATCTGCCCACGAGATTAGCTTTGTCGCGATGGTTGCGAAGCTCGTTCTGTATGCGGGATTTCCTTTTACCGATTTGGTTTACAATTGCTATTACCAGGTGGCTTAGATAACAATAGGCAATTATGATCAATATTAAAGATACTGCAAAGCTAAGTTCGATTCTACTTAACAGACTCCAAATCCATGTTATATTTTTGTATTGTTGCAGGTAGATGTGTTCGATATGATTGCGATTCGTTAACGTTCTATTATCCAAGGACGCCAAAGGAGTTTCTACGATTTTTTTCATGAATTGCGATGTTGAATATTGTTCCTAACACTGTAGGGCTCTTTATGTGGATTTCCTTTGATGTGAATGTTTGGTTTTCGAACTGTATCGTACAATTAGAAAATGTAAGTAGGAAATTTCCTCTCAGTATTCTGTAATTTTGGCCGCAATCGTAATTTATTGGCTTTCCATCTCCATTCTCGATAAGTAACAGGTTTTTCCGCTGTAAGTTTGGCTGTGATTGCGTGATTTTGTACTATAATACAATTACTTTCTTTTCCCATCACTAGAGGAAATATACGATTGTCAATAAATTCCATTGTATAGGAATACTTTTGGACGTATTTTTCCGGTTTCGTTGTTGTATAAAGTGTCTTTTTGTGTTGTAGCAGATATCTTGGATGATGTTTGATAACGGAATTATTATGGTTTATTATGGAACTTTAAATATGTATAGCAATTTTTCTTTGCTGACTGCTATTCTGGGTGTCACGTAGGTTATAGCTGCTTCGGGAATATCTGTTTCTATTCCCTGGTCTTCAAAAAGACGTTTGATAATGGCGTGTTCATGTGGCATTTTGGATAACGATATCGTTTCTTTAATATCTTCTTGTATCTTATTGACGGGGTCTATATTGATCATTGTCATCACTTCTTGTCGAGCTTGAAATAAGCTCGGCAAGAAGTACATTTCAAGAAGCAAGAAGCTTATTTCAAGCTCGACAAGAAGTACATCATTTTTACTTTCGATTATCTGCTTCACTTCATTGGCGAGGGTTTTGATTCTATTTCCAAGATGTTCGTTGATTTAATATTGTTGGTTGTTGATTTCTATAAGATCATTCATCGTACAGTTAATGATTTGCAGAGCATGGGCATCCGGGCTTCCTCCGATCCATTTCCAAACTGATCCTATAGCTTCTATGCTTCTTGTTTGATGTTTCCTTGGTTTTATCTGATAGAAGTTTGAATATACGTTGTTAAACTTATGTTTTTCGATTACCGAAAGGGGACTGTTGATCGATAGTTAGTTTGATAGTTTGATTTAAAATAGTGATCGTATTTTCGATATCTGTTAAGTTGATTTCATGAATTATATTTATGTTACCGATTTGTAGTTTACATGGGTGTTTTTCTAGTATGAGGATTGGCTGATCAATTAGATTACTGATTAGTAATTCCTGTGCTTACGAGTAGATGATTTTATGTATTTTTAAGACAGCAATTATAATCATTATTTTGAATAGATCCATCTTAGTTGCTGAGGAAATATTGTATTTTATATTATTCTTGTTTCCTGTAAAGCTAAAAAAAATAAAAGAGTGATAGAATAACTATCTTTATTTTATTTTCCTTGATCGCTGAAATGATTTTGTTTGTCCGTTATTTCTTTTCTTTAACTTAAAGAATTCGTTTATTCGTGTTGTCTGCTGGAAATACTTTGGAGATTGCTAAAAAAAGAAAAGGAATTGTTGGTATCGGCGTCTCAATTGCTTTGATCCAAATCGTCTTGTTCTGGAAAGATAAAATAATATCAGTGTTTTGTTTGAATATCATTTAACCCGTTTTAATTTATTTTTGTTGCGTTTGACGTTTCTTGGTGCAATTTTTATTGTTTTTTCCTATTTTCTACGCATTTTGCTTTTGAAAAATGTGGATCGAGTTTTTTTCTGGTGTTTTTCTATATGAAAATGTCTTGTCTTTCACTAATAACTGGAAGAATTTCTTTTTTGTTATTAGTCCTCTTTATTCTATTTGCAGCCTGGAAAGATTTTTTGTTACGTGTTGAAAAGTTTTCTCTGCATTTGCTGTCCTTTCTGTAGGATTCGTAAAGCCTGGATTAAAAATTATCTCATTTGGAGTGTAGGTAGTGACTGAATGTACTGTATCATTATATAAAGAAGTCACAATCTGCACAATCTCTGGCGATGAGATTTTGTTAAATTTGTGTTTGTTAGTGTTCTAAAGCTCTATGATGGTGCTATGATTTTTTTCGATATGTCCATTCAACTCTGATGAGGAGGCGAATTCGATTACGGTTCCAAAGTTAGCTAGAAATTCTTGCAACTGGATACTAGTGAAAGCAGCTACGTGATCGCAAATAATTTTTTTTGGTGGTCTGAATGTTCTATTATACTGTGAAAGAGCATTACGAATATCTGTCATGTTTTAGGATTTAATTTCTATAAGTTGAAGGTGTTTCGAAAATGCACATATCAAAGAGAGGTTGTCGATCAGTGTCTCAGTGGATATTTAATTTTTGTTTAGTTTTATTTCACTTTTAGATACAGCGATTGGTTTCCTCTTCTCGACCCACGCGGTGCTTTCTTTCTACTCTTATTTTCCTTCCTTCTTTTTCGTCGCTGTCATCCCGTGCTGACAAATGTCATTTGCTGCTCTGCCAGGAATCACCAACGCGCATCGGATGACATGCAGGAACATCCTGGTCCCTTCAGAACTACTGTTCTGATCTTGTTGCTGGTACTGGTAGAATGCTGATTTTTGTCACAGGACGCATGTATTGGTCATTCTTTGTAGTATCACTACCCCCACGACGCCATCACCACCAGGATGAGTTTTTACGATGCGAACCATGGGCCATTCCATAGACTTAGTACCTTCATCACGTAGAATCACCAGTTGACCTTTTCTGATGGTTGTGGGCTGTTTGAACCACTTGGATCTCGGTTGTAAGGTAGAAAAGTATTCTGTGGTACACCTTTTCCATAGTTGTTGATAGAGTTGCTGAACCAAGTGCCATCGTTTGAGTCGGTTGATAGGGATGTTATCATAATCTGCCCATCTGTGAGGAAGTGCCCTGGCGTCAATGGTTCGTAATCGCTGGGATCGTCGCTCAATGCAATTAGCGGTCGAGAATTCAGACACGCTTCGATAATCCCCATAATCCACCAAAGTGTGAAGCCTTTGGAGGATTGAAGTGCCACGGGATTCCTTGGGAAGCACATTCCTGCTGTAGATCCGCTTGCAGAGTATCGCTGGACACCAATGCTCTTTTCTCATTCGACACAGTCCAGTTTTCGTAGAGATGTGAATCGACGAAATGCTTGAAGGAATTTTGCAGAACTAAGATCGGCAACAATGATAGAAAAAGGGTGACTTTCCGATGGTAGATGGTAGATCTGACATCAGTTGTTCCACGAGTTTAGGACGAGCTCGTGTGCATGTGATGCAGCTGTGTATCACTCGTTTGGATCTAACCCCTATGATCCAATACCGCTGGCGAAGTAGATTCAGTAGGTGTGGCAACCGCGGTGCTGCATGCAGGTGTCTCTCGTGGTATTCGCGGACGATGAGTAGAGAAATAGGATGATTCGATGATAACAAGATTTGATGCTTGCTATCGTAAGGTTTTTGAGTATTTTATAGTCTCCCTCCAACACGGAAAAGGTTTTCGGTACACACGAAAGGATGAAACCATTTCAATCGAGGGTTTGAAGAAACATGACCATCTTTTTCGAGTTGGAATAATTCCTTTGCAAAAGAATTTCGCTGACTGGCGTATAGTACTCGATGTTCTGCCTTTTTTAGTTCTTGAGATTGGACGATTGTGTTGAATCGCTTGGTATCTGTTGAGATTCTTAGTTTCCCATTCATTTGTAGACAGTATGCAATCACTCGTAGAAGACGTGAATAGCTCGAGAACTTTGAACATAGTTGATCTATGAATGGTGCTTATTCCGATGACGCGCACAGGATTGTAGTGTTGTTAAATGAGGAACGAGTTTCTGTCATCGCTTCGTTGAGGCTATCAGTAGAGGAGGTTGAAGTTGGCTAGTCGTTCTGAGATGATTTCAACCAGGACGGTCCGTTCCACCACAAATCGGTTTCGAGAAGTTCGGATGGTGATAATCCTCGTGAGATACAATCTGCAGCATTTTCTATTCCAGCTACATGATTCCACAAAGTGTGCCTCGTGGCATGCTAAATTTTCGAAACCCTGTTGCCGACGAAAACGTTCCGTTTTTGTGGTGAGGCTGTCAACCAATGTAGCACGACAGTACTATCAAGCCAGAAATGGCACTCTACAGGCAAATGGATGGATGACCGGAGTATGACGTATAGATCCGCAGCTAACACAGCACCGCATAACTCAAGTATCGGTATACTGAGTGTCTTGAGAGGTGCAACTCGAGATTTTGAATCTAGAAACACTCTCATGATTTTTCCGTGTGAATCTGTTGATCGTTTATAAGCACACGTTCCATAGGCAACCTGTGATGCGTCGGCAAAGATATATAACTGAATTGATGTTGGGTTTGCTGTAATTACGCATCGCGAAATCTGCAGCTCGTTTAGCGTTGGTAATGCAGTTTTTGTAAGCGATTGTAGCGATTTCCATGATAGCTGAATGTCTGTTGGGAGTTCCTGGTGCCAGCCAAAGACCGTACAATCAGCATTTCGAAGTGTCCACAACTTTTGCATAAAAACTTTGGCTATTGTTACAACTGGTCCTATTAGACCTAGTGGATCGTAAATGCGGGGGATTAACGAGAGCAAAGTTCTTCTGGTGAGCTTTTCATTTGCTGTTGCTGGTTTGAGGTCAATGCTATATCGCAACGTATCCGATGCAGGTTGCCAATGTAGACCTAGAGTTTTGATGACATGGTCGCCACTGAAATGTATCGAAGTGATTATAGCTGTAGAACAGTTTCGTTGTTTGAAATTTCCGCAAATGTAGACCTCCCTTTCCCAATAATGCAATTAATTGACGAACTAATTCCGATACTTCAGAAGCACTTGTTCCGCCAAAGAAAAGATCGTTCAGGTAGAAATCTCTTTTAAGAGCGCTTGCTGCTAATGGATAGTATGTTCCTTCATCGTTGGCTGTTTGAATCAACGTTCTTGTGGCAAGAAAAGGTGCGCTGGCTGTACCATACGTGACCATTAGTAAATTGTACGTTTTTAAAGGTTGCTCTGGACCGGGTTTCCACACGACGAGTTGCAAAGGGGTATCTCTTGAATCCATGAGCAAGATGCTTGTCGATACATCATTTTGATATCGGCCTCTACCATTACTTCATGCATTCGTGCTCTTATTATGATCGATCTGATGTCTTCTTAAACTGTGGGACCCAACAAAAGCGCGTCATTCAACGATACTCCGCTGGATGTTTTACAAGGCTTAGTCGTGGGCGAATCTGTTCGCATAACCGCGTGATGTGGCAAATAATATTGTTGAACAGAAGGGTTGTTGTATTCTATTTCGTGAATGCGTTGCATGTATCCTAGTTGAATGCACTCCTGTATAAAGGATGCGTACTCTGCTGTTGAAGCTCAGGTTCATGTTTAAAGCGGGCAAGTAAATATGACAGTCGACGAATCGCCATATTTCGGTTGTTGACAACTTTGCTGAGTTTCTCATTGTTAACTGGAAGCCGCACTATGTATCTGCCTGTCGAGCTTCATGAAACAAAGCGGCGATATTGTTCTTCACATTCCCTTTCTTCGATGGGTAAAACGTGTGTTGCAGGACCCTCCTCCAACTTCCAAAATGTTTCCATAAGACTTTGAATATGGGGTACTGTTACTTTGCAGTGCTTAACGATGATGGAATGTGGGTGCGGTGGTGATGCGGTTGGTGCTGGTCCACAAAAAAACACATCCTAGCTGAGAGTTTGTCAGTATTGGAAGATCGCTGCCGAGTCGTATGGTTTGTTGTTGAAAAATGTAATTTGTTTCTAGGACAGTTAGGACAGTTTTCATTCGTGAAACCTCCAAATTTTCATTCAACTTCCGACTCCAGACCACGCAAACGATCCCCACCAAATCATAATGTTCCCCCTCCATGCTTTACCGTCTTCTGAATGTATAGTGCCTTAAGTGCGTCACCGGATCAGCGCCATACCCTGGATTGACGTTTTTGTCTAAACAGCTCATACTTGCTCTCATCGCTCCACAAAACGCTTTTCCAAAAGTCTATGGACATCCTGGAGTACTTTTTGGCAAATTCTAATCTCTTCCGTTTGTTTTGCATCGTATGAAAGGGCGCTTCGATGCAAACCAACATTTCAAACCACTCTCGTTGAGGCGCCGGCGTATGGTACGGCGTTCGACATCCAGATTCATCGTTTCCTTAATTTTCCTGGAAAACAACTTAGGGTTTTGCTTCTCCAACCGAATAATTCCCGCATTATCACGACGGGTCGTCACACGATGACGTCCTTGTCCAGGTAAGTTGCGCACAATTTCAAAGGATTCGTGTTTTTTCCAGATATGCTGCACAGCTCCAATAGAAATTGAATACTTTTCAGCAATTTTCCGGAAAGCAATTCCTTTTTTGCGATCGCTTAAAACCAGATTTCTCACATCGAGCGAAATTTGTTTTAGCTGACATTTTACACTTTTCATATGACGTGATATTTTCCACTAGTGTTCCAGTAAAAAACTGTCAAATAAGCCACAGGGCTTGCTAGTTTTACAGTGCTGCCAGAACGTTAGTTAATTATCACGGCAAGAAAAAATGTTTTTTTAAGTGTATGATATATTTTGTCCATGCTGTTGCAAAAATCCTCACTACAGGGAATGGGATTTGAACCCCGGTTTTGCCCTTTGAAGAATTGCGCCGCTATCATTATGGTTTTGGAGTTATTCTCCAAAACCATTTTTCGCAGGTTTTTCGCAATAACTGTGGTGAGGGGGTGGAGGGATTAAGGTGAGATGTTCGACAAAAAGATGCGTAGCTCAAAGACGCATCCAACAGTATTGGGAACGACCCGATTAAACCAGGAATGAACGAGTTATCGCCGATTTTCAATGGGAATGCAGCTTTTCCGCAATAACTGGGTAAGGGGGTGGATGGATCTGGTTGGAGTGTTCGGCAAAAAGATGCGTGGCCTCAAGAAGCATCCAACGGCATGCCAGACGCCAGGATCGGACCAAAAATGAGTGAGCTATCGCCGATTTTCCACGAGAATGCTGTTATTTTCCGCAATAAATGGGTGGGTTACCTTGGGAGGGGGGGGGGGGGGGAATCTGGTTGGTTGTGGTGTTGGGCAAAAAGTTGCGTCGACTCATCCAACGGTATGTCGGACGCCAGGGTTGGTCCAGGATCGAGTTATCGTCGATTCGTCGACACCCCAACCCGATCCCTTCACCACCGAACCAGTTATTGCTGAAAAAACAGCATTCCCGTGCCCACTCGATCATTCCTGGTCCGATCCTGACGTACGGCACTGTAGGATGCGTCTTGAGGCCACGCATCTTTTTGCCCTACACCCCAACCCGATCCCTCCTCCCCTACTCCCAATCAGTTATTGCGGAAAATAACAGCAACCCCGTGCCCACTCATTGAAAACCGACGGTTACTCGGTCATTCCTGGTCCGACAACTTAGCGTTGGATGCGTCTTTGAGCCGCGCTTCGTTTTGTCGAACATCCCTCACCGATCCCTCAATCCCCTCACCCAGGTTTTTTCTGGAACAAACAGCATTCCCATCGGAAAATCGGCGATAACTTGCGTAGTTTTAGTCGGATCGAAACGTTCCACATACCCTTATATGCGTCTTTGAGCCGCATCTGACATCCCATCCTGAGTCTTCCATCCTCTCACCCAGTTATTGCGGAAAAACAGCATTCCCGTGGAATATAAACGATAAACGCACATCGTTTTGTCAAACATTCCATCCCAATACCTCCATCCCATAAATTTTTCCACGATAAAGGGGTTTTCTGCGGAAAATTGACGATAAATTGCTCATGTGTGGTCCAAGCAAGGCGTGCAGCATACCGTTGAATGCGTGTTTTGGGGACTAAGATTGTCCCATCATTTCTCAGCAAATTCTTCCAGTAGCATTCCCGTGGAAAATCGATGAAACTCAATCTGTTCTGTTTTGGTTTTGAGCTCATTTTGTGCTAGGAGCGACTGGCAGTAACAGGAGAGCATGCATTCGAGTAGGTAACTGATATCGTGCTTCAAACTGTCAAATTTAAATAAAAATTTCAATTTTTTTAAATATTTCGAACGCTTTGTAATGAACTTTTCTGGGCCTGGCAATCCGCTTTACAGGTTTAAAAAGCTTTAGTAAGCTATAATTTGTGAAGCTTTGTTTTTGTGCGCCGCAAAGTATGCAAATCGCATATCACTTGGCGGTGTTTTTTTTTCTACAAGCTGAGCGAAATTCGATGTTTCTGCGGCAAAATGCTACCTCCCTCATTAGTATGCTCTCCTGTTACTCGAAATCAATTTGGTGCAAAATTTCGCTACGCTTTCCAGTACATAACGAGATTGGGGGAAAAATTTTCTCCATCAGATTGAGGATATAATTTGGCTGCAAAACGAAATCTAATTTGAAATGAATTATGTTAATCCAAAAAGAAACAAAAACTTCTTTTTTTTTTGGATAATAAATTTAATTTGGCATGACATTTTCCTTTCTATATTTATCGATAATAATATATGTCACCATGTGACTATGGTAAACTAATATAATATTTTTTCAAGTATTCTTTTTTGGGCGGGATAGAGAATTGTATTATAAAGTTATCTTTATTAAATTCGAAGAAGAAAAAGAACAAGCTTACTTTAATGCACTTACCTTATTATTATTTATTTACCTTATATTATTTGCTTGTTTTTTCCAGTTCTACCTTCAAAAAATAACAAGTTCGATTGAATTTGATGTATATTTTTCATTTTTATTACATTACAAAATTTTCCTAACTCCTAGTAAGCAATAACAGGACATTCTTTGTTAGCGACAATTAAGTGTTGTTTTGATGGGGGTTTTTTCACTCGAAATGTTCAATGTGCCGTCAAACTCAATGTGTCAAAACTGGACTGGAGTGGAGAACACTGCACTTTGAACAACGCCTGCCTCCCTTTTATGGCAGTGTTGGAATCGCCCTCGAGTGCTGTTGCCCAGTCATCGGATCACCCGTGGCACTACAAGAAATACACTCAAGACATAGACAACACAACATTTAACAAAAACGGAATGGGGGAATACGAATAAGGATTGGAAGGATACTTGGGATGTGGAATCATAGGACAAGACCGTTGTCTCTGGCGAATCGGTGAATGATCCTCATGTAGGGGAGGTCCTTGGTAGCCAACATTGCTCTAATTTCACTACCCGGTCGTCTGCCGACATTCTCGACTGCGCTCAACAAGGAGGGTCTTGCGGTTTAAAATTCCACGCAGGACCACAGAAGGTGATCCACATCGTGGAATCCGTCACCGCAGCCACACACTTTTGTCTGAGCCAGAGTTATACGCTGTAGATGAGCATTCAACGCAAAATGAGTCGACATCAGTCGAGTGGATCCTAGATTTCCTGTCCGTTTTTTCGCTCTCACCAAGCGACGCATCGTTTACTACTCACACACGCACCGACACACATGACGCCAACCGTGACGCGTCATCCGCACGTTTTTTCCCTCGAAGAAAACCTCAATAAAAAAAACCTGTTTCGTGCGCTGGATCCTCTCAAAAACACTAATACTGGCCCTGATATACGGTTTTATTGGCTTTTTACACGCCAAGCTGATCACAAAAACCTGTATTGTACCGAAAAGCATCCGAGTGCCAACCCACACTAACGTAGCGTACGCTATAGACCGGCGAACATCGTCCGTATTTTATGTTTTTTGGTTGAATCTTCCGCCTTTTTTCTGCATAAAACGTCTTATAAACGATGAACCAGCATTCTTAAAGCAAAAGGCTAGACTTTAGATCGATTTTTGCACAGAATGTTTTCACCAACGTGGAGCTGTACGGGAGCACATCCGTTCGCCACGAGATGTCAAACGCCATGACGCACGATAACTGGCTTTTTTTTTGTTTACATCGTGGGAAATCTTCGAAAGATACGGGCAGGACCGCATGCCGGATTTCTACCGACTAAAACCCACGATGTGCGCAGCCCGCTTCTCCCCCGTTGTCCTCCGTTGGATCCTTAGTTCTACTTGTAGCCATCCCTGTGACGCTGGTAGAGTTGATGACTTCGCTACAAGGGTGCAGTTGCACCACGCCATGCTGGTTGAAGCTATTTTAGCGGCCTTTGTCGCAACAACATCCTGTAACAATCACCCTGCTGTAACCTTTTCTGTAACAATCACACTTCTCGCGAGGATCGCCAGCGTTGGTGGCAATTCAGGGGGAGCAGCACGACGTCGCTCCTCCCGGGCAAGAGCATTGGCTCGTTGTCGCGCAAGATTGCGCCGCCGGTTTCGCTCAGCCAACATCGCCTGTCGGACCGTTGGGCGAGATGGAACGTCATCTCCCCATGAGGCCGGGCCTTCCAAGTCTCGATGTTCGGGATTAGCCGGTGTGTCCATCTGGTGTGCCGGCTCGTTGGCGCCAGCTCGTCTCACTCGGCATGCCTCTGGGCGATGGTAACCGTTCGCTCCTCTCTGCGGATGGCCTGTTAGGTGTGCCGATCTCCTGACGTCGCTGATAGCACCTGGCGTCTTCCGTAATCTGCAGGCAGACCGGAATAACCCTGGCAAGCACCGTGGCCACCTCGCCGCGTACCGAAATAAACATTCGGGCCACTGGTGCCTATACGCGCGACCGGTATATCTGCACCCGGTTCAACCGCCGGTTTAACCGCGGTTCTTTTGGGTACCTACTGCCTCGTGCCATACAAGAGCAGCATACCGCAGAGTCGAGTCCACGACCGACGCAAGCAAACGCCTTTTAGCACACTTGGGGCCACTGTGGTTCCGCATCAGCCTGGAGATCGCCTGTGCCACACGGAGTGCTTTTGCCGTGGCGTACTCGACGTGGGCATTCCAAGACAGGTGATCCTCCAGAATGACCCCAAGGTACTTCAGTGTCCTCGTCGGCATCCGCTCAACTCCCGCGATGGTCGCCGGTACTCTCGTATTTGCCCTCCGCATTGTAGACACCATTACTAGTTCGGTTTTGGCCAGAGCGAGCTCCAGGTGGTGTGCTGTCATCCACGAACTAATTACAGTGATCGCCTGTTCGGCCAGTTCCGCCGCCGCCTGTGGTGTCACTCCTCCCGCCAGAATGACTAGGTCGTCCGCGAAGCCGATCGCCTCCGCTCCGTCTGGCAGTCTCAACCGCAACACGCCGTCGTACATTACGTTCCAAAGGGTCGGCCCTAACATCGAACCCTGTGGTACGCCTGCCGTTACATACCTGCGCACTGGTCCTTCGCTAGTCTCAAACAACAGCACCCGCCCCGAGAAGTAGCTACGTAGGATTCGCTGGAGCGCAGATGGCACGCTCATCCGCTGCAGAGCTGCCGCAATCGCCGTCCAGCTGCGACAGCGACAGGTCAGACAGCGAGGGTCTCTACCGTTGGTGCGGTGAAACGTCCTTGCGTACAGGCCCCGCTCAACATCTGGATGGATGGCCTGCACGGTCGATCTTCCTCGACGGAAGCCATACTGTTCCGGCGACAAACGGGGTGCGCTGCTGTCCTCTAAGTGCTCGTTCAGCCGGTCTAGGACGAGTCGTTCAAACAGCTTCGGGACTTGGGGACCCGAGCCCAAAAACGTCGATCTCCACTCCGTCGATCAGCTTCTGCATGCAGCGGTCCTTGCTGCGCTGGATCTCGCTCTCCAGCATCCTCCAAGAGCTCAGGAACTGGGCGGACAGCGCAAGGCGCTCTTCCGATGTAAAGTGGCGACATCGCCTTTCTGCAGCTTCACACTCCTCCCTCAGCTGGTCGATCTCAGGTGTCCATCAGCACACTTTTGGCGCTTGATGAAAGGTCGCCCCATGTATCCGCTCCATCGTTCCGTCGCATGTTGCAGTGAGCTCGCCAATCAGGTCTTCAGGAGTGTGCACCAGCTCGAACCGTCCAGTAGATAAGGCGGCAGTGTAGCAGGTGCGGTCGAACTGTGTAGTTTTCCAGCGGGTACCATCATGCTTGGCCTCGCCAATGTTGTTGCTCGACTGCTGATGTCGTTGCCGTCGATGCTGCTGCGTACCGTCTCCCGGAAGTCCAACCGAGAACTCCAGATAGGAGTGGTCGCTGTCGGAGAACCGAGAACTCACACCCGCCAAGAATTGGGGCGCGCAATAGTTGGACTGGAGAAGGTAACATCAACTATGCTCGGTCGTGCTACACCGTTGCCCTTAAACGTGGGTACGTCACCACTGTTTAGCGTCCGGAGCCCTAGATGGTCAGCGACGCTCTTGAGGTCCTCTCCCCTCTGTGACGTGCGGGCACTACCCCAATCCTGGCTCCACGCTTTGAAACCCCCGCTAGGACCACTGTCGGATTTCATCAGCGTCATCTCCACCGCCTCAAGATTGCTGACGAAGTCGGCCGCGTAGCTGTTGGGCGAAGCGTAGCAGCTGGCGAACGTTATGCCCGCTATGGTGGCAACCACTAGCTCTGGCGCCACGACCGGTAACACGACGGAATATTTCGGCCGAGTTGGCCTCCTGTTTTTTTTTCTTTTTTTTTAACAATTCAGGAATATTTATTGAACATTAAATTCTTATAACTATTCCCACTCCCCTTTCCTGTCCCCGTTCCCGTCAGGGGCTGGGTGATAGGTGTTGTTAAATGTGGCATAGCCTTTATTCTTCCAAACGGTTTCCGTTGTGTTACTCATTGTTCCATTTGGTTATGGACTTGCATTAACGCATCTTACCGTACGCTTCCACCCCAATTTCCCCTTTCACTAAGGCTACCTACATTAACGACCAGAGGTGGTCGCTTCAGTAAGGGAAGCTTCTTCATCTGCCGTTAAGGGCTCGCGTAGCCCTTGGTTGAATATCACAACCCCTCGAGCAGCTGCTCTCCGCATCTGCTCCGTTTCACGTCTCCGTACGCGCCGCCGGATGATATCTGCCTCCGTAGGCGGCACCCGGCTTCTACGGCTCCGGCCGGGGGGGACTGGTTGGTGGTATCGTCCCGGAACGCATCCGTACCCTCCAAGCCCGCTGCATGTATAGTCGGCGCTCGTGCCTCTGGCGAATGGTACCCGGAGACGGGGGACGCCCTCGATTCCGACTTGGAATGGGAGGGGGTGCCGTTCCAGCTGCTTCCGCCTCGGCTGCCATCCGCAGCACCTCTTCGTCACGCGCACGCGCTGCTTCCGCCACTGCTGCCGCCAACCGGACATCAGCTCGAGCAGCTGCACGTTGCCGAGATTGTCGCCCTCGTGCCGTCCGCACGCGGTTCGCCCGTGTTTGTTCAGGAGACACTGGAGACTCTGCCTCCTCCTCGCCCTCGTCGACTAACTCAGAGGAAGGTGCTCGAGTGTTTAAAAGCACCTCATCCTCCCTCCAAATCTGCTGAAGGACCCTCGTGATCCTTCTTGCAGCCTCTTGTATGGAGCTCCATTGGGCCGGGCTCTCCAACAGCTTCATACCCAGGTTGTCAGGATGAACTGGGTCATCCGAGCCGAACCCAAGAAGCTCTTCTCGTATCTCTGCGAAGACCTCGCACTCGAACAGGACATGGGCCACTGACTCAACCGAACCAGGGCACCGAGGACACTCAGGGGTGGGGAAAAAACCGCAGACGTGGAGATACTCACAGAAGAACCCGTGTCCCGTGAGTATTTGTGAGAGGTGAAAATCCACCTCTCCATGTCGCCTTCCCACCCACTGGTGCAGGTCGGGAATCATGCGATGGGCCCATGTCACGTACCGACTGGCCGTCGGTGATGCAGCCGCCAGGTCCCACGACCGCTGCCATTCCTGCATGGTGACCATTCGCTCCGAGAATCTGACTTCCTTCCTGCTGGTGCCAGGGGCAGCTAGGAGCCTCCTGTAGCACCTTGCGTCCTCTTGTATTAGCAGCCTGTACGGCAAGAGGCCTGCTAATACTACATTGGTCTCATACGCCACCAGATCCTCCAGAACGTCATTCACGCGGTTCAAAATCAATCGTTCAAGCACCTTCCCGGGGTTATTAAGCAGCAGAATTGGACGAAAAGAGGTTGGCAGGCCAGGCGGCTTGCCAGGCTTAGGCACCAGTGCCAACTTTTGCTGCTTCCACTCCGCCGGAAAACGCCCCGAATCGATGCACTCCTGAAAAACTGCTCTGAAGGTCTCCGGGTACTTACGTACGGCCACCGTCAGAGCGGCATTCGGCAGCCCATCCAAGCCAGGAGCCTTCTTGGGATGCATTCCGCCCGCGATTTCTAGCAGCTCTTGCGTGGAGACCGGCCGCACGTACTCCTCTATGCTGTCCTCGTCCGCAAGGTCAGGCCATTGAACCGATTGGTGGTCCGGGAACAGGGCGCCCACGATGCCCTGCAGCACCGCAGGGTCTCTTTCTCGTGCCGTCCAGCTGCTCCGCAACTTACCCAGCACTTGCCGGAACCACTGTCCAGTCTCGTCGTCCGCCAGGGCCTGCAGCATGTCAGCAAAGTGCTGGTTCTTGCTGCGCTTGATTTCCGCTGCAAGTGCCGTCCGCACTTGAATATACTCGTCGCTTGCAGCAACTTTCCCTGCGGCGTCAGTGGCGGCTTCCAAACGCTCTCTGGACAGACGACAATCCTCGATCAGTCGCTCTATCTCTGGTGTCCACCAATACGCTGGCTTCTCCGAGTGGCCTTGTGATGGGTATACTCGCGACATGACACCATCACAAGCCATCGTAAGCCCCTCCTCCAGACTCTCTGGGCTGGTGACCCTGTCGGCGAACTGGGTCGCCTCAAGCGCAAGCTCAAAGAGTCGAGGGCAGAACTGACGCGTCCGCCACCGGGTGCCCGCCTCTCGCACATCTGACAGCTGCTGTTGTTGCTGCTGGTGTCCTGCTTGATGTCGCTGTGTCACCCTCACGGCATACCGGATGTAGACGTGGTCGCTGTACGAATAACGGCTAAGGATCCTCCAGCGATGCTCAGGATCGGATGATGTAGCCCGGCTAGCTATCTCAATGCTCGCGAAACTCACGTCCACAATGCTCGGACGAGCTACGCCACTTCCAATGAACGTGGGGGCCGTTCCGTTGTTGAGGACCTCCAACCCCAATCCGACGGCCATCTGAAGCAGAAGTTCCCCCTTCACGTTCATACGCGTGCTACCCCAGGAACTATGCGACGCATTGAAGTCGCCGGCGAGGACGACGTGCGGATGACCACGAGCCAGCACGTCTATCCTTTCCAGCATCTCCTCGAACTCGCTCACTCCCACTGAAGGAGAAACATAAGCGCAGATGAGAACGATACCGTTTACCAAGGCAGCGACAAGTCCGGACTGAGAATGGCAAAGGACCCTCTGTATCAGAAAGGTCTCCGAACTGACAACAATTGCTACCTTTAGGTCACGGTCCGTAACCCAATTGCCGTTATTAGCTGGCGCGGTATGTATCTCCTGCATGAGCAAAACGTCTGCTCTCTCCATCCGCAAAGTGTTGAGTGCTAAGTCCTGCGCCCTCCTACTCCTGTTTACATTTATTTGGAGGATTTGAATCATGCTGATGCCGATTTATGCGCTCCACAAACACCAGCTGCGATTCGGTGGCCTCCACCGCACAGCAGGCACCTCAATTCGTTGGTGCATCCTGCAGCCTTATGGTCATTGGCTCCTCACCGGATGCACAGGCCCGATCTATCCTGGCCTTGACATGCAGCCGCCATGTGTCCAAGTTCGAGACATCGGAAGCAGCGTTTCACGTCCTCGGTGATCTTCGGGACAGCATGTACCGAGCATGCCGTGTACTGAAGAATCAGTCGTTTGCCCACCAGATGATCTGCGTCAGCCCGCGGCAATCGCACCCTGGATCGCTTGGTGCCATCTCTGCGCTCCCACAGGGAGATTGTAGCGGTCTTCAGTCATCTGGTCGATGTTTGTAATGAGGATCTCCGCCATTTCCGTGACGACCTTAGCGGTACCCTTCGGGCCAAGCGCCTCCTGCACCTTTGCACAAAGTGCGGCGCTGTCGACATCTCGGCTCAGCGGCAGCCGCAGATTGTCCTTTGGAGTACGTTTCCCTACTCCGATCTGCTGTTGGTGGCCCTGGAGCACTGGGCTCGTTCGAATCGCCTCGTACATAGCCCGGAAGCTGCTACCCTCTGCCGGAACCACCACTATTTCGTCCGGCCGCTTTCTGGCTGGACGACGTTTTTCGCTATTCAGCGCACCAAACCGCTGCTGCTGCAACATACTTGGCCACTGACCAGGCTGCTGGTGTTGCTGCCGCCCAGACTGTGACGGCTGCTGCTGTTGCTGCGGCCGTTGTTGCTGCTGCTGGGGCCGTGTTTGTTGTTACTGCCGCACTTCCGGTAGACGGTTTCGCGGCTTGCGACGGCCCCACTCGGCCCAAGAGCTTTCCTCCTGTTGCTGGCGTTGATGCTGCCGCTGTTGCGGCTGCTGCTGCTGGTGCTGCTGCTGCTGTTGCCGCTGTTGCGGGACCGGCTGTTGGCGTGCCGGCTTACGGCGCACCACCTCAGCTCAGGAGCCACCTTCCTGGTCTGGAGATAGAGCTGCCATTGCCAGCGCCTCTCCCTGCTGTAGCAGCTGCTGTTGCTCACGATGTTGCTGCTGCTTCTGCTGCTGCTGTTGCTCACGATGTTGCTGCTGCTTCTGCTGCTGCTGCCGCTCTGAACGCTGGCCACCACCGTAGCCCAGCGTCTGCGCCAGCAACTCCTGGAAGCTGGCACGCTCCTCCTTCAACTCGTTACGCAGACGCTCGTTCTCCTGACGAGCCATCATCTCACGCAAACGGGCTTCCTCGCTGGCCAGCTTCGTTTCCTCTCTGGCCTGCTCTGCGATCGCCTCCATCTGCTGCCGGTGCATCGTAAGCTCCTGCTACAGACCAACGATCGTCGCTCGCATCTGATGATTAGCCTGCGACATCTCATTCAGGAGCTGTAACAGCTCCGTTATTTCCGGGCTCTGCTGTTTTGTGCCCGGGGCAGCTACTCGCGTGAGAGACACTCGCGGCTCCATTATTGTGGAGAGCTTCGCCGGCCTCCCGTCAGTGGACTCCGTCCTGGAACGTAGGGTCCTCCCAGGCAGTGACATGTCCACGAATCTTTTCCGCGCTTTAAGCTGGATTTACATCTCCTTACCGGAGACCGCCAGCAGCGAAAAATAAATGCTGTCCCCGTCACTGGAAAGCTTTCGTGTTAATGTCCTGGCTAAACAGCTCTGCAACTGATTACCAGGTTGCACCACTGAGTTTGTTGCGCGGCGTTTGCAACAAATGGCGCTGGTCCGTGATGTGTATGCCTTGGCTAGATGTTCTACTGCCGCCCAACAGGTGGCGCTGTCCGGCGATGTGTGTGTGTCTCGGCTGCAGGTCACTAAAGCACTGCTGTAGACTGCAAGCACTGCCACAAACTACAATCACTGCAAGCACTGCCGTTCTGCTGTCGCCCAACAGGTGGCGCTGTCCGGCGATGAGTGTGTGTCTCGGCTGCAGGGCGCTGCAACACTGCCGCAGACTGCAAGCACTGCCACAAACTACAAGCACTGCAATCACTACCGTAACGACGCACAGACACACAATACGACACACCCGACGCCACTTTTTTGCGCACTTTTGCACCAATTTTCCACGCACTTTTAGTCAAATTTCTTCCGTTTTCCTTGCGGAAAACCACCGTCACTCACTACAGAGTACCACTACGACGTGCAATTTTACCTGTTTTGTTGGTTTTGCGTGATTTTCGGGGAAATACCGCTCGCCTGACTTCCCCATACAAAGTGTATGGGAAAATCTTAACTCACTGATTTAACGAAAATTAGCACCGATTTCCTCGCGGTTTTTTGCTGTTTGTCGCAAAAGGCAGTTCCTCCTTCGATGTACGCACTTTCACTAGGTTCTGAACTGTTTAAACACCTTATTTTTGCCAAAATCACGGAGCGTCACAGGGACACGTCTGTACTGCTCGACTGACAGTTCGCCTCTGAGTTGGCCTCCTGTGGCAGCTCCATAACGAGCCGCAAGCGAGAAGTGCGTCGGCCAACTCCCAGTCGCTGCGGTCCTGCGAATTGCTGGCTGCACTCCCCCTGGGGTGCAGGGTGGCACTGGGGCCGCTCCGCTTATGTGCTGGCTACTGCTGCCGCTGATTGTTGTGGCTGCCGTTGTTGCGCCTACTGCTGCTGAGTTTGTTGGCCTAGCTGATGCTGCTGCTGCCGCTGCTGGGTCAGCGACTGGCGTGCCGATTTGCGGCTCTGCACAGTCATCCACTGCCCACCTAACTGTTCCTCGCTCTGGCTCGCTGTTGGTATCGACTCGTCCTGCTGTTGCCGCTGCTGCCGTTGCCCTCGCTGCCGACACGCATCCTGGCCTTGCTGAGCAAGCACCTGGCTGTAAGTCGGTGCTCGCTGCTGGTGGCGCAGCGCTGGAACGGATGTAAGGACCGTTTCACTAGTTGTCGAGCCCGTCGGGAGACAAACGTTGTCCCCCAACATCTGTACAAGCAGTTCATCTAGGGCTACACGGTATTGCTCATTCTCTGTTCGCAAGAGAAGGATCTCTGCGTCAGCCTTCTGTTCTCTCCATTTGGCCTCCTCTTTTGCCTCCTTTCGAAAATCTTCGAACAGTCGGCAGATGTTCGCGATTTCCGCATGCAGCTGACTGTTGTGCTGCCGCATGTCCTCATATTTTCTTTCGTTGCTTTGCAGAGTCTCCCTCATGATTTGGAGCTCTGCCGAGTTCGCCGGTGGTGGTGTGGTTGGTCTGACTGCGCCTGATGTTTCGCCTATGGCCGACGCCCGTTGCAGAACCACCTTTGGTTCCGCCATTGCATCTGTTCGGCAGTCGACCGACATGGCTCGCCCAGCAGTAGAGCGGAGCAGCTTCCCCGTTGGTGCCATCGACATCTTTGCAGACTGCTCTGCTCGTGCTCACCGTTCCCCCTTGCTGATAGCTGATTTCTGGAATTTCGACTGAAATTCCAGAAAAAGGGGGTCAACGACCCCAGTCTCGATGCTGTCGTTGCACAAGGCCAGATGTGTCACGGAACTTCCAATGGGTAATGCTGATCGTTCTGCAGCTCTATATCGCTGGGTTCTGCCTTCTTCCAATGGGTAATGCTGATCGTTCTACTGCTCTATTTCGCTGGGTTCCGCCTTCTTCGAAAAACGGGGGACAATTACCCCGGCCCTGGACAGCTAGTTGGTTGCGGGGTGGGGTGTGGGGTGATTGTTTGAGTTACCAAGGTAATTTACCCAGCGTCCTCTGACTTTTTTTCCCAGCCTCGGGAGTGCTCCCTGAATATTTTTGCTATCCAAGTCCTTATTCGTCACTTATGTATCTGACCGGCCCTTACCATGAAAACGCAGTGTACAAGCGTGGGAAAAGGGGGGGGGGGGGGGGGGGAGGGAAAAATGGCAGCAATATTCCCAGTTCCAGTCGTATTTTGCCGGGACAACCGTACACTACCCAGGAATTTCGCCCGACAAGCGTCAGATAACACCGAGTTGGTCCACTATCCGACTCCTTGCTTTTTTTAAGATGGGCCGTGTGTCTAAACTTGGGCCGTATGTCTAAACGGTACTTGGGTTAGACGCTGACCATCACTACCGACGCAACTTTTAACTTCACCTATTTCCGCCAATTTTGGTCCGTTTTTTCCAGGTTTTCACCAATATGTACTGCTTAGCGTCTTTGGCACCGATTTTCACTGCTTCCGGCACAATCCTGGCGAAAAAAATACCGTCCCAAGCACACTTTTCTTCGTGTGACGTCGCAAACCACTACCACTGTACCCAAAAGGACGCCGACCGGTATGTAGCCAATTTTCGGCCGATTTCACTCCGGTTTTCGCACGTAGGTCTTCAAATGGCACTGTTTTGCACTTTTCACCGAAAACCGGATAGAAAAAGGTCGTTTTTAATGTGCACAACGCGCATTCACTTCCTCCATACAAATTGTATGGAAATGTTTAAAGCGTCTTTTTTCGCCAATATTCACCCGTTTTTACTAAATTTTCACTTTTTCCACTTGTTTTTATGCTTATAATGCGATTTTCTTTCTTAACACAGCATTTCTCGCCACTTTTCCGCAAATTTTTGCACAATCACTCGGAGCGTCACTCGGTGTACGTCCTCACTGCGGTATAAATGGCTTTTTTTTGAATGCTTGAAAAAGCTGTATTAATGCCTGGATTTTTGACAAATCTCTTAAAATACATAACCAGTTAATTCCTACTCCACCCCCTGGCCGTTGACCCGCGAGGGTACCCAAGTGGTCAGGGGGTTTCGACTGCCAGGCAGCTCCTACACCGTACCAAAGGCACCTAACATTTATGTATTGAATTTCCATAACGTTCTCTCTTTTTGTTTGTTTGTTGCCTCCATATTCCGCCTCGCAAAGGCCCTCGTTTCATGGCTTTAATGCCCTCCCCACGCTTATTTGTTCATTAGCGTGCAGCTGCATCCGCCTCCGACGCCGCAGCTTCCTCGGCTGCAGTCAGTCCGTTCCTTCGTGGATCGTTCGGTGGATCGTCATCAGTGGGGACCGTCCGTCCCTCTATCACGTTCGCCCTGACCGGTTGCGCTGCTTCGGCAGACGGAGTTTCGAGCGCCATCCTCCGTCTCGCTCGATACAGCCGGACACGTTCTCGAACGGCAGTCCGCCGTTCCACCGTCGATTGTGATGGAGGTGGTGATAGCGGCCGCCCACCTCGCTGCGCCCGCTGCAACCGCCTTGCTGCATTTCGCCGATCGTTCCGGGCTCGTCACACTGCTTCCGGGTCCACACGATGAACGACCTGCGGCTGGTTTGCCTGTACGGTAAGTTGTGCACGCTCATCATCCCAGCCGCGTTGAAGCTCAGTGGTAATAATCTTTGCAGCCTCGCACACACGGCTCCAGCATTGCTGACTCTGAAGCATGTATGTGGTGAGGCTGTTCGGCGTGATGGCCACCGTCGAACCATCGCTGAACAAGTGTTGGCGCACGTGCTCGAAGCGAGGGCACTCGAAAAAGACATGCTCTGCCGACTCCGGTACGCCGGGACACCGTTGACAGTCCGGGGACGACGTGAACCCCATGACGTGCAGATACTCACGGAAGAATCCGTGCCCGGTAAATATCTGCGAAAAATGGAAGTTCACGTCTCCATGCTTCCGCGACTGCCAGGAACCGAGATCTGGGTTGAGCCGATGTGTCCACCCTACGAATCGGCTAGATCTCTCACCTGTTGCGTCGGCATAGCACGCTGATTGTCAGTCAGCTATGGTCAATGCTCGCTCTTCCCGTCGAATGATGTTATGACCCACTGTAGCACCTGCTCCATGCGCGCGTTCGTAGACTCTGGCATCTTCCTCAATCAACCTGCAGATTGGTATGAGGCCAGAAATCAGCACAGCGACTTCGTATCTCACGGTGCGGAATGTCCTCGCGACGCTGATTGATGTCAAGCGTTGCACACGCTGTAACGCTCTGCGGCATTTCTGCAGACTAACGGCTTCATGCCACACAGGAGTTGCATATCGCAGCACGCTGTCAACAACGGCAGCAAGAAGGCGAGACTTGACCGTTTTCGGACCGGCATGGTTCGGCATCAGACGGGTGACGGCCTGGGCCACTCTCATCGCCCTCTCTGTGAAGGCCTCAACGTGCGGCACCCACGAAAGGTGGTCGTGTAACCTCACCCTAAGATGGCGAATGGAGCGGGAGGACTTCACGACCACACCGCTTACGGTGATGGAAGTCTCCGGGGTACGCTTGAGGCTGGAGATAAGCGTCATTTCCGTTTTCGCCGGGGCAAGCTCCAAGTGATGACGGGTCATCCACTGGCCAACTGCTGCAACGACTGCCTCTGCTGCCTTTGCTGCTGCTTCAGGTGTGGTGCCTGGGACGAGCAGGACGATATCGTCGGCATAGCCAACGATTTCCGTCCCAGGTGGCAGACCAACGCTGAAAACGCCGTCGTACATAACGTTCCACAGCGTGGGGCCCAGAATGGACCCCTGTGAGACGCCAGCCGTGATGTTGCGCTCGGCGGGTCCCTCGCTGGTCTCAAACAGCAGCCGACGGTCCTCGAAGTAGCTCCGTATGATG
This sequence comes from Anopheles maculipalpis, assembly GCF_943734695.1. Lineage (NCBI taxonomy): Eukaryota > Metazoa > Arthropoda > Insecta > Diptera > Culicidae > Anopheles > Anopheles maculipalpis. Next base: position 18,020,593 of record NC_064870.1, on the reverse strand, counting down.
TTCTGCAACAGGCATTCCTGGTACAGCCGACAATAAACCTCCGGGTACTCACGTATGGCCGTCTTCAGCGCTGCATTAGGGATGCCATCCAGACCTGGCGCTTTCCGGTTGCTGATATTCCGCATGATGTCCTGCAGCTCCTCCGTGGATACCGGGGTGATGGGCACGTTCTCAGCCTCGACTCTGTCTGCAACTGGCCAGTCTACTGACGGATGCTCCGGGAACAGATCGGCGACGATTCGGACAAGCTGCCCACGATCCGTCTCATGAGGCGAGTAACTTCCGGGAATGCGGAAAAGAACCACCCGATAGCCAGCACCAAAGATGTCGTACTGTGCCAGATCCACCAGCTCATTAAACTGCTGCCGTTTGCTTGCTCTGATGGCCTTTTTCAGCTGCTTACGCATATCACGATGAGCAACAGTGGCGGCCTGTTGCTCGTCGGGGTTGACGGCGTGACGTATGCGCTCGCGGGCCATGGTGCATGCCTCGCGAAGCTGCCTGAGCTCGGCCGACCACCAAAAAGTGCTGCGTTGAGGCCAACGGTGTGCCGTTGTTACTCGCTGCATGGTTTCATCGCAGGCTTCCGACATCACCGCGACCATCGCTGTAGGCGTTACTGCTCGTTCGGCGAATCGAGCCGCTTTTAGTGCCTCTTGAAAGGCCTCCGCCGAGAACTGCTGCGTCTTCCAGCGTCGACCGGCGTGCTGGAACCTTGCCCTTACAGGCGTAACGGATTGGCCGGTGCCATTCTGCGTTTGATGTCGATGGTTGGCTGTCGGACTTTCAACCGCACGCTGTGTACCGTCCCGCATCTCCCACAGGCTTACCCGCGTGATGGCCGTCTCGCCTTCCAGTTGTGATGCAATTGAGGTCTTTTAATATACATGTACGTGTTTATTTACAGATATATAACAGATATACAAAAAGTAACAAGACACGCACTAACGCCCTAGCCGGCGGCCTTCCCAAAAGGGCGTAACCGTCGGCCGTAATACGTTCTGACCCAAACACGGGCATGGGCCAGACGCTTCTCCTAATATTTAATTTTCTCCTTTATTTTATTTTTATTTTTATTTTAACATTTTGAAAGGCCCGTTGGCCACGATAATTTGCGCGCGGATGTCGCTGCGATCGGCATCGTCTGTCCGCCGCCGTTGACGTAGCGCTTGTTGTTGGGCCTATCTACTCGCCGTGTTCCCTGACGAGTGATTGGCCGTTGTCGTCCCCTGAGGCCGTTGGTGCCGAAACGTCCTCGTTGTCCGCCTGCTCCGGTTGATAGAAGGTGGTTGATTGATGACTCCACTCAATCGGTTGATAGGTTACGGCGGTGATCGGCTTCTGCGTGTCGCCGCGCTCGTTCCCGTTCACGCCGATTCGCCCGTCTCCTATCAATTTGCTCCGCAGTCGGTGCCTCCCTGTCTCGGCGCAGTCTCCCCGGACGAACGGGCGGGAGTGTACCCGCTCGCATGCGTTCGCGGTACGCCCGCTGCTGTTGGTTTCGCCTCAGCCGTCTACGAAGGAGGACTTCGGGTGAGGGCGGACCAGCGTTGCGTGCGTTTCTCCTTCGTTTTTAATGTGCACAACGCGCATTCACTTCCTCCATACAAATTGTATGGAAATGTTTAAAGCGTCTTTTTTCGCCAATATTCACCCGTTTTTACTAAATTTTCACTTTTTCCACTTGTTTTTATGCTTATAATGCGATTTTCTTTCTTAACACAGCATTTCTCGCCACTTTTCCGCAAATTTTTGCACAATCACTCGGAGCGTCACTCGGTGTACGTCCTCACTGCGGTATAAATGGCTTTTTTTTGAATGCTTGAAAAAGCTGTATTAATGCCTGGATTTTTGACAAATCTCTTAAAATACATAACCAGTTAATTCCTACTCCACCCCCTGGCCGTTGACCCGCGAGGGTACCCAAGTGGTCAGGGGGTTTCGACTGCCAGGCAGCTCCTACACCGTACCAAAGGCACCTAACATTTATGTATTGAATTTCCATAACGTTCTCTCTTTTTGTTTGTTTGTTGCCTCCATATTCCGCCTCGCAAAGGCCCTCGTTTCATGGCTTTAATGCCCTCCCCACGCTTATTTGTTCATTAGCGTGCAGCTGCATCCGCCTCCGACGCCGCAGCTTCCTCGGCTGCAGTCAGTCCGTTCCTTCGTGGATCGTTCGGTGGATCGTCATCAGTGGGGACCGTCCGTCCCTCTATCACGTTCGCCCTGACCGGTTGCGCTGCTTCGGCAGACGGAGTTTCGAGCGCCATCCTCCGTCTCGCTCGATACAGCCGGACACGTTCTCGAACGGCAGTCCGCCGTTCCACCGTCGATTGTGATGGAGGTGGTGATAGCGGCCGCCCACCTCGCTGCGCCCGCTGCAACCGCCTTGCTGCATTTCGCCGATCGTTCCGGGCTCGTCACACTGCTTCCGGGTCCACACGATGAACGACCTGCGGCTGGTTTGCCTGTACGGTAAGTTGTGCACGCTCATCATCCCAGCCGCGTTGAAGCTCAGTGGTAATAATCTTTGCAGCCTCGCACACACGGCTCCAGCATTGCTGACTCTGAAGCATGTATGTGGTGAGGCTGTTCGGCGTGATGGCCACCGTCGAACCATCGCTGAACAAGTGTTGGCGCACGTGCTCGAAGCGAGGGCACTCGAAAAAGACATGCTCTGCCGACTCCGGTACGCCGGGACACCGTTGACAGTCCGGGGACGACGTGAACCCCATGACGTGCAGATACTCACGGAAGAATCCGTGCCCGGTAAATATCTGCGAAAAATGGAAGTTCACGTCTCCATGCTTCCGCGACTGCCAGGAACCGAGATCTGGGTTGAGCCGATGTGTCCACCCTACGAATCGGCTAGATCTCTCACCTGTTGCGTCGGCATAGCACGCTGATTGTCAGTCAGCTATGGTCAATGCTCGCTCTTCCCGTCGAATGATGTTATGACCCACTGTAGCACCTGCTCCATGCGCGCGTTCGTAGACTCTGGCATCTTCCTCAATCAACCTGCAGATTGGTATGAGGCCAGAAATCAGCACAGCGACTTCGTATCTCACGGTGCGGAATGTCCTCGCGACGCTGATTGATGTCAAGCGTTGCACACGCTGTAACGCTCTGCGGCATTTCTGCAGACTAACGGCTTCATGCCACACAGGAGTTGCATATCGCAGCACGCTGTCAACAACGGCAGCAAGAAGGCGAGACTTGACCGTTTTCGGACCGGCATGGTTCGGCATCAGACGGGTGACGGCCTGGGCCACTCTCATCGCCCTCTCTGTGAAGGCCTCAACGTGCGGCACCCACGAAAGGTGGTCGTGTAACCTCACCCTAAGATGGCGAATGGAGCGGGAGGACTTCACGACCACACCGCTTACGGTGATGGAAGTCTCCGGGGTACGCTTGAGGCTGGAGATAAGCGTCATTTCCGTTTTCGCCGGGGCAAGCTCCAAGTGATGACGGGTCATCCACTGGCCAACTGCTGCAACGACTGCCTCTGCTGCCTTTGCTGCTGCTTCAGGTGTGGTGCCTGGGACGAGCAGGACGATATCGTCGGCATAGCCAACGATTTCCGTCCCAGGTGGCAGACCAACGCTGAAAACGCCGTCGTACATAACGTTCCACAGCGTGGGGCCCAGAATGGACCCCTGTGAGACGCCAGCCGTGATGTTGCGCTCGGCGGGTCCCTCGCTGGTCTCAAACAGCAGCCGACGGTCCTCGAAGTAGCTCCGTATGATGTTCTGCAACAGGCATTCCTGGTACAGCCGACAATAAACCTCCGGGTACTCACGTATGGCCGTCTTCAGCGCTGCATTAGGGATGCCATCCAGACCTGGCGCTTTCCGGTTGCTGATATTCCGCATGATGTCCTGCAGCTCCTCCGTGGATACCGGGGTGATGGGCACGTTCTCAGCCTCGACTCTGTCTGCAACTGGCCAGTCTACTGACGGATGCTCCGGGAACAGATCGGCGACGATTCGGACAAGCTGCCCACGATCCGTCTCATGAGGCGAGTAACTTCCGGGAATGCGGAAAAGAACCACCCGATAGCCAGCACCAAAGATGTCGTACTGTGCCAGATCCACCAGCTCATTAAACTGCTGCCGTTTGCTTGCTCTGATGGCCTTTTTCAGCTGCTTACGCATATCACGATGAGCAACAGTGGCGGCCTGTTGCTCGTCGGGGTTGACGGCGTGACGTATGCGCTCGCGGGCCATGGTGCATGCCTCGCGAAGCTGCCTGAGCTCGGCCGACCACCAAAAAGTGCTGCGTTGAGGCCAACGGTGTGCCGTTGTTACTCGCTGCATGGTTTCATCGCAGGCTTCCGACATCACCGCGACCATCGCTGTAGGCGTTACTGCTCGTTCGGCGAATCGAGCCGCTTTTAGTGCCTCTTGAAAGGCCTCCGCCGAGAACTGCTGCGTCTTCCAGCGTCGACCGGCGTGCTGGAACCTTGCCCTTACAGGCGTAACGGATTGGCCGGTGCCATTCTGCGTTTGATGTCGATGGTTGGCTGTCGGACTTTCAACCGCACGCTGTGTACCGTCCCGCATCTCCCACAGGCTTACCCGCGTGATGGCCGTCTCGCCTTCCAGTTGTGATGCAATTGAGGTCTTTTAATATACATGTACGTGTTTATTTACAGATATATAACAGATATACAAAAAGTAACAAGACACGCACTAACGCCCTAGCCGGCGGCCTTCCCAAAAGGGCGTAACCGTCGGCCGTAATACGTTCTGACCCAAACACGGGCATGGGCCAGACGCTTCTCCTAATATTTAATTTTCTCCTTTATTTTATTTTTATTTTTATTTTAACATTTTGAAAGGCCCGTTGGCCACGATAATTTGCGCGCGGATGTCGCTGCGATCGGCATCGTCTGTCCGCCGCCGTTGACGTAGCGCTTGTTGTTGGGCCTATCTACTCGCCGTGTTCCCTGACGAGTGATTGGCCGTTGTCGTCCCCTGAGGCCGTTGGTGCCGAAACGTCCTCGTTGTCCGCCTGCTCCGGTTGATAGAAGGTGGTTGATTGATGACTCCACTCAATCGGTTGATAGGTTACGGCGGTGATCGGCTTCTGCGTGTCGCCGCGCTCGTTCCCGTTCACGCCGATTCGCCCGTCTCCTATCAATTTGCTCCGCAGTCGGTGCCTCCCTGTCTCGGCGCAGTCTCCCCGGACGAACGGGCGGGAGTGTACCCGCTCGCATGCGTTCGCGGTACGCCCGCTGCTGTTGGTTTCGCCTCAGCCGTCTACGAAGGAGGACTTCGGGTGAGGGCGGACCAGCGTTGCGTGCGTTTCTCCTTGGTTGGGCTACCATAGGTCGCGATATGGCAGCCCCTTCGTCCGGGTTGATTGTAGCCAGTCGCTCGTTCCGCTCTCGACGCCGTCTCCGCTGTCCCTCATTGTGCCGCTCGCGACGGGCCTGTCGTAGTGCTGCTTCCTCCCGTTGGGCGGCTGTGTGGATGCCAGCCATGACCGCCGCGTTCTCCGTAGCCTGGTGCTCCAGCCAGCGTAGCTGCAAGAAGCGGCATACTCGCCGTGCCGCTTCCGCTGCTGACTGCCAAGCCTCCGGACTGGCCAACATCCACGGCACCAGCCGTTCGGGAGTAACTCCATCGCCCTCCTCGTGGACCAGCAGTTGAGTTCTCACATCCGCGAACCGTGGGCAGACGAACATAACGTGCTCGGCCGACTCGACCACGTTGTCGGCGCAGAATGGGCAGGTCGGGGCAGAGGCGAAACCCATGGCGTGTAAGTACTCTCGGAAGAAGCCGTGTCCCGAGAGCACCTGACTCAGGTGGAAATCCACCTCGCCATGTTTCCGACCTACCCAGGCAGTTATGTTCGGCAAGATGCGATGTGCCCAGCGTACGGCTCGCCGATGGTAACGGCTCGCCGATGGAAGTGCGGCCTCCTCATCCCATGACGTCTGCCACATCGCCATGGTCGCCGAACGCTCGAGCCTTTGGATTACCTCTTTGTCGATCAGTACTCCCCTTCTCAGAGCCTCCTGGTTCCGCTTGTCTCGACGGGCCATCTCCAACACTTGGAGGTGAAGCGGAATCAGCCCCGCCAATACCACCATCGTCGTCTATTTGACGGTTCGGAAGGTTCTCGCCACTCCCTTCGCCAAAGGCCGTTGCAGCTGCTCCAGTTTCCGTCGACACCACTGGAGCTTCACCGCCAGCGAGTTGAACGCATTGCGCACATCCATCGCAACGACAAGCAGACAACGCATGTGGCGCCGGTTAGTGCGTCGAAAGCTCATGGCAGATCTGGCAGCTTCGACCACCAGTTCAACCGCCTGTAGGGTGGAGCGACCACATCGGAAGCCGAATTGACGCTCGGAAAGCATCGGCTTCGTTGGCCTCTCGATGTGGTCGTTAAGGCGGTTCAGCAGTACTCGCTCGAACACCTTGCCAGGTGTATCCAGTAGCATCACCGGTCGCACGGATGACGGCTCGCCTGGCGGTTTCCTCGGTTTGGGGATGAGGACGAGTTTTGCCTTCTTCCACTGGTCGGGGAAGCGGCCCGCATCCAACAGCTCCTGGTATAGCCGGACAAACGTCGACGGGTACGCCCGGATGGCTGCCGTGAGGGCAGCATTGGGCAGTCCGTCCAATCCGAGGGCCTTCCTAGGGTTCAGACCGGCCGCGATGTCGAGCAACTCCTGCTCAGTGACCGGCCTGATACCGACGCCGTCCGGCTCGATGATGGGCCAGTCGACTGGGGGATGGTCCGGGCAGAGAGCGTCCACGATTCGTCCTAGCGTGAACGGATCGCTCTCTCTTGCCACACGGCTGCCACATAGCCGTTTGAGCGCTTCCCCCAGCCACCGACCCGTCTCGTCGTCCTCCAGCTGCTGAATGGATTCAGCGTACCGCTCCTTCTTGCTGGCCAAGATGGCTGACGTCAGTCTACGGCGGGCGTCCTGATGATGCTCGACGGCCTCGGAGTGGGCCACGCTGCGAGCCAATGCGCCGGATGTCCTCTCCCAGGCCAGGCGGCACTCCTCGCGCAGTCGGCCAATTTCCGGCGTCCACCAATACGCCGGTTTTCCAGTGTGGCCGACTGCAGGAGAGACTTCCGCCATAGTCTCACTGCACGTCCGGCTCAGGATGTGCGTGAGGCTTTCCGGATCTGTGACCCTCTCCGAGAAACGAGCTGCCTGCAACGCCAGGCGGTACAGCTCGCCGTCAAACTGGCGCGTTTGCCATCTTGGGCCAGCCACTCGTACTGCCGGTGCTGCCTCCCTCGTTGCTCGCCGACTAATGGCTGTCGGTCGGTCTCCAACTGCGAAGCGGATGTAACGATGATCGCTGTACGAGTAAGCCCGCAACAGCCTCCACTCCTGCCTCGGGTCCCCAATGAGGTCGGAGCGACTGATGGCCGTGCTGGCGAAGGCGACGTCGACAATGCTCGGGCGAGCGATGCCGTTCCCGAGGAAGGTGGCTTCCCCCCCCTCCCCCCCCAGGTTCAGGACATCGAGCCCGAGCCCCTCCGCCAGCGCCAGTAGCTCCTCTCCTGTGTTGTTGCTGCCCCAGGCGCTGTTCCACGCGACCAAAAGCACGCGGGAAAGCCCTGTAGCCAGCACCTCGATGCGCTCCACAAGGTCGTCGAATTGGGGCATCCCGAGGCTCGGCGGCGCGTAGCAGGCAATGATGGTGATGCCCGCCACGTCAGCCGCCGCGATACTGGAACAATCCGTACTCCTTATACGCTGAACTGGGTGGGAGTGGCCGCTGACGATGATGGCGACGTGTTTGTCGCAGTCGACCACCCAGTTCGCGTTTCCGTCCGGTACCGAGTAGAGCTCGCACGCAACCAGTACATCCGACCGCTCCGTTCGCATGGTATGAAGTGCCAGGTCCTGGGCACTTCTGCTCCGGTTCATATTAAGTTGGAGGACCTGGAGGCTTGAGGCCATCACACTCACGTCCGTCCTCCTCCTTTGCAGCTGAGCGCGGCAATGCGATGAGGGCCGCCACACCTCATACAGCGTACCTCCTTCGTGCATTGAGCTGCTCGATGGCCGCTCTCGCCGCATCTGATGCAGCACTGGCTCCTGTCCACGCCAGTGCAGAATGCCGCCAAATGGCCTCTTTCCAGACAGCGGAAGCAGCGTCCTTGAGAGGCCGCCAGCCTCGGAACACGCTCCATCCGGCAGGCGGAATGGTCGATGAGCAAGACTTGTGTCCTGCCCATGATTGCTTCCGCCTCTGCCCGCGCCAGACGAATGCGAGCTCGTTTGGTGGCGTCCGGCAGCTCCCACATCCGTATGGAGGGCACTGTCGGCTCTTTAGCGAGAGCCCCTCGTAGTGCCTCCTTCAGTGTCTCCTCCTGCGTGAGATGGTCGACATTGCGGACGATCACCTCCGCCATCTCCGTCAGCACCTTTGCCGTCCCCAGGGCACCGAGGACGCTCTGGATTTGTTCGCAGAGTGCTTTGGAGTCGACCTCACGCGTCAGTTCCATCCGGAGATTCCCCTTCGGCGTACGCTTGCCGATGCGGATGAACTTCTGCGCGTCCTCCAGCGCAGGGGCAGTCCTGATCGGGCGGTACATATCAGCGAAGGAGACTCCTTCCGCCGGAATTACCAGGATAGCATCTGGTCTACGCCTTGTGGCCCTAGGGGTGGATTGGGGAGCTCGTTGTGGTGCCCGTGGCGGCTGCTGCCGCTGCTGTTGTTGCGGTGGTGGTTTGGGCGCACCTCGATTGCGCCTCTCGCCCACCACCTGCCACCCGGTGGTTGGGGCATCCCTATAAGAGGCCCTGGGTTGCTTCCTTTGATCGGCCGACTGGAGCTGGTCCTGTTGTGACCGACTCTCTTGGCCACCGAACCGCTGCTGTCTCTGCCCCTTCTGCACGATTTCCGCGCGCATTATGTCCTGCAGTTCCAGCAGCCGCTGGTGGGCAGGACCATATGCTGATGCTTTTCGGGCCTCCGCCCGCGCGCGTTGCTAGGACCTTTCGCGGTCCTCTTGCTGGGTCCAGGCTGGGATACCGCTTGGTTTCCCAAGCCCGTACCCACCGCGGAGGAGTGCAACTCCAACACTGTCCGTGTCCCCATCCGGTTTAATTCCAGCTCTCGCCTCAGAGCCTGGTTCTCCCGCTCGCTCGCTTCCAACCGCTCCGTCAGTTGGTCCAGCTTCGCCAACAGTTTCTCCAGCTGCTGGCTGGCTCCCTCCAACGTCACGTTGAGGGCTCCCGGGCGGACGGCAGCAGCCGTCGTTTCGGATGACGCAACCCTGCGTGATGTTGGGATTGGTAGTGTTACGGGTGCGGTCCTCTTCCTCGCCGTACTCGCCTCCGGTTTCTCCCCTTCCATCATGAGAGATGGCTCCGGAGAGGATATAACCACCACCATCGGGTCGGCGGGTGCCGGCAGGCCCGAAGGTTGGTCCTCCTCTGTTTCCGCTAGAGCAGAGGGCGGCTTGCCTTTGTAGGCCGCCAACGTTCCCGGTGAAACTTCGATGGGTTTCATCACCACTCTTGGCGATAGCGCTCTCCTATGAGTTATGCGCCTCTTCTTTAAAGAGGCTTTGAAGCTTGCTCGCTCTTCTGGGTCCAGATACGACCGGTCGCTGTCCGTATCGGAACCCGTGGCGAGCCTAAAAACACCTAAGTGGTGCACTGGATGACGGTTTTCCGTTTTATTTCATCTCCCGCCAGATGAAATACGAGCAGCTTGTCACTCACTCCAGTCACCTTTTGGGCTTTTGCCAACGCCCAAGTCACCGGGTTCGTTGCTTGTGCCGACACCCTAGTCTCCGGGGTCGACACCCTGGCTCGGGTCCTGAGCCTTCCCTCCAGCCACCGGGCTCGTCACTTTCAGCTTTCCCCAAGCCGCCGATCACTGGGAGCACTTAGACGAGGGTGGGAGGCAATGGGGTGGGTGGAAAAATCTCGAACCACACTGAAAAGTTGTCTCCTGCAGTGTTCCACACTTTCCACCTTGTTGCTGAATTTTCCGGGCACTTACACTACTTTTCCGCACACTTTATAGTTTCCCCCTTAATTTCCCCCGATTAAGGCGCTCACAGACACCCTTCAAATTTGAATCGGGCGCGGGGGGAAAAGGGGTGGGCGGAAAATTCCCAGAATCACTTCTAAAATTAAAGGCCCGTGGCCTCGGCACTATTCACTGCAAATCGGAGTTTTCCGACGTCGCTTTCCAATTTACCTCGAGTTTTTTTTAGTTTATACACAATAAGGGGTAACACCAAATTTAGAGGCAAGTGGGGGGAGAACGGGTGGGTGGAAAAATTCAAGACCGGCACAGAAAATTATTTGCGATTTTTCTCTTCCACCTCCACTGTTGCACCGAATTTTCCCTTTAAATTTTTCTTATTTACGAGGAAAATTTTTGAAATGTCACTCTATTTTGTATTGCCCATCATTACCAAATTTTGGCGAAATTTTGCCCACCACTAGGCAAATGTCACATTTGATGAGCACTTTTTACCCCCACTTTATAACGCTCTTATTAACCATTTTAACCGTTTTGAGTCCGGTTTTTTACACCAAACAGCTAGCGTTCACTCTCGCGCACATTTTAATACCCCATCCGGCCTCCAAAGGGGTGAAGATGAGGGAAAAATAAGAGAAAACACTCCCCATACAAGTGTATACAATTTTTGCACCCTCTTTTTTTACTGTTTTTTAACCGATTTTCAATTGGTTTTCACTAATAAACACTGTCTTTCACCATTATCTAACGTTCATAAGCGTTTTCGCATGATTTTTAAACAATTTTCACCTATTTTTGAGCAAATCACCAAGAGCACTGGTTACGCGTGCGTTCACTCCAACTGACAGCTCGCCTCTCCGGCCTTCCGCACCTGGTCGCTGGTATCCGTGCAAGATTCCGCCGTCAGCTGGCTGTATACTCGGGCGTCCTCCGCAATCAGCAGGCTGATAGGGATGAGGCCCGCCAGAAGTACCGCCGTCGCTCCTCTGGTTGTCCGGAACGCTCGACACACACGAGTGCCCGTCTTTCGCTGTACTCGGCTAACAAGCTTGTGGCATTGTTGCCTTTCCAAGCCTTCCGACCATACTGGGGCCCCATAGCGTAGGATGGAGTCCGCTACAGCCGCCAGCAGGCGGGCTCGCGATTACTTCGGGCCACAGGAGTTCCGTTAAGATAGCATAACGGCACACACCAGTAGGGTAAAACTAACCTGTCTCACGACGGTCTAAACCCAACTCACGTTCCCTTGAAAGAGTGAACAATCCTACGCCTTGGGAATTTTGCTTCACAATGATAGGAAGAGCCGACATCGAAGGATCAAAAATCACGTCGCTATGAACGCTTGGCGACCACAAGCCAGTTATCCCTGTGTGAAGGAGGATGCAAGATGCCACCAGCGACGCCAGGAGACCGGCGCACCAACCACGGTTATCCGAGCGGACGAACGGCGCAACACCATTGCGGCGTGGCAGGCGGAGTGGGACCAGCTGCAGCCAACCAGCCGGTTTACACGATGGGCGCACCGAGTACTCCCGGATGTGGCAGCGTGGAAGGACAGGCGGCACGGTGAGGTGACATTTCACCTAGCACAGCTGCTGTCCGGCCATGGTTTCTTCCACGATTATCTCCACGCGAAACATCTGTCAACAACATCTGACTGCGGGAGATGTCCGGGAATACCGGAAACGGCGGAACACGCCTATTTCCAGTGCCCACGGTTTGCCGACGTCCGTGGCGAGCTGCTGGGGGAGGACATGGCGGCGACGGTTACTCCAGATAACCTGCTGGCGTATATGCTGGCGAGCCAGCAGCAGTGGAGTAACGTCTGCGAGGCGGCGAAGCGGATTACGTGCACTTTGCAGCAGGAGTGGTACGTGGAGCGTGCGACCAGCGCGAACGCCGAGATGCGCGAGGCAGCACAGCGCTTCGATGAGGCGCATGAAACGACGGTCCGTGAGCGGAACGAACGGCGGAACGAGGCTCGTCGTCAGAAGACGCTCGAGCGACAGGCGGCACGTGGCGAGCCCCCACCGGCAAGGCATCCGGACGGGAGCTTGCTGACGCAAGAAGAGCTGGCGGCACGCGAGGAGCAGCGTCGCAACACACGTGAGCGGGTTAGGCGACATCGTGCGACTCGTCGCCTCGAAGCCGGGGGAGACGTCTCTAGCAGGGACATCCTTATGGCTCTGTTTGGGACGGACGCCGGAGACTAGCGATGAAGGCGATTTGATATGGCTCTTTTTCATCAGACACCTCGCGGTAGAATGGAAAGGAGTGGAGGGAAAGATTCGGGTTTTATTCCCTCGTAGGGGGAAAATTTTGTAATCCTATACTGAATAAAGACTGAACTTTCCGTACTTAAAAAAAAAAAAAAAGCCAGTTATCCCTGTGTGTGCGTGCAGCTGTCAAGCTAGTAGGACGTGGCCCTATGACGCTCCGTGTTTATCGAAAAATAATGGTGTAAAAGTGATAAATACGTGTGGAATCTAGTGATAAACAATAAAAAACGCTGCTTAAAGTGTATATAAAGTGAAAGAACGCTATTTAAAGACGATTAAGTGCGGTAAATAAGTGCGCAAAGTGCCCCCATACACTTTGTATGGGGAACTTCAAAGCCTCAACACGGCAAAAGTGTGCGAAAAAACCGCAAGAAAAGTGGACGCTAGTGCGCATAAGAACAAGCAAATTCATTTTCCAGCACCGGAAAGTGGATTTCGTGCGGAAATAGGCGGAAAACAACCGGTGAAAAGTGGGTGAAAAGCGTGCATCGACTGGCGTCGTGTGTGTCGTGGCGTGTGTATGTGCGTCATCCATCACACGAAGCGTTTATTGTAGCCGAGACACCGACCAGCGCCATCTCTTGCATTTTGCGGGAGCTTTCGCTGATGGCGCCACCCGCGGACAGTAGCGGAACCGCACAGCTGAGACACACACCACCTCTCCCTGACGACAGCAGCACCACCAGCGGCCGGTGACGGTACTGCTTAGCTGGGACACCCAAGGCGTTACGGTGCGTTGCGGTCCCATAAGTGCGGATTGCATAACTTTCCGGCGCTTATCGCACAGGGCCCGGGAACGCACCGCAGGAGACCGGGAACGTGCATCCATCGCTGAGTCTTCACCGGGAACGGTGAAACGGGAGATTTCAACGCGACGGCAGGCACTAACCGTATTTTCGAGCGGATTTTAGCAAAACCACGGAAATTTCGATGGAGGGGCGGGTGCTACGCTCCGGCTCGCGATTGAGGTCTACTCCCGGGGGACGGTCGGCCAACCCTTCCCCACCCCCTTCCCCAGTGTCACCACGGTCGGAAGGATCAGTGGAGGCAGCTGTACTGTCGGAAGATGAAGACGACGCTGAGTTCTCTGATGCCTCCGTCCTGGAGCAGACGGTGGTGGCGTCGGAGGCAGCTGTACTGGAGGTACCCCCCTTCCCCAGTGTCACCACGGTCGGAAGGATCAGTGGAGGCAGCTGTACTGTCGGAAGATGAAGACGACGCTGAGTTCTCTGATGCCTCCGTCCTGGAGCAGACGGTGGTGGCGTCGGAGGCAGCTGTACTGGAGGTACCTGTACCTACACCTGTACCTACATCGGCGAACCCTGAGGGCGAGGATACGTCCGTGTTGGCGCTCCAGCACAAGATGCTGGAAAGCCTAGCGAAGCAGGTGGAGACGCTGAGAGAGCAGCTGCGTCTCAGCCGAGAGCGCGAAGTAGCTCTGCAGTGCACGCTGGAGGCACTGCAGGAGGGCATGCGCTCTCTGACTGCACTGCATGCGTCGGTGCAGCCTGGTGGCCAGGGCAGCGCTCGTACAAAGCGCAGCCGTAAGCAGCGTAGCCAGGCTAAGCGGAGGTCGCAGCAGCAGCAGCAGCCACAGCAACAGCTGCTCTGGACGACGGTGGTGAAAGGCCGCTCGTCCAAGCGGCAATGCCACCTGCCGCAGCAGCAGCAGCAGCAGCAACAACAGCAGCGAGGCGAACGATACGTGCCACCGCAGCTTCGCACATCGCAGCAGCAGCGTCAGCAGCAGCAGCAGCAGCAGCGTCGTCAGCAGCAGCAGCAGCAGCAGCAGCAGCGACAGCAGCAGCGCCAGCAGCAGGAGCAGCAGCAGCCGCAGACAACGTCACGACCGCCGATTCGGCAAGCGCGAAGCCGTCCCGACGCCATCGAGGTGACCCCAGGGGAGGGACAGACCTGGATAGAGGTCTACCGGGCCGTGCGCTCGTCGGCAGAGCTGGCCCACCTCAATGAGGTCCTGGGAGTCGGACGACGAACAACCCGCTCGCGACTTGTGATGGACCTGCCGGAGGGGGCGAATTCGGGGGAGATCTTCTCCGCCGTAAAGGCGTTCTGCGATGCAGCGACCCCCGCGATTCGCTGTCGACTCATCACGGACAGGGTTGCACTTCGCGTTGACGACATCGACCCTTTAGCGCTGGCGACAGAGGTGGCGGAGGCACTTTCGGCCCTTGCATGCGAGACCATCTGCGAGGAGGAGGTGCGCCTGATGGAGAGCTTCAATGGGACGCAGGTGGCGCGCGTTCGGGTGCCGGAGAGGACGGCAGAGAAGCTGGTGGGCAAGCGCGTCAAGGTGAGCTTCACCTTGTGCCCGATCAGCCGAGTGCTGCAGACGACCGAACGGCAGCCGAGATGCTTCCGTTGTCTGGAGATCGGCCACCGGAGGGCGAAGTGCAGGAGCGAGGCCAACCGCACGGACGCCTGCATTCGCTGCGGGAAGCCGAGCCATCGGGCGATGCACTGCCAGGAGGATCCGTGTTGCGCCAGGTGCAAGGGTCCCCACCCGGTGGGCCATCCGACCTGCCGGCAACACTGAAGGTCCTGCAGATTAACCTTGGGCGGAGCCGGTCTGCACAGGACCTGATGCTGCAGACGGCTAGGGAGCTTGGAGTGCAGGTCGTGCTTGCTTGCGAGCTCTACCGGCCACCGAGATCTAACCCGAGATGGGCATATGACGAAGCGGAAAGCGTAGCGGTGATTGCCACTGGCTCCTTCCCCATCCAGCGATTATGGGGATCGTCGTCGCCAGGGCTAGTGGTTGCCACCATTGCAGGCATAACATTCGCCAGCTGCTACGCTTCGCCCAACACCAGCGGGGCCGACTTCGTCAGCTACCTCGAGGCGGCGGAGATGTCGCTGATCGGACACGCGACGGTAGTCCTTGCCGGGGACTTTAACGCGTGGAGTCAGGATTGGGGCAGTGCCCGTACGTCACGGAGGGGAGAAGACCTGAAGAGCGTCGTAGACCATTTGGGGCTCCGGACGCTTAACAGCGGTGACGTACCCACGTTCAAGGGCAACGGCGTGGCACGACCAAGCATAGTGGACGTAACCTTCTCCAGTCACACTATTGCGCGCCCCGATTCCTGGCGGGTAAGTCCGCGGTTCTCCGACAGCGACCACTCCTACCTGGAGTTTCAGGTGGGCCTTCCGGGAGATGGCACGCAACACCACCGTAGGCAACGACATCAGCCGCCAAACAACAACATCGGCACGGCCAGGCATGCCGGTACCCGGTGGAAAACTGCGCAGTTTGACAGCTCCTGCTTCGCCACCGCCCTTTCCATCGGACGGTTCGAGCTGGCGTAGACACCGGAAGACCTGGTCGGCGGGCTTACTGCAGCGTGCGACGGCACAATGGAGCGGGTGCATGGGGCGACCTTCCACCAAGCGCCGAGGATGTACTGGTGGACACCCGAGATCGACCGGCTGAGGGAGGAGTGCGAAGCTGCAGAACGGCGACGTCGCAGTGCCCCGTCTGATGAGCGCCTCGCGCTGACCGCCCAGCTCCTGAGCTCGCGGAGGATGCTGGCGGGCGAGATCCAGCGCAGCAAGGATCGCTGCATGCAGGAGCTCATTGACGGGATGGAGGACGATGTATTCGGCGACACGGAGGAGGTCCGGCCGGTTACGCAGGACGAGGTGTTAGCCGTTGCAGCCAGGATGGCATCGTCCAAGGCGCCAGGACTCGACGGCATCCCCAACGCGGCGGTGAAGACCGCGATCCGAGAGCACCCGGAGGTCTTCGGGTGTTCAACGACCTGTTGCGGCGGGGAGAGTTTCCGACGTCCTGGAAGGCGGCGCGGCTGGTGCTAATCCCGAAGCCCGGCAAACCCCCTGGCGAGCCATCGTCGTGGCGGCCGCTGCTGATGCTGGGTGCAGTCCCGAAGGTGTTCGAGCGGATTATCCTCGACCGCCTGAACGAGCACCTGGAGGACAGCAGTGCACCCCGCTTGTCGCCCGAGCAGTATGGCTTTCGCCGCGGACGATCGATGGTG
The DNA here is from genome assembly GCF_943734695.1 of Anopheles maculipalpis. Taxonomy (NCBI): domain Eukaryota; kingdom Metazoa; phylum Arthropoda; class Insecta; order Diptera; family Culicidae; genus Anopheles; species Anopheles maculipalpis. Next base: position 18,004,315 of record NC_064870.1, on the reverse strand, counting down.
CAGGCCATCCAGCGTGTCGTCGAGCGAGGCCTGTACGCGAGGACGTTCCACCGCACCAATGGCAGAGACCCTCGCTGCCTGATGGTGGCGGCTCTGGACGTGCGGAACGCCTTTAACTCGGCCAGCTGGACGGCGATTGCAGCAGCTCTCCAGCGGATGAGCGTACCGTCAGCGCTCCAGCGAGTCCTGCGCAGCTACTTCTCGGGACGGGAGCTGCTTTTCGAGACCGCCGAGGGACCAGTTCGCAGGACTGTCACGGCAGGCGTACCACAGGGCTCTATATTAGGGCCGACCCTGTGGAACGTCATGTATGACGGTGTGCTGCGGCTGACGCTGCCGGACGGTGCGGAAGCAATCGGCTTCGCGGACGATCTGGTCGTTCTGGCGGGAGGAGCGACACCACAGGCGGCAGCGGAACTGGCTGAGCAGGCGATCGGCATCATCAACTCGTGGATGGCAGCACACCATCTGGAGCTTGCTCCGGCCAAGACCGAGTTGGTAATGATGTCTACGATGCGGAGGGCGAACACGCAGGCGCCGGTGACCATCGCGGGCGTGCAGAGGATGCCAACACGGACGATCAAGTACCTTGGGGTCATGCTGGAGGACCACCTGTCTTGGAATGCCCACGTCGAGTGCGTCTCCGCAAAAGCACTCCGTGTGGCACAGGCGGTATCCCGGTTGATGCGGAACCACAGCGGCCCCAAGGGTGCTAAACGACGACTGCTCGCGTCCGTCGTGGACTCGACTCTGCGGTATGCTGCTCCAGTGTGGCACGAGGCAGTTCGCACTCAACGGAACCGCAGGAGGTTGAACCGGGTGCAGGGCCTCTACGCGAGACCGGTAGCCCGCACATTTATATCGGTGCGCGGCGAGGTGGCCACCGTCCTTGCAAGCGTCATTCCGATCTGCCTGCAGATCACGGAGGACGCAAGGTGCTACCAGCGACGCCAGCAGACCGGTACGCCCACGAGCAGCATCCGCAGAGAGGAGCGAACGGCCACCATCGCCCAGTGGCAGGCCGAGTGGGACGAGTTGGCGCCGACGAGCCGTTTTACCCGGTGGACACACCGGCTAATCCCGGACATCGCGACGTGGAAGGGCCGGCTGCATGGGGAGATGACCTTTCATCTCGCCCAGCTCCTCTCCGGCCATGGCTTCTTTCACGACTACCTCCACGCGCAGCACTTCTCGCCGTCGGCGGACTGTGTTAGATGTCCGGGAGTGGCAGAATCGGCGGAGCACGCGTTCTTCGACTGCCCACGGTTCGCGGACGTCCGTGGCGAACTGCTGGGCGAGGACACGGCAGCGGCGGTCACTCCAGACAACCTTCTGACGTTCATGCTGGAGAACCGCCAGAACTGGAGCAACGTCTGTGAGGCAGCCAAACGCATCACCTGTGCTCTGCAGCAAGAATGGTACGTCGAGCGGGCAACCAGCGCGGACGTAGAAATGCGCCAGGCGGCACAACGCCTTGACGAGGCTCATGCAGCAACGGTCCGGGAGAGGTATGATCGGCGCAACGAAGCGCGTCGACTGAGGACACAGGAGCGACGGGCGGCACGCGGCGAGCCTCCACCAGCAAGGCATCCGGTCGGGAGCTTGCTAACGCCGGAAGAGCTGGCGGAACTTGAAGAGCAGCGTCGGAGCGTCCGTGAGCGGGTCAGGCGACACCGCGCGAGACGGCGGCTGGAAGCTGGTGAAGTCATCACTAGCGATGAAATATTGCTGGCCCTTTTCGGCTTGGACTAGGGCAGCTAGACATCGCAGGCGAACACGCAGCGCTCCCTGCCATCGTGTCACCTCGTGGTGGGTTGGGAGGGAGTGGATGGGAGGGCAGGGCTTTGTTCCCTCGTGGGGGATGTGTGAAATCATTGTTACCTATACTGAATAAAGACCTACCCTCTAGTTAAAAAAAAAAAAGCCAGTTATCCCTGTAGTTGCGATCGGTCAGCCGAAGTGAGTAAACGTGTCTGTGTTGTGGCCCGCGAAAAAAACTTTTTTCGTGAATATCAGTGAAAACCATAGTGAGGGCGGTGAATTTACGCGTGCGGCCCCCGATCTTGGTCCTACGCCTCCCATCCGAATTTTTCCGGAAAATTCGGAAAACTGAGGGAGTTTTTCGCGGGAAGCTTTTTTGCGGAAAATAAGGAAAATAGTGGACCGATCCGGCCAGTTGAGGGTGTCAAAAGAAGCGGGCTAGTGAGACGCATCTTTTTGTGAAGGAAAAACTTAGAAATTCATGGAGTTCATTGAGATATGAGTGTTTAAATAGTCAAATTTGAACTAATAATAGGTAGTGCAGCTTAAGAGCTTGAACAAAGGTGCCGTATAGTGATTCGTGCGTTTTTTGGAGGAGTACATTCCCTGAAAGTTTGAAGAAGATCGTGTGAAAATTGACCGAGTTACAGGACGTCAAAGTTTCACACACAAAAAGGACGCCGTTTTTCGCCGTCCGGAAATGGCGGCGCGTGTGTGAAAAACCGTTAAAAAACCGGTCCCTGTAGCACCAACTCCCGGACGGAACATTTTCGTGCGGAGCACCCGGTGTTCGGACGGGTTGTTCGGAGTGTCCGCCCTGGTTTCCCGAGAGTTCCCGGCGGGCCCACTGGCCGATTCCTGGGGTCCCGGCTGGCCAGTCCACCGATCCGGGCGTGCGACCCCTCTATCGACTCGTCCCGGGGAGAGGAAACTGGGAGTTCGGACGGGTTGTTCGGAGTGTCCGCCCTGGTTTCCCGAGAGTTCCCGGCGGGCCCACTGGCCGATTCCTGGGGTCCCGGCTGGCCAGTCCACCGATCCGGGCGTGCGACCCCTCTATCGACTCGTCCCGGTGAGAGGAAACTGGGAGTTCGGACGGGTTGTTCGGAGTGTCCGCCCTGGTTTCCCGAGAGTTCCCGGCGGGCCCACTGGCCGATTCCTGGGGTCCCGGCTGGCCAGTCCACCGATCCGGGCGTGCGACCCCTCTATCGACTCGTCCCGGTGAGAGGAAACTGGGAGTGACCATCCTAACCGCCTCCCACCTACCCCCACCCCACTGGAGCGGAAAAACACATTTCATCAACGGTTTTTCCGCGTTTTCCCGGGGAAGGAAGGGAGATACCGTCTCGGGGGAGTTGTTCGGGCGGACCGGGGAAGGAGCGGAGCTAGCTGCTCCAGAGTCGCAGGGGATGGAGGGCGAGACTCAATCCCCGCTTATGAGTGCGCCGTATAAACTACGGCCTAGAAAAGGGTCGGTGGCGGTGACCTAGCCACCAGTGAATGAGCGCCCGGCCACGCCCACGATGGAGCTTTGTTACTCCAGTGACGAAGACGAGATGAACAACACCATCATCGCGACGTCGGGGCGTGAGGCAGGGGAGGCGGCCATGGAGTTGGAGCCACCAACGGCCGCAGTGCTAACACCATCGGCATCTCCTGCTCCGGAGGCAGTTGGTGTGTCCATCGACGCGGGAAGCTGGGCCCTGCTGATGGCATAGCTGCAGAGTATCGCAGCCCAGCTCACAACCGCGCTGGAGGAGCTGCGTCTTTGCCGTGAGGAGAATGCCGCACTTCGACGCGAAAATGTGTTGTTGCGCACGGGCACTAGTTCAGTGCTCGAGCTGCAGACTGCAGCGATCCACGGCGGTAATCGAGAGTCGGCGGCTGATCATCGAGACCAGCGAGGGCCCTGTCGAGCAGCACATCACAGCAGGAGTTCCGCAAGGGTCCATTTTGGGCCCCACATTGCGGAACGTGGTGTACGACGGGGTCCTGGGAGTGTCACTGCCTCAGGGTGCCGAGCTAATCGGCTATGCCGACGACTTGGTGCTCCTCGTCCCGGCGGTGACTCCCGAAGCCGCGGCCTCGAAGGCCGAGACAGCTGTAGCATCGATCGGAGAATGGTTGACCCGTCACCGCCTCTCCTTAGCGCCCGAAAAGACGGAGATGACGGTCAAGATGATCTCAAGCCTCAAGAGACCACCGTCGGTATCTATCACCATCGGCGGCGTGGTAGTTTCGTTTTCTCGGTCCATCCGCTATCTGGGAGTCTGGCTCCAGGATCATCTGTCCTGGCTCCCACACGTCGAGAGGACAGCAACGAAAGCCATGAACGTCGCCAAGGCAGTCACGCAGCTCCTGCCGAATCGGCCCGAAATCGTCTCGAGCCCGCCTACTGGCGGGTATGGCGGATTCTATCCTTCGCTACGGGGCCCCAGTATGGTCGGAAGGCTTGGAAAGACAGCAATGCCGTAGGCTTGTTTGTCGAGTACAGCGCAAGACGGCGATTCGGGTCTGCAGAGCGTTCCGGACGGTGCGTTACGAGACGGCAGTGTTGCTCGCTGGGCTCATCCCCATCTGCCGCCTGATTGATGAAGACAGCCGGGTGTATCACCGTCTTCATCAGGACAACCAGACGGAAGCTAGCGACACGATACGAGCTGCTGAACGTTAGCGGACCTTCCGAGCTTGGCAAGCTCAATGGGACGCTGACGCGGAAAGTGAAACCCGGTACACGCGTTGGTCACACTGGGTGATTCCGGACGTCAAATCCTGGCAGTCACGGAAACACGGAGACGTGACTTTCCAGCTAGCACAGGTATTGTCCGGCCACGGATTTTTCCGTGATTACCTGTGCAACATGGGATTCACGACGAGCTCCAGGACGACTGGAATGCCGAGCGGGAGATGCTGGCCGCGCAGGAGTAACTTATTTAAGCAATAAAGGATAAGGTGCATTAATGCACGGAATGCGTGGAACAAACGAACACACCGCACCAAACCACCCTCGCGTGTTAACGGTGTGGTGGAAGCGGAAAGGTTCAGGGATATTTCTGTTTAAAAAAAGAGGAATAAAAGGAACCTTGTATTTAAAAAAAGCCAGTTATCCCGGGTGTAGTGGTGAACTGTCAGTTGGGCTGAGCGGTACAGTGGCGTGTGCTCCCTAGCAAAAAGCAAAAATTGGAGGAAAAACAGCTCGGATCGACCAGATTTTGGTCTTAATCGACGCAGAACGGTGATTTTAGTGCGGTAAAGTGTTTGCAAACTGAAAATCGGACGAAAATTAAGTGAAAAAAATGCATTTGTATCCGCCATACATTTTGTATGGGGAACTGTTTTCGCTCGTGTGGGGGCTAAAATCAACCGATCAGGGTGCGGTTTTGAGTGAAATGTATAGATCACGTGCGATTTAAGACCCTAATCAGAAAACCGCATCAAAATCGGCTGAAAATTGGCGGAAAACTCGATGGCGTCGGTTTTAGTGTGTGTGTATGTATGTACACACCATAAACCTACACACCTCTCCTTGGACCCTATGCACCCTCCCACGGGATCACCTCGTGGTATTACTTCATGGGAGGGGCAGTGCTGTGCACTTAGTCTGACTAATACGCGCTAGCAACTATAACACTCTCGTTCACTACACAAACGTTCACAGACATTTACGGACATTCACTATACAAACAGCACACCATTTAACACTGAAATGTGTGTGTGTGTGTGTGTGTGTGTGTGTGTGTGTGTGTGTGTGTGTGTGTGTGTGTGATTCGATAAAAAGCATAAGTGGGGTATTTTATGGCCCGAATCGGTTCGGAAACACCTTTAATCGATGCAGGGAGCTGTAAATAGTGCATAATACCGAAAACCGTAGTGGAATCGGCCATCTGAGTGCGGAAAAAGTGTTTTCAAAGTTGACGTCACCAACCCACGCAGCGACGTCATCGCACCGGATGCCATCTTTTGCGTGCAGTTTTCATCATCTGGCCCCGGTTGAGGTGTAAAAAGACGCAGAATAAGAGCCTTCATAGAAACTGTACAAAAAACCACATCGAAAACGGTGAAAAACAGTTAAAATAGTGCTAAAAAACGGCGACAAAATCGCGCAATATTTTGTGCCAAATTTGGTCCGGCCCAACGAACATTTTTTTATTGACAGGTCGAAATTTGGACTTCCCAAAGGGCGAAATATTTTGAAAAATTTTGACGTTTCATAAAATTGCGCGGAAAAATTCCAAAAAAAGGTGCAAGGTGTTCGTTATCCCGATATAGAATTTTCCTGGAAATTTCGTAAATTTCGGACAATTTTTTCCCCCCTCCCCTGACAACCAAAGTGGTAAAAGGGTCACTGGGTCCCTTTTTTCGAGTGTTAAACGGGGAAAAATCGGAAACAGGAAAACAAGTGCCGTGAAAATTCTGGTTAAGGTTGGAAAACGTTCCTACATCACAGGGGAATTTTGAGTGGAGTTTTGGAATTTTTGGACCACCTCGCCCCCCTCCACCGAATTTTAAAGCAACGGACAGGGTCAATACACCCCTGTTTGGTCGTCGAGAATGGTTTAAAATACAAAAAAAGGGTGTAAAATTCTCCGAAAAATCCATAACTCTCCCTGGGGGCTCCAGCAACATCGGGGAACGTTTGACGACCATACCCCCCCTCCCCCCACCTTCAAGGACCCCCCCCCCCCCCCTTCGGGATCATCGACCCCCAAGATAAAAATAAAGGGAAAAAATCCGGAATTTGGTGGCAGTGATCAATACAAACGCAGTGATCATCAAACGACCATCCACCACCCTCCCACTCAGAGCACCTGCATTGGGGTCATACGGGGGTCACCGAATACGGGCGGAGCATCGGCTACCCAAAAAACAACAACGTCACCACCGGCGAACTCTGCAGAGCTCCAGCTGATGAAGGAGACTCTGCAGAGCGTTGAGCGCAAATATGACGACATGCGGCAGCACAACAGCCAGCTACACGCGGAGATGTCCAACATCCTCCACCTGTTTGAAGAGTTTAAAAAGGAGGCCAGAGAGGAAGCTTCAAGGAAGGAGGAGAAAGCGGAAGCCGAAATTCGTTTTCTGAGGGCAGAGAACGAAAGTTACCGCCTGGCCCTCAACGAGTTGATTGCGCAGATTGCTGGTGGTCATGCTCCTCCTTCGGCTGGCGAGAACTCATCAGGGCCAGCGTTCTCGCCCATCCCAATGCCACGTCGGCAGACCAAGGCACCAACATACAGCCAGGTGCTTGCCCAGCAGGGCCGGGATGAGCGACAAGCAGAGGAGTAAGAACAGCGGCAGCAGCAGGGCGAACAAGCAGCAGCGGATTTTGGGCGGGACGAGCAGGCGGGTAGTCGATGGACGACGGTGCCGAGCCGTAAACCGGCACGTCAACGGTCGACCCAACAGCCGCAGCAGCAGCAGCAACAGCGGTCGCAGCAGCAGCAGCAACAGCCAGCCCAACCAACTCAGCAGCAGCAGCAACGGCGGCAGCCACAACAATCAGCGGTTGCTGGCCCATCGGCGAGCCGGTCGCAGCATCAACCTGCACCACGCGGAGGACATCAAATACCGCAGCAGCAACGAACGTCAAAGGCGAAAACTGACGCGATCGAAGTCACCTCCAGCGAAGGCCAAACCTGGACGGGTAAGTACCAGCTGATCCGTTCGGCACCCGAACTTCAGGCGATCACACACGTTCTGGGAGTTGGTCGGCGGACCTCTCGCGCTCGCCTGGTCATGGACCTGCCGGAAGACTCCAATTCCATGGAGATCTTCCAAAAGGTCAAGGCGGTTTGCGACAACGCGACAACGCCGATTGCCTGTCGATTAGTGGCGCAGGCGGCGGACGTACGAATGACGGAAGTGGACCCTTTAGCATCCAAGAAGGACGTGGCGCATGCCCTGACCAAGGTCTCGGAGCAAGCACTGGACGAGTCGGCGGTCAGCCTGCGAGAGGCCTGGAACGGAACTCTGACAGCAACGGTGAAGCTGCCGATCAAGGCAGCGGAGAGGGTGGACGAACAGCAGGTGAGAATCTTGTTTACGCAGTGTTCTGTCCAGAAACTGCAACCGGCGCCCACTCAGCAGCAACGGTGCTTCCGTTGCCTGGAGTTCGGCCACGTTCGGGCTCAGTGTCAAAGCCAGATCGACCGCTCGACAGCGTGCATCCGCTGCGGCCAGCCGGACCATCTGGCGGAGGACTGCAAGGCGAACATCTGCTGTGCAGCCTGCAAGGGCCCACATCAGGTAGGACATCCGTCCTGCCCCCGGCACTGAAGGTCCTTTTTTGAAGCCGCATGCCCGAGGGCACAAAAAATAAGCGTGATGCGGGGGTTCAGCCATGAATGGCGCAAAAAATAAGCGGCGACATGGGGGCGGAAACGCCATACACACAGGACAGGGCAGATAAGAAAGGCGAGCCTTAAGGGCACAATGGGCGGAAACGCCCTTGTAGGGTGGTAGAGATCCCTTTTCCTAATCCCTCACGGGTACGGGAGAAGGGATGGTAAGGAACAGCAGTATAACGACAAGAGCTATGTTAACAATATAGGTATTGAATACAGCTGTTTTAAAACAAAAAAAAACAATTATTCCGGGGCGTGACATTCGAGAAGTTGACTTGTCATCAAGTCAATAAAGTATCTCCGCCGAAAATTATTGAATTTGGTGGTAAAATTTCGTGTAAGAGCCTCAAAAACGTTCATAAAGTGTAGTTAACGGTGCAAAAAGCGAGATAACAGTGAAGACCGATCGAAAATCGGCCAAATATTGCGTAAAAAAAGTGAAAAACAATGTAAACATTTCTCCCATACATTTTGTATGGGGGCACATTTTCACTCATGGTTTAGCGAATATTGTAGTGAGGAGGCCAAAATACACTACAATCGATAGATTTTAACGAGTTCTTTCGTTTGCGGGGTCGATGACATCACTCCGATAAAAATAAGTGCGAAATAAAAAGTGAGGTTGAAAAAATTACGTGTCCCATTGCAACAACAACAACAACAACAAGTGACAGTTTTGGGATTTGCACAAAAATTTGCAGCCAGCGGGCCGGAAACGGTTGCAAACGATAGTTTCTGTGTCCCTTATTGTGCAAATACCGAAAAATCGTGTTCGAAAAGTGACCAGGAGGTGCTACCGCCGGGCGTCGCGAACCGGAAGTGAGATTTCTCGGCCATTTCTCGTCGGATCGGGCCGGATGAGGTATCAAAAGAAGCGTAAAAGCCTGAACTAACGATTACCCAAATGACAATTCAACAGCATCTCACTATAGCGAGCGTGATGACAGCTGAAGGTTTCCATACTGAGCAGCACTGACTGCCTGCCTGTTCCATAGTGAGTAAGCATTCTGCTTCTCTCCTCCATGGTGAGCAGCAGAGGTTTGTATGGAGAGCTGACTGCCAAGCAAAAAATGCCCTCATGAGCCTTTCTCTCATTCGCAGACCAGCCTTATCACACGGTAGCGAGCTCGGATTTTGCATCGGCACCCGATCTTGCCCACATGAGCTGCATGGTATGATCGCCGTGTGTGGTTATGTGTAGCGTGTGTGTGAACTCCACCCACATTTTGCTCATGCGAGTTGAACTTTTTACCGTACGGTATGACCACCGTGTGTAGATATGTGTAACGTGTGTGAACTACACCCACATTTTGTCACGGTGCTGTTCGGTATGATCACCGTATGTGGTTATGTACATCGTGTGTGTGGACAACTAACGCTAGCTAGACGATCAGCTGAACTTTATAACCGCCAAAACATTAGCTGCTACTGGATTGTGCAAAAATCGCTGCGATATTTATACAAAATTGAACGAAAATTATCGAGGGATTTGGTGGAAAACGCTTCCCGCTCGGATAATATTTATTTTGAACATTAACAGTTTCGAGAAAGTGTTTTTTCTTAATTTTCATTTTCAGACGGAAAATCGCGAGTGTTAATCTTCGAATATGTTCCCGAAAAAGTTTAAGCGGAGTGGCATGTTCTACAAGAGGTGTGCGCAACTAGAAGCGCAGTTTGAAAGAGAGTGGGCTGAACAGCATAATTCAGCGGGACCCAGTGGCTTATCGGCAATTGTGCAATCTGCGGAAGGTATTGTTTTAAAACGTTTTAAATTTGTTTTAAACCAACTACTAATAAGCTCATTTTACCCTATATTTGTAGATGCTTTTTTAAATCGCGATCTGGAAGTCGAATACATCAAAGAAGAGTATGTGGAAGACATTCTTGATGACGAATATATCAGCGATGAAGCATCTATCGACAACGACGACAGTGATGAAAGGGAGTGGTGTGAAGAAGAATATTTGGAGGAAGAAATTTCAGAAATCAGTTCTGAAAGCTTGAAGTTGTGAGACTCTTTGCGAACTTGGTTCATTCTCAACAAAGTTTCTCGCAACGCAAGCAATAATTTACTTGCGATACTGCGTAATGTGTCTTCTCTTTCTGCTTTTTCATCTCTTCCGCAGGATGTAAGGACATTGCTAAAAGCTCCGGTAAACGTTAGCGACCAAATAGCTACAGTTCCAGGAGGAGGTCAAATGTGGTACCAAGGAGTTGAATGTTGTTTGCAGCATTATTTCCGGTAATTTAATTATTCCTTTATTATTATGTGCAAATTCTAATCCCATCAACACCTTTTCTGTAAATTCCTCAGCAATGTGGTTGTAGCAGAGAACACATTTGAGCTGAATCTTTCAACAGACGGAGTTCCTGTGTACAATCGTAGCCCTACACAGATGTGGCCTATATTGATGAAGCTACATAACATTCCGGATGTTCCCGTTATGGTTGTGAGAATATTTTGTGGTGCTAACAAACCATCCGATGGCGAGACTTTCTTAAGACCATTGGTGACAGAGCTCAATAACCTGCAGGACAACAAAATTAAAATTAATGGCAAAGAAATATCTCTTTCTGTACGAGTGTTCATCGCTGACTCTCCAGCACGCGCCTTCATTAAACGTAAGTATTTAAATTTTTACAAATAACCACGTGGAGTACAATTTTTTTGTTCTTGGACTTTTAGAGGATTGCTATTACAACGGCGTTCACGGATGCATGAAATGTAAACGACTTGGTACTAGCCTCAAAAACCCAAAGAAAGTTATATTCGAGGACACGACCGTTGATTTAAGAACCGACGTAGAGTTCCGGAATGAGCCATGTAACGCAAAAGGGCATCGCAGAGGTGAAACACCATTAACCGACCTGAAGAATTTTGACATGATAAAGGATGTAACTACGAGCGATATTTTGCATCTGGTTCATGTTGGTGTCGTACATAAGCTTCTGCTAGGGTGGACCGAAGGTGATCTTAAACCCTTCAAAAAATGGTCTAAAGATGAGATAGCCGAAATTTCAGAGGAGCTTGTAAGCATACAATTGCCTTCAGAAATCCACAGAAGATTTAGGTCCCTGGAATCGTTGCACTACTGGAAAGCCTCTGAATTAGGTAGTTTTTTAAATTACGGAGGAATAGTAGTACTACAGGAAAGAATAGGCAGAGTAGCGTACGAGCATTTTAAATTATTGTATTGCGCTTTAACCATGTTATCGTCTACAGCCTTTAAAGAGCACTGGCACTATGCAGGCATATTATTGCGGAAATTTGTTGAAGATTACAAAATAGTGTACAACCGTATGTATTTAGTCAGTAACGTTCATCTGCTAATTCATGTATACGATGACGTTTGTAAATTTGGCCCTTTGAACACTATTTCCACATACCCTTTTGAAGATAAGCTACAACATATTAAGCATAGTTATGTACGATCTGGCTACCGAAGTTTACAACATGCGATAGGAAAAATAACATTGTTACGAGATATTGAAACTGCCGATAGGCGCGACAATATTGTTTATCCTATATTAAAAATTTAAAAGGATGAGGTTATCTTGCAGGTTAGGAAAGGGTTTATGCTAAGGAATCGATTCAAGGATTGTTGGTTTTTAACAAGGCGAAATATTATAGTTAAGTACGAGAAAGCTACAGAAGAATCAGGGACCATAGTTGTATACGGGTATCCTTTGATAAGACGATTTCAAGCATTTGCAACTCCTTGTACTTCTGAAATGATTTATAACTATAAAGCTTATGAAAACGACTTATCAGGAACCCCGATAAGTCGTTTTCATAAGCTTATAGTTTTCATAAGCTATTAATGATATAAAAAGCAAAATGGTAGCAATTAAGAAAACTCGAAACGAACCTAAAGTGCATTTCAATCCATTGATTCACACTTTAACAGAATGAAAAGTAGGTTAAGTAGGTTAAGTATAGATTGTAAGCAACCGAGTAGACCCGGTATAAGGTCGGACTTAATCCAGAGGCAGAACTAAATACTCTGCCTCAATTTTTTCTTAGTTTAAGTGTGGATTGTAAGCAACCGAGAGGACCCGGTATAAGGTCGGTAGTATGTAAGATTAATGTGTAATAAAATAAACGTAACATTGATTTTTTGCCTTGTTCCATTGATATTATAAATGATAAGAAATACGGACAAGCCTTTTGTCTTTATTTGAATTAATTTAGGGTATAATATGATCTGGAACTTATAATCAATGAAATTCAACTAATTGATACAATTCCTGCAGTTTAATCTACAACAGCAATAATAATAAAATAAAGAAAGAAATCATTATAAATTATACCATTACAATTTTAACCATAATTATTATTATGAACAGAACATTTTGTAAATTTTTAACAATAATCATAATACTGAAAGTAATAGCAATAAACAAACGATAACAAAATGAGATTAAATGCGTTTCTTTAATTAATTCCCAAAAATTTGAACAAAACACATAATCAAGTTCATGGTGTCGCACATTGTAGTAAGAATATTGATTCATCTTGATAACAAGATTTCCAGATACCAGATATCAACTATTTTAGATGTTTATACAAACTTACGTGGAGTCTATTTTCGATTTTTTCAAAGTTAAACGATTCTTTCCATATGGTAGTTTTAGTTTGAAAAAGTCTTCTACGTCTTTTTCAGTGGCCTCACTAAACGAGTTACTTCCAATTAATCGGAAAAGCTCTCATAGGTTTATATAAGAAGCTATAGGAATATTTGGATTGGAATACGGACCACCTTTCCAGCTGCAACCTGCAGACAACTTTGAACAGAAGATTAGATCACGTGCCTCATTCATCCTATTTTTCATATCACCTTTGGTAATATTTTCATCCAACCACTTAACTACACTGTCTTTAAACACTTCTTCTGATCCTAATTTTGTATCAAAATCATCTAAATGCTGTTTAGATTTTAGTTTGCTAAATCCCTCTGGGGGATTTTTTTTCATCGCTTTTTTCATCGCTCCATTATGTCCATCTTTTGCCGCCGCAATTCATCAATAATGGTGTTTTGATTAACCAATATTTTCTTTAACATTGCCATAATGTCATTAGCATCCTCATGCTCGCCTTGAATCGTCCCTGCATCGTCGTTGCAAAGGATCAACTCATCCACGAAATCATCAATGGATAAAACTTCCACGGTTTTGCATTGACGTTTTGGCAAAGGTGTATCCATTTTAGCTAAAATTGAATGAAAATTAAAAAAAAACTATACACACACACTCACACACGCATACACACCTCACTGTTGCGCGTCTTAAATTCTTATTATCCGCTTGACGATGATCGCTGCTGATGATATTTTTGTAAGGCTCTGTGCGACTAGCCAATCACACCTCAAATTGGCCAAACGCAGATGTTACTGGATCGCTAAACACAGGCACCACGGTTCGATTGACGAAATAAAAGTAAGTTCACTATTGCATAAATATATAATTCTTCACTTCTTCTCTACTTACAGTTCTTCTCCTAGCTGCACCACAATATATATATCACCAGTGAAAGCACACGCTGATATGGTCAATACTCAACTGATAACATATCCACACACACAATTCTCCCAAAGAGTAACGATCTCGCTAGTTCGGTTTTTTTCGTTACCGATTTTTTTTATTTCGAATTTATATTATCAGTTCACCTTATTTTTTATTATCAGTTCTCACTCGCCCTGGTTCTCACATTTTTGAGCTTCTCACTCCTCTCACCTCATCATCATCGTTCTCTCGTCTCACTGATAGAAGTCCGGATTTGTGATTCAATCCGAACCAAAATGCGGAGCAGTCAGTTTTGCCCTGTTTTTCATGCTGTCGAATTGTCATTTGGGTACGAACCGAAAATGAAGTGAAACCCAAGCACAACAAAATAGGTAAAGTCGTTGCAAGAATGGGGCTAAAATGGGGCCCTACTTTTGTCGCGATGATTGCCCCGTAGTCAGAAACGTATGGGGCAATTTTGTTTACCACAAGTAACGACGTCACAAAATTTTCGACGTCATGAAAAATGTGCAAAAAAATTGATTTGTGTATGCTGTTTTTTTCTCTTTCGCACTGCTTGTTCGTTCTTACATGCTTTTTGCTCTGTTTCTCTTATGGATCAAGGTAGCTGCTTTTGAGCCTGTGTGTAGAGGAGAGATTGAAATATGCAGTACTGTTTTTTCTGGATATCTAGAGGTGAGCAGGAGAAGTGAGAATTGAACTGTGATTATTAGTGTATAATGCATATTTACCATATGATTTGCTGCGGTGGTGATGCGATGGTCCTTTTTAGTCGTGATAATCTAGTGTGGATCGGAGTAGGTTTTGTTTTACATGCGCTATATAGGATCGCAAGTTAAAGAAAATGTGTTTTTTGTGTACATTCTTGTATTTGTATTTGGTAAATGCAAAACTAGCAAACTATAATGAATATCATTGTTGAGTTTCAATGATCCATGGTTTTGTTAAGAATCGTCGTGGTGGACCGTGATGTAATGCATCGCCTTTATTCATTATCATCTTTTACTATTTAAGCAAAATGCCGCTGGACAAAGAAACAGATGATGTGACGTTTTCATCTGAGTACAACCAATTTGTCAAAGTATTAGGATCGAAAGGTAGCATTCAAATTGCATTTTGTATGGTTTAAACAGCTTTTTATAAATATATTGAAATATTGTGCGTTAGCTACTGACTCTGGAAAGGAAAATACTGTTCCAATTGCGAAAGGTATGTTAACGTGGGAAAAATTGTATTAACTACTTTGTTAGTACTGAAGTCCGTCGAAGGATTCCGATTTGTCCACAGCAAAGTTTTAGCAGTTAAAGGAACTTTAACGTTGGCTTTTTTAAAAAGCTTTAAAATTATGTTTATGGAGCTATGCGGCGCGTTGGTGGAAAGTGCCCAGTAACGAATTCCATCAACTATTGACATTTTATCGATAATTTGATTGAACGTATCGTCAGTGTTGATTTCATTCTCATCTCACAGGAAGAACAGCAATCGATGTAGTCAGCCAATTCGACATATTCTTCTTCGGTCTGGTTCATATTTGGTACTGGACTTTGTTCTGGGGTTGGCGATGTGCGCTGCATTTCATGGTTTAAATTGCTCGTGGCTATATTTTGGGTATGTTGTAAATAATAATATAACAATAACACTACGATGTAATCGAACTTTATATTCGTTAAACTTGTGTAATAAAGTCAACTAACATGGTTGGCTTGGTCCTGCATGCTGATTATCCTTTCCCGTAGGTTCCAGCGCCATATACTTTGCAGCTTGGCGATAAAACATGCCAGATTTACGCAGACGTTTTAAGTCAGCCATTACAAAAACGGTAACAACACTTTCAAATAACACTATTTTACAAAGATCTCTCAGCTGGACCAACACCCAAGAAATAAACACCTATTAAAACTGAACTGAACAACTAAATACTTTGTGAGATAATGAATTTTCCTGTATTTCAAAAATATATGTTTCTTTTTATATCAAAGAGTTACAAACTTCATGGCACCAGAATATTTTTTTCGCTTTCACTTACTCCGCCGTCTGGCGTGATTTCAGACGGTTACGCGTTTAAAGGTACGAGGCGTGTATGTATGCGTTTGTGTGTGAGGTATAGCAGTGCAAGCAAGGGAAAACACCCGGCGTATACACACATGTATCGATACCTTTCAGAACAAAAATTTACTCCGTCTATACTGTCCGTGAGTGCGAGAGGAATGACATACGAGTTTGAGCGAAATGTAAAACCAATGCATCGATACGATCTAGACACAACATCGATATCGTTGGCAAACAAACATTGCTCGGCCTATCTCGTCTGTAAGTGCGAATGAAACAGTTATACGAGTGTGAACGAAACACAGAATCGTACGGTTACGGCAAATCCAAAGTTCATGACGTCACAGAATACTCGTACATAAGTGTAAACAAGTGAGCTAGACGATTTAGAGCAAGACACACGCTGTTTTGCCCCGTTCGTTTTGGTTGGGTAGTCAGAAACGTATGGGGCAATTTTGTTTACCACAAGTTATGACGTCACAAAATTGTCGTTGCCGTGGTTTTGCAGCGGTGTGTGTGAAGCTTTTGACGTCATGAAAAATGTGCAAAAAATTTATTTGTGTGTATGCTGTTTTTTTTCTCTTTCGCACTGCTTGTTCGTTCTTACATGCTTTTTGCTCTGTTTCTCTTATGGATCAAGGTAGCTGCTTTTGAGCCTGTGTGTAGAGGAGAGATTGAAATATGCAGTACTGTTTTTTTCTGGATATCTAGAGGTGAGCAGGAGAAGTGAGAATTGAACTGTGATTCTTAGTGTATAATGCATATTTACCATATGATTTGCTCCGGTGGTGATGCGATGGTCCTTTTTAGTCGTGATAATCTAGTGTGGATCGGAGTAGGTTTTGTTTTACATGCGCTATATAGGATCGCAAGTTAAAGAAAATGTGTTTTTTGTGTACATTCTTGTATTTGTATTTGGTAAATGCAAAACTAGCAAACTATAATGAATATCATTGTTGAGTTTCAATGATCCATGGTTTTGTTAAGAATCGTCGTGGTGGACCGTGATGTAATGCATCGCCTTTATTCATTATCATCTTTTACTATTTAAGCAAAATGCCGCTGGACAAAGAAACAGATGATGTGACGTTTTCATCTGAGTACAACCAATTTGTCAAAGTATTAGGATCGAAAGGTAGCATTCAAATTGCATTTTGTATGGTTTAAACAGCTTTTTATAAATATATTGAAATATTGTGCGTTAGCTACTGACACTGGAAAGGAAAATACTGTTCCAATTGCGAAAGGTATGTTAACGTGGGAAAAATTGTATTAACTACTTTGTTAGTACTGAAGTCCGTCGAAGGATTCCGATTTGTCCACAGCAAAGTTTTAGCAGTTAAAGGAACTTTAACGTTGGATTTTTTAAAAAGCTTTAAAATTATGTTTATGGAGCTATGCGGCGCAATGGTGGAAAGTGCCCAGTAACGAATTCCATCAACTATAGAAATTTTATCGATAATTTGATTGAACGTATCGTCAGTGTTGATTTCATTCTCATCTTCGGAAGAACAGCAATCGATGTAGTCAGCCAATTCGACATATTCTTCTTCGGTCTGGTTCATATTTGGTACTGGACTTTGTTCTGGGGTTGGCGATGTGCGCTGCATTTCATGGTTTAAATTGCTCGTGGCTATATTTTGGGTATGTTGTAAATAATAATATAACAATAACACTACGATGTAATCGAACTTTATATTCGTTAAACTTGTGTAATAAAGTCAACTAACATGGTTGGCTTGGTCCTGCATGCTGATTATCCTTTCCCGTAGGTTCCAGCGCCATATACTTTGCAGCTTGGCGATAAAACATGCCAGATTTACGCAGACGTTTTAAGTCAGCCATTACAAAAACGGTAACAACACTTTCAAATAACACTATTTTACAAAGATCTCTCAGCTGGACCAACACCCAAGAAATAAACACCTATTAAAACTGAACTGAACAACTAAATACTTTGTGAGATAATGAATTTTCCTGTATTTCAAAAATATATGTTTCTTTTTATATCAAAGAGTTACAAACTTCATGGCACCAGAATATTTTTTTCGCTTTCACTTACTCCGCCGTCTGGCGTGATTTCAGACGGTTACGCGTTTAAAGGTACGAGGCGTGTATGTATGCGTTTGTGTGTGAGGTATAGCAGTGCAAGCAAGGGAAAACACCCGGCGTATACACACATGTATCGATACCTTTCAGAACAAAAATTTACTCCGTCTATACTGTCCGTGAGTGCGAGAGGAATGACATACGAGTTTGAGCGAAATGTAAAACCAATGCATCGATACGATCTAGACACAACATCGATATCGTTGGCAAACAAACATTGCTCGGCCTATCTCGTCTGTAAGTGCGAATGAAACAGTTATACGAGTGTGAACGAAACACAGAATCGTACGGTTACGGCAAATCCAAAGTTCATGACGTCACAGAATACTCGTACATAAGTGTAAACAAGTGAGCTAGACGATTTAGAGCAAGACACACGCTGTTTTGCCCCGTTCGTTTTGGTTGGGTAGTCAGAAACGTATGGGGCAATTTTGTTTACCACAAGTTATGACGTCACAAAATTGTCGTTGCCGTGGTTTTGCAGCGGTGTGTGTGAAGCTTTTGACGTCATGAAAAATGTGCAAAAAATTTATTTGTGTGTATGCTGTTTTTTTTCTCTTTCGCACTGCTTGTTCGTTCTTACATGCTTTTTGCTCTGTTTCTCTTATGGATCAAGGTAGCTGCTTTTGAGCCTGTGTGTAGAGGAGAGATTGAAATATGCAGTACTGTTTTTTTCTGGATATCTAGAGGTGAGCAGGAGAAGTGAGAATTGAACTGTGATTCTTAGTGTATAATGCATATTTACCATATGATTTGCTCCGGTGGTGATGCGATGGTCCTTTTTAGTCGTGATAATCTAGTGTGGATCGGAGTAGGTTTTGTTTTACATGCGCTATATAGGATCGCAAGTTAAAGAAAATGTGTTTTTTGTGTACATTCTTGTATTTGTATTTGGTAAATGCAAAACTAGCAAACTATAATGAATATCATTGTTGAGTTTCAATGATCCATGGTTTTGTTAAGAATCGTCGTGGTGGACCGTGATGTAATGCATCGCCTTTATTCATTATCATCTTTTACTATTTAAGCAAAATGCCGCTGGACAAAGAAACAGATGATGTGACGTTTTCATCTGAGTACAACCAATTTGTCAAAGTATTAGGATCGAAAGGTAGCATTCAAATTGCATTTTGTATGGTTTAAACAGCTTTTTATAAATATATTGAAATATTGTGCGTTAGCTACTGACACTGGAAAGGAAAATACTGTTCCAATTGCGAAAGGTATGTTAACGTGGGAAAAATTGTATTAACTACTTTGTTAGTACTGAAGTCCGTCGAAGGATTCCGATTTGTCCACAGCAAAGTTTTAGCAGTTAAAGGAACTTTAACGTTGGCTTTTTTAAAAAGCTTTAAAATTATGTTTATGGAGCTATGCGGCGCAATGGTGGAAAGTGCCCAGTAACGAATTCCATCAACTATAGAAATTTTATCGATAATTTGATTGAACGTATCGTCAGTGTTGATTTCATTCTCATCTTCGGAAGAACAGCAATCGATGTAGTCAGCCAATTCGACATATTCTTCTTCGGTCTGGTTCATATTTGGTACTGGACTTTGTTCTGGGGTTGGCGATGTGCGCTGCATTTCATGGTTTAAATTGCTCGTGGCTATATTTTGGGTATGTTGTAAATAATAATATAACAATAACACTACGATGTAATCGAACTTTATATTCGTTAAACTTGTGTAATAAAGTCAACTAACATGGTTGGCTTGGTCCTGCATGCTGATTATCCTTTCCCGTAGGTTCCAGCGCCATATACTTTGCAGCTTGGCGATAAAACATGCCAGATTTACGCAGACGTTTTAAGTCAGCCATTACAAAAACGGTAACAACACTTTCAAATAACACTATTTTACAAAGATCTCTCAGCTGGACCAACACCCAAGAAATAAACACCTATTAAAACTGAACTGAACAACTAAATACTTTGTGAGATAATGAATTTTCCTGTATTTAAAAAATATATGTTTCTTTTAATATCAAAGAGTTACAAACTTCATGGCACCAGAATATTTTTTTCGCTTTCACTTACTCCGCCGTCTGGCGTGATTTCAGACGGTTACGCGTTTAAAGGTACGAGGCGTGTATGTATGCGTTTGTGTGTGAGGTATAGCAGTGCAAGCAAGGGAAAACAACCGGCGTATACACACATGTATCGATACCTTTCAGAACAAAAATTTACTCCGTCTATACTGTCCGTGAGTGCGAGAGGAATGACATACGAGTTTGAGCGAAATGTAAAACCAATGCATCGATACGATCTAGACACAACATCGATATCGTTGGCAAACAAACATTGCTCGGCCTATCTCGTCTGTAAGTGCGAATGAAACAGTTATACGAGTGTGAACGAAACACAGAATCGTACGGTTACGGCAAATCCAAAGTTCATGACGTCACAGAATACTCGTACATAAGTGTAAACAAGTGAGCTAGACGATTTAGAGCAAGACACACGCTGTTTTGCCCCGTTCGTTTTGGTTGGGTAGTCAGAAACGTATGGGGCAATTTTGTTTACCACAAGTTATGACGTCACAAAATTGTCGTTGCCGTGGTTTTGCAGTGGTGTGTGTGAAGCTTTTGACGTCATGAAAAATGTGCAAAAAATTGATTTGTGTGTATGCTGTTTTTTTTCTCTTTCGCACTGCTTGTTCGTTCTTACATGCTTTTTGCTCTGTTTCTCTTATGGATCAAGGTAGCTGCTTTTGAGCCTGTGTGTAGAGGAGAGATTGAAATATGCAGTACTGTTTTTTTCTGGATATCTAGAGGTGAGCAGGAGAAGTGAGAATTGAACTGTGATTCTTAGTGTATAATGCATATTTACCATATGATTTGCTCCGGTGGTGATGCGATGGTCCTTTTTAGTCGTGATAATCTAGTGTGGATCGGAGTAGGTTTTGTTTTACATGCGCTATATAGGATCGCAAGTTAAAGAAAATGTGTTTTTGTGTACATTCTTGTATTTGTATTTGGTAAATGCAAAACTAGCAAACTATAATGAATATCATTGTTGAGTTTCAATGATCCATGGTTTTGTTAAGAATCGTCGTGGTGGACCGTGATGTAATGCATCGACTTTATTCATTATCATCATTTACTATTTAAGCAAAATGCCGCTGGACAAAGAAACAGATAGGATGCCGTTTTCATCTGAGTACAACCAATTTGTCAAAGTATTAGGATCGAAAGGTAGCATTCAAATTGTATTTTGTAAACCATACAAAACAAAATACAATTTGAATGCTACCTTTCGATCCTAATACTTTTTATAAATATATATATTATATAAATATTTAATATATATATTATAATATAACAGCTTTTTATAAATATATTGTAATTTTGTGCGTTAGCACAAAATTCCTTTCCACTGACACTGGAAAGGAAAATACTGTTCCAATTGCAAAAGGTATGTTAACGTGGGAAAAATTGTATTAACTACTTTGTTAGTACTGAAACATTTTAATGAATTTACAGAAACTTATTTGCAAGCTTCGACATCATCGACAGCGTTTCAATTTCGGTCATGTAGACAACCTTTGGAAGAGTTACGCCAAGGCACGTATGAAATGATCATGCATAACAAGCATTTCAACTTCATTGTTATCTTTACTTGTTGAACTATTATTTGCAGATTCAAATGCTATTTCAACATCCACAACAACAACAGCAACTACTACCGTCAACGAAACACAGCTTCTTTAATCAAATAGTAAGTATTTGTGTCTTGCATTTTTTTGGAAATTTGTTTATGCTTATTTTGATTTTCAGATGCCAAAAAGAGAAAATTAAGCAATTCTTTATTAGATGAAACAAACGATGAAGGATTGACTGTGGCCATGACAAATCTTTACGTTCAGCAAATCAAGTCATTGGAGCAAGAAGTCGAATTTTTGAAAACGCAGCTTAACGGTAAAATGGATGTACTATTGAAAAACTCGGCTCGACAAACCCAAGCATTGAATGAAGTATTGGCAGCTAGCTGTCCAAGAGAAGGACTTCTTCCAAGAACAGAATTTACCTTAGAGCCTTTGAAAACCGAGGAAGAGATTTGATGAACGTTTAGAATTAGACAGTACTTATAGGCAAAATGTAGTGCGTTGGTTGCATGCGCAAGTTACAGAATCGAATGTAAAAAGACGATTACACGTGTTAATAGATTTAATTTTTACCAAGACCCTTTTTGCTAAATGCAGCTGGACAGGGCTCAGTCGCACAAAGGACGAAAGGAAAGTAGAGTTACGTAGTTTTAATAATATTTTAGATTTATTTATAACCGTGGGAAGTAACGTGAGTTTAGTTGTAACCTCGGATTATTTGGCTAAGTTTTTAAAAACCAAATTAAATCATGCTTGTTCGCGTGTACATTTAGGTGAGGAAAGAACGACATTTTGTAAGGTTAAAGAAAAAACGGATTAAATCAGGATTAATGGATAAGTTCAGTATTTTTAAATGCTTGATATCTCAGAAAACTTTTTTCATCTTAAAAAATCTACTTTTAAGCACCTTCTTAGCTGGTAAATTATAATGACGTTTGAATAAACTTAAGTTAAAGTATCTTTACTACGCATATGGTAATAAAACTAATGCACGTTCCATTGCTTCGCCTAGTTGAATAATTTGCCATTTTCTTTATTTGATCATTTATTAAATGATGCGAATAAAACACAATCGAAGATATTATAATGAAAACATAACGCACATGGCAATACGGCGTTAATCCGTCATCCTTAAATATAAATAAAAACAAATAAAATAAACCAGGTTTTTGTCACATTTTATTAAACTAGTGTATGGATGAGAGGAATAAATATTGCTTCATGTTTGCGATTCGTGTGTACCGCTACTAATTTACATTTAATTTGTTCTATTGACATTTCCATAAGAGACTCTGATAAACTATTTGTACATCCCTTAAAGATGAATATTTCGCTGGATTCGATCGGATCATTGAATATCAAACCTTTCACACATAGTTCATAGCCTTGAATGCTTATTTTATCGATGTCATGTTCGGAGCACTGGTTCGTTTCGTGAAACTTAACAATTTTTTCATCTTTTGCTAGGAACCAACTGTCCCTCAGGTTGTTACGAAGCTGAAAGCCGGGCCTGACATGAACGGTTGTGGTATTTCCTTTAACTGCAACTGTAGGAAACTTTATCTGGCTATTTGATTTGGAGAGATGAAATTCATCACACTCAGATATTCGATTTATCGCTTGTTCTAAGTTTCTGAATCCGCTTCGAAGTGTTCGTTTCAGATGTTGCAATTGATTCTCAAAGGGGTATGTGGATATAGACGACAATGATCCAAACCGTTGCACTTCGTCATACATGTGTTGTAAGTTGTGCACGTTGCTGCTCATGTATCTCTCGCCGTACACTTTGTCAAAATCTTGTACAAAGCGATCCAGAAACTGACCAGCAAATTGCCATTTATCTTTGTAAATGGTGGATGAGAGTAATGTTACTTTGCAAAAAAGTAACATGAAGTGATTATAAATATCAGTTGGAAGACGGTCTTTCAAAATAACTATTGATGTGTAGTGAAGAAAGGATGCGCACTCCGATGCTTTCCAATAATGTAAATATTTTATCGATCGAAGCTTACGGTGGATTTCTGTTGGTAATTGAATCTTTTCCAGTTGCTCTGAAATTTGTGTCAATTGTCAAATTTGTGTCAAATTACCGTACATTTTAAGCATCCTGCATATCCCGTATGGCCTGTTACACCTGATACAAAAATTAATACATATCATCAACAGTAGTCATGCGTCAAATGCAAAAAGTTACCTTTAATAAATGCTCTGGCTGGAGTATCTGCAACAAAGCATCTTATTTTTACGGTAAAAAACTCTCCGTTGATTGTAATTCCTTTTGTCGTAAGAAAATTCAATTCTTCGACCATTGGTCGCAGATATTCCTCCACGCTTTCTGGCTTATTTTGTCCGCAGAATATTGCTGCTGTCATTACTGGCGATTCAGATAATTCATACACAGTAAACAGAATAGGCCAAAACTGCATGTTGCTGCTGTTGTATAGCGGTAGCCCGTCGATTGACACCGTTAACGATAAGTTTTTAATTGTTATTTTATTGAAGCTTACAAGGATGTAAAAAATAACGTAAAGTATCAGCTTGCAACAATAATAAAAAGGTTTCGCTTCAAATAAAACACTTACCGAAAATAATTTAGCAAGCACTTTTCAAACCCTCTGTACCAGAACTGGCCACTACCAATCTGCTTTATCTCCGTCGAAGGATTCCGATTTGTCCGCAGCAAAGTTTTAGCGGTTAAAGGGACTTTGACGTTGGCTTTTTTAAAAAGCTTTAAAATTATGTTTATGGAGCTATACGGCGCGTTGGTGGAAAGTGCCCAGTAACGAATTCCATCAACTATAGACATTTTATCGATAATTTGATTGAACGTATCGTCAGTGTTGATTTCATTCTCATCTTCGGAAGAACAGCAATCGATGTAGTCAGCCAATTCGACATATTCTTCTTCGGTCTGGTTCATATTTGGTACTGGACTTTGTTCTGGGGTTGGCGATGAGCGCTGCATTTGATGGTTTAAATTGCTCGTGGCTATATTTTGGGTATGTTGTAAATAATAATATAACATTAACACTACGATGTAATCGAACTTTATATTCGTTAAACTTGTGTAATAAAGTCAACTAACATGGTTGGCTTGGTCCTGCATGCTGATTATCCTTTCCCGTAGGTTCCAGCGCCATATACTTTGCAGCTTGGCGATAAAACATGCCAGATTTACGCAGACGTTTTAAGTCAGCCATTACAAAAACGGTAACAACACTTTCAAATAACACTATTTTACAAAGATCTCTCAGCTGGACCAACACCCAAGAAATAAACACCTATTAAAACTGAACTGAACAACTAAATACTTTGTGAGATAATGATTTTTCCTGTATTTTAAAAATATATGTTTCTTTTAATATCAAAGAGCTACAAACTTCATGGCACCAGAATATTTTTTTCGCTTTCACTTACTCCGCCGTCTGGCGTGATTTCAGACGGTTACGCGTTTAAAGGTACGAGGCGTGTATGTATGCGTTTGTGTGTGAGGTATAGCAGTGCAAGCAAGGGAAAACACCCGGCGTATACACACATGTATCGATACCTTTCAGAACAAAAATTTACTCCGTCTATACTGTCCGTGAGTGCGAGAGGAATGACATACGAGTTTGAGCGAAATGTAAAACCAATGCATCGATACGATCTAGACACAACATCGATATCGTTGGCAAACAAACATTGCTCGGCCTATCTCGTCTGTAAGTGCGAATGAAACAGTTATACGAGTGTGAACGAAACACAGAATCGTACGGTTACGGCAAATCCAAAGTTCATGACGTCACAGAATACTCGTACATAAGTGTAAACAAGTGAGCTAGACGATTTAGAGCAAGACACACGCTGTTTTGCCCCGTTCGGTTTGCTTGAGAAGTGACCAAAATATCGAAAAATCGGAGCGGGCAAAAAAGTGACACATTTTGTGACAGCTGTGGAAGTGATTTATCGGATTTTCCAGAAAACTTTTACTAACTCCGCGGAAAATCGTCCGATTTGAGTGCGGTTTTCACCGTTGTGCTAGTGGAAGTGCTACCAATCCATTTCCTTCGAAAAAACGGGCAAAATCAAAAAAATGTGCACTGACATTTTTTGATATTCCGTGGACAAAATTTTTAAGGCGAGCAGTACCCAGGAGACAAAATTTTTGAATCGGCGGTTTGTGCTCGAAAACTGCTCGATTATAAAAAAAGTTGAGGAAAATTCAGGCGAGTGTCAGCAACCCATCAGCTGATCGATTCGAGCTGGAGAGCTATTGGAAAAACTGCTCGAAATTGCTCGAGTTTCCAAAGCGTGTGGAAAAAAATTCGGGGAGGTTGCGGGGACTACAAAGGTACTCGAATCTGCTCGATTCGATCAGTTTTGGTCGAGCACCAAGCTGCTCAAAGTTGTTAAAAGTGATAAAAAGTGCTGAAATTCGCTCTTGTCGAGTGGAACACTCGGCAACACTATTCTGAGTCCATCTTCTTCCAACAAAATCTCACTAATGGCGTTCCTTGTAAAAGGAAGTAAATCCAGCCTAAAGTGCGGTATCGGTGCGGGTGGTGTTGTGTAAGCAGGAGAGGAGGAGCAAAGCCCAGACATGGCAACGACTGGGCGTGCGCTTCGACCTCGGGCGGAGTCCGTCGAGGAGAGGCCTCCGAAACTCCTCACTCTAATGGAAGCGCGAGTGGTGCTTCCACGGACCACGGTAAAGGTTCCGAGCTCAAAGCCATCGAGACCGGAAATGTCTGAGATGCTTAAGCTCCTCAATGGGTTGTCGCTCACGATCGAGCAATTACGAGTGACCATCAAGGAGCTACAACTGATGGCAATGCTCCTACAACGGATGGACGCAAACGCGGAGCAAGCTCGCCAAAATATGCGGTTGGCCCGGGAGCAGGCCAGTGAAGAGTTGCGGCAGGTACGCGAGGAGGCCCGCCAACGTGGCCGCAATTGCCAGCGAAGCAGCAGCCTCAGTGCGAGCAGCCGACGTATGAGCGTCATTCAGTCGGTTCAGGAGCGGTGGCGGCCTGCCACCCGGGTGACGGAGGTGACTGCACACGGTGCAGTCCGCTGCTGGCGTCCTCCAGTAAGGGGGAGTAAACCCAGCTTAAAGAGCGGAAACCTCGAACATGTCGACGACTGGGCGCACACTACGTCCCAGGATGGCGTCTACGGAGGAGAGACCGGCGAGGCTCTCCACAATATTAGAGCCACGGGTGGCTCTAACGCGGACGGCTGCTACTGGTGCAGTGAAGAGTTCGGTGGGCGGCTGCTCCAATGAGGAGCTCAAGCGATTGCTCGAGGCGAGCACCGCCACCAATGAAGAACTGCGAGCTCTGGTCGATTCCCTTCGACAGGAGCTGACGATGCTACGGCTTCAGATGGCATAATCGGCAGCGGAGTCACGCAGGGAGGTTCAGGAGTCACGCAGGGAGGTACAGGCGGCACGGGAGGAAGCGCGATATCGTGAAGATTGCGCTCGACAGGAAGCTGTAACTCTTCGAGCGGATCTGCAGGCTGAGCGTCGCAGCACGCAGGAGCTGATTGCTCAATGGCTGGGAAGCGGCCCCACCAATGAGCAGCAGCAGCAGCAGCAGCAGCAGCAGCAGCAGCAGCAGCAGAAGCGGCAACAGCAGGGACAACAGCAGCGGGGAGCGGATACGGTGAAGGTTACGGTGGTGCCGTCCCCGGCCCAGGTAGGCGGCACTTGGGCTGAGGTGGTGCGCCGTAAGCCGGCACGTCAGCAGCCGGTCCAGCAGCAGCAGCAGCAACGGCCGCAGCACGCGTCGGTGGCTGCGATGGTGCCGCCCCAAGGGGACGACACCTGGTCGGTGGTTGGGCCCCGCAAACCGGCCCGTCAGCAAAACCAGCAACAGCAGCATGTGCAGCAACGGCAGCAGCAACAGCAGCAGCAACAACAACAGCCAGCCCGCCGATCACGTCGCTTGAAATGTGACGTAATCGAGGTGATCCCTCAAGGCGGCAAGACGTGGCTGGACGTTTACACAAAGGTCCGTCGAGCACTTAATCAGGACCAGAGTGTGCAGGACATCGCCCAACACGTCAAGATGGGTAGACGCACTCGGTTCAGCAACCTCCGGCTGCCTTTGAGCCGATCCGCAGACACGGAGGTGGTTCGTAAAAAAATCCAGGAGCTGTTGGGTGATGATGGAAACGCCCGATCTGTGACCGACATGGGAGAACTCATAGTCAGTCACATCGACCCGTCTGCCACGGAGAATGAGCTGCGCGACGCCCTTGACGTCGCGAGTGAGGGGAAGGCCGGTGTCAATAAGATCAGCATGTGGGAACAGTTCGACGGTGTCAAGCTGGCACGCGTTCGACTCCCTGCAAAGCAGGCTAAGGCTTTAGCAGGTCGGTCCATCAAGCTGTGTGGGTGTGTGAGCTACTTACAGGAGGCTATGCCGACTCCAGTCGAGCGACAACGTTGCTATCGTTGTCTGCTCCTGGGACACCTCGCGCGCGACTGTCGCTCGCCGGTGGATCGACGGCAGACCTGTATCCGATGCGGCTTGGAGGGACACTTCGCGCGTGACTGCGTTTCGGACGTCAAGTGTGCTGTATGCGGCGGCTCTCACCGCGTAGGGCATAGTTCCTGTGTTCAGCCGCTACTACGTTCGCACTGAAGATTCTGCAAGCGAACATCGGGCGGGGCAGGATGGCGCAAGATCTTGCCATTCAGACCGCGAGGGAAGGACGTTTCGACATCGTCATGTTGTCGGAGGTGTACAGGCCACCGGTTAACAACGGTAACTGGGCCTTCGACTCGTCAGGTACGGTAGCGGTGGTGACCGTCGGTCCAAACCCTATCCAACGTGTTTGGAGCAGCCCCGTGCCTGGACTGGTTGCGGCACAGGTAGCGGGAATAACCTTCATCTGCTGCTACGCTCCACCTAGCATTACCATCCGCGAGTACGAGGTCTTCCTGGAGGCCTTGGAGCTGGAAGCAATGTCCCACGATCGCGTGGTCATCGCAGGGGACTTCAATGCAGCTCACGTCGATTGGGGAAGCGCGAGGAGCAACACCCGGGGTGAGGAACTGGCCATGATGGGGCAGACTCTCGGCCTTACACTCTTGAACCGAGGAGACGCTCCTACCTTTGCAGGAAACGGAGTCGCTGGGCCAAGTATTGTGGACGTCACATTCGCCAGCCCACAGATCGCTATTTTCGACTCGTGGGCAGTTAGCGGCGCCTACAGTGCCTCCGACCACCATCACATCTCGTTCATGGTCGGCTCAACATCAGGCATATCGACACAACAGCAACAGCAGGCACAGCGTCACTCATCATCTCATCGTGTCGCGCGACTGGATGGTCCAACCTTGGCCGGCAGGCGCTGGAAAACCATCCAGTTCAACCCAGAGGCTTTCGTGCTCGCTTTGCAGGCAGCGAGTTTCGAACAACGTGCAGCAACACACTCCGGCATGATTGATTCGATGATCCACGCCTGTGATGAGACCATGCAACGGGTCCCATCGAATAAGCCTCGTCGCAGCGAAAGTCTGTACTGGTGGAGCCCTGAGCTGGAGGAGCTGAGAGAGTCTTGTCGGGTGGCCCGGGAGCGCATGATGTCGATCAGTGATCTCCAGGAGCGTAGCTTCGCTGCGGCTCACCATCGTACGGCGAGACGTACGCTTGAGAAGGCAATCCGGGCCAGCAAGCGTCAGCATTTCGACAACCTGGTGGAGATGGCCCAGGAAAACGAGTTCGGCGCTGGGTACCGGGTGGTCATGTCACGCTTAAGAGGCAGTTTTGTACCACCGGAAACGGATCGCACGGTGCTCGGGCGGATAGTGGAAGACCTGTTTCCGAACCACCCGCCTGTCTCTTGGCCATCTGAGTATGCGCAACGTCCCGATACGGAAACATCAGCGAGACCAGTCTCCGTGGACGAGCTGCTGTCCATCGTAGCCGGGCTTAACAACAGGAAGGCTCCTGGTCTCGACGGGATCCCTAATGCGGCGGTGAAAGCGGCAATCAGAAGGTACCCGGAGGTCTTCGTCCGACTTTTCCAGGACTGCCTCGACCGTGGTGTTTTTCCTGCGCCATGGAAGAGGCAACGTCTGGTTTTGTTGCCAAAGGCGGGCAAGCCCCCTGGGGAAAGCTCTAGCTACAGGCCCCTTTGCATGCTCGACGCATTGGGCAAAGTGCTGGAGCGCCTGATTTTAAACCGCTTGCATGAATACCTAGAGGAGCCAGATCATCCTCGGCTCTCGGATGCCCAGTACGGCTTCCGCCGTGGCAGATCAACCATTAGCGCAATTCAGCGGGTTGTAGAGGCTGGGAAGACGGCCATGTCTTATCGCCGCACCAACCTACGGGACAAACGCTGCCTGATGGTGGTCGCTCTGGATGTCCGCAATGCCTTCAACTCGGCGAGTTGGCAGTTCATCGCCGAGGCATTGCGTGACAAGGGGGTACCGTCGCAGCTGCAGAACATTATCAGGAGCTACCTCGACGGACGCAGGCTAGTGTTTGACACCAACGAGGGAGCGGTGGAGCGAGAGGTCACGGCTGGAGTTCCACAGGGGTCCATCTTGGGCCCCACCCTGTGGAACCTGCTTTATGATGGCGTTCTATCCGTGCCCCTTCCGCCAGACGTCGAGTGTTTGGCCTACGCGGACGACTTGGTCCTGCTTGTTCCTGCCACAACACCAACAGAGGCAGCTTCGGTTGCGGAGCAGGCGGCATCTAATATCATGAACTGGATGCAGGAGCATCACCTGGAGCTGGCGCCATCAAAGACGGAGATGACCATCATCTCGAGCCTGAAGCGCCCCCCTGCGGTAACTATCACCATAGGCGGTGTGGTCGTGCCCTTTTCTCGCTCCATCCGTTACCTTGGAGTCAGACTGCACGATCACCTGTCCTGGCTGCCGCACGTTCAACAGGTGACGACCAAGGCTACACAGGTGGCGGAGGCTGTCACCCGGCTAATGAAAAACCATCAGGGGCCCAGGGCCAGCAAAGCACGCCTGCTTGCTTCGGTGGTGGAGTCGGCGATCCGTTACGCGGCTCCCGTATGGCGGGATGGTCTGGAACTTCAGGAATGTCGCAGACTTCTCTGCAGAGTCCAGAAGAAGACCGCTCTCCGGGTCGCTAGGTGCTTCCGGAACACTCGCTACGAGTCGGCGGTGATGTTGTCGGGCCTGGTCCCGATTTGCTTGCTGGTAGACGAGGACCACCGGGTCTATCAACGGGTTGGTGCAGCTGACCGGACGGTGTCCAGGGATCAGATCCGGCTGGAAGAGCGTGAGCGGACACTACAACACTGGCAGGAGAAATGGGACGTGGATGCAGCGAGCGGTGATGCCAGCCGTTTTACCAAGTGGGCCCATCGCACTATCCCGGACGTCAGGGCTTGGCATTCCAGGCGGCACGGGGATGTGACTTTTCAGCTGTCCCAGGTGCTCTCGGGACACGGTTTCTTCCGGGAATACCTGAGCTGCATGGGCTTCACATCGTCCCCGGATTGCCGCCGATGCCCTGGGGTGGTGGAATCGGCCGAGCATGCAGTTTTTCAATGCCCTCGGTTCGCTGAGGTCCGAGAGGAGCTGCTGGGCGATGGTGGACCGGAAGAGGTCACCCCAGATAACATCCTCTGGTGCCTGCTTGAGAGCCCCGAGCGGTGGAGCAAGATCTGTGAGGCTGCAGCACGCATCACGGACGAGCTGCAGAGAGATTGGGACACCGAGCGGCAGACACTGGCATCGCAGCGAGGAACAACAATAAGCAGCGATCGCAGTGCGGTAGTGGTCGCCCGAAACCAGCGGAGGAACGCAGCTCGTCGGGCGCTCACCGCTCAACGTAGGGAGGAGCAACGAGGCGGACGGCCTCCCTCACCTCCCCAGTCACCTACCACAGCCGCGCGCCGTGCGGCAATCCGTGAGCGAGTGGCACGTTGGAGAGCGAGGAGACGCGAAGCGGTTGCGCTCAGGCAATTGTTTGAAGAGGAGGCGGATTCTCCTCACTCCTCAAGTGAGGAGGACATCCTGGGTGAGGAAATAAATGATGGCCTCTCAGCGGATGAAGCCGCAGCTGCCCTAGAGGCAGATACGGCTGCCCGTTAGTTTCAAAAAAAAATCGTATTTTGACGGGTCCACTGGACGGTTTAGGAGGCTCTCCGAGCACAAAAGGACGCATCGTCTGACAGAAATGCCAGATGTGAAACGGCGTAGTGAATGTAAATGAATAATAAATGTGTTAGGTGCCGTCCGGCACGGGTTTGCGCGGTGTATTTCGCACCACAGGCTTCCCTGTTTACAGTAATCCCTCGCGGGAAAAGTAGAAGGGAAGGGAGAGGGTATAATTTTAGGTAACAGATTCAAATGTGCTAATTTGTAATTCTTTTGGCTAATAAAACCCTCGCTTGTAAAAAAAAAAAAGCCAGTTATCCCGGGGTAGTGGTGAGCTGTCATTTGGAGTGAATGCACGTGTTCGCTGTGCTCCTGGTGATTTGTTCAATTTTTAGGTGAAAAGTGTTTTAAAATCGTGCGAAAACGCTTATAAACGCTAAATAACGATAAAACACAGTGTTTAGTGGTGAAAAACTAGTGAAAATCGATTCATAAACAGTTAAAAAGTGAGTGCAAAAAAGTGTACACATTTTGTATGGGGATTGTTTACTTCCTTTTTTTCCCTCATCTTTACTCCTATGGAGGCCGGATGGGGTACTAAAATGTGCGTGAGAGTGCCCGCTATGTGATTGTGTAAAAAAACCGGACGGAAAACGGTTAAAAACTGATAAAATAGCGTTAAAAAGTGGTGGAAAAAACGTGGTCGTCAAAGGTGACATTTGCCTAGTGATGGGCAAAAATTGCCAAAATTCAGTAGTGATGGGCAAACAAAAATAGAGTGACATTTACAATATATTTTCGTGAAAAATTAAAAAAACTTTAAGGGAAAATTCGGATAAGCAGTGGAGGACGTAGAGAAAATTCAGGAATAATTTTCTGTGCCGGTCCGGAATTTTTCCGCCCACCCGTTCTCCCACCACGTGCCTGCAAAGTTGGTGATTCCCCTTAAAGAGCTAAGACGCAAAAATTCGAGGAAAATTAGAAAGTGAAGCCGGAAAACTCCGATTTTCAGTGAGTGGTGTCGAGGCAGAGGGCCTTTAATTTTCAAAAGCGATTCCGGGAATTTTCCGCCCACCCCTTTTCCCCCCGCGCCCGTGAAACTTTGAAGGGTGTCGGTGAACGCCTTAATCGGGGGAAATTAAGGGGAAAAACTTTAAAGTGTGCGGAAAATTATTGTTAGTGGCTGGAAAATTCAGCTAAGACCCAAACACAACAAAATAGGTAAAGTCGTTGCAAGAATGGGGCTAAAATGGGGCCCTACTTTTGTCACGATAATTGCCCCGTAGTCAGAAACGGATGGGGCAATTTTGTTTACCACAAATTATGACGTCACAAAATTGTCGTTGCCGTGGTTTTGCAGTGGTGTGTGTGAAGCTTTTGACGTCATGAAAATAGTGCAAAAAAATTGATTTGTGTATGCTGTTTTTTTCTCTTTCGCACTGCTTGTTCGTTCTTACATGCTTTTTGCTCTGTTTCTCTTATGGATCAAGGTAGCTGCTTTTGAGCCTGTGTGTAGAGGAGAGATAGAAATATGTGCGCAGATTTTTGGGTATGTCTGGAGGAGTATGGAGTTGTAGTGTGTACCCGGAAGGAAGAGTGTTGTTTGTTGTTTTTTTTTTCGTTGTCATATGTTCAGTGCCATTCGAGTGAAAAACGTCCGTGCTTGCAGTTCTGTTTTTTTCTGGATATCTAGAGGTGAGCAGAAGAAGTGAGAATTGAACTGTGATTATTAGTGTATAATGCATATTTACCATATGATTTGCTGCGGCGGTGATGCGATGGTCCTTTTTAGTCGTGATAATCTAGTGTGGATCGGAGTAGGTTTTGTTTTACATGCGCTATATAGGATCGCAAGTTAAAGAAAATGTGTTTTTTGTGTACATTCTTGTATTTGTATTTGGTAAATGCAAAACTAGCAAACTATAATGAATATCATTGTTGAGTTTCAATGATCCATGGTTTTGTTAAGAATCGTCGTGGTGGACCGTGATGTAATGCATCGCCTTTATTCATTATCATCTTTTACTATTTAAGCAAAATGCCGCTGGACAAAGAAACAGATGATATGACGTTTTCATCTGAGTACAACAAATTTGTGAAAGTATTAGGATCGAAAGGTAACATTCAAATTGCATTTTGTATGGTTTAAACAGTTTTTTATAAATATATTGAAATATTGTGCGTTAGCTACTGACACTGGAAAGGAAAATACTGTTCCTATTGCAACAGGTATGTTAACGTGGGAAAAATTGTATTAACTTCTTTGTTAGTACTGAAACAAGTTAATGAATTTACAGAAACTTATCAGCAAGCTTCGACATCATCGACAGCGTTTCAATTTCGGTCATGTAGACAACCTTTGGAAGAGTTACGCCAAGGCACGTATGAAATGATCATGCATAACAAGCATTTCAACTTCATTGTTATCTTTACTTGTTGAACTGTTACTTGCAGATTCAAATGCTATTTCAACATCCACAACAACAACAACAACTACTACCGTCAACGAAACACAGCTTCTTTCATCAAATAGTAAGTATTTGTGTCTTGCATTTTTTTGGAAATTTGTTTATGCTTATTTTGATTTCCAGATGCCAAAAAGAGAAAATTAAGCAATTCTTTATTAGATGAAACAAACGATGAAGGATTGACTATGGCCATGACAAATCTTTACGTTCAGCAAATCAAGTCATTGGAGCAACAAGTCGAATTTTTGAAAACGCAGCTTAACGGTAAAATGGATGTACTGTTGAAAAACTCGGCTCGACAAACCCAAGCATTGAATGAAGTATTGGCAGCTAGCTGTCCAAGAGAAGGACTTCTTCCAAGAACAGAATTTACCTTAGAGCCTTTGAAAACTGAGGAAGAGGTGAAGATTTTTGATGAACGTTTAGAATTAGACAGTACTTATAGGCAAAATGTAGTGCGTTGGTTGCATGCGCAAGTTACAGAATCGAATGTAAAAAGACGATTACACGTGTTAATAGATTTAATTTTTACCAAGACCCTTTTTGCTAAATGCAGCTGGACAGGGCTCAGTCGCACAAAGGACGAAAGGAAAGTAGAGTTACGTAGTTTTAATAATATTTTAGATTTATTTATAACCGTGGGAAGTAACGTGAGTTTAATTGTAACCTTGGATTATTTGGCTAAGTTTTTAAAAACCAAATTAAATCATGCTTGTTCGCGTGTACATTTAGGTGAGGAAAGAACGACATTTTGTAAGGTTAAAGAAAAAACGGATTAAATCAGGATTAATGGATAAGTTCAGTATTTTTAAATGCTTGATATCTAAGAAAACTTTTTTCATCTTAAAAAATCTACTTTTAAGCACCTTCTTAGCTGGTAAATTATAATGACGTTTGAATAAACTTAAGTTAAAGTATCGTTACTACGCATATGGTAATAAAACTAATGCACGTTCCATTGCTTTGGCTAGTTGAATAATTTGCCATTTTCTTTATTTGATGATTTATTAAATGATGCGAATAAAACACAATCGAAGATATTATAATGAAAACATAACGCACATGGCAATACGGCGTAAATCCGTCATCCTTAAATATAAATAAAAACAAATAAAATAAACCAGGTTTTTATCACATTTTATTAAACTAGTGTATGGATGAGAGGAATAAATATTGCTTCATGTTTGCGATCCGTGTGTACCGCTACTAATTTACATTTAATTTGTTCTATAGACATTTCCATAAGAGACTCTGATAAACTATTTGTACATCCCTTAAAGATGAATATTTCGCTGGATTCGATCGGATCATTGAATATCAAACCTTTCACACATAGTTCATAGCCTTTAATGGTTATTTTATCGATGTCATGTTCGGAGCACTGGTTCGTTTCGTGAAACTTAACAATTTTTTCATCTTTTGCTAGGAACCAACTGTCCCTCAGGTTGTTACGAAGCTGAAAGCCGGGCCTGACATGAACGGTTGTGGTATTTCCTTTAACTGCAACTGTAGGAAACTTTATCTGGCTATTTGATTTGGAGAGATGAAATTCATCACACTCAGATATTCGATTTATCGCTTGTTCTAAGTTTCTGAATCCGCTTCGAAGTGTTCGTTTCAGATGTTGCAATTGATTCTCAAAGGGGTATGTGGATATAGACGACAATGATCCAAACCGTTGCACTTCGTCATACATGTGTTGTAAGTTGTGCACGTTACTGCTCATGTATCTCTCGCCGTACACTTTGTCAAAATCTTGTACAAAGCGATCCAGAAACTGACCAGCAAATTGCCATTTATCTTTGTAAATGGTGGATGAGAGTAATGTTACTGCGCAAAAAAGTAACATGAAGTGATTATAAATATCAGTTGGAAGACGGTCTTTCAAAATAACTATTGATGCGTAGTGAAGAAAGGATGCGCACTCCGATGCTTTCCAATAATGTAAATATTTTATCGATCGAAGCTTACGGTGGATTTCTGTTGGTAATTGAATCTTTTCCAGTTGCTCTGAAATTTGTGTCAATTGCCGAGGCGACCATCGTTTTCTGCCCAGTGATCCATCGCGCCAACCAATAATCAATCTTTTCATTATGCCAAGGTCTATAAGATGTAAGCGGTCCGCTGTAATAATGTCTTCAATAATATCGATGCCTAACAGATCTGTAATCGGTGTCGATGTTTTACGATGGCCTGGGTATGCGTCGTCTCTAAAGCCTTGATCCGTTCTTTTTGGTGCGTTAAGGCCTGTGAACGCCATTGTATGTGCTTCATTGTGGTATGTACCAATTACCGTACATTTTAAGCATCCTGCATATCCCGTATGGCCTGTTACACCTGATACAAAAATTAATACTTATCATCAACAGTAGTCATGCGTCAAATGCAAAAAGTTACCTTTAATAAATGCTCTGGCTGGAGTATCTGCAACAAAGCATCTTATTTTTACGGTAAGAAACTCTCCGTTGATTGTAATTCCTTTTGTCGTAAGAAAATTTAATTCTTCGACCATTGGTCGCAGATATTCCTCCACGCTTTCTGGCTTATTTTGTCCGCAGAATATTGCTGCTGTCATTACTGGCGATTCAGATAATTCATACACAGTAAACAGAATAGGCCAAAACTGCATGTTGCTGCTGTTGTGTAGCGGTAGCCCGTCGATTGACACCGTTAACGATAAGTTTTTAATTGTTATCTTATTGAAGCTGACAAGGATGTAAAAAATAACGTAAAGTATCAGCTTGAAACAATAATAAAAAGGTTTCGCTTCAAATAAAACACTTACCGAAAATAATTTAGCAAGCACTTCTCAAACCCTCTGTACCAGAACTGGCCACCACCAATCTGCTTTATCTCCGTCGAAGGATTCCGATTTGTCCGCAGCAAAGTTTTAGCGGTTAAAGGGACTTTGACGTTGGCTTTTTTAAAAAGCTTTAAAATTATGTTTATGGAGCTATGCGGCGCGTTGGTGGAAAGTGCCCAGTAACTAATTCCATCAACTATAGACATTTTATCGATAATTTGATTCAACGTATCGTCAGTGTTGATTTCATTCTCATCTTCGGAAGAACAGCAATCGATGTAGTCAGCCAATTCGACATATTCTTCTTCGGTCTGGTTCATATTTGGTACTGGACTTTGTTCTGGGGTTGGCGATGTGCGCTGCATTTCATGGTTTAAATTGCTCGTAGCTATATTTTGGGTATGTTGTAAATAATAATATAACATTAACACTACGATGTAATCGAACTTTATATTCGTTAAACTTGTGTAATAAAGTCAACTTACATGGTTGGCTTGGTCCTGCATCCTGATTATCCTTTTCAGTAGGTTCCAGCGCCATATACTTTGCAGCTTGGCGATAAAACATGCCAGATTTGCGCAGACGTTTTAAGTCAGCCATTACAAAAACGGTAACTACACTTTAAAAATATCACTATTTTACAAAGATCTCTCAGCTGGACCAACACCCAAGAAATAAACACCTATTAAAACTGAACTGAACAACTAAACACTTTGTGAGATAATGATTTTTCCTGTATTTAAAAAATATATGTTTCTTTTAGTATCAAAGAGTTACAAACTTCATGGCACCAGATTATTTTTTTCGCTTTCACTTACTCCGCCGTCTGGCGTGATTTCAGACGGGTACGCGTTTAAAGGTACGAGGCGTGTATGTATGCGTTTGTGTGTGAGGTATAGCAGTGTAAGCAAGGGAAAACACCCGGCGTATACACACATGTATCGATACCTTTCAGAACAAAAATTACCTCCGTCTATACTGTCCGTGAGGGCGAGACGGGTTCAGATTTCAGACGGGTACGCGTTTAAAGGTACGAGACGTGTATGTATGCGTTTGTGTGTGAGGTATAGCAGTGTAAGCAAGGGAAAACACCCGGCGTATACACACATGTATCGATACCTTTCAGAACAAAAATTTACCCCGTCTATACTGTCCGTGAGTGCGAGAGGAATGACATACGAGTTTGAGCGAAATGTAAAACCAATGCATCGATACGATCTAGACACAACATCGATATCGTTGGCAAACAAACATTGCTCGGCCTATCTCGTCTGTAAGTGCGAATGAAACAGTTATACGAGTGTGAACGAAACACAGAATCGTACGGTTACGGCAAATCCAAAACCTCATGACGTCACAGAATACTCGTACATAAGTGTAAACAAGTGAGCTAGACGATTTAGAGCAAGACACACGCTGTTTTGCCCCGTTCGTTTTGGTTGGGGAGGAGGAAAGTGTGGAATTTTATTTTTTGACATTTTCTGAGGTGACACATACGACCCAGGGTACAAAAATTCGCTGCCGAGCAGTACCCAAGCGACAAAATTTCAAAAAGACCAGTACTGCTCGAAAATTGCTCGAATTTCTTAAAGTGGCTGGAAAATTAGGGGAGACAGCGTAGTGTATAAAACAACTCGAAACTGATCGATTCGAGCAGTCAATACCATATCGAAAACTGCTCGAATTCCTTAAAGTGGCTGGAAAATTCGGGGAGACAGCGTGGCGTGTAAAACAACTCGAAACTGATCGATTCGAGCAGTCAATATCATATCGAAACTGCTCGAAATTTTCGAAATCTGAGAAAACATGTGGGAAATTAGGTAATGGTTTTTTAAAAAATCGCGGTACGACTTATCGGGCCGGAAAACCATTACGGATTCTTTTGACAGCCCATTTACCATCGGTGCTGCCCACACGGTGCAGTCCGCTGCTGGCGTCCTCCAGTAAGGGGGAGTAAACCCAGCTTAAAGAGCGGAAACCTCGAACATGTCGACGACTGGGCGCACACTACGTCCCAGGATGGCGTCTACGGAGGAGAGACCGGCGAGGCTCTCCACAATATTAGAGCCACGGGTGGCTCTAACGCGGACGGCTGCTACTGGTGCAGTGAAGACTTCGGTGGGCGGCTGCTCCAATGAGGAGCTCAAGCGATTGCTCGAGGCGAGCACCGCCACCAATGAAGAACTGCGAGCTCTGGTCGACTCCCTTCGACAGGAGCTGACGATGCTACGGCTTCAGATGGCAGAATCGGCAGCGGAGTCACGCAGGGATGTTCAGGAGTCACGCAGGGAGGTACAGGCGGCACGGGAGGAAGCGCGATATCGTGAAGATTGCGCTCGACAGGAAGCTGTAACTCTTCGAGCGGATCTGCAGGCTGAGCGTCGCAGCACGCAGGAGCTGATTGCTCAATGGCTGGGAAGCGGCCCCACCAATGAGCAGCAGCAGCAGCAGCAGCAGCAGCAGCAGCAGCAGCAGCAGCAGCAGCAGAAGCGGCAACAGCAGGGACAACAGCAGCGGGGAGCGGATACGGTGAAGGTTACGGTGGTGCCGTCCCCGGCCTAGGTAGGCGGCACTTGGGCTGAGGTGGTGCGCCGTAAGCCGGCACGTCAGCAGCCGGTCCAGCAGCAGCAGCAGCAACGGCCGCAGCACGCGTCGGTGGCTGCGATGGTGCCGCCCCAAGGGGACGACACCGGTCGGTGGTTGGGCCCCGCAAACCGGCCCGTCAGCAAAACCAGCAACAGCAGCATGTGCAGCAACGGCAGCAGCAACAGCAGCAGCAACAACAACAGCCAGCCCGCCGATCACGTCGCTTGAAATGTGACGTAATCGAGGTGATCCCTCAAGGCGGCAAGACGTGGCTGGACGTTTACACAAAGGTCCGTCGAGCACTTAATCAAAACCAGAGTGTGCAGGACATCGCCCAACACGTCAAGATGGGTAGACGCACTCGGGTCAGCAACCTCCGGCTGCCTTTGAGCCGATCCGCAGACACGGAGGTGGTTCGTGAAAAAATCCAGGAGCTGTTGGGTGATGATGGAAACGCCCGATCTGTGACCGACATGGGAGAACTCATAGTCAGTCACATCGACCCGTCTGCCACGGAGAATGAGCTGCGCGACGCCCTTGACGTCGCGAGTGAGGGGAAGGCCGGTGTCAACAAGATCAGCATGTGGGAACAGTTCGACGGTGTCAAGCTGGCACGCGTTCGACTCCCTGCAAAGCAGGCTAAGGCTTTAGCAGGTCGGTCCATCAAGCTGTGTGGGTGTTTGAGCTACTTACAGGAGGCTATGCCGACTCCAGTCGAGCGACAACGTTGCTATCGTTGTCTGCTCCTGGGACACCTCGCGCGCGACTGTCGCTCGCCGGTGGATCGACGGCAGACCTGTATCCGATGCGGCTTGGAGGGACACTTCGCGCGTGACTGCGTTTCGGACGTCAAGTGTGCTGTATGCGGCGGCTCTCACCGCGTAGGGCATAGTTCCTGTGTTCAGCCGCTACTACGTTCGCACTGAAGATTCTGCAAGCGAACATCGGGCGGGGCAGGATGGCGCAAGATCTTGCCATTCAGACCGCGAGGGAAGGACGTTTCGACATCGTCATGTTGTCGGAGGTGTACAGGCCACCGGTTAACAACGGTAACTGGGCCTTCGACTCGTCAGGTACGGTAGCGGTGGTGATCGTCGGTCCAAACCCTATCCAACGTGTTTGGAGCAGCCCCGTGCCTGGACTGGTTGCGGCACAGGTAGCGGGAATAACCTTCATCTGCTGCTACGCTCCACCTAGCATTACCATCCGCGAGTACGAGGTCTTCCTGGAGGCCTTGGAGCTGGAAGCAATGTCCCACGATCGCGTGGTCATCGCAGGGGACTTCAATGCAGCTCACGTCGATTGGGGAAGCGCGAGGAGCAACACCCGGGGTGAGGAACTGGCCATGATGGGGCAGACTCTCGGCCTTACACTCTTGAACCGAGGAGACGCTCCTACCTTTGCAGGAAACGGAGTCGCTGGGCCAAGTATTGTGGACGTCACATTCGCCAGCCCACAGATCGCTATTTTCGACTCGTGGGCAGTTAGCGGCGCCTACAGTGCCTCCGACCACCATCACATCTCGTTCATGGTCGGCTCAACATCAGGCATATCGACACAACAGCAAAAGCAGGCACAGCGTCACTCATCATCTCATCGTGTCGGGCGACTGGATGGTCCAACCTCGGCCGGCAGGCGCTGGAAAACCATCCAGTTCAACCCAGAGGCTTTCGTGCTCGCTTTGCAGGCAGCGAGTTTCGAACAACGTGCAGCAACACACTCCGGCATGATTGATTCGATGATCCACGCCTGTGATGAGACCATGCAACGGGTCCCATCGAATAAGCCTCGTCGCAGCGAAAGTCTGTACTGGTGGAGCCCTGAGCTGGAGGAGCTGAGAGAGTCTTGTCGGGTGGCCCGGGAGCGCATGATGTCGATCAGTGATCTCCAGGAGCGTAGCTTCGCTGCGGCTCACCATCATACGGCGAGACGTACGCTTGAGAAGGCAATCCGGGCCAGCAAGCGTCAGCATTTCGACAACCTGGTGGAGATGGCCCAGGAAAACGAGTTCGGCGCTGGGTACCGGGTGGTCATGTCACGCTTAAGAGGCAGTTTTGTACCACCGGAAACGGATCGCACGGTGCTCGGGCGGATAGTGGAAGACCTGTTTCCGAACCACCCGCCTGTCTCTTGGCCATCTGAGTATGCGCAACGTCCCGATACGGAAACATCAGCGAGACCAGTCTCCGTGGACGAGCTGCTGTCCATCGTAGCCGGGCTTAACAACAGGAAGGCTCCTGGTCTCGACGGGATCCCTAATGCGGCGGTGAAAGCGGCAATCAGAAGGTACCCGGAGGTCTTCGTCCGACTTTTCCAGGACTGCCTCGACCGTGGTGTTTTTCCTGCGCCATGGAAGAGGCAACGTCTGGTTTTGTTGCCAAAGGCGGGCAAGCCCCCTGGGGAAAGCTCTAGCTACAGGCCCCTTTGCATGCTCGACGCATTGGGCAAAGTGCTGGAGCGCCTGATTTTAAACCGCTTGCATGAATACCTAGAGGAGCCAGATCATCCTCGGCTCTCGGATGCCCAGTACGGCTTCCGCCGTGGCAGATCAACCATTAGCGCAATTCAGCGGGTTGTAGAGGCTGGGAAGACGGCCATGTCTTATCGCCGCACCAACCTACGGGACAAACGCTGCCTGATGGTGGTCGCTCTGGATGTCCGCAATGCCTTCAACTCGGCGAGTTGGCAGTTCATCGCCGAGGCATTGCGTGACAAGGGGGTACCGTCGCAGCTGCAGAACATTATCAGGAGCTACCTCGACGGACGCAGGCTAGTGTTTGACACCAACGAGGGAGCGGTGGAGCGAGAGGTCACGGCTGGAGTTCCACAGGGGTCCATCTTGGGCCCCACCCTGTGGAACCTGCTTTATGATGGCGTTCTATCCGTGCCCCTTCCGCCAGACGTCGAGTGTTTGGCCTACGCGGACGACTTGGTCCTGCTTGTTCCTGCCACAACACCAACAGAGGCAGCTTCGGTTGCGGAGCAGGCGGCATCTAATATCATGAACTGGATGCAGGAGCATCACCTGGAGCTGGCGCCATCAAAGACGGAGATGACCATCATCTCGAGCCTGAAGCGCCCCCCTGCGGTAACTATCACCATAGGCGGTGTGGTCGTGCCCTTTTCTCGCTCCATCCGTTACCTTGGAGTCAGACTGCACGATCACCTGTCCTGGCTGCCGCACGTTCAACAGGTGACGACCAAGGCTACACAGGTGGCGGAGGCTGTCACCCGGCTAATGAAAAACCATCAGGGGCCCAGGGCCAGCAAAGCACGCCTGCTTGCTTCGGTGGTGGAGTCGGCGATCCGTTACGCGGCTCCCGTATGGCGGGATGGTCTGGAACTTCAGGAATGTCGCAGACTTCTCTGCAGAGTCCAGAAGAAGACCGCTCTCCGGGTCGCTAGGTGCTTCCGGAACACTCGCTACGAGTCGGCGGTGATGTTGTCGGGCCTGGTCCCGATTTGCTTGCTGGTAGACGAGGACCACCGGGTCTATCAACGGGTTGGTGCAGCTGACCGGACGGTGTCCAGGGATCAGATCCGGCTGGAAGAGCGTGAGCGGACACTACAACACTGGCAGGAGAAATGGGACGTGGATGCAGCGAGCGGTGATGCCAGCCGTTTTACCAAGTGGGCCCATCGCACTATCCCGGACGTCAGGGCTTGGCATTCCAGGCGGCACGGGGATGTGACTTTTCAGCTGTCCCAGGTGCTCTCGGGACACGGTTTCTTCCGGGAATACCTGAGCTGCATGGGCTTCACATCGTCCCCGGATTGCCGCCGATGCCCTGGGGTGGTGGAATCGGCCGAGCATGCAGTTTTTCAATGCCCTCGGTTCGCTGAGGTCCGAGAGGAGCTGCTGGGCGATGGTGGACCGGAAGAGGTCACCCCAGATAACATCCTCTGGTGCCTGCTTGAGAGCCCCGAGCGGTGGAGCAAGATCTGTGAGGCTGCAGCACGCATCACGGACGAGCTGCAGAGAGATTGGGACACCGAGCGGCAGACACTGGCATCGCAGCGAGGAACAACAATAAGCAGCGATCGCAGTGCGGTAGTGGTCGCCCGAAACCAGCGGAGGAACGCAGCTCGTCGGGCGCTCACCGCTCAACGTAGGGAGGAGCAACGAGGCGGACGGCCTCCCTCACCTCCCCAGTCACCTACCACAGCCGCGCGCCGTGCGGCAATCCGTGAGCGAGTGGCACGTTGGAGAGCGAGGAGACGCGAAGCGGTTGCGCTCAGGCAATTGTTTGAAGAGGAGGCGGATTCTCCTCACTCCTCAAGTGAGGAGGACATCCTGGGTGAGGAAATAAATGATGGCCTCTCAGCGGATGAAGCCGCAGCTGCCCTAGAGGCAGATACGGCTGCCCGTTAGTTTCAAAAAAAAATCGTATTTTGACGGGTCCACTGGACGGTTTAGGAGGCTCTCCGAGCACAAAAGGACGCATCGTCTGACAGAAATGCCAGATGTGAAACGGCGTAGTGAATGTAAATGAATAATAAATGTGTTAGGTGCCGTCCGGCAC
Source organism: Anopheles maculipalpis (assembly GCF_943734695.1). Taxonomy (NCBI): domain Eukaryota; kingdom Metazoa; phylum Arthropoda; class Insecta; order Diptera; family Culicidae; genus Anopheles; species Anopheles maculipalpis. Next base: position 17,960,466 of record NC_064870.1, on the reverse strand, counting down.
GGGTTTGCGCGGTGTATTTCGCACCACAGGCTTCCCTGTTTACAGTAATCCCTCGCGGGAAAAGTAGAAGGGAAGGGAGAGGGTATAATTTTAGGTAACAGATTCAAATGTGCTAATTTGTAATTCTTTTGGCTAATAAAACCCTCGCTTGTAAAAAAAAAAAAGCCAGTTATCCCGGGGTAGTGGTGAGCTGTCATTTGGAGTGAATGCACGTGTTCGCAGTGCTCCTGGTGATTTGTTCAATTTTTAGGTGAAAAGTGTTTTAAAATCGTGCGAAAACGCTTATAAACGCTAAATAACGATAAAACACAGTGTTTAGTGGTGAAAAACTAGTGAAAATCGATTCATAAACAGTTAAAAAGTGAGTGCAAAAAAGTGTACACATTTTGTATGGGGATTGTTTACTTCCTTTTTTTCCCTCATCTTTACTCCTATGGAGGCCGGATGGGGTACTAAAATGTGCGTGAGAGTGCCCGCTATGTGATTGTGTAAAAAAACCGGACGGAAAACGGTTAAAAACTGATAAAATAGCGTTAAAAAGTGGTGGAAAAAACGTGGTCGTCAAAGGTGACATTTGCCTAGTGATGGGCAAAAATTGCCAAAATTCAGTAGTGATGGGCAAACAAAAATAGAGTGACATTTACAATATATTTTCGTGAAAAATAAAAAAAACTTTAAGGGAAAATTCGGATAAGCAGTGGAGGACGTAGAGAAAATTCAGGAATAATTTTCTGTGCCGGTCCGGAATTTTTCCGCCCACCCGTTCTCCCACCACGTGCCTGCAAAGTTGGTGATTCCCCTTAAAGAGCTAAGACGCAAAAATTCGAGGAAAATTAGAAAGTGAAGCCGGAAAACTCCGATTTTCAGTGAGTGGTGTCGAGGCAGAGGGCCTTTAATTTTCAAAAGCGATTCCGGGAATTTTCCGCCCACCCCTTTTCCCCCCGCGCCCGTGAAACTTTGAAGGGTGTCGGTGAACGCCTTAATCGGGGGAAATTAAGGGGAAAAACTTTAAAGTGTGCGGAAAATTATTGTTAGTGGCTGGAAAATTCAGCTAAGAGGAGGAAAGTGTGGAATTTTATTTTTTGACATTTTCTGAGGTGACACATACGACCCAGGGTACAAAAATTCGCTGCCGAGCAGTACCCAAGCGACAAAATTTCAAAAAGACCAGTACTGCTCGAAATTCTTAAAGTGGCTGGAAAATTAGGGGAGACAGCGTAGTGTATAAAACAACTCGAAACTGATCGATTCGAGCAGTCAATACCATATCGAAAACTGCTCGAATTCCTTAAAGTGGCTGGAAAATTCGGGGAGACAGCGTGGCGTGTAAAACAACTCGAAACTGATCGATTCGAGCAGTCAATATCATATCGAAACTGCTCGAAATTTTCGAAATCTGAGAAAACGTGTGGGAAATTAGGTAATGGTTTTTTAAAAAATCGCGGTACGACTTATCGGGCCGGAAAACCATTACGGATTCTTTTGACAGCCCATTTACCATCGGTGCTGCCCACACGGTGCAGTCCGCTGCTGGCGTCCTCCAGTAAGGGGGAGTAAACCCAGCTTAAAGAGCGGAAACCTCGAACATGTCGACGACTGGGCGCACACTACGTCCCAGGATGGCGTCTACGGAGGAGAGACCGGCGAGGCTCTCCACAATATTAGAGCCACGGGTGGCTCTAACGCGGACGGCTGCTACTGGTGCAGTGAAGACTTCGGTGGGCGGCTGCTCCAATGAGGAGCTCAAGCGATTGCTCGAGGCGAGCACCGCCACCAATGAAGAACTGCGAGCTCTGGTCGACTCCCTTCGACAGGAGCTGACGATGCTACGGCTTCAGATGGCAGAATCGGCAGCGGAGTCACGCAGGGATGTTCAGGAGTCACGCAGGGAGGTACAGGCGGCACGGGAGGAAGCGCGATATCGTGAAGATTGCGCTCGACAGGAAGCTGTAACTCTTCGAGCGGATCTGCAGGCTGAGCGTCGCAGCACGCAGGAGCTGATTGCTCAATGGCTGGGAAGCGGCCCCACCAATGAGCAGCAGCAGCAGCAGCAGCAGCAGCAGCAGCAGCAGCAGCAGCAGCAGCAGCAGCAGCAGCAGCAGAAGCGGCAACAGCAGGGACAACAGCAGCGGGGAGCGGATACGGTGAAGGTTACGGTGGTGCCGTCCCCGGCCTAGGTAGGCGGCACTTGGGCTGAGGTGGTGCGCCGTAAGCCGGCACGTCAGCAGCCGGTCCAGCAGCAGCAGCAGCAACGGCCGCAGCACGCGTCGGTGGCTGCGATGGTGCCGCCCCAAGGGGACGACACCGGTCGGTGGTTGGGCCCCGCAAACCGGCCCGTCAGCAAAACCAGCAACAGCAGCATGTGCAGCAACGGCAGCAGCAACAGCAGCAGCAACAACAACAGCCAGCCCGCCGATCACGTCGCTTGAAATGTGACGTAATCGAGGTGATCCCTCAAGGCGGCAAGACGTGGCTGGACGTTTACACAAAGGTCCGTCGAGCACTTAATCAGGACCAGAGTGTGCAGGACATCGCCCAACACGTCAAGATGGGTAGACGCACTCGGGTCAGCAACCTCCGGCTGCCTTTGAGCCGATCCGCAGACACGGAGGTGGTTCGTGAAAAAATCCAGGAGCTGTTGGGTGATGATGGAAACGCCCGATCTGTGACCGACATGGGAGAACTCATAGTCAGTCACATCGACCCGTCTGCCACGGAGAATGAGCTGCGCGACGCCCTTGACGTCGCGAGTGAGGGGAAGGCCGGTGTCAACAAGATCAGCATGTGGGAACAGTTCGACGGTGTCAAGCTGGCACGCGTTCGACTCCCTGCAAAGCAGGCTAAGGCTTTAGCAGGTCGGTCCATCAAGCTGTGTGGGTGTTTGAGCTACTTACAGGAGGCTATGCCGACTCCAGTCGAGCGACAACGTTGCTATCGTTGTCTGCTCCTGGGACACCTCGCGCGCGACTGTCGCTCGCCGGTGGATCGACGGCAGACCTGTATCCGATGCGGCTTGGAGGGACACTTCGCGCGTGACTGCGTTTCGGACGTCAAGTGTGCTGTATGCGGCGGCTCTCACCGCGTAGGGCATAGTTCCTGTGTTCAGCCGCTACTACGTTCGCACTGAAGATTCTGCAAGCGAACATCGGGCGGGGCAGGATGGCGCAAGATCTTGCCATTCAGACCGCGAGGGAAGGACGTTTCGACATCGTCATGTTGTCGGAGGTGTACAGGCCACCGGTTAACAACGGTAACTGGGCCTTCGACTCGTCAGGTACGGTAGCGGTGGTGATCGTCGGTCCAAACCCTATCCAACGTGTTTGGAGCAGCCCCGTGCCTGGACTGGTTGCGGCACAGGTAGCGGGAATAACCTTCATCTGCTGCTACGCTCCACCTAGCATTACCATCCGCGAGTACGAGGTCTTCCTGGAGGCCTTGGAGCTGGAAGCAATGTCCCACGATCGCGTGGTCATCGCAGGGGACTTCAATGCAGCTCACGTCGATTGGGGAAGCGCGAGGAGCAACACCCGGGGTGAGGAACTGGCCATGATGGGGCAGACTCTCGGCCTTACACTCTTGAACCGAGGAGACGCTCCTACCTTTGCAGGAAACGGAGTCGCTGGGCCAAGTATTGTGGACGTCACATTCGCCAGCCCACAGATCGCTATTTTCGACTCGTGGGCAGTTAGCGGCGCCTACAGTGCCTCCGACCACCATCACATCTCGTTCATGGTCGGCTCAACATCAGGCATATCGACACAACAGCAACAGCAGGCACAGCGTCACTCATCATCTCATCGTGTCGGGCGACTGGATGGTCCAACCTCGGCCGGCAGGCGCTGGAAAACCATCCAGTTCAACCCAGAGGCTTTCGTGCTCGCTTTGCAGGCAGCGAGTTTCGAACAACGTGCAGCAACACACTCCGGCATGATTGATTCGATGATCCACGCCTGTGATGAGACCATGCAACGGGTCCCATCGAATAAGCCTCGTCGCAGCGAAAGTCTGTACTGGTGGAGCCCTGAGCTGGAGGAGCTGAGAGAGTCTTGTCGGGTGGCCCGGGAGCGCATGATGTCGATCAGTGATCTCCAGGAGCGTAGCTTCGCTGCGGCTCACCATCATACGGCGAGACGTACGCTTGAGAAGGCAATCCGGGCCAGCAAGCGTCAGCATTTCGACAACCTGGTGGAGATGGCCCAGGAAAACGAGTTCGGCGCTGGGTACCGGGTGGTCATGTCACGCTTAAGAGGCAGTTTTGTACCACCGGAAACGGATCGCACGGTGCTCGGGCGGATAGTGGAAGACCTGTTTCCGAACCACCCGCCTGTCTCTTGGCCATCTGAGTATGCGCAACGTCCCGATACGGAAACATCAGCGAGACCAGTCTCCGTGGACGAGCTGCTGTCCATCGTAGCCGGGCTTAACAACAGGAAGGCTCCTGGTCTCGACGGGATCCCTAATGCGGCGGTGAAAGCGGCAATCAGAAGGTACCCGGAGGTCTTCGTCCGACTTTTCCAGGACTGCCTCGACCGTGGTGTTTTTCCTGCGCCATGGAAGAGGCAACGTCTGGTTTTGTTGCCAAAGGCGGGCAAGCCCCCTGGGGAAAGCTCTAGCTACAGGCCCCTTTGCATGCTCGACGCATTGGGCAAAGTGCTGGAGCGCCTGATTTTAAACCGCTTGCATGAATACCTAGAGGAGCCAGATCATCCTCGGCTCTCGGATGCCCAGTACGGCTTCCGCCGTGGCAGATCAACCATTAGCGCAATTCAGCGGGTTGTAGAGGCTGGGAAGACGGCCATGTCTTATCGCCGCACCAACCTACGGGACAAACGCTGCCTGATGGTGGTCGCTCTGGATGTCCGCAATGCCTTCAACTCGGCGAGTTGGCAGTTCATCGCCGAGGCATTGCGTGACAAGGGGGTACCGTCGCAGCTGCAGAACATTATCAGGAGCTACCTCGACGGACGCAGGCTAGTGTTTGACACCAACGAGGGAGCGGTGGAGCGAGAGGTCACGGCTGGAGTTCCACAGGGGTCCATCTTGGGCCCCACCCTGTGGAACCTGCTTTATGATGGCGTTCTATCCGTGCCCCTTCCGCCAGACGTCGAGTGTTTGGCCTACGCGGACGACTTGGTCCTGCTTGTTCCTGCCACAACACCAACAGAGGCAGCTTCGGTTGCGGAGCAGGCGGCATCTAATATCATGAACTGGATGCAGGAGCATCACCTGGAGCTGGCGCCATCAAAGACGGAGATGACCATCATCTCGAGCCTGAAGCGCCCCCCTGCGGTAACTATCACCATAGGCGGTGTGGTCGTGCCCTTTTCTCGCTCCATCCGTTACCTTGGAGTCAGACTGCACGATCACCTGTCCTGGCTGCCGCACGTTCAACAGGTGACGACCAAGGCTACACAGGTGGCGGAGGCTGTCACCCGGCTAATGAAAAACCATCAGGGGCCCAGGGCCAGCAAAGCACGCCTGCTTGCTTCGGTGGTGGAGTCGGCGATCCGTTACGCGGCTCCCGTATGGCGGGATGGTCTGGAACTTCAGGAATGTCGCAGACTTCTCTGCAGAGTCCAGAAGAAGACCGCTCTCCGGGTCGCTAGGTGCTTCCGGAACACTCGCTACGAGTCGGCGGTGATGTTGTCGGGCCTGGTCCCGATTTGCTTGCTGGTAGACGAGGACCACCGGGTCTATCAACGGGTTGGTGCAGCTGACCGGACGGTGTCCAGGGATCAGATCCGGCTGGAAGAGCGTGAGCGGACACTACAACACTGGCAGGAGAAATGGGACGTGGATGCAGCGAGCGGTGATGCCAGCCGTTTCACCAAGTGGGCCCATCGCACTATCCCGGACGTCAGGGCTTGGCATTCCAGGCGGCACGGGGATGTGACTTTTCAGCTGTCCCAGGTGCTCTCGGGACACGGTTTCTTCCGGGAATACCTGAGCTGCATGGGCTTCACATCGTCCCCGGATTGCCGCCGATGCCCTGGGGTGGTGGAATCGGCCGAGCATGCAGTTTTTCAATGCCCTCGGTTCGCTGAGGTCCGAGAGGAGCTGCTGGGCGATGGTGGACCGGAAGAGGTCACCCCAGATAACATCCTCTGGTGCCTGCTTGAGAGCCCCGAGCGGTGGAGCAAGATCTGTGAGGCTGCAGCACGCATCACGGACGAGCTGCAGAGAGATTGGGACACCGAGCGGCAGACACTGGCATCGCAGCGAGGAACAACAATAAGCAGCGATCGCAGTGCGGTAGTGGTCGCCCGAAACCAGCGGAGGAACGCAGCTCGTCGGGCGCTCACCGCTCAACGTAGGGAGGAGCAACGAGGCGGACGGCCTCCCTCACCTCCCCAGTCACCTACCACAGCCGCGCGCCGTGCGGCAATCCGTGAGCGAGTGGCACGTTGGAGAGCGAGGAGACGCGAAGCGGTTGCGCTCAGGCAATTGTTTGAAGAGGAGGCGGATTCTCCTCACTCCTCAAGTGAGGAGGACATCCTGGGTGAGGAAATAAATGATGGCCTCTCAGCGGATGAAGCCGCAGCTGCCCTAGAGGCAGATACGGCTGCCCGTTAGTTTCAAAAAAAAAATCGTATTTTGACGGGTCCACTGGACGGTTTAGGAGGCTCTCCGAGCACAAAAGGACGCATCGTCTGACAGAAATGCCAGATGTGAAACGGCGTAGTGAATGTAAATGAATAATAAATGTGTTAGGTGCCGTCCGGCACGGGTTTGCGCGGTGTATTTCGCACCACAGGCTTCCCTGTTTACAGTAATCCCTCGCGGGAAAAGTAGAAGGGAAGGGAGAGGGTATAATTTTAGGTAACAGATTCAAATGTGCTAATTTGTAATTCTTTTGGCTAATAAAACCCTCGCTTGTAAAAAAAAAAAGCCAGTTATCCCGGGGTAGTGGTGAGCTGTCATTTGGAGTGAATGCACGTGTTCGCAGTGCTCCTGGTGATTTGTTCAATTTTTAGGTGAAAAGTGTTTTAAAATCGTGCGAAAACGCTTATAAACGCTAAATAACGATAAAACACAGTGTTTAGTGGTGAAAAACTAGTGAAAATCGATTCATAAACAGTTAAAAAGTGAGTGCAAAAAAGTGTACACATTTTGTATGGGGATTGTTTACTTCCTTTTTTTCCCTCATCTTTACTCCTATGGAGGCCGGATGGGGTACTAAAATGTGCGTGAGAGTGCCCGCTATGTGATTGTGTAAAAAAACCGGACGGAAAACGGTTAAAAACTGATAAAATAGCGTTAAAAAGTGGTGGAAAAAACGTGGTCGTCAAAGGTGACATTTGCCTAGTGATGGGCAAAAATTGCCAAAATTCAGTAGTGATGGGCAAACAAAAATAGAGTGACATTTACAATATATTTTCGTGAAAAATAAAAAAAACTTTAAGGGAAAATTCGGATAAGCAGTGGAGGACGTAGAGAAAATTCAGGAATAATTTTCTGTGCCGGTCCGGAATTTTTCCGCCCACCCGTTCTCCCACCACGTGCCTGCAAAGTTGGTGATTCCCCTTAAAGAGCTAAGACGCAAAAATTCGAGGAAAATTAGAAAGTGAAGCCGGAAAACTCCGATTTTCAGTGAGTGGTGTCGAGGCAGAGGGCCTTTAATTTTCAAAAGCGATTCCGGGAATTTTCCGCCCACCCCTTTTCCCCCCGCGCCCGTGAAACTTTGAAGGGTGTCGGTGAACGCCTTAATCGGGGGAAATTAAGGGGAAAAACTTTAAAGTGTGCGGAAAATTATTGTTAGTGGCTGGAAAATTCAGCTAAGAGGAGGAAAGTGTGGAATTTTATTTTTTGACATTTTCTGAGGTGACACATACGACCCAGGGTACAAAAATTCGCTGCCGAGCAGTACCCAAGCGACAAAATTTCAAAAAGACCAGTACTGCTCGAAAATTGCTCGAATTTCTTAAAGTGGCTGGAAAATTAGGGGAGACAGCGTAGTGTATAAAACAACTCGAAACTGATCGATTCGAGCAGTCAATACCATATCGAAAACTGCTCGAATTCCTTAAAGTGGCTGGAAAATTCGGGGAGACAGCGTGGCGTGTAAAACAACTCGAAACTGATCGATTCGAGCAGTCAATATCATATCGAAACTGCTCGAAATTTTCGAAATCTGAGAAAACGTGTGGGAAATTAGGTAATGGTTTTTTAAAAAATCGCGGTACGACTTATCGGGCCGGAAAACCATTACGGATTCTTTTGACAGCCCATTTACCATCGGTGCTGCCCACACGGTGCAGTCCGCTGCTGGCGTCCTCCAGTAAGGGGGAGTAAACCCAGCTTAAAGAGCGGAAACCTCGAACATGTCGACGACTGGGCGCACACTACGTCCCAGGATGGCGTCTACGGAGGAGAGACCGGCGAGGCTCTCCACAATATTAGAGCCACGGGTGGCTCTAACGCGGACGGCTGCTACTGGTGCAGTGAAGACTTCGGTGGGCGGCTGCTCCAATGAGGAGCTCAAGCGATTGCTCGAGGCGAGCACCGCCACCAATGAAGAACTGCGAGCTCTGGTCGACTCCCTTCGACAGGAGCTGACGATGCTACGGCTTCAGATGGCAGAATCGGCAGCGGAGTCACGCAGGGATGTTCAGGAGTCACGCAGGGAGGTACAGGCGGCACGGGAGGAAGCGCGATATCGTGAAGATTGCGCTCGACAGGAAGCTGTAACTCTTCGAGCGGATCTGCAGGCTGAGCGTCGCAGCACGCAGGAGCTGATTGCTCAATGGCTGGGAAGCGGCCCCACCAATGAGCAGCAGCAGCAGCAGCAGCAGCAGCAGCAGCAGCAGCAGAAGCGGCAACAGCAGGGACAACAGCAGCGGGGAGCGGATACGGTGAAGGTTACGGTGGTGCCGTCCCCGGCCTAGGTAGGCGGCACTTGGGCTGAGGTGGTGCGCCGTAAGCCGGCACGTCAGCAGCCGGTCCAGCAGCAGCAGCAGCAACGGCCGCAGCACGCGTCGGTGGCTGCGATGGTGCCGCCCCAAGGCGACGACACCGGTCGGTGGTTGGGCCCCGCAAACCGGCCCGTCAGCAAAACCAGCAACAGCAGCATGTGCAGCAACGGCAGCAGCAACAGCAGCAGCAACAACAACAGCCAGCCCGCCGATCACGTCGCTTGAAATGTGACGTAATCGAGGTGATCCCTCAAGGCGGCAAGACGTGGCTGGACGTTTACACAAAGGTCCGTCGAGCACTTAATCAGGACCAGAGTGTGCAGGACATCGCCCAACACGTCAAGATGGGTAGACGCACTCGGGTCAGCAACCTCCGGCTGCCTTTGAGCCGATCCGCAGACACGGAGGTGGTTCGTGAAAAAATCCAGGAGCTGTTGGGTGATGATGGAAACGCCCGATCTGTGACCGACATGGGAGAACTCATAGTCAGTCACATCGACCCGTCTGCCACGGAGAATGAGCTGCGCGACGCCCTTGACGTCGCGAGTGAGGGGAAGGCCGGTGTCAACAAGATCAGCATGTGGGAACAGTTCGACGGTGTCAAGCTGGCACGCGTTCGACTCCCTGCAAAGCAGGCTAAGGCTTTAGCAGGTCGGTCCATCAAGCTGTGTGGGTGTTTGAGCTACTTACAGGAGGCTATGCCGACTCCAGTCGAGCGACAACGTTGCTATCGTTGTCTGCTCCTGGGACACCTCGCGCGCGACTGTCGCTCGCCGGTGGATCGACGGCAGACCTGTATCCGATGCGGCTTGGAGGGACACTTCGCGCGTGACTGCGTTTCGGACGTCAAGTGTGCTGTATGCGGCGGCTCTCACCGCGTAGGGCATAGTTCCTGTGTTCAGCCGCTACTACGTTCGCACTGAAGATTCTGCAAGCGAACATCGGGCGGGGCAGGATGGCGCAAGATCTTGCCATTCAGACCGCGAGGGAAGGACGTTTCGACATCGTCATGTTGTCGGAGGTGTACAGGCCACCGGTTAACAACGGTAACTGGGCCTTCGACTCGTCAGGTACGGTAGCGGTGGTGATCGTCGGTCCAAACCCTATCCAACGTGTTTGGAGCAGCCCCGTGCCTGGACTGGTTGCGGCACAGGTAGCGGGAATAACCTTCATCTGCTGCTACGCTCCACCTAGCATTACCATCCGCGAGTACGAGGTCTTCCTGGAGGCCTTGGAGCTGGAAGCAATGTCCCACGATCGCGTGGTCATCGCAGGGGACTTCAATGCAGCTCACGTCGATTGGGGAAGCGCGAGGAGCAACACCCGGGGTGAGGAACTGGCCATGATGGGGCAGACTCTCGGCCTTACACTCTTGAACCGAGGAGACGCTCCTACCTTTGCAGGAAACGGAGTCGCTGGGCCAAGTATTGTGGACGTCACATTCGCCAGCCCACAGATCGCTATTTTCGACTCGTGGGCAGTTAGCGGCGCCTACAGTGCCTCCGACCACCATCACATCTCGTTCATGGTCGGCTCAACATCAGGCATATCGACACAACAGCAACAGCAGGCACAGCGTCACTCATCATCTCATCGTGTCGGGCGACTGGATGGTCCAACCTCGGCCGGCAGGCGCTGGAAAACCATCCAGTTCAACCCAGAGGCTTTCGTGCTCGCTTTGCAGGCAGCGAGTTTCGAACAACGTGCAGCAACACACTCCGGCATGATTGATTCGATGATCCACGCCTGTGATGAGACCATGCAACGGGTCCCATCGAATAAGCCTCGTCGCAGCGAAAGTCTGTACTGGTGGAGCCCTGAGCTGGAGGAGCTGAGAGAGTCTTGTCGGGTGGCCCGGGAGCGCATGATGTCGATCAGTGATCTCCAGGAGCGTAGCTTCGCTGCGGCTCACCATCATACGGCGAGACGTACGCTTGAGAAGGCAATCCGGGCCAGCAAGCGTCAGCATTTCGACAACCTGGTGGAGATGGCCCAGGAAAACGAGTTCGGCGCTGGGTACCGGGTGGTCATGTCACGCTTAAGAGGCAGTTTTGTACCACCGGAAACGGATCGCACGGTGCTCGGGCGGATAGTGGAAGACCTGTTTCCGAACCACCCGCCTGTCTCTTGGCCATCTGAGTATGCGCAACGTCCCGATACGGAAACATCAGCGAGACCAGTCTCCGTGGACGAGCTGCTGTCCATCGTAGCCGGGCTTAACAACAGGAAGGCTCCTGGTCTCGACGGGATCCCTAATGCGGCGGTGAAAGCGGCAATCAGAAGGTACCCGGAGGTCTTCGTCCGACTTTTCCAGGACTGCCTCGACCGTGGTGTTTTTCCTGCGCCATGGAAGAGGCAACGTCTGGTTTTGTTGCCAAAGGCGGGCAAGCCCCCTGGGGAAAGCTCTAGCTACAGGCCCCTTTGCATGCTCGACGCATTGGGCAAAGTGCTGGAGCGCCTGATTTTAAACCGCTTGCATGAATACCTAGAGGAGCCAGATCATCCTCGGCTCTCGGATGCCCAGTACGGCTTCCGCCGTGGCAGATCAACCATTAGCGCAATTCAGCGGGTTGTAGAGGCTGGGAAGACGGCCATGTCTTATCGCCGCACCAACCTACGGGACAAACGCTGCCTGATGGTGGTCGCTCTGGATGTCCGCAATGCCTTCAACTCGGCGAGTTGGCAGTTCATCGCCGAGGCATTGCGTGACAAGGGGGTACCGTCGCAGCTGCAGAACATTATCAGGAGCTACCTCGACGGACGCAGGCTAGTGTTTGACACCAACGAGGGAGCGGTGGAGCGAGAGGTCACGGCTGGAGTTCCACAGGGGTCCATCTTGGGCCCCACCCTGTGGAACCTGCTTTATGATGGCGTTCTATCCGTGCCCCTTCCGCCAGACGTCGAGTGTTTGGCCTACGCGGACGACTTGGTCCTGCTTGTTCCTGCCACAACACCAACAGAGGCAGCTTCGGTTGCGGAGCAGGCGGCATCTAATATCATGAACTGGATGCAGGAGCATCACCTGGAGCTGGCGCCATCAAAGACGGAGATGACCATCATCTCGAGCCTGAAGCGCCCCCCTGCGGTAACTATCACCATAGGCGGTGTGGTCGTGCCCTTTTCTCGCTCCATCCGTTACCTTGGAGTCAGACTGCACGATCACCTGTCCTGGCTGCCGCACGTTCAACAGGTGACGACCAAGGCTACACAGGTGGCGGAGGCTGTCACCCGGCTAATGAAAAACCATCAGGGGCCCAGGGCCAGCAAAGCACGCCTGCTTGCTTCGGTGGTGGAGTCGGCGATCCGTTACGCGGCTCCCGTATGGCGGGATGGTCTGGAACTTCAGGAATGTCGCAGACTTCTCTGCAGAGTCCAGAAGAAGACCGCTCTCCGGGTCGCTAGGTGCTTCCGGAACACTCGCTACGAGTCGGCGGTGATGTTGTCGGGCCTGGTCCCGATTTGCTTGCTGGTAGACGAGGACCACCGGGTCTATCAACGGGTTGGTGCAGCTGACCGGACGGTGTCCAGGGATCAGATCCGGCTGGAAGAGCGTGAGCGGACACTACAACACTGGCAGGAGAAATGGGACGTGGATGCAGCGAGCGGTGATGCCAGCCGTTTCACCAAGTGGGCCCATCGCACTATCCCGGACGTCAGGGCTTGGCATTCCAGGCGGCACGGGGATGTGACTTTTCAGCTGTCCCAGGTGCTCTCGGGACACGGTTTCTTCCGGGAATACCTGAGCTGCATGGGCTTCACATCGTCCCCGGATTGCCGCCGATGCCCTGGGGTGGTGGAATCGGCCGAGCATGCAGTTTTTCAATGCCCTCGGTTCGCTGAGGTCCGAGAGGAGCTGCTGGGCGATGGTGGACCGGAAGAGGCCACCCCAGATAACATCCTCTGGTGCCTGCTTGAGAGCCCCGAGCGGTGGAGCAAGATCTGTGAGGCTGCAGCACGCATCACGGACGAGCTGCAGAGAGATTGGGACACCGAGCGGCAGACACTGGCATCGCAGCGAGGAACAACAATAAGCAGCGATCGCAGTGCGGTAGTGGTCGCCCGAAACCAGCGGAGGAACGCAGCTCGTCGGGCGCTCACCGCTCAACGTAGGGAGGAGCAACGAGGCGGACGGCCTCCCTCACCTCCCCAGTCACCTACCACAGCCGCGCGCCGTGCGGCAATCCGTGAGCGAGTGGCACGTTGGAGAGCGAGGAGACGCGAAGCGGTTGCGCTCAGGCAATTGTTTGAAGAGGAGGCGGATTCTCCTCACTCCTCAAGTGAGGAGGACATCCTGGGTGAGGAAATAAATGATGGCCTCTCAGCGGATGAAGCCGCAGCTGCCCTAGAGGCAGATACGGCTGCCCGTTAGTTTCAAAAAAAAAAATCGTATTTTGACGGGTCCACTGGACGGTTTAGGAGGCTCTCCGAGCACAAAAGGACGCATCGTCTGACAGAAATGCCAGATGTGAAACGGCGTAGTGAATGTAAATGAATAATAAATGTGTTAGGTGCCGTCCGGCACGGGTTTGCGCGGTGTATTTCGCACCACAGGCTTCCCTGTTTACAGTAATCCCTCGCGGGAAAAGTAGAAGGGAAGGGAGAGGGTATAATTTTAGGTAACAGATTCAAATGTGCTAATTTGTAATTCTTTTGGCTAATAAAACCCTCGCTTGTAAAAAAAAAAAGCCAGTTATCCCGGGGTAGTGGTGAGCTGTCATTTGGAGTGAATGCACGTGTTCGCAGTGCTCCTGGTGATTTGTTCAATTTTTAGGTGAAAAGTGTTTTAAAATCGTGCGAAAACGCTTATAAACGCTAAATAACGATAAAACACAGTGTTTAGTGGTGAAAAACTAGTGAAAATCGATTCATAAACAGTTAAAAAGTGAGTGCAAAAAAGTGTACACATTTTGTATGGGGATTGTTTACTTCCTTTTTTTCCCTCATCTTTACTCCTATGGAGGCCGGATGGGGTACTAAAATGTGCGTGAGAGTGCCCGCTATGTGATTGTGTAAAAAAACCGGACGGAAAACGGTTAAAAACTGATAAAATAGCGTTAAAAAGTGGTGGAAAAAACGTGGTCGTCAAAGGTGACATTTGCCTAGTGATGGGCAAAAATTGCCAAAATTCAGTAGTGATGGGCAAACAAAAATAGAGTGACATTTACAATATATTTTCGTGAAAAATAAAAAAAACTTTAAGGGAAAATTCGGATAAGCAGTGGAGGACGTAGAGAAAATTCAGGAATAATTTTCTGTGCCGGTCCGGAATTTTTCCGCCCACCCGTTCTCCCACCACGTGCCTGCAAAGTTGGTGATTCCCCTTAAAGAGCTAAGACGCAAAAATTCGAGGAAAATTAGAAAGTGAAGCCGGAAAACTCCGATTTTCAGTGAGTGGTGTCGAGGCAGAGGGCCTTTAATTTTCAAAAGCGATTCCGGGAATTTTCCGCCCACCCCTTTTCCCCCCGCGCCCGTGAAACTTTGAAGGGTGTCGGTGAACGCCTTAATCGGGGGAAATTAAGGGGAAAAACTTTAAAGTGTGCGGAAAATTATTGTTAGTGGCTGGAAAATTCAGCTAAGAGGAGGAAAGTGTGGAACGCTGTAGGAGACAGTTTTTCAGTGTGGTTTTGGAATTTTCCACCCACCCCATCGTCTCCCACCCTCGTCTAAGTGCTCCCAAATATCGGTGGCTTGGGGGAAAGCCGAAAGTGACGAGCCCGGTGGCTGGAGGGAAGGCTCAGGACCCGAGCCAGGGTGCCGACCCCGGAGACTTGGGTGTCGGCACAAGCAACGAACCCGGTGACTTGAGCGTTAGCAAAAGCGACGAACCTCAGTGATTTGAGCGAGTGACAAGCAGCTCATTTTTCATCTGGCGGGAGATGAAATAATTCGGAAATCCGTCAACCAGCCTGATCCCCCCCTCTCACCCACCCGTTAGAAGTCTGCTGGAATAAAGCCGTGTGAACCGGACAGAAACGGCAGTAGTCGTTCCAGCCATGTCGTCGGGGCTGGGAGATGACGCCCACCTCCCGGCGACACGCGTTTTGCGCCCTCGGACGAGAGCGTCGTCGGTAGTATCATCCCAGGAGGAACGGATGACGCGTAAACCGACAGAAACGTCCATTGAATGTTCGCTGGGGGAGGAGAACATGTGCATCTCCAGCGAGGATGAAGAGTGTTTGGACGATTTGAACACGACGGTCGTCCCCAGGGTAATCGTGGAGAGGCTTCAGCTGCCCAGGGATGAGAAGGAGCCTGCATCGTCGGACACAGTAGCGGCACTGCTGCGGCAACTGAAGAGCCGCGACGAGCAGGTGGCAGTTATGCAGGCGAACCTCGACCGTCTGTCTTCGCAAATTGCGCAGCTCATAGGAGAGCTATCCAGCACGCGCAAGGAGCTGGAGCTGTACCGACAGGGTACGCAGACGGTTGCGTCGATGCAGTCGGTGGAAGGCAGTAGCGCTCGTGGCTACTACGCTGCCATCACCAACGAGCAGCGGACGTATGCCGAAGTGGTGGGCAGCAGCTCGAGGGTGCGCCAGCAGCGCAAGCGTGGGAAGTGCGGAGGAAACGCGCGGCCATCACAGCAGCAGCAGCAGCCACGTCAGCAGCAGCCCCGGCAGCAATGGCCTGCATTGCAGCAGCAGCAGCAGCCGCGACAGCAGCAGCAGCCACGACAGCAACAGTGGCAGCAGCAGCAGCAACAGCAGCGAGGCGAGCGATACGTGCCACCGCAGCTTCGCACACCGCAGCAGCAGCAGCAGCAGCAGCGTTCGCAGCAGCAGCAGCAACAACATCAGCAGCAGTCCAAGGGGCGTCCTGTACGACCCGACCGCATCGCGGTGGTTCCGGGTGCGAACAAAACCTGGACGGAGATGTACGTTAAACTACGTACGTCTCAGGAGCTGCAGGACGTCCGGGCGGACATCGGGATGGGGCGTCGGACCGCGCAGGGCCACCTGATAGTCCCGCTGCGCAAGAACGTAGACAGCGCGGAGCTGGCTCGCCGCATTCAGCTGGCGCTCGGCGAGGATGGCGTGGCCCGGGTCGTGACGGAGATGGGAGAAGTTCTCGTCACAAACGTCGACCCCTTGGCCCAGGAGAGCGACGTGGAGCTCGCCATCAAGCAGCAGCTGGGGGCGGAGCCGGGAATTGCGCGGGTAGAGCTGTGGGAGCTCCGCGATGGCACGAAGCGGGCTCGAGTGCGGCTTCCACTCGGAAAGGCTCGGCTTCTGATTGGCCAGAAGCTTACTCTGTGCCAGTGTGTAAGCGGCATCCGCGAGGTCCCGAAGAAGCCGCTTGACCTTCAGCGCTGCTTCCGCTGCTTGCTGACGGGGCACCTGGCGCGAGATTGTCGTGCCCCCACTGACCGGTCGGGTCAGTGCCTGCAGTGTGGCGAGGTAGGCCACCGCATCAGCCAGTGCACCGCGGCGGCTAGGTGCATATTCTGCCAGGGGCCCCATCGCGTGAGCCACTCATCGTGCCGCCAGAACCCGCAATGGCGGGCGTAATGCGGGTGATGCAGGCCAACCTGGGTGGTGGACGCATCGCCCAGGACCTGGCCTTGCAGACAGCCCGCACAAAGCGGGCCGACGTGCTGTTGCTGTCGGAGGTTTATCGGCCTCCAGATGGTAGCGGTAACTGGGTGGTCGACTCGTCGGGGTGAGCAGCTGTGGTGGCGACCGGCCACCTCCCAATCCAGCGGGTCTGGCGCTGTGCCATGCCCGGATTGGCAGCAGCACAGATTGGAGGGGTGGTTTACATCAGCTGCTACGCCCCTCCGCGTCTCAACACCGGCGAGTTCGAGCAGTTACTGGAGGCGGTGGAGTTGGAGGCCCAACCTCACCCGCGTATCGTCCTGGCAGGCGATTTTAACGCCTGGAATGAGGAGTGGGGTAGCCAGCGTTCTACCTGGCGCGGTGAAGAGCTGCTTGATACCGTCAGGCAGCTGGGCCTTGTGGTCCTGAACCAAGGCTCGGTCCCGACGTTCGTGGGCAACGGAGTCGCCACTCCCAGTGTCGTGGATGTGTCTTTTGCGAGCGCATCCATCGCTCGTCCGGACACTTGGGAGGTGGCAGCGGACACCGCTGCGTGCCACTACACGGCATCGGACCATCGGTATATCTTCTTCACCGTGGGGCCTCCAACTCGTGACCAGCAGCAGCGACAACAGCAGCAGCACCAGCAGCAGCTGCAGCAGCAGCAGCAGCAGCAGCAGCAGCAACATCAGCAACAGCAGCAGCAGCAGCAGCAACATCAGCAACAGCAGCAGCATCATCGTCAGCGGGGACAGGGGTCCTCAACGTCGTCCACCACTTTCCGGCACGCTGGCCGTAGATGGAAGACGACGCAGTTTTCGGTCGAGGCATTCACAGCCGCACTCCAGACGGCCGGATTCCCGGAGCGAGCCGTGAGTCAGGAGGGGATGGTCGCCGCCATGTTCGATGCATGCGACGACACGATGGAGCGCGTCACTGTGTCACATCGTGACCCCCATCGCGACCTCTTCTGGTGGACCCCGGAGATTCTGCGTCTTCGGGAGGAGTGTGCGGCTGTGCACGAGAGAATGCTTCGTACGACCGATCTGCAGGAGCGCAGCGCCGTTGCCGCACATCATCGGTCGGCGACGAGAGCGGTGGAGAAGGCTGTCCGGGCCAGCAAGCGTGCACAGCTTGATGAGCTGATACAACAGGCGGAGACCAATGAGTTTGGGGCCGGTTACCGGGTGGTAATGTCTCGCCTTCGTGGCAGCTTTGTGCCACCGGAGACAGACCGTGCCGTACTGGAACAGATTGCCAACGATCTGTTTCCAACTCATCCGCCTGTTGTCTGGCCGGACTCCGAATTGCCGAGTGCGGACACCGAGGAGCAGAGGACATCGCTGACCCCCGTTACCGCGGACGAGCTGCTTAGCATCGTGGGATCAATGGCGAACAGGAAAGCGCCTGGATTGGACGGTATCCCCAATGCAGCGGTTAAGACGGCAATTAGGAAGTACCCGGAGGTTTTCGTCCGTTTGTATCAGGACTGCCTGGACCGGGGTGCGTTTCCAGCGCCCTGGAAGAGGCAGCGCTTGGTGCTGCTGCCAAAGCCTGGCAAACCTCCTGGGGAAAGCTCCTCCTACCGGCCGCTGTGCATGCTTGATGCACTCGGCAAGGTGTTGGAGCGCCTAATCCTTAACCGGCTGAACGAGTTCCTGGAGGAACCAGATGCGGAACGATTGTCGGATGAACAGTACGGATTCCGGCGGGGCAGATCCACCATCAGTGCGATCCAGCGCGTTGTCGAAGCGGGCAGGAAGGCCATGTCCTTTCATCGTACCAATGCCCGAGACAAGCGCTGCCTGATGGTGGTTGCCCTGGACATCCGCAACGCGTTCAACTCCGCGCCTTGGCAGGCCATCGCCAGCGCGTTGAGGGACAAGGGGGTACCGTCGTCGCTGCAGAGGATGCTGAAAAGCTACTTCGAGGATCGGCGACTGGTTATCGACACCAGCGAGGGCCCCGTCGAGCGCAGCATCAGCGCGGGAGTTTCACAGGGTTCCATATT
Source organism: Anopheles maculipalpis (assembly GCF_943734695.1). Taxonomy (NCBI): domain Eukaryota; kingdom Metazoa; phylum Arthropoda; class Insecta; order Diptera; family Culicidae; genus Anopheles; species Anopheles maculipalpis. The sequence goes on along the minus strand of NC_064870.1, from coordinate 17,942,008 downwards.
GGGACCCACGCTGTGGAACGTGCTGTACGACGGGGTCCTGGGTGTCCAGTTGCCTGAGGGGGCCGAGGTTATTGGCTACGCCGATGACCTTGTAGTCTTGGTCCCCGCAACGACACCCCAAGCCGCTTCCTCAACTGCTGAACGCGCCATCGCGGCGATCACGACCTGGCTGGACCGGAACCGTCTTTCGTTGGCTCCGGAGAAGACGGAAATGACGCTCATCTCCACCCTGAAGCGTCATCCGGTCGTCAGCATCAACATCGGGGGAGTGGTCGTGCAATCCCAGCGCTCCATCCGCTATCTTGGAGTTTGGTTGCACGACCACCTGTCATGGTTGCCGCACGTTCAGCAGGTTGCAGCGAAGGCCATGAGGGTTGCGGAAGCCATCACGCGCCTCATGCCGAACCTCAGTGGCCCGAAGTCGTCGCGTGCCCGACTACTGGCGGCCGTAGCGGACTCCATCCTTCGCTACGGGGCCCCAGTATGGTCGGAGGGATTGCGGCTGCAACAGTGTCGCAGACTGGTACAGCGTGTGCAGAGGACGACGGCCATTCGGGTGTGTCGGGCTTTCCGGACGGTGAGGGGAGAGACGGCCGTGCTGCTGGCCGGTCTCATCCCGATATGCCTGCTGGTCGAGGAGGACAGCAGGGTGCATCATCGTCTGCAGGATCCTGCGAACGAACACTCGAGAGCGAGTGTAAAGAACATGGAGCGCGACCGTACCTACGGGCAGTGGCAGCAGCAGTGGGACGCGGATGCTGCTAGAGAGGACGCCAGTCGGTTCACTCGGTGGACGTATCGAGTGATATCTGACGTGAGGACATGGCAGTCACGGAAACACGGAGACGTGACGTTCCAGTTGGCGCAGGTTTTGTCCGGTCATGGTTTTTTCCGTGACTACCTGTGCCGGATGGGCTTCACGTCGTCCCCGGACTGCCCCAGATGTCCTGGCGTCGCTGAGACGGCGGAACACGCCGTTTTCAGCTGCCCCAGGTTCGCCACTGAACGCGGAAGGCTGCTCGAGGCGGGTAGTATGAGCGAGATCACCCCCGAAGGTCTCGTTGCCACTCTGCTCGAGAGCCCGGAACGTTGGAGCAGCATCTGTGAATTCGTCGCCGGCGTCACGGACGAGCTCCAGGACGGTTGGAACGCGGAAAGGGAGCTGTTGGCTGCGCAGGGCCAGCCGTCAGCCGCACACCTCCCTCACAACTCGGTGGCCGTCGCTCGTAACCAGCGCCGGAACGTTGCGAGGAACGCGGCACGGGCGAGAGCGAGGGAGTTACAGCGAGGTGGGCGGCCCCCAACACCACCTCCATCGCCGACAACAGCTGCGCGCCGGGCAGCCATTCGCGAGCGAGTCGCGAGATTCAGGGAGAGGCGAAGGACTGTGGCCTCCCTGGCATGGCTGTACGGCGAGGGCGCGGATTCGTCCAGCGACGAAGAGGACTATTCTCCGCCAGCAGCTCCAGAGCAGCAAATCAGCAATCGACCAGGTGGCCTCTCTGCCGCTGAAGCAGCCGCGGCAACGGAGGTAGAAACAGCGGCACGTTAATTAAAAAACGCAATGAGAGTACGAAGGGCTTTGAAGCCATAGTAAGCGGCCTTCGATAGGCACTCGAAGATTGGATTGAATTCAGGAAAAGAGAAATTTTGTATAAATGTTAAGAAACGTTAAGAGTAGGTTACAAATGCGCGATGCTACTTTGCATATACACCCTGGTCAAAAAACCTTCGCGGGGCAACGGTCAGGGGGTGGAGTGTGGATTTTTTGTTGAGGCTTATTATAGATAGATTTCAATAAAAAATTCGTATTTAAAAAAAAAAAGCCAGTTATCCCGGAGTGTGTGCGTGCAGCTGTCAAGCTAGTAGGACGTGGCCCTATGACGCTCCGTGTTTATCGAAAAATAATGGTGTAAAAGTGATAAATACGTGTGGAATCTAGTGATAAACAATAAAAGACGCTGCTTAAAGTGTATATAAAGTGAAAGAACGCTATTTAAAGACGATGAAGTGCGGTAAATAAGTGCGCAAAGTGCCCCCATACACTTTGTATGGGGAACTTCAAAGCCTCAACACGGCAAAAGTGTGCGAAAAAACCGCAAGAAAAGTGGACGCTAGTGCGCATAAGAACAAGCAAATTCGTTTTCCAGCACCGGAAAGTGGATTTCGTGCGGAAATAGGCGGAAAACAACCGGTGAAAAGTGGGTGAAAAGCGTGCATCGAGTGGCGTCGTGTGTGTCGTGGCGTGTGTATGTGCGTCATCCATCACACGAAGCGTTTATTGTAGCCGAGACACCGACCAGCGCCATCTCTTGCATTTTGCGGGAGCTTTCGCTGGTGGCGCCACTCGCGGACAGTAGCGGAACCGCACAGCTGAGACACACACCACCTCTCCCTGACGACAGCAGCACCACCAGCGGCCGGTGACGGTACTGCTTAGCCGGGACACCCAAGGCGTTACGGTCCCATAAGTGCGGATTGCATAACTTTCCGGCGCTTATCGCACAGGGACCGGGAACGCACTGCAGGAGACCGGGAACGTGCATCCATCGCTGAGTCTTCACCGGGAACGGTGAAACGGGAGATTTCAACGCGACGGCAGGCAATAACCGGATTTTCGAGCGGATTTTAGCAAAACCACGGAAATTTCGATGGAGGGGCGGGTGCTACGCTCCGGTTCGCGATTGAGGTCTACTCCCGGGGGACGGTCGGCCAACCCTTCCCCACCCCCTTCCCCAGTGTCACCACGGTCGGAAGGATCAGTGGAGGCAGCTGTACTGTCGGAAGATGAAGACGACGCTGAGTTCTCTGATGCCTCCGTCCTGGAGCAGACGGTGGTGGCGTCGGAGGCAGCTGTACTGGAGGTACCTGTACCTACACCTGTACCTACATCGGCGAACCCTGAGGGCGAGGATACATCCGTGTTGGCGCTCCAGCACAAGATGCTGGAAAGCCTAGCGAAGCAGGTGGAGACGCTGACAGAGCAGCTGCGTCTCAGCCGAGAGCGCGAAGTAGCTCTGCAGTGCACGCTGGAGGCACTGCAGGAGGGCATGCGCTCTCTGACTGCACTGCATGCGTCGGTGCAGCCTGGTGGCCAGGGCAGCGCTCGCACAAAGCGCAGCCGTAAGCAGCGTAGCCAGGCTAAGCGGAGGTCGCAGCAGCAGCGGCAGCAGCAACAGCAGCAGCAGCAGCAGCAGCAGCAGCAGCGTCGGCAGCAGCAGCAGCAGCAGCAGCAGTGTAGCCAGCAGCAGCAGCAGCAGCAGCAGCAGCAGCGTCAGCAGCAGCCACAGCAACAGCTGCTCTGGACGACGGTGGTGAAAGGCCGCTCGTCCAAGCGGCAATGCCACCTGCCGCAGCAGCAGCAGCAGCAACAACAGCAGCGAGGCGAACGATACGTGCCACCGCAGCTTCGCACATCGCAGCAGCAGCAGTAGCAGCAGTGCCAGCAGCAGCAGCAGGAGCAGCAGCAGCCGCAGACAACGTCACGACCGCCGATTCGGCAAGCGCGAAGCCGTCCCGACGCCATCGAGGTGACCCCAGGGGAGGGACAGACCTGGACAGAGGTCTACCGGGCTGTGCGCTCGTCGGCAGAGCTGGCCCACCTCAATGAGGTCCTGGGAGTCGGACGACGAACAACCCGCTCGCGACTCGTGATGGACCTGCCGGAGGGGGCGAATTCGGGGGAGATCTTCTCCGCCGTAAAGGCGTTCTGCGATGCAGCGACCCCCGCGATTCGCTGTCGACTCATCACGGACAGGGTTGCACTTCGCGTTGACGACATCGACCCTTTAGCGCTGGCGACAGAGGTGGCGGAGGCACTTTCGGCCCTTGCAGGCGAGACCATCTGCGAGGAGGTGCGCCTGATGGAGAGCTTCAACGGGACGCAGGTGGCGCGCGTTCGGGTGCCGGAGAGGACGGCAGAGAAGCTGGTGGGGAAGCGCGTCAAGGTGAGCTTCACCTTGTGCCCGATCAGCCGAGTGCTGCAGACGACCGAACGGCAGCCGAGATGCTTCCGTTGTCTGGAGGTCGGCCACCGGAGGGCGAAGTGCAGGAGCGAGGCCGACCGCACGGACGCCTGCATTCGCTGCGGGAAGCCGGGCCATCGGGCGATGCACTGCCAGGAGGATCCGTGTTGCGCCAGGTGCAAGGGTCCCCACCCGGTGGGCCATCCGACCTGCCGGCAACACTGAAGGTCCTGCAGATTAACCTTGGGCGGAGCCGGTCTGCACAGGACCTGATGCTGCAGACGGCTAGGGAGCTTGGAGTAAGCTGGTGAAGTCATCACTAGCGATGAAATATTGCTGGCCCTTTTCGGCTTGGACTAGGGCAGCTAGACATCGCAGGCGAACAAGCAGCGCTCCCTGCCATCGTGTCACCTCGCGGTGGGTTGGGAGGGAGTGGATGGGAGGGCAGGGCTTTGTTCCCTCGTGGGGGATGTTTGAAATCATTGTTACCTATACTGAATAAAGACCTACCCTCTTGTATAATAAAAAAAAGCCAGTTATCCCGGGGAGTTGCGATCGGACAGCCGAAGTGAGTAGACGTGTCTGTGTTGTACTCCGTGAAAAAAACTTTTTTAGTGAAAATCAGTGGAAACCATAGTGAGGGCGGTGAATTTACGTGTGCGTCCCCCGATCTTGGTCCTACGCCTCCCATCCGAATTTTTCCGGAAATTTCGGAAAACTGAGGGAGTTTTTCGCGGGAAGCTTTTTTGCGGAAAATAAGGAAAGTAGTGGACCGATCGGGCCAGTTGAGGTGTCTAAGGAAGTGATCTCGTAAGACGCATCTTCTGGTGAAGGAAAAACTGAGAAATTCATGGAGTTCACTGAGATATGAGTGATTAAAAAAAAATTGAACTAATAATAACAAGTGCAGCTTAAGAGCTAGAACAAAGATGCCGTATAGTGATTCGTGCGTTTTTTGGAGGAGAACATTCCCTGAAAGCTTGATGAAGATCGTGTGAAAATTCACCGAGTTACAGGGCGTCAAAGTTTCACACACAAAAAGGACGCCGTTTTTCGCCTTCCGAAAAAGGCGGCGTGTGGGTGAAAAACCGTTGAAAAACCGGTCCCTGTAGCACCAACTCCCGGACGGAACATTTTCGTGCGGAGCACCAGGTGTTCGGACGGGTTGTTCGGAGTGTCCGCCCTGGTTTCCCGAGAGTTCCCGGCGGGCCCACTGGCCGATTCCTGGGGTCCCGGCAGGCCAGTCCACCAATCCGGGCGTGCGATCCCTCTATCGACTCGTCTCGGTGAGAGGAAACTGGGAGTGACCATCCTAACCACCTCCCACCCACCCCCACCCCACTCGAGCGGAAAACCATCTTTAACCAACGGTTTTTCCGCGTTTTCCCGGGGAAGGAAGGGAGATACCGTCTCGGGGGAGTTGTTCGGGCGGACCTCCCACCCCCTTCGAGGGTTTTCGTGAGTTTTCCGGGGGAAGGAGCGGAGCTAGCTGCTCCAGAGTCGCAGGGGATGGAGGACGAGACTCAATCCCCGCTTATGAGTGCGCCGTATAAACTACGGCCTAGAAAAGGGTCGGTGGCGGTGACCCAGCCACCAGTGAATGAGCGCCCGGCCACGCTCACGATGGAGCCGCAGCTGCTGTTGCTGCGTCTTGCTCGTGCCCTTGCTCGGGAGGAGAGGCGTTGAGCTGCCCCTCCTGCATCGCCACCAACATTGGCGATATTGGCCAGGCGAGCATTGACTAGAGAGCGAGTTCGTCGCCATCGAGAGCGAGTCCGGCAGGCGCAACAACATCAGCAGCAACAGGAGGACCATTCTTCTGTGCAGGACTTGTTTACCAGTACGGAGAGCAGTAGTGACCAGTCGCGACGAAGGTCCATGTCGTCCTACCAGGAAGCTGCCGTCACTGCTGCCACCACTTCGGGACGATGAATATTTGCAGCTCTACATTATGAACAGAGAGGTGCCTAAGCACCCTATCAGCGTAGCCTCGAACTACAACAGCGACATCGGGATGGCTAACAAGCGGAACCAAGGGTCCGAGCGTTAATGCCCGTTCTAAGGGCCAGACCCCGTCCCTCACCATGCCTCGCGGCGATATGTGAGGGAGATGAGGGCTGCGCACATCGTGGGTGTTAGTCGGTAAGAATCCGGCATGCAGTTCTGCCCGTATCTTTCGAAGATTTCCCACGATGTAAAAAAAAAGCCAGTTATCCCGGGAGTGGTGAGCGAGCTCTCGAAGCGAACAGACGTGAAACCGTGTTGAGATGAAGATGAAGGCAAGTCGAATTGGTTGGTCCAAAACCAAAAATATCACTAAGTTCGGGACTTGGGTACAAACCGAAAGTTAATATGATGTCCCTGAACATGCATATAAGTTCGAGTATTGATATTATAAACCTAACAAGAGACCTAACGTGTGAAAAAAAATTTTGTTCCAAAACTTTCTTGTTTGTGGGCGGATCATCGGATCATTTTGAATAGCCATCCTGAACCCCCCCCCCCACCGAGTTGGTGGTCCTAACCCACCCCCACGCGGAGTTTTCGCGAATAACACGACTAATAGTGCAGTGATTTTGAAGAACGAAGTGTCGTTAGAAGCCATCTAACGGGACGCACCCGTTGGTGAAGGAAAAATGGCGGAAATGATGGAGTACGCCATTTTATAGGCGATTGAAAAGTTAATTTTGGACCTCTAATAACTTTTGTTGTGTGCAAGTGAGCGTTTAGTGAGTAGTATCAAAAGATGCGCTGTGTTGAACTTCACAAAACTTGCGAGTTTCGAAACTAGTCAAGGCTACGGTCGCCGAGGTCAGCTGCCACCAGTGTTCCCTATGGTCAGGTACTAACATGTGCGACCAAGTCTAGAAGCGGGGATGAGGCGCCAGGCTGCAGAGGCAGCGCCAGCGTATCTCAGAGGGTTGTTAGGCCCGCTATCTTACGATTGCCTATGGGGGTTTGAAGCGCTATCAGCTCGGATTGGTTACGACCTTAGAGGCGTTCAGGCATAATCCAGCGGACGTAGCGTCATACCAAAGTTCGGTCGAACTAGTATTGAGCCAGTGGTCCGTACTAGTGGTTCTTCTCGTACTGCACAGGAGTTCACACTCACGCGCCTTCGCGAGGAGTGTGCAGCCGCACGTGACCGGATGGTTGCCACCATCGACTTGCAAGAGCGCAGCCTTGCAGGTCGATCGTAGCTGTCATGTCTCGGCTGAGGTGCTGTCATGTCTCGGCTGAGGTGCTGTCATGTCTCGGCTTCGTGGCAGCTACGTGCCACCGGAGACTGACAAAGAGGAACAGCTGCGCATTTCCGGGGACCTGTTTCCGACTCATCCACCTGTCGTCTGGCCGGAAGCGGAGGACATCGAGGACGGGCAGTCGCTGACGCCTGTCACCACCGGGAAGGCACCGGGTCTGGACGGGATCCCCAACGCAGCCGTAAGGACAGCGATCAGGGAGTACCCGGAGGTTTTTCGCCGCCTATACCAGGACTGCCTGGATCGTGGCACGTTTCTTGCGCCGTGGAAGCGACAGCTCCTGGTGCTGCTGCACAAGCCAGGCAAACCTCCCGGGGAAAGCTCCTCGTACCGGTCGTTGTGCATGCTCGACGCACTCGGCAAGGTGCTGGAGCGCCTGATCCTGTCCCGGCTCAACGTCCATCTTGAGGATCCCGACGCTCCACGGCTGTCGGAGCACCAGTACGGCTTCCGCAAGGGGCGATCCACCATCAGTGCGATCCAGCGTGTTGTCGAGGCTGGAAGGACGGCCATGTCCTTTCGCCGGACGAACCAGCGAGACAACCGCTGCCTGATGGTGGTCGCATTGGACGTCCGCAACTCGTTCAACACCGCGTCCTGGCAGTCCATCGCCAATGCGTTGCGTGAAAAAGGCGTCCCATCCGCACTAAGAAGAATGCTGAGGAGCTACTTCGAGGACCGGCGGTTGATCATCGAGACCAGCGAGGGCCCTGTCGAGCAGCACATCAGCGCGGGGGTTCCACAGGGGTCCATCCTGGGCCCCACCCTGTGGAACGTGCTGTACGACGGGGTCCTGGGAGTGCCACTGCCACAAGGGACTGAATTAATCGGCTATGCCGATGACTTGGTTCTGCTCGTCCCGGCGATGACTCCCGAAGCAGCGGCCACGACGGCGGAGGCAGCGATCGCGACCATCAGCAGCTGGATGTCCCGTCACCGTCTCGCCTTGGCGCCGGAAAAGACGGACATGACGGTGATTTCAAGCCTGAAGCGGTTTCCGGCAGTCAGCGTCGTCGTTGAGGGAGTAGCGGTTCCTGCATCCAGATCCATCCAGTATCTGGGCGTGTGGCTGCAGGACCATTTGTCATGGCTCCCACACGTCGAGAAGGCAGCGGCGAAGGCGGAGAAGGTCGCCCAGGCGGTGACACGGCTTCTGCCGAATCACAGCGGCCCGAAATCGTCACGAGCCCGCCTACTGGCGGCTGTAGCGGACTCCATTCTTCGCTACGGAGCCTCAGTATGGTCGGAAGGCTTGGAAAGACGACAATTCCGCCGGCTTGTCAGTCGAGTACAATGCAAGATGGCGATTCGGGTCTGCAGAGCGTTCCGGACGGTGCGTGGTGAGACGGCAGTGCTGCTGGCCGGGCTGATCCCGATCTGCCACCTTATTGACGAGGATAGTCGGGTGTACCGTCAACTACACCAGCAAGGCCGGGAGGGGACCAGCGAGCAGGTCCGAGCCAGCGAACGCGAACGGACCTATGCGATCTGGCAGGCGGAGTGGGACGCAGACGCCGACAGCAGTGAGGCTAGCCGGTACACGCGCTGGTCACACCGTGTGGTGCCGGACGTCAAAGCCTGGCAGCCACGGAAGCATGGAGACGTGACATTCCAGCTGGCACAGGTGTTGTCCGGTCACGGATTTTTCCGAGACTACCTGTGCAGCAAGGGCTTCACGTCATCCCCGGACTGTCAGCGCTGCCCCGGTGTGGCCGAGACGGCCGAGCATGCAGTGTTCCACTGTCCACGGTTTGCTGCGATGCGCGAGGAGCTGTTGAGCGGGCCGGATCCGGTGTCTCCCGACAACATCCTCGACTGTCTCCTGGAGGGTCCCGATCGTTGGAGCCGTGTGTGCGAGGCCGCACAACGCATCACGGACGAACTCCAGGACGATTGGAACGCCGAGCGGGAGATGCTGGCCGCGCAGGATGGTGCGCTGTCCCAGCGGGATAATTCGGTGGCAATAGCCCGCAATCAACGGCGAAATGCAGCTCGCCGAGCAGCAACTGCAGCACGACGAGAAGCGGCACGAGGTGGGCGGCCGCCATCACCACTTCCATCACCAACGACCGAGGCACGCCGAGCAGCCGTACGCGAGCGAGTGGCTCGATGGCGGGCCCGACGGCGCGAGAGCCAAGTCGTCATCCCTCGCAACCTGTTCGGTGTGCAGGACCGGGAAGATTCGAACAGCGACAGCGAGGAGGAGGCTCTCTCCAACTACGGCCTTACGGCGGCCGAAGCTGCGGCTGCCGCGGAGGCAGACACCTCCTCGCGCTAGTGGGTGGTGCGAGTGGTGATCTTGTGGCCCAGCGGGGCAGCAGAGTGGGACCGTTATGAGACGGAAAAGGTTAGGATGGGCATTTGTTCTTCATAAAAAAGGGGAAAACGGAACAGTGATTAGTTAAGAAAATTATAATAAAGAGAAAGGTGCATCCGTGCACGGAACAGGAGGCCTGCACAAGGCAATAGAATATCCACCTCGCAAACAACCCTCGCGGGTGATGAGGTGGATTGGGTGAGGGGATATTTGAAATGAAATAAAGTAACCCCGATAAAAAAAGCCAGTTATCCCGGGGAGTTGCGATCGGACAGCCGAAGTGAGTAGACGTGTCTGTGTTGTACTCCGTGAAAAAAACTTTTTTCGTGAATATCAGTGAAAACCATAGTGAGGGCGGTGAATTTACGTGTGCGGCCCCCGATCTTGGTCCTACGCCTGCCATCCGAATTTTTCCGGAAAATTCGGAAAACTGAGGGAGTTTTTCGCGGGAAGCTTTTTTGCGGAAAATAAGGAAAATAGTGGACCGATCCGGCCAGTTGAGGTGTCTAAAGAAGCGGGCTAGTGAGACGCATCTTTTTGTGAAGGAAAAACTTAGAAATTCATGGAGTTCATTGAGATATGAGTGTTTAAATAGTCAAATTTGAACTAATAATAGCTAGAGCTGCTTAAGAGCTAGAACAAAGGTGCCGTATAGTGATTCGTGCGTTTTTTGGAGGAGAACATTCCCTGAAAGTTTGATGAAGATCGTGTGAAAATTCACCGAGTTACAGGGCGTCAAAGTTTCACACACAAAAAGGACGCCGTTTTTCGCCTTCCGAAAAAGGCGGCGTGTGGGTGAAAAACCGTTGAAAAACCGGTCCCTGTAGCACCAACTCCCGGACGGAACATTTTCGTGCGGAGCACCAGGTGTTCGGACGGGTTGTTCGGAGTGTCCGCCCTGGTTTCCCGAGAGTTCCCGGCGGGCCCACTGGCCGATTCCTGGAGTCATGGCTGGCCAGTCCACCGATCCGGGCGTGCGACCCCTCTATCAACTCGTCTCGGTGAGAGGAAACTGGGAGTGACCATCCTGCCCCCCTCCCACCCACCCCCACTCCACTGGAGCGGAAAAACACCTTCACCAACGGTTTTTCCGCGTTTTCCCGGGGAGGGAAGGGAGATAGCGTCTCGGGGTCTTCGGGGGAGTTGTTCGGGCGGACTTCCCCTCCCACCCCCGTGGAAAACCGACCGATTTTCCACCACCAGGGGGCGCTACAGCCGGTAAAGCCGTCTGGTGAAGAGTTTTCCGACCCTCATGGAAAAACCGGGCTTTTTCGATAAGGGTTTATATGGGGCGCAGAGCCCGATTTTAAAGAACACCCCCCCCCCCCCCCGCGAGGATTTCCCCCCACCCCTCCTGGAAAACAGGGTTTTTCCGGGCAGCACACCTCCCCAAACTATTCACCGGACCTGGGCAAATGGGGTGTCCAGCGACGCGGCTTAACGGGACAAAGCGAACGCACACACCCCCGCCCCGCTCCCACCTACATCCAACCCCCCGGAGCCGGAAAACCGGTTTTCTAATCGGTTTTTCGCGATTTTTCCTGGGAAGGAGCGGAGCTAGCGGTTTCGCGTAGAGAAAAAAGTTGCTCGCTGGGGAAATCTCCATCGATTTTCATCTTCAGAACCTGGATTACCCGACTTCGACCAGAAAAGTCAAATTTTGGCGGCACCATTTTCCGGCCGGATAGTACGAAGTTGGGTGTTCAGCGACGCGGCTCGGAGTAAGGAAGGCAGTAAACATCACCCCGCCCCGCTCCCACCCACCACCACCCCCCTGAAGCCGGAAAACCCGTTCCTTCGAGGGTTTTCGTGAGTTTTCCGGGGGAAGGAGCGGAGCTAGCTGCTCCAGAGTCGCAGGGGATGGAGGACGAGACTCAATCCCCGCTTATGAGTGCGCCGTATAAACTACGGCCTAGAAAAGGGTCGGTGGCGGTGACCCAGCCACCAGTGAATGAGCGCCCGGCCACGCCCACGATGGAGCTTTGTTACTCCAGTGACGAAGACGAGATGAACAACACCATCATCGCGACGTCGGGGCGTGAGGCAGGGGAGGCGGCCATGGAGTTGGAGCCACCAACGGCTGCAGTGCTAACACCATCGGCATCTCCTGCTCCGGAGTTGGTATGTCCATCGACGCGGGAGGCTGGGCCCTGCTGATGGCACAGCTGCAGAGTATCGCCGCCCAGCTCACAACCGCGCTGGAGGAGCTGCGTCTTTGCCGTGAGGAGAATGCCGCACTTCGACGCGAAAATGAGTTGTTGCGCACGGGTACTCGTTCAGTGCTCGAGCTGCAAACTGCAGCGATCCACGGCGGTAACCGGGAGTCTGCCCGGAAGCGTCTGCAGCGGCAAAGGCGGCGAGAGCGCGAAAAGCAGCAGCAGCAGCAGCAGCAGCAGCAGCAGCAGCAGCAGCAGCAGCAGCAGTAGCAGCAGTAGCAGCAGCAGCAGTAGCAGCAGCAGCAAAACAAGCAGACTTGTTTACCAGTACGGAGAGCAGTAGTGACCAGTCGCGACGAAGGTCCATGTCGTCCGACCAGGAAGCTGCCGTCACTGCTGCCACCACTTCGGGACGATGAATATTTGCAGCTCTACATTATGAACAGAGAGGTGCCTAAGCACCCTATCAGCGTAGCCTCGAACTACAACAGCGACATCGGGATGGCTAACAAGCGGAACCAAGGGTCCGAGCGTTAATGCCCGTTCTAAGGGCCAGACCCCGTCCCTCACCATGCCTCGCGGCGATATGTGAGGGAGATGAGGGCTGCGCACATTGTGGGTTTTAGTCGGTAAGAATCCGGCATGCAGTTCTGCCCGTATCTTTCGAAGATTTCCCACGATGTAAAAAAAAAAGCCAGTTATCCCGGAGTGTGCGTCTAGCTCTTTAAGAGTGCAGACGTGTTCAAAGGTGCTCCCATAAAGGATTTTTTTTTGGTTCCAAAACTTTTTTGTTTGTGGTGATAATCAAGTGGATTTTTGTATTGGGGGCGGAATCGCCATTTTGGACACCCCCCTCCGAATTTGGAGATCCTAACCCTAAAATTAGGGGAGTTTTTCGTGAGACGGTTTTTAGCTAAATTTAAGAGTTCTAGTGGACGAAATTGTGAAATTGAGGCATCAAACAAAGCGGGCCATCAAGGCCCATATTTTGATGAAGAAAGTTTTTGAAAAAAGATGGAGTTCGTGAAGTTATAAGCGTGTGAAAATTCGAACTTCAGTGCTAAATAACTCCGACAATATTACACCGATCGTTCATCTAGTGTTATCAAAAGTTTCGCCTTAGTGAGTTATACGTCCTGTAAAAATTTGGTGTGAATCGGACTAAAGTTGGGGAAGATATTAAAGGACAAAATTTGCCATACAAAAAAGGACGCCACTGCGGAGCCCTAAAAATGGCGTTTTCCGGACGACAAAATCATCCGGCTTCGGATTGATTTGAAAATTAGTAGTGACGTCATAATTTTCGTAATTTTCACGTCAAACGTTATATCTCCGCCATTTTCCATTCGGATTTCGATGCGGTGTTTATCGTTGAGTTGGCCGCAGTGCGACCATTCAATTTCCGATGGAAAAATTGTGAAAAGTCGGAAAAAGTAAAATGTGACAGATGTCAAAGGTTTAACATTTACGTCCGATGACATAGGGCAGCCCAAGCAGCATTTTGAGAGGCAACCCGACGAACGATTTTCAAATTAACCGTTGTGTATGAGGGCCCCGCCAAGTTTCGTGGTGTCATATACGTTTGGCAGCGGCTGCGAACGGTGATAATTGTTTACTGTCAAAATTGACAACTGTGTGACAGGTGACACGTGACATCATTTTGATAGGTGTGTCAACCGAACACCACCGTGAGACCCCTCCAGTGACGTGTCTCGTCGTGAGGAACCGGAAAATCATCATCCCGACCACCCACCACCCTCCGCTTACACCCGAAAAACTAGTTTCGTCAGTGGTCTTTCCCAGTTTTCCCGGACTTAGAGCGGAGCTACGTCGTCGGTGTCTTCGGACGGATTGTTCGGTAGGTACAGACACGCCCAGATCCAGTGTCATTTTAGCGGATTTTCCAACATTGGAACTGTACCAACCGGAAAAGTGATTTTGGGGTCACCCAGTTTTCCGCCTGAGACCCATCGAGCGACCCCTCCAGTGACGTGTCTCGTCGTGAGGAACCGTAAAATTAATATCCCGACCACCCACCACCTACCACCCTCCGCTTACACCGAAAAAACTGGTTTCGTCAGTGGTTTTTCCCGGTTTTCCTGGACTTAGAGCGGAGCTACGTCGTCGGTGTCATCAGACAAATTGTTCGTGATGTCAAGACACGCTCAGATCCAGTGTCAGTCTCCGGATTTTCCACCAGGGGGGCCACACCAGCCGGAAAAGCGAGGAACCGGAAAATCATCATCCCGACCACGCACCATCCAACACTCTCCACCCAGTACAGGAAAACTTGTTGTTCTAGCGGATTTTCCTAGATTTCCCGCGGAAATAGTGGAGGTGTGATGTACGTCGAAGCCTCACTGAGCATCCCATTTCCCAGGGGAATTGTCAGCAGGTGTCGGAGTGAAAGGGGAGGATCGTCATTCTCCTACCCCTCACCCATCCTCGAATATGGCAGCCGGTACACGAGCGCTGAGACCGCGACTGACGTCGTTGGATGCCACAAGCGATCTTTCGAACGGGAAACAATTGAAGGTGGCGCTTAATAGAGTTTCTTGTTAAGTTTGCACCACCAGTTCGACACTGAGCAAGGTGGTAGAGCTGCAGGAGCAGCTGCAGGCCGCCATACAAGAGAAGGAGCTGTTGCAGAAGCAGCTGCAAAGTATGCAAGAGGAACTTGCCAACATAAGGATGATCCTCGAGGTGAATAGAGCCGCTATTACGGAGGCAAAACGTGACGCTGATAAACGAGAAGAGCGAGCTAGGGAAGAGCAGCAATTGCTGCGGCAAGAGCTTGCACGTGAGCGAGAGTTGACGGCGTCCCTGCTTGCCAGGTTTAATGATGGTGGCGCTGACGGCAGCCCACCACTCGTCGGCATGCAACAGCAGCAGAGCCAGCAGCAGCGGCAGTGGATCCAGCAGCAGCGTCAGCAGCAACAGCAGCAATACCAGCAGCAGATTCAGCAGCAGAATTGGTCGCAGGAGCAGCGACAACAATCCGCTGTCGCAACTCGAGATGGAAGCACCGTGGTACCACCTCCAAGTCAGCTGGTGGTTCAGGAAGATAATCTGGGGGATTCTGTTGTGTGGACGGTACACACGCGCAAGAAGCAGCGCCCACAGCAGCCGAAACCAGCTCAGCAACCGCTGAGTTACTCAACTGTGGTGCAGCAGCAGTCGTCGTGGCGCTAAAAGCAGCAACAACAGCCGTCCTAGCAGCAGCAGCAATAGCAGCAGCGGAGCCCAGTCGGTGCCTCGATCCGGAAGTCACGTAACGCTCGCGTTGACCGCATTGAGGTAATACCACGAGAAGGTGCCACGTGGAAAGAAGTCTATTTGAAGCTGCGTAGGGCACCAGAGCTGGAGCAAGTACGCGAGGCCATTGGCATGGGCCGACGCACTGGCATGGGTAACCTGCGTGTGCCGATAAGTCGGTCAGCTGACAGCGCTGCAGTCAATATTCTGCTGCAGGAAGTGCTTGGGGAATTGGGAGCTTCGCGTGTGGTCACTGAGATTGTGACATTCTCGTGACTAATGTCGACCCACTCGCGACGGAATAGGACATACAGACTTCCATCTAAACACACCTGCAAGGCGAAAATGGTATCACGTGAGTGAGTCTGTGGGAGATGCGAGATGATGGCACCCAACGTGCCTGCGTTCGTCTTCCCCTCTCCCGAGCAAGGCAGCTTGACGGCTAGAAACTGCGACTTTGTGGATGTGTCAGTCACGTTCGCATGCTACCAAAGCTGCCCGAAGAGAAGCAGCGATGTTTCCGTTGTCTCGCCATCGGACATCTGGCACGAAACTGCACCAGCACCGTCGTCCGTCAGCGGCAATGCATTTGCTGCGGTGAAATGGAGCATCTGGCGCGAGTTAACGCTCGTCGCCACAACCCTTCCACCGGATGTACCCTCTCCTATGATATCTACCGGAAGAAGAGGCTACAGATACATAAGCATCCGTTCAGCTGCAAGACATTAACATCATCCAGACATCAACATCCTAAAATGTCCTTCACATCCAGCCAGCATACTGTTGTAAAACAATTCACCAACTATCGCCATGCACCTTTACCTGGTCATCTGTACGCTGGCTATTCAGACATATGCAGCCCTAGACCCGTATTGGAATTCCCTGTTAAACCGTCGTACATCAGGTACTCCAAGCCACCATCAAGCAAGCAGCGAAACAACGAATCCTTAACCCTTCCATCCTGCTTCCTCATATTGTGAAATAGAAATAGTTTATTATATTTAAGGACGAAATTTAGAAATACATTCACTCTCAGTTCAGCTCTTAAACAACAACGTTACTCTGTCCGAGGAATCCGAATCCAACCCCAACCCCCGGGTTTGTTGACTCGCGCAACTGCGTGTAAGACGCCAAATGCATCATTTGTGGAGGGCCCCACCGCATTGGCCATCCTAGTTCCGCTCAACCATTGTCCTCTTCGCGGGTATAAGGGTGCTGCAGGTCAACCTGGGCTGCCCAGGACATGGCCATACAAACCGCCCGCGAGGAGAGAGTGGACGTGCTACTTTTGTCGGAGGTTTACCGTCCCCCGCAGAACAACGCGACATGGGCGGTGGATTTAGCCGGCAGCGTTGCAGTCGTTGCCACAGGAGAACATCCAATTCAACAGGTGTGGTGTAGCACGATTCCAGGAATAGTATTTGCACAAGTGAATGGCGTTGTGTTCGTCGGCTGCTACGTTTCCCCACGATCAACGTTGGCGGAGTTTCAACGTTTCGTCGAATCTGCTTCTAAAGTTTGAAATGGACAACCCTAGGACTTTTTTGGCTCAACATTAGCAAACGAAAAACGTTTTTAAAGTACATGCTAAACGTGCCACGCTTGAGAATGAATCGCTAACTGAAGCTGTAGAGCAAGGCGTATGCAGCACCCAAGTATTAGGCGGTATGTCAAAAATTTATACAGTGTTTAAGATGGTGTTCACATCTTTCCTGTTGTTGTTTGATTTGCTGCTATGAAGGGATGAAATGCTATGATGGGATGGAAATATGAAAAATCCGCAGGATTTTGTTATGGATCAAGCGTTCGGTAAACCACTTTCGTTTCAACCTTGTCCAAACCGGTACTCAACTGTTGCAGCTCGACGGATTGTGCATTCGCGATTTCAAGACTATCGATTTCCTCTTCATTAAACTCCTCCTTCATGCCAGGCATTTCTTGGAAAACGTCTCCCTTCGTATGCAGCTTTATGTCTAAGTTGCAGCGATCCTCACCTGACACGGCAGGTAGCTGGATCAACGCAAGAATCTGTTGCATAACGTCCCGTATCTCTTTCTGTATCTTTGCTAGCGATTTTGTGGAAGTGGATGACTTCTCTTTGCCTTCACCAGCATTGTCATCGTACTGGGGCGTAATGTTGAAGTCCCACCGCTCCACTGCTTCACTCGTCTATACCGTTATGATGCTCACGCTAATTCTGTTGATCATCCTTTTCATTATTAAATCTGTGATTTTTAACCACAAACTGGTTGTGAACCGTAAGGCGCTACGTTTTTGTGGTCCTCGCTGTTCCTCACGGCTATCGCTATCGACGTTAACAGATTAGACAACAGCCACTAGGCGGCGCCACAGTAGGAGATAAAAGAAGAGATCGTTAGGACAACGACAGGAGATGATATCGCTTCGAGAGCGATTAGATTAGGGGCTAGCGACTGACGATTAGGACGATCGCTCTCTTAAGCTCCGAACAGTCCAAGCGAACGGACACAATAAAAGTTGGTAAACGAAACCCAACACACTCATACATTGTCCCATAAAGGCAGATATTCTCTGATTGTTATTATATTGCCTAGAAGCAAAAACGAGGAAGTTAAACATTGATTTAACATTACCCACAGCAAATCAACTTTATTTCGCATATATCAATCATTGAAAAACAATAATAAAATATACTAAGTATAAAATAAAATATAGATATACGAATTAAATAACAAATGAAATTATACAATCAATACTTTCACAATAAAAAAACGATCAGAACTTATCTCCAGAACATAAGAAAAACAAAAAAACCTAAGATAGAGGAATACGTCATATACTTTATTTTCGACGAGCTATAATCTGCAGAGGTCCTCCGTTGAAACGGAAACGATACAACAAGCGGAGCTGATTGTCGCATAACAACAAGGGAAACATTTCTTAAAAATTGTCGGAACGTCCTATCCGCTACCATTTCTGCTGAAGAACGATGAGACGGAAACCAATGCAAATACTGCAAAAAAATACTGATCATACTGTTTAAAATCGTCCTTGGATCACAAGCATTTTAAATCAGATCAACTATTACTATCTAGGACCAACGCATGACAACCCCGTATATTGAGCAAAATCCTAACAGGTTGGCTGATAAGTCCCCGGCCTGACACATAGATGGCGCCGCTAGTATTAAATGCATATTATTTTTATAAAGCACCAACCTTCAAATGATTCGTGTCAAAATTTGACGTCTGTATGTCAATTAGTTTGTGAGACAAAGCGTCTTTTGTCAAGCAACTTTTGTTATTGTGAAAAAAATGGAAAAAAAGGAATTTCGTGTTTTGATAAAATACAGTGGAAGCAAAAACTTGGCTTGATAATGAGTTTCTGGACTCTGCCCCAGGAAAATCAACAATAATTGATTGGTATGCAAAATTCAAGCGTGGTGAAATGAGCACGGAGGACGGTGAACGCAGTGGACGCCCGAAAGAGGAGGTTACTGACGAAAACATCAAAAAATCCACAAAATGATTTTGAATGACCGTAAAATGAAGTTGATCGAGATAGCAGAGGCCTTAAAGATATCAAAGGAACGTGTTGGTCATATCATTCATCAATATTTGGATATGCGGAAGCTCTGTGCAAAATGGGTGCCGCGCGAGCTCACATTTGACCAAAAACACCAACGTGTTGATGATTCTGAGCGGTGTTTGCAGCTGTTAACTCGTAATACACCCGAGTTTTAGCGTAGATATGTGACAATGGATGAAACATGGCTCCATCACTACACTCCTGAGTCCAATCGACAGTCGGCTCAGTGGACAGCGACCAGTGAACCGGCTCCGAAGCGTGGAAAGACTCAAAAGTCCGCTGGCAAAGTAATGGCCTCTGTTCTCTCTGAAAAGCCATCAACAGTGACTATTATATGGCGTTATAGGAGCGTTTGAAGGTCGAAATCACGACAAAACGGCCCCATATGAAGAAGAAAAAAGTGTTGTTCCACCAAGACAACGCACCGTGCCACAAGTCATTGAGAACGATGGCAAAAATTCATGAATTGGGCTTCGAATTGCTTCCCCACCCACCGTATTCTCCAGATCTGGCCCCCAGCGACTTTTTCTTGTTCTCAGACCTAAAAAGGATGCTCGCAGGGAAAAAATTTGGCTGCAATGAAGAGGTGGTCGCCGAAACTGAGGCCTATTTTGAGGCAAAACCGAAGGAGTACTACCAAAATGGTATCAAACAATTGGAAGGTCTTTATAATCGTTGTATCGCTCTTGAAGGGAACTATGTTGAATAATAAAAACGAATCTTGACAAAAAAATGTGTTTTTCTTTGTTAGAAAGGGGACTTATCAGCCAACCTGTTAGGAGCAGTTTTGTCACAGGGTGAACTTGGTATAGATAAACCAATACATTTTGCCTCTCAAAAAAAACCCAACAAAAATCAATACAACAAAAACCGAAGAAGCATATTCCGTTTCCGAAAAGCAAATGTTGGCTATAATTTGGTCATTGAAAACCTTTGGGAGCTATTTGTATGACACTAAATTTAAGATAGTAACGGATCATCAGCCGCTCACTTTTACACTTTCTCAGAATAATACTAATGCTACGTTAAAGAGATGGAAATCGTATCTTGAAGAACACGATTACAAAATAGTCTACTCGCCAGAAAAAGCAAATGTCGTGATCGACGCCTTAAGTAGGATTTGTTGCTCCATGCCAGCAACTCAACATTTGGCCACCTACTAAAAGTCCTCTGAATGCTTTTCGGCAACAAGTCATAATAAAAGAACATTATAAACACGTGGAAATTAAGAACCTCTTTTCGTATTTTAAGAGAATTACTTCGATGCCTCGACAATACGGCAATCATCACATCACACATCAGTTCAGTTCAAAGTTCCTCTTCAGATCAAATGAATATAGTTAGTGAGGAAACTAACAGAGCACATAGGAGAGGAGAAGAAAACAAAGCACAAATTCTGAAACGATATATTTTTATCCAAAAATGTATGCTTAAATTAAATATTTCATATGAACTTGTCACATTTGCAATGAATGCAAATATTATAGAAAATATCGCCACCGATGCAAAAAAAAACCCCTTAGCCAAGTGCACCATTTCAAATATTACATATGGACATTCTTTTCTTAGAAAAATATTACTTTCTAACTTGGGTAGATAAATTTTCCAAATATGCACAAGTAGTGAAGCTTGACTCCAGAGCTACTGTTGACGTCTCACCAGCATTGAAGGAAGTAGTTCTCAAACATAAACCATCCGATAATGTTATCATAGACTGAGAAAAATCTCTTAACTCAAGGGAAATCACAGAATTTTTCAATACATATAATGTTAAACCATATCTATCAGCTGCTGGAAGAACCGAAATGAATGGTACAATTGAAAGATTCCATTCTGTTCTTCTTGAAATATATCGTATCACAAAATCTGAACACCCTTACTAATCGGTTTTAGATTTAGTCACGAGTTCAGTTCATAAATACAATAATACAATTCATTCTTACACTACCTTTACTCCAATTGAAATTATGACTCCCACCGATAACACACCTGAAATCTTAAGTAAAGTACAAGCCAAACTGAAGATAAAGCAAGATAAAGATATTCAGTATTACAACAGAGAAGCAAAAGCCAAAAATATACCTAAGGAATCAGCAGCATACATGAAAACAAAACGAAGGCTGAAATAAGCAAAACCATGTAGAATGATCGAAATTGAGAAGGTTAATAGATCCACTATTTTAACAAAAAAAGGAAAGAAGATCCATGTGAGTGATTTAAAGATTAAACTACAGATGGAAAGTTCCGACCATTTGCCGGATCGAATCATGCCGGAGCGCTCTGAGGCCAGAATCAAGTCCGGATCATGATTCCGAGTTCCGGTTGTTCAATGATAATTACATTCCTTGACCTTTAAAACCCCTAAATAAAAAAACTCTTCATAATACATGGCTCATGGCTGCAGTCATTGCTTTCGTTACAACTTCAATGATGAAACGTTTGGAAGATTTTTAAACATATCTCAAACTTTTCACGTTATGGATAGAAAAGTATAATCTCTTTTTGCCGGTTACTTTCTTTTCCATATAGCTCATAAGGAAAACAAACTGAAACTGGGACAAAAACGCACTCGCTGAAAAGCACGCATGGTTTAACTCAGTTGTTGCAATGAAATCCAAGGCAACGTATTCGTTGTCATAGCATTTTTGTCCTATTAGAGGTATATGCGATTACCACAGGCGTGGTATTTGCGCTTCCTGTGTATTTTCGGTCGTAGAGGGATTTATTGTATTTCTGTATCTGATTCACTGTATTTCAATAAAGAATTTACAGCATTTCATACAACAATACAAAAGGGTTTTAAAAATGACCAAAACAGGGTTTAACGGTAAACGAACTGAGCGGCCGCGGGTGTGCAATAACTCCCAAGTAGCGTTAAACTCACAGCAGATCGATAAGCAAATTCAATGTAGTAAGCAGCAAAACCTTCCAAGGAGCTCAAGCAACCATTGAACACGACCAACGATTTGCAATAACTTAAAATGTGCGTTTTTCAAGGTCACTGCTGCTAATATTGACATAAGCTACAAAATCATAATCACTTCACACTATCACCTTATTGCAATGATTCGGTAATTGTTCCAAAGGATTCAGGCAAATAATGCAAAAAAGTAGCAACAATTCAATGGAAAATCGTTGATTAAACTCGCTTAGACTCACAAAGTCCCTAAAAATAAAAGAAAAAATGTTAGTTTAACTCCAGGCTCGCTTTTGACCTCGGACTCGATTTTGATCCCGGACTTGTTTTTGATTCCGGAATCGTCCGGATGCCATGCAGTAGGGATGACGATTGTTCTTTGAATTTTAAATGTTAAGAAGTTGATGACAAATCACAATATGGCACGATAACGTCATAACTAATTGTAAATAAATAAGTTGCTGATAAATTTAAATATTATTTTACTGTACGCCTTTTGAATGTAAATAATGTGTAGATAAATCCGGTAAAATTCGAGGCCCTTGAGATTATCAATAAAAAAACGAACAATAATAATAAAGTTCAATTCACTAGAAACCACGATAATATGTAAAAAAAGATATGTATGCAAAAAAGCTTAGTTGTCAGTTGTTCGAAAAAATGGTTAAACTTTTTTAAATCAACAAAGTATAACAATTAAACAAATACTGAATGAATGAGTAAAATAATTTACTCATTCAATCGGTCATTTCTACTGTGTAATCAATTTCTTAAACAACAATCATGTACTTATAATAAACAAAATTTATGACAGTTAACGTGAACGCTTCTCAATTCAAAATCTTCTTCTTCTTCTTCTTGGCTTAACGACCTCTATCGATGGTCATGCCGGCCATCGAAAATGGCTTTCTAGACTGCCGATACCACGTAGTTGGTTAGTCAGTCCTCACTACGGTTGGACGGTCCGGATGGGATTTGAACCCCGGTCCTACCGTTTGAAGATCGGCGCCGTTGTCGCCTACACCATCGTGCCGTCTCAATTCATAATATAAAGTACAAAAGTCTAGAATTTGCACTAAAAAAATATTTATAACCAATTATGTTTAAAAAATTACAAAAAAATATCTTTTAAATTGCAATTAAGAAAATGTCTAGGGTAAATGCGAATGAAGTGAATGTTAACAACAACAAATTTGCTAATTTGCTAATTTAAACAAAATTAACTACAAAGTTAAATATTAACAAAACAACCAGGAACAAAAAGTTATGGATTAAAGTTTTTGTAGTTGGGGGAGAAAATTCATATTGTTTCAAAATAGAAAATATAGAACTACGGTCAAGCCGTCGTAATGGAATAAAAATATCGAATACATTTAAATAAATATAACTTTTTAAGGTTTTATAATTTTAGAAAAAACGACACCTAAAGCTTGATTTGATAACAGCAACATAAAATCATACAGCCGTTACTAGTAACAAAGTCTTTCTAAATTCAGTGCACACAATAGTAAATTAAAATTATTTTCATCATAATCATAAGCAAAAACATAAAGCATAAACAATTCTTGGTAAAATATTATTTGTCAATAAAAATAAAATTTCAATTATTAAAACTAAAAATACAAAAATATTCTTGTAACAAAGGGTATCGTGTTTGGTATCGTTTACCTTTCACTCATACATTGTCCCATAAAGGCAGATATTCTCTGATTGTTATTATATTGCCTGGAAGCAAAAAAGAGGAAGTTAAACATTGATTGAACATTACCCACAGCAAATCTATTTTATTTCGCATTTATAAACCATTGAAAAACACTAACAAAACATATAATGCGGATTACAGAACAAATGAAATTATACAATCAATACTCTCACACTAAAAAAACGATCAGAGCTTTTGTTCAAATCACGAGAAAAACAAAAAAAACCTAAGATATAGGAATACGTCATATACTTTATTTTTGACAAGCTATAATCTGCAGAGGTCCTCCTAAGTAATGCACCACAATGGCAATCGTTTACGTTGAGACGGAAACGATATAACAAACGGAGCTGATTGTCGCATAACAACAAGGGAAACATTTATTAAAAATTGACGGAACGTCCTATCCGCTACCAATTCTGCTGAAGAATGGTGCGACGGAAACCAAAGCAAGTACTTAAAAAAATACCGATCATACTGTTTAAAATCGTCCTTGGATCACCAACACTTTATATCAGATCAACTATTACTATCGAGCACGAACGCACGAATGCACGACAACCTCGTATATTGAGCAAAATTCTAATTGCCGATACTGTTTAATGCCCGAACACACTGATTGGATACATGCAGAGCAAGCGCAGCTTGGCTATGCAAGGTTCGTCGTATGTCGGACTGACAAAAGCTTCATCAAAAACTTATAGCAGCACCAAAACAAATGATGGCGACACAGAAGGTTCCGACTAAAACAATTAAAGGTGCTGCATTGTTGAAGATTCATATTTTGACGTTTCAATCGTAGTAGCCTGAGCTTATAGGATTTATACATGATATGAATATCTATCATAGTAAAATGAATGGCACGATTATCGAACGAAAAGAATACGTCTGCCGTAGGGATACTTCTAGATACCTAGGGGTTATACTAGATAAAAAATTGAGCAACGAATACCAGCTAGGCAACGTTATCACCCGGAACAATCAACTGATTGGTATGCTTACACGGTTAACTCGAGAATTCCGTGATACAGTTTCCTTTACAAACCGCTTTACTTTTCATTGATAAGATCGGTACTGGAATACGCCTCTGTGGCTTGGTGGACCACCGCTACTCATTCTGTGGCACGACTCGAATCCGTACACAGCAAAGCCACAAGCCACGCGCACCATCATTGGAATGAGATGGAATACTACACTCGCTGCATTTTATTCGGTCTCGAGCCTCTTAGTGATCGCTACCGGAACGTTCAGAGTGTCTTCATCGCTGATTGCTCAACTCTACTTACACCGACTCCCTGAACTGCTAAACTCAATTCAGTTATACGTCCTTGCCAGACTGGCAGACGTAAGATCTGACCGCCATAGGGAACCGCCGTACGCGTTTTGGCGGTTGGGAACCATTGCATATAATGTGTCGTTAATCCAACTCTGTTTGTAATCTGTTTGAGCCCAGCATACCCCGCACAGATTTCATCAACCGCCTCCGTAATCTCCGCAACCAACCTGTTGACTAAACTTTAGTCACCCATCTAACTATCCCTCTTTCGCTACCGTCTACCGTAATAACTATTACGCACTTGGCTTAGTACTATATTAGACGGGCCTATAGGTCCGTTGAACTAATAAATGATTTTTTATTCCTGTAAAACGACCAGGCCGTTTTGCTTACTCATAAAGGAAATGATATTAAATGAAATTAAATGTGATGCTGTTGAATAACGATGACAAATAACTTATTACTGTAAGAATCATCCAACCAGACATGTGCGTACTGCAAATACGAGACCAGAGGGAGAACGGTCTAGTTTAAGAATAAAGGGATTTATAGCAATAGTGGAATCAGGGGCAGTGTCTTGTGTTTCAAACGAAAAACCCTCACCTATAGTTTGATAGCAATTAAATAAGCATGCCTGAATTAGCGAGCCCTGTTTTTGATTTTATTGGTTAATTATTAACTTTATCGGATTTTATTGGTTTATTATCGGATTATTGGTTTCTCTTTGTCCGTCTATTATACATAATATCTTCATTTTAAGATTTTTTGTAATTAAATGGCCAAACCGTATTTCTAGATAGTTTTTATTATTTGTTCAAGGATGGCCAGGTCGTAGAGCTTGCAGGCTTGCAGGCAGCAGGCAGAACATGGTGTCTATCTTTCTAGAGATACAAGGGCATAACAATGGTCACATTCAGCTAACGTTGCAGTTTCTTTGAAACGAAACCTTCTCCTTTTAGTGAATCGGGGAAAAAACAGGAAGAAAACACTATATGACCCGAAAATTGATGTCTTTTTTATGGTGAAAAGATATCAACTACCGACATTTTTGGATACCTTGGTATTTGGTTCCATTCTAGGCTAAACTGCAGTACACATATCACCCATCTGGTGCAAAAATTCAGTAAAAGAATCAACTTTCTAAGGACAATCACAGGATTCTGGTGGGGAGCACATCCATCAGACGTCCTGAGATTGTATAAGACAACGGTACTATCCGTATTGGAATATGGAAGCATATGTTTCCGTTGGGCATCCAATACGCTGATACTCAAGCTTGAAAGACTACAGTACCACTGTCTTAGATTCGCACTAGGGAGCATGAAATCTACACACAACGTGACCCTAGAAGTGATGATCGGAGTGATGCCGCTCAGACTACGTTTTGAAATGCTGTCGCTTCGTCTTCTACTTCTAGTCCGTTGTTCAGTATCCATTCCCTTGATAATAGAAAATTTCGAAACGCTTCTAGAGACAGGTTCTAAGGGCAAAATCCTCAAGAATTTGTTACACTACAAGTGCATCCTAGCGCTCCACAGGCATTAAATCGTGCTGCCCTTCCTGAGAACTACAGTTCTGTTTTAACAACAGTTCCTCATTGCGCAAGGAAATTAAGACCATACCGAATGATCTTTGCCCTAGGGTAGTTCCGGGAATTTCCATGAACAAGTATGATCATTTAGACTAAATAAGCCAATACTACACAGATGGATCATCCTCTGAGGAGGGCACTAGCTTCGGTGTTTTTAGCGAGTCCACCTAAGCTTTTTTCAAAATGAGGCAGCCATGCAGTGTTTACACGGTAGAGCTAGCCGCAATCTTTTACGCACTATTTTCATTGAAAAGCTTAATGCTATTGAGACACTGATATCCGCAAAGGTTGTTAAGAGTCAAAATGTCCTCACCATAAAAAAATCCTTGAACTACTTGGTTCAATATGCGATAAGGCGTTTAGCATCTCGCTAATAAGGGGCCCACCCTTCTCATTGTGTTATTTCCGGCAATGAGAAGACAGATTCAATGGCTTCTGTGTGTTCTAGTTCTGCGGAACTGGAAAAAACAATACGCAGGCGAATATATGTTTGTGCTGTTCAAATAATTCTGCTTGTTTTGTTGCAGTCTAAACCCGCAAATTAAAAGGTAAAAAAACAGCCATCAAACCACAATAGGCAACCCAGTTTAATAATAAATAAAATAAACGTGAAAAATTGGAACATCTCGAACTCAATGTTTAGGAAGCATTTACACACGTAACGTGAAAAGTATGTCTTTACTTGATTTCATGAATTGGTTATTGTGGATTATAGCATAAGTTCTAATAGAATGTATTAGTATTAGTTAACAGGACGAACGAAAGATTATAGATGGAAAGAGGAAATACATGGAGTAAATGATGTACTCTTCGACAAGCACTCAACCGAGTATGACGTGTTTTTGCGCCCCAACCGAAATAGAGCTATTGAACAACCTTCATTAGTCAATTAAGTTCTATGCTCTTTTCAAGAAGCGTCAAAGTTCAACCTTAGTTCGATTTTTCTTAAAACAGCTCTTTAGCAGCTAGAGAGCTCGATTTTTATAGTTCTGGCTATTTGGGAAATACCTGCTTGCCGAAAGCTCTGATCGTGTTAGAGCCAGAGTGCAAAGCAGCGTGTTAGTCGACGGCGACAGCCTCGAAGGGTTCTACTATATTAGGACTGTCGTAAAGCAGCGAAATCCGGAGACGCATTGTACAGGGGAATCGTGCCTACTACGGCTTTCACCGTCTGCTGAGATCCAGAAGACTTCGATGCACGCTCTTGGCGTGTTTGAGCGTCGCATCCTTCGGACCATCTTTGGCGGTGTGTTCGAGCATGGAATGTGGAGGAGAAGGATGAACCACGAGCTTGCTGAGCTATACGGACAACCATACATCCTGATGGCAGCAAAGACCGCCTGGATACGATGGCTGAGGCATGTTAAGAGGAAGCCGGATTCTTGCCCCGCCAAGAAGGCATTCGTCAGCGACCCCCAGCTTAGCACGAGGCGTCGGGGAGCACAGCGAGTTCGTTGGCTGGATCAGGTGAAGGGTGATCTGTCGGAGATCGAGTGCCTACACGGATGGGAAGCTGCAGCCAGGGATCGAGTTTCCTGGTAATCCTTTGTTGACCGGGTCTTCACGGTATGTGATGACCCGGCCATCTTCTATAATTGATCTCACTGTGGATGATTCACCTGCACCATCGGTGAATGATATTCAAAATGAAACCTCTGCATTATCACAATCAGCAGTTGATTCCCCAATAGAAAGTATGATGCTTCACAGCACGCGGAGTTTAGCTGCAACTAGCGATTTGGCCGAAAAACAAGTTCTGAATGCTAACAGAAAGCGAAAAGCTGTTATACTGAATTCACCGATACTTCCTTCTTCTTAAATAAAAGATGTGTTGCGAAACAAAACGCTGATAATGGAACAGCAAAAAGTACCAAGCCATCCACCAAAAAGACGCACAACACTTCTAAAAAACCAAGAGTTATTTCAAACACAACTGCATCTACAGTCCAAAGTGCAATTATTATAAATGAAGAGCCTCCAGAAAAAAGTACTAACCCACCCACCACAAAGACTAACAACACTTCTAAAAAACCAAGAGTCATTTGAAAGACTTCAACTACTAATAAAGATTCAACTAGACGAAAAAGATTCCAGAGAACTACCAGCACGACTCAAAGTATAATCACAGCTGATACACCTTTTTTACCATTTCTGGGAGTTTCTTCCGTTGGAGCATTCAACAACGTTTGGTTAAACCATAATAGCCAGTTTCAGTTCTATGGAAAAAAAAACCAGATTTCAACTAAATAATACTCAAACTACTACGAGAGTTGTGCAACATCCTCTGGCTAAGGAATAATCTCTACCTTGCCCTGAACCACACATTATAGCTAAAATTCCTAGTGCTTCGAACAATAATATCATAGCAAGTTCCAATAATGGAAAACATACAAATCGAATCACTAAGCAAAGCGTCAAACAATCCCATCACGATGAAAGGGCTATACCATCAACGCCCAAAACGAATCAAATCGAAAAAACGTACCAGCCTTCAGTAGCTAATAATCAAATAATGCAAATAACAGCGTTGAAATTCAAATCAGGCATGCATAGCCTCATAATCTTTCACAAAACATTGGTCTGCCGCAATTTATTCCATTACCTCAATCATCTTTGGTACCACAAGCTATAACCAACAATGACACTACACAGCACATGAATGATCATGAGTCGTGTCTAGCAGTCGACACGAACGGACGTGTTTTTCTCTAAGTGCGCGAAATACTACCAAACTATCCAAATCTTCGTTACGAGTACAGTGCGTCATTCTCCCAGAATGACGAAACACGGGCGAAAGAAAAAGAGGGAAGATACCTCTAGTCCCTCTGCGATTAGCACGTTATCAGCAGCAGCCGATCTATCGGACAAACATGTAAAACTCTCCTCTCTCGATAAGGAAACATTAGAGGATGAAAACGATGATAATTTCATCAAAGTACGCTCTCAAAAAAGCGGTCGTACCAAAAAGACCAATACAGCAGCGGCTGCACGAGCTGCTTCTACGATCTTGGGCCAGTCTAAGGATGCTGCGCCTGTTCGCTTGGATATGCGACTTAAACCCACACTATCTCAAGAGAGTATCTTCTCTCTTGAAGGCGCAATGGACTTAACAGATTGCGCTCGAGGCAGTAGCCGTGCTAAAACTACTAATAAGCAGTACCCCCTCACGATGCTTCCTCCATCCCGCGCCCTCCCTCTACGGCTCGATCGGCACGCATACCACCAATCGCACCATATCCAGTTTTTAACAAGATAGAAGGAAAGGCTAAGGACATACTATGCTTGGCAGGAAATCCTACTTCTTTTGAAGAAGTGAAAACTATCCTAATAAATGCTTTAGGTGACAGACAGGAATTGACTTACTACAAGAGTCCATTGTGGCAAAATTTCAGTGCTTTCTTCACTGACACATCACACTAGTGTCCGACCCCCGCCCACCACCCCCGCAACCGAAACGCACACTCCTGAATTCACGCTTACACCTTTAACCGAACCGGCTAATCCAGCAAAACGTCGCCTGATTGATCGCTCCCCCCCGTCGGATGGACAGACTCATCCACTACTTACCGGCACAGCCCCGATAATAGCTCCATCTCATGCCGCATTATTTCTGCCACCCGAAACGCCTAGATTTTTTCTGTACATGTCGCGCTGCCGACCGATGGCCACTGTCGAAGAAGTACTGGCGTTCGTTAAGCAGCAACTCAGCACTGATGATGTCATTGTTAGAAAGTTAGTGCCGGCTAGTCGGGATCCCAGCACGCTGACCTTTTCGTCATTTAAGGTCGGTTTGTCGAGCGAGGGGATATACTGGACCAGACATACGAAAGCGACGCAGAGAGGAGACCATGGAACGCTGGCAACAACAGTGGACAGCCGGAGCAGAGCAGCAGGGATCGCCGGGGATGAAGACGAGGAGACTTATCCCGGACATTATGTCCTGGGTAAATCGTAAGCACGGAGAAATTGATTTCTTTCTTTCTCAACTCTTTACAGGGCATGGGTTTCTCCGGAGCTACTTCGTCGAGAAAGGCATCCTCGACGGTTCGCCAAACTGCCCGGTGTGTGAACATGACGTGGAAGATGTCGACCACGTAATGTTCCACTGTCCACGGTTTGCTCGGATCCAGCAAGAGATGCAGCAGCAGAGCCACACCCGCC
This sequence comes from Anopheles maculipalpis, assembly GCF_943734695.1. NCBI lineage: Eukaryota > Metazoa > Arthropoda > Insecta > Diptera > Culicidae > Anopheles > Anopheles maculipalpis. The sequence goes on along the minus strand of NC_064870.1, from coordinate 17,911,841 downwards.
TGACGATGGACAATCTGGCGGCGGAAATGTGTGCCCACCGCTACACCTGGGAAGCAGTCCGGACTGCCGCTCGAACCATCTTCAGAAACCTCCAAGAGAGGTGGAATGAGGAAAGTCCACCAACGGCAAGACGGAGGCGACAACAACGACGGCGGAACACGGAACAACCAAGGTAGCAATAGCTGCCGCCGTAACCGCACACAAAGGACTACACTACAACGGAAGCAGCAGCAGCAGCGACGAGTAACCAGAGCAGCAGCAGGAGCTTAGACCCAACCGGGAGTAACGGCTACGGACGGACGGGTCTGAGCAGCAGCAGCGGAAAGGAAGGCACGAAGCAGCAGCAGCAGCTGAGACAACAAGGACGAATGATGCAGCAACCGCGCGTCAACGGGATGAGTGCATTGCACAAACGAACCTGCATGGAGTACTACGCACATCAGCGCATCGGCAGGTTTCGGATCAGGTCGAGGAGTGGTTTAGTTGGGTCGCATCGGCTGCCGGGTCCGCGTCACGATGAATCCCACATACCCCATCCTGAGGGTTGGTCTGTAGCCGCAGACCACCTTCCGAGATGGGGACCTTTTGAAGGTTCCCTCCCCGTTAAAAAAAAAAAAAAAAAAAAAGTCGGTTTGTCGCGGCTACAAAATTCGGAAGCAGGCGTGGAAAGGTGCCCGCGTACCCATGGAAAGGGACCCAGCAAAGCTGCAGCACATCGTCGGGGAACTGTTTCCGGTGCAACCGCCCATGGAGTGGCCCGCAATAGCAACAGAGACAGGACGGACGGACGAGGACACGGCAAGGGATCCAGTCACCGAGGACGAGCTGTTGGGCATTGCAAAATCGCTCTACCCACAGCGTGCCCCTGGAGACGATAATATCCCGAACGTGGCCTTGATAGCGGCGATGACAGCATTTCCACGCGTCTTCTCGAGAACGTTACAGCACTATATCAATTCCGGCCACTTCCCCGTTAAATGGAAGAGGCCACGGTTGGTGTTATTCTCGAAGGCCGGGAAACCACCGGGGTAAGCATCGTCGTACCGGCCGATCTGCCTGCTGAGTGTTCTGAGAATAGTGTTGGAGCAACTAATACAGCGCAGACTTACGGAGCATCTCGATGCGATGGGCGGCCTCGCTGATGCCCAAGACGGATTCCGGAAGGGACGCTCTACTATGGACGCCATCAACAGGGTGATCGCCAACGGAAAGGTTGAGCTGGAAAAAAGCGCAAGGCCGACCGACTGTGTGCAAAGGTGACAATCGCCGTGAAGAACGCCTTCAACACGGCCAACTGGACAGCGATTGAAGCTGTGGGTCTGAAGCTGGCCCATCAAAAGATCGGCTACATAATCTGCTGCACACATCACAACCCGCAAGTAGATCAACTACAGGCGGGGACACACACGATCAATTCCACGGAATCGCTCAAGTACCTCGGCGTCGAGCTCTGCCGCAAGCAGTACTACGGCCGGCATTTGGAGAAGGTCTGCACCAAGGCAACGCGTATCGCAAATGCCTTGACCGCTCTGATGCCGAACAAGTGTGACCCCAAAAGCAGCAGAAGGAGAGCCCTGGTTAACGTTGGGAATAGCATTGTTCGTTACGCGGCACCATCGTGGGGACGGACACTGCTACAGAGAGATATCCATCCCACCACCGTTCAGAGGACACACCGCACAGGAGTACTTCGAGTAGCCAGCGCCTTCCAGACGGTTTCCTACGATGCAGCTTGCGTGGTCGTAAGTACTATCCCGCTAGTCCTCCTCCTAGAGGAGGACTGCCACGCTTCGCTGCCACGACGACAAGGTAGCGAGGGGATATACTGGACCAGACATACGAAAGCGACGCAGAGAGGAGACCATGGAACGCTGGCAACAACAGTGGACAGCCGGAGCAGAGCAGCAGGGATCGCCGGGGATGAAGACGAGGAGACTTATCCCGGACATTATGTCCTGGGTAAATCGTAAGCACGGAGAAATTGATGTTTATCTATCTCAACTCTTTACAGGGCATGGGTTTCTCCGGAGCTACTTCGTCGAGAAAGGCATCCTCGACGACTCGCCAAACTGCCCGGTGTGTGAACATGACGTGGACGATGTCGACCACGTAATGTTCCACTGTCCACGGTTTGCTCAGATCCAACAAGAAATGCAGCAGCAGAGCCACACCCGCCTGACGATGGACAATCTGGCGGCAGAAATGTGTGCCGGGTCCGCTTCACGGGCCCAGCGTCACGATGAATCCCACATACCCCATCTTGAGGGTTGGACTGCCGCAGACCACCTTCCGAGATGGGGACCTTTTGAAGGTTCCCTCCCCGTTAACAAAAAAAAAAGGTCGGTTTGTCGCTCGCGCTCCAGGATCGAGCCTTGTTACAGTCCACCTGGCCTATCGGAACATCCTTTAAGGAGTTCGTTGATAGACGAACCGTAAACAACGTAGCACGTTCCGCAACCGAGTTTCACCACCCGCAGTCCATCTCCAGCACTCATCATCTGACGGATCTGCAAGATACTAATGCTTGCTTATCGCCGGCACGCACATCTACATTGTCTCCCACAATACTCAATACCACGGGTCTGTCTTCACCACCACCATTGCAATCGCAGCAATAACAATCGTCCACACCGGTTCCCACTCTCCCAACACCAATCATAAGCTAAATCTTTACTGCCAAAATACGCGAGGTATTAGAACTAAGCTGCACTGATCTTCACCTCGCACTCAAGAATATATATTATGTCGTCATTGTTATCACCGAGACTTGGATGGATGATTCGATACCCTCGTCACTCTTTTTGGATGACAACCCTATCGTTTACCGATGCGATCGTAAATCTAATAATAGCAGTGCCACCCGCGGTGGTGGGGTTCTTATTGCCTGCTCATCGAATCTCACAACATCACAAGTTCTTGTGTGCTATCCATCCTTAGAACTCCTGTGGATAAATGTGCTCTGTAAGGGAATCCGTGTCTTCATCGGAGTAAACTACATCCCTCCCGAATCAAGCAGAAACACAGCAGTGTTAGATTCGCTGATCAACTCGATCGCGGATGTACAACGACGTATGAAACCGCACGACGTATTACTCCTTTTTGGGGACTTCAATCAACCACATATTTCCTCGTCGTCCGCCGATGGATTCTTCGTCCCATTCCCCACGTCACCCTCTCATGCTTATTTTTGTGATGGAGTACATTAATGTAATCTTAAACAAATTTCTAACGTTAAAAACTCAATGAACAGACAGTTAGATTTAGTTTTCATTAATGAGTCGGCTCTGTTCACTGCCTCGAGAGTATCAAGTGCTGCCATACCTTTACTTAGGTTAGACAATTACCACCCAGCTCTAGAGTTTAATGTATCTGTTAGTGCTAATGATTCCCTCCCCTCCCCTATCCATAGCATGAGGCGAGGGTTTAACTTTCGTAAGTTGGATTCCGCGAAATTGGCCCGTATGTTGGGCGCTTCCGATTGGTCTTTTTTGGACTCTTCTCGGTCGGTGAATGAGGCAACTGACCATTTTTACGAAATTATAAATGCGGCGTTACCGTTATGTCGCCCTCCATCATTCCCCCCTCAATCCCCCCCCTGGTCCGATTCGACCCTTCGTTCCCTCCGCAGAGACAGATCTCGAGCACTACGGCGTCTGCGTAGACATCCGTAACATCATCACCACGTGACATTTAAATACGCAGCTTATGCTTATCGCATATACAATCGGGCACGATATTCCCGTTACCTCCACATACTCCAAATCCGTCTTCATTCCCGTCCTAATTCCTTCTGGGCTTTCGTCAAGAGTCAGCGCAAAACCGCCTCCATTCCCACTGTTATGTCACTACGGCGTCTGCGTAGACATCCGTCACATCATCACCACGTGACATTTAAATACGCAGCTTATGCTTATCGCATATACAATCGGGCACGATATTCCCGTTACCTCCACATACTCCAAATCCGTCTTCATTCCCGTCCTAATTCCTTCTGGGCTTTCGTCAAGAGTCAGCGCAAAACCGCCTCCATTCCCACTGTTATGTCGCTCGGAGATGTGTCGGTTGACAATAGCTCTGATATCTGCGCCCTTTTTGCTGAGCATTTCTCCTCCAATTTCTCTGCTCCTGTGAATAGTCAGCCTCTAACTACTTCAGTTAGATCACATATTTCAGAGACTTCAAACACTATTCCTTCCTCTCTTATTACGATCGATGCAATACTCCTCGCCATTAACAAACTCAAATCATCCTTTTCTCCTGGTCCTGACGGTATCCCTGCTGTAGTTGTGAAAAAATGTAGTACTGTTTTCGCCCCTCTGTTACTAAAGTTATTCCGTTTATCTATGTGTTCGTCCGTTTTTCCTTCGGTCTGGAAACAAGCTTGGCTTGTTCCTATACTTAAGAAGGGAAATCCCTCCATTGTCTCGAACTATCGCGGTATCTCCCTTTTATGTGCATTTGCCAAGGTATTTGAGTATGTCTTGCATGCCTGCATCCTTAACTTTTCACGTAGTCTTGTCATCCCTCAACAGCACGGGTTTGTTCCTAAACGTTCCACTTCCTTCAACCTCATGTGTTTTACATCGTTCGTGTCGACTCATCTTGATGTTGTGCCTCAAGTCGACGCTATTTACACGGATTTCAAATCCGCGTTTGATCGCGTTCCTCATGAGTTACTTCTTGAGAAATTGTTACAATTAGGGATCAACAGCATAATTGTTTCCTTGTTGCAGTCATTTCTAAGTGAGCGTACATATCGTGTTAAACTAAATGTTAATTTCTCTAGTTCCTTCTGTTCTGTGGCCGGTGTCCCCCAGGGAAGTGTCTTACGTCCTCTATTGTTCGTCCTATTCCTTAATGACATTACTTCTGTCTTGCCGCAAGATAGCTTTCTTTGCTATGCCAATGATGTGAAAATCTTTTTCCCAATCTCATCGGATGCGGATTGCGTTTTCCTTCAAACTGTTCTTTACCGTTTTCCTCTGCTCATAACTCTCTCACCCTTTGTCCTGTGAAGTGTCAAATCATTTCGTTTACTCGTTCCTGCACTCCTTTCCTCTATCCTTATGTGCTGGACCAGGTCCTAGTCAACCGGGTTTCGCTGGTCAAGGACTTAGGCGTATGGCTCGATAGTGGCCTTACCCTAACGTCCCACAACGACTCTATGGTTGCTAGAGCCTGGAAAACACTGGGTATCCTGAAGCGTATTGCTCGTGACTTCTCTAATCTTCTGTGTTTGAAAACGCTGTACTGTTCGCTGGTCAGGTCATTGCTGGAGTATTGCTCAGTAATCTGGTCACCAACGGCTCGGATCCATATGGATCGAATCGAGCGGGTGCAGAGGTCTTTTACCAGGTTTGCGGTTCGCAAATTCCTTGGAAGATCCACCTCCACCCTGCCCGGTTACGAGTCAAGGTGTCAGTTGCTGAGTCTTGACTCTCTCGAAGACCGTCGATCACGTTCCCAATCACTTTTTGTCGCTTCCCTCTTGTTGAACTGTATAGATGCTCCTTCTCTGCTTGGTTCCATCCCGTTCTATGTCCCTAACCGTTCCCTTCGTATTCGTCCCCCTTTGATTATCCCTAGGCGCCGTACGTCTGCCGGTCGCAACGATCCTTTTTTGAGGGCACTGCGTTAGTTTAACTCCTCGTCTCTTGTGTTCGATTTTCAACGATGTGTAAGAGTGTAGTGTAGCCTATTGGCAGACAACACGTTAATAAATAATAATAAAATAGGAAGACAGAAGGTATGTCAATCCATCGCTACTTTAACAAATGCAAAGAAATAGTTCAGAATATAAAAACCCTAGCAAAGCAGAAAGAACGATATTCCAAACATTGGGATGCAATTAACGCATTTATCGAGGAAGATGCTTTGGCTGCATTTTTATCAGGGCTACGAGAACCATACGTTGGGTACGCTCAAGCCGCTTGTCCGGAAGATATGGAAGCTGCATACGCCTTTGTTTGCAAATTCCAATCGAGAGAGATAACAGCGTTGAATATGGAACCAAAAAAATATCATGATAAAAAAAATCTCCCCAAGCGTGAAGATAACAAATCTCGCGAAGAATACAGGAAAACAGAAGGGTACAAAAATCAACCCCAAACTAAACACTACAATCCTCTACAGCCAATGGAAATAGGATCCGTGCGTAATAAATTGACCCTCAATAAAAAGCAAATCAACAACAACGAGGTTTCAGACGACGAACAACCGGAAGATCTAGACCTACATTTTTGTTGGGCGAAAAAGTAGCACTAACTTTGTAGCTTTGTAGCACTAACAAAGTGACTAAAGAAACAATTAGGTTATTGATAGATACAGGAGCGAATAAAAATATTATTCGACCTAACGTTGTAACTAACATGCAAACAATTGCTAAAGTAAAAGTTAAAAATATTTCGGGAATTCAGGAAATAACTAAACAAGGAACGGTAAACTTAATTGGTGCAAAAGTTCCACCACAAACCTTTTATAAATACCATTTTCACAACTTTTTTATGGTTTAACAGGATCGGAATACCTAGCAAAACATAAGGCAAAAATCAATTATGAGAGAGAATGTCTCACAATTGGAGATGCAAAAATCAAATTCCAGAAATATTACCCTAAAACAAAGTTTTATACTTATATCGTTGAACTCAATACTAACACAGCTGGTGATTGGTATGTTCCAACGTATCAAAAGTTTGAATATGGATTTTATATTGAACCTGGTTTGCATCTATCATTCGATAAAAAGACAACGGTAAAAATAATTACATATCGTCAAAAACCAATGAACTTGGATGGGAAATTATCACTACAAGTGAATAATTTTGAAACAATAACCCATATACCAATTGGAACAAATGTAATCAATGAAAACAACATTTCTGAGTCGATATCAATGAATCATCTCACAACTATAGAAAAACAACATTTAATAAATATTTTGGTTGAAAATCAGTAAGTTTTACTGAAACCAAATGAAAAATTATCGTCTACAACGGCAGTAAAACATCAAATAGTTACAAAAGATGAATTGCTCACGTTCACTAAATCTTATAGATCCCCTCTTCATTTCAAAAACGATGTTGAAGAACAAGTCGAAGAAATGCTTAACACAGGAATAATAAGACATTCCACAAGTCCATACTCCGATTTGGGTAGTACTGAAAAAAGCAGACGCTTCGGGAAAAAAGAAAATTCGTATAATCATCGATTATCGAAAATTAAACGAAAAAACAATTGAGGATAAATATCCGATACCACAGATTGAAGAAATTCTTGATAATCTAGGTAAATCAACTTATTTTACGACTTTGGACCTGAAATCAGGTTTTCATCAAATTGAAATGGATCCAAAAGATCGTGCGAAAACAGCTTTTTCAACGGACAAAGGCCATTACGAATTTACTCCAACTGTTAAAAAACGAGCGGCTTCTTTTGCCTTTTCAGTGTACCGAGCTTTTCTTTATTATCAAGCTCTTGAGATACAATAGAGAGAAAGAAAGAAAGAGCCAAAAAATTAGTCCACTGTTCGCGCGCGCTAATATTAATTTTCCTATCTTTATCCGCTCGTGATACGTTTTCGAATGAATCGATCGTTCCCTAGCTGATCCCGGGGCTGGCTCGTCCTGCCCTTTTCTGATCCTTCATATTCTTCTATTCTTCTTCTTGCCTCCTAACTGACAGGGCGTTGAGAACCTTATAAAGTTTCCAACACCAATGCCATTTGATCTAAAAAAAAAACGCTCCAGCAACATTTCAAAGAGCTATGAATAACATAGTACTTCAAGAGTTTATTGGACAAATTTGTTTTCTATATCTAGATGATATTATCATCATCGGACATAATTTAAAAAACCATTTGAGAAATGTGTCTACAATCTTGAAAAGACTTTCTGAATTTAACTTGAAAATTCAACTAGATAAATGTACTTTTCTTAAAAAAGAAATAGAATTTCTTGGACACGTTATCACACCTGAAGGTATTAAACCAGAACCTTCAAAAATTGATAAAATTTTAAGCTGGATATAACCCATGAATCAAAAAGAAATAAAACAGTTTCTAAGATTGACTGGATATTACAGACGATTTATTAAAGATTATTCCAAACTAGCAATACCATTGACTAAATATTTGAAAAAGGAAGAGATCGTAAATCTAAAAGATGAACAATATGTGAAGCCATTTGAAAAATAAAAAAACATAATTACCTCTGATCAAATACTTTCGTATCCCGATTTTAAATTACCATTCATTTTAACTACCGATGCAAGTAACTATGCATTAGGAGCAGTTCTTTCACAAAAACATGGTAACATTGAGAAACCTATTGCATTTGCAAGTCGAACGTTGAATAAAACGGAAACAAATTATTCAACGACAGAAAAAGAAGCATAAGCAATAATATGGGCAGTCCATAAATATTATCCCTATCTTTATGGAAATAAATTTACCCTTGTAACGGATCATAAACCGTTAACGTTAATAAAGAATTCAACTAGAAATGCAAAAATTCTCAGATGGAGGATTAAACTACAGAATTTTGACTACGACATCCAATACAAACAAGGAAAAACTAACGTTGTCGCAGATGCATTAAGTAGAAAAGATGATTCTAACGATTTTTATCTTATAACAGGTACAAAAAATACAGAACCTGGAGAAAATCAATCTAATATGGATATCAATATTGACGAAAATGATTCTATTTCAGAGTTCCGAATGAACAATCCACCAACATCCGAAATTGACTCTGACACTGACACAATTCATTCAGCAGAAACTTCAGATAATAACTTTATTCATTTCACAGAAAAACCCATTAATTATTATAGAATCCAAATAATTAAAAAAAAATCCGTATCACTTTGCAATAATTCAGTTCATTCATCTACTAAATACACTTCTAACGAGATATTATTTAATCAATCTAATAGTTATCCCAACACTGAAGAACTTTTTCAAAAAGTAAAATAAAATCTCGAAAAAGCTAGACTTATCCAAATTAAAAGAAATGAATTTAGAGAAGATTCACCGGAACTGAAACAAAATGATGAAATATTTATAAAACCGAATATTAGGAAGAAACTAGATCCAAGAGCTAGACCAATAATAATACACAGCTCTAATAAACATACGTTCAAAAATATTAAAAACATAAAACGGCATAAATCTAAAATCAAGCGTCAAAAAAGTTCATCACGTAAAATATCATTTGAATAATTTCAGATGCAGACCATATTACTTTGCCTCTTGTACGTTACAAGTGTCTTAGGAGGAACCTTGCACGTACGAAACCTGGACGCAGACCCTGTCTTACTGTTAGAAAAACAAGATTGTAAAAATCAGACAGGAAATCTTAAAATTGTTCATCCTATCAACATGTTTAATATTGAAAATAATGTTGATAAATTCGAAAAGATAGCTAACAAGATTAACAAAAACCTTCCAATAGCAAATCTTATAGCAAGCAAAAGTTAGGAGATGAGGAACAAACTAACCCAACTTAACCCAGTAAAACGATTTAAACGATGGGACACTATTGGCATAGCATGGATATGGCTAGCAGGTTCACCAGATGCTGAATATCTAAGAATCATCAATACAACCCTGAACGAACTCATAAGCGAAAACAATGAACAAGTACGCATAAACGACGTAATGAACTCTAAGATTGCGGAAATAACTCATACCATTAACGAGCTCATAGAAAAAACATTCATTGAAAGAGAAAATTTAGCTACAAGAGATAGATGCCATCACTCTATTAGTTCACATGGATGCAACAAATCGTGTCTTAGGAGATATAGAAGATATGATACTTCGTACCCGCATTCAGCTAACGAGCAGTCACTAAATCAGATACTTGCTGTAGAAAAAGTAATCAACAACCAAGGCATCAGTACAGATTTCCCTGAACAAGCACTAAACTATGCAATACCAAAAATTGCAATGAAAGGTAAAACGCTATTCTACATACTAGAAGTCCCCAAAGTTGAAGGTAATTGCAAAATATTTCAAGTAGAGCCGTTATCAATCAACAATACAAAGATAATAAACATCCCGTCTTACATTATAAGAACCGGACAGCAACTTTACGAAACAATCAAATCTTTCGACATTATACAATTAGGGGAATACATAAAACCTTTCGAAGATGGCTGTCTTAGACCGATGATCATAGGACAAGAAAGCAATTGTGAAGCAATTGAAGATAAAAGTACGAGTGTCAGACTCATTGGTAACAGCAAGGTTTTAATTAACAAAGGAAACGATGTAATTATGAAATCAGATTACGGACCGCATGATAGAACACTTCGATGCAATTTCATTCTCTCATTTGATAATTGCACAGTGATCGTGGATAGTCATACATTCACATCGGAACAAGTAACTCACGACATTAAAGAGTTACAAGGAGCCTTTCCCAATCTTAAGATGAAGTGGAACGTTATTCATCAGCCTGACATAACAAAGATCCATGACGGAACGATGAATAATAGAAAGCAATTAAACCACATAGCATTGAAACAGTATTCTCATACAGTAGTGACATTTTCAATAATCGGAATTACATTGATTACAATTATAATTCTCACAATTGTAGTAATCGTATTTTGGAAGAAAAAAGCTTCTATGAGAATCGTTATAGAAAAATCTACAAACGCAAAACGAAAACGTAAAGCAAAGAAAGTAGAGAATGTCGAGGATGAACTTCAGTCTGCCCCCGGAGGAATTATGTTACAAGCGTAGTTAACGTTGACTCTCATACGTTCGTTCGCTTCGATCAACGGAAACAAATTCTTCACTACGAAAGTTGGAGGTCTCGACAAGTATCATCCGTGCGTCAGAATCCAGCCCCAATGGAACGATCGCGTTAGTCATCGGCCAACGGACAATCTTCTCCCCTACGGAAACAGATGCATTCCTGAGAGTTCGATTCTCCTTCCTTCCAGTTCAACGGAAGCCAACTCCCCTCTGCAGATTGGCGATCGTCCAGTAGCCCGTTCCCCACGATAAGAATGACTGGTTATAATTTTTCCCTTCGCGATAGGTATAAAAGAACAAGGAACATAGAGCTCAGTGCCTCATTTTCGTTTCTAGTATTGTCATATATAAGAAGTGGGACCGCGTGGTGCCATTTGTAATCAATAAAAATATTTTTTTTATTGAAAACTTATTATAATATATATATATATATATATATATATATATATATATATATATATATATATATATATATATATATATATATATATATATACAAAGCATCCGACACCTTGGTCCCGTGTTGTACAACGTGACTTCCGAGCATCAGCATGTCATCTGATACTCTAGGAATGTCAGCATGCAACATGGTACCGTGGGACAAGCGGCCAACGGGAGAACCATCTAGTGCAGTCTAGCAGTCTTCGCCCATCGTGCAGCCGAGGTGTATCAGCTCTCAATAAAATATTAAAAGTTTGTTTTCTGTAATTAAACCTGTTTTTCTATTACAAAAAGAAGGATAACCATAACTGGCGCAGTCGGTTCGGTTCAGTTCACGTTATTATTAGTGCGCTAAAAAAAAAATTTAAAAATCCAAAAGTGAAGAAAACTTTGTGCTCGCCCGGAACATACTCCATCACCCAACCCGCGGTCGATTTGCGACGAACGCGTGTTTTTTTTCTGTTCTTGACGCAATTTGACGACGCCAAAATGACGCAAAGTTACAAAAAGTGTTAAGTGACTTTTGGTAGTGCACAAAACAAAAACGTTTAGTTTCAACTATTAAGAACTGGAATCATAAGTAAAGCTTCTGGATCTGCAACGATAAAGACGACTCCCCAGAAGATCAGCTGGGAAAACATCCGATCATCGAACGTCCCAACCCGTGGACACCAAGAGAGCAAACGAAGAAACTATTCCAACGAGGAACACTGGATAGAAGAAGGACAAACATTGAATCGGGTATCCGGATTTCAACAAGAAGTTCCTGATAAAAACTGATGCGAGCGATTTTGCTCTTGGCGCTGTACTCTCCCAGAGATTTGAAGATGGACACGAACATCCAGTAGCATACGCATCGCGAACCTTGAATGACACCGAGTGCAGATACTCAGCCACCGAAAAAGAACTACTAGGAGTATTGTTTGCTATTAAACACTTCCGACCATACGTTTACGATCACTTCTGAGGAACATTGCACAAATTAAAAAGGAAGGAGGATAAAATGTTAATTACAAAATTAATTGTTACCTTCTCGACTATCAGTCTAATCCAAGCGACCATATTTAAGGAAATAGTAAACAACAATGGATTAGTAGCCATTAAATTGCAATCAGTTAGAAGAAGAATAGGCTTCAATAGGTTAATTCACAAAATAAATTTGAAAAATCTTAAACAAAATGTAGAATATATTGAAAAACTATCGAATTTAATGAACACAACTGGTTCTCTTAAATCGACTTTAGACTCCAAGATACTAAAAACAAAACAAAAACTTATTGCACTAACGCCAAGCAGACAAAAGAGAGGACTTATTGATGGACTCGGCACAGCTATCAAATTTATTACTGGAAACCCAGATAATGATGACCTACAGTCAATTTACCACAGCTTGGGTCTACTTGAGAATCAGGAAAATGCCATAAGTAGAAACATAAATAAATAATATGAAATGAACGAACTCTTCCAAAAAGAATTACAAAATATGACTAGCTCACTAAACATACAAATGTTAAAAATTTTAAAATTTAAAACAACTGCAACGGATGATTTCGAATTTATAAACATGATATTTAGTGTAAACGATGTTCTACAAATCTTAACATCTATGGAAGAGCAAATAGAATTGGCAAATTTTAATGTTTTGCACAGGGACCTGTTAACTTTAGCTGAAAAGCAATTTATTCAAAAAATGTTAAAATCAAAGGATATTATAGTAAACTATGTAGATGAAATCTTCAACTATTGCACGGGAACCCTAGCAGTTCAAGAAGCTGCCATACTTGTTAAAGTACCAATTTTGGAGAAGGACCCATTTGATCTTTTAGAGCTGCATACGATGGTTATCAATAATTCAAGGATCAACACACACATAAAATATGTCTCAAAGTTAGGAACCAGAGCATATTACCAAAACACAAAATGTACTATTTGCGACGCAACCATACCAATAGAGGACGAATGTATCTACAACATTCTCGTGCATAGAACTCCCAAATGCCCTTTTGTCACAACAAACAATAGTTGGTCAGTTAAGGAAGTATTGGAAGGTGTAATACTTGTTGACACACCAACAGAAACAGATCCAACAGAAACAACAATATCCGATTCATGTGGTGAATCCAAAAGCATATCAGTACCAATGATTATTGAAGTGGAAAACTGCACAGTGCAGATTAAAAGCTACACGTTCACTGGGAAAGTCGCCAATATTCAAAAGGAATATTTAATCCCAATATACGGAAAACCATTGGCGAGATCAAACGATTCAGAAGACGACCAGATAGATGGAAGAATAAGAAACCTAGAAAAAATGAACGAAATCCACTTGCAGTTGAATAAAATCAACATTAGCCACATAATAATAAGCATGATCCTACTGATAGGAGCAGTTTGTGCTTACATAAAAAAAATGCAAAAATGCCCAACCTGATGCCACCACAAGCGCTGATACCCATGGTCAACACCTGAGCCTCGCTATTCGCTATAGCTCTATAGCTATATATAGCTATATAGCTATATATAGCTATATAGCTATATATATATATATATATAAGTTATATATATGTTATATATATATATATATGTTTAAGTTTGATGATAATTCATATATATATATACATATATATATATATATATATATATATATATATATATATATATATATATATATATATATATATATATATATATATATATATATATATATATATAAATATATATATATATATATATGAATTATCATCAAACTTAAACACTCAAACAAATAGCTTTTCCACCAACAAATCTGTTATGTCTCACTCAAGTTCAAGCTCATTCAAGTTCACAGTTCTGTAGCAGCTGTAGCCGAAACTCCGTCTAACAACTCACAAAGTAATAGTGCACCTCTGTCTGTAAAAGCATCGCAACTACCCTCACTACCAGGCGTTGTAGACCAAACCCCGTCTGAGGATCAAAATAATACACAATCAATTTCGCACATACCAAAACCTTCTGTTTTTCCGAATTACTGAGAAGTGGTATTAGTGAGAAATGTACAAACGGGCGTAGGACAGAAATTACAAGGCATTTAGAGAGGACCTTATGATGTGGTAGAAATACCCAGCGATCAAACTTGCGTGGTTAAAAATGGAAGAAAGCTGGAAAAAGTACACAACAATCGGCTGAAGGTTTGAAAAAAAGTTTAAAAAGTAAAGTATTAGGAAAGTATCTAGATTAAGTTAGTTCGGTAGTAATTATTACGACTAATAGATTTAAGGAGAGGCGAAAAAAAAGCAATAATCGAATATGCTAGCACTAAGATGAACTATCACTATCTAAACGGTACTACACAACGCTATGCACTGTCACTAGAATTATTGCGGCACACGACAGCAGGGTTGAATTGAAGAATCGAATTTGAAGGATGATATGGAGACAGGAGGAATCGTAGTTGGTTGTGGCTTCAGTCATGTCACATTTCGATGCGTTGGTTGAAACGACTGCCAGATTGATATGGTAACAGCGGGTGGGTTAACCATGTCCACATGATGTTGATTGAGATCGGAAAGAGTTGAGGTGAACTATCAGGGACCACCGACGGTTACCAACAGAAACAGTTGAAATCTACGGTTAAGATAAAGGCGGTTAAAAGCGACAGATACGAATACTGCAGAATGAAGTCACAGAGTACATGCGGTTTTACTGCGTTTTCTACTCTGGATCTAGATTCAGGGATCCACCAAACCAGAATGAAAGAATCGGACATAGAAAAAACAGCATTTGCCATTAATAATGGTAAATAAGAATTCACTAGAATGCCATTTGGCCTCAAAAACGCTCAAGCAATCTTCTAGAGAGCAATTGATGATATTTTGCGAAACTTTATAGGGAAAATTTGCTATGTCTATATAGACGATGTAAAAGTTTTTGGTAGGAATTTAGAGAAACATTTAAAAAATTTGAACACCATCTTAAACACGCTTAACCAAGCAGGATTGAAAATTCAATTAGATAAGACAGAATTCTTGAAGAATTCATGCTTCAGATGCTTCAGATTTTGCTGTTGGAGCTATGTTCTCCCAAAGTGAATTAGGCAAAGATAGACCTGTTCACTAAAGGAAAATAGGAGTAGAAGGAGAATAAGTTTGGAGAATTTTGCGTACATATTATTTTCCGAAGCTGCTCTCCACAATCAAACATATTGTTTCAAATTGCAGCATATTTAGTTAATTTTTAGTATGACGGCTCTACGTCGTATTGTCCAATTGCAGCATATGTAATGAAAACAAATAAGTGGCTACAGCAAGAGACACCGATTCCAACATTCCAACATTCGAAATTGCACATATAGACAAAATGTTTTTGGAGAATCATTATTTCTTAACTTGTTAAACAAATTTTCAAAATTCGCACAAGTTAAGTTGATTCAATCGCGAGCAATGGCTGCTATAGATATTATTCCGGCAGTTAAGGACATGCTATTAAAATACCACCCACCAAAGATACTAATTACGGACGGCGAAAAATCCTTTGGCACTCAGAATTCAACCAACTTTTGCAAAAAACTTCAAATTCAAGTTTATTTTACAGCTACTGGCCGTAGTGAAATGAACGGAGCAATACAAAGGTTTCATTCAATCATAATCAAAATGTATCGTATCACGAAGTTCGAACAAAAGAACCTACCCGTTCCTGACCTAATCCAAGCTTTAGTACTTAAATATAATTCACCCATTCATTCCTCTATCAAATATACTCCGTACGAAGTGATCCTACCATCCACTCGTGCCTCCATAATCTGCGAACAAGTCTACAAAAATTTCAAATAAAAACAAGCAAATGATCTTTTGGCTTACAGCAAGGGAATAAAGGAGAAAACAATTCCAACAGACAGAAAAATTTTTGAAAAAAAAAACGAAAACTAGATTAAAATACAAACCAAGATACAAGAAAATCAAAATCAAGCAGATTAATAGAAGTAAAAAAAAAATGATTTGAAAATCTGATAAAAATACTATGAAGAAAACGCATTACAAAAAAAAACATTTTCTCCTCGTTACAGTCTGTTAGGTTTAGTATGTTCGATGAACGGCAAAAGGACAACCATAGACAGGGTAGACAACCAACCAATAGTAGGTATCGATTTAGACCCAGCTAGGATCGACAGTAACATTTACATCTATCATTATAATTTTGCAGCGTACAAAATTTTAACGGAATCGATAAGAATCGATTTTAATAAAATAGAAACCAATCAGCTCATCGTCATTATACAAAATCAGTTAGAACATTGAAATTCATTGTTTAGGAAACTTCTGTCCAATAAACGTTTCAAACGTTGGGACTCAGAAGGAATTGCTTGGATATATTTAGCAGGAATTTCCGAAGCTAACGACCTACGACTAAGCAATAGCTTGCTAATCGACTTAGTTGATAATAATAATAAACAAATAACCATCAATACACGGATCAATATTAAAATCACAGATTTAGCTTCCAGTACATCCAAAGTAAAGAAACAATCCCGATCAGAATCAGTCGATTTTTTTTCTATTAACATTTACATACGCCTGGAAAAAATCAACAGAGAGATAGTTTTGCTGATTAAGACCCCGAAAACTTGGCCTCAGAATATTGAGAAAAATCTGACTCCATCCTGTGTTGTATCACCAAGAGAAAGTTCATTTGGCTCACAACACATATATAGTCCACAAGAACAATAGTTACAGGGATGGCAATCTGATCCCATACATTTTCCCGATTAGCTCCATAGAGTTGGACGAGTCTGAGTGTCTACCCAACCGAGTTAGCAACAACGACACGGCGACAATTACTGATGCAGCGATATTAAGCATTTGTTGCCGTATCGCCGCTCACCACCGTCGTCAGCAGTTCGGGTCAATGCATGGAATTGACCTAATTATTCAAGTCGGTTCAATGTCTGCAGTTCAAAGTAACAGAAATAAAGCAATTTGGCAATCGATCGTCTAACACCTTCTTTCCTACAAGAAAGAAAAGGTTAACTCGCATAAAACGAACAGCATTAGGAACCAATCACACAATCTAATGGGTATTCATCTCGATTACATTCTTAAACATTACATACTCACTGTGCGATACTGTGTCATAGCTTCCTAGCACATACTCCATTTATCGATCTTACCATAAGCTGCAAAATATAATGATGGTAAGTTAATGCAAGCAAATGATGATACTTCGAACGTACCAAGCAACTTACGCCCCGGTATTCGCCATATCATTACTGTGCTTCCAAGCCAGTTGGAATGTTCTATTTTTCATCCTCAAAAGAACAAATGAAAATAGTGACAATCTGCGTAATAAAAGCTTCGACACAAAACGACTTGATTCTCATTTGGCACAACACAAACTCAAAACCACCCAAAAACACACCCCAATACCGAACGAATTTCCATACACATATCACAAGCACAACGATTGGTAATTGATTTTTCACATTCACTTCACTACAATGCACCAATTTGCTCAAATTGCTTATCCGATATAATATACCGGTGCAGCACTGTCGTCCAAAACCTGGCTCTAGCAAAATGGCTGCCTTTTGTTCTCTCTTTCATGAGCGTTTAGAAAAATACCCTGTTGACAAAATCGCCCTTACAACCACTACTAAAGGAGTTTTCGATACAAACTAGCCTCAATAACACCTGAGTTGCAGATTTTGTCAATAGGATGCACATGGCAGATAATTCAACCGAAGAGAAACCAACCAAGCGGCAGACAATCGTAAACGTCAAATGAAATAAGACGTTTTAAAATACATCAAACTCGATTATTCAAGGTTAACCCTTAAGTAGGCAACAAGAAACTGGATTTTTTTTTTTTTCAACATGAAACTACAATAAGTTTTGATTCATTGCTTGTATTGACATGGAATTGTCAAAAGTCACCCAGTTTCTTTTTATTTCCAAGTTTTTGGAGCAAAAATAATAATTGTAAACAAGCAATCAGTATTTTTTTTGAACTTATTTTAAAATTTACCACGTAAGTTGTTGTGTTTCTTGTACAAAATTTAGACTTTATTTAGATTCCACACAGTTTCGTTCGATGGTTAACACGCGACTAACAAGGCGTCGTTTTTATTTCACGAGGTTTCACCACCAACATCCGAAATTGACTCTGACACTGACACAATTCATTCAGCAGAATCTTCAGATAATAACTTTATTCATTTCACAGAAAAACCCATTAATTATTATAGAATCCAAATAATTAAAAAAAAATCCGTATCACTTTGCAATAATTCAGTTCATTCATCTACTAAATACACTCCTAACGAGATATTATTTAATCAATCTAATAGTTATCCAAACACTGAAGAACTTTTTCAAAAAGTAAAATAAAATCTCGAAAAAGTTAGACTTATCCAAATTAAAAGAAATGAATTTAGAGAAGATTCACCGGAACTGAAACAAAATGATGAAATATTTATAAAACCGAATATTAAGAAGAAACTAGATCCAAGAGCTAGACCAATAATAATACACAGCTCTAATAAACATACGTTCAAAAATATTAAAAACATAAAACGGCATAAATCTAAAATCAAGCGTCAAAAAAGTTAATCACCTAAAATATCATTTGAATAATTTCAGATGCAGACCATATTACTTTGCCTCTTGTACGTTACAAGTGTCTTAGGAGGAACCTTGCACGTACGAAACCTGAACGCAGACCCTATCTTACTGTTAGAAAAACAAGATTGTAAAATTCAAACAGGAAATCTTAAAATTGCTCATCCTATCAACATGTCTAATATTGAAAATAATGTTGATAAATTCGAAAAGATAGCTAACAAGATTAACAAAAACCTTCCAATAGCAAATCTTATAGCAAGCAAAAGTTAGGAGATGAGGAACAAACTAACCCAACTTAACCCAGTAAAACGATTTAAAGGATGGGACACTATTGGCATAGCATGGATATGGCTAGCAGGTTCACCAGATGCTGAATATCTAAGAATCATCAATACAACCCTGAACGAACTCATAAGCGAAAACAATGAACAAGTACGCATAAACGACGTAATGAACTCTAAGATTGCGGAAATAACTCATACCATTAACGAGCTCATAGAAAAAACATTCATTGAAAGAGAAAATTTTGCTACAAGAGATAGATGCCATCACTCTATTAGTTCACATGGATGCAACAAATCGTGTCTTAGGAGATATAGAAGATACGATACTTCGTACCCGCATTCAGCTAACGAGCAGTCACTAAATCAGATACTTGCTGTAGAAAAAGTAATCAACAACCAAGGCATCAGTACAGATTTCCCTGAACAAGCACTAAACTATGCAATACCAAAAATTGCAATGAAAGGTAAAACGCTATTCTACATACTAGAAGTCCCCAAAGTTGAAGGTAATTGCAAAATATTTCAAGTAGAGCCGTTATCAATCAACAATACAAAGATAATAAACATCCCGTCTTACATTATAAGAACCGGACAGCAACTTTACGAAACAATCAAATCTTTCGACATTATACAATTAGGGGAATACATAAAACCTTTCGAAGATGGCTGTCTTAGACCGATGATCATAGGACAAGAAAGCAATTGTGAAGCAATTGAAGATAAAAGTACGAGTGTCAGACTCATTGGTAACAGCAAGGTTTTAATTAACAAAGGAAACGATGTAATTATGAAATCAGATTACGGACCGCATGATAGAACACTTCGATGCAATTTCATTCTCTCATTTGATAATTGCACAGTGATCGTGGATAGTCATACATTCACATCGGAACAAGTAACTCACGACATTAAAGAGTTACAAGGAGCCTTTCCCAATCTTAAGATGAAGTGGAACGTTATTCATCAGCCTGACATAACAAAGATCCATGACGGAACGATGAATAATAGAAAGCAATTAAACCACATAGCATTGAAACAGTATTCTCATACAGTAGTGACATTTTCAATAATCGGAATTACATTGATTACAATTATAATTCTCACAATTGTAGTAATCGTATTTTGGAAGAAAAAAGCTTCTATGAGAATCGTTATAGAAAAATCTACAAACGCAAAACGAAAACGTAAAGCAAAGAAAGTAGAGAATGTCGAGGATGAACTTCAGTCTGCCCCCGGAGGAATTATGTTACAAGCGTAGTTAACGTTGACTCTCATACGTTCGTTCGCTTCGATCAACGGAAACAAATTCTTCACTACGAAAGTTGGAGGTCTCGACAAGTATCATCCGTGCGTCAGAATCCAGCCCCAATGGAACGATCGCGTTAGTCATCGGCCAACGGACAATCTTCTCCCCTACGGAAACAGATGCATTCCTGAGAGTTCGATTCTCCTTCCTTCCAGTTCAACGGAAGCCAACTCCCCTCTGCAGATTGGCGATCGTCCAGTAGCCCGTTCCCCACGATAAGAATGACTGGTTATAATTTTTCCCTTCGCGATAGGTATAAAAGAACAAGGAACATAGAGCTCAGTGCCTCATTTTCGTTTCTAGTATTGTCATATATAAGAAGTGGGACCGCGTGGTGCCATTTGTAATCAATAAAAATATTTTTTTTATTGAAAACTTATTATAAATATATATATAAGTTTGTTTTCTGTAATTAAACCTGTTTTTCTATTACAAAAAGAAGGATAACCATATATATATATATATATATATATATATATATATATATATATATATATATATATATATATATATATATATATATATATATATACAAAGCATCCGACACCTTGGTCCCGTGTTGTACAACGTGACTTCCGAGCATCAGCATGTCATCTGATACTCTAGGAATGTCAGCATGCAACATGGTACCGTGGGACAAGCGGCCAACGGGAGAACCATCTAGTGCAGTCTAGCAGTCTTCGCCCATCGTGCAGCCGAGGTGTATCAGCTCTCAATAAAATATTAAAAGTTTGTTTTCTGTAATTAAACCTGTTTTTCTATTACAAAAAGAAGGATAACCATAACTGGCGCAGTCGGTTCGGTTCAGTTCACGTTATTATTAGTGCGCTAAAAAAAAAATTTAAAAATCCAAAAGTGAAGAAAACTTTGTGCTCGCCCGGAACATACTCCATCACCCAACCCGCGGTCGATTTGCGACGAACGCGTGTTTTTTTTCTGTTCTTGACGCAATTTGACGACGCCAAAATGACGCAAAGTTACAAAAAGTGTTAAGTGACTTTTGGTAGTGCACAAAACAAAAACGTTTAGTTTCAACTATTAAGAACTGGAATCATAAGTAAAGCTTCTGGATCTGCAACGATAAAGACGACTCCCCAGAAGATCAGCTGGGAAAACATCCGATCATCGAACGTCCCAACCCGTGGACACCAAGAGAGCAAACGAAGAAACTATTCCAACGAGGAACACTGGATAGAAGAAGGACAAACATTGAATCGGGTATCCGGATTTCAACAAGAAGTTCCTGATAAAAACTGATGCGAGCGATTTTGCTCTTGGCGCTGTACTCTCCCAGAGATTTGAAGATGGACACGAACATCCAGTAGCATACGCATCGCGAACCTTGAATGACACCGAGTGCAGATACTCAGCCACCGAAAAAGAACTACTAGGAGTATTGTTTGCTATTAAACACTTCCGACCATACGTTTACGATCACTTCTGAGGAACATTGCACAAATTAAAAAGGAAGGAGGATAAAATGTTAATTACAAAATTAATTGTTACCTTCTCGACTATCAGTCTAATCCAAGCGACCATATTTAAGGAAATAGTAAACAACAATGGATTAGTAGCCATTAAATTGCAATCAGTTAGAAGAAGAATAGGCTTCAATAGGTTAATTCACAAAATAAATTTGAAAAATCTTAAACAAAATGTAGAATATATTGAAAAACTATCGAATTTAATGAACACAACTGGTTCTCTTAAATCGACTTTAGACTCCAAGATACTAAAAACAAAACAAAAACTTATTGCACTAACGCCAAGCAGACAAAAGAGAGGACTTATTGATGGACTCGGCACAGCTATCAAATTTATTACTGGAAACCCAGATAATGATGACCTACAGTCAATTTACCACAGCTTGGGTCTACTTGAGAATCAGGAAAATGCCATAAGTAGAAACATAAATAAATAATATGAAATGAACGAACTCTTCCAAAAAGAATTACAAAATATGACTAGCTCACTAAACATACAAATGTTAAAAATTTTAAAATTTAAAACAACTGCAACGGATGATTTCGAATTTATAAACATGATATTTAGTGTAAACGATGTTCTACAAATCTTAACATCTATGGAAGAGCAAATAGAATTGGCAAATTTTAATGTTTTGCACAGGGACCTGTTAACTTTAGCTGAAAAGCAATTTATTCAAAAAATGTTAAAATCAAAGGATATTATAGTAAACTATGTAGATGAAATCTTCAACTATTGCACGGGAACCCTAGCAGTTCAAGAAGCTGCCATACTTGTTAAAGTACCAATTTTGGAGAAGGACCCATTTGATCTTTTAGAGCTGCATACGATGGTTATCAATAATTCAAGGATCAACACACACATAAAATATGTCTCAAAGTTAGGAACCAGAGCATATTACCAAAACACAAAATGTACTATTTGCGACGCAACCATACCAATAGAGGACGAATGTATCTACAACATTCTCGTGCATAGAACTCCCAAATGCCCTTTTGTCACAACAAACAATAGTTGGTCAGTTAAGGAAGTATTGGAAGGTGTAATACTTGTTGACACACCAACAGAAACAGATCCAACAGAAACAACAATATCCGATTCATGTGGTGAATCCAAAAGCATATCAGTACCAATGATTATTGAAGTGGAAAACTGCACAGTGCAGATTAAAAGCTACACGTTCACTGGGAAAGTCGCCAATATTCAAAAGGAATATTTAATCCCAATATACGGAAAACCATTGGCGAGATCAAACGATTCAGAAGACGACCAGATAGATGGAAGAATAAGAAACCTAGAAAAAATGAACGAAATCCACTTGCAGTTGAATAAAATCAACATTAGCCACATAATAATAAGCATGATCCTACTGATAGGAGCAGTTTGTGCTTACATAAAAAAAATGCAAAAATGCCCAACCTGATGCCACCACAAGCGCTGATACCCATGGTCAACACCTGAGCCTCGCTATTCGCTATAGCTCTATAGCTATATATAGCTATATAGCTATATATAGCTATATAGCTATATATATATATATAAGTTATATATATGTTATATATATATATATGTTTAAGTTTGATGATAATTCATATATATATATACATATATATATATATATATATATATATATATATATATATATATATATATATATATATATATATATATATATATATATATATAAATATATATATATATATATATGAATTATCATCAAACTTAAACACTCAAACAAATAGCTTTTCCACCAACAAATCTGTTATGTCTCACTCAAGTTCAAGCTCATTCAAGTTCACAGTTCTGTAGCAGCTGTAGCCGAAACTCCGTCTAACAACTCACAAAGTAATAGTGCACCTCTGTCTGTAAAAGCATCGCAACTACCCTCACTACCAGGCGTTGTAGACCAAACCCCGTCTGAGGATCAAAATAATACACAATCAATTTCGCACATACCAAAACCTTCTGTTTTTCCGAATTACTGAGAAGTGGTATTAGTGAGAAATGTACAAACGGGCGTAGGACAGAAATTACAAGGCATTTAGAGAGGACCTTATGATGTGGTAGAAATACCCAGCGATCAAACTTGCGTGGTTAAAAATGGAAGAAAGCTGGAAAAAGTACACAACAATCGGCTGAAGGTTTGAAAAAAAGTTTAAAAAGTAAAGTATTAGGAAAGTATCTAGATTAAGTTAGTTCGGTAGTAATTATTACGACTAATAGATTTAAGGAGAGGCGAAAAAAAAGCAATAATCGAATATGCTAGCACTAAGATGAACTATCACTATCTAAACGGTACTACACAACGCTATGCACTGTCACTAGAATTATTGCGGCACACGACAGCAGGGTTGAATTGAAGAATCGAATTTGAAGGATGATATGGAGACAGGAGGAATCGTAGTTGGTTGTGGCTTCAGTCATGTCACATTTCGATGCGTTGGTTGAAACGACTGCCAGATTGATATGGTAACAGCGGGTGGGTTAACCATGTCCACATGATGTTGATTGAGATCGGAAAGAGTTGAGGTGAACTATCAGGGACCACCGACGGTTACCAACAGAAACAGTTGAAATCTACGGTTAAGATAAAGGCGGTTAAAAGCGACAGATACGAATACTGCAGAATGAAGTCACAGAGTACATGCGGTTTTACTGCGTTTTCTACTCTGGATCTAGATTCAGGGATCCACCAAACCAGAATGAAAGAATCGGACATAGAAAAAACAGCATTTGCCATTAATAATGGTAAATAAGAATTCACTAGAATGCCATTTGGCCTCAAAAACGCTCAAGCAATCTTCTAGAGAGCAATTGATGATATTTTGCGAAACTTTATAGGGAAAATTTGCTATGTCTATATAGACGATGTAAAAGTTTTTGGTAGGAATTTAGAGAAACATTTAAAAAATTTGAACACCATCTTAAACACGCTTAACCAAGCAGGATTGAAAATTCAATTAGATAAGACAGAATTCTTGAAGAATTCATGCTTCAGATGCTTCAGATTTTGCTGTTGGAGCTATGTTCTCCCAAAGTGAATTAGGCAAAGATAGACCTGTTCACTAAAGGAAAATAGGAGTAGAAGGAGAATAAGTTTGGAGAATTTTGCGTACATATTATTTTCCGAAGCTGCTCTCCACAATCAAACATATTGTTTCAAATTGCAGCATATTTAGTTAATTTTTAGTATGACGGCTCTACGTCGTATTGTCCAATTGCAGCATATGTAATGAAAACAAATAAGTGGCTACAGCAAGAGACACCGATTCCAACATTCCAACATTCGAAATTGCACATATAGACAAAATGTTTTTGGAGAATCATTATTTCTTAACTTGTTAAACAAATTTTCAAAATTCGCACAAGTTAAGTTGATTCAATCGCGAGCAATGGCTGCTATAGATATTATTCCGGCAGTTAAGGACATGCTATTAAAATACCACCCACCAAAGATACTAATTACGGACGGCGAAAAATCCTTTGGCACTCAGAATTCAACCAACTTTTGCAAAAAACTTCAAATTCAAGTTTATTTTACAGCTACTGGCCGTAGTGAAATGAACGGAGCAATACAAAGGTTTCATTCAATCATAATCAAAATGTATCGTATCACGAAGTTCGAACAAAAGAACCTACCCGTTCCTGACCTAATCCAAGCTTTAGTACTTAAATATAATTCACCCATTCATTCCTCTATCAAATATACTCCGTACGAAGTGATCCTACCATCCACTCGTGCCTCCATAATCTGCGAACAAGTCTACAAAAATTTCAAATAAAAACAAGCAAATGATCTTTTGGCTTACAGCAAGGGAATAAAGGAGAAAACAATTCCAACAGACAGAAAAATTTTTGAAAAAAAAAACGAAAACTAGATTAAAATACAAACCAAGATACAAGAAAATCAAAATCAAGCAGATTAATAGAAGTAAAAAAAAAATGATTTGAAAATCTGATAAAAATACTATGAAGAAAACGCATTACAAAAAAAAACATTTTCTCCTCGTTACAGTCTGTTAGGTTTAGTATGTTCGATGAACGGCAAAAGGACAACCATAGACAGGGTAGACAACCAACCAATAGTAGGTATCGATTTAGACCCAGCTAGGATCGACAGTAACATTTACATCTATCATTATAATTTTGCAGCGTACAAAATTTTAACGGAATCGATAAGAATCGATTTTAATAAAATAGAAACCAATCAGCTCATCGTCATTATACAAAATCAGTTAGAACATTGAAATTCATTGTTTAGGAAACTTCTGTCCAATAAACGTTTCAAACGTTGGGACTCAGAAGGAATTGCTTGGATATATTTAGCAGGAATTTCCGAAGCTAACGACCTACGACTAAGCAATAGCTTGCTAATCGACTTAGTTGATAATAATAATAAACAAATAACCATCAATACACGGATCAATATTAAAATCACAGATTTAGCTTCCAGTACATCCAAAGTAAAGAAACAATCCCGATCAGAATCAGTCGATTTTTTTTCTATTAACATTTACATACGCCTGGAAAAAATCAACAGAGAGATAGTTTTGCTGATTAAGACCCCGAAAACTTGGCCTCAGAATATTGAGAAAAATCTGACTCCATCCTGTGTTGTATCACCAAGAGAAAGTTCATTTGGCTCACAACACATATATAGTCCACAAGAACAATAGTTACAGGGATGGCAATCTGATCCCATACATTTTCCCGATTAGCTCCATAGAGTTGGACGAGTCTGAGTGTCTACCCAACCGAGTTAGCAACAACGACACGGCGACAATTACTGATGCAGCGATATTAAGCATTTGTTGCCGTATCGCCGCTCACCACCGTCGTCAGCAGTTCGGGTCAATGCATGGAATTGACCTAATTATTCAAGTCGGTTCAATGTCTGCAGTTCAAAGTAACAGAAATAAAGCAATTTGGCAATCGATCGTCTAACACCTTCTTTCCTACAAGAAAGAAAAGGTTAACTCGCATAAAACGAACAGCATTAGGAACCAATCACACAATCTAATGGGTATTCATCTCGATTACATTCTTAAACATTACATACTCACTGTGCGATACTGTGTCATAGCTTCCTAGCACATACTCCATTTATCGATCTTACCATAAGCTGCAAAATATAATGATGGTAAGTTAATGCAAGCAAATGATGATACTTCGAACGTACCAAGCAACTTACGCCCCGGTATTCGCCATATCATTACTGTGCTTCCAAGCCAGTTGGAATGTTCTATTTTGCATCCTCAAAAGAACAAATGAAAATAGTGACAATCTGCGTAATAAAAGCTTCGACACAAAACGACTTGATTCTCATTTGGCACAACACAAACTCAAAACCACCCAAAAACACACCCCAATACCGAACGAATTTCCATACACATATCACAAGCACAACGATTGGTAATTGATTTTTCACATTCACTTCACTACAATGCACCAATTTGCTCAAATTGCTTATCCGATATAATATACCGGTGCAGCACTGTCGTCCAAAACCTGGCTCTAGCAAAATGGCTGCCTTTTGTTCTCTCTTTCATGAGCGTTTAGAAAAATACCCTGTTGACAAAATCGCCCTTACAACCACTACTAAAGGAGTTTTCGATACAAACTAGCCTCAATAACACCTGAGTTGCAGATTTTGTCAATAGGATGCACATGGCAGATAATTCAACCGAAGAGAAACCAACCAAGCGGCAGACAATCGTAAACGTCAAATGAAATAAGACGTTTTAAAATACATCAAACTCGATTATTCAAGGTTAACCCTTAAGTAGGCAACAAGAAACTGGATTTTTTTTTTTTCAACATGAAACTACAATAAGTTTTGATTCATTGCTTGTATTGACATGGAATTGTCAAAAGTCACCCAGTTTCTTTTTATTTCCAAGTTTTTGGAGCAAAAATAATAATTGTAAACAAGCAATCAGTATTTTTTTTGAACTTATTTTAAAATTTACCACGTAAGTTGTTGTGTTTCTTGTACAAAATTTAGACTTTATTTAGATTCCACACAGTTTCGTTCGATGGTTAACACGCGACTAACAAGGCGTCGTTTTTATTTCACGAGGTTTCACCACCAACATCCGAAATTGACTCTGACACTGACACAATTCATTCAGCAGAATCTTCAGATAATAACTTTATTCATTTCACAGAAAAACCCATTAATTATTATAGAATCCAAATAATTAAAAAAAAATCCGTATCACTTTGCAATAATTCAGTTCATTCATCTACTAAATACACTCCTAACGAGATATTATTTAATCAATCTAATAGTTATCCAAACACTGAAGAACTTTTTCAAAAAGTAAAATAAAATCTCGAAAAAGTTAGACTTATCCAAATTAAAAGAAATGAATTTAGAGAAGATTCACCGGAACTGAAACAAAATGATGAAATATTTATAAAACCGAATATTAAGAAGAAACTAGATCCAAGAGCTAGACCAATAATAATACACAGCTCTAATAAACATACGTTCAAAAATATTAAAAACATAAAACGGCATAAATCTAAAATCAAGCGTCAAAAAAGTTAATCACCTAAAATATCATTTGAATAATTTCAGATGCAGACCATATTACTTTGCCTCTTGTACGTTACAAGTGTCTTAGGAGGAACCTTGCACGTACGAAACCTGAACGCAGACCCTATCTTACTGTTAGAAAAACAAGATTGTAAAATTCAAACAGGAAATCTTAAAATTGCTCATCCTATCAACATGTCTAATATTGAAAATAATGTTGATAAATTCGAAAAGATAGCTAACAAGATTAACAAAAAACTTCCAATAGCAAATCTTATAGCAAGCAAAAGTTAAGAGATGAGGAACAAACTAACCCAACTTAACCCAGTAAAACGATTTAAAGGATGGGACACTATTGGCATAGCATGGATATGGCTAGCAGGTTCACCAGATGCTGAATATCTAAGAATCATCAATACAACCCTGAACGAACTCATAAGCGAAAACAATGAACAAGTACGCATAAACGACGTAATGAACTCTAAGATTGCGGAAATAACTCATACCATTAACGAGCTCATAGAAAAAACATTCATTGAAAGAGAAAATTTTGCTACAAGAGATAGATGCCATCACTCTATTAGTTCACATGGATGCAACAAATCGTGTCTTAGGAGATATAGAAGATACGATACTTCGTACCCGCATTCAGCTAACGAGCAGTCACTAAATCAGATACTTGCTGTAGAAAAAGTAATCAACAACCAAGGCATCAGTACAGATTTCCCTGAACAAGCACTAAACTATGCAATACCAAAAATTGCAATGAAAGGTAAAACGCTATTCTACATACTAGAAGTCCCCAAAGTTGAAGGTAATTGCAAAATATTTCAAGTAGAGCCGTTATCAATCAACAATACAAAGATAATAAACATCCCGTCTTACATTATAAGAACCGGACAGCAACTTTACGAAACAATCAAATCTTTCGACATTATACAATTAGGGGAATACATAAAACCTTTCGAAGATGGCTGTCTTAGACCGATGATCATAGGACAAGAAAGCAATTGTGAAGCAATTGAAGATAAAAGTACGAGTGTCAGACTCATTGGTAACAGCAAGGTTTTAATTAACAAAGGAAACGATGTAATTATGAAATCAGATTACGGACCGCATGATAGAACACTTCGATGCAATTTCATTCTCTCATTTGATAATTGCACAGTGATCGTGGATAGTCATACATTCACATCGGAACAAGTAACTCACGACATTAAAGAGTTACAAGGAGCCTTTCCCAATCTTAAGATGAAGTGGAACGTTATTCATCAGCCTGACATAACAAAGATCCATGACGGAACGATGAATAATAGAAAGCAATTAAACCACATAGCATTGAAACAGTATTCTCATACAGTAGTGACATTTTCAATAATCGGAATTACATTGATTACAATTATAATTCTCACAATTGTAGTAATCGTATTTTGGAAGAAAAAAGCTTCTATGAGAATCGTTATAGAAAAATCTACAAACGCAAAACGAAAACGTAAAGCAAAGAAAGTAGAGAATGTCGAGGATGAACTTCAGTCTGCCCCCGGAGGAATTATGTTACAAGCGTAGTTAACGTTGACTCTCATACGTTCGTTCGCTTCGATCAACGGAAACAAATTCTTCACTACGAAAGTTGGAGGTCTCGACAAGTATCATCCGTGCGTCAGAATCCAGCCCCAATGGAACGATCGCGTTAGTCATCGGCCAACGGACAATCTTCTCCCCTACGGAAACAGATGCATTCCTGAGAGTTCGATTCTCCTTCCTTCCAGTTCAACGGAAGCCAACTCCCCTCTGCAGATTGGCGATCGTCCAGTAGCCCGTTCCCCACGATAAGAATGACTGGTTATAATTTTTCCCTTCGCGATAGGTATAAAAGAACAAGGAACATAGAGCTCAGTGCCTCATTTTCGTTTCTAGTATTGTCATATATAAGAAGTGGGACCGCGTGGTGCCATTTGTAATCAATAAAAATATTTTTTTTATTGAAAACTTATTATAAATATATATATAAGTTTGTTTTCTGTAATTAAACCTGTTTTTCTATTACAAAAAGAAGGATAACCATATATATATATATATATATATATATATATATATATATATATATATATATATATATATATATATATATATATATATATATATATATATATATATACAAAGCATCCGACACCTTGGTCCCGTGTTGTACAACGTGACTTCCGAGCATCAGCATGTCATCTGATACTCTAGGAATGTCAGCATGCAACATGGTACCGTGGGACAAGCGGCCAACGGGAGAACCATCTAGTGCAGTCTAGCAGTCTTCGCCCATCGTGCAGCCGAGGTGTATCAGCTCTCAATAAAATATTAAAAGTTTGTTTTCTGTAATTAAACCTGTTTTTCTATTACAAAAAGAAGGATAACCATAACTGGCGCAGTCGGTTCGGTTCAGTTCACGTTATTATTAGTGCGCTAAAAAAAAAATTTAAAAATCCAAAAGTGAAGAAAACTTTGTGCTCGCCCGGAACATACTCCATCACCCAACCCGCGGTCGATTTGCGACGAACGCGTGTTTTTTTTCTGTTCTTGACGCAATTTGACGACGCCAAAATGACGCAAAGTTACAAAAAGTGTTAAGTGACTTTTGGTAGTGCACAAAACAAAAACGTTTAGTTTCAACTATTAAGAACTGGAATCATAAGTAAAGCTTCTGGATCTGCAACGATAAAGACGACTCCCCAGAAGATCAGCTGGGAAAACATCCGATCATCGAACGTCCCAACCCGTGGACACCAAGAGAGCAAACGAAGAAACTATTCCAACGAGGAACACTGGATAGAAGAAGGACAAACATTGAATCGGGTATCCGGATTTCAACAAGAAGTTCCTGATAAAAACTGATGCGAGCGATTTTGCTCTTGGCGCTGTACTCTCCCAGAGATTTGAAGATGGACACGAACATCCAGTAGCATACGCATCGCGAACCTTGAATGACACCGAGTGCAGATACTCAGCCACCGAAAAAGAACTACTAGGAGTATTGTTTGCTATTAAACACTTCCGACCATACGTTTACGATCACTTCTGAGGAACATTGCACAAATTAAAAAGGAAGGAGGATAAAATGTTAATTACAAAATTAATTGTTACCTTCTCGACTATCAGTCTAATCCAAGCGACCATATTTAAGGAAATAGTAAACAACAATGGATTAGTAGCCATTAAATTGCAATCAGTTAGAAGAAGAATAGGCTTCAATAGGTTAATTCACAAAATAAATTTGAAAAATCTTAAACAAAATGTAGAATATATTGAAAAACTATCGAATTTAATGAACACAACTGGTTCTCTTAAATCGACTTTAGACTCCAAGATACTAAAAACAAAACAAAAACTTATTGCACTAACGCCAAGCAGACAAAAGAGAGGACTTATTGATGGACTCGGCACAGCTATCAAATTTATTACTGGAAACCCAGATAATGATGACCTACAGTCAATTTACCACAGCTTGGGTCTACTTGAGAATCAGGAAAATGCCATAAGTAGAAACATAAATAAATAATATGAAATGAACGAACTCTTCCAAAAAGAATTACAAAATATGACTAGCTCACTAAACATACAAATGTTAAAAATTTTAAAATTTAAAACAACTGCAACGGATGATTTCGAATTTATAAACATGATATTTAGTGTAAACGATGTTCTACAAATCTTAACATCTATGGAAGAGCAAATAGAATTGGCAAATTTTAATGTTTTGCACAGGGACCTGTTAACTTTAGCTGAAAAGCAATTTATTCAAAAAATGTTAAAATCAAAGGATATTATAGTAAACTATGTAGATGAAATCTTCAACTATTGCACGGGAACCCTAGCAGTTCAAGAAGCTGCCATACTTGTTAAAGTACCAATTTTGGAGAAGGACCCATTTGATCTTTTAGAGCTGCATACGATGGTTATCAATAATTCAAGGATCAACACACACATAAAATATGTCTCAAAGTTAGGAACCAGAGCATATTACCAAAACACAAAATGTACTATTTGCGACGCAACCATACCAATAGAGAACGAATGTATCTACAACATTCTCGTGCATAGAACTCCCAAATGCCCTTTTGTCACAACAAACAATAGTTGGTCAGTTAAGGAAGTATTGGAAGGTGTAATACTTGTTGACACACCAACAGAAACAGATCCAACAGAAACAACAATATCCGATTCATGTGGTGAATCCAAAAGCATATCAGTACCAATGATTATTGAAGTGGAAAACTGCACAGTGCAGATTAAAAGCTACACGTTCACTGGGAAAGTCGCCAATATTCAAAAGGAATATTTAATCCCAATATACGGAAAACCATTGGCGAGATCAAACGATTCAGAAGACGACCAGATAGATGGAAGAATAAGAAACCTAGAAAAAATGAACGAAATCCACTTGCAGTTGAATAAAATCAACATTAGCCACATAATAATAAGCATGATCCTACTGATAGGAGCAGTTTGTGCTTACATAAAAAAAATGCAAAAATGCCCAACCTGATGCCACCACAAGCGCTGATACCCATGGTCAACACCTGAGCCTCGCTATTCGCTATAGCTCTATAGCTATATATAGCTATATAGCTATATATATATATATAAGTTATATATATGTTATATATATATATATATATATATGTTTAAGTTTGATGATAATTCATATATATATATATACATATATATATATATATATATATATATATATATATATATATATATATATATATATATATATATATATATATATATATATATATATATATATATATATATATATATATATATATATATATATATATATATATATATATATATATATATATATATATATATATATATATGTATATATATATATATATATATATATATATATATATATATATATATATATATATATATATATATATATAAATATATATATATATATATATGAATTATCATCAAACTTAAACACTCAAACCAATAGCTTTTCCACCAACAAATCTGTTATGTCTCACTCAAGTTCAAGCTCATTCAAGTTCACAGTTCTGTAGCAGCTGTAGCCGAAACTCCGTCTAACAACTCACAAAGTAATAGTGCACCTCTGTCTGTAAAAGCATCGCAACTACCCTCACTACCAGGCGTTGTAGACCAAACCCCGTCTGAGGATCAAAATAATACACAATCAATTTCGCACATACCAAAACCTTCTGTTTTTCCGAATTACTGAGAAGTGGTATTAGTGAGAAATGTACAAACGGGCGTAGGACAGAAATTACAAGGCATTTAGAGAGGACCTTATGATGTGGTAGAAATACCCAGCGATCAAACTTGCGTGGTTAAAAATGGAAGAAAGCTGGAAAAAGTACACAACAATCGGCTGAAGGTTTGAAAAAAAGTTTAAAAAGTAAAGTATTAGGAAAGTATCTAGATTAAGTTAGTTCGGTAGTAATTATTACGACTAATAGATTTAAGGAGAGGCGAAAAAAAAGCAATAATCGAATATGCTAGCACTAAGATGAACTATCACTATCTAAACGGTACTACACAACGCTATGCACTGTCACTAGAATTATTGCGGCACACGACAGCAGGGTTGAATTGAAGAATCGAATTTGAAGGATGATATGGAGACAGGAGGAATCGTAGTTGGTTGTGGCTTCAGTCATGTCACATTTCGATGCGTTGGTTGAAACGACTGCCAGATTGATATGGTAACAGCGGGTGGGTTAACCATGTCCACATGATGTTGATTGAGATCGGAAAGAGTTGAGGTGAACTATCAGGGACCACCGACGGTTACCAACAGAAACAGTTGAAATCTACGGTTAAGATAAAGGCGGTTAAAAGCGACAGATACGAATACTGCAGAATGAAGTCACAGAGTACATGCGGTTTTACTGCGTTTTCTACTCTGGATCTAGATTCAGGGATCCACCAAACCAGAATGAAAGAATCGGACATAGAAAAAACAGCATTTGCCATTAATAATGGTAAATAAGAATTCACTAGAATGCCATTTGGCCTCAAAAACGCTCAAGCAATCTTCTAGAGAGCAATTGATGATATTTTGCGAAACTTTATAGGGAAAATTTGCTATGTCTATATAGACGATGTAAAAGTTTTTGGTAGGAATTTAGAGAAACATTTAAAAAATTTGAACACCATCTTAAACACGCTTAACCAAGCAGGATTGAAAATTCAATTAGATAAGACAGAATTCTTGAAGAATTCATGCTTCAGATGCTTCAGATTTTGCTGTTGGAGCTATGTTCTCCCAAAGTGAATTAGGCAAAGATAGACCTGTTCACTAAAGGAAAATAGGAGTAGAAGGAGAATAAGTTTGGAGAATTTTGCGTACATATTATTTTCCGAAGCTGCTCTCCACAATCAAACATATTGTTTCAAATTGCAGCATATTTAGTTAATTTTTAGTATGACGGCTCTACGTCGTATTGTCCAATTGCAGCATATGTAATGAAAACAAATAAGTGGCTACAGCAAGAGACACCGATTCCAACATTCCAACATTCGAAATTGCACATATAGACAAAATGTTTTTGGAGAATCATTATTTCTTAACTTGTTAAACAAATTTTCAAAATTCGCACAAGTTAAGTTGATTCAATCGCGAGCAATGGCTGCTATAGATATTATTCCGGCAGTTAAGGACATGCTATTAAAATACCACCCACCAAAGATACTAGTTACGGACGGCGAAAAATCATTTGGCACTCAGAATTCAACCAACTTTTGTAAAAAACTTCAAATTCAAGTTTATTTTACAGCTACTGGCCGTAGTGAAATGAACGGAGCAATACAAAGGTTTCATTCAATCATAATCAAAATGTATCGTATCATGAAGTTCGAACAAATGCACCTACCCGTTCCTGACCTAATCCAAGCTTTAGTACATAAATATAATTCACCCATTCATTCCTCTATCAAATATACTCCCTACGAAGTGATCCTACCATCCACTCGTTCCTCCATAATCTGCGAACAAGTCTACAAAAATTTCAAATAAAAACAAGCAAATGATCTTTTGGCTTACAGCAAGGGAATAAAGGAGAAAACAATTCCAACAGACAGAAAAATTTTTGAAAAAAAAACGAAAACTAGATTAAAATACAAACCAAGATACAAGAAAATCAAAATCAAGCAGATTAATAGAAGTAAAAAAAAAATGATTTGAAAATCTGATAAAAATACTATGAAGAAAACGCATTACAAAAAAAAACATTTTCTCCTCGTTACAGTCTGTTAGGTTTAGTATGTTCGATGAACGGCAAAAGGACAACCATAGACAGGGTAGACAACCAACCAATAGTAGGTATCGATTTAGACCCAGCTAGGATCGACAGTAACAATTACATCTATCATTATAATTTTGCAGCGTACAAAATTTAAACGGAATCGATAAGAATCGATTTTAATAAAATAGAAACCAATCAGCTCATCGTCATTATACAAAATCAGTTAGAACATTGAAATTCATTGTTTAGGAAACTTCTGTCCAATAAACGTTTCAAACGTTGGGATTCAGAAGGAATTGCTTGGATATATTTAGCAGGAATTTCCGAAGCTAACGACCTACGACTAAGCAATAGCTTGCTAATCGACTTAGTTGATAATAATAATAAACAAATAACCATCAATACACGGATCAATATTAAAATCACAGATTTAGCTTCCAGTACATCCAAAGTAAAGAAACAATCCCGATCAGAATCAGTCGATTTTTTTTCTATTAACATTTACATACGCCTGGAAAAAATCAACAGAGAGATAGTTTTGCTGATTAAGACCCCGAAAACTTGGCCTCAGAATATTGAGAAAAATCTGACTCCATCCTGTGTTGTATCACCAAGAGAAAGTTCATTTGGCTCACAACACATATATAGTCCACAAGAACAATAGTTACAGGGATGGCAATCTGATCCCATACATTTTCCCGATTAGCTCCATAGAGTTGGACGAGTCTGAGTGTCTACCCAACCGAGTTAGCAACAACGACACGGCGACAATTACTGATGCAGCGATATTAAGAATTTGTTGCCGTATCGCCGCTCACCACCGTCGTCAGCAGTTCGGGTCAATGCATGGAATTGACCTAATTATTAAAGTCGGTTCAATGTCTGCAGTTCAAAGTAACAGAAATAAAGCAATTTGGCAATCGATCGTCTAACACCTTCTTTCCTACAAAAAAGAAAAGGTTAACTCGCATAAAACGAACAGCATTAGGAACCAATCACACAATCTAATGGGTATTCATCTCGATTACATTCTTAAACATTACATACTCACTGTGCGATACTGTGCCATAGCTTCCTAGCACATACTCCATTTATCGATCTTACCATAAGCTGCAAAATATAATGATGGTAAGTTAATGCAAGCAAATGATGATACTTCGAACGTACCAAGCAACTTACGCCCCGGTATTCGCCATATCATTACTGTGCTTCCAAGCCAGTTGGAATGTTCTATTTTGCATCCTCAAAAGAACAAATGAAAATAGTGACAATCTGCGTAATAAAAGCTTCGACACAAAACGACTTGATTCTCATTTGGCACCACACAAACTCAAAACCACCCAAAAACACACCACAATGCTGAACGAATTTCCATACACATATCACAAGCACAACGATTGGTAATTGATTTTTCACATTCACTTCACTACAATGCACCAATTGGCAATTGCTTATCCGATATAATATACCGGTGCAGCACTGTCGTCCAAAACCTGGCTCTAGCAAAATGGCTGCCTTTTGTTCTCTCTTTCATGAGCGTTTAGAAAAATACCCTGTTGACAAAATCGTCCTTACAACCACTACTAAAGGAATTTTCGATACAAACTAGCCTCAATAATACCTGAGTTGCAGATTTTGTCAATAGGATGCACATGGCAGATAATTCAACCGAAGAGAAACCAACCAAGCGGCAGACAATCGTAAACGTCAAATGAAATAAGACGTTTTAACATACATCAAACTCGATTATTCAAGGTTGACCCTTAAGTAGGCAACAAGAAACTGGATTTTTTTTTTCAACATGAAACTACAATAAGTTTTGATTCATTGCTTGTATTGACATGGAATTGTCAAAAGTCACCCAGTTTCTTTTTATTTCCAAGTTTTTGGA
This sequence comes from Anopheles maculipalpis, assembly GCF_943734695.1. Classification (NCBI taxonomy): domain Eukaryota; kingdom Metazoa; phylum Arthropoda; class Insecta; order Diptera; family Culicidae; genus Anopheles; species Anopheles maculipalpis. The sequence continues at coordinate 17,874,271 of NC_064870.1, read as the reverse complement.
GCAAAAATAATAATTGTAAACAAGCAATCAGTATTTTATTTGAACTTATTTTAAAATTTACCACGTAAGTTGTTGTGTTCCTTGTACAAAATTTAGACTTTATTTAGATTCCACACAGTTTCGTTCGATGGTTAACACGCGACTAACAAGGCGTCGTTTTTATTTCACGAGGTTTCACCACCAACATCCGAAATTGACTCTGACACTGACACAATTCATTCAGCAGAAACTTCAGATAATAACTTTATTCATTTCACAGAAAAACCCATTAATTATTATAGAATCCAAATAATTAAAAAAAAATCCGTATCACTTTGCAATAATTCAGTTCATTCATCTACTAAATACACTTCTAACGAGATATTATTTAATCAATCTAATAGTTATCCCAACACTGAAGAACTTTTTCAAAAAGTAAAATAAAATCTCGAAAAAGCTAGACTTATCCAAATTAAAAGAAATGAATTTAGAGAAGATTCACCGGAACTGAAACAAAATGATGAAATATTTATAAAACCGAATATTAGGAAGAAACTAGATCCAAGAGCTAGACCAATAATAATACACAGTTCTAATAAACATACGTTCAAAAATATTAAAAACATAAAACGGCATAAATCTAAAATCAAGCGTCAAAAAAGTTTATCACGTAAAATATCATTTGAATAATTTCAGATGCAGACCATATTACTTTGCCTCTTGTACGTTACAAGTGTCTTAGGAGGAACCTTGCACATACGAAACCTGAACGCAGACCCTGTCTTACTGTTAGAAAAACAAGATTGTAAAAATCAGACAGGAAATCTTAAAATTGTTCATCCTATCAACATGTTTAATATTGAAAATAATGTTGATAAATTCGAAAAGATAGCTAACAAGATTAACAAAAACCTTCCAATAGCAAATCTTATAGCAAGCAAAAGTTAGGAGATGAGGAACAAACTAACCCAACTTAACCCAGTAAAACGATTTAAACGATGGGACACTATTGGCATAGCATGGATATGGCTAGCAGGTTCACCAGATGCTGAATATCTAAGAATCATCAATACAACCCTGAACGAACTCATAAGCGAAAACAATGAACAAGTACGCATAAACGACGTAATGAACTCTAAGATTGCGGAAATAACTCATACCATTAACGAGCTCATAGAAAAACATTCATTGAAAGAGAAAATTTTGCTACAAGAGATAGATGCCATCACTCTATTAGTTCACATGGATGCAACAAATCGTGTCTTAGGAGATATAGAAGATACGATACTTCGTACCCGCATTCAGCTAACGAGCAGTCACTAAATCAGATACTTGCTGTAGAAAAAGTAATCAACAACCAAGGCATCAGTACAGATTTCCCTGAACAAGCACTAAACTATGCAATACCAAAAATTGCAATGAAAGGTAAAACGCTATTCTACATACTAGAAGTCCCCAAAGTTGAAGGTAATTGCAAAATATTTCAAGTAGAGCCGTTATCAATCAACAATACAAAGATAATAAACATCCCGTCTTACATTATAAGAACCGGACAGCAACTTTACGAAACAATCAAATCTTTCGACATTATACAATTAGGGGAATACATAAAACCTTTCGAAGATGGCTGTCTTAGATCGATGATCATAGGACAAGAAAGCAATTGTGAAGCAATTGAAGATAAAAGTACGAGTGTCAGACTCATTGGTAACAGCAAGGTTTTAATTAACAAAGGAAACGATGTAATTATGAAATCAGATTGCGGACCGCATATGATAGAACACTTCGAGGCAATTTCATTCTCACATTTGATAATTGCACAGTAATCGTGGATACATACATTCACATCGGAACAAGTAACTCACGACATTAAAGAGTTACAAGGAGCCTTTCCCAATCTTAAGATGAAGTGGAACGTTATTCATCAGCCTGACATAACAAAGATCCATGACGAAACGATGAATAATAGAAAGCAATTAAACCACATAGCATTGAAACAGTATTCTCATACAGTAGTGACATTTTCAATAATCGGAATTACATTGATTACAATTATAATTCTCACAATTGTAGTAATCGTATTTTGGAAGAAGAAAGCTTCTATGAGAATCGTTATAGAAAAATCTATAAACGCAAAACGAAACCGTAAAGCAAAGAAAGTAGAGAATTTCGAGGATGAACTTCAGTCTGCCCCCGGAGGAATTATGTTACAAGCGTAGTCAACGTTGACTCTCATACGTTCGTTCGCTTCGATCAACGGAAACAAATTCTTCACTACGGAAGTTGGACGTCTCAACAAGTATCATCCGTGCGTCATTATCATCAAACTTAAACACTCAAACAAATAGCCTTTCCATCAACAAATCTGTTATGTCTCACCGCTGGTCAGTTCGGCGAACCATGTACTGCTCTCATGAAAAAAAAAATTTAACAACCACGTCAAAAAACACCAATATACTTCAATCGGAGGGAATATCTGAAGAAAGCTTGCATCCAAAAGACATAGCCCTAGCTCTACCTGAGAAAGAAAATACAATTCCACCTTGTCATCAAATTCCGGTGTCCGGTGTCAGTTTCAGTAGAGGTAGCCGTCACCCCATCACCCCAATGAGACTTTGCCTGAGACATCCACTTGCTCCTAGAATACTATGACAACAGTTAAACAAACTAATGTGAGCTGCAATGACATTTTACAACGTTTTCCATACTATCCTAAAGCCCGACAACCTCAAAATTCCTCAATGTCCAAAGATGAACCCCTAAACCTGTCTAAGGGTTCAAGTAAAAATCTCTCTTCAAATTTAGAACCTTCCACTATGATGCTCCCTTCCATAGTACCAGTAGCGGTAGCAGAAACTCCGTCTAACAATTCACAAAGCAATAATATGCCTCAGTCTGTACAAGCATCGGAACTATTCTCACTCAAACGTTGTAGATCAAACTCCGTCTGAGGATCAAAATAATCCACAATCAATTTCGCACATAGCAAAACCTTCTGTTTTTCCGAATTACTGAGAAGTGGTATTAGTGAGAAATGTACAAACGGGCGTAGGACAGAAATTACAAGGCATTTAGAGAGGACCTTATGATGTGGTAGAAATACCCAGCGATCAAACTTGCGTGGTTAAAAATGGAAGAAAGCTGGAAAAAGTACACAACAATCGGCAGAAAGTTTGAAAAGTAAAGTATTAGGAAAGTATCTAGATTAAGTTAGTTCGTTAGTAATTATTACGAATAATAGATTTAAGGAGAGGCGAAAAAAAGCAATAATCGAATATGCTAGCACTAAGATGAACTATCACTATCTAAACGGTACTACACAACGCTATGCACTGTCACTAGAATTATTGCGGCACACGACAGCAGGGTTGAATTGAAGAATCGAATTTGAAGGATGATATGGAGACAGGAGGAATCGTAGTTGGTTGTGGCTTCAGTCATGTCACATTTCGATGCGTTGGTTGAAACGACTGCCAGATTGATATGGTAACAGCGGGTGGGTTAACCATGTCCACATGATGTTGATTGAGATCGGAAAGAGTTGAGGTGAACTATCAGGGACCACCGACGGTTACCAACAGAAACAGTTGAAATCTACGGTTAAGATAAAGGCGGTTAAAAGCGACAGATACGAATACTGCAGAATGAAGTCACAGAGTACATGCGGTTTTACTGCGTTTTCTACTCTGGATCTAGATTCAGGGATCCACCAAACCAGAATGAAAGAATCGGACATAGAAAAAACAGCATTTGCCATTAATAATGGTAAATAAGAATTCACTAGAATGCCATTTGGCCTCAAAAACGCTCAAGCAATCTTCTAGAGAGCAATTGATGATATTTTGCGAAACTTTATAGGGAAAATTTGCTATGTCTATATAGACGATGTAAAAGTTTTTGGTAGGAATTTAGAGAAACATTTAAAAAATTTGAACACCATCTTAAACACGCTTAACCAAGCAGGATTGAAAATTCAATTAGATAAGACAGAATTCTTGAAGAATTCATGCTTCAGATGCTTCAGATTTTGCTGTTGGAGCTATGTTCTCCCAAAGTGAATTAGGCAAAGAAAGACCTGTTCACTAAAGGAAAATAGGAGTAGAAGGAGAATAAGTTTGGAGAATTTTGCGTACATATTATTTTCCGAAGCTGCTCTCCACAATCAAACATATTGTTTCAAATTGCAGCATATTTAGTTAATTTTTAGTATGACGGCTCTACGCCGTATTGTCCAATTGCAGCATATGTAATGAAAACAAATAAGTGGCTACAGCAAGAGACACCGATTCCAACATTCCAACATTCGAAATTGCACATATAGACAAAATGTTTTTGGAGAATCATTATTTCTTAACTTGTATAGACAAATTTTCAAAATTCGCTCAAGTTAAGTTGATTCAATCGCGAGCAGCCATAGATATTATTCCGGCAATTAAGGACATGCTATTAAAATACCACCCACCAAAGATACTAGTTACGGACGGCGAAAAATCATTTGGCACTCAGAATTCAACCAACTTTTGTAAAAAACTTCAAATTCAAGTTTATTTTACAGCTACTGGCCGTAGTGAAATGAACGGAGCAATACAAAGGTTTCATTCAATCATAATCAAAATGTATCGTATCATGAAGTTCGAACAAATGCACCTACCCGTTCCTGACCTAATCCAAGCTTTAGTACATAAATATAATTCACCCATTCATTCCTCTATCAAATATACTCCCTACGAAGTGATCCTACCATCCACTCGTTCCTCCATAATCTGCGAACAAGTCTACAAAAATTTCAAATAAAAACAAGCAAATGATCTTTTGGCTTACAGCAAGGGAATAAAGGAGAAAACAATTCCAACAGACAGAAAAATTTTTGAAAAAAAAAACGAAAACTAGATTAAAATACAAACCAAGATACAAGAAAATCAAAATCAAGCAGATTAATAGAAGTAAAAAAAAAATGATTTGAAAATCTGATAAAAATACTATGAAGAAAACGCATTACAAAAAAAAACATTTTCTCCTCGTTACAGTCTGTTAGGTTTAGTATGTTCGATGAACGGCAAAAGGACAACCATAGACAGGGTAGACAACCAACCAATAGTAGGTATCGATTTAGACCCAGCTAGGATCGACAGTAACATTTACATCTATCATTATAATTTTGCAGCGTACAAAATTTTAACGGAATCGATAAGAATCGATTTTAATAAAATAGAAACCAATCAGCTCATCGTCATTATACAAAATCAGTTAGAACATTGAAATTCATTGTTTAGGAAACTTCTGTCCAATAAACGTTTCAAACGTTGGGACTCAGAAGGAATTGCTTGGATATATTTAGCAGGAATTTCCGAAGCTAACGACCTACGACTAAGCAATAGCTTGCTAATCGACTTAGTTGATAATAATAATAAACAAATAACCATCAATACACGGATCAATATTAAAATCACAGATTTAGCTTCCAGTACATCCAAAGTAAAGAAACAATCCCGATCAGAATCAGTCGATTTTTTTTCTATTAACATTTACATACGCCTGGAAAAAATCAACAGAGAGATAGTTTTGCTGATTAAGACCCCGAAAACTTGGCCTCAGAATATTGAGAAAAATCTGACTCCATCCTGTGTTGTATCACCAAGAGAAAGTTCATTTGGCTCACAACACATATATAGTCATATAGTATAGACAACACACAAGAACAATAGTTACAGGGATGGCAATCTGATCCCATACATTTTCCCGATTAGCTCCATAGAGTTGGACGAGTCTGAGTGTCTACCCAACCGAGTTAGCAACAACGACACGGCGACAATTACTGATGCAGCGATATTAAGAATTTGTTGCCGTATCGCCGCTCACCACCGTCGTCAGCAGTTCGGGTCAATGCATGGAATTGACCTAATTATTAAAGTCGGTTCAATGTCTGCAGTTCAAAGTAACAGAAATAAAGCAATTTGGCAATCGATCGTCTAACACCTTCTTTCCTACAAAAAAGAAAAGGTTAACTCGCATAAAACGAACAGCATTAGGAACCAATCACACAATCTAATGGGTATTCATCTCGATTACATTCTTAAACATTACATACTCACTGTGCGATACTGTGCCATAGCTTCCTAGCACATACTCCATTTATCGATCTTACCATAAGCTGCAAAATATAATGATGGTAAGTTAATGCAAGCAAATGATGATACTTCGAACGTACCAAGCAACTTACGCCCCGGTATTCGCCATATCATTACTGTGCTTCCAAGCCAGTTGGAATGTTCTATTTTGCATCCTCAAAAGAACAAATGAAAATAGTGACAATCTGCGTAATAAAAGCTTCGACACAAAACGACTTGATTCTCATTTGGCACCACACAAACTCAAAACCACCCAAAAACACACCACAATGCTGAACGAATTTCCATACACATATCACAAGCACAACGATTGGTAATTGATTTTTCACATTCACTTCACTACAATGCACCAATTGGCAATTGCTTATCCGATATAATATACCGGTGCAGCACTGTCGTCCAAAACCTGGCTCTAGCAAAATGGCTGCCTTTTGTTCTCTCTTTCATGAGCGTTTAGAAAAATACCCTGTTGACAAAATCGCCCTTACAACCACTACTAAAGGAATTTTCGATACAAACTAGCCTCAATAATACCTGAGTTGCAGATTTTGTCAATAGGATGCACATGGCAGATAATTCAACCGAAGAGAAACCAACCAAGCGGCAGACAATCGTAAACGTCAAATGAAATAAGACGTTTTAACATACATCAAACTCGATTATTCAAGGTTGACCCTTAAGTAGGCAACAAGAAACTGGATTTTTTTTTTCAACATGAAACTACAATAAGTTTTGATTCATTGCTTGTATTGACATGGAATTGTCAAAAGTCACCCAGTTTCTTTTTATTTCCAAGTTTTTGGAGCAAAAATAATAATTGTAAACAAGCAATCAGTATTTTATTTGAACTTATTTTAAAATTTACCACGTAAGTTGTTGTGTTCCTTGTACAAAATTTAGACTTTATTTAGATTCCACACAGTTTCGTTCGATGGTTAACACGCGACTAACAAGGCGTCGTTTTTATTTCACGAGGTTTCACCACCAACATCCGAAATTGACTCTGACACTGACACAATTCATTCAGCAGAAACTTCAGATAATAACTTTATTCATTTCACAGAAAAACCCATTAATTATTATAGAATCCAAATAATTAAAAAAAAATCCGTATCACTTTGCAATAATTCAGTTCATTCATCTACTAAATACACTTCTAACGAGATATTATTTAATCAATCTAATAGTTATCCCAACACTGAAGAACTTTTTCAAAAAGTAAAATAAAATCTCGAAAAAGCTAGACTTATCCAAATTAAAAGAAATGAATTTAGAGAAGATTCACCGGAACTGAAACAAAATGATGAAATATTTATAAAACCGAATATTAAGAAGAAACTAGATCCAAGAGCTAGACCAATAATAATACACAGCTCTAATAAACATACGTTCAAAAATATTAAAAACATAAAACGGCATAAATCTAAAATCAAGCGTCAAAAAAGTTAATCACCTAAAATATCATTTGAATAATTTCAGATGCAGACCATATTACTTTGCCTCTTGTACGTTACAAGTGTCTTAGGAGGAACCTTGCACGTACGAAACCTGAACGCAGACCCTATCTTACTGTTAGAAAAACAAGATTGTAAAATTCAAACAGGAAATCTTAAAATTGCTCATCCTATCAACATGTCTAATATTGAAAATAATGTTGATAAATTCGAAAAGATAGCTAACAAGATTAACAAAAACCTTCCAATAGCAAATCTTATAGCAAGCAAAAGTTAGGAGATGAGGAACAAACTAACCCAACTTAACCCAGTAAAACGATTTAAAGGATGGGACACTATTGGCATAGCATGGATATGGCTAGCAGGTTCACCAGATGCTGAATATCTAAGAATCATCAATACAACCCTGAACGAACTCATAAGCGAAAACAATGAACAAGTACGCATAAACGACGTAATGAACTCTAAGATTGCGGAAATAACTCATACCATTAACGAGCTCATAGAAAAAACATTCATTGAAAGAGAAAATTTTGCTACAAGAGATAGATGCCATCACTCTATTAGTTCACATGGATGCAACAAATCGTGTCTTAGGAGATATAGAAGATACGATACTTCGTACCCGCATTCAGCTAACGAGCAGTCACTAAATCAGATACTTGCTGTAGAAAAAGTAATCAACAACCAAGGCATCAGTACAGATTTCCCTGAACAAGCACTAAACTATGCAATACCAAAAATTGCAATGAAAGGTAAAACGCTATTCTACATACTAGAAGTCCCCAAAGTTGAAGGTAATTGCAAAATATTTCAAGTAGAGCCGTTATCAATCAACAATACAAAGATAATAAACATCCCGTCTTACATTATAAGAACCGGACAGCAACTTTACGAAACAATCAAATCTTTCGACATTATACAATTAGGGGAATACATAAAACCTTTCGAAGATGGCTGTCTTAGACCGATGATCATAGGACAAGAAAGCAATTGTGAAGCAATTGAAGATAAAAGTACGAGTGTCAGACTCATTGGTAACAGCAAGGTTTTAATTAACAAAGGAAACGATGTAATTATGAAATCAGATTACGGACCGCATGATAGAACACTTCGATGCAATTTCATTCTCTCATTTGATAATTGCACAGTGATCGTGGATAGTCATACATTCACATCGGAACAAGTAACTCACGACATTAAAGAGTTACAAGGAGCCTTTCCCAATCTTAAGATGAAGTGGAACGTTATTCATCAGCCTGACATAACAAAGATCCATGACGGAACGATGAATAATAGAAAGCAATTAAACCACATAGCATTGAAACAGTATTCTCATACAGTAGTGACATTTTCAATAATCGGAATTACATTGATTACAATTATAATTCTCACAATTGTAGTAATCGTATTTTGGAAGAAAAAAGCTTCTATGAGAATCGTTATAGAAAAATCTACAAACGCAAAACGAAAACGTAAAGCAAAGAAAGTAGAGAATGTCGAGGATGAACTTCAGTCTGCCCCCGGAGGAATTATGTTACAAGCGTAGTTAACGTTGACTCTCATACGTTCGTTCGCTTCGATCAACGGAAACAAATTCTTCACTACGAAAGTTGGAGGTCTCGACAAGTATCATCCGTGCGTCAGAATCCAGCCCCAATGGAACGATCGCGTTAGTCATCGGCCAACGGACAATCTTCTCCCCTACGGAAACAGATGCATTCCTGAGAGTTCGATTCTCCTTCCTTCCAGTTCAACGGAAGCCAACTCCCCTCTGCAGATTGGCGATCGTCCAGTAGCCCGTTCCCCACGATAAGAATGACTGGTTATAATTTTTCCCTTCGCGATAGGTATAAAAGAACAAGGAACATAGAGCTCAGTGCCTCATTTTCGTTTCTAGTATTGTCATATATAAGAAGTGGGACCGCGTGGTGCCATTTGTAATCAATAAAAATATTTTTTTTATTGAAAACTTATTATAAATATATATATAAGTTTGTTTTCTGTAATTAAACCTGTTTTTCTATTACAAAAAGAAGGATAACCATATATATATATATATATATATATATATATATATATATATATATATATATATATATATATATATATATATATATATATATATATATATATATACAAAGCATCCGACACCTTGGTCCCGTGTTGTACAACGTGACTTCCGAGCATCAGCATGTCATCTGATACTCTAGGAATGTCAGCATGCAACATGGTACCGTGGGACAAGCGGCCAACGGGAGAACCATCTAGTGCAGTCTAGCAGTCTTCGCCCATCGTGCAGCCGAGGTGTATCAGCTCTCAATAAAATATTAAAAGTTTGTTTTCTGTAATTAAACCTGTTTTTCTATTACAAAAAGAAGGATAACCATAACTGGCGCAGTCGGTTCGGTTCAGTTCACGTTATTATTAGTGCGCTAAAAAAAAAATTTAAAAATCCAAAAGTGAAGAAAACTTTGTGCTCGCCCGGAACATACTCCATCACCCAACCCGCGGTCGATTTGCGACGAACGCGTGTTTTTTTTCTGTTCTTGACGCAATTTGACGACGCCAAAATGACGCAAAGTTACAAAAAGTGTTAAGTGACTTTTGGTAGTGCACAAAACAAAAACGTTTAGTTTCAACTATTAAGAACTGGAATCATAAGTAAAGCTTCTGGATCTGCAACGATAAAGACGACTCCCCAGAAGATCAGCTGGGAAAACATCCGATCATCGAACGTCCCAACCCGTGGACACCAAGAGAGCAAACGAAGAAACTATTCCAACGAGGAACACTGGATAGAAGAAGGACAAACATTGAATCGGGTATCCGGATTTCAACAAGAAGTTCCTGATAAAAACTGATGCGAGCGATTTTGCTCTTGGCGCTGTACTCTCCCAGAGATTTGAAGATGGACACGAACATCCAGTAGCATACGCATCGCGAACCTTGAATGACACCGAGTGCAGATACTCAGCCACCGAAAAAGAACTACTAGGAGTATTGTTTGCTATTAAACACTTCCGACCATACGTTTACGATCACTTCTGAGGAACATTGCACAAATTAAAAAGGAAGGAGGATAAAATGTTAATTACAAAATTAATTGTTACCTTCTCGACTATCAGTCTAATCCAAGCGACCATATTTAAGGAAATAGTAAACAACAATGGATTAGTAGCCATTAAATTGCAATCAGTTAGAAGAAGAATAGGCTTCAATAGGTTAATTCACAAAATAAATTTGAAAAATCTTAAACAAAATGTAGAATATATTGAAAAACTATCGAATTTAATGAACACAACTGGTTCTCTTAAATCGACTTTAGACTCCAAGATACTAAAAACAAAACAAAAACTTATTGCACTAACGCCAAGCAGACAAAAGAGAGGACTTATTGATGGACTCGGCACAGCTATCAAATTTATTACTGGAAACCCAGATAATGATGACCTACAGTCAATTTACCACAGCTTGGGTCTACTTGAGAATCAGGAAAATGCCATAAGTAGAAACATAAATAAATAATATGAAATGAACGAACTCTTCCAAAAAGAATTACAAAATATGACTAGCTCACTAAACATACAAATGTTAAAAATTTTAAAATTTAAAACAACTGCAACGGATGATTTCGAATTTATAAACATGATATTTAGTGTAAACGATGTTCTACAAATCTTAACATCTATGGAAGAGCAAATAGAATTGGCAAATTTTAATGTTTTGCACAGGGACCTGTTAACTTTAGCTGAAAAGCAATTTATTCAAAAAATGTTAAAATCAAAGGATATTATAGTAAACTATGTAGATGAAATCTTCAACTATTGCACGGGAACCCTAGCAGTTCAAGAAGCTGCCATACTTGTTAAAGTACCAATTTTGGAGAAGGACCCATTTGATCTTTTAGAGCTGCATACGATGGTTATCAATAATTCAAGGATCAACACACACATAAAATATGTCTCAAAGTTAGGAACCAGAGCATATTACCAAAACACAAAATGTACTATTTGCGACGCAACCATACCAATAGAGGACGAATGTATCTACAACATTCTCGTGCATAGAACTCCCAAATGCCCTTTTGTCACAACAAACAATAGTTGGTCAGTTAAGGAAGTATTGGAAGGTGTAATACTTGTTGACACACCAACAGAAACAGATCCAACAGAAACAACAATATCCGATTCATGTGGTGAATCCAAAAGCATATCAGTACCAATGATTATTGAAGTGGAAAACTGCACAGTGCAGATTAAAAGCTACACGTTCACTGGGAAAGTCGCCAATATTCAAAAGGAATATTTAATCCCAATATACGGAAAACCATTGGCGAGATCAAACGATTCAGAAGACGACCAGATAGATGGAAGAATAAGAAACCTAGAAAAAATGAACGAAATCCACTTGCAGTTGAATAAAATCAACATTAGCCACATAATAATAAGCATGATCCTACTGATAGGAGCAGTTTGTGCTTACATAAAAAAAATGCAAAAATGCCCAACCTGATGCCACCACAAGCGCTGATACCCATGGTCAACACCTGAGCCTCGCTATTCGCTATAGCTCTATAGCTATATATAGCTATATAGCTATATATATATATATAAGTTATATATATGTTATATATATATATATATATATATATATATATATATATATATATATATATATATATATATATATATATATAAATATATATATATATATATATATATATATATATATATATGTATATATATATATATATATATATATATATATATATATATATATATATATATATATATATATATATATATATATATATAAATATATATATATATATATATGAATTATCATCAAACTTAAACACTCAAACCAATAGCTTTTCCACCAACAAATCTGTTATGTCTCACTCAAGTTCAAGCTCATTCAAGTTCACAGTTCTGTAGCAGCTGTAGCCGAAACTCCGTCTAACAACTCACAAAGTAATAGTGCACCTCTGTCTGTAAAAGCATCGCAACTACCCTCACTACCAGGCGTTGTAGACCAAACCCCGTCTGAGGATCAAAATAATACACAATCAATTTCGCACATACCAAAACCTTCTGTTTTTCCGAATTACTGAGAAGTGGTATTAGTGAGAAATGTACAAACGGGCGTAGGACAGAAATTACAAGGCATTTAGAGAGGACCTTATGATGTGGTAGAAATACCCAGCGATCAAACTTGCGTGGTTAAAAATGGAAGAAAGCTGGAAAAAGTACACAACAATCGGCTGAAGGTTTGAAAAAAAGTTTAAAAAGTAAAGTATTAGGAAAGTATCTAGATTAAGTTAGTTCGGTAGTAATTATTACGACTAATAGATTTAAGGAGAGGCGAAAAAAAAGCAATAATCGAATATGCTAGCACTAAGATGAACTATCACTATCTAAACGGTACTACACAACGCTATGCACTGTCACTAGAATTATTGCGGCACACGACAGCAGGGTTGAATTGAAGAATCGAATTTGAAGGATGATATGGAGACAGGAGGAATCGTAGTTGGTTGTGGCTTCAGTCATGTCACATTTCGATGCGTTGGTTGAAACGACTGCCAGATTGATATGGTAACAGCGGGTGGGTTAACCATGTCCACATGATGTTGATTGAGATCGGAAAGAGTTGAGGTGAACTATCAGGGACCACCGACGGTTACCAACAGAAACAGTTGAAATCTACGGTTAAGATAAAGGCGGTTAAAAGCGACAGATACGAATACTGCAGAATGAAGTCACAGAGTACATGCGGTTTTACTGCGTTTTCTACTCTGGATCTAGATTCAGGGATCCACCAAACCAGAATGAAAGAATCGGACATAGAAAAAACAGCATTTGCCATTAATAATGGTAAATAAGAATTCACTAGAATGCCATTTGGCCTCAAAAACGCTCAAGCAATCTTCTAGAGAGCAATTGATGATATTTTGCGAAACTTTATAGGGAAAATTTGCTATGTCTATATAGACGATGTAAAAGTTTTTGGTAGGAATTTAGAGAAACATTTAAAAAATTTGAACACCATCTTAAACACGCTTAACCAAGCAGGATTGAAAATTCAATTAGATAAGACAGAATTCTTGAAGAATTCATGCTTCAGATGCTTCAGATTTTGCTGTTGGAGCTATGTTCTCCCAAAGTGAATTAGGCAAAGATAGACCTGTTCACTAAAGGAAAATAGGAGCAGAAGGAGAATAAGTTGCAAAATTGCGTAAATAATATTTTCCGAAGCTACGCTCCACAATCAAACATATTGTTTCAAATTGCAGCATATTTAGTTAATTTTTAGTATGACGGCTCTACGTCGTATTGTCCAATTGCAGCATATGTAATGAAAACAAATAAGTGGCTACAGCAAGAGACACCGATTCCAACATTCCAACATTCGAAATTGCACATATAGACAAAATGTTTTTGGAGAATCATTATTTCTTAACTTGTTAAACAAATTTTCAAAATTCGCACAAGTTAAGTTGATTCAATCGCGAGCAATGGCTGCTATAGATATTATTCCGGCAGTTAAGGACATGCTATTAAAATACCACCCACCAAAGATACTAGTTACGGACGGCGAAAAATCATTTGGCACTCAGAATTCAACCAACTTTTGTAAAAAACTTCAAATTCAAGTTTATTTTACAGCTACTGGCCGTAGTGAAATGAACGGAGCAATACAAAGGTTTCATTCAATCATAATCAAAATGTATCGTATCATGAAGTTCGAACAAATGCACCTACCCGTTCCTGACCTAATCCAAGCTTTAGTACATAAATATAATTCACCCATTCATTCCTCTATCAAATATACTCCCTACGAAGTGATCCTACCATCCACTCGTTCCTCCATAATCTGCGAACAAGTCTACAAAAATTTCAAATAAAAACAAGCAAATGATCTTTTGGCTTACAGCAAGGGAATAAAGGAGAAAACAATTCCAACAGACAGAAAAATTTTTGAAAAAAAAACGAAAACTAGATTAAAATACAAACCAAGATACAAGAAAATCAAAATCAAGCAGATTAATAGAAGTAAAAAAAAAATGATTTGAAAATCTGATAAAAATACTATGAAGAAAACGCATTACAAAAAAAAACATTTTCTCCTCGTTACAGTCTGTTAGGTTTAGTATGTTCGATGAACGGCAAAAGGACAACCATAGACAGGGTAGACAACCAACCAATAGTAGGTATCGATTTAGACCCAGCTAGGATCGACAGTAACAATTACATCTATCATTATAATTTTGCAGCGTACAAAATTTAAACGGAATCGATAAGAATCGATTTTAATAAAATAGAAACCAATCAGCTCATCGTCATTATACAAAATCAGTTAGAACATTGAAATTCATTGTTTAGGAAACTTCTGTCCAATAAACGTTTCAAACGTTGGGATTCAGAAGGAATTGCTTGGATATATTTAGCAGGAATTTCCGAAGCTAACGACCTACGACTAAGCAATAGCTTGCTAATCGACTTAGTTGATAATAATAATAAACAAATAACCATCAATACACGGATCAATATTAAAATCACAGATTTAGCTTCCAGTACATCCAAAGTAAAGAAACAATCCCGATCAGAATCAGTCGATTTTTTTTCTATTAACATTTACATACGCCTGGAAAAAATCAACAGAGAGATAGTTTTGCTGATTAAGACCCCGAAAACTTGGCCTCAGAATATTGAGAAAAATCTGACTCCATCCTGTGTTGTATCACCAAGAGAAAGTTCATTTGGCTCACAACACATATATAGTCCACAAGAACAATAGTTACAGGGATGGCAATCTGATCCCATACATTTTCCCGATTAGCTCCATAGAGTTGGACGAGTCTGAGTGTCTACCCAACCGAGTTAGCAACAACGACACGGCGACAATTACTGATGCAGCGATATTAAGAATTTGTTGCCGTATCGCCGCTCACCACCGTCGTCAGCAGTTCGGGTCAATGCATGGAATTGACCTAATTATTAAAGTCGGTTCAATGTCTGCAGTTCAAAGTAACAGAAATAAAGCAATTTGGCAATCGATCGTCTAACACCTTCTTTCCTACAAAAAAGAAAAGGTTAACTCGCATAAAACGAACAGCATTAGGAACCAATCACACAATCTAATGGGTATTCATCTCGATTACATTCTTAAACATTACATACTCACTGTGCGATACTGTGCCATAGCTTCCTAGCACATACTCCATTTATCGATCTTACCATAAGCTGCAAAATATAATGATGGTAAGTTAATGCAAGCAAATGATGATACTTCGAACGTACCAAGCAACTTACGCCCCGGTATTCGCCATATCATTACTGTGCTTCCAAGCCAGTTGGAATGTTCTATTTTGCATCCTCAAAAGAACAAATGAAAATAGTGACAATCTGCGTAATAAAAGCTTCGACACAAAACGACTTGATTCTCATTTGGCACCACACAAACTCAAAACCACCCAAAAACACACCACAATGCTGAACGAATTTCCATACACATATCACAAGCACAACGATTGGTAATTGATTTTTCACATTCACTTCACTACAATGCACCAATTGGCAATTGCTTATCCGATATAATATACCGGTGCAGCACTGTCGTCCAAAACCTGGCTCTAGCAAAATGGCTGCCTTTTGTTCTCTCTTTCATGAGCGTTTAGAAAAATACCCTGTTGACAAAATCGTCCTTACAACCACTACTAAAGGAATTTTCGATACAAACTAGCCTCAATAATACCTGAGTTGCAGATTTTGTCAATAGGATGCACATGGCAGATAATTCAACCGAAGAGAAACCAACCAAGCGGCAGACAATCGTAAACGTCAAATGAAATAAGACGTTTTAACATACATCAAACTCGATTATTCAAGGTTGACCCTTAAGTAGGCAACAAGAAACTGGATTTTTTTTTTCAACATGAAACTACAATAAGTTTTGATTCATTGCTTGTATTGACATGGAATTGTCAAAAGTCACCCAGTTTCTTTTTATTTCCAAGTTTTTGGAGCAAAAATAATAATTGTAAACAAGCAATCAGTATTTTATTTGAACTTATTTTAAAATTTACCACGTAAGTTGTTGTGTTCCTTGTACAAAATTTAGACTTTATTTAGATTCCACACAGTTTCGTTCGATGGTTAACACGCGACTAACAAGGCGTCGTTTTTATTTCACGAGGTTTCACCACCAACATCCGAAATTGACTCTGACACTGACACAATTCATTCAGCAGAAACTTCAGATAATAACTTTATTCATTTCACAGAAAAACCCATTAATTATTATAGAATCCAAATAATTAAAAAAAAATCCGTATCACTTTGCAATAATTCAGTTCATTCATCTACTAAATACACTTCTAACGAGATATTATTTAATCAATCTAATAGTTATCCCAACACTGAAGAACTTTTTCAAAAAGTAAAATAAAATCTCGAAAAAGCTAGACTTATCCAAATTAAAAGAAATGAATTTAGAGAAGATTCACCGGAACTGAAACAAAATGATGAAATATTTATAAAACCGAATATTAGGAAGAAACTAGATCCAAGAGCTAGACCAATAATAATACACAGCTCTAATAAACATACGTTCAAAAATATTAAAAACATAAAACGGCATAAATCTAAAATCAAGCGTCAAAAAAGTTTATCACGTAAAATATCATTTGAATAATTTCAGATGCAGACCATATTACTTTGCCTCTTGTACGTTACAAGTGTCTTAGGAGGAACCTTGCACGTACGAAACCTGGACGCAGACCCTGTCTTACTGTTAGAAAAACAAGATTGTAAAAATCAGACAGGAAATCTTAAAATTGTTCATCCTATCAACATGTTTAATATTGAAAATAATGTTGATAAATTCGAAAAGATAGCTAACAAGATTAACAAAAACCTTCCAATAGCAAATCTTATAGCAAGCAAAAGTTAGGAGATGAGGAACAAACTAACCCAACTTAACCCAGTAAAACGATTTAAACGATGGGACACTATTGGCATAGCATGGATATGGCTAGCAGGTTCACCAGATGCTGAATATCTAAGAATCATCAATACAACCCTGAACGAACTCATAAGCGAAAACAATGAACAAGTACGCATAAACGACGTAATGAACTCTAAGATTGCGGAAATAACTCATACCATTAACGAGCTCATAGAAAAACATTCATTGAAAGAGAAAATTTTGCTACAAGAGATAGATGCCATCACTCTATTAGTTCACATGGATGCAACAAATCGTGTCTTAGGAGATATAGAAGATACGATACTTCGTACCCGCATTCAGCTAACGAGCAGTCACTAAATCAGATACTTGCTGTAGAAAAAGTAATCAACAACCAAGGCATCAGTACAGATTTCCCTGAACAAGCACTAAACTATGCAATACCAAAAATTGCAATGAAAGGTAAAACGCTATTCTACATACTAGAAGTCCCCAAAGTTGAAGGTAATTGCAAAATATTTCAAGTAGAGCCGTTATCAATCAACAATACAAAGATAATAAACATCCCGTCTTACATTATAAGAACCGGACAGCAACTTTACGAAACAATCAAATCTTTCGACATTATACAATTAGGGGAATACATAAAACCTTTCGAAGATGGCTGTCTTAGATCGATGATCATAGGACAAGAAAGCAATTGTGAAGCAATTGAAGATAAAAGTACGAGTGTCAGACTCATTGGTAACAGCAAGGTTTTAATTAACAAAGGAAACGATGTAATTATGAAATCAGATTGCGGACCGCATATGATAGAACACTTCGAGGCAATTTCATTCTCACATTTGATAATTGCACAGTAATCGTGGATACATACATTCACATCGGAACAAGTAACTCACGACATTAAAGAGTTACAAGGAGCCTTTCCCAATCTTAAGATGAAGTGGAACGTTATTCATCAGCCTGACATAACAAAGATCCATGACGAAACGATGAATAATAGAAAGCAATTAAACCACATAGCATTGAAACAGTATTCTCATACAGTAGTGACATTTTCAATATTCGGAAGTACATTGATTGCAATTATAATTCTCACAATTGTAGTAATCGTATTTTGGAAGAAGAAAGCTTCTATGAGAATCGTTATAGAAAAATCTATAAACGCAAAACGAAACCGTAAAGCAAAGAAAGTAGAGAATTTCGAGGATGAACTTCAGTCTGCCCCCGGAGGAATTATGTTACAAGCGTAGTCAACGTTGACTCTCATACGTTCGTTCGCTTCGATCAACGGAAACAAATTCTTCACTACGGAAGTTGGACGTCTCAACAAGTATCATCCGTGCGTCATTATCATCAAACTTAAACACTCAAACAAATAGCCTTTCCATCAACAAATCTGTTATGTCTCACCGCTGGTCAGTTCGGCGAACCATGTACTGCTCTCATGAAAAAAAAAATTTAACAACCACGTCAAAAAACACCAATATACTTCAATCGGAGGGAATATCTGAAGAAAGCTTGCATCCAAAAGACATAGCCCTAGCTCTACCTGAGAAAGAAAATACAATTCCACCTTGTCATCAAATTCCGGTGTCCGGTGTCAGTTTCAGTAGAGGTAGCCGTCACCCCATCACCCCAATGAGACTTTGCCTGAGACATCCACTTGCTCCTAGAATACTATGACAACAGTTAAACAAACTAATGTGAGCTGCAATGACATTTTACAACGTTTTCCATACTATCCTAAAGCCCGACAACCTCAAAATTCCTCAATGTCCAAAGATGAACCCCTAAACCTGTCTAAGGGTTCAAGTAAAAATCTCTCTTCAAATTTAGAACCTTCCACTATGATGCTCCCTTCCATAGTACCAGTAGCGGTAGCCGAAACTCCGTCTAACAATTCACAAAGCAATAATATGCCTCAGTCTGTACAAGCATCGGAACTATTCTCACTCAAACGTTGTAGATCAAACTCCGTCTGAGGATCAAAATAATCCACAATCAATTTCGCACATAGCAAAACCTTCTGTTTTTCCGAATTACTGAGAAGTGGTATTAGTGAGAAATGTACAAACGGGCGTAGGACAGAAATTACAAGGCATTTAGAGAGGACCTTATGATGTGGTAGAAATACCCAGCGATCAAACTTGCGTGGTTAAAAATGGAAGAAAGCTGGAAAAAGTACACAACAATCGGCAGAAAGTTTGAAAAGTAAAGTATTAGGAAAGTATCTAGATTAAGTTAGTTCGTTAGTAATTATTACGAATAATAGATTTAAGGAGAGGCGAAAAAAAGCAATAATCGAATATGCTAGCACTAAGATGAACTATCACTATCTAAACGGTACTACACAACGCTATGCACTGTCACTAGAATTATTGCGGCACACGACAGCAGGGTTGAATTGAAGAATCGAATTTGAAGGATGATATGGAGACAGGAGGAATCGTAGTTGGTTGTGGCTTCAGTCATGTCACATTTCGATGCGTTGGTTGAAACGACTGCCAGATTGATATGGTAACAGCGGGTGGGTTAACCATGTCCACATGATGTTGATTGAGATCGGAAAGAGTTGAGGTGAACTATCAGGGACCACCGACGGTTACCAACAGAAACAGTTGAAATCTACGGTTAAGATAAAGGCGGTTAAAAGCGACAGATACGAATACTGCAGAATGAAGTCACAGAGTACATGCGGTTTTACTGCGTTTTCTACTCTGGATCTAGATTCAGGGATCCACCAAACCAGAATGAAAGAATCGGACATAGAAAAAACAGCATTTGCCATTAATAATGGTAAATAAGAATTCACTAGAATGCCATTTGGCCTCAAAAACGCTCAAGCAATCTTCTAGAGAGCAATTGATGATATTTTGCGAAACTTTATAGGGAAAATTTGCTATGTCTATATAGACGATGTAAAAGTTTTTGGTAGGAATTTAGAGAAACATTTAAAAAATTTGAACACCATCTTAAACACGCTTAACCAAGCAGGATTGAAAATTCAATTAGATAAGACAGAATTCTTGAAGAATTCATGCTTCAGATGCTTCAGATTTTGCTGTTGGAGCTATGTTCTCCCAAAGTGAATTAGGCAAAGATAGACCTGTTCACTAAAGGAAAATAGGAGTAGAAGGAGAATAAGTTTGGAGAATTTTGCGTACATATTATTTTCCGAAGCTGCTCTCCACAATCAAACATATTGTTTCAAATTGCAGCATATTTAGTTAATTTTTAGTATGACGGCTCTACGCCGTATTGTCCAATTGCAGCATATGTAATGAAAACAAATAAGTGGCTACAGCAAGAGACACCGATTCCAACATTCCAACATTCGAAATTGCACATATAGACAAAATGTTTTTGGAGAATCATTATTTCTTAACTTGTATAGACAAATTTTCAAAATTCGCTCAAGTTAAGTTGATTCAATCGCGAGCAGCCATAGATATTATTCCGGCAATTAAGGACATGCTATTAAAATACCACCCACCAAAGATACTAGTTACGGACGGCGAAAAATCATTTGGCACTCAGAATTCAACCAACTTTTGTAAAAAACTTCAAATTCAAGTTTATTTTACAGCTACTGGCCGTAGTGAAATGAACGGAGCAATACAAAGGTTTCATTCAATCATAATCAAAATGTATCGTATCATGAAGTTCGAACAAATGCACCTACCCGTTCCTGACCTAATCCAAGCTTTAGTACATAAATATAATTCACCCATTCATTCCTCTATCAAATATACTCCCTACGAAGTGATCCTACCATCCACTCGTTCCTCCATAATCTGCGAACAAGTCTACAAAAATTTCAAATAAAAACAAGCAAATGATCTTTTGGCTTACAGCAAGGGAATAAAGGAGAAAACAATTCCAACAGACAGAAAAATTTTTGAAAAAAAAAACGAAAACTAGATTAAAATACAAACCAAGATACAAGAAAATCAAAATCAAGCAGATTAATAGAAGTAAAAAAAAAAATGATTTGAAAATCTGATAAAAATACTATGAAGAAAACGCATTACAAAAAAAAACATTTTCTCCTCGTTACAGTCTGTTAGGTTTAGTATGTTCGATGAACGGCAAAAGGACAACCATAGACAGGGTAGACAACCAACCAATAGTAGGTATCGATTTAGACCCAGCTAGGATCGACAGTAACATTTACATCTATCATTATAATTTTGCAGCGTACAAAATTTTAACGGAATCGATAAGAATCGATTTTAATAAAATAGAAACCAATCAGCTCATCGTCATTATACAAAATCAGTTAGAACATTGAAATTCATTGTTTAGGAAACTTCTGTCCAATAAACGTTTCAAACGTTGGGACTCAGAAGGAATTGCTTGGATATATTTAGCAGGAATTTCCGAAGCTAACGACCTACGACTAAGCAATAGCTTGCTAATCGACTTAGTTGATAATAATAATAAACAAATAACCATCAATACACGGATCAATATTAAAATCACAGATTTAGCTTCCAGTACATCCAAAGTAAAGAAACAATCCCGATCAGAATCAGTCGATTTTTTTTCTATTAACATTTACATACGCCTGGAAAAAATCAACAGAGAGATAGTTTTGCTGATTAAGACCCCGAAAACTTGGCCTCAGAATATTGAGAAAAATCTGACTCCATCCTGTGTTGTATCACCAAGAGAAAGTTCATTTGGCTCACAACACATATATAGTCCACAAGAACAATAGTTACAGGGATGGCAATCTGATCCCATACATTTTCCCGATTAGCTCCATAGAGTTGGACGAGTCTGAGTGTCTACCCAACCGAGTTAGCAACAACGACACGGCGACAATTACTGATGCAGCGATATTAAGAATTTGTTGCCGTATCGCCGCTCACCACCGTCGTCAGCAGTTCGGGTCAATGCATGGAATTGACCTAATTATTAAAGTCGGTTCAATGTCTGCAGTTCAAAGTAACAGAAATAAAGCAATTTGGCAATCGATCGTCTAACACCTTCTTTCCTACAAAAAAGAAAAGGTTAACTCGCATAAAACGAACAGCATTAGGAACCAATCACACAATCTAATGGGTATTCATCTCGATTACATTCTTAAACATTACATACTCACTGTGCGATACTGTGCCATAGCTTCCTAGCACATACTCCATTTATCGATCTTACCATAAGCTGCAAAATATAATGATGGTAAGTTAATGCAAGCAAATGATGATACTTCGAACGTACCAAGCAACTTACGCCCCGGTATTCGCCATATCATTACTGTGCTTCCAAGCCAGTTGGAATGTTCTATTTTGCATCCTCAAAAGAACAAATGAAAATAGTGACAATCTGCGTAATAAAAGCTTCGACACAAAACGACTTGATTCTCATTTGGCACCACACAAACTCAAAACCACCCAAAAACACACCACAATGCTGAACGAATTTCCATACACATATCACAAGCACAACGATTGGTAATTGATTTTTCACATTCACTTCACTACAATGCACCAATTGGCAATTGCTTATCCGATATAATATACCGGTGCAGCACTGTCGTCCAAAACCTGGCTCTAGCAAAATGGCTGCCTTTTGTTCTCTCTTTCATGAGCGTTTAGAAAAATACCCTGTTGACAAAATCGCCCTTACAACCACTACTAAAGGAATTTTCGATACAAACTAGCCTCAATAATACCTGAGTTGCAGATTTTGTCAATAGGATGCACATGGCAGATAATTCAACCGAAGAGAAACCAACCAAGCGGCAGACAATCGTAAACGTCAAATGAAATAAGACGTTTTAACATACATCAAACTCGATTATTCAAGGTTGACCCTTAAGTAGGCAACAAGAAACTGGATTTTTTTTTTCAACATGAAACTACAATAAGTTTTGATTCATTGCTTGTATTGACATGGAATTGTCAAAAGTCACCCAGTTTCTTTTTATTTCCAAGTTTTTGGAGCAAAAATAATAATTGTAAACAAGCAATCAGTATTTTATTTGAACTTATTTTAAAATTTACCACGTAAGTTGTTGTGTTCCTTGTACAAAATTTAGACTTTATTTAGATTCCACACAGTTTCGTTCGATGGTTAACACGCGACTAACAAGGCGTCGTTTTTATTTCACGAGGTTTCACCACCAACATCCGAAATTGACTCTGACACTGACACAATTCATTCAGCAGAAACTTCAGATAATAACTTTATTCATTTCACAGAAAAACCCATTAATTATTATAGAATCCAAATAATTAAAAAAAAATCCGTATCACTTTGCAATAATTCAGTTCATTCATCTACTAAATACACTTCTAACGAGATATTATTTAATCAATCTAATAGTTATCCCAACACTGAAGAACTTTTTCAAAAAGTAAAATAAAATCTCGAAAAAGCTAGACTTATCCAAATTAAAAGAAATGAATTTAGAGAAGATTCACCGGAACTGAAACAAAATGATGAAATATTTATAAAACCGAATATTAGGAAGAAACTAGATCCAAGAGCTAGACCAATAATAATACACAGCTCTAATAAACATACGTTCAAAAATATTAAAAACATAAAACGGCATTGTTGGAATTAGAATAATTATTTTCGAACATAAATTTGAATTGCATAAAACAAAGCGTTAGGAAACTAAGATTAGGTTATAAACTACTCGACGTTAGAAACTGCTCGATCTACACGAATTATGAACTGCATGAAATATTATATACAAAAAAGGACAAACGAATATACAGTTGCAAACCGACCAGCGATAAAGGTGTACACTTTCCTATTCAAATTTCCTCCAAATATCACAGCCAGCCCCTTTTCGTGAATATATTTCACATTTTTGGTCCTTCGAACCGGATCGTGATATACGGAGAAGAAATAAGTTTCATTCTGCATCAAGAGTGGAATTCGGTATTCGTCGTCAAGTGTGCAAGTCATTCCGTGACAATTCCCGCCATCGCATATCGCCCCGCATCAAGGGCAACGGTCGGTTACACGCCATCATTTTGAATTTCGCGCCATCGCTTTGTTCGTTATTTTCGTGTGATATCGCAGTATTTTCTTTGTGCAATGGATAAGAAAATTAAAGCAGTGCAACTGAAAAAGAGGATCGCCCTGGAGAACATAAAATCGCTGGAACGGTTCCAGGCGAAATATTCGAGTGATGATGCCAAGCAGATTCCGGAGGTGTTAGAAGATCTGGCGAAACATAAGGAAGAGTTTTTCACCGCAGTTTCGAAACTGGAAGAGCTTGAAGATAAAGACGAAGCGGTCGAAGCCAGCATAATGGAACGGATCGACATTGAAGAACGCTGTCGCAAGCTAAAATCATTTCTACGGGAAAGACAGCCAAAGGAAGAAGGTTCGCTCAACGATACAACGGGCTTGGCTTCCTCAACGCTTGCATTCGGTCGACCCCACGCGCCAAATTTACGTTTGCCCAAAATCGAACTTCCAACATTTGACGGAGATCACACAAAATGGCTTTCTTTCCGAGATCGCTTCATCGCAATGATCGACGCTTCAGCCGAGCTTCCATCTATCGCGAAGCTACAATACTTACTGTCATCGTTGAAGGGGGACGCGGCGGTACCCTTCGAGCATACACCTTTAACGGCGGACAACTATTCGGTTACCTGGGCGGCGCTTCTTAAACGGTACGACAATTCTCGTCTTTTGATTCGCGAATACTATCGCAAATTGCACTACCTTCCGGGAGTGCAATTGGTGTGCGTTGACAAGCTCACGCACCTGGTGGATGAATTCACCCGCTTCGTCAACGGGTTGAAAAAGCTGAACGAACCGGTTGACTCGTGGGACACACCCCTCTCAAACATGCTGCTGATGAAGTTGGATCGAGAGACATTGTTGGCTTGGGAGAAACATTCCGTGCACTTCACGACGGACAAATATAAGGATGTGATCGACTTCGTGCAAGATCGTATCCAAATCTTGAAATCGACCAACAACTTCGTGAAGGATCAAGCAGCTAGTGGTATCAAGGTGGCCGGTCTCATTCGTCAACCAGGGCAACGGAGATTCATCGCGAATGCAGCTACATCTCGCTCGGCTCCTGCTGCATCGACTGCGCACACCCAACAGCCAAAGTGTCCATTGGAGTGTTCCGAAGACCACACACTGCGCAACTGTCCAGTGTTCATCGCCAAGGAGGTCCAACAGCGACGGGACGTCGTCGCATCGAAGCGGCTGTGCTGGAACTGTTTGAGCAGCAATCATCAGGTTAGAGCGTGCAAGTCGGATTATTCGTGTCGCACGTGTCGTGAGCGTCATCACACACTTCTACATCATTCACCACCCTATGCTCCACCCGCAACGGTAACATTGTCAGCTCAGTCGAATGAAGACAATGTGTTTCTGGCGACGGCAAACATCCAGATCAAGGATGACTACGGGAACACCCATGAAGCAAGGGCGTTGTTGGATTCGGGATCCATGTCGAATTTCATCGCTGAGGAGTTCGCACGGAAACTGCTGACGAGTCGCAAAAGGGTCAACGTCGCTGTATCGGGCATCGGCAATGCAGTACAGCAGATCAAGGGTTCCATCGTCGCTACCGTTCAGTCCAAGACACAACCCTTCGCAACGGAGATGACTTTCTTGGTTCTGGACACGCCATCCGCAAACATCCCTACATCACCAACGGACGTCTCTTCATGGAAAATGCCGGACGTGGCATTGGCGGACAGCACCTTTAACAGTCCGGGGCAAATCGACATCGTCATCGGAGGCGATACGTTCTGGGAGCTCCACACCGGTCGCAAGTGCTCTATCGGTAGAGGCAAACCGTGGCTGGTCGAAACCCACTTTGGTTGGGTTGTCACCGGCAACACTCATCATTCGTCAGTCGGTCCGCGGCTGTGCCATCTATCTGCATACGACACCCCACTGGAGGAGACCATGCAGCGGTTCTGGGAGAGTGAAACCATAGCCGAGGATCCTGTGCTATCGGTTGAGGAGAATGCTTGCGAGAAGCATTTCGCAGCAACAACTGTTCGCAACTCAAGTGGAAGGTATGTCGTTAGTTTGCCATTTAACTCCAACCCTAATATCGTTTTAGGAGAGTCGAAGGAAATAGCCGATCGCAGACTGCGTTCTATCGAACGGCGGTTGAACACCAATGCTAAAATGAAAGAAGAGTATGTGAAATTTATGAAAGAATATGAGCATTTGGGGCATATGAAGCGGCTTACCAGTCCTGCAAACGATTCGGTAGAGCATTACTACCTCCCACATCACGCTGTCGTTAAAGAGTCAAGCACAACCACGAAGGTGCGTGTCGTGTTCGATGCATCCTGTAAGACTTCGAGTGGTTACTCATTGAACGATAAACTCTTAGTGGGACCAGTCGTTCAAGAAGATCTTTTATCGCTTATCCTTCGGTTTCGTTCTCGTGCCATTGCTCTCACTGCAGACGTAGAGAAGATGTATCGGCAAATTTTACATAGCCCTCATGATCGTAACTATCTACGCATCCGGTACAGAGAACATCCTGCAGATCCTATATCGACCTTTGAGCTACAGACGGTTACGTACGGCACAGCCTCTGCTCCATTTTTGGCAACCAGGACCCTCAAACAGATTGCTCTTGACCACAAGGAAGAGTATCCTTTGGCAATGAACGCGGTCATGAACGATTTTTACGTAGATGATTTGCTCACGGGTACCGATGATTTGTCCGAAGCAATCGTTATACAAAGGCAAATCTCAGACATGCTAAATTCAGCTGGTTTCACGCTGAAGAAATGGGCATCGAACCGCTCCGAAGCATTGAAGAACGTTCCTTCAGAAGATGTGGCGGTACAACTCTCGCACGAGTGGAAGAGCTCGAAACAAGTATCCACACTAGGCATCGTTTGGGAACCGGCAACTGATACACTACGGTTTCGTATTGAGATACCACCTACAACACCCAGCATGACGAAAAGGTTAATTTTGTCATATATCGCCAAGATATTTGATCCCCTCGGGCTACTGGGCCCAACGATCATCATCGCAAAGATGTTCATGCAGCAACTATGGGCTCTCAAGATTCATGGAAAGGCATATGACTGGGACAGCGAGCTACCATCGCACTTACAGCATGAATGGTCGAAATTTCACTCTACATTATCTTCACTACGCAATTTGACAGTCCCACGGTACATATCGCAATGCACGGCAACAAGTCTGCAAATTCATATCTTTGCTGACGCATCACAACTAGCATATGGTGCTTGTTGCTACATTCGGGCTGAAAGCATGGAAGGAGTCACCGTGCAGCTGCTAACAGCCAAGTCAAAGGTCGTTGCGTTATCCAATTCACATTCCATAGCTCGATTGGAATTATGTGCAGCACGATTAGCCACACTTCTTTACGAGAAAGTCCAGCAATCACTGAAAATTTCTGCTACCACCATCTGTTGGACCGATTCCATGACTGTCCTTCACTGGCTGAATTCAGCACCAAATCGATGGAAGCCCTTCGTTGCAAACAGGGTTGCAAAAATTCAGCACACGGCTGGAATACAATGCTGGAAGCATGTTCCAGGCTCGGACATTCCAGCAGACGACATTTCGCGAGGTTTAACGCCGGAAAAGTTGCTAGTGTGTGAGCGCTGGTGGCACGGGCCACATTGGTTAGCACGCAACTCGGAAGAATGGCCACAGAACACACCATCACCAAGCGAAGATGAGAGCGCAGAAGAAGAAAAACTATCGTCACGGGTTGCAAGCACAGCATTAATCTGCGAATTTCGAAACAGTTTGTTCTCACGATTTTCGATCTACCACAAACTGCAAAGAGTTGTTGCACATTGTTTGCGCTTTATACAAAACGCAAAGCGCCGCGTAGGAAACAAGGTCCATGCTAAGGATATCCCACCGCTCACTGTAGACGAACTCAAGGCGGCAGAACTCAAGTTGTGTTATCTTTCGCAACAAGACACCTTTTCCGAGGAGATACAACACCTGCAGAAGGGCAAAGAGATTCCGAAGAACTCCAAACTGAAATGGATTTCCCCTTTCATAGATACGCAAGGTATTCTGCGCATTGGTGGCCGGCTCAGTAACGCACATCTGTCGGAATCAGAAAAACACCCGGTAATATTATCATCGAAACATCCACTGTCCGCACTACTAGCTGTTTCGATACACTTGAGTAAGCTGCATGCTGCACCACAACTGCTTTTAACAACACTACGCCAAAGCTTTTGGATAATTGGCGGTCGCAATTTATGCAAGTCTGTGTACCACAGTTGCCACGCATGTTTTAAGGCCAAACCCACACTTATTAAGCAAAGTATCGCCGATTTGCCAACATCACGAGTCACACCAACAAGACCATTCTCAGTATGCGGAGTAGACTATTGCGGACCAATCTATATAAAACAAACCATACGCAACAGAAGTCCGATTAAAGCATACATCGCCATATTTGTATGTTTTTCAACAAGAGCGGTACATATCGAACTGGTTGGCGATTTAACATCAACAGCATTTATCAATGCACTTCGTCGTTTGATTGCACGTCGTGGTCAAATCAGTGAACTGCATTCCGACAATGCAACCACCTTTAAGGGAGCGGCACATGAGCTGAATCGCGTCTACAAGATGCTAAAGAGCGACGAACACGATCGAGCTGCTATATTTGATTGGTGCGCGATGAATCATATGAAGTGGAAGTTTATCCCACCAAGAGCACCACATTTTGGAGGTTTATGGGAGGCGGCGGTGAAGGCAGCTAAAAGGCATATAGTCAGAACAATAGGAACAACAAGCATCACACAGGAGAGCATGCTTACCCTACTTGCCCAGGTAGAGCAATGTTTGAATTCGCGACCAATTACACCTCTATCCGATGAGCCGTCGGACTTGGAACCATTGACACCGGGACACTTCCTCGTCGGTGGCAATCTGCAAGCGGTACCAATCATCGATTACACCGAGACACCGAGCAACTATTTGAGGGAATACCAGTTGGTACAAAAACATCTGCAAACCATTTGGGCTCGATGGTATCCGGAGTACCTGCAGCAGTTACAAGCTCGAGCCAAATATTGCAACGGGAAATCAGCGGTTCTGAAAGAAAATACACTGGTGATTATTAAGGAAGACAATGTACATCCTACCTCGTGGCCGATGGGGCGCATCGTTGCAGTACACCCTGGAAAGGACGATGTTGTTCGCGTCGTTACACTGCGCACTGCTTCAGGGAAGCAAATCGTCCGCGCAGCTAATCGTCTGGCAGTTTTGCCTAATCCGGACGTAATTGGCAACTTAGAACAGAAGGAAACCACTGGCACTGAGTAACGCGCAGCTGCAAGCCACGCGACATTGTTTACATTTCGCACTCATGGCAGAACAAGATACACGCAACACACATTCACACATCTACACACACGAGCAGTATGATAGGAGATAAGCGTCAGGTTCAAGAGTCGAACTGTTTTTGAATTCTTTTTTGAACTCATTTTTGGATTTATATTTTGCATGAAATTTAAAGAAGTTCTTCTTTGGTGGCCGGGAATGTTGGAATTAGAATAATTATTTTCGAACATAAATTTGAATTGCATAAAACAAAGCGTTAGGAAACTAAGATTAGGTTATAAACTACTCGACGTTAGAAACTGCTCGATCTACACGAATTATGAACTGCATGAAATATTATATACAAAAAAGGACAAACGAATATACAGTTGCAAACCGACCAGCGATAAAGGTGTACACTTTCCTATTCAAATTTCCTCCAAATATCACAGCCAGCCCCTTTTCGTGAATATATTTCACAGGCATAAATCTAAAATCAAGCGTCAAAAAAGTTTATCACGTAAAATATCATTTGAATAATTTCAGATGCAGACCATATTACTTTGCCTCTTGTACGTTACAAGTGTCTTAGGAGGAACCTTGCACGTACGAAACCTGGACGCAGACCCTGTCTTACTGTTAGAAAAACAAGATTGTAAAAATCAGACAGGAAATCTTAAAATTGTTCATCCTATCAACATGTTT
The DNA here is from genome assembly GCF_943734695.1 of Anopheles maculipalpis. Lineage (NCBI taxonomy): Eukaryota > Metazoa > Arthropoda > Insecta > Diptera > Culicidae > Anopheles > Anopheles maculipalpis. The sequence goes on along the minus strand of NC_064870.1, from coordinate 17,843,736 downwards.
AATATTGAAAATAATGTTGATAAATTCGAAAAGATAGCTAACAAGATTAACAAAAACCTTCCAATAGCAAATCTTATAGCAAGCAAAAGTTAGGAGATGAGGAACAAACTAACCCAACTTAACCCAGTAAAACGATTTAAACGATGGGACACTATTGGCATAGCATGGATATGGCTAGCAGGTTCACCAGATGCTGAATATCTAAGAATCATCAATACAACCCTGAACGAACTCATAAGCGAAAACAATGAACAAGTACGCATAAACGACGTAATGAACTCTAAGATTGCGGAAATAACTCATACCATTAACGAGCTCATAGAAAAACATTCATTGAAAGAGAAAATTTTGCTACAAGAGATAGATGCCATCACTCTATTAGTTCACATGGATGCAACAAATCGTGTCTTAGGAGATATAGAAGATACGATACTTCGTACCCGCATTCAGCTAACGAGCAGTCACTAAATCAGATACTTGCTGTAGAAAAAGTAATCAACAACCAAGGCATCAGTACAGATTTCCCTGAACAAGCACTAAACTATGCAATACCAAAAATTGCAATGAAAGGTAAAACGCTATTCTACATACTAGAAGTCCCCAAAGTTGAAGGTAATTGCAAAATATTTCAAGTAGAGCCGTTATCAATCAACAATACAAAGATAATAAACATCCCGTCTTACATTATAAGAACCGGACAGCAACTTTACGAAACAATCAAATCTTTCGACATTATACAATTAGGGGAATACATAAAACCTTTCGAAGATGGCTGTCTTAGACCGATGATCATAGGACAAGAAAGCAATTGTGAAGCAATTGAAGATAAAAGTACGAGTGTCAGACTCATTGGTAACAGCAAGGTTTTAATTAACAAAGGAAACGATGTAATTATGAAATCAGATTGCGGACCGCATATGATAGAACACTTCGAGGCAATTTCATTCTCACATTTGATAATTGCACAGTAATCGTGGATACATACATTCACATCGGAACAAGTAACTCACGACATTAAAGAGTTACAAGGAGCCTTTCCCAATCTTAAGATGAAGTGGAACGTTATTCATCAGCCTGACATAACAAAGATCCATGACGAAACGATGAATAATAGAAAGCAATTAAACCACATAGCATTGAAACAGTATTCTCATACAGTAGTGACATTTTCAATATTCGGAAGTACATTGATTGCAATTATAATTCTCACAATTGTAGTAATCGTATTTTGGAAGAAGAAAGCTTCTATGAGAATCGTTATAGAAAAATCTATAAACGCAAAACGAAACCGTAAAGCAAAGAAAGTAGAGAATTTCGAGGATGAACTTCAGTCTGCCCCCGGAGGAATTATGTTACAAGCGTAGTCAACGTTGACTCTCATACGTTCGTTCGCTTCGATCAACGGAAACAAATTCTTCACTACGGAAGTTGGACGTCTCAACAAGTATCATCCGTGCGTCATTATCATCAAACTTAAACACTCAAACAAATAGCCTTTCCATCAACAAATCTGTTATGTCTCACCGCTGGTCAGTTCGGCGAACCATGTACTGCTCTCATGAAAAAAAAATTTAACAACCACGTCAAAAAACACCAATATACTTCAATCGGAGGGAATATCTGAAGAAAGCTTGCATCCAAAAGACATAGCCCTAGCTCTACCTGAGAAAGAAAATACAATTCCACCTTGTCATCAAATTCCGGTGTCCGGTGTCAGTTTCAGTAGAGGTAGCCGTCACCCCATCACCCCAATGAGACTTTGCCTGAGACATCCACTTGCTCCTAGAATACTATGACAACAGTTAAACAAACTAATGTGAGCTGCAATGACATTTTACAACGTTTTCCATACTATCCTAAAGCCCGACAACCTCAAAATTCCTCAATGTCCAAAGATGAACCCCTAAACCTGTCTAAGGGTTCAAGTAAAAATCTCTCTTCAAATTTAGAACCTTCCACTATGATGCTCCCTTCCATAGTACCAGTAGCGGTAGCCGAAACTCCGTCTAACAATTCACAAAGCAATAATATGCCTCAGTCTGTACAAGCATCGGAACTATTCTCACTCAAACGTTGTAGATCAAACTCCGTCTGAGGATCAAAATAATCCACAATCAATTTCGCACATAGCAAAACCTTCTGTTTTTCCGAATTACTGAGAAGTGGTATTAGTGAGAAATGTACAAACGGGCGTAGGACAGAAATTACAAGGCATTTAGAGAGGACCTTATGATGTGGTAGAAATACCCAGCGATCAAACTTGCGTGGTTAAAAATGGAAGAAAGCTGGAAAAAGTACACAACAATCGGCAGAAAGTTTGAAAAGTAAAGTATTAGGAAAGTATCTAGATTAAGTTAGTTCGTTAGTAATTATTACGAATAATAGATTTAAGGAGAGGCGAAAAAAAGCAATAATCGAATATGCTAGCACTAAGATGAACTATCACTATCTAAACGGTACTACACAACGCTATGCACTGTCACTAGAATTATTGCGGCACACGACAGCAGGGTTGAATTGAAGAATCGAATTTGAAGGATGATATGGGAAGACAGGAGGAATCGTAGCTGGTTGTGGCTTCAGTCATGTCACATTTCGATGCGTTGGTTGAAACGACTGCCAGATTGATATGGTAACAGCGGGTGGGTTAACCATGTCCACATGATGTTGATTGAGATCGGAAAGAGTTGAGGTGAACTATCAGGGACCACCGGACGGGACGGTTACCAGCAGAAACAGTTGAAATCTACGGTTAAGATAAAGGCGGTTAAAAGCGACAGATACGAATACTGCAGAATGAAGTCACAGAGTACATGCGGTTTTACTGCGTTTTCTACTCTGGATCTAGATTCAGGGATCCACCAAACCAGAATGAAAGAATCGGACATAGAAAAAACAGCATTTGCCATTAATAATGGTAAATAAGAATTCACTAGAATGCCATTTGGCCTCAAAAACGCTCAAGCAATCTTCTAGAGAGCAATTGATGATATTTTGCGAAACTTTATAGGGAAAATTTGCTATGTCTATATAGACGATGTAAAAGTTTTTGGTAGGAATTTAGAGAAACATTTAAAAAATTTGAACACCATCTTAAACACGCTTAACCAAGCAGGATTGAAAATTCAATTAGATAAGACAGAATTCTTGAAGAATTCATGCTTCAGATGCTTCAGATTTTGCTGTTGGAGCTATGTTCTCCCAAAGTGAATTAGGCAAAGATAGACCTGTTCACTAAAGGAAAATAGGAGCAGAAGGAGAATAAGTTGCAAAATTGCGTAAATAATATTTTCCGAAGCTACGCTCCACAATCAAACATATTGTTTCAAATTGCAGCATATTTAGTTAATTTTTAGTATGACGGCTCTACGCCGTATTGTCCAATTGCAGCATATGTAATGAAAACAAATAAGTGGCTACAGCAAGAGACACTGATTCCAACATTCGAAATTGCGCATATAGACAAAATGTTTTTGGAGAATCATTATTTCTTAACTTGTTAAACAAATTTTCAAAATTCGCTCAAGTTAAGTTGATTCAATCGCGAGCAGCCATAGAAATTATTCCGGCAATTAAGGACATGCTATTAAAATACCACCCACCAAAGATACTAGTTACGGACGGCGAAAAATCATTTGGCACTCAGAGTTCAACCAACTTTTGTAAAAAACTTCAAATTCAAGTTTATTTTACAGCTACTGGCCGTAGTGAAATGAACGGAGCAATACAAAGGTTTCATTCAATCATAATCAAAATGTATCGTATCACGAAGTTCGAACAAAAGAACCTACCCGTTCCTGACCTAATCCAAGCTTTAGTACTTAAATATAATTCACCCATTCATTCCTCTATCAAATATACTCCGTACGAAGTGATCCTACCATCCACTCGTGCCTCCATAATCTGCGAACAAGTCTACAAAAATTTCAAATCAAAACAAGCAAAGGATCTTTTGGCCTACAGCAAGGGAATAAAGGAGAAAATAATTTCAAGACAGAAAATTTTTTGAAAAAAACGAAAACTAGATCAAAATACAAACCAAGATACAAGAAAATCAAAATCAAGCAGATTAATAGAAGTACCGTAATTCCTGACAACTCTCGAAAAATCCAAAAAAATTATTTAAAAATCCGATAAAAATACTATGAAGAAAACGCATTACAAAAAAAAAAACATTTTCTCCTCGTTACAGTCTGTTAGGTTTAGTATGTTCGATGAACGGCAAAAGGACAACCATAGACAGGGTAGACAACCAACCAATAGTAGGTATCGATTTAGACCCAGCTAGGATCGACAGTAACAATTACATCTATCATTATAATTTTGCAGCGTACAAAATTTAAACGGAATCGATAAGAATCGATTTTAATAAAATAGAAACCAATCAGCTCATCGTCATTATACAAAATCAGTTAGAACATTGAAATTCATTGTTTAGGAAACTTCTGTCCAATAAACGTTTCAAACGTTGGGACTCAGAAGGAATTGCTTGGATATATTTAGCAGGAATTTCCGAAGCTAACGACCTACGACTAAGCAATAGCTTGCTAATCGACTTAGTTGATAATAATAATAAACAAATAACCATCAATACAAGGATCAATATTAAAATCACAGATTTAGCTTCCAGTACATCCAAAGTAATGAAACAATCCCGATCAGAATCAGTCGATTTTTTTTTCTATTAACATTTACATACGCCTGGAAAAAATCAACAGAGTGATAGTTTTGCTGATTAAGACCCCGAAGCTTGAACTCAGAATATTCAGAAATATGTGACTCCATCCTGTGTTGTATCACCAAGGGAAAGTTCATTTGGTCCACAACACATATATAGTCCACAAGAACAATAGTTACAGGGATGGCAATCTGATCCCATACATTTTCCCGATTAGCTCCATAGAGTTGGACGAGTCTGAGTGTCTACCCAACCGAGTTAGCAACAACAACACGGCGACAATTACTGTTGCAGCGATATTAAGCATTTGTTGCCGTATCGCCGCTCACCACCGTCGTCAGCAGTTCGGGTCAATGCATGGAATTGATTATTCAAGTCGGTTCAATGTCTGCAGTTCAAAGTAACAGAAATAAAGCAATTTGGCAATCGATCGTCTAACACCTTCTTTCCTACAAGAAAGAAAAGGTTAACTCGCATAAAACGAACAGCATTAGGAACCAATCACACAATCTAATGGGTATTCATCTCGATTACATTCTTAAACATTACATACTCACTGTGCGATACTGTGCCATAGCTTCCTAGCACATACTCCATTTATCGATCTTACCATAAGCTGCAAAATATAATGATGGTAAGTTAATGCAAGCAAATGATGATACTTCGAACGTACCAAGCAACTTACGCCCCGGTATTCGCCATATCATTACTGTGCTTCCAAGCCAGTTGGAATGTTCTATTTTGCATCCTCAAAAGAACAAATGAAAATAGTGACAATCTGCGTAATAAAAGCTTCGACACAAAACGACTTGATTCTCATTTGGCACCACACAAACTCAAAACCACCCAAAAACACACCACAATGCTGAACGAATTTCCATACACATATCACAAGCACAACGATTGGTAATTGATTTTTCACATTCACTTCACTACAATGCACCAATTGGCAATTGCTTATCCGATATAATATACCGGTGCAGCACTGTCGTCCAAAACCTGGCTCTAGCAAAATGGCTGCCTTTTGTTCTCTCTTTCATGAGCGTTTAGAAAAATACCCTGTTGACAAAATCGCCCTTACAACCACTACTAAAGGAATTTTCGATACAAACTAGCCTCAATAACACCTGAGTTGCAGATTTTGTCAATAGGATGCACATGGCAGATAATTCAACCGAAGAGAAACCAACCAAGCGGCAGACAATCGTAAACGTCAAATGAAATAAGACGTTTTAACATACATCAAACTCGATTATTCAAGGTTAACCCTTAAGTAGGCAACAAGAAACTGGATTTTTTTTTTCAACATGAAACTACAATAAGTTTTGATTCATTGCTTGTATTGACATGGAATTGTCAAAAGTCACCCAGTTTCTTTTTATTTCCAAGTTTTTGGAGCAAAAATAATAATTGTAAACAAGCAATCAGTATTTTATTTGAACTTATTTTAAAATTTACCACGTAAGTTGTTGTGTTCCTTGTACAAAATTTAGACTTTATTTAGATTCCACACAGTTTCGTTCGATGGTTAACACGCGACTAACAAGGCGTCGTTTTTATTTCACGAGGTTTCACCACCAACATCCGAAATTGACTCTGACACTGACACAATTCATTCAGCAGAAACTTCAGATAATAACTTTATTCATTTCACAGAAAAACCCATTAATTATTATAGAATCCAAATAATTAAAAAAAATCCGTATCACTTTGCAATAATTCAGTTCATTCATCTACTAAATACACTTCTAACGAGATATTATTTAATCAATCTAATAGTTATCCCAACACTGAAGAACTTTTTCAAAAAGTAAAATAAAATCTCGAAAAAGCTAGACTTATCCAAATTAAAAGAAATGAATTTAGAGAAGATTCACCGGAACTGAAACAAAATGATGAAATATTTATAAAACCGAATATTAGGAAGAAACTAGATCCAAGAGCTAGACCAATAATAATACACAGCTCTAATAAACATACGTTCAAAAATATTAAAAACATAAAACGGCATAAATCTAAAATCAAGCGTCAAAAAAGTTTATCACGTAAAATATCATTTGAATAATTTCAGATGCAGACCATATTACTTTGCCTCTTGTACGTTACAAGTGTCTTAGGAGGAACCTTGCACGTACGAAACCTGGACGCAGACCCTGTCTTACTGTTAGAAAAACAAGATTGTAAAAATCAGACAGGAAATCTTAAAATTGTTCATCCTATCAACATGTTTAATATTGAAAATAATGTTGATAAATTCGAAAAGATAGCTAACAAGATTAACAAAAACCTTCCAATAGCAAATCTTATAGCAAGCAAAAGTTAGGAGATGAGGAACAAACTAACCCAACTTAACCCAGTAAAACGATTTAAACGATGGGACACTATTGGCATAGCATGGATATGGCTAGCAGGTTCACCAGATGCTGAATATCTAAGAATCATCAATACAACCCTGAACGAACTCATAAGCGAAAACAATGAACAAGTACGCATAAACGACGTAATGAACTCTAAGATTGCGGAAATAACTCATACCATTAACGAGCTCATAGAAAAACATTCATTGAAAGAGAAAATTTTGCTACAAGAGATAGATGCCATCACTCTATTAGTTCACATGGATGCAACAAATCGTGTCTTAGGAGATATAGAAGATACGATACTTCGTACCCGCATTCAGCTAACGAGCAGTCACTAAATCAGATACTTGCTGTAGAAAAAGTAATCAACAACCAAGGCATCAGTACAGATTTCCCTGAACAAGCACTAAACTATGCAATACCAAAAATTGCAATGAAAGATAAAACGCTATTCTACATACTAGAAGTCCCCAAAGTTGAAGGTAATTGCAAAATATTTCAAGTAGAGCCGTTATCAATCAACAATACAAAGATAATAAACATCCCGTCTTACATTATAAGAACCGGACAGCAACTTTACGAAACAATCAAATCTTTCGACATTATACAATTAGGGGAATACATAAAACCTTTCGAAGATGGCTGTCTTAGACCGATGATCATAGGACAAGAAAGCAATTGTGAAGCAATTGAAGATAAAAGTACGAGTGTCAGACTCATTGGTAACAGCAAGGTTTTAATTAACAAAGGAAACGATGTAATTATGAAATCAGATTGCGGACCGCATATGATAGAACACTTCGAGGCAATTTCATTCTCACATTTGATAATTGCACAGTAATCGTGGATACATACATTCACATCGGAACAAGTAACTCACGACATTAAAGAGTTACAAGGAGCCTTTCCCAATCTTAAGATGAAGTGGAACGTTATTCATCAGCCTGACATAACAAAAATCCATGACGGAACGATGAATAATAGAAAGCAATTAAACCACATAGCATTGAAACAGTATTCTCATACAGTAGTGACATTTTCAATAATCGGAATTACATTGATTACAATTATAATTCTCACAATTGTAGTAATCGTATTTTGGAAGAAGAAAGCTTCTATGAGAATCGTTATAGAAAAATCTATAAACGCAAAACGAAACCGTAAAGCAAAGAAAGTAGAGAATTTCGAGGATGAACTTCAGTCTGCCCCCGGAGGAATTATGTTACAAGCGTAGTCAACGTTGACTCTCATACGTTCGTTCGCTTCGATCAACGGAAACAAATTCTTCACTACGGAAGTTGGACGTCTCAACAAGTATCATCCGTGCGTCATTATCATCAAACTTAAACACTCAAACAAATAGCCTTTCCATCAACAAATCTGTTATGTCTCACCGCTGGTCAGTTCGGCGAACCATGTACTGCTCTCATGAAAAAAAAAATTTAACAACCACGTCAAAAAACACCAATATACTTCAATCGGAGGGAATATCTGAAGAAAGCTTGCATCCAAAAGACATAGCCCTAGCTCTACCTGAGAAAGAAAATACAATTCCACCTTGTCATCAAATTCCGGTGTCCGGTGTCAGTTTCAGTAGAGGTAGCCGTCACCCCATCACCCCAATGAGACTTTGCCTAAGACATCCACTTGCTCCTAGAATACTATGACAACAGTTAAACAAACTAATGTGAGCTGCAATGACATTTTACAACGTTTTCCATACTATCCTAAAGCCCGACAACCTCAAAATTCCTCAATGTCCAAAGATGAACCCCTAAACCTGTCTAAGGGTTCAAGTAAAAATCTCTCTTCAAATTTAGAACCTTCCACTATGATGCTCCCTTCCATAGTACCAGTAGCGGTAGCCGAAACTCCGTCTAACAATTCACAAAGCAATAATATGCCTCAGTCTGTACAAGCATCGGAACTATTCTCACTCAAACGTTGTAGATCAAACTCCGTCTGAGGATCAAAATAATCCACAATCAATTTCGCACATAGCAAAACCTTCTGTTTTTCCGAATTACTGAGAAGTGGTATTAGTGAGAAATGTACAAACGGGCGTAGGACAGAAATTACAAGGCATTTAGAGAGGACCTTATGATGTGGTAGAAATACCCAGCGATCAAACTTGCGTGGTTAAAAATGGAAGAAAGCTGGAAAAAGTACACAACAATCGGCAGAAAGTTTGAAAAGTAAAGTATTAGGAAAGTATCTAGATTAAGTTAGTTCGTTAGTAATTATTACGAATAATAGATTTAAGGAGAGGCGAAAAAAAGCAATAATCGAATATGCTAGCACTAAGATGAACTATCACTATCTAAACGGTACTACACAACGCTATGCACTGTCACTAGAATTATTGCGGCACACGACAGCAGGGTTGAATTGAAGAATCGAATTTGAAGGATGATATGGGAAGACAGGAGGAATCGTAGCTGGTTGTGGCTTCAGTCATGTCACATTTCGATGCGTTGGTTGAAACGACTGCCAGATTGATATGGTAACAGCGGGTGGGTTAACCATGTCCACATGATGTTGATTGAGATCGGAAAGAGTTGAGGTGAACTATCAGGGACCACCGGACGGGACGGTTACCAGCAGAAACAGTTGAAATCTACGGTTAAGATAAAGGCGGTTAAAAGCGACAGATACGAATACTGCAGAATGAAGTCACAGAGTACATGCGGTTTTACTGCGTTTTCTACTCTGGATCTAGATTCAGGGATCCACCAAACCAGAATGAAAGAATCGGACATAGAAAAAACAGCATTTGCCATTAATAATGGTAAATAAGAATTCACTAGAATGCCATTTGGCCTCAAAAACGCTCAAGCAATCTTCTAGAGAGCAATTGATGATATTTTGCGAAACTTTATAGGGAAAATTTGCTATGTCTATATAGACGATGTAAAAGTTTTTGGTAGGAATTTAGAGAAACATTTAAAAAATTTGAACACCATCTTAAACACGCTTAACCAAGCAGGATTGAAAATTCAATTAGATAAGACAGAATTCTTGAAGAATTCATGCTTCAGATGCTTCAGATTTTGCTGTTGGAGCTATGTTCTCCCAAAGTGAATTAGGCAAAGATAGACCTGTTCACTAAAGGAAAATAGGAGCAGAAGGAGAATAAGTTGCAAAATTGCGTAAATAATATTTTCCGAAGCTACGCTCCACAATCAAACATATTGTTTCAAATTGCAGCATATTTAGTTAATTTTTAGTATGACGGCTCTACGCCGTATTGTCCAATTGCAGCATATGTAATGAAAACAAATAAGTGGCTACAGCAAGAGACACTGATTCCAACATTCGAAATTGCGCATATAGACAAAATGTTTTTGGAGAATCATTATTTCTTAACTTGTTAAACAAATTTTCAAAATTCGCTCAAGTTAAGTTGATTCAATCGCGAGCAGCCATAGAAATTATTCCGGCAATTAAGGACATGCTATTAAAATACCACCCACCAAAGATACTAGTTACGGACGGCGAAAAATCATTTGGCACTCAGAGTTCAACCAACTTTTGTAAAAAACTTCAAATTCAAGTTTATTTTACAGCTACTGGCCGTAGTGAAATGAACGGAGCAATACAAAGGTTTCATTCAATCATAATCAAAATGTATCGTATCACGAAGTTCGAACAAAAGAACCTACCCGTTCCTGACCTAATCCAAGCTTTAGTACTTAAATATAATTCACCCATTCATTCCTCTATCAAATATACTCCGTACGAAGTGATCCTACCATCCACTCGTGCCTCCATAATCTGCGAACAAGTCTACAAAAATTTCAAATCAAAACAAGCAAAGGATCTTTTGGCCTACAGCAAGGGAATAAAGGAGAAAATAATTTCAAGACAGAAAATTTTTTGAAAAAAACGAAAACTAGATCAAAATACAAACCAAGATACAAGAAAATCAAAATCAAGCAGATTAATAGAAGTACCGTAATTCCTGACAACTCTCGAAAAATCCAAAAAAATTATTTAAAAATCCGATAAAAATACTATGAAGAAAACGCATTACAAAAAAAAAAACATTTTCTCCTCGTTACAGTCTGTTAGGTTTAGTATGTTCGATGAACGGCAAAAGGACAACCATAGACAGGGTAGACAACCAACCAATAGTAGGTATCGATTTAGACCCAGCTAGGATCGACAGTAACATTTACATCTATCATTATAATTTTGCAGCGTACAAAATTTTAACGGAATCGATAAGAATCGATTTTAATAAAATAGAAACCAATCAGCTCATCGTCATTATACAAAATCAGTTAGAACATTGAAATTCATTGTTTAGGAAACTTCTGTCCAATAAACGTTTCAAACGTTGGGACTCAGAAGGAATTGCTTGGATATATTTAGCAGGAATTTCCGAAGCTAACGACCTACGACTAAGCAATAGCTTGCTAATCGACTTAGTTGATAATAATAATAAACAAATAACCATCAATACAAGGATCAATATTAAAATCACAGATTTAGCTTCCAGTACATCCAAAGTAATGAAACAATCCCGATCAGAATCAGTCGATTTTTTTTTCTATTAACATTTACATACGCCTGGAAAAAATCAACAGAGTGATAGTTTTGCTGATTAAGACCCCGAAGCTTGAACTCAGAATATTCAGAAATATGTGACTCCATCCTGTGTTGTATCACCAAGGGAAAGTTCATTTGGTCCACAACACATATATAGTCCACAAGAACAATAGTTACAGGGATGGCAATCTGATCCCATACATTTTCCCGATTAACTCCATAGAGTTGGACGAGTCTGAGTGTCTACCCAACCGAGTTAGCAACAACAACACGGCGACAATTACTGTTGCAGCGATATTAAGCATTTGTTGCCGTATCGCCGCTCACCACCGTCGTCAGCAGTTCGGGTCAATGCATGGAATTGATTATTCAAGTCGGTTCAATGTCTGCAGTTCAAAGTAACAGAAATAAAGCAATTTGGCAATCGATCGTCTAACACCTTCTTTCCTACAAGAAAGAAAAGGTTAACTCGCATAAAACGAACAGCATTAGGAACCAATCACACAATCTAATGGGTATTCATCTCGATTACATTCTTAAACATTACATACTCACTGTGCGATACTGTGCCATAGCTTCCTAGCACATACTCCATTTATCGATCTTACCATAAGCTGCAAAATATAATGATGGTAAGTTAATGCAAGCAAATGATGATACTTCGAACGTACCAAGCAACTTACGCCCCGGTATTCGCCATATCATTACTGTGCTTCCAAGCCAGTTGGAATGTTCTATTTTGCATCCTCAAAAGAACAAATGAAAATAGTGACAATCTGCGTAATAAAAGCTTCGACACAAAACGACTTGATTCTCATTTGGCACCACACAAACTCAAAACCACCCAAAAACACACCACAATGCTGAACGAATTTCCATACACATATCACAAGCACAACGATTGGTAATTGATTTTTCACATTCACTTCACTACAATGCACCAATTGGCAATTGCTTATCCGATATAATATACCGGTGCAGCACTGTCGTCCAAAACCTGGCTCTAGCAAAATGGCTGCCTTTTGTTCTCTCTTTCATGAGCGTTTAGAAAAATACCCTGTTGACAAAATCGCCCTTACAACCACTACTAAAGGAATTTTCGATACAAACTAGCCTCAATAACACCTGAGTTGCAGATTTTGTCAATAGGATGCACATGGCAGATAATTCAACCGAAGAGAAACCAACCAAGCGGCAGACAATCGTAAACGTCAAATGAAATAAGACGTTTTAACATACATCAAACTCGATTATTCAAGGTTAACCCTTAAGTAGGCAACAAGAAACTGGATTTTTTTTTTCAACATGAAACTACAATAAGTTTTGATTCATTGCTTGTATTGACATGGAATTGTCAAAAGTCACCCAGTTTCTTTTTATTTCCAAGTTTTTGGAGCAAAAATAATAATTGTAAACAAGCAATCAGTATTTTATTTGAACTTATTTTAAAATTTACCACGTAAGTTGTTGTGTTCCTTGTACAAAATTTAGACTTTATTTAGATTCCACACAGTTTCGTTCGATGGTTAACACGCGACTAACAAGGCGTCGTTTTTATTTCACGAGGTTTCACCACCAACATCCGAAATTGACTCTGACACTGACACAATTCATTCAGCAGAAACTTCAGATAATAACTTTATTCATTTCACAGAAAAACCCATTAATTATTATAGAATCCAAATAATTAAAAAAAATCCGTATCACTTTGCAATAATTCAGTTCATTCATCTACTAAATACACTTCTAACGAGATATTATTTAATCAATCTAATAGTTATCCCAACACTGAAGAACTTTTTCAAAAAGTAAAATAAAATCTCGAAAAAGCTAGACTTATCCAAATTAAAAGAAATGAATTTAGAGAAGATTCACCGGAACTGAAACAAAATGATGAAATATTTATAAAACCGAATATTAGGAAGAAACTAGATCCAAGAGCTAGACCAATAATAATACACAGCTCTAATAAACATACGTTCAAAAATATTAAAAACATAAAACGGCATAAATCTAAAATCAAGCGTCAAAAAAGTTTATCACGTAAAATATCATTTGAATAATTTCAGATGCAGACCATATTACTTTGCCTCTTGTACGTTACAAGTGTCTTAGGAGGAACCTTGCACGTACGAAACCTGGACGCAGACCCTGTCTTACTGTTAGAAAAACAAGATTGTAAAAATCAGACAGGAAATCTTAAAATTGTTCATCCTATCAACATGTTTAATATTGAAAATAATGTTGATAAATTCGAAAAGATAGCTAACAAGATTAACAAAAACCTTCCAATAGCAAATCTTATAGCAAGCAAAAGTTAGGAGATGAGGAACAAACTAACCCAACTTAACCCAGTAAAACGATTTAAACGATGGGACACTATTGGCATAGCATGGATATGGCTAGCAGGTTCACCAGATGCTGAATATCTAAGAATCATCAATACAACCCTGAACGAACTCATAAGCGAAAACAATGAACAAGTACGCATAAACGACGTAATGAACTCTAAGATTGCGGAAATAACTCATACCATTAACGAGCTCATAGAAAAACATTCATTGAAAGAGAAAATTTTGCTACAAGAGATAGATGCCATCACTCTATTAGTTCACATGGATGCAACAAATCGTGTCTTAGGAGATATAGAAGATACGATACTTCGTACCCGCATTCAGCTAACGAGCAGTCACTAAATCAGATACTTGCTGTAGAAAAAGTAATCAACAACCAAGGCATCAGTACAGATTTCCCTGAACAAGCACTAAACTATGCAATACCAAAAATTGCAATGAAAGGTAAAACGCTATTCTACATACTAGAAGTCCCCAAAGTTGAAGGTAATTGCAAAATATTTCAAGTAGAGCCGTTATCAATCAACAATACAAAGATAATAAACATCCCGTCTTACATTATAAGAACCGGACAGCAACTTTACGAAACAATCAAATCTTTCGACATTATACAATTAGGGGAATACATAAAACCTTTCGAAGATGGCTGTCTTAGACCGATGATCATAGGACAAGAAAGCAATTGTGAAGCAATTGAAGATAAAAGTACGAGTGTCAGACTCATTGGTAACAGCAAGGTTTTAATTAACAAAGGAAACGATGTAATTATGAAATCAGATTGCGGACCGCATATGATAGAACACTTCGAGGCAATTTCATTCTCACATTTGATAATTGCACAGTAATCGTGGATACATACATTCACATCGGAACAAGTAACTCACGACATTAAAGAGTTACAAGGAGCCTTTCCCAATCTTAAGATGAAGTGGAACGTTATTCATCAGCCTGACATAACAAAGATCCATGACGAAACGATGAATAATAGAAAGCAATTAAACCACATAGCATTGAAACAGTATTCTCATACAGTAGTGACATTTTCAATATTCGGAAGTACATTGATTGCAATTATAATTCTCACAATTGTAGTAATCATATTTTGGAAGAAAAAAGCTTCTATGAGAATCGTTATAGAAAAATCTATAAACGCAAAACGAAACCGTAAAGCAAAGAAAGTAGAGAATTTCGAGGATGAACTTCAGTCTGCCCCCGGAGGAATTATGTTACAAGCGTAGTCAACGTTGACTCTCATACGTTCGTTCGCTTCGATCAACGGAAACAAATTCTTCACTACGGAAGTTGGACGTCTCAACAAGTATCATCCGTGCGTCATTATCATCAAACTTAAACACTCAAACAAATAGCCTTTCCATCAACAAATCTGTTATGTCTCACCGCTGGTCAGTTCGGCGAACCATGTACTGCTCTCATGAAAAAAAAATTTAACAACCACGTCAAAAAACACCAATATACTTCAATCGGAGGGAATATCTGAAGAAAGCTTGCATCCAAAAGACATAGCCCTAGCTCTACCTGAGAAAGAAAATACAATTCCACCTTGTCATCAAATTCCGGTGTCCGGTGTCAGTTTCAGTAGAGGTAGCCGTCACCCCATCACCCCAATGAGACTTTGCCTGAGACATCCACTTGCTCCTAGAATACTATGACAACAGTTAAACAAACTAATGTGAGCTGCAATGACATTTTACAACGTTTTCCATACTATCCTAAAGCCCGACAACCTCAACATTCCTCAATGTCCAAAGATGAACCCCTAAACCTGTCTAAGGGTTCAAGTAAAAATCTCTCTTCAAATTTAGAACCTTCCACTATGATGCTCCCTTCCATAGTACCAGTAGCGGTAGCCGAAACTCCGTCTAACAATTCACAAAGCAATAATATGCCTCAGTCTGTACAAGCATCGGAACTATTCTCACTCAAACGTTGTAGATCAAACTCCGTCTGAGGATCAAAATAATCCACAATCAATTTCGCACATAGCAAAACCTTCTGTTTTTCCGAATTACTGAGAAGTGGTATTAGTGAGAAATGTACAAACGGGCGTAGGACAGAAATTACAAGGCATTTAGAGAGGACCTTATGATGTGGTAGAAATACCCAGCGATCAAACTTGCGTGGTTAAAAATGGAAGAAAGCTGGAAAAAGTACACAACAATCGGCAGAAAGTTTGAAAAGTAAAGTATTAGGAAAGTATCTAGATTAAGTTAGTTCGGTAGTAATTATTACGAATAATAGATTTAAGGAGAGGCGAAAAAAAGCAATAATCGAATATGCTAGCACTAAGATGAACTATCACTATCTAAACGGTACTACACAACGCTATGCACTGTCACTAGAATTATTGCGGCACACGACAGCAGGGTTGAATTGAAGAATCGAATTTGAAGGATGATATGGGAAGACAGGAGGAATCGTAGCTGGTTGTGGCTTCAGTCATGTCACATTTCGATGCGTTGGTTGAAACGACTGCCAGATTGATATGGTAACAGCGGGTGGGTTAACCATGTCCACATGATGTTGATTGAGATCGGAAAGAGTTGAGGTGAACTATCAGGGACCACCGGACGGGACGGTTACCAGCAGAAACAGTTGAAATCTACGGTTAAGATAAAGGCGGTTAAAAGCGACAGATACGAATACTGCAGAATGAAGTCACAGAGTACATGCGGTTTTACTGCGTTTTCTACTCTGGATCTAGATTCAGGGATCCACCAAACCAGAATGAAAGAATCGGACATAGAAAAAACAGCATTTGCCATTAATAATGGTAAATAAGAATTCACTAGAATGCCATTTGGCCTCAAAAACGCTCAAGCAATCTTCTAGAGAGCAATTGATGATATTTTGCGAAACTTTATAGGGAAAATTTGCTATGTCTATATAGACGATGTAAAAGTTTTTGGTAGGAATTTAGAGAAACATTTAAAAAATTTGAACACCATCTTAAACACGCTTAACCAAGCAGGATTGAAAATTCAATTAGATAAGACAGAATTCTTGAAGAATTCATGCTTCAGATGCTTCAGATTTTGCTGTTGGAGCTATGTTCTCCCAAAGTGAATTAGGCAAAGATAGACCTGTTCACTAAAGGAAAATAGGAGCAGAAGGAGAATAAGTTGCAAAATTGCGTAAATAATATTTTCCGAAGCTACGCTCCACAATCAAACATATTGTTTCAAATTGCAGCATATTTAGTTAATTTTTAGTATGACGGCTCTACGCCGTATTGTCCAATTGCAGCATATGTAATGAAAACAAATAAGTGGCTACAGCAAGAGACACTGATTCCAACATTCGAAATTGCGCATATAGACAAAATGTTTTTGGAGAATCATTATTTCTTAACTTGTTAAACAAATTTTCAAAATTCGCTCAAGTTAAGTTGATTCAATCGCGAGCAGCCATAGAAATTATTCCGGCAATTAAGGACATGCTATTAAAATACCACCCACCAAAGATACTAGTTACGGACGGCGAAAAATCATTTGGCACTCAGAGTTCAACCAACTTTTGTAAAAAACTTCAAATTCAAGTTTATTTTACAGCTACTGGCCGTAGTGAAATGAACGGAGCAATACAAAGGTTTCATTCAATCATAATCAAAATGTATCGTATCACGAAGTTCGAACAAAAGAACCTACCCGTTCCTGACCTAATCCAAGCTTTAGTACTTAAATATAATTCACCCATTCATTCCTCTATCAAATATACTCCGTACGAAGTGATCCTACCATCCACTCGTGCCTCCATAATCTGCGAACAAGTCTACAAAAATTTCAAATCAAAACAAGCAAAGGATCTTTTGGCCTACAGCAAGGGAATAAAGGAGAAAATAATTTCAAGACAGAAAATTTTTTGAAAAAAACGAAAACTAGATCAAAATACAAACCAAGATACAAGAAAATCAAAATCAAGCAGATTAATAGAAGTACCGTAATTCCTGACAACTCTCGAAAAATCCAAAAAAATTATTTAAAAATCTGATAAAAATACTATGAAGAAAACGCATTACAAAAAAAACATTTTCTCCTCGTTACAGTCTGTTAGGTTTAGTATGTTCGATGAACGGCAAAAGGACAACCATAGACAGGGTAGACAACCAACCAATAGTAGGTATCGATTTAGACCCAGCTAGGATCGACAGTAACAATTACATCTATCATTATAATTTTGCAGCGTACAAAATTTAAACGGAATCGATAAGAATCGATTTTAATAAAATAGAAACCAATCAGCTCATCGTCATTATACAAAATCAGTTAGAACATTGAAATTCATTGTTTAGGAAACTTCTGTCCAATAAACGTTTCAAACGTTGGGACTCAGAAGGAATTGCTTGGATATATTTAGCAGGAATTTCCGAAGCTAACGACCTACGACTAAGCAATAGCTTGCTAATCGACTTAGTTGATAATAATAATAAACAAATAACCATCAATACACGGATCAATATTAAAATCACAGATTTAGCTTCCAGTACATCCAAAGTAAAGAAACAATCCCGATCAGAATCAGTCGATTTTTTTTCTATTAACATTTACATACGCCTGGAAAAAATCAACAGAGAGATAGTTTTGCTGATTAAGACCCCGAAAACTTGGCCTCAGAATATTGAGAAAAATCTGACTCCATCCTGTGTTGTATCACCAAGAGAAAGTTCATTTGGCTCACAACACATATATAGTCCACAAGAACAATAGTTACAGGGATGGCAATCTGATCCCATACATTTTCCCGATTAGCTCCATAGAGTTGGACGAGTCTGAGTGTCTACCCAACCGAGTTAGCAACAACAACACGGCGACAATTACTGTTGCAGCGATATTAAGCATTTGTTGCCGTATCGCCGCTCACCACCGTCGTCAGCAGTTCGGGTCAATGCATGGAATTGATTATTCAAGTCGGTTCAATGTCTGCAGTTCAAAGTAACAGAAATAAAGCAATTTGGCAATCGATCGTCTAACACCTTCTTTCCTACAAGAAAGAAAAGGTTAACTCGCATAAAACGAACAGCATTAGGAACCAATCACACAATCTAATGGGTATTCATCTCGATTACATTCTTAAACATTACATACTCACTGTGCGATACTGTGCCATAGCTTCCTAGCACATACTCCATTTATCGATCTTACCATAAGCTGCAAAATATAATGATGGTAAGTTAATGCAAGCAAATGATGATACTTCGAACGTACCAAGCAACTTACGCCCCGGTATTCGCCATATCATTACTGTGCTTCCAAGCCAGTTGGAATGTTCTATTTTGCATCCTCAAAAGAACAAATGAAAATAGTGACAATCTGCGTAATAAAAGCTTCGACACAAAACGACTTGATTCTCATTTGGCACCACACAAACTCAAAACCACCCAAAAACACACCACAATGCTGAACGAATTTCCATACACATATCACAAGCACAACGATTGGTAATTGATTTTTCACATTCACTTCACTACAATGCACCAATTGGCAATTGCTTATCCGATATAATATACCGGTGCAGCACTGTCGTCCAAAACCTGGCTCTAGCAAAATGGCTGCCTTTTGTTCTCTCTTTCATGAGCGTTTAGAAAAATACCCTGTTGACAAAATCGCCCTTACAACCACTACTAAAGGAATTTTCGATACAAACTAGCCTCAATAACACCTGAGTTGCAGATTTTGTCAATAGGATGCACATGGCAGATAATTCAACCGAAGAGAAACCAACCAAGCGGCAGACAATCGTAAACGTCAAATGAAATAAGACGTTTTAACATACATCAAACTCGATTATTCAAGGTTAACCCTTAAGTAGGCAACAAGAAACTGGATTTTTTTTTTCAACATGAAACTACAATAAGTTTTGATTCATTGCTTGTATTGACATGGAATTGTCAAAAGTCACCCAGTTTCTTTTTATTTCCAAGTTTTTGGAGCAAAAATAATAATTGTAAACAAGCAATCAGTATTTTATTTGAACTTATTTTAAAATTTACCACGTAAGTTGTTGTGTTCCTTGTACAAAATTTAGACTTTATTTAGATTCCACACAGTTTCGTTCGATGGTTAACACGCGACTAACAAGGCGTCGTTTTTATTTCACGAGGTTTCACCACCAACATCCGAAATTGACTCTGACACTGACACAATTCATTCAGCAGAAACTTCAGATAATAACTTTATTCATTTCACAGAAAAACCCATTAATTATTATAGAATCCAAATAATTAAAAAAAAATCCGTATCACTTTGCAATAATTCAGTTCATTCATCTACTAAATACACTTCTAACGAGATATTATTTAAGCAATCTAATAGTTATCCCAACACTGAAGAACTTTTTCAAAAAGTAAAATAAAATCTCGAAAAAGCTAGACTTATCCAAATTAAAAGAAATGAATTTAGAGAAGATTCACCGGAACTGAAACAAAATGATGAAATATTTATAAAACCGAATATTAGGAAGAAACTAGATCCAAGAGCTAGACCAATAATAATACACAGCTCTAATAAACATACGTTCAAAAATATTAAAAACATAAAACGGCATAAATCTAAAATCAAGCGTCAAAAAAGTTTATCACGTAAAATATCATTTGAATAATTTCAGATGCAGACCATATTACTTTGCCTCTTGTACGTTACAAGTGTCTTAGGAGGAACCTTGCACGTACGAAACCTGGACGCAGACCCTGTCTTACTGTTAGAAAAACAAGATTGTAAAAATCAGACAGGAAATCTTAAAATTGTTCATCCTATCAACATGTTTAATATTGAAAATAATGTTGATAAATTCGAAAAGATAGCTAACAAGATTAACAAAAACCTTCCAATAGCAAATCTTATAGCAAGCAAAAGTTAGGAGATGAGGAACAAACTAACCCAACTTAACCCAGTAAAACGATTTAAACGATGGGACACTATTGGCATAGCATGGATATGGCTAGCAGGTTCACCAGATGCTGAATATCTAAGAATCATCAATACAACCCTGAACGAACTCATAAGCGAAAACAATGAACAAGTACGCATAAACGACGTAATGAACTCTAAGATTGCGGAAATAACTCATACCATTAACGAGCTCATAGAAAAACATTCATTGAAAGAGAAAATTTTGCTACAAGAGATAGATGCCATCACTCTATTAGTTCACATGGATGCAACAAATCGTGTCTTAGGAGATATAGAAGATACGATACTTCGTACCCGCATTCAGCTAACGAGCAGTCACTAAATCAGATACTTGCTGTAGAAAAAGTAATCAACAACCAAGGCATCAGTACAGATTTCCCTGAACAAGCACTAAACTATGCAATACCAAAAATTGCAATGAAAGGTAAAACGCTATTCTACATACTAGAAGTCCCCAAAGTTGAAGATAATTGCAAAATATTTCAAGTAGAGCCGTTATCAATCAACAATACAAAGATAATAAACATCCCGTCTTACATTATAAGAACCGGACAGCAACTTTACGAAACAATCAAATCTTTCGACATTATACAATTAGGGGAATACATAAAACCTTTCGAAGATGGCTGTCTTAGACCGATGATCATAGGACAAGAAAGCAATTGTGAAGCAATTGAAGATAAAAGTACGAGTGTCAGACTCATTGGTAACAGCAAGGTTTTAATTAACAAAGGAAACGATGTAATTATGAAATCAGATTACGGACCGCATGATAGAACACTTCGATGCAATTTCATTCTCTCATTTGATAATTGCACAGTGATCGTGGATAGTCATACATTCACATCGGAACAAGTAACTCACGACATTAAAGAGTTACAAGGAGCCTTTCCCAATCTTAAGATGAAGTGGAACGTTATTCATCAGCCTGACATAACAAAGATCCATGACGGAACGATGAATAATAGAAAGCAATTAAACCACATAGCATTGAAACAGTATTCTCATACAGTAGTGACATTTTCAATAATCGGAATTACATTGATTACAATTATAATTCTCACAATTGTAGTAATCGTATTTTGGAAGAAGAAAGCTTCTATGAGAATCGTTATAGAAAAATCTATAAACGCAAAACGAAACCGTAAAGCAAAGAAAGTAGAGAATTTCGAGGATGAACTTCAGTCTGCCCCCGGAGGAATTATGTTACAAGCGTAGTCAACGTTGACTCTCATACGTTCGTTCGCTTCGATCAACGGAAACAAATTCTTCACTACGGAAGTTGGACGTCTCAACAAGTATCATCCGTGCGTCATTATCATCAAACTTAAACACTCAAACAAATAGCCTTTCCATCAACAAATCTGTTATGTCTCACCGCTGGTCAGTTCGGCGAACCATGTACTGCTCTCATGAAAAAAAAAATTTAACAACCACGTCAAAAAACACCAATATACTTCAATCGGAGGGAATATCTGAAGAAAGCTTGCATCCAAAAGACATAGCCCTAGCTCTACCTGAGAAAGAAAATACAATTCCACCTTGTCATCAAATTCCGGTGTCCGGTGTCAGTTTCAGTAGAGGTAGCCGTCACCCCATCACCCCAATGAGACTTTGCCTGAGACATCCACTTGCTCCTAGAATACTATGACAACAGTTAAACAAACTAATGTGAGCTGCAATGACATTTTACAACGTTTTCCATACTATCCTAAAGCCCGACAACCTCAAAATTCCTCAATGTCCAAAGATGAACCCCTAAACCTGTCTAAGGGTTCAAGTAAAAATCTCTCTTCAAATTTAGAACCTTCCACTATGATGCTCCCTTCCATAGTACCAGTAGCGGTAGCCGAAACTCCGTCTAACAATTCACAAAGCAATAATATGCCTCAGTCTGTACAAGCATCGGAACTATTCTCACTCAAACGTTGTAGATCAAACTCCGTCTGAGGATCAAAATAATCCACAATCAATTTCGCACATAGCAAAACCTTCTGTTTTTCCGAATTACTGAGAAGTGGTATTAGTGAGAAATGTACAAACGGGCGTAGGACAGAAATTACAAGGCATTTAGAGAGGACCTTATGATGTGGTAGAAATACCCAGCGATCAAACTTGCGTGGTTAAAAATGGAAGAAAGCTGGAAAAAGTACACAACAATCGGCAGAAAGTTTGAAAAGTAAAGTATTAGGAAAGTATCTAGATTAAGTTAGTTCGTTAGTAATTATTACGAATAATAGATTTAAGGAGAGGCGAAAAAAAGCAATAATCGAATATGCTAGCACTAAGATGAACTATCACTATCTAAACGGTACTACACAACGCTATGCACTGTCACTAGAATTATTGCGGCACACGACAGCAGGGTTGAATTGAAGAATCGAATTTGAAGGATGATATGGAGACAGGAGGAATCGTAGTTGGTTGTGGCTTCAGTCATGTCACATTTCGATGCGTTGGTTGAAACGACTGCCAGATTGATATGGTAACAGCGGGTGGGTTAACCATGTCCACATGATGTTGATTGAGATCGGAAAGAGTTGAGGTGAACTATCAGGGACCACCGACGGTTACCAACAGAAACAGTTGAAATCTACGGTTAAGATAAAGGCGGTTAAAAGCGACAGATACGAATACTGCAGAATGAAGTCACAGAGTACATGCGGTTTTACTGCGTTTTCTACTCTGGATCTAGATTCAGGGATCCACCAAACCAGAATGAAAGAATCGGACATAGAAAAAACAGCATTTGCCATTAATAATGGTAAATAAGAATTCACTAGAATGCCATTTGGCCTCAAAAACGCTCAAGCAATCTTCTAGAGAGCAATTGATGATATTTTGCGAAACTTTATAGGGAAAATTTGCTATGTCTATATAGACGATGTTGTAGCGTGCACCCCGATCCACTAGTATAAACAATTAGTGTTAGCATAGGAGAAGCGTAGGCGTAGGATAAGAAATATAGTTAGTAAGTCATCAACCACCGAACCGACAACAGCCTCGTCCCAATTAATTAATATCGTCCGAAACGTCCTTCTCGAGTACTCCCAAACTGGTGACCCCGACGTGATTCGAACCGTGCAGTGCATAAAAAAAATCGTTTTTTTTTTTTTTTTTTTAACGCCGAAGATGAATCCACCCGTCGATTGCAAAGAAGAAGGACAGGAGATCGCGGCATCATGCCCGCGAATGTGGTGCCCGCCGTTTGACGCGGACAACGTAGAGATATGGTTCGTGTGTGTCTCGAGGCTGCATTTTGCATGAACGGCATTAAGCTCGATAAACATATGTTTAACGCGGTTGTCGTAGCACTGGGCACCAAAGCCAAACACTTTCACTCCACCATTGCGAAGTGTAATACCACGGCAACAAGCGACAAATATGTGACGATGAAAACGGCGGTCATCGAGTACTACAAGCCTTCCGAAAACCGAAGGCTGACGAGTTTGCTATCCGGTGTGTCACTTGGCGATCAGAAGCCGAGCCAACTGTTGGCAGAGATGCGTCGAACGGGCGGGGACATATGTTCCGACGCGGTCCTTTTTAACATATGGCTTCGAGCACTCCCCACAACCGTTCGCTCGATTATAATGGCGATCCCTTCGGCCTCTCTCGATGATCAGGCGCGTGCAGCAGACAGAATCCTGGAAGCGCCAAATGGAGAAGTGTCAGCAGTTGGCACAGGAGAAAAGGAAGAATGTCCTTCACAGGTAAACCAAATAGCCGCATTAGAAAGCAAGGTAGAAGCGATCACGCAGCGTCTCGATGAGGTGTTAGCAGTTCATCGACCCGTACCATATGATCGGCGAGCGAGACAGCATTCGAGATCGAGAGAGTTTTATGGCAAACGTTCACCCACTCCAGCACGCCAAAAATCGCCTCGCCGATGGATATGTTGGTTCCATTATCGTTTTGGCCATAAAGCCGAGAGATGCGAGAAAGATCACCCAAGCGATCTTAACACTCAGTGCATTTTT
This sequence comes from Anopheles maculipalpis, assembly GCF_943734695.1. NCBI lineage: Eukaryota > Metazoa > Arthropoda > Insecta > Diptera > Culicidae > Anopheles > Anopheles maculipalpis. The sequence goes on along the minus strand of NC_064870.1, from coordinate 17,818,887 downwards.
TTCGACGAGCAGACGCCGATAAACTCAAAAAAATAGTCCGCTTTACACTACCACACACAGAAATTCCTTCTTCCATACAAAGTTCATCTCCAACATCCACTCACTCATCGAGCCACTCACCATATCCTGAAACACTCAGATTCACCTCTAATCATCACTCACCTAATTCACCACACCACTACGTAGAACCCACCACTCAACAAGAGTATACACCCATAATTGCGCCACGCAAAACAGCGACACAAGAACACACCAACACCACCCCATCGCACATATGCCGCATACACATCACCGATAACGTAACACATCACCGATTTTTAATCGACACTGGAGCCGAAATATCCGTTTTGCCACCAAACTCAAAAGAAAGGTTAACCCCGTCTTCGTCACGTAACCTTGTCGCTGCAAACGGTACGAAGATAGCCACATATGGTACAAAAACACTAAACGTAGATTTGGGCTTGCAAAGGAAATTCACGTGGTCATTCATTCTAGCAGACGTGAGCACTCCGATAATCGGGGCAGATTTCCTTAAACACTACGATTTGCTAGTTGACGCGAAGAGAAAAAGGGTGATAGATAACACAGAGACACTGCACATTCGTAACAACAAAAGCACAATATGCACCATCAGTATAACCAAACCATTCGCCGGCATAGTCGAAAAATATAAAGACCTCGCAACACTAAACACTAAACACAAACCCACTAAAGCAGTTGAACACCAAATACTCACCACTGGTCCACCTATCTTTTGCCAGCCAAGAAGATTGCCATTAGATAAATTGCAAGAAGCTAAAGCGGAATTTCGGTACATGACCGAACAGGGTATTTGCCAACCATCTAAAAGCAGCTGGGCTAGCCCGTTGCACATGGTTAAAAAAGCAAACGGCAAATGGAGACCATGCGGCGACTATAGGGGCCTAAATGCTATCACCGAACCAGATCGTTATCCCATACCACATATACAGGATGTAAGCAATATATTACACGGCACACAAATATTCTCCTGTATTGACCTACAGCGCGCGTATCACCAAATACCCGTAGCAAAACAAGACATACCAAAAACAGCCATCACGACACCTTTTGGTCTGTATGAGTTTAACTATATGACGTTCGGTTTGAGAAACGCGGGACAAACACTACAGCGTCACCTACATGCACTATTCGGAGACCTCTCATTCGTCTTCCCATACATAGACGATTTATGCATTGCGTCACACGACGTAGAAGAACACAAGCAACACCTTGAAACGGTGTTTAAGCGCCTAAGAGAAAATGGATTAGCAATTAATGCCGATAAATGCCAAATAGGTAAATCTTCCGTAATATTTCTCGGCCATCTAATAACACCGCAAGGTATTAAACCAAACCCAGCAAAGGTGCAAGCTATTGTAGATTACCCACGCCCGAAGGTCGCTAAGCAACTTAAAACATTCTTGGGCACGATAAATTTTTATCGCCGTTTTATATAGTTTTATATATATATTTTAAAAATCAGAGTATTCTGCAAACCATGATCACTGGCAACGTGCGTAATGACAACACCCCCCTCGAATGGGACCAAATAACAAACGAGGCATTCGAACAGTGTAAAAAGGAATTAGTCGGCGCTACCTTACTCGCACACCCTTCACCTTCCGCAAAGCTTTCCCTGTATGTCGATGCATCGAACGTAGCTGTTGGAGGAGCACTTCATCAAATGACCAGCGAGGGCCTGCAACCGTTGGCATTTTTCTCAAAGAAACTGTGTTCCAGTATGCTCAAAGCAAGCACATACGACAGGGAACTGTACGCCATATACGCAGCCGTAAGGTATTTCCGTGACTTTCTCGAGGGACGAATTTTCACCATATACACAGACCACAAGCACTTAGTTACGGCGTTCAACCAGCGACCAGAGCGAGCAAGCCCTGTTCAACTACGCAGACTCGCGTTCATCAGCGAATATACAACAGACATTCGCCACATCCCAGGGGATGACAACAATGTCGCAGATATGCTCAGCCGAATCGAAACGCTATCCACCGATCCCATCGATTACGATAAAATGGCAGAGCTACAAAGAATGGATACAGACATACAAGCCTTCGTACGCAACCCACCCACATCAAGTACAATCATCTTAAAGGAGCTAGAATTACCATCAAAAAAGGGTACACTGTACTGCGACGTATCCACTCAAACAATCCGCCCGTTAGTTCCTACAGCGCTTCGTAATCAAATAATCGAAAAATTGCACGGTACCTCACATCCCGGCATTCGTGGCACAACACACTTGGTTACGCAGCGTTACGTGTGGCCATCAATCAGAAAGGACTGCAAGGAATTCGTCTCGAGCTGTTTGGACTGCCAGAAAACAAAAGTAACGAGGCACAACTTCACCCAAGCAGAACAGATCACCGTACCGCAACAACGATTTCAGCACGTGCACATGGACCTTATAGGCCCGTTACCTCCCTCCGAAGGAAACACATACTGTCTCACGCTGATAGATAAGTTTACCCGATGGCCGGAAGTGATTCCACTACCGAATATGACGGCAGAAACTGTTGCGCGGGCGTTCGTAGCCAACTGGATCGCGAGGTTCGGTGTACCTAACAAGATAACCACCGACCGGGGAAGACAATTCGAAAGTGACCTTTTCAGTAAACTCTCAAAAACTCTTGGTATTGATCATCTAAAAACGACTCCTTACCATCCACAGGCAAACGGTCACATTGAGCGCGTACACCGACAGCTAAAGGCAGCGCTAATGTGCCACGATCGAATCAGGTGGACAGAGACATTACCACTCGTTTTGTTAGGGATGAGATCAACACTGAAAGAAGACCTAGGAGCAACCGTCGCTGAACTAACCTACGGTACTAACTTACGCCTACCAGGAGAATTTTTTGATCAGAGCACAAATAGTCAGCAGATTACAAGCGCGACGCCCGAGTATGTAAACAACCTCAGAACGATCATGCGTAAGTTGAAACCTATACCAACGTCAGATCACAATACAAAGAAAGAGACTTTCGTACATCGAGGACTATCGTCGTGTACGCATGTTTTCGTGCGAGTAGATAGTGTCAGGCCATCATTAACACCACCGTACGACGGTCCATATAAAGTTATAACACGAAACAGGAAAACTTACACACTCGAAGTAAAAGGAAAAAGAACGACAATATCGATAGATCGGATAAAGCCTGCTTACATTAGTACAAGTGGAAACAGAGAACAAGACAGAGTCCCCCATAAACAACAGAATACAGTTAAGGACAGAAAACCTGTACACCAAACGCGTTACGGTAGAAATATTTACCGTCCTCGGCAAATTTAAAAGAAAGGGGGATGTGATGTAGCGTGCACCCCGATCCACTAGTATAAACAATTAGTGTTAGCATAGGAGAAGCGTAGGCGTAGGATAAGAAATATAGTTAGTAAGTCATCAACCACCGAACCGACAACAGCCTCGTCCCAATTAATTAATATCGTCCGAAACGTCCTTCTCGAGTACTCCCAAAATGTAAAAGTTTTTGGTAGGAATTTAGAGAAACATTTAAAAAATTTGAACACCATCTTAAACACGCTTAACCAAGCAGGATTGAAAATTCAATTAGATAAGACAGAATTCTTGAAGAATTCATGCTTCAGATGCTTCAGATTTTGCTGTTGGAGCTATGTTCTCCCAAAGTGAATTAGGCAAAGATAGACCTGTTCACTAAAGGAAAATAGGAGTAGAAGGAGAATAAGTTTGGAGAATTTTGCGTACATATTATTTTCCGAAGCTGCTCTCCACAATCAAACATATTGTTTCAAATTGCAGCATATTTAGTTAATTTTTAGTATGACGGCTCTACGCCGTATTGTCCAATTGCAGCATATGTAATGAAAACAAATAAGTGGCTACAGCAAGAGACACCGATTCCAACATTCCAACATTCGAAATTGCACATATAGACAAAATGTTTTTGGAGAATCATTATTTCTTAACTTGTATAGACAAATTTTCAAAATTCGCTCAAGTTAAGTTGATTCAATCGCGAGCAGCCATAGATATTATTCCGGCAATTAAGGACATGCTATTAAAATACCACCCACCAAAGATACTAGTTACGGACGGCGAAAAATCATTTGGCACTCAGAATTCAACCAACTTTTGTAAAAAACTTCAAATTCAAGTTTATTTTACAGCTACTGGCCGTAGTGAAATGAACGGAGCAATACAAAGGTTTCATTCAATCATAATCAAAATGTATCGTATCACGAAGTTCGAACAAAAGCACCTACCCGTTCCTGACCTAATCCAAGCTTTAGTACTTAAATATAATTCACCCATTCATTCCTCTTTCAAATATACTCCGTACGAAGTGATCCTACCATCCACTCGTTCCTCCATAATCTGCGAACAAGTCTACAAAAATTTCAAATAAAAACAAGCAAATGATCTTTTGGCTTACAGCAAGGGAATAAAGGAGAAAACAATTCCAACAGACAGAAAAATTTTTGAAAAAAAAACGAAAACTAGATTAAAATACAAACCAAGATACAAGAAAATCAAAATCAAGCAGATTAATAGAAGTAAAAAAAAAAATGATTTGAAAATCTGATAAAAATACTATGAAGAAAACGCATTACAAAAAAAAACATTTTCTCCTCGTTACAGTCTGTTAGGTTTAGTATGTTCGATGAACGGCAAAAGGACAACCATAGACAGGGTAGACAACCAACCAATAGTAGGTATCGATTTAGACCCAGCTAGGATCGACAGTAACATTTACATCTATCATTATAATTTTGCAGCGTACAAAATTTTAACGGAATCGATAAGAATCGATTTTAATAAAATAGAAACCAATCAGCTCATCGTCATTATACAAAATCAGTTAGAACATTGAAATTCATTGTTTAGGAAACTTCTGTCCAATAAACGTTTCAAACGTTGGGACTCAGAAGGAATTGCTTGGATATATTTAGCAGGAATTTCCGAAGCTAACGACCTACGACTAAGCAATAGCTTGCTAATCGACTTAGTTGATAATAATAATAAACAAATAACCATCAATACACGGATCAATATTAAAATCACAGATTTAGCTTCCAGTACATCCAAAGTAAAGAAACAATCCCGATCAGAATCAGTCGATTTTTTTTCTATTAACATTTACATACGCCTGGAAAAAATCAACAGAGAGATAGTTTTGCTGATTAAGACCCCGAAAACTTGGCCTCAGAATATTGAGAAAAATCTGACTCCATCCTGTGTTGTATCACCAAGAGAAAGTTCATTTGGCTCACAACACATATATAGTCCACAAGAACAATAGTTACAGGGATGGCAATCTGATCCCATACATTTTCCCGATTAGCTCCATAGAGTTGGACGAGTCTGAGTGTCTACCCAACCGAGTTAGCAACAACGACACGGCGACAATTACTGATGCAGCGATATTAAGAATTTGTTGCCGTATCGCCGCTCACCACCGTCGTCAGCAGTTCGGGTCAATGCATGGAATTGACCTAATTATTAAAGTCGGTTCAATGTCTGCAGTTCAAAGTAACAGAAATAAAGCAATTTGGCAATCGATCGTCTAACACCTTCTTTCCTACAAGAAAGAAAAGGTTAACTCGCATAAAACGAACAGCATTAGGAACCAATCACACAATCTAATGGGTATTCATCTCGATTACATTCTTAAACATTACATACTCACTGTGCGATACTGTGCCATAGCTTCCTAGCACATACTCCATTTATCGATCTTACCATAAGCTGCAAAATATAATGATGGTAAGTTAATGCAAGCAAATGATGATACTTCGAACGTACCAAGCAACTTACGCCCCGGTATTCGCCATATCATTACTGTGCTTCCAAGCCAGTTGGAATGTTCTATTTTGCATCCTCAAAAGAACAAATGAAAATAGTGACAATCTGCGTAATAAAAGCTTCGACACAAAACGACTTGATTCTCATTTGGCACCACACAAACTCAAAACCACCCAAAAACACACCACAATGCTGAACGAATTTCCATACACATATCACAAGCACAACGATTGGTAATTGATTTTTCACATTCACTTCACTACAATGCACCAATTGGCAATTGCTTATCCGATATAATATACCGGTGCAGCACTGTCGTCCAAAACCTGGCTCTAGCAAAATGGCTGCCTTTTGTTCTCTCTTTCATGAGCGTTTAGAAAAATACCCTGTTGACAAAATCGCCCTTACAACCACTACTAAAGGAATTTTCGATACAAACTAGCCTCAATAACACCTGAGTTGCAGATTTTGTCAATAGGATGCACATGGCAGATAATTCAACCGAAGAGAAACCAACCAAGCGGCAGACAATCGTAAACGTCAAATGAAATAAGACGTTTTAACATACATCAAACTCGATTATTCAAGGTTAACCCTTAAGTAGGCAACAAGAAACTGGATTTTTTTTTTCAACATGAAACTACAATAAGTTTTGATTCATTGCTTGTATTGACATGGAATTGTCAAAAGTCACCCAGTTTCTTTTTATTTCCAAGTTTTTGGAGCAAAAATAATAATTGTAAACAAGCAATCAGTATTTTATTTGAACTTATTTTAAAATTTACCACGTAAGTTGTTGTGTTCCTTGTACAAAATTTAGACTTTATTTAGATTCCACACAGTTTCGTTCGATGGTTAACACGCGACTAACAAGGCGTCGTTTTTATTTCACGAGGTTTCACCACCAACATCCGAAATTGACTCTGACACTGACACAATTCATTCAGCAGAAACTTCAGATAATAACTTTATTCATTTCACAGAAAAACCCATTAATTATTATAGAATCCAAATAATTAAAAAAAAATCCGTATCACTTTGCAATAATTCAGTTCATTCATCTACTAAATACACTTCTAACGAGATATTATTTAATCAATCTAATAGTTATCCCAACACTGAAGAACTTTTTCAAAAAGTAAAATAAAATCTCGAAAAAGCTAGACTTATCCAAATTAAAAGAAATGAATTTAGAGAAGATTCACCGGAACTGAAACAAAATGATGAAATATTTATAAAACCGAATATTAGGAAGAAACTAGATCCAAGAGCTAGACCAATAATAATACACAGCTCTAATAAACATACGTTCAAAAATATTAAAAACATAAAACGGCATAAATCTAAAATCAAGCGTCAAAAAAGTTTATCACGTAAAATATCATTTGAATAATTTCAGATGCAGACCATATTACTTTGCCTCTTGTACGTTACAAGTGTCTTAGGAGGAACCTTGCACGTACGAAACCTGGACGCAGACCCTGTCTTACTGTTAGAAAAACAAGATTGTAAAAATCAGACAGGAAATCTTAAAATTGTTCATCCTATCAACATGTTTAATATTGAAAATAATGTTGATAAATTCGAAAAGATAGCTAACAAGATTAACAAAAACCTTCCAATAGCAAATCTTATAGCAAGCAAAAGTTAGGAGATGAGGAACAAACTAACCCAACTTAACCCAGTAAAACGATTTAAACGATGGGACACTATTGGCATAGCATGGATATGGCTAGCAGGTTCACCAGATGCTGAATATCTAAGAATCATCAATACAACCCTGAACGAACTCATAAGCGAAAACAATGAACAAGTACGCATAAACGACGTAATGAACTCTAAGATTGCGGAAATAACTCATACCATTAACGAGCTCATAGAAAAACATTCATTGAAAGAGAAAATTTTGCTACAAGAGATAGATGCCATCACTCTATTAGTTCACATGGATGCAACAAATCGTGTCTTAGGAGATATAGAAGATACGTTACTTCGTACCCGCATTCAGCTAACGAGCAGTCACTAAATCAGATACTTGCTGTAGAAAAAGTAATCAACAACCAAGGCATCAGTACAGATTTCCCTGAACAAGCACTAAACTATGCAATACCAAAAATTGCAATGAAAGGTAAAACGCTATTCTACATACTAGAAGTCCCCAAAGTTGAAGGTAATTGCAAAATATTTCAAGTAGAGCCGTTATCAATCAACAATACAAAGATAATAAACATCCCGTCTTACATTATAAGAACCGGACAGCAACTTTACGAAACAATCAAATCTTTCGACATTATACAATTAGGGGAATACATAAAACCTTTCGAAGATGGCTGTCTTAGACCGATGATCATAGGACAAGAAAGCAATTGTGAAGCAATTGAAGATAAAAGTACGAGTGTCAGACTCATTGGTAACAGCAAGGTTTTAATTAACAAAGGAAACGATGTAATTATGAAATCAGATTGCGGACCGCATATGATAGAACACTTCGAGGCAATTTCATTCTCACATTTGATAATTGCACAGTAATCGTGGATACATACATTCACATCGGAACAAGTAACTCACGACATTAAAGAGTTACAAGGAGCCTTTCCCAATCTTAAGATGAAGTGGAACGTTATTCATCAGCCTGACATAACAAAGATCCATGACGGAACGATGAATAATAGAAAGCAATTAAACCACATAGCATTGAAACAGTATTCTCATACAGTAGTGACATTTTCAATAATCGGAATTACATTGATTACAATTATAATTCTCACAATTGTAGTAATCGTATTTTGGAAGAAGAAAGCTTCTATGAGAATCGTTATAGAAAAATCTATAAACGCAAAACGAAACCGTAAAGCAAAGAAAGTAGAGAATTTCGAGGATGAACTTCAGTCTGCCCCCGGAGGAATTATGTTACAAGCGTAGTCAACGTTGACTCTCATACGTTCGTTCGCTTCGATCAACGGAAACAAATTCTTCACTACGGAAGTTGGACGTCTCAACAAGTATCATCCGTGCGTCATTATCATCAAACTTAAACACTCAAACAAATAGCCTTTCCATCAACAAATCTGTTATGTCTCACCGCTGGTCAGTTCGGCGAACCATGTACTGCTCTCATGAAAAAAAAAATTAACAACCACGTCAAAAAACACCAATATACTTCAATCGGAGGGAATATCTGAAGAAAGCTTGCATCCAAAAGACATAGCCCTAGCTCTACCTGAGAAAGAAAATACAATTCCACCTTGTCATCAAATTCCGGTGTCCGGTGTCAGTTTCAGTAGAGGTAGCCGTCACCCCATCACCCCAATGAGACTTTGCCTGAGACATCCACTTGCTCCTAGAATACTATGACAACAGTTAAACAAACTAATGTGAGCTGCAATGACATTTTACAACGTTTTCCATACTATCCTAAAGCCCGACAACCTCAAAATTCCTCAATGTCCAAAGATGAACCCCTAAACCTGTCTAAGGGTTCAAGTAAAAATCTCTCTTCAAATTTAGAACCTTCCACTATGATGCTCCCTTCCATAGTACCAGTAGCGGTAGCCGAAACTCCGTCTAACAATTCACAAAGCAATAATATGCCTCAGTCTGTACTAGCATCGGAACTATTCTCACTCAAACGTTGTAGATCAAACTCCGTCTGAGGATCAAAATAATCCACAATCAATTTCGCACATAGCAAAACCTTCTGTTTTTCCGAATTACTGAGAAGTGGTATTAGTGAGAAATGTACAAACGGGCGTAGGACAGAAATTACAAGGCATTTAGAGAGGACCTTATGATGTGGTAGAAATACCCAGCGATCAAACTTGCGTGGTTAAAAATGGAAGAAAGCTGGAAAAAGTACACAACAATCGGCAGAAAGTTTGAAAAGTAAAGTATTAGGAAAGTATCTAGATTAAGTTAGTTCGTTAGTAATTATTACGAATAATAGATTTAAGGAGAGGCGAAAAAAAGCAATAATCGAATATGCTAGCACTAAGATGAACTATCACTATCTAAACGGTACTACACAACGCTATGCACTGTCACTAGAATTATTGCGGCACACGACAGCAGGGTTGAATTGAAGAATCGAATTTGAAGGATGATATGGAGACAGGAGGAATCGTAGTTGGTTGTGGCTTCAGTCATGTCACATTTCGATGCGTTGGTTGAAACGACTGCCAGATTGATATGGTAACAGCGGGTGGGTTAACCATGTCCACATGATGTTGATTGAGATCGGAAAGAGTTGAGGTGAACTATCAGGGACCACCGACGGTTACCAACAGAAACAGTTGAAATCTACGGTTAAGATAAAGGCGGTTAAAAGCGACAGATACGAATACTGCAGAATGAAGTCACAGAGTACATGCGGTTTTACTGCGTTTTCTACTCTGGATCTAGATTCAGGGATCCACCAAACCAGAATGAAAGAATCGGACATAGAAAAAACAGCATTTGCCATTAATAATGGTAAATAAGAATTCACTAGAATGCCATTTGGCCTCAAAAACGCTCAAGCAATCTTCTAGAGAGCAATTGATGATATTTTGCGAAACTTTATAGGGAAAATTTGCTATGTCTATATAGACGATGTAAAAGTTTTTGGTAGGAATTTAGAGACACATTTAAAAAATTTGAACACCATCTTAAACACGCTTAACCAAGCAGGATTGAAAATTCAATTAGATAAGACAGAATTCTTGAAGAATTCATGCTTCAGATGCTTCAGATTTTGCTGTTGGAGCTATGTTCTCCCAAAGTGAATTAGGCAAAGATAGACCTGTTCACTAAAGGAAAATAGGAGTAGAAGGAGAATAAGTTTGGAGAATTTTGCGTACATATTATTTTCCGAAGCTGCTCTCCACAATCAAACATATTGTTTCAAATTGCAGCATATTTAGTTAATTTTTAGTATGACGGCTCTACGCCGTATTCTCCAATTGCAGCATATGTAATGAAAACAAATAAGTGGCTACAGCAAGAGACACCGATTCCAACATTCCAACATTCGAAATTGCACATATAGACAAAATGTTTTTGGAGAATCATTATTTCTTAACTTGTATAGACAAATTTTCAAAATTCGCTCAAGTTAAGTTGATTCAATCGCGAGCAGCCATAGATATTATTCCGGCAATTAAGGACATGCTATTAAAATACCACCCACCAAAGATACTAGTTACGGACGGCGAAAAATCATTTGGCACTCAGAATTCAACCAACTTTTGTAAAAAACTTCAAATTCAAGTTTATTTTACAGCTACTGGCCGTAGTGAAATGAACGGAGCAATACAAAGGTTTCATTCAATCATAATCAAAATGTATCGTATCACGAAGTTCGAACAAAAGCACCTACCCGTTCCTGACCTAATCCAAGCTTTAGTACTTAAATATAATTCACCCATTCATTCCTCTTTCAAATATACTCCGTACGAAGTGATCCTACCATCCACTCCCCAACCAAAACGAACGGGGCAAAACAGCGTATGTCTTGCTCTAAATCGTCTAGCTCACTTGTTTACACTTATGTACGAGTATTCTGTGACGTCATGAGGTTTTGGATTTGCCGTAACCGTACGATTCTGTGTTTCGTTCACACTCGTATAACTGTTTCATTCGCACTTACAGACGAGATAGGCCGAGCAATGTTTGTTTGCCAACGATATCGATGTTGTGTCTAGATCGTATCGATGCATTGGTTTTACATTTCGCTCAAACTCGTATGTCATTCCTCTCGCACTCACGGACAGTATAGACGGAGTAAATTTTTGTTCTGAAAGGTATCGATACATGTGTGTATACGCCGGGTGTTTTCCCTTGCTTGCACTGCTATACCTCACACACAAACGCATACATACACGCCTCGTACCTTTAAACGCGTAACCGTCTGAAATCACGCCAGACGGCGGAGTAAGTGAAAGCGAAAAAAATATTCTGGTGCCATGAAGTTTGTAACTCTTTGATATTAGAAGAAACATATATTTTTTAAATACAGGAAAAATCATTATCTCACAAAGTATTTAGTTGTTCAGTTCAGTTTTAATAGGTGTTTATTTCTTGAGTGTTGGTCCAGCTGAGAGATCTTTGTAAAATAGTGTTATTTGAAATTGTTGTTACCGTTTTTGTAATGGCTGACTTAAAACGTCTGCGCAAATCTGGCATGTTTTATCGCCAAGCTGCAAAGTATATGGCGCTGGAACCTACGGGAAAGGATAATCAGGATGCAGGACCAAGCCAACCATGTTAGTTGACTTTATTACACAAGTTTAACGAATATAAAGTTCGATTACATCGTAGTGTTATTGTTATATTATTATTTACAACATACCCAAAATATAGCCACGAGCAATTTAAACCATGAAATGCAGCGCACATCGCCAACCCCAGAACAAAGTCCAGTACCAAATATGAACCAGACCGAAGAAGAATATGTCGAATTGGCTGACTACATCGATTGCTGTTCTTCCTGTGAGATGAGAATGAAATCAACACTGACGATACGTTCAATCAAATTATCGATAAAATGTCAATAGTTGATGGAATTCGTTACTGCGCGCTTTCCACCAACGCGTCGCATAGCTCCATAAACATAATTTGAAAGCTTTTTAAAAAAGCCAACGTTAAAGTTCCTTTAACCGCTAAAACTTTTCTGTGGACAAATCGGAATCCTTCGACGGACTTTAGTACTAACAAAGTAGTTAATACAATTTTTCCCACGTTAACATACCTTTTGCAATTGGAACAGTATTTTCCTTTCCAGTGTCAGTAGCTAACGCACAATATTTTAATATATTTATAAAAAGCTGTTTAAACCATACATAATGCAATTTGAATGCTACCTTTCGATCGATCCTTGACAAATTGGTTGTACTCAGATGAAAACGTCATATCATCTGTTTCTTTGTCCAGCGGCATTTTGCTTAAATAGTAAAAGATGATAATGAATAAAGGCGATGCATTACATCACGGTCCACCACGACGATTCTTAACAAAACCATGGATCATTGAAACTCAACAATGATATTCATTATAGTTTGCTAGTTTTGCATTTACCAAATACAAATACAAGAATGTACACAAAAAACACATTTTCTTTAACTTGCGATCCTATATAGCGCATGTAAAACAAAACCTACTCCGATCCACACTAGATTATCACGACTAAAAAGGACCATCGCATCACCGCCGCAGCAAATCATATGGTAAATATGCATTATACACTAATAATCACAGTTCAATTCTCACTTCTCCTGCTCACCTCTAGATATCCAGAAAAAACAGTACTGCATATTTCAATCTCTCTTCTCTCTACAGTTCAATTCTCACTTCTCCTGCTCACCTCTAGATATCCAGAAAAAACAGTACTGCATATTTCAATCTCTCCTCTACACACAGGCTCAAAAGCAGCTACCTTGATCCATAAGAGAAACAGAGCAAAAAGCATGGAAGAACGAACAAGCAGTGCGAAAGAGAAAAAAACAGCATACACAAATCAATTTTTTTGCACATCTTCATGACGTCAAAAATTTTGTGACGTCATAATTTGTGGTAAACAAAATTGCCCCATCCGTTTCTGACTACGGGGCAATTATCGTGGCAAAAGTAGGGCCCCATTTTAGCCCCATTCTTGCAACGACTTTACCTATTTTGTTGTGCTTGGGTCGTTCCTCCATAATCTGCGAACAAGTCTACAAAAATTTCAAATAAAAACAAGCAAATGATCTTTTGGCTTACAGCAAGGGAATAAAGGAGAAAACAATTCCAACAGACAGAAAAATTTTTGAAAAAAAAAACGAAAACTAGATTAAAATACAAACCAAGATACAAGAAAATCAAAATCAAGCAGATTAATAGAAGTAAAAAAAAAATGATTTGAAAATCTGATAAAAATACTATGAAGAAAACGCATTACAAAAAAAAACATTTTCTCCTCGTTACAGTCTGTTAGGTTTAGTATGTTCGATGAACGGCAAAAGGACAACCATAGACAGGGTAGACAACCAACCAATAGTAGGTATCGATTTAGACCCAGCTAGGATCGACAGTAACATTTACATCTATCATTATAATTTTGCAGCGTACAAAATTTTAACGGAATCGATAAGAATCGATTTTAATAAAATAGAAACCAATCAGCTCATCGTCATTATACAAAATCAGTTAGAACATTGAAATTCATTGTTTAGGAAACTTCTGTCCAATAAACGTTTCAAACGTTGGGACTCAGAAGGAATTGCTTGGATATATTTAGCAGGAATTTCCGAAGCTAACGACCTACGACTAAGCAATAGCTTGCTAATCGACTTAGTTGATAATAATAATAAACAAATAACCATCAATACACGGATCAATATTAAAATCACAGATTTAGCTTCCAGTACATCCAAAGTAAAGAAACAATCCCGATCAGAATCAGTCGATTTTTTTTCTATTAACATTTACATACGCCTGGAAAAAATCAACAGAGAGATAGTTTTGCTGATTAAGACCCCGAAAACTTGGCCTCAGAATATTGAGAAAAATCTGACTCCATCCTGTGTTGTATCACCAAGAGAAAGTTCATTTGGCTCACAACACATATATAGTCCACAAGAACAATAGTTACAGGGATGGCAATCTGATCCCATACATTTTCCCGATTAGCTCCATAGAGTTGGACGAGTCTGAGTGTCTACCCAACCGAGTTAGCAACAACGACACGGCGACAATTACTGATGCAGCGATATTAAGCATTTGTTGCCGTATCGCCGCTCACCACCGTCGTCAGCAGTTCGGGTCAATGCATGGAATTGACCTAATTATTAAAGTCGGTTCAATGTCTGCAGTTCAAAGTAACAGAAATAAAGCAATTTGGCAATCGATCGTCTAACACCTTCTTTCCTACAAGAAAGAAAAGGTTAACTCGCATAAAACGAACAGCATTAGGAACCAATCACACAATCTAATGGGTATTCATCTCGATTACATTCTTAAACATTACATACTCACTGTGCGATACTGTGCCATAGCTTCCTAGCACATACTCCATTTATCGATCTTACCATAAGCTGCAAAATATAATGATGGTAAGTTAATGCAAGCAAATGATGATACTTCGAACGTACCAAGCAACTTACGCCCCGGTATTTGCCATATCATTACTGTGCTTCCAAGCCAGTTGGAATGTTCTATTTTGCATCCTCAAAAGAACAAATGAAAATAGTGACAATCTGCGTAATAAAAGCTTCGACACAAAACGACTTGATTCTCATTTGGCACCACACAAACTCAAAACCACCCAAAAACACACCACAATGCTGAACGAATTTCCATACACATATCACAAGCACAACGATTGGTAATTGATTTTTCACATTCACTTCACTACAATGCACCAATTGGCAATTGCTTATCCGATATAATATACCGGTGCAGCACTGTCGTCCAAAACCTGGCTCTAGCAAAATGGCTGCCTTTTGTTCTCTCTTTCATGAGCGTTTAGAAAAATACCCTGTTGACAAAATCGCCCTTACAACCACTACTAAAGGAGTTTTCGATACAAACTAGCCTCAATAACACCTGAGTTGCAGATTTTGTCAATAGGATGCACATGGCAGATAATTCAACCGAAGAGAAACCAACCAAGCGGCAGACAATCGTAAACGTCAAATGAAATAAGACGTTTTAACATACATCAAACTCGATTATTCAAGGTTAACCCTTAAGTAGGCAACAAGAAACTGGATTTTTTTTTTCAACATGAAACTACAATAAGTTTTGATTCATTGCTTGTATTGACATGGAATTGTCAAAAGTCACCCAGTTTCTTTTTATTTCCAAGTTTTTGGAGCAAAAATAATAATTGTAAACAAGCAATCAGTATTTTATTTGAACTTATTTTAAAATTTACCACGTAAGTTGTTGTGTTCCTTGTACAAAATTTAGACTTTATTTAGATTCACATTATTTCTTAACTTGTATAGACAAATTTTCAAAATTCGCTCAAGTTAAGTTGATTCAATCGCGAGCAGCCATAGATATTATTCCGGCAATTAAGGACATGCTATTAAAATACCACCCACCAAAGATACTAGTTACGGACGGCGAAAAATCATTTGGCACTCAGAATTCAACCAACTTTTGTAAAAAAAACTTCAAATTCAAGTTTATTTTACAGCTACTGGCCGTAGTGAAATGAACGGAGCAATACAAAGGTTTCATTCAATCATAATCAAAATGTATCGTATCACGAAGTTCGAACAAAAGCACCTACCCGTTCCTGACCTAATCCAAGCTTTAGTACTTAAATATAATTCACCCATTCATTCCTCTTTCAAATATACTCCGTACGAAGTGATCCTACCATCCACTCGTTCCTCCATAATCTGCGAACAAGTCTACAAAAATTTCAAATAAAAACAAGCAAATGATCTTTTGGCTTACAGCAAGGGAATAAAGGAGAAAACAATTCCAACAGACAGAAAAATTTTTGAAAAAAAAAACGAAAACTAGATTAAAATACAAACCAAGATACAAGAAAATCAAAATCAAGCAGATTAATAGAAGTAAAAAAAAAATGATTTGAAAATCTGATAAAAATACTATGAAGAAAACGCATTACAAAAAAAAACATTTTCTCCTCGTTACAGTCTGTTAGGTTTAGTATGTTCGATGAACGGCAAAAGGACAACCATAGACAGGGTAGACAACCAACCAATAGTAGGTATCGATTTAGACCCAGCTAGGATCGACAGTAACATTTACATCTATCATTATAATTTTGCAGCGTACAAAATTTTAACGGAATCGATAAGAATCGATTTTAATAAAATAGAAACCAATCAGCTCATCGTCATTATACAAAATCAGTTAGAACATTGAAATTCATTGTTTAGGAAACTTCTGTCCAATAAACGTTTCAAACGTTGGGACTCAGAAGGAATTGCTTGGATATATTTAGCAGGAATTTCCGAAGCTAACGACCTACGACTAAGCAATAGCTTGCTAATCGACTTAGTTGATAATAATAATAAACAAATAACCATCAATACACGGATCAATATTAAAATCACAGATTTAGCTTCCAGTACATCCAAAGTAAAGAAACAATCCCGATCAGAATCAGTCGATTTTTTTTCTATTAACATTTACATACGCCTGGAAAAAATCAACAGAGAGATAGTTTTGCTGATTAAGACCCCGAAAACTTGGCCTCAGAATATTGAGAAAAATCTGACTCCATCCTGTGTTGTATCACCAAGAGAAAGTTCATTTGGCTCACAACACATATATAGTCCACAAGAACAATAGTTACAGGGATGGCAATCTGATCCCATACATTTTCCCGATTAGCTCCATAGAGTTGGACGAGTCTGAGTGTCTACCCAACCGAGTTAGCAACAACGACACGGCGACAATTACTGATGCAGCGATATTAAGCATTTGTTGCCGTATCGCCGCTCACCACCGTCGTCAGCAGTTCGGGTCAATGCATGGAATTGACCTAATTATTAAAGTCGGTTCAATGTCTGCAGTTCAAAGTAACAGAAATAAAGCAATTTGGCAATCGATCGTCTAACACCTTCTTTCCTACAAGAAAGAAAAGGTTAACTCGCATAAAACGAACAGCATTAGGAACCAATCACACAATCTAATGGGTATTCATCTCGATTACATTCTTAAACATTACATACTCACTGTGCGATACTGTGCCATAGCTACCTAGCACATACTCCATTTATCGATCTTACCATAAGCTGCAAAATATAATGATGGTAAGTTAATGCAAGCAAATGATGATACTTCGAACGTACCAAGCAACTTACGCCCCGGTATTTGCCATATCATTACTGTGCTTCCAAGCCAGTTGCAATGTTCTATTTTGCATCCTCAGAAGAACAAATGAAAATAGTGACAATCTGCGTAATAAAAGCTTCGACACAAAACGACTTGATTCTCATTTGGCACCACACAAACTCAAAACCACCCAAAAACACACCACAATGCTGAACGAATTTCCATACACATATCACAAGCACAACGATTGGTAATTGATTTTTCACATTCACTTCACTACAATGCACCAATTGGCAATTGCTTATCCGATATAATATACCGGTGCAGCACTGTCGTCCAAAACCTGGCTCTAGCAAAATGGCTGCCTTTTGTTCTCTCTTTCATGAGCGTTTAGAAAAATACCCTGTTGACAAAATCGCCCTTACAACCACTACTAAAGGAGTTTTCGATACAAACTAGCCTCAATAACACCTGAGTTGCAGATTTTGTCAATAGGATGCACATGGCAGATAATTCAACCGAAGAGAAACCAACCAAGCGGCAGACAATCGTAAACGTCAAATGAAATAAGACGTTTTAACATACATCAAACTCGATTATTCAAGGTTAACCCTTAAGTAGGCAACAAGAAACTGGATTTTTTTTTTTTCAACATGAAACTACAATAAGTTTTGATTCATTGCTTGTATTGACATGGAATTGTCAAAAGTCACCCAGTTTCTTTTTATTTCCAAGTTTTTGGAGCAAAAATAATAATTGTAAACAAGCAATCAGTATTTTATTTGAACTTATTTTAAAATTTACCACGTAAGTTGTTGTGTTCCTTGTACAAAATTTAGACTTTATTTAGATTCCACACAGTTTCGTTCGATGGTTAACACGCGACTAACAAGGCGTCGTTTTTATTTCACGAGGTTTCACCACCAACATCCGAAATTGACTCTGACACTGACACAATTCATTCAGCAGAAACTTCAGATAATAACTTTATTCATTTCACAGAAAAACCCATTAATTATTATAGAATCCAAATAATTAAAAAAAAAAATCCGTATCACTTTGCAATAATTCAGTTCATTCATCTACTAAATACACTTCTAACGAGATATTATTTAATCAATCTAATAGTTATCCCAACACTGAAGAACTTTTTCAAAAAGTAAAATAAAATCTCGAAAAAGCTAGACTTATCCAAATTAAAAGAAATGAATTTAGAGAAGATTCACCGGAACTGAAACAAAATGATGAAATATTTATAAAACCGAATATTAGGAAGAAACTAGATCCAAGAGCTAGACCAATAATAATACACAGCTCTAATAAACATACGTTCAAAAATATTAAAAACATAAAACGGCATAAATCTAAAATCAAGCGTCAAAAAAGTTTATCACGTAAAATATCATTTGAATAATTTCAGATGCAGACCATATTACTTTGCCTCTTGTACGTTACAAGTGTCTTAGGAGGAACCTTGCACGTACGAAACCTGGACGCAGACCCTGTCTTACTGTTAGAAAAACAAGATTGTAAAAATCAGACAGGAAATCTTAAAATTGTTCATCCTATCAACATGTTTAATATTGAAAATAATGTTGATAAATTCGAAAAGATAGCTAACAAGATTAACAAAAACCTTCCAATAGCAAATCTTATAGCAAGCAAAAGTTAGGAGATGAGGAACAAACTAACCCAACTTAACCCAGTAAAACGATTTAAACGATGG
Organism: Anopheles maculipalpis; assembly: GCF_943734695.1. NCBI lineage: Eukaryota > Metazoa > Arthropoda > Insecta > Diptera > Culicidae > Anopheles > Anopheles maculipalpis. The sequence goes on along the minus strand of NC_064870.1, from coordinate 17,799,568 downwards.
GACACTATTGGCATAGCATGGATATGGCTAGCAGGTTCACCAGATGCTGAATATCTAAGAATCATCAATACAACCCTGAACGAACTCATAAGCGAAAACAATGAACAAGTACGCATAAACGACGTAATGAACTCTAAGATTGCGGAAATAACTCATACCATTAACGAGCTCATAGAAAAAACATTCATTGAAAGAGAAAATTTTGCTACAAGAGATAGATGCCATCACTCTATTAGTTCACATGGATGCAACAAATCGTGTCTTAGGAGATATAGAAGATACGATACTTCGTACCCGCATTCAGCTAACGAGCAGTCACTAAATCAGATACTTGCTGTAGAAAAAGTAATCAACAACCAAGGCATCAGTACAGATTTCCCTGAACAAGCACTAAACTATGCAATACCAAAAATTGCAATGAAAGGTAAAACGCTATTCTACATACTAGAAGTCCCCAAAGTTGAAGGTAATTGCAAAATATTTCAAGTAGAGCCGTTATCAATCAACAATACAAAGATAATAAACATCCCGTCTTACATTATAAGAACCGGACAGCAACTTTACGAAACAATCAAATCTTTCGACATTATACAATTAGGGAATACATAAAACCTTTCGAAGATGGCTGTCTTAGACCGATGATCATAGGACAAGAAAGCAATTGTGAAGCAATTGAAGATAAAAGTACGAGTGTCAGACTCATTGGTAACAGCAAGGTTTTAATTAACAAAGGAAACGATGTAATTATGAAATCAGATTGCGGACCGCATATGATAGAACACTTCGAGGCAATTTCATTCTCACATTTGATAATTGCACAGTAATCGTGGATACATACATTCACATCGGAACAAGTAACTCACGACATTAAAGAGTTACAAGGAGCCTTTCCCAATCTTAAGATGAAGTGGAACGTTATTCATCAGCCTGACATAACAAAGATCCATGACGAAACGATGAATAATAGAAAGCAATTAAACCACATAGCATTGAAACAGTATTCTCATACAGTAGTGACATTTTCAATATTCGGAAGTACATTGATTGCAATTATAATTCTCACAATTGTAGTAATCGTATTTTGGAAGAAGAAAGCTTCTATGAGAATCGTTATAGAAAAATCTATAAACGCAAAACGAAACCGTAAAGCAAAGAAAGTAGAGAATTTCGAGGATGAACTTCAGTCTGCCCCCGGAGGAATTATGTTACAAGCGTAGTCAACGTTGACTCTCATACGTTCGTTCGCTTCGATCAACGGAAACAAATTCTTCACTACGGAAGTTGGACGTCTCAACAAGTATCATCCGTGCGTCATTATCATCAAACTTAAACACTCAAACAAATAGCCTTTCCATCAACAAATCTGTTATGTCTCACCGCTGGTCAGTTCGGCGAACCATGTACTGCTCTCATGAAAAAAAAAAATTTAACAACCACGTCAAAAAACACCAATATACTTCAATCGGAGGGAATATCTGAAGAAAGCTTGCATCCAAAAGACATAGCCCTAGCTCTACCTGAGAAAGAAAATACAATTCCACCTTGTCATCAAATTCCGGTGTCCGGTGTCAGTTTCAGTAGAGGTAGCCGTCACCCCATCACCCCAATGAGACTTTGCCTGAGACATCCACTTGCTCCTAGAATACTATGACAACAGTTAAACAAACTAATGTGAGCTGCAATGACATTTTACAACGTTTTCCATACTATCCTAAAGCCCGACAACCTCAAAATTCCTCAATGTCCAAAGATGAACCCCTAAACCTGTCTAAGGGTTCAAGTAAAAATCTCTCTTCAAATTTAGAACCTTCCACTATGATGCTCCCTTCCATAGTACCAGTAGCGGTAGCCGAAACTCCGTCTAACAATTCACAAAGCAATAATATGCCTCAGTCTGTACAAGCATCGGAACTATTCTCACTCAAACGTTGTAGATCAAACTCCGTCTGAGGATCAAAATAATCCACAATCAATTTCGCACATAGCAAAACCTTCTGTTTTTCCGAATTACTGAGAAGTGGTATTAGTGAGAAATGTACAAACGGGCGTAGGACAGAAATTACAAGGCATTTAGAGAGGACCTTATGATGTGGTAGAAATACCCAGCGATCAAACTTGCGTGGTTAAAAATGGAAGAAAGCTGGAAAAAGTACACAACAATCGGCAGAAAGTTTGAAAAGTAAAGTATTAGGAAAGTATCTAGATTAAGTTAGTTCGTTAGTAATTATTACGAATAATAGATTTAAGGAGAGGCGAAAAAAAGCAATAATCGAATATGCTAGCACTAAGATGAACTATCACTATCTAAACGGTACTACACAACGCTATGCACTGTCACTAGAATTATTGCGGCACACGACAGCAGGGTTGAATTGAAGAATCGAATTTGAAGGATGATATGGAGACAGGAGGAGTCGTAGTTGGTTGTGGCTTCAGTCATGTCACATTTCGATGCGTTGGTTGAAACGACTGCCAGATTGATATGGTAACAGCGGGTGGGTTAACCATGTCCACATGATGTTGATTGAGATCGGAAAGAGTTGAGGTGAACTATCAGGGACCACCGACGGTTACCAACAGAAACAGTTGAAATCTACGGTTAAGATAAAGGCGGTTAAAAGCGACAGATACGAATACTGCAGAATGAAGTCACAGAGTACATGCGGTTTTACTGCGTTTTCTACTCTGGATCTAGATTCAGGGATCCACCAAACCAGAATGAAAGAATCGGACATAGAAAAAACAGCATTTGCCATTAATAATGGTAAATAAGAATTCACTAGAATGCCATTTGGCCTCAAAAACGCTCAAGCAATCTTCTAGAGAGCAATTGATGATATTTTGCGAAACTTTATAGGGAAAATTTGCTATGTCTATATAGACGATGTAAAAGTTTTTGGTAGGAATTTAGAGAAACATTTAAAAAATTTGAACACCATCTTAAACACGCTTAACCAAGCAGGATTGAAAATTCAATTAGATAAGACAGAATTCTTGAAGAATTCATGCTTCAGATGCTTCAGATTTTGCTGTTGGAGCTATGTTCTCCCAAAGTGAATTAGGCAAAGAAAGACCTGTTCACTAAAGGAAAATAGGAGTAGAAGGAGAATAAGTTTGGAGAATTTTGCGTACATATTATTTTCCGAAGCTGCTCTCCACAATCAAACATATTGTTTCAAATTGCAGCATATTTAGTTAATTTTTAGTATGACGGCTCTACGCCGTATTGTCCAATTGCAGCATATGTAATGAAAACAAATAAGTGGCTACAGCAAGAGACACCGATTCCAACATTCCAACATTCGAAATTGCACATATAGACAAAATGTTTTTGGAGAATCATTATTTCTTAACTTGTGTAGACAAATTTTCAAAATTCGCTCAAGTTAAGTTGATTCAATCGCGAGCAGCCATAGATATTATTCCGGCAATTAAGGACATGCTATTAAAATACCACCCACCAAAGATACTAGTTACGGACGGCGAAAAATCATTTGGCACTCAGAATTCAACCAACTTTTGTAAAAAACTTCAAATTCAAGTTTATTTTACAGCTACTGGCCGTAGTGAAATGAACGGAGCAATACAAAGGTTTCATTCAATCATAATCAAAATGTATCGTATCACGAAGTTCGAACAAAAGCACCTACCCGTTCCTGACCTAATCCAAGCTTTAGTACTTAAATATAATTCACCCATTCATTCCTCTTTCAAATATACTCCGTACGAAGTGATCCTACCATCCACTCGTTCCTCCATAATCTGCGAACAAGTCTACAAAAATTTCAAATAAAAACAAGCAAATGATCTTTTGGCTTACAGCAAGGGAATAAAGGAGAAAACAATTCCAACAGACAGAAAAATTTTTGAAAAAAAAAACGAAAACTAGATTAAAATACAAACCAAGATACAAGAAAATCAAAATCAAGCAGATTAATAGAAGTAAAAAAAAATGATTTGAAAATCTGATAAAAATACTATGAAGAAAACGCATTACAAAAAAAAACATTTTCTCCTCGTTACAGTCTGTTAGGTTTAGTATGTTCGATGAACGGCAAAAGGACAACCATAGACAGGGTAGACAACCAACCAATAGTAGGTATCGATTTAGACCCAGCTAGGATCGACAGTAACATTTACATCTATCATTATAATTTTGCAGCGTACAAAATTTTAACGGAATCGATAAGAATCGATTTTAATAAAATAGAAACCAATCAGCTCATCGTCATTATACAAAATCAGTTAGAACATTGAAATTCATTGTTTAGGAAACTTCTGTCCAATAAACGTTTCAAACGTTGGGACTCAGAAGGAATTGCTTGGATATATTTAGCAGGAATTTCCGAAGCTAACGACCTACGACTAAGCAATAGCTTGCTAATCGACTTAGTTGATAATAATAATAAACAAATAACCATCAATACACGGATCAATATTAAAATCACAGATTTAGCTTCCAGTACATCCAAAGTAAAGAAACAATCCCGATCAGAATCAGTCGATTTTTTTTTCTATTAACATTTACATACGCCTGGAAAAAATCAACAGAGAGATAGTTTTGCTGATTAAGACCCCGAAAACTTGGCCTCAGAATATTGAGAAAAATCTGACTCCATCCTGTGTTGTATCACCAAGAGAAAGTTCATTTGGCTCACAACACATATATAGTCCACAAGAACAATAGTTACAGGGATGGCAATCTGATCCCATACATTTTCCCGATTAGCTCCATAGAGTTGGACGAGTCTGAGTGTCTACCCAACCGAGTTAGCAACAACGACACGGCGACAATTACTGATGCAGCGATATTAAGCATTTGTTGCCGTATCGCCGCTCACCACCGTCGTCAGCAGTTCGGGTCAATGCATGGAATTGACCTAATTATTAAAGTCGGTTCAATGTCTGCAGTTCAAAGTAACAGAAATAAAGCAATTTGGCAATCGATCGTCTAACACCTTCTTTCCTACAAGAAAGAAAAGGTTAACTCGCATAAAACGAACAGCATTAGGAACCAATCACACAATCTAATGGGTATTCATCTCGATTACATTCTTAAACATTACATACTCACTGTGCGATACTGTGCCATAGCTTCCTAGCACATACTCCATTTATCGATCTTACCATAAGCTGCAAAATATAATGATGGTAAGTTAATGCAAGCAAATGATGATACTTCGAACGTACCAAGCAACTTACGCCCCGGTATTTGCCATATCATTACTGTGCTTCCAAGCCAGTTGCAATGTTCTATTTTGCATCCTCAGAAGAACAAATGAAAATAGTGACAATCTGCGTAATAAAAGCTTCGACACAAAACGACTTGATTCTCATTTGGCACCACACAAACTCAAAACCACCCAAAAACACACCACAATGCTGAACGAATTTCCATACACATATCACAAGCACAACGATTGGTAATTGATTTTTCACATTCACTTCACTACAATGCACCAATTTGCTCAAATTGCTTATCCGATATAATATACCGGTGCAGCACTGTCGTCCAAAACCTGGCTCTAGCAAAATGGCTGCCTTTTGTTCTCTCTTTCATGAGCGTTTAGAAAAATATCCTGTTGACAAAATCGCCTTAACAACCACTACTAAAGGAGTTTTCGATACAAATTAGCCTCAATAACACCTGAGTTGGCAGATTTTGTCAATAGGATGCACATGGCCGATAATTCAACCGAAGAGAAACCAACCAAGCGGCAGACAATCGTAAACGTCAAATGAAATAAGACGTTTTAACATACATCAAACTCGATTATTCAAGGTTAACCCTTAAGTAGGCAACAAGAAACTGGATTTTTTTTTTCAACATGAAACTACAATAAGTTTTGATTCATTGCTTGTATTGACATGGAATTGTCAAAAGTCACCCAGTTTCTTTTTATTTCCAAGTTTTTGGAGCAAAAATAATAATTGTAAACAAGCAATCAGTATTTTATTTGAACTTATTTTAAAATTTACCACGTAAGTTGTTGTGTTCCTTGTACAAAATTTAGACTTTATTTAGATTCCACACAGTTTCGTTCGATGGTTAACACGCGACTAACAAGGCGTCGTTTTTATTTCACGAGGTTTCACCACCAACATCCGAAATTGACTCTGACACTGACACAATTCATTCAGCAGAAACTTCAGATAATAACTTTATTCATTTCACAGAAAAACCCATTAATTATTATAGAATCCAAATAATTAAAAAAAATCCGTATCACTTTGCAATAATTCAGTTCATTCATCTACTAAATACACTTCTAACGAGATATTATTTAATCAATCTAATAGTTATCCCAACACTGAAGAACTTTTTCAAAAAGTAAAATAAAATCTCGAAAAAGCTAGACTTATCCAAATTAAAAGAAATGAATTTAGAGAAGATTCACCGGAACTGAAACAAAATGATGAAATATTTATAAAACCGAATATTAGGAAGAAACTAGATCCAAGAGCTAGACCAATAATAATACACAGCTCTAATAAACATACGTTCAAAAATATTAAAAACATAAAACGGCATAAATCTAAAATCAAGCGTCAAAAAAGTTTATCACGTAAAATATCATTTGAATAATTTCAGATGCAGACCATATTACTTTGCCTCTTGTACGTTACAAGTGTCTTAGGAGGAACCTTGCACGTACGAAACCTGGACGCAGACCCTGTCTTACTGTTAGAAAAACAAGATTGTAAAAATCAGACAGGAAATCTTAAAATTGTTCATCCTATCAACATGTTTAATATTGAAAATAATGTTGATAAATTCGAAAAGATAGCTAACAAGATTAACAAAAACCTTCCAATAGCAAATCTTATAGCAAGCAAAAGTTAGGAGATGAGGAACAAACTAACCCAACTTAACCCAGTAAAACGATTTAAACGATGGGACACTATTGGCATAGCATGGATATGGCTAGCAGGTTCACCAGATGCTGAATATCTAAGAATCATCAATACAACCCTGAACGAACTCATAAGCGAAAACAATGAACAAGTACGCATAAACGACGTAATGAACTCTAAGATTGCGGAAATAACTCATACCATTAACGAGCTCATAGAAAAACATTCATTGAAAGAGAAAATTTTGCTACAAGAGATAGATGCCATCACTCTATTAGTTCACATGGATGCAACAAATCGTGTCTTAGGAGATATAGAAGATACGATACTTCGTACCCGCATTCAGCTAACGAGCAGTCACTAAATCAGATACTTGCTGTAGAAAAAGTAATCAACAACCAAGGCATCAGTACAGATTTCCCTGAACAAGCACTAAACTATGCAATACCAAAAATTGCAATGAAAGATAAAACGCTATTCTACATACTAGAAGTCCCCAAAGTTGAAGGTAATTGCAAAATATTTCAAGTAGAGCCGTTATCAATCAACAATACAAAGATAATAAACATCCCGTCTTACATTATAAGAACCGGACAGCAACTTTACGAAACAATCAAATCTTTCGACATTATACAATTAGGGGAATACATAAAACCTTTCGAAGATGGCTGTCTTAGACCGATGATCATAGGACAAGAAAGCAATTGTGAAGCAATTGAAGATAAAAGTACGAGTGTCAGACTCATTGGTAACAGCACGGTTTTAATTAACAAAGGAAACGATGTAATTATGAAATCAGATTGCGGACCGCATATGATAGAACACTTCGAGGCAATTTCATTCTCACATTTGATAATTGCACAGTAATCGTGGATACATACATTCACATTGGAACAAGTAACTCACGACATTGTGGTCATACATTCACATCGGAACAAGTAACTCACGACATTAAAGAGTTACAAGGAGCCTTTCCCAATCTTAAGATGAAGTGGAACGTTATTCATCAGCCTGACATAACAAAGATCCATGACGAAACGATGAATAATAGAAAGCAATTAAACCACATAGCATTGAAACAGTATTCTCATACAGTAGTGACATTTTCAATAATCGGAATTACATTGATTGCAATTATAATTCTCACAATTGTAGTAATCGTATTTTGGAAGAAAAAAGCTTCTATGAGAATCGTTATAGAAAAATCTACAAATGCAAAACGAAAACGTAAAGCAAAGAAAGTAGAGAGTTTCGAGGATGAACTTCAGTCTGCCCCCGGAGGAATTATGTTACAAGCGTAGTCAACGTTGACTCTCATACGTTCGTTCGCTTCGATCAACGGAAACAAATTCTTCACTACGAAAGTTGGACGTCTCGACAAGTATCATCCGTGCGTCAGAATCCAGCCCCTATAGAACGATCGCGTTATTCATCGGCCAACGGACAATCTTCTCCCCTACGGAAACAGATGCATTCCTGAGAGTTCGATTCTCCTTCCTTCCAGTTCAACGGAAGCCAACTCCCCTCTGCAGATTGGCGATCGTCCAGTAGCCCGTTCCCCACGATAAGAATGCCTGGTTATAATTTGTCCCTTAGCGATACGTATAAAAGAACAGGGAACATAGAGCTCAGTGCCTCATTTTCGTTTCTAGTTTTGTCATAGATAAGAAGTGGGACCGCGTGGTGCCATTTGTAATCAATAAAAATAATTATTTTTATTGATTACAATATATATATATATATATATATATATATATATATATATATATATATATATATATATATATATATATATATATATATATATATATATATATATTTATATTTATATATATATATATATATATATATATATATATATATATATATATTTAAGAACTGTTGTTAGGGTTAGAGTTCGAACGATACTGCCTTTATTTCTATACGGTTTCCATCGTTTTATAATTTCGCCAGTGAGAGCCGTGAGTGACCGTCACTCTTCTCAGGAGTTCACAACTTATTTCTTACATTCGGCCGTCCTGGCAGCTTTTACGCCTCGGAAAAGTTTTCTTCCCCACTGTCTGTTACCTCTAGCTCCATTTCGTCTTGATTATAAGCGACATATCTCCATAACTTCATGTTTGTCGCATTTGTGGTTGTGATATTGGGTCCTTCTCCGTTACCTATCCTTTTCACTTTGTATCTTTCATTTCGATTCACCTTAATAAATTCGTAGGGGCCCAGAAATTCACTTGCCAGTTTTTTGCCTGCAATAAACTGAGTTCTCTTAATGGCTACTAAATCGCCTAATCCGTACGTATTGTTTATTGTTTAATAATTGATTTGTCCACCGAGAACGGTTTAACGAGGCAAACACGCTTGCTATGGCTAAGACGCTTTACAAGAATTTACAATAAACGCAGCGAACTTTTAAATTGGGACATAGACATCGTAAAATCAAACTGACACGAACATTGATTGAAACGCCTAATCATGGCCTTAAGCGGGGCGTTAGTACCGTATAGTGTGTTAGCGCGAGCTTCGTGCAACATTTGTTGGTGTCTTGATACCGGTCGCGGGACAGCAAAAGAAATCCTACTTACTAGTGACGGATCATCAATGGTTTCAAGTAGTAGTCCTGCTATAAAGATAACCTGAGCTCTGTTGCGCCTGACTTCTAACGTTTCTAGGCCCAGAAGAAGACAACGTTGATTGTAGGGTGGTAGTAAGGATCTGTCTGCCCAACCTAGCTTTCTTATGGCGTATCGTGTGAACCTTTTCTGTATTGTCTCAAGTCGTCTTATAGATATAACAGTATAAGGACAAGTAACAATAGAACAGTATTCTAACATCGGGCGAACTAACGAACAATACAGAGATTTTAGACAATATGGGTCATTAAAGACCCTGGTCGATTTAAACAGTATACCTAGTGTTCTATTTGCGCAGTTAATAACGTTGTCATAGTGATGCTTAAAAGTCAACTTATCGTCAATCAAAACGCCTAGGTCACGCATTTCTTTAGTTCTAGCTATCTTGACGCTATTTATCTGATATTCGTACCTAACAGGTGAGCGCGTCCGAGTGAAAGACACCACAAAGCACTTTTCCGTACAAACCGTCAATGAGTTCTGGACGCACCACAGGTTAAAAACAGTAACAGCATGTTGTAGTCTCTCACAGTCGTCAGTAGTTTTTACAGGCATAAATAATTTCACGTCGTCAGCGTACAGAAGGCAGGAATCGTCAGGTAACACAGAACACAGATCATTGACAAGCAGGATAAATAGAAGCGGTCCCATATTGCTTCCTTGTGGAACCCCTGAGGTGCTGGTGAAAGGACGAGAGGTGTGATGGCCAAATTGAACGCGATATGTGCGGTTTAGGAGGTATGAGCTCAGCCATGCTGTGATTTTGATGGAGTAGCCTTACAACTGGCGCTTACGGACTAGTATTTCATGGGATATACTATCGAAAGCTGCCTTTAGGTCAGTGTAGATACAGTCCATCTGTATGCCCTGGTCCATACAGTTCGCACACTCGGATACAAATCGCACCAAATTTGTCGAGGTGGAACGCTTGGGCATAAAGCCGTGTTGTTCCTTCGCAATGGAGCAGGCTGAAGCATGCAGGATCAATTCGCGAACCATTATATCCAAAACTTCCATGCATGCCCACATGGATGTGATACCCCTGTAACTGGTAGCGAGATGCGAGATGTCCCCTTTCTTATACAGCGGTACCATCCACGATGTTTTCCATATCGCAGGAACAATCTCATTTTCAATAGACAGTTTAAATATTTGTAGGAGTATTGGACAAAGAGCATCTGCACAAGATTTCAGGACTACTGCAGGAATACCATCTGGTCCTTGTTTGTTAGAGGTTTTTAGTTTCGCCAATGCTGTTTTAACTGTATTTTCATTGAAATCGATGTCCTGTAAGTCGATACAATCTTGAGGGACGTTGCTGATGGCATGATTGACAAAATTCAGAAAATCTTTTTGCAAATGTTTCGCAAATATCAACATCGCTAGTAGCAATGATTCCTTTGTATTGCAGTGATGGGGTCCATGAGCTGTTATTGTGTTTAGCTTTCATGAAAGACCAGAAACTAGCTGGACTCGTTCGAAGGCTACGCTGAACACGAGATATTTATAGGTGATACAGATGCCTATTATATGCCCTGTAAGTTCGAAGAGCAAGACGAGCTGCTTGTCGGTTTGATAGGGTTGGGTTACGATGTTGCCGTTTCTGAGTCCGTTTACGATCACTTTTGAGTCGTTTTAGAGTACGGTTAGACCAAGGAGGGTTGCGCGGGGGCCTGGAACGGGGCACGTTATCATTTATAATGCGCGTAAGCGTTGCATTAAATATGTTCACGATTTCATCAATTGTAAAAGCAGAGTTGTATAGGAAGTCCCAGTTCGCGTTGTATTTAGCATCAGTTATGTTGTCAAAATTAGCCTGTCTGAAATTCAATCTGCTGAATGTGTGTGCTTGAGCGTTGGATTCTATTTTATTATTCTAACTCCGCACTCTAGCGAGTCCGCTTGAGCGTAACAGAGATGGGACGTAAGCCTGTTCGATACAGCAGGGAGAACACCACCGCCGCGAGAGCGAGCGCTGTTTGCTGTGTTGCGATCTGTGCGATAAACAGAGTAATTGTTATCGAAGAATAAGCCAGATGGTGTAGAAGTGTCCAACCAAGTTTCCGTTAAGGTGATGATATCATAATCGTGCAGGGATACAGCGAGTAAAAATTCATGCAGCTTCGTGTTAAGTCCACGTGCTTTTTGGTAATAGAACATGATAGACTGCGAATCGCAACGGTCGTTGTTTTGTGCTAGTCCTAACGTTGTATGATAAGCAACAAGTGGCATTTGTGTTATTTTCGAGACACTAACTTTATTTACGAAAAAAGTGGTCTAGTGTGGGTTGATTTGTCTCGGACAGTGCGTCGGGCTTACTCTGTGCGTTAGCGCTGGATGCTGGCGTGCGAATGGTGCTCGGTGTGTGTAGTCGTGGGAATGTTTTCTGGTCCGGACAAGTGTGTCCATATGCGTTTAATGATGATGTTTTGTGTTTGGCAATGACTAGTGATGATGCCTTCGAATTAGTGTTAGTGCCGATGACAGATGGACGAATGGGTGATGTTGAATTGGCGTTGATGACAACGCTTGCATAATCAGAAGCTTTACGATTCGTAGTCCCAGATTCATCATCCTGAAATCTGCGTCTCTTGGGTGCTTGGACATTTTCTTGGCAGGGGGAAGATGGATCGGTTCTTTTCGATGCAACAAATCCAGAACGTAGTTCAGTAATGAGTGGCTGCAAAATGACGGACTTCATAGTGTCAACAGCTGTGGTAAGGGCGGCTTGGAAGCCTACTTTCAATCCCGTTTCCTTGATTGTTTTACTTCGCGGGTTCACAACTACGTCAGTGCAGGCAAGGCAACTCCAGTGTAGATCAGGTCGCTGATTAACGCCGAGCAGAAATACCTCAGGAACATTTGTGCAACCAAAGTGAAAAATGTCCTCACAGTAATTGCAACTGATACACAAAGCGTCAACGTTGATGAGTGTGTTGCAGGACGAGCAGTTGGTTGCCATTGCAAAGAAGTAGATGAAAACACCCGAGGCGTGTAACGATTAAAACGTAGTTTTCACAGGAATTCCGATCTATCAGCACAACACTCAGCTGTTCAAAGAAATAACGATAGACTGTGACTTTGAAGCTCAAAAATTGAGAGGATAATTGATGATTTCGTAACACAATAGACCGATTTAATAGGAGCGAGTAAGACTAACATGTTTGTGCATCCTCTTTTGACAGATTATTGCAGCCAGCGTGTCGATGTCCCGGCAAACGGGACGCTTGGTCACACGGTCCTCGAGGCAAGCGATCGCGTTAGTTCACGCAATATAAGTTTTAGTATCTGTTACACCATAAGTTTTAGCGTGTGTTTTATTTATACGTGTTGTGAACGTCCTATCATATCACAAAACTAAGCTTACATAGATACACTAAATATGATATCCTAATGTTACGTGTAAAGTAGTATAATTACTTCTAACACTAATACTAGAACACGTATTACAACGTTACACTAGTCCTACCGGTACGTACATATATTCGTTCTCCTCCGGAATCTTTGCCAGTGTCGAAGAAGAGATGTCGTCAAACGCGAGGAAGAACACCGGTGAATGATACCTCACCATCTGTGTCTAACACGGTGCCTCAATCAGTGCCTAATGATGCTTTGTCGAGGGCTACTGAATAGCTAAGTATATACTATCAAAACTCGAGAGGATTGCGTTCAAAGTGCTCGGATCTAAGGCTAGCGGCCCATGAAAATGATTACGATGTTATTGCACTTACAGAAACGTGGGTAGATGAGTCTGTACCTGATAGCATGCTGTTTAATAGTGAGGATTATGTTGTTTATCGCTGCGATCGTAGCATTACTAATAGTTCAAGAGCCAGAGGTGGTGGAGTACTTATTGCGGTTTCAACTAGTTTATCATCGTCACCCCTCTTAGTGAATGTTGCAGCCCTCGAATGTGTGTGGACTATTATAAAAACGAAAACATTTAAGCTATACTTAGGGACTGTTTACATTCCACCTTATTTAGCCTCAGATTCACTCACGTTTGAAATGCTTATTGATTGTTTATATGATGTTAAAGTTCGTTTGCGTAGCAGTGATCAGATTTTACTATTAGGAGATTTTAATCAATCACTATTACAGTGGGTCAGCGCAGATAGGGATTTGCTACCGTTTCAGCATTTCATTCCAAGAAACAGCCTATTAAATCATGCCCATTTTATGGACTTATTTAATATTATGGAGTTTTTTCAACTTAATGGTGTTGCGAACGTAAATGATCGTTTTCTTGATCTTATTTTGCTGCATTCGGTTGATTGCACTGCGTGTTTAGTTAATGAGGCGGTAAATCCACTTGTGAGTGTTGATTCTCATCATCCACCACTTGAGCTAGCTCTTTTAGTAACAAAGAATGAAATGTCTTCCGTTAGTGCGCTAATGAGAATGAAGAATTAGCGTATGATTATAAGAAGGCGGATTACGGTAGGCTTGGGTCAATCTTGTCGTCTATCGATTGGTCTTTTTTGTTTTCTTGTGCGTCAATCGATGATGCGGTATCCCAGTTCAACGATGTTCTCATTTCCTCACTTAACTCCTGTTCCCCTCTCTACACGCCACCTCACCGTCCCCCATGGTCGGACCGCATGTTGCGCTTATTGAGGAGTGAACGTAATCGTGCTGCCCGCATGTACCGGGCTGGACGTACACCGTTCTCTCGAAGATTATTTAAAATTGCTGCCGCTGCATATAGATCACATAATAGATCTCGCCATAGAACTTATGTTCTGAGACTTCAATCTCGTTTCCGTGTGCATCCACGGTCGTTTTGGCGTTACATTAATTCTAGTAGAAAAAACAACGGCTTTCCTTGCAATATGTACCTAGGCGATATGCAAGCTGAGTGTCCAGTTGACATTTGTAATCTTTTCGCCAACCATTTCTCTAGTGTTTTTGAGAAACCATTATCGGGCACGCGATGCTTGGAAGCTAGTCTTACCTATATTCCTGAGAATATATAAACTGTCGATTCTTTCCCTATTAGTGTTGATTGTATTTCACATGCTTTAGGAAAAATTAAAACAATCGTATGGCCCAGGTCCTGATGGTATTCCCGCTGCAGCCTTGTTTTATTGTCGTGAGTCTCTTGCCTATCCTCTTACTCTTCTCTTATATATATATATATATATATATATATATATATATATATATATATATATATATATATATATATATATATATACATACATATATATATATATATAAACAGGGGCCTTATCCATGTCATTTTCCAAGCGTTTGGAAAAGTACCTAAGGATAAAGATCGCTCAAAGAGAAGAGTAAGAGGATAGGCAAGAGACTCACGACAATAAAACAAGGCTGCAGCGGGAATACCATCAGGACCTGGGCCATACGATTGTTTTAATTTTTCCTAAAGCATGTGAAATACAATCAACACTAATAGGGAAAGAATCGACAGTTTATATATTCTCAGGAATATAGGTAAGACTAGCTTCCAAGCATCGCGTGCCCGATAATGGTTTCTCAAAAACACTAGAGAAATGGTTGGCGAAAAGATTACAAATGTCAACTGGACACTCAGCTTGCATATCGCCTAGGTACATATTGCAAGGAAAGCCGTTGTTTTTTCTACTAGAATTAATGTAACGCCAAAACGACCGTGGATGCACACGGAAACGAGATTGAAGTCTCAGAACATAAGTTCTATGGCGAGATCTATTATGTGATCTATATGCAGCGGCAGCAATTTTAAATAATCTTCGAGAGAACGGTGTACGTCCAGCCCGGTACATGCGGGCAGCACGATTACGTTCACTCCTCAATAAGCGCAACATGCGGTCCGACCATGGGGGACGGTGAGGTGGCGTGTAGAGAGGGGAACAGGAGTTAAGTGAGGAAATGAGAACATCGTTGAACTGGGATACCGCATCATCGATTGACGCACAAGAAAACAAAAAAGACCAATCGATAGACGACAAGATTGACCCAAGCCTACCGTAATCCGCCTTCTTATAATCATACGCTAATTCTTCATTCTCATTAGCGCACTAACGGAAGACATTTCATTCTTTGTTACTAAAAGAGCTAGCTCAAGTGGTGGATGATGAGAATCAACACTCACAAGTGGATTTACCGCCTCATTAACTAAACACGCAGTGCAATCAACCGAATGCAGCAAAATAAGATCAAGAAAACGATCATTTACGTTCGCAACACCATTAAGTTGAAAAAACTCCATAATATTAAATAAGTCCATAAAATGGGCATGATTTAATAGGCTGTTTCTTGGAATGAAATGCTGAAACGGTAGCAAATCCCTATCTGCGCTGACCCACTGTAATAGTGAGTGATTAAAATCTTCTAATAGTAAAATCTGATCACTGCTACGCAAACGAACTTTAACATCATATAAACAATCAATAAGCATTTCAAACGTGAGTGAATCTGAGGCTAAATAAGGTGGAATGTAAACAGTCCCTAAGTATAGCTTAAATGTTTTCGTTTTTATAATAGTCCACACACATTCGAGGGCTGCAACATTCACTAAGAGGGGTGACGATGATAAACTAGTTGAAACCGCAATAAGTACTCCACCACCTCTGGCTCTTGAACTATTAGTAATGCTACGATCGCAGCGATAAACAACATAATCCTCACTATTAAACAGCATGCTATCAGGTACAGACTCATCTACCCACGTTTCTGTAAGTGCAATAACATCGTAATCATTTTCATGGGCCGCTAGCCTTAGATCCGAGCACTTTGAACGCAATCCTCTCGAGTTTTGATAGTATATACTTAGCTATTCAGTAGCCCTCGACAAAGCATCATTAGGCACTGATTGAGGCACAGTGTTAGACACAGATGGTGAGGTATCATTCACCGGTGTTCTTCCTCGCGTTTGACGACATCTCTTCTTCGACACTGGCAAAGATTCCGGAGGAGAACGAATATATGTACGTACCGGTAGGACTAGTGTAACGTTGTAATACGTGTTCTAGTATTAGTGTTAGAAGTAATTATACTACTTTACACGTAACATTAGGATATCATATTTAGTGTATCTATGTAAGCTTAGTTTTGTGATATGATAGGACGTTCACAACACGTATAAATAAAACACACGCTAAAACTTATGGTGTAACAGATACTAAAACTTATATTGCGTGAACTAACGCGATCGCTTGCCTCGAGGACCGTGTGACCAAGCGTCCCGTTTGCCGCCAGGAGCTACCGTTCATTGCCCCAGGCGATTGCACGTTGCCTGATCCTACCAAACCGCTCTCACGTACACATCGACACGCTGGCTGCAATAATCTGTCAAAAGAGGATGCACAAACATGTTAGTCTTACTCGATCCTATTAAATCGGTCTATTGTGTTACGAAATCATCAATTATCCTCTCAATTTTTGAGCTTCAAAGTCACAGTCTATCGTTATTTCTTTGAACAGCTGAGTGTTGTGCTGATAGATCGGAATTCCTGTGAAAACTACGTTTTAATCGTTACACGCCTCGGGTGTTTTCATCTACTTCTTTGCAATGGCAACCAACTGCTCGTCCTGCAACACACTCATCAACGTTGACGCTTTGTGTATCAGTTGCAATTACTGTGAGGACATTTTTCACTTTGGTTGCACAAATGTTCCTGAGGTATTTCTGCTCGGCGTTAATCAGCGACCTGATCTACACTGGAGTTGCCTTGCCTGCACTGACGTAGTTGTGAACCCGCGAAGTAAAACAATCAAGGAAACGGGATTGAAAGTAGGCTTCCAAGCCGCCCTTACCACAGCTGTTGACACTATGAAGTCCGTCATTTTGCAGCCACTCATTACTGAACTACGTTCTGGATTTGTTGCATCGAAAAGAACCGATCCATCTTCCCCCTGCCAAGAAAATGTCCAAGCACCCAAGAGACGCAGATTTCAGGATGATGAATCTGGGACTACGAATCGTAAAGCTTCTGATTATGCAAGCGTTGTCATCAACGCCAATTCAACATCACCCATTCGTCCATCTGTCATCGGCACTAACACTAATTCGAAGGCATCATCACTAGTCATTGCCAAACACAAAACATCATCATTAAACGCATATGGACACACTTGTCCGGACCAGAAAACATTCCCACGACTACACACACCGAGCACCATTCGCACGCCAGCATCCAGCGCTAACGCACAGAGTAAGCCCGACGCACTGTCCGAGACAAATCAACCCACACTAGACCACTTTTTTCGTAAATAAAGTTAGTGTCTCGAAAATAACACAAATGCCACTTGTTGCTTATCATACAACGTAAGGACTAGCACAAAACAACGACCGTTGCGATTCGCAGTCTATCATGTTCTATTACCAAAAAGCACGTGGACTTAACACGAAGCTGCATGAATTTTTACTCGCTGTATCCCTGCACGATTATGATATCATCACCTTAACGGAAACTTGGTTGGACACTTCTACACCATCTGGCTTATTCTTCGATAACAATTACTCTGTTTATCGCACAGATCGCAACACAGCAAACAGCGCTCGCTCTCGCGGCGGTGGTGTTCTCCCTGCTGTATCGAACAGGCTTACGTCCCATCTCTGTTACGCTCAAGCGGACTCGCTAGAGTGCGGAGTTAGAATAATAAAATAGAATCCAACGCTCAAGCACACACATTCAGCAGATTGAATTTCAGACAGGCTAATTTTGACAACATAACTGATGCTAAATACAACGCGAACTGGGACTTCCTATACAACTCTGCTTTTACAATTGATGAAATCGTGAACATATTTAATGCAACGCTTACGCGCATTATAAATGATAACGTGCCCCGTTCCAGGCCCCTGTTTATATATATATATATATATGTATGTATATATATATATATATATATATATATATATATATATATATATATATATATATTTATATATATATATATATATATATATATATATATATATATATATATATATATATATATATATATATATATATATATATATATATATATATATATATATATAAAGATCGCTCAAAGAGAAGAGTAAGAGGATAGGCAAGAGACTCACGACAATAAAACAAGGCTGCAGCGGGAATACCATCAGGACCTGGGCCATACGATGGTTTAAGTTTTTCTAAAGCACGTGAAACACAATCAACACTAATAGGGAAAGAATCGACAGTTAATATATTCTCAGGAATATAGGAAAGACTAGCTTCCAAGCTTCGCGTGCCCGATAATGGTTTCTCAAAAACACTAGAGAAATGGTTGGCGAAAAGATTACAAATGTCAACTGGACACTCAACTTGCATATCGCCTAGGTACATATTGCAAGGAAAGCCGTTGTTTTTTCTACTAGTATTAATGTAACTCCAAAACGACCGTGGATGCACACGGAAACGAGATTGAAGTCTCAGAACATAAGCTCTATGGCGAGATCTATTATGTGATCTATATGCAGCGGCAGCAATTTTAAATAATCTTCGAGAGAACGGTGTACGTCCAGCCCGGTACATGCGGGCAGCACGATTACGTTCACTCCTCAATAAGCGCAACATGCGGTCCGACCATGGGGGACGGTGAGGTGGTGTGTAGAGAGGGGAACAGGAGTTAAGTGAGGAAATGAGAACATCGTTGAACTGGGATACCGCATCATCGATTGACGCACAAGAAAACAAAAAAGAAAAGAATAAATAAATATATATATATATATATATATATATATATATATATATATATATATATATATATATATATATATATATATATATATACATATATATATATATATATATATATATATATATATATATATATATATATATTTTTTTTTATTTTATTTTATATATATATATATATAAATGTTACAGCAGAGTAGTCAGCACCAGTGGCAGACTAAGGGACGACTGCTGAACCAACAAAAGCAGCAGGAGTCGGTGAAGAAGTCACGGAAGCGGCCGTCATGATTGAAGTGATCCCGGCGGAGAGAGTGAGCTACCTCGAAATGTACAAGACCATCCGTACAAGCTCGCACCTCGATAGAGTCCAGGAGAAGATTGGCGTGGGCAAGCGAACGCCCAAAGACACACTACGGCTGCCGCTTAGCCGTGATTTGGACAGAGTAGAGGTGTGCCAACGCATCCGGGAGGCCATCGGTGAGAAAGGAGCGGCGTCCATTCGCACGGAGATGTCAGAGGTGCTGGTGACGAGCATCGACTCGCTGGTGAATGAAGAACTGTTGCAAAGGGCAGTGCTGACGGCTCTGGGAAAAGCACATTGCGTCCAGCACCCGGGCATTGTGGCGGCTGAGGTTGCGGGAATCGTCATCGTATGCTGCTACATTCCACGATCGGTCGGCCTCCCAGAGTTAGAGCAGCAGATGGATTGCATGGAGGTGCTGACGAGAGGACATCCTTGTTTGCTCCTCGCCGGAGATTTCAACGCGTGGCATGGTGCCTGGGGGAGCGAGCGTGTCAACCTGAAGGGTGAGGCGCTCCTCCAGACGGCGTTGAGTTTCGGACTGGAGGTCCTGAACCGTGGTGAGGAGCCGACATTTCTTGGCAACGGAGTGGCCCGGTCAAGTAGGGTGGACGTAGCTTTTGCTAGCCCATCGATATGTCGACCGGACGGGGCGACCGAACCGGTCAGCTGTTGAAGAACCCTCGATCGGTACTCATACCGTGATCACCGCTACATAAGGTTTGCAGTTGGCCTGCAGCCTCCTGCTAATCAGCGGCCCGGACGGGGCAATCTTCGGTTGGAAGGTCCGACGGCGCGAGATGCGGGCATCCGCCGGCGAACTCGCTAGTTTTACCTACCCACCTTTGAGCTGGCACTCGAGGCGTCCAACGTTCTCCGAACGAGTGGTAGACGCACAGAGTCTGGGAATAGTGCTTGCTGAGGCTTGCGATGCGACGATGTCAAAAATCGGTCACTCTCAGCAACGGAGGAGCTCCAATGTATACTGGTGGACTCCAACCATCGATTAGCTGAGGGAGCGATGTCGACTGGCACGAGAGAGGCAGAGCACGGCCTTGGATGCATCGTCCCTAGAGCCGGTAGTGGAGGAACATCAAGAGGCGCGTGCAGCTTTAAGGGCGGAGATCAAGGCGAGCAAGGAGAGACTTTTCGACGAGTGGCTGCAGGCCCTGGCCGCGGATGAGACGGGACAGTGGTTCCGGCAAGTCCTTCTTCGGTTTCGGGGTTTGACACGGGTAGCATTCCACAAGAGTGGAAGAGGCAGAAGCTCGTGCTACTGCCAAAGCCGGGAAAGCAACCGGGAGAAGCGTCGTCCTGTCGCCCGATTTGCCTCATCAACAAACCGGCTAAGGTATTCGAAAGTACGGTGCTTCAAAGACTCAATGAACATCCTGAGAATCCGGAGACGCCTCAGCTCGCCGTCAATCTGTTCGGCTTTCGGAAGCAGCGGAGCACCATGCAGGCGATCCAGCTCGTGGTGGAAGCAAGTCAGCATGCAATGTCCTTCGGACGGACAAACCAGAGGGACAAACGCTGTCTGCTGGTTGTGGCGTTGGATGTGAAGAATGCCTTCAACACTGCCAGCTGGCAGGCGATCGCATTGGCCCTGCACGAGAAAGGAGCCCCAGCGCAGCTGCAGCTCTTAATTCGTGACTACTTCACAGACAGGGAGCTGGCCTACGACACCTTCGACGGTCCGGTGACATGTCATGTACGACGGCGTGCTGCGGATCCAGCTCCCTGAAAGGGCCAGCATAGTCGGCTTTGCTGACGACATCGCGATCTTGGCCGAGGGCTGTACACCCAAGGAGTCGGCAACGGTTGCCGAAGCGGCGATTGAGATGGTAATGGAATGGATGAACGCGAGACTCCTCCGTTTAGCCCCCCACAAGACCGAGGTGGTGCTGATCTCAAGTCTGCGGCGAGGACGAATCGAGGTGCCGGCGCGAGTTGGCGAGGTACGATGTACATCGAAGAGGTCCATACGCTACCTGGCGGTACAGGATCACGAGAAGCTATCGTGGAAATCGCATGTGGAAGCGGCCGCGGACAAGGCCCTCCGTGTGGTCGCGACAGTCACCTCAGTGATGAGGAATCACAGCGGCCCCAGGTGGCAAAACGGCGCCTACTAGCAGGAGTGGCGGAGTCCATCATCCGCTACGCCTCACCCATCTGGGCCGAGGCAACGAACCTGCAGTGGTGCCGGAGGAGACTTGCGCAGGTGCAGAAGCCGTTGGCACGTGGGGTGTCGAGCTCGTTCCGCGCGGTTTCGTACGAGGTTGGAGTAGTGTTGGCAGGCCTGATTCCCTATCGGCGAGAACGAGGAGAACGCAAGGTGCAACAGGAGGCTCCTTGCTGAACCTGGCACCAGCAGGAAGGAGACGAGAGCACTGGAGCGGTCAGCCACGATGGTGGAGTGGCAGGAGACTTGGGACCTACTTGACATGGACACACAGGATGATTCCCGACGTACATTGGTGGATAGGACGGAAACCGGGAAGGTGGACTTCCATCTGTCGCAGGTACTCACCGGACACGGATTCTTCCGTGAGTACTTGCACGTCTGCGGCTTTGCTTCGTCACCGGAATCCACGATGCGGAGGGTCGGTCGAGCAAGTGGCCCATGTCATGTTTCAGTGCCAAGTATTCGATGGCATCCGGCAAGATCTGCTGGGCTGGGGTACACCCGGGTCGGTCCAGCTGGAGAACTTCGCTTAGACGCTGCTGGAGAGTCCGGAATGGTGGGTTCAACGCATTCAACGCGCAGCGAGATCGATTACCACGGTTCTTCAGCAGCTTTGGCGCGACGAAGATGCCCTGACCAGCGGTCGGACGGAAGCGGCTTTTGCTGAGGATGAAGAAGTGGGCCTCGACAGCGTGGCAGCACTCTTCGGAGAGGAGGTAGAAGACGCCATACTCACGGACGTGACACGGAGAGTAAATGAAACGCGAGCAGCACGTTAACGGTCTACTCGCAACCGACGGCTTCGTGGTAGAGCGGAAGAACGGGCACGAATACGGCTGGCTGCGGACGTTGCAGCAGCTCTGGCAGCGCGGGACGATGAGATACTGCGGGCGGCAGTAGTGGCGGAACGTGCAGGCCAAGCTCTTCCGCCGATTCCACGGCGAAGCAGAGGGAGATCACCTTCTCCGGAAACGCTGCGACTTCGTCACGAGGGGCGATTGTATATGCAACGTGCGTGGAAGGCTCGTGTACGAGAGGAGGGTCCTTCGACGACAAGTCGCCGTCGAACCCGACCCACAGAAACTGATCTGATTCGGTCACGTCGTAACCGACGGGAGAACGAGCGACAGCGCAGAGCTTCGGCAGCAGATCGGCGCCGGTCACAAACAGAGGAGGCCGCGTAGTTATCAAATCTTAGTTTATATTGTATATTGTATATATTGTATTGAACGATTGTGAGTCCAACAAAACAAATGTTTGTTGCGTATATTGAATTTACCTCCTTGGCATAGTACACTGGACATACACACATCAACCATATTATTACCATATATCACCGAATATATTTCCAACACTCTTACTTCATACATAGAAAAATGTACTAGTAGTCCTTTAACAATATTATATAGGCTTTATTCATGATACAATAGGAGTTAAGTTATTTGAATTTTTTTAAGGTATGAGGACTAAGCAGTGTTTTAGTTAGTTACCAAAAGCAAAAAGTCCTGAGTTTTTTCCACCTTTTTCTGTGGAACGGGGGGGGGGGGGGGGGGGGGCGGTTGGGTTTGCTCCGAAGGTGAAACTTCGATGATAGTTACATTCCTTGACCTTTAAAACCCCTAAATAAAAAAACTCTTCATAATACATGGCTCATGGCTGCAGTCATTGCTTTCGTTACAACTTCAATGATGAAACGTTTGGAAGATTTTTAAACATATCTCAAACTTTTCACATTATGGATGGAAAAGCATAATCTATTTTTGCCAGTTACTTCCTTTTCCATGTAGCCCATAAGGAAAACAAACTGAAAGTGGGACAAGAACGCACTAGATGACAGTAGTACGCATGATTTAACTCAGTTGTTGCAATGAATTCCAAGGCAACGTATTCGTTGTCAAAACATTTTTGTACTATTAGAGGAATATGCTTTTACCACAGGCGAGGTTTTTCCGCTTGTGTGTATTTTCGGTCCTGGAGGGATTTATTGCATTTCTGCGTGTTTCAATATTATTTTTTTATTATTATTATTTTTTATTATGTTTCAAAACAAAAGGGTTTCGAATATGACCAGTCACGGGTTTAACGTAAACGGACTGAGCGGCCACGCAATTACTCCCTAGCAGTGTGAACTCACAGCAGATCAGTAACCAAATTCAATGTGGTAAGCTGCAAGGCCTTTCGAGGAGCTTAAACAACCACGGAAAACCACCAACGATTTGCAATAACTAAAAATGTGCCGTTATCAAGGCCACTGCTGTCCATATTGACTCAAGCCAAGAAATTATAATCACATCACATTATTAACTTCTTGCAATGATTCAGGCAAAAAGTGCAAAAAACTAGTAGCAATTCAAAGGGGAGGCGAATGTAGCCTTAGACTCTCAGTTTCGAAAAAAAAAGAAAAAAAAAGTTAAATAAACTCTGGACACTACTGACTCAGGAGAAAAGCTGTCACTTAAAAAAATAGAAATTCCAAGTGTTGTCTAAGCTAGAAAAAATGTTTGTCGAATCATAGCATTTTCCTTCTTTAGTCAGATTGTGTCTACTTGCTTGTTGTGTTGCTCAATATAATGCAAAAAAACCGCATTAAAATCGGTCAATAAATGAGGTAGTTAGCGAAAATAAAGTGTGTGCGCGAAATGCATACACCACCCAAAACCCACCCATCCCACACGAATGAACAATCTGCGCGTCACCTGATATGCAGGCACATTGAGCATAGAAGCAAAGAAAGGCGAGGCGAAGAAAGGAGAAGAAACAACAGGAGAAGAAAGAAAGTGTTTGTGCAACAAAACACTTTAGTAACAAATCTGCTCAGTACGAATGCACTGCAAATTGATATGAGCATCAAGTGATTCTTACACTTTTTTTTTTTCATCAATACCCAATTCGCAGCATGTTTGTTTTGCTGCGAAGAAAATATCCTCATTGCAACCATGACACATACCATTCAATGTTGATATAAATGCCTGAATCAGCCTATTTATGTTTGAAAAACTTACTCAGAGAATGTTTTTAAACAGATTTAAAATAGTTTTTTCGAAAAAAAAATTTAAATATTAGAATTCAAAAATGAAAATATTATTTAATTAGCTGAGACATTTATGTACACTTGGAGTTAAACAGGTTTTACTCTGTGGATTAATATTCGATATGACTATTCAGGCGATCTGAAAGGAGCATCAACCAGGGGACAATTTCTTATTTTAACTCATACGGTAGTTTTCAAAAACAGCTTCAATCAGCTTTGGGAAGAAAGTTGAAACTTGATTGTTTGTAAGTTAAATCACACTACCAAACTGTACTATATGATTTTTTAAAAATGAAATCATGCTAATCTTGTTGATGTTTTCGTGTTACGATTCGATGTTATGATGTGAGTACATTTATGCAATTGGTTGATTTGATGCTGTAAATATTTAGAAATATGTAAGAATTTAGTCTAATATTTGCATTGCAAACGAGCAACAAGTACAGGAGTGTTAACATGATTTGGCTACTGTGCTGCTGGAAGTATATTTCAATAGATCTAATTCAATTTTTGTTTCAGGAGGCTTTCTTGAAGTTCGAAGACAAAAGTGTAAAACAATGTTTTAAACAAAGGGTTAGTATATTTGTTTTATTTTATTTTTTAATAATTTTATAGAAATTACACATTTGTGGCATCCAATAGGGATACAGCTGTGTGTAATAATGTCTAACAGTTTGTTTAGTGGTTCATTTTATTCGTTGATTAATTATGGGAAATGGTCTCATCGCAGAATTTTGTTCAAGCTAAACACCACGCGCATTAAGCCAGCCTATCATATAACATTTCGAAGCATATCGTAGAACATATCGTTTGTTACAACTGTACGGAATACACCACCGATGAAATATGGACACTTAATTTATACATTTACCAAACGAACAACATCGCTGAAAGAACGTGTGTCACCAAAGCATCAATACTGCATCGAGAAAACATCATCTTAAAAACAGAAACAAAAAAAAAACACTCAAGAGATGGGTCCGGAGAGGATTTCCGCCATCATGCATCGGTTGATTGTTAAGATTTAGGACCAGGAAGAACTACCGGACGAATGGAAACTGGCTGATACACCCGGTGAACAAAAAAGGGCGACAGGATGGACAATGCTAACTTCCGGGCCATCACAGTCCTGAATGCTGCCTATAACAACTTGTCCAAAATACTCTTCTGCAGACAGATTTTGTCGGAAGCTACCAAGGTGGATTTGTTGGAGGCAAATCGAAAACCGACCAAATCTTCAATCTACGGTAGATCGAAAATACCGGAAGCACCAGATCCCTACGCACCACCTGTTCATTGACTTCTAGGCGGCCTGCGATACCATAAATCGGACCGAACTATGGAACACCATGCAGCAGTACGGATTCCCTGGGAAGCCGGTACGGCTGCTAAAGGCCACTATGCAGTGCAAGGTGAGAGTTTCGAGCATGCTGTTGGAATCGTTCGAATCTCACCAGGGTCTGAGGGAGGGTGTCATGCGAAGCGCGGGCTTCGACATCCGGGGCACGATTTTCACGCGATCTCTCCAATTCCTTGGCTTTGCGGATGACATCGACATCATCGGACGGACAACTGTGGCGGTGTGCGAGGCGTACACCCGACTGAAACGCGAGGCTAATAGAATTGTTTTAAAGTTTATTGTGATATCGGTGGCCGGATATTTGACGATCACAACACAATGTAACTACATACAATAAAATACTTATTTTATTCTATAACATAAAAGTGTGCAGTGCCACCACACCACCCGAGTGCGCGCTTCGCTCGCTGATCTTCGACTCTGCTCTCACGCATCCCGATCCCGTATCGAGATACTCATCTCCCAGGACACTCGTGCCCATCAATACGCGAGAGACTTCTCGCGGAGAGAGCGCGTGAATGTCCGGTTACGTACGCACCCAAATTGGATTGAGCATCAATGCGACGAAGACAAAATTCCTGCTTGCCGGAGGCTCTGACCGTTATAGAGCCCGACTCAGAAGCAGAGTATCAGTTGACGGCGACGATCACGAGGTGGTAGAGGAGTTCTGCTACCTTGGTACGATCGTAACTTCGGACAACAACGTAAGCAGCGAAATCCGAAGGCGCATTGTTCAGGGGAGTCGTGCCTACTACGGACTCCACAAACTCCTGCGATCCGGAAGACTCCAACAACACACGAAATGCACGATTTACCCCACCTTGATAGTTCGGTAGTCCTCCGTGGGTACGAGTCTTGGACTATGCTGAAGGAGGACGCCAATGCACTCGCCATTTTCGAACAGCGGGTGTTATGGACTATCTTTGGGGGTGTGTGCGAGCAGGGCGTGTGGCGAAGGAGAATGAACCACAAGCTAGCTGAGCTGCTTGGCGGTGTTGATATCCTGACGGGAGTCAAAGCCGGAAGGATACGTTGGCTGGGGCACGTGATGAGGATGCCGGACTCATGCCCCACCTAGAAGGTGCTCGTCAGCGACCCGTTCGGCACGACGCGTAGAGGAGCACAGCGAGCTCGTTGGCTGGATCATGTGGAGTCTTATCTGTCGGAGATCGGATGCAGCCGTGGATGGAGGACTGCAGCCCTAGATCTAGTTTCCTGGAAACTGATTGTCGACCTGGCCATGTCGACATGACGTGCTGTAACTTGAGCAGGCCAAAGAAGAAGAAGCAGAAGAAGAAGAAGCATCCATTCATCCATTTTTCGTCGTATCGCACATCCTACAAGGATCGTTTGATCGTTTAGGTTGAATTTCGTACACCACGGTTAAAGCAATCATTTGTGTTTCTAACCAAAAAGTAAGTTTTCTCAATTAGGTTTATGCTTTATCTGTAAATTTTGTGTAATAATATTTAAAGGCTATTAACATAATCACTTAATCTTATTTACAAGCTATTTACGCTTATGGCAACAAATTTATATTGAGAAAAAATTTCCTGCATGTGATGCCGTGAAGTGAGTATTTACAATCTAACTTGTACTTGTAATACTTGTATTACCTATATCCTTACGAAAAAAAAATGTCTAATTTTCTTTTTGTTTCTTATCTAACTTTTTTTTAGGGCCATGACAACTGAATGCGTTTACAAATTTCCTTTTAACTAAACTATCACTATGACGCAGTTTTAACTGCATCCATCCTTTCACCTCATCATCACTACAACCTCCGCTTAGTTCTTTTATTACTAACAACACATCGTTTAAAATACGCAAAAAGGCCTTTTCACCTGTTTTTTCCTTTCCAGTTCATGATAAAATAACGAGTAATTTAGGATCTATAATCTTATTTAGGACTTCGGAAGCACGTTGTTTGCTACTGTCTTCTTTTATTTTAGGTCCTAATCATTGCACACAACTCCTTGGGCATTTAAAAATCTCCAATTTCGATTCTAATTTTTTTTAATTCTTCTACAGTTTTCACTGTTTGGAAGGTTGAAGGTTCGGGCTGTTGGAAATATTGGTGATGCGCGAATCACAAGCATTACACTAATACTAATACTAACACAATAAGGATAGGAATAAAGTATCAGCTCAGTCTGCGTAAAACCATCAACCGCACCGGTACATTTTTTCATTACCTCGCTGTGAATAGATTTTTAGCACCTCGTGAGTACTACTTTTTTATTGCTGATCATCAGAACTACACTTGGGATTTACCGCGCGAGTTGGTCTCTTCGCTTGGACGTACCGGGAACGAAAGATTTTTTTTTTATTCCGGTGCGCCACCGAACGTCTAACGTCTAACGTCTGATGTTGCCTGCCTCACAACGGTTGCTGGTAACGGTCATCTAACCGCTAACCCGAGGTCGCTACATTACCCCCCTCTTAGACCAGTGTCATCGGTAGCGCAAAGGGATGGTTACCTTCCGCTGTGATCTGGTGACACCGGTCGATACGCCCTTGTCCTTGTGTCGTAAGATAGGCGGTGGCGTAGCGTTGCTGGTGGTTGCGTCGGTGCATTGTAGCGACGGCGTGCATGTTGGCGGCGTGCGTGTTAGCGGCATGCGTTTACGGGACGTTACCGGTTGCTCGGGTAATGGCGTTGGGGACGTCGAAGGGTGCTCTGGAAGCGGCTTCAGCGACTTCGGCGTGTCGTGCCCAAGGTTGGTTAGTAGCTGCTCGTCGCGGGGAAGATGCTGCAGCGTTGAACCAACTTCATCGCTCGTATATGCCGGCTTCAGGCGGTCGATTGAAATCAATTCCGGCTGGCCATGCAGGAGTATCTGAAATGACTTAGGATTTCGGGTAAGGATCTGATACGGACCGTGGTAGGGTGTTGTCAGTGCAGGTCGGACGGTGTCGTTGCGAACGAAAACATGTGTGCATTTACTCAGATCCGGGGAAACAAACGCGGTTCGGTCGGAGTGCCAGGCGGTTCTCGTTGGTCGGATGTTGTTCATCGCTTCCCGTAGCGTTCTGACGAATTCGGACTGATCAGATACTGATGGTAGCGGCTTCTCGTTGAAGAACTCCGCTGGTATGGTGAGTGTCGTTCCATATACTAGTTCGGCTGGCGAGGCACTGATGTCACTTTTGAAGGTAGTCCGTAGCCCGAGAAGAATTAGTGGCAGATACTCGCTCCAACGAGAGGTGTCCTTGCAGCATATTGCAGCTTTCAGGGTACGGTGCCATCTCTCGATCAACCCGTTCGCCTGCGGGTGGTAGGCGGTCGTCCGGATATGTTTGGTCCCCAAGGCTTTCGCTAGCTCTTTGAACAGCGAGGACTCAAACTGTCGTCCCTGGTCGGTGGTGATGTTGGACGGAACTCCGAATCGAGCGATCCAATTGTACATCAGCGCTGATACAATAGTAGACGCGGTGATGTCCGGGATCGGCACTGCCTCGGGCCAGCGAGTAAAACGGTCTATGATCGTCAGGCAGTAACGGTTGCCGTTGCTGATAGGAAATGGTCCGATGAGGTCGACATTTATGTGGCTGAACCTCGACGTCGTCGCGGGATATGGCAACAACGGACTTTTCGTGTGCCTCCCTACCTTCGCTCGTTGGCAGGCGAGGCAATTCCTGGCAAACTCTTGAGCGTCTTTGTTGATCCCCAGCCAAACGAATCGTTCAGTCATCAGCTTGGCTGTAGAGCGCGTTCCCGGATGGTTCAGATCGTGCACGGCTTGCAGTATTTGTTTCCGGAATGATTTCGTGATATAGGGCCGAATAATCCCTCCAGGGCAGTCTGCGTAGAGCGACTTTCGGCTTCCTGGAATCGGAGTCTTCTGTAGAAACAGGTCCGTCCCTTTCTTTCCCTCGAGTATCTCGGTGAGTTCAGGATCTCGGGCTTGTTCCTCTGCTAAACGTTCGAAGTCGATGGTGGCCGTCGCATGAACCGTTTCCACGCGTGAGAGGAGGTCGGCGGTGACGTTTTCCTCTCCTGCGACGTGTCGGATGTCTGTGAAAAACTGCGCAATGAAGTCTAACTGCCTAGCTCTTCGGGGTGAAGCATCGTTGTGTATCTGCCGGAAAGCGTAGGTTAGAGGTTTGTGGTCTGTATAAATGCAGAACTCGCGACCCTCTAACTGGTAGCGAAAATGTTTAACGGCGAGATAGATGGCAGTAAGTTCGCGGTCGTAGGTGGAATAGTTGCGTTGCGGTTTCTCAAATTTCTTTGAGAAGAAGCCTAGAGGTTGTAACTCACCATCGACGCATTGGTGGAGCACGGCTCCCGCGGCGAAGTCGGAGGCATCCGTCCACAAGGATAGCTCTGCGTTCGCCACAGGGTGTGCCAAAAGTGCAGCGCGTTGTAGCTGTTCCTTGCATTTCTCGAACGCAGCAGAAGCCTCGGTTGTCCAAGTAAGTGGTGTTTTGTCTTTCTTTTTGTTCCCCGGGGTCATCTCGAGCAGGATGCCTTGCATTGCTAGCGCCTGCGGAAGGAAGCGTCGATAATAGTTGATCATGGCGAGGAACTTCTTCAGCTCCATCACGTTCGTCGGCTTACTCATCTCGCTGATTGCTTTGACCCGTTCCGGTAGAGGACGTATTCCTTCGGTGCAGACCAAGTGTCCGAGGAAAGAAATTTCACTCTTGTAGAACTCGCACTTAGCCGTATTGATGGTCAAATGATGCTTTTCCAACCGCTGGAACAATTGGCGAAGATGCTCGTGATGCTCTGCTTCAGACGGCGAAGCGACGATCATGTCATCGATGTATGGGAAGACAAAATCAAGCCCACGTAGAACGTCGTGAATGAGGCGTTGGAACGTTTGTGCGGCATTTCTCAATCCGAAGGGCATGGTCGTGAACTCGAACAAACCGAAAGGCGTCGTAATTGCCGTTTTCGGTATGTCATCCGGGTGTATTGGGATTTGGTGATAGGCCTTATGAAGGTCAACCTTGGAAAAGACGGTATTCCCCTGTAGGTGCATAGTAAAGTCCTGTAAGAACGGTAGCGGATAACGGTCTGGGATTGTCTTCGCGTTTAAGGCACGGTAGTCGCCACAAGGACGCCATGTTCCGTCTGCCTTCTTTGTCATATGAAGAGGGCTGGCCCAGCTACTGTTCGAGGGGCGGCACACTCCAAGTTGCACCAAACACTCAAATTCTGCCCGAGCTGCGGCGTACTTCTCCGGGGACAGTCTTCGAGGTCGTGCGAAGGTCGGTTGACCGATGGTCTCGATACGATGCATGATTTCCGATTGTAGAATGGTCCCAGGTGTAGTCAACGCGGTTAATCCGGAGAATTCCTTCAACAGGGTAGCGATGGGCGACGTCGAATCGCACACTTTAACGGTTGGCACCTGAAGAGTTCGGTCCGGAACACCAGGGGTTCGTAGTTTGGTTAGTGCGTCCACGAGACACTGGTTCCGAAGATCAACCAACAGGTGAAAATGCTGGAGGAAATCGGCTCCGATGATCGCGGTTCCTACGTCAGCGATCACGAAGCTCCACATAAAGGCTCGTCGGAGTCCAAGGTCGAGGGTGTAAAGAGATTCTCCATAAACTTGGATCGGAGTGCTGTTTGCGGCGAACAATCTTACAGTGGTTGGTTTACACGGAATTGAGCTGTGCTGTCGGGGAATCACGGAGACGTCGGCGCCGGTGTCGATGAGAAACTGCTTGTTCGTCTTGTGGTCCTTTACCATGAGCCGATAGCTTGGAGACGCGAGGGCATGGACCTTCTGCCCGGCCTCCCCGTCGGTTAGTCACGAGGAGGTGGATGGCGTGGTGCTTCCTTGTGCTCGGTCCTTGAAGGAGCAAGGAGCTCGGCAGTTGCGCGCTACATGACCGTACCGCTCGTGGTAGTAGCACAGCTTCCCCACAGTTGGATTAACGGAACGGTTCACCTGGCGTGGGCGAGAACGTGCCCGAGGTCGTACGCGCACCGGGTTGTTGTCTCGGCTAAGCACCTCCTCCAATCGGTGGCTCAACTCAGCTACCTGCCGTGAGAGCCGCTCCACTTCCTCATAACGCACTTCGGATACGGTTTGGTAAGGACCGGTGCGGTGATATAACGCGATGGAGTCCATTACTGAGTCGGCTACTCTCACCTTCTCTTCGATGTTTGATGAAGCAGCGATTACCGCAGACTGCACATAAGGTGGTAGTCGTCCAACCCAGAGGTCTACTAGCATGGAGTCTGTCATCGCTCCGTGGGCGGTGCGTCGCATCTCGGACAGTAATTGTGACGGTTTCCGATCCCCAAGACTACTTTCTGTTAACAGTCGATGTAGCCGGCTACGCTGCGACTCTTCAAAATGTAGTACGATGGCTCTTTTAGCGGCTTCGTAGCGGTCGTTACTGGGTACACTCTCGAGAAGGTGACGAAGCTCAGGAAGTATTCGAATAGGGATGCGCGTCTTAAGGATGTTGAAGCGTCGAGTATGTTGATTCGACGGAATATTCCCAGCGTCAAACCAGTTTTCCAAGGCAAAGAAAAATGTATGGATATCAGCGGCATCCAACTCGGGTGGTTTAAGCTGCATGGCGTTCAGCGCCTCTACTTGGAAATCAGGCGAATCGGTAGAAGCGTCACACGCGGCTGGCGAACAGACATTAAAAGAAGTCGGGGCTGGTGCTGCGATGGCGGGGCTAGCAGCTACATCAGGATTTGCAGCCGGTCTCTCGCGATTGTTCGGACTGTGCATCATCCTTTCACTAGGGTTAGTGGTAAAAAAGGGTGGATCTTACCTTAATCGTAGCGTAATCCAGTCGGGGGTCTTCGCGTTGAATGCGGTGCACGCAGAACACGAAGAAAAATCTCGTTCAATGTCGGTGTAGGTTGACGAGCTGAAGAAAATGGCGGCTTCTCACTCGCGGATGGGTGTGCACGGACACGTCCGTCGATGGCTGCGTTTATCCGCGTCCTGTTGGATACCCACGAATTCGGCGACGACGGCTGCGTTGCACGTTTCGGAAAAGCTGCGCTTTTGAAACGGCGATGTCGGTGGCTCGACGGTGAGCCGTGGGAATCTTGCAATGGCGACGGCGGAGTACGGAGCAGCGGAGGGTATCGCTGCTGTACCCGTGGTAGCTGGTACGGTTCGAGAAGCGGTGCTTTGAACGATGCTGGCGTTGGCTCAACGGTGAGCCTGGCAAATTCGAAAATGATGGTCTCGGTTGGAGAATTTGCGCGCGCAACTCGGCGTCAGTGTCTTCCCTCTCGGTCGCACTCGCTGATGATGGCGCTCACAAAAGAATGTTCGAGAACACTACCAGTGGAGATTGTCGTTGGTTCGTTTCTCCGAATTTACCATGTCGATTGCATCAGCCGTCGATTGTTCGACAGCGACACACGTGGTTGGTGATGGTATGCGTGTGCTCGCTGTATAAGTACGCCACGGCGTGGGTCGAATTCCCGGTATCCTGCGATTGTTCGGTTCGTGCAGGGACGCTCCGTGGGTGACGAAATGTGTTGCACCTTCACGGCGTCGCTGCGTTGGCCAACGCTTTCCAGTGGAAACGGTGTTGGTTTTTTGGTTGAAGACCTTTTACGCTGCGTTAGCGGGGAGTACCTCGAACCGTTCACACACGATGCACTTAGCGCGGCAGGATGTAACTGGTCGCGAGTCCAATATGCTCTAGAGTCGATGCTAGCGGAATGCGCGAGGCACGTTCGAACGCGTTTTTGCACG
The DNA here is from genome assembly GCF_943734695.1 of Anopheles maculipalpis. Taxonomy (NCBI): domain Eukaryota; kingdom Metazoa; phylum Arthropoda; class Insecta; order Diptera; family Culicidae; genus Anopheles; species Anopheles maculipalpis. The sequence continues at coordinate 17,765,862 of NC_064870.1, read as the reverse complement.
GGTCAATGAGCTCAGAAGTATTCCTCACACACACTCTGCACGTATACACTTGCACGTACAAAATGGAGGACGCATGGCACTAAGTGTCGCGGTTACGCGTGGAACGAGAGCGATAATACGGAGGTTGATCGCAAGATAATTCCTTTGACGATCACGTCGGGGTCACCAGTTTTAGCACCTCGTGAATACTACTTTTTTATTGCTGATCATCAGAACTACACTTGGGATTTACCGCGCGAGTTGGTCTCTTCGCTTGGACGTACCGGGAACGAATGATTTTTTTTTTATTCCGGTGCGCCACCGAACGTCTAACGTCTAACGTCTGATGTTGCCTGCCTCACAACGGTTGCTGGTAACGGTCATCTAACCGCTAACCCGAGGTCGCTACAGATTCCTCCACTCTTATAAGCCAACAGGTTATGGGCCCAGGCAATAGCTTAACTAATAATATCTGTTGTTGAAGCAATAAGATAAACTGTTAATACAGAAATTACTCGTTCAGAACGAACGAAAGAAGCTATAAGATGGAGATGACTAGATTGCCACTACAAAAACTTTCCAACTCAAACTACCAGACATGGAAGTTCAAAATGGAAATGTTTCTACAGCGGGAAGAAATTTGGTATGTAATAAACGATCCCAAACCAGCAGACCCAAAGCCAGAATGGATAAAAGCAGATTCGAAGGCACGAGCTACCATCGGCCTATACATCGAAGATGACCAAATCGGCCTCATTCGCAACTGCAAAAGTGCAAAAGAATCATGGGACGAATTGAAGAAATACCATGATAAAACATCCGATCATCATTTGCTGAAACGATTGACACACCTCGAACTAGCTGAAGGAGGAAGCATGGAACAACACCTACACACATACACCGATCTTATTCAGAGGATCAACGCCACTGGTGAACCAATACCAAAACGGTGGCAGACAGCGATGTTATTATGTTCCTTGCCGGATTCGTATGAAACCTTAGTTACCGTCATAGAACAAGGACCGATCCACGAACTAACGCTAGAATTGGTTAAATCAAAGCTCCTTGCAGAATCAGAAAAGAGGAAAGAAAGATCCGAAATTAGTGTGAGTGACAACGGAAAAGCCATGAAAACGGAACATTACGTGCAACACAAGTATCATCCTGGCATCTATACTAACACGCATCGTGAGCGAAACGACGAATACACACACACAACTAAGAAAAAGATTTGCACATTCTGCAAAAAGACAGGGCACCTCAAGCGCAACTGCAGACAGCTAAACGGCAAAACGAATCTACCAAAAGCTAAAATGGCGGAAAATGATGATGAACCATTCGCTTGGACAATAGGCAATGATAATGCTACTAAATGGTATGTCGATAGTGGAGCATCGAAACATATGACATCCAACAAGAAATTTTTCCAAACACTTTCAGCACCGAAAATCGCGAACGTAATACTAGCGAACGGGAAAAGGACGGAAGTGGCTGGCATTGGTAGCGGTGAAATCAAATGCTTGAACAGTAACGGTGAACCATGTACAATTAACCTATCGAACGTGTTATATGTACCACAACTAACAAGTGGTTTAATTTCAGTAAACACCCTGACCAAAAAGGGATTCAACATCATATTCACGGACGAACGCTGCATCATAACGACAAATAAAGGTGAAACAGTAACCGAAGCAGAAAATACCGGCAGCCTTTATAGATTAAGAACGAGCGAACAGGCACTTAAAAGTACAACACCGAATCACACGTTAGACTGTAAGCACACATGGCATAGAAGATTAGGCCACCGAGATTTTGCCATCGTTGAACTATTACATAAAGAAAACAAGCTAAAGCTAACCAACTGCGGAATAGAAGATACATGCACGCAGTGCCTAGAAGGAAAAATGAGAAGAACTCCATTCCCCAAATTATCACATTCATCATCGAAGGGAATATTAGATATGGTGCACACCGACCTAAGTGGTCCTTTCGTAAGTACTCCAAGCGGAAACAAATATTACTTATGTCTGATCGACGATTTCAGCAGAATGACATTCACATACTTACTACAATACAAGTCCGAAGCTGCTGAAAAGATTAAGCAATTTGTCGAATTCTGCAAAACTCAATTCTCACGGAAACCACGCACTATTAGATCGGACGGTGGAGGAGAATACGTGAATAATAATCTTCAAAAGTATTTACTAAACGAAGGCATAGTAAGCCAATTCACGGCACCATACTCTCCACAACAAAACGGAGTAGCAGAGAGGAAAAATAGACACCTAAAAGAAATGGCACTTTGTATGCTACAGGATGCAGAACTGGATCAACGCTTTTGGGGTGAAGCAATCATGACTGCTACTTACATCCAGAATAGATTGCCATCAAAATCGATAGGAATGTCACCTTATGAGAAATGGCATAAACAAAAACCATCACTCGAACACTTTCGTATATTCGGCTGCAAAGCATATGTACAGATACCCGCAGAAAAACGGAAGAAAATGCAAGCCAAGGCCATAAAACTAACTTTCGTGGGATACTCAAAAAACCACAAGGCATACAGATTCGTAAGCACAGATACCGATCGTATTACGATAAGCAGAGACGTAAAGTTTTTGGAAAATCCGAATATCATCAACGAAGTCACCGTTGAGACTCTTCCTAATAACTTTATCCCTCAAAGTGAAATCCCATCAAAAGACAACGAAGAAGAATACGTTGAACAACCAAGTAACGACAACGACCCTGAAATAGAAGAGATTCCCGTCACGCAACTCAAAGAACGTCCAATAAGATCAACTAGAGGTAAACTACCGATTAGATATAAAGATTTCGAAATTGGACTATCCATAACAACCAATGAGCCAATCACATATCAGGATGCAATAACTGGAAACGAAAAAGAAAAATGGATCAAGGCCATTAACAATGAGTACAATTCCTTGATGGAAAATGAAACAATGGAATTAGTAAACCCTCCGAAAGGATGTAACATAATCGGCTCAAAATGGACTTTTAAAAAGAAGCTCAATGCAGACGGTAATATAGATCGATTTAAAGCACGACTAGTAGCTAAAGGTTTTGGTCAAAGATACGGCTGGGACTACGAAGAAATATCAGCACCCGTAGCGATGTTACCAACATTACGCACATTATTGACCATAGCTGGACATGAGAACCTATCAGTAAAGCACTTCGACATAAAGACAGCATTCTTACATGGAAAACTAGAAGAAACAGTCTACATGCGGCAACCCGAAGGTTTCATATCATCAGGACAGGAGGAGCTCGTATGCAAATTACGTAAAAGCATGTACGGTCTCAAACAGGCCGCTAATGTATGGCACAAAACCATGAAGAGTATCCTGATCGACTTGGGATTCAAGCAATTGAGTGCAGATACTTGCTTATTTCAAAAACACACTAAAGAAAAAGTAAGAGTGTTCATACTGATTTACGTAGATGACATACTCGTAGCGTCGAAGGATTGCAATGAAATAACCAAGATTGAAGAAGCATTGCGCAATAAGCTTTCCATAACCACACTTAGAGATGTAAAATGGTTCCTGGGAATCCGAATCCAGAAAGACAAAGACGGATTCTATACACTATCGCAAAGCCATTTCATCAAAGACATCGTAAAACGTTTTGGAATGGAAGCAGCTAAAGGTTCTAAACATCCAATGGACACAAACTATTTCAAAATTCGAGAAGATAGTGAAAAGCTGAAGGACAATATCGAATACCACAAATTAATTGGATGCTTGCTATATCTAGCAACACACACAAGACCCGATATATCAGCAGCCGTTGGAATACTAAGCAGATATGTTAAAGAACCGACCGCAACAGATTGGCAAGAAGCAAAAAGAACAGTACGATACCTGATTTCGACAACCGACTATCATCTAAAGCTTGGTAATAGCGAGAGCAAATTAGAACTGGTTGGATACTGTGATGCCGACTGGGCAGGAGATACAGCAGATCGTAAATCCTGCAGCGGATACCTATACAGGTTAGGAGGAGCCACTATATGCTGGACAAGCCGGAAGCAAAGCTGCGTAGCAATGTCGACCATGGAAGCGGAATACATCGCATTATCAGAGGCAGCACAAGAAGCTACATGGCTGAGAACACTTCTGGAGGAAATGGGAGAAAAGCAACATCAACCAACCACCATATACGAAGACAACAGCAGTTGCATAGATTTTGTATCATTGGACTACAAAAAGAAAAGATCCAAACACATCGACACCCGATATCACTATGCAAAGGATATATGTCTCTCCGGAGCGATCAAGATTACATATTGCCCGACCGATGAAATGCTTGCAGACTTCCTGACGAAACCACTTGGACCTGCAAAAATGAAGACGATCGCCTTAAATATTGGATTGACATCATGCTGAATTCGCGAGGAGTGTTGGAAATATTGGTGATGCGCGAATCACAAGCATTACACTAATACTAATACTAACACAATAAGGATAGGAATAAAGTATCAGCTCAGTCTGCGTAAAACCATCAACCGCACCGGTACATTTTTTCATTACCTCGCTGTGAATAGATTCCTCCACTCTTATAAGCCAACACGGGCATGCTCGTTGCTATCGTTGTTGAGCTTTGGTTTGAAGTTGTCTTCGCTTGGTGCAATTCGCGCACCAGTGCGGTCAAGGTATCAATTTTTTTGCTTGCTCGTCCAAGCAAAAAAATTAATCAATATCATCATAATTCTACTGGCAAACAATCAAGGCAGCTGCACTCACCGCTACAGAACTATAAGTCCTCACCATCCACTAACTTTTACCAATCATTCAATCCACCCGCCGGGGAAAAAACCAAATCCCATGAAATATAGACTAAACATACACATTTCCATTCAAGGCTGGATAACTGTGCCATCTAGCTCCCCGCTTCCGAGTATCGCTTTTCCATCATCCTATTTGTGTTATTTCCCAAGTTCCGGTCCGTACATGTTCTGAAGCAAAAGGAACCCGAAGCCTCCATATGGCTGTATTCAGCTTCAAATTCCCGTTCTGCCTCCTAGAGAATGCGGCGAAATTTTCGATAAAGGGATGATCTCGAAGTCATTTTAATAAATGAATTATAATCATTCTTTTTCTAAAACGAAAAAATATAGGTTAGTTCAGTTTGACTAATGTTTTGTTTCTGTACCGGCATCGCTTATGTCATTTCTTTTCCGGCGCACCAATACATACTTGCGTATAAAATTTCCGTGTACGTATAACAGGTTGGCTGATAAGTCCCCGGTCTGACACATAGAATGCGCCGCTAGTATTAAATGCATATTATTTCACCAACCTTCAAATGATTCGTGTCAAAATTTGACGTCTGTATGTCAATTAGTTTGTGAGACAGAGCGTCTTTTGTCAAGCAACTTTTGGTTGCTTGACGAACGAAAAAAGAACAAAGAAGAAAAAAGTGTTGATCCGCCAAGACAACGCACCGTGCCACAAGTCATTGAGAACGATGGCAAAAATTCATGAATTGGGCTTCGAATTGCTTCCCCTCCCACCGTATTCTCCAGATCTGGCTCCCAGCGACTTTTTCTTGTTCTCAGACCTCAAAAGGATGCTCGCAGGGAAAAAAATGGCTGCGATGAAGAGGTGGTCGCCAAAACTGAGGCCTATTTTGAGGCAAAACCGAAGGAGTACTACCAAAATGGTATCAAAAAATTGGAAGGTCGTTATAATCGTTGTATCGCTCTTGAAGGGAACTATGTTGAATAATAAAAACGAATTTTGACAAAAAATGTGTTTTTCTTTGTTAGACCGGGGACTTATCAGCCAACCTGTTATGGTCAGCCACAATTCGTACATTTGAGTAGGATCGAGAAAAAAACTGTAAAAAACTTGACTTAGCAGGACAGACGATCACCGCCATACCTCAAAAAATAGACGGCAATGTGATATATTGTGTGCAACTACAAATGTGTAGGCCGAGGGACGTTGGAGGGTTGAGGAGCTTCAGAAAAACTTCTCGAAATGTCTACGGGGACATACTTTGTCAGATCAATCTTGATCATTCTGTTTTTGATCGAATCCTTGATCGATATCACCAGATTTTGATCAGATACCGGAGTCGGTTCATGATCTACTGTCAGAACTTTGACCGGCTCTTGCTCCATGTCGGGCTCTTTCTTCGGTTCTTCCGGTTCGAGAGGCTTTACGAGCTTCATCGAGAGGCGAGAAGCGAGAGGCAGCCTCTTGAGTTTCTATCACTGCTTGTATCTCAAAAGCTGGTTTAAGGATCGTCAGCTTTTTATCCTTCATCTGAATCGATTATTCAGGGTAAGCTAGATGCGCTCTTCTAGCGCATCTTTTAATAAATGCATCATCTTTTGGAACATGTCAATTCTGGCTTTCTTAATGCCCGGCACAAGATTTTCTTGAGATCCACCAAAGAACCCACTTTGAAATGGCAAAGCTGATTCCCCACTGAACGAACTCGATGACGCAATAGCCGAAGACTCAACAGAAGGACGATCCAGCTTCTTGGTGGAGGCTGGCGACTGGTCCTGGTGTAACTGGTCCTGGAGTCTTGCTCCCAACATCGGGTTTCGTTGATGCGGGTTTATTCTCCTAGGGACTTTTCTACACTTGGGAATGAACTGCTTTCTTTTCATCCTTCGGAATGTCAAGAGGACTCGACTTGTTGAACACAGCCGTGGATACAAAGACTGAACCTGAAATTGACCAGCTTCTATAAGCATCAGAGGTCAACGTTAGACTGGCAATTTTGACGATCGGTTTCTTGTTGATCCTCCACATACCCCAAGTTAAACTCTTCAGCCGCATCATTGCGCTTTGCTAGATTGGCCAGGGTCGAATCATGTTGGGCCAGCGTTCGGATCATCTACGTTTTGGATGTCAATTATGGGAACATCCGGAGACTACTTCTCGGACTTCGTCTTCTTATCAGCTTTCTTGCTGGCTGGAAAACAAAAAGACGTCCGAACTCAGCGAGTGTTCTTGCACGACTCCTTCATTCCGAATCCTTTCACGTTCGTCTTCCTAGCGCTAGGGATGGGTATATGCTAAGGATGGTTTACGGAGGACGTATACTCCGTTCCAAATGGAACGGAACAGTGTGATTAGTAGTGTTGTTCTCTGATTTTTTTTTTGGCTTGGCCCTTACGCGTGTTGGATACTGTAGTAATGTTATATTTGTCACGAACCAAGGTATTGAAGTGTGTACGTTAGGAGTAGTAAAAAGTAATTTTACAAAGTGTGAATAGAGGAATAATTAGATTAAGAAAAAATTATATAACCAGATTGGAATTAGCATCCAAGTGGAAAAGGTATTCTGCGAGACCAGAATATTAAACACGTTCCATACGAAACGCAACCGGCAGCGCAACTCTTATTCTGCAAGAAAAATCCTGTTTTTTTTATGTAAATGTGTTAAAAATTAACAGCGTTTTGACGGAAAATGAGAGTGGCGTAGCAGTAGCCCTTCGTGTCAACCGGGGTTTTCACAACGAATGTTACATTTGCTTGTTGATTTGCGAAAACATATGCTTTATTTACTTACTTACTTTCAAGCATTCGAACATGTTACAATGTTACATGCGTATATGTATACATACGCTGTTTAAAGCTTTTCTACATAATTTAAATAAACTGAAAGATGGAAAACATCACTGTCTGTCTTGTCGCTATGCTGCATGAGCGTGCATGGTTCTATTCATGGTATAGAATCAGTTTCAAGCGAGTTGCTTATTCAACTCGATCTATTCCCAGTGTTTACCTATATCCTTTTGAAAATGTTTAGCCCAGATCCATGTGCTATGAAACTTCTTAGGCCTTTCTCGCTTATCGTGTAATTTTTAGTGTAAAAAAGCCGTAACTAAAGGTCACTGCAAGGCTCAAAACACCTGACATAGGGCGAAATCGGCTAACTCGATCGTTGCGGAAAGGTCGCTGCGAAGCGCTGTTTGTACACTAGTTGTAACTAAAATACACTCATTTTATGTTCAATGTCACGCAATCGCATTAATTAATTCGCACTCTTTGTAACTCAAATAAAAAACAACGGCTTGCTCTTAGTAGGCACTTCAAAACAATTGTTCTGCACGCCGGTGATCATTCCCGTTTGTATGGAAAGAAATCTGCAAGATTGTTAGCTGCGGAGTTGAGGCATAGTGGCTCTTTTGATTTAATTGAAGCATTGTTAGCATTTTAATGGTGCTTGAATGTATGTTTTGTATAATTTACATATATAAGATATAAGGTCTGGCCTTTCTGAAAAAAGGATTTACATACATAAAATAATTAAATATAATTAATACACACATAAAATATTGAAGTACAAAAAAAAATATAAAAAACTATAATATTTATTAAATGTATATGACCTTTTTTATTTTTTATTTTTTATTTATTTATTTTAAGTATGACGGCTTGCGCCATATTGTCAACACCGCATGTGAAGACTATGTGTATTAACTAGATTAAGGGGGGAATTCTTCCCTGTTTTTTTTTGCCTTATCTAGGGCATGCTCGTCTTTTTTTTAAATTTAATTCCATGAAATAAAAATACAGATCAGGATTCAGCAAATTTGATATTGCAATAATAAAACAAAGCCAACAAAAATTCTGGAATAAAGCCTGGTACAAATGTGCTACAAAATGAGTACTTTCCCGCGGTGACCTTTCTGGAGTGATCAAGTTAGCTGATACGGGCCATAACGTGGAACTGCAGAAGGTAAAAACGCATATACTTCACAATATTTTATTATGTGTTGAGAAATATGCCTAATTGATGGCTCACGAGCATTTCCTGGGATTGCCCTATCGAATATAAGCGAAACGTTTGCAAATAACTGGGGAACTATTACATGTCGCGTGCTACAATCCTATTTTTCAATATTAAAACTTTCTGTGAAAGAGTTCACTCGGAATTTGTTTTTAAAATAAGTATGTATTGGATGAGGTGCACAACAAAAAAAAATCAAAATTATGCCTTACGTGCTTATAAAAACTGATTCGAAAAAATAAACCAAAACACATCTGACATACTTGCTTTCTACATTTATGTTGATTTGTTTATATGAAGCTCGTGTAGTAAAATACGCGTTGGCAAGCCTTTAAATGTGTTTACATAGACTTATTGATAGCAAGTGTTATACATTGATATCGAAACGAACACCATTAACGAATGGAAAATGGAACAAAAAAGCAACATTAGCGCGTTAACCAAAGCGACTTAGTTTTACAAACAGCTCTTATGTTACGTTGTATTTCCTATATGGTACGTTCTTCTAGATAACAATATGCTCTTATTAAAATATGTTATATTGAGCTCATGCTGCGCACCGTGATTTCATCACGTCACGCATCCGTGTATAGACTAACTATTTGACACCGGTAAATTTACTCTCTTATGTAGTTTTGCTTATCTTCTTAGCGGATATCGTCGATATTGATAAACAATAAAAATAACTCTAGATTAATGAAACTACCATAAAACTCAAACTTTAACGAGTTTGTAGAATTTACTACTTTAAATCAGTGATTCATACATTTGTGCCCGGCATTTTTTTCATTGTTTACCTCTATAAAATGTTGCGAGCGGAAGGTGTTGGAGAGGGATGGGATCTAAAAACGAACCCGCATTGGCATCGATTATATCTTTATTTTTATCTTTAGCTTGATATTGTTTTATATACCACACACCGATACACTGCAAACATAATATAAACTATCCTTAAAATCAATTGTTTCAGGTGTTAGTAAGCACAAGTAGCACAGCTAGGCCGTCTCTCATGAAATTAAAAAAGATATTTTACATTATTGTTCCACAAAAATGGTCAGACGTAATAACTAAATGTGAAATAAGTTCGAATTGAAAAAGATTCCATTTTTTAAGTTACCTAATCAATGTTGACGCAGTACAACATTCATGATTATGTGTATGAATAAACTGTAATATATAGGCTATATAACATAGATGCTTGATTTCACGCGATATAAGTTTACTATCTTACACTCGATTTAATAGAATAAAATTACTTGTGTTCAGCAATTATCCGATACATTCCAACATTGATTAAAGAAGGTACATATAAATTGTAAAAAAAAACATTGACGTGTAACGCAAAGTTTGAGATTTATTTTAGGATAATAAGTAGATTCAGGCGGCATGCATCAATATTTCCATCAAAATTATCTTTAATTTGGTTTGGTATAATTTGGTTGATGTTTTCAATTAGAACACCTAGTTTTTGTTCCTGCTTGGTGTAACTATCTAATAAATTGAGTGACTAGAAAAAGGTTTTTTTGTGGGAAAAGAAGAACAATGTTTTGTCAATTGCGACGGTAGGCCGAAATACTAACATATAAAAAGTATATAATGTAAATATTTTAAGCAAATATATGTTCATTACGCTCAGTATGATACCTTCCTTAGTATAACGATGATGCAATGAAAAATTTTTCGGTAATGTTCATAAACAACATAGCACAACAAAAGTAATGGTGGACATAAAAAAAATAATGCAATATACGTCGTCGTCGAGCGTCGTCTATCTTAGTAATTGTTCGACCAACAGCTTCAGTAGTCGCTATGATGTTTCTGCAAGGTCTGCTAGCTTTATCCGAGGCCATCAAAAGATACTTGAACAGTTGAACCTTTTTCCCTGAGTATTATCAAACTACTCATAATTTGTCCACAATTTTTCTGGACTTCGTTTTTGGTAAATTTAGTAGAGACCATGAGTCTATGACGCCCAAGCCATAATGCGTATGGAGGTCCACTCTAAGAGATACTCTGACAGCTCTCAAATTCTTTGATACGGTGAGTGATGAATCGGAAGTTTTTCCAGCCAGTTTGAAGATCAGCCCAGCCAATTTACAGGGTTAGGTTCAATTGAAACACAACAAGTGTCATCGTCAGCTCTGTCCTTGAGCATACAGGCGAAAAATAAAATTTCATATCCACTTCATTCCCATTCACAACTCAGCTCACGACCAAACTCAAATTCTAGGACCTACTCAAGGAAATAATAGTATAAGTATTCAGGATATAACTGAGGCTGATGAGCTTTCAATATGAGCCTTATAATATTCAATGAAATACTATTCCGATCACTGGTTGGTTGGCGGATGCATTGAAACAATGTTGGTGCATTTGTCAGTTACAATTAACACTAGAACTATCGCGATTTTGGCGCGTGCAGCTCTACGGCGACCATTCAAAATGACTGGTGGTATGATAATGGTGGCAAAGTGACTGGACCTGATAATAAATTTTAAGGTATGGCTTATATTTTTATATTTTTTTCAAGTTTGTACGCTTGGCTTAATGCACATTTGATTGTTTGTTTCTAATACCAGCATTGAAAAACCTTCAAACAGAACAAGTCAATAGTTTAGCATGTTGTGTTGCAACCTCGACGATTCAAATCGTTTTCAGCAAAACGATCAAAGCATCAGCCTACTCGTAAAATTGTTAAACGATATATTATTTGCATTATCTTGCAGTTATATTGCAAGGAATACGTCTGTTGATTATTTATAATCGCTTTTTTGTGAGTATTTTGCATTGAAACACGCTGTACATTGTTCCACAACCAAGCGGTCAAAATCAAATAATTGCCTATGATGTAACTTAATATTGGCATAATTTATCCCATATAAAGGAAGGGAGATATGTTGGACTGTAACAAATATAGGGGTATTACAGTGTTGAATACCGCCTACAAAATATACTCCCTAATCCTTCAGGATGAGTTTGTCCCATTCGTTGAACGGAAAGTGGGAAACTATCAAAGAGGATTCCGAAACGGAAAATCTGCCACTGACCAGATCTTCACCATGCGACAAATCTTGGAGAAGATGGCTGAACAACAGTTGAACACGTACCATCTCTTCACAGATTCCAAGGTCGCATATGATAGCAAAGCCAGGGTAAAACTCTACGAGGCCATGAGCTCTTTTTTTTTCTTTTTTTCCCGGCCAAACTGATCAGGCTTGTTAGAATGACCATGACCAACGTCACATGCCAGGTGAAGGTAGATGGAAAACTCTCAGGGTCCTTTGCTACCACCAAAGGCCTGCGTCAGGGAGATGGGAGAAGATTTTAATTTTTAATTCACAGATATGAACATCCTATTGAATGTGAAAAAGTCACGCATTAACATCGACTGGATTTTCCTACTTCTTCCCCTTGGTTTAGTGACCGTAAGGTCACGCGGGCCATCGAATGGCTTACTAGACTTGCCGATACCACGTAGCTGGATAGTTAGTTTTCACTACGGGAGGACGGTCCGTGCGGGATTTGAAGCCCTGCCATTTGAAGACCGGACCCGATGTCGCCTACACAACCGGGCCGCCCCAAGTTGTTCAACTTTGAAATATAAATCCACTTGAAAGGTATGAAACCAGTCAAAATGACTAATGCGGTATTTCTAGTGTTAAATCACCATGAAGGTTTTTGACGTCACAGGTTACCTGAGAAATCTTTTCTTCTCAAAAAACCTGTCGCAACGGACAAAACTAAGATAGTAGAGACTCCATAAAGTAGATCATTGTAGTGGCGTCATTGGGTTAATAGCGCCAAAACGAAGAGTCGTTTCGAAAGTGTTCTCCATGATGGTACTGCAGCACATCTTCCCATCAACAGCGTTGCGTGCACAAGCACCTGAGCTAATGCTATAGACGTGGAAGATCGTATAATCCACATACAAGTCCCGCGCGTATGTGTCGGTATTTCAACAGAAGGATGGATTACTAACAGTAATAGTAATCCATCCATTATAACTCGAAGGGAGAGCGAGTATTAGTCCAGAAGTGTGCATATTAAAAATAAGTGTTGTAGAAAGTGGATTTTAGACAGACTACGGTGCATGTAATACAGTCATAAAGAACGTGTATTAGAAAGTATTATGTTAACGTTCAAAATCAGGAAATGTTTTAATCGAAGTAAAAATTATACAGATTAATGGCTTGAAGAGAACATAATGAACATAATGTTTCCAAACCTTACAAATGCTATTAAGAAAGAAATGAAAGGAATAGTCGCAGCTTATTTGTTAAAACCAAATTTTACAACGAGTTTCATAAAGCGTTTTAAGGGCTTTTTGCCTTGATAGAAAAGTGGAAGACAATTTACAAAAAAAAAGTAAATGACGGTATACTAGACCAACACGTACATCAGTATTGACGCATTCTAAAGTGGTGATAGGGAATTATTTACGTATTTGTTTAGATGGAAAAGCCATGGTAGACAAATACTTGACGAAACAACATTTCCCGTTACCGAGGATTGGTTATATGCGAAATGGAATATGTTTCGGAGAATAGATATAACAGGAGTATAAAGTATAAACAGGAGTATAAAAAATAAATATATAAAAAAAAATAATTTCGTGGAGGGTATGAAAGCATGTCAAGTCTTTCAATGTAGAATAAGTTTAACAAGAAAGATAATCACAACCAAATGGTTGCAATGTACGCGTTCGTTTCTAGAAGGTCATATAATTTTATTCTATTTTGAAAAAAGTAATAATACAAACCACTAATTTTTTTATCCTTTGATCCATTATATAATGATCCTACATTTAATTAAGCAAAATATCAATCGTCATTCTTAACAGGGAATCGAAGCAAATCGGCATGGCCATTCTTTATGAATAAAAAAAAGCGAAACGTCAACAAAATTTTTTTCTGAATAAAGTTAGACCATCGGAGAAAGTAGTTTGTTATATACCTCACTCATTAATAGCAAAAGCAAATCCTATGAAAGGACATGAAAGATAAACCTCAACGAAGGATGTGTCAAGAAGGTAGGCTTCAAGAATAACAAACCAAGATCAGTATAAAGAAACAGAAAAAATGTATTGTAAAAACCAGTTTAAGGTTCAAGAACATACATGAGATAGATCCCAGTAATAATCAAAAAGAAAATAAGTGGACTATGATGTATGGTTACTTCAAATGGATTATAAACCAAATAGGGGAAAAGGAAACATGCATGTAAATATGATACCAACAAATGTAAATAATTCACTTGAAAAGTAAAGCAAACCTGGACGCTCGAAAAACGCTCGGAAGGACAACCAAGATTTGAATATCCTAGATAGAAAATATTTTTCATTTAAGGAGCACGATGTCGTGCCGTAGGTGTAAGCGTTAGATGTTAGAGAGTAAGTATGTAAAAAAGGATGTGAATAGGTTGACACCTTTGAAAGGAAATATAACGTGAGCAAAATCGAAAGCTGTGTAAGAAGTTCTGGAGCGAACATCAATAAATCTAGTTTCTTAGATGTATGTATGAGCAACCATTAGAATAAATCAGTCATAAAACATAACCAAGTCCTTATCATTGAAACGAAGTGAAAAAATTACGTGAAATTCGAATTTTGACTAGAAGCATCCATCAATAAAATTATCAGCATGCTCAAACTCCTTTGTAGATAATAAATCCTCTCCACTCAACAACCTTTTAATGTTTCTGTGAGTTGTATGAACGATGAAAATGTATATACCATTTGATTTCGTTTGTCACAAGCTTTTTCCTTGTCCTAAGAATGCAAACTGTAATTGACTCTAGCTTTAAGTACCTTCTCTGTGACATGAAACTTAATTCCTTATTTAATTCTTAATATATTACTAAACCAAATTTGCATTATGAATGCATTAGCGAATGGAATTACAATTCCGAGTTATAAAATATATGCAATAAGTTTCACAGACACGACAATACGGCGGAAGCCATCATATTTTAAAAAAAATAATAGTTTCACCGACACATAATCATTTCTGATATACTATTCACTGCTTTAGACTTTCCATTACACAATTCAAAAGTTAGTTTTACGCTGACTAATTCATTGAATTTCAGAAGTAAAGGAATCGAAAGCATAATTTACACACCACCAACTGGCAAAAATACAACCTTTCAACAATATGAAGAGTCGTAAATAAAAATTACAATATGTAAAAAATTCAACATGAAAACGGGCAATAACAATGCTCATGTGAACAGTTCACGCTTGACGAAAAGTACTGCAATATTGAAGTCACCCTGTGCTGGATTTTGTGCGAATATTTTCATTAGTTTTGGAAAAAATGTAAGCAACAAGTACAAATAATTTCAGTGTCGCAACATAACGAATCCATTGGCGTCACTGTAGAAAATGTGGATTTTCAAGTAGACCAATTAATACATTAAAAAACATAAAAAAAAGTAATGGGAGCGGGAATATTTCAAGGAATTTCATATTCTAGGCTCTGCTGTATCTCATGTAGAGATTTAATTCCACTATATATACATATGAATTCTATTACATAGCATTCTTTAGACGTTAATGTAGCGGAAGCGTACTCAGATGGAGCGTTAGAAGTGTTATAAACATATAATAAACGAGTGAGATGTTCAGCTTGGCAGCGTTGGAATTGCTGTAGGAAGGTCCGTGATTACCGTCTGGCCCATCTACCCCAGTACGCACCGTTGGAATCGCGAATGGTTTCCGTGTCACGATGTCTAAAGAAGGAATATGCTTGTTCCCGTGTACATTTAATCCCGTGGATCCTCCATTGACGCTGAATCCGTTGACGCTGTTTGGGTGATCATGAGGACTTCGTGACGTACCAACATTTTTAATGGATCCTATCCTTCCTTGTTGGTTTTGGTTTGCGTTGCCACCAACTGCCGTTTCCAATAGATCATCTACATCCTCAGCAGAACCATATTGATGTTCTTCGTCATCTGAGGGAAACGATACTTTCACCTTACCCTGCTTGTTGCTATCCTTGATCACTTCATTTTGGTTGACCTTGGGTGTGTATATTTTTCGACTTCGTCCAGGTATTTCTGAAACAAGAACCAATGCATCAACCAAAGCCTAAAAGGCGTTCCACACGAAGCACAACTCGCAGCGCGACTTTGATTTTCTGCCAAAATGCTTTCGATTTGACACATTCCATGCAAAGCGAGTTTTGTATGGAAATTTGCATAAAACGCGCTGTAAGTTGCGCTCCGTGTGGAACAGCCTTAATCTTTACGGTTTATATGCTTACCATACAGCCGAATGCTGCTATCTACTTCTCCTAGTGAATTTTTAGCAATGCACCGGTAGGAGCCAACGTCTTCTTTTTGAAATGAGCGCACTGTTAGAGACATCTTTGCTTCGTACAGTGATTTCGTTGCGTCTTGTACTTGATACTTAGGTGATGTTACTATCATTTCTCCTACGAATTAAACAATGTGTAGGTTATAATTGATTAAACCACGGTTGTTGTAAAATTAGGTGTTAGGAATTAATTCGAATAAAATCTTGCATGAAACATTTCACTAAATACTCGATAGCTCGAATTGCACTAGATAAGTTAGTGATAAGATTGAGCTAGATCAATTCAATTGAACTTGTAACATGAACTCGCTAGACAATGGAATATACAGTCGCATACAGAACATCGAACGGGTTACACGCAACATTTTACAACGTGACGGTTTATAACGATTTGGTGAAAGAACACGTGCACAGATAAACGAACTTTCGTGAGATTTCTCACACTATGTTTTTAAAGATATTTTACGCTTTGATACAGAACAACTCTTTAGGACCTTAATGTTATTTAAATTTAGTGTCTAGCCATCGGGTAACATTTAAAATGGTTTATTGATACATCTTACTAGCGCAACTTATCATTTCACTCTCAATCGTTGTATTATTTTTTTCCATTAGACTTCTAAGAGAGTCTATAAGATTGCTAAGATTGTGAGATTGTGCGCTTAAGAATGCTCGATTTCTGGCAAAGGACTGACTTTTTTTTAAACACGCATCTAGCTGGCATAACACAAACTATTAAACAGTGTCTACAGGAGAACTTATTCTAGCATACTTTGTATTTTTGCAAAAAAATATCCACAACACTACTGTTTCCGTATAGACGCTCATACCGATTTTTTATCGAAATATCCATCCCTCAATTTTTAGCGTTGGGTCATAAATGATTTGTAAAATTGTTTATTGTATTAGAGCATGACGGCTCAACATTGTATTATCCTCTTGGTAAAATTGTGCTGAGGATAATTTTTAAAAAATTTGAAATACCGCGGTTAGTAGTAACAGTAGAAAATTACTTTTATTTATTTTTAATTAATCTTGACGGTATAGTGCCGTATTGTCAACACCGTTTGTGATGACTAACTGGTATAAATATAATAGTAAGGCGTGTTCTCCTTATTATTTGCCCTATCCCGTGCATACTCAGTTTGTATATAGAATATAAAAATAAATATTTATGACTTATGCAGTGTTTGCAACATTTTTACATGCAGTGTTGGCAACAACTACTACTCGACTGCAATTTGCAAACCATACATTTTGGCAATGCGTTTGTATATTTGTCGCTTCTGTAATTCTATATATTTCGCCAACTGCGGTAGGCCACGCATAATTTATGTATACGCTCGAATATCCACGCGCATTTAAGTTCTGCTGCAGGAAACTTCATCACACGTTGCTATGCGAATAAAAGAAACTCTCGTGTGGAAGTGTCCTTAAATATAATAAACATTAAAAGCAATAGTGTTGCATACCAGTGTCCTTCACCCAGTAGTTGATTGACTTCGGCGATGCTTCAATTTGGCACTCAATTGTCACGTCCGTTCCAAGTGGTGCTCCAACTAGTTGATTTGGAACTTGTATTACCGGGTGAACTGAAACAAGATAACAAAGTTACAAGAATAGCAGCTACGGAAATGAAATTTAGAAATCGGTGCTATTGAAAGCGATATTTTTTCTGCACAGACGAAACATATGATACGTAATCGTAAAAATTGAGTAGTAATGCAAACAAAAATTGAAAGGAGATTTGAAACAAACTGGAAGAATTGTAATACCGCTGAGTGTAACAAGAAATATCTCGAACGATTCGATGTAGCGGTGTGTTATTTGAGGTGCCTTGGGTAACGAGACTCGGCGAAGGGGCCTTTTTCAGATGATCCCATAATAGGAGCACATCACTTCACTTCATTATATTTTTTTATAAAAAGCATAAGCATCCGTAAACGACTATTATTAAACGTAAACGAAGAGAACAAATGTTTAAATATCTTTAGTAAATGCCTTTCACTTCTTGGCCAAGCCGATGTTTGAACTCGTTTTATTTCAATACTATTTCTCAAAAAATAAAACCTGTAAGGCATCAAACGGGCAAACTAAAGTTTAGCAATAAGAAAACAAATGCTTGCTGGTACACAAGTATCGAAACTTAAAAAAAACTAAACTAATAGCAGCTTTTTTCACGGAAAAATTGGTGATGTATACTGAACGATGCTTACAGTGTATACTTAACGATATTCGTTTCGATACTGAAGGAGGCACACCATTTGATGCTATACATAGATATGAGCCCATCTCACTTCGTGAAATTTTTGTTAGCTTCAAGACTTCTCCTCGGTATGATGTAACTGTAGAAAGAAAAGATGGTGTAAAAAAACAGTCAAGTTTTTTAATCTGAGCATGAATTCATCTATAGCAATACGGCCAGGCAGTCCTTATCGGAAAAGTAATTTATAAATTTTAAATAGTTAAGGAAGTTTTAGTTAGTTACAGGGTATCCCGCGGATTTCTACGCTAATTTACCTTGTTTGTTGTTAATCCTAATTCCCATAATTTAGGAATTTCCATTGTTTTGTTTACATTTTGACGAATACTCTTATACTTTTGTTTTCTTCTCGAGATTTTTTGGCGCGTCCAAGGCCCATTAGGGCAAACACTTTCAAACTAGTGTACGAAGGGATTCCGAGACGCCCTTCCCAATCAGAGGTGCATCAAGCAGAGCTATTTGTTGCACAACATTAGGGGAAGCATCTCCTGACCATGGACGGAACATCACATCCACTGCCAATTCTTCTGGATGGCGGTGCAACGGAAATGCGGCTGGACGATCTTCCACCGTATGTCATGGAAGTAGAAATAGAAGCTGCGATGTCTTGTTTCGGTAAGATCATTCCGATCGCGGAGCAACAAACAGTGTATGATGGTAACATTTCGCTTCCTGGGTACAAAAAGCTCTCAAATGTGAATGTTGATAAACGTGGAACAGCGATCTCTTTACAGGAACACCTAAAATGTTTTCACGTAGAACAGAGTTTAGACTCAAGTATAATCTGTCTTGGTCTTGAGAATTCTACCACACTCTGTAATGTTTATGCTCCCTTTGGAAGCCAGTATTGGTCAGAGCGGGAGGATTTTCCCAATGCGTACTACCAACGAAATGCATCTCAGCATGTCATTCTCGCTGGGGATTTCAGGGGGTGTGTCAATTATCAGCCCTGCACTGAGGTATGCTATAAACGGTTTGGGGATGTGTGATAGCTGGGAGGCCCTCGAAGGGGACTTTGTGGAGTTTACCCATATCACACGTGGCTCGGTTTCATGCATCGATTGATGCTACGTATCATCTACACTCAAGACACACTTACGGACGACTGGCTAAGACGTACTGGCTTTTTCTGATCATAAAGCTCTGACGGTTCGAGTTTGCCTGTCAGTTAACATTTGCCTGGGATCGCGTAGCAATGGTTACTGGCAGCTAAGGCCTCATATATTAACACAGGAAAATATGCAGGAGTTCAGATGCAAGTTGAACGTCTTCTTCTTCTTGGCTTAACGACCTCTACGGTCATGCCGGCCATCGAAATGGCTTAATAGACTCCCGATACCACGCAGTTGGTTAGTCAGTCCTCACTACGGGAGGACGGTCCGGATGGGATTTGAACCCCGGTCCTGCCATTTGAAGACCAGCACCGCTATCGCCTATACCACCGAGCAGCCCCAAGCAAAAGCGTAACGTATGGACCACAAAAAGAAGGAACTTCAGTTCCTGGATGGTTTGGTGGATTCAATCGTTTTTCCGCTGGAAGACGTATCAAAAATACGACGCGTTTTGCTTGCGTATGGACATCCTGCATAGAGTAATAAAAAGCTCTTACTATACCTACCTGACAAACTCTGACGAGCTTAGTAGCATAAACCAAATCAAGGGTAAAATCTTATCTTTTCAGAGACGCTTTTCTGAAGAGTACACACGCATTAACGAGGCACGTGCTGCAGGCGAGAGTGTGTCTTCGTTTCAGCTTGAGGAACTTGAGGAATCGACAAACTGTAGTACTGTACTGTAGATGGCAGAGGGTTTGATCAAAATGAGACATCAAACAACACATTCACATATATTACACACAACTGTACTCTGACGAAGACTTGCCTACGGACGACACGTTTACCTACATCCAAATCATTCAAGAGGATTGTGATGCCAAAAATAATTGCATGGTTGAGATCAGACCTGATGAAATTCTCGATGCAATTGAAAAATTTGCACCGCGAAAGTCTCCTGGTTCTGATGGGAATCCTAAGTGATTTCGTGATTTGATCCTTCGTGCATTCGAGATAATCCAAAGGGAACTACATCTCATTTTGAATGAGGCTCTTGAAGAAAGATTTCCGCGAGACTTGACTATGACTATCGAGAACTATGACGGTGTCATAGTTCTCGTGAAAAAAAAAAAACAGACGCACACGTTCCGTTTCCTGTCTTCAACTCATATTCCTGGCTACAAGCTACAGTCAAGAATTATCAAACTACGTCTTGATCCTATAATCAGAAGGTGAGGGATATTATCGACAGCGCGAAAATGTAGCAACAAACCTTGCAACACTTTTCAATGTGGAACTCTTTGTTAAGGAGAACGTGGTTGATTTCAAGAAACAACGAAAGTGTGGTAAGCTCGTTTCCTTTGATCTTTCATAGACCTTTAATAGGAGTTAATAGAAGTTTTTTGTATGTTTTCTAGAAGAGGCAAAATATGTTTTCTCTGGGCTTCAATCTAGGACTTGTGCGACTGCTGCGACCAGTTGGTGAACGAGCCTCCTCCCGTATTCTTGTGAATGAAATCCTTTCCCCGCCCTTTCCAATCCGATGTTCTGTCAATGTATCCAATCTGACATCTGTCGCAGTATGCGTTATTGCGCTCTCACCCCACATTGGTGAAGCACACAAAAGTATTAGCCTTACAATACCTTGTACAACAGCATTTTGTAACATAAATTGAATTTTGAGATACTGTTATAAATGGGTATAGTATGCTAAGAGCATTTGTGCAACGGATTATTTTAGCTACTATGTGTTTTTGGAATGATATTTATGTGTCAAATATTACGTCTAAATACTTGATTGAGCTTTTCCATTCGATATCAATGTTATTGATGTGACGGGTACGATTTGGAAGTTTTTTTAGCACTGCAATAGTTAGTGATAAATATTGCCTCTATTTTTCCTTGGTTTACCTAGAGCTTCCATTTGTCAGAGCATCTAACATATTTTTAAATTCCTTTGTTTAGGTTTTCCGTAATAGTATAATAATTGGAGTCTAATTAACTGATAGCAAAACCACCACCAAAGGTTAGTTTATTGACTCCCTTGATTTTAGGGAGAATACTCGAGAAAATATAAAATAAGATAGAAGACGGTACACTACCTTGTGGCAGGCCGTGAAGGATTCAGAATTACAGGAAGGCAGGAAGACTGAGCCAGATCTATTGGTTAAGATGGATCGTATTAGTAGGATGAGATTGGGTGGAAAGTTATAACTGATCATTTCAAACAGCAAATCATCGTGTCATACTGTGTCGAAAGCGTTTTCTAGATCTAGTGTGACTAGCCCAGTAGACTTGTTTTAATTGACGTTGTTTTTTGTAGTGTTCGTAAGTCGATTTAGCTGCTGGGTAGTGGCGCGGTTAGTTTTGAAACCAAATTGGAATGGCGGGAGGATATTGTGGTGTTTCAAGTGCGCGTGAAGGTGTTTGTTTATGAGTTTTTCATAGATTTTCCCCAAACAGATTAATAATCTAATTGTTCTACAATTGGAGGGTCTTTGTTGGATTTAGCTATTGGTATAACTTTAGCTGATTTCCAGGAGTCAGGGAAGCAGTTCATTTTTAAGCATGTGTTTAATTTTCTCTGTCAAAGCGATTGTAACGTCAAAAGCAATCTTAATAGCTCCGCTCAAATTCGGGTTTTTTCTACTTTTCCTTAATTCTCTGATTACTTTAACTGTGCTTAATCAGTCCGTTAGGCATTAGTGTTTGTTCGGGACATTGAGTTATTACCGTATCATCGGCCTTTTCGTGCTAAGTCAGGGAACGTCCCTAGTAGCGATGGGCGCTTCGGGGCGGAATCACGATTCCGATCCGATCCCACTCAAGAATAGTTCCGATCCGATCCGAATGAATGATTCCGGATGGTTCCGGAATCAAAAAAGATTCCGGACCGGTTTTGAGTCCGGACTTATTTTTAGTCCGGATTCGTTTTTGCTTGTCACCTCGTTGAAAAAGCTTAATTACGGGAAGGCCAGTAATGTCTCATTACGTTTTGGGCACCAATTAATCACCGATCATTCGCTTCGCTGGTTGCTGGTTGCTTGGATATGCGACTTAAACCCACACTATCTCAAGAGAGTATCTTCTCTCTTGAAGGCGCAATGGATTTAACAAATTGCGCTCGAGGCAGTGGCCGTGCTAGATCGACCAATAAAGCAGTACCCACTCATGCTGCTTCCTCCATCCCGTGCCCCCCTCAACGGCTCGATCGGCACGCATACCACCAATCGTGGTCAACGCACCATATCACCAGCTGCGTGCTGAACTTAACGGCATCCTTGGCATTGTGTTTAAATTTGCAGGTGCGTATGTAAATCTGCAAATCACCCAGACGGAAACACGAGAACGAGTTTTAGAATAACTAAAGACTACTTGTTTTGAATTTTATACGCACGAATTGCGTTCCGAAAAACCTTTCAAGGCAGTGATCCGCGGTCTCCCGGATCTCCCAGAAGAAGACATACTGGCTGCCTTGCGTGAACAGTCACTGGAACCCTTAGCAGTTCACAAAATAACTAAACGACGAGAAGAGTGACAGCACAGGCAGGCGTGCCTCTACCTCGTCCACTTCGTAAGGGGTACTATTACATAGGCTGCCTAAAAATGCATTCGCATTGTTGACTGCATCCGTATTTCCTGGGAGGCGCATCGCGGTGGAAAAGGTAGAATTGTCCAATGCCACCATTGCCAGGCCTTCGGACATGACACAAAACACTGTTCTATGCGTCAGCGGTGTGAAAACTGTTCATAAGAACACGACTCTGAAATGTGTACTGTCAACCCACCAGAGGCTCCTAAATGTGCAAATTGCTCTGGAAGCCATCGTAGCACTGATCCTGACTGCCCTAGTCGCCAACGCTATCAGCTAACCCGCCAAAAAGCGGCTTTCAACCAACAACGACAACCAAAGCCGTTGCACTCGTCCAGTGAACCAGTACACGCCGCACTGACTCTAAAAAATTCTTCCTTTCCGCCTCTCAGGCGCACCGGTTTCTCTGCACTGCTGCAAACGCCGCTCCTGCCACAGCTTATGCTTCAGTTGTCTCTGCCTCTATCGCTACTGCTGTTTCTCTGCCATCTGGTAATAGAGTAGTCATACAACCCAATACACGTTCGCAACAAACACGTGTTCCCTTCACACACACCTCTGCCATGCTTGCAAACTTCAATACACGAACAGATACGTCGACAGGAGATGAAATCGACGACTTCAGTATTGAAGTATGGGTTGAAATACTCCGAGTAATGACGCAGCGGTTCCGTCTCTGCCGAACCCGTCAAGAAAAATTCGCCGTCGTTGCGGAATTAGCTATTCGCTATGGCTGCTAATCTCCGCATTGCTAAATGGAACGCGCGATCGATCAGTGCGAAGAAAATTCCGCTACGATAATTTCTCCAACGACGACGAATCGACGTTGCACTTATTACCGAAACACTTCTCCAACCAAACAAGAATTTTTCTTTAACGGGTTACCGATTCTTGCGCTTGGACCGCCGTAGTACCACCACGAGAGGGGGAGGAGTTGCCATCATGGTTCGAAACGGTATAAATTTCACCCAATTGCCGCACATCTACACCACGGTGATTGAAGCCAATTGAAATGGCCAATGAAATACATCTGGCAGTTGGCATACTCAAGATAGTAGTTGCTTACTGCCCGGTGCAATGCAAACGAAACGACGGGAGCGCATCTGCTTTTAAAAATGATATGAACATCATACCCCGTTCACACCAAAGATTCATCGTAGGCGGAGATTTCAACGCACGTCATCAAGCTTGAAATAATATTCGGCGTAACCCAAGTGGCGAGCTACTTTTCAGTCATGCCGAATCAGGAAACTACACGGTTGAATTCCCTGATTCCCCTACCTTCATCTCTGCCGGTGGCTCCTGCAGTATGTTGGACATATTTCTGGCCAACATAGTATTAAGAAAACCGCAAGCCTTGGATGAGCTTACTTCTGATCACTTCCCGGTCGTGACAGAAGTAAACTATTCCGTCTCCAGAGGTCCGCTAAGACGAAAGAAGAATTACCATAACGTCAACTGGGAACGTTTTGATCAATTGGTTGAGAACCACTTAGAGACAACAAAAGTTACGCCTGCAGTAGATATAGATAACGCAATCGTAAACCTCGGGGAAGCAATTAGTGTTATGGTGCAACCTGATGCGTTGGAGCTACGCACTGACAGACACTCAGCTTTGGCAAGCAATTGTCAGGTGCGTGATGTGTGCATGGTGTGTGAGTGAGTGTCCTAGGGCACTGACCGCAGGATCGGGTCAGCGCGCAATCTATAAGCGACCAGGTAGAAAAGGATTCGGCATTCAGTTTTAAGATAGCGAAGCGTTCGGTGTGTTGCGTGCGGTGCGTGCGTTAATTTTAATATGTTTAATAAATTGTAGTATCGTTTGTGTCTTGAATACAATGTTTTAATATAAACAACTCGGACACCCTAAACACAAGACACAACAATTAGGATTGCGGAATTAGTTTGTGTCAAAGAGTCTAGAATCAGTGGTGAATCCTTTAACATTGATCTACATACTTTAGAGCTCATCAAAGAGCGAAATCGTCTTCGACGATCGTTCCAACGCACGGGCGACGTGGCTGCTAAGAGGTTTGTTTCAATAATGGCACGTTAGATATCTGAACGAATGAAATTGATCCGAAATGAAAATTTCAGTCGATCCCTTCAGAACATGGATGTCAGATCACCTATCTTCTGAAATGTGACAAGGATTCTCAAACAGAGGCCAAAGCCAATCCCCCCTTTGACCTCTGTTGGACAAATCTGTGTTACTTTTGCAGATAAAGGCAATGCTCTTGCAAGCCAATTTGCAATGATCCAATAGTGGCAGCCAGTTTGTCACGATTAGAAGGAGCTAATTTCTCAGTTCCAACAGATGAAAAAATCACCATAAATGAAGTCCGAATGTCCATAAACCATCTAAAAAATATGAAGGCTCCCGGGTTCGATGGGATCTTCAACATATTGATCAAGCATCTACAGGCCAAATCACTCTGTCTATTAACAAATCTATTTAACAGTTGTCTTGATTTAGGCTACTTTCCCTGCCACTGTTCACGAACTTCTAAGATTTAGAAGTTGTGTCGAGCAAAACAAGATGGAATCAAAGTCCACTGCTATTATTTTACTAGATGTTGAAAAGGCTTATATTTTCAAAATATTCAGGAGCTACCTTACCCAGAGAACTTTCAGGGCGGCTTTGCTCTCTGCTCTCACCAACTCAACCAGTGCCCCAGTGGGCGTCCCCCAGGAAAGTCTACTGCCTCCGCTGTTGTACAATCTGTATACGACGGATGTCCCGGCTCTTCCCTGCGATGGCCAGCTATTCCTGTTCGCAGACGACACTGCCATTACGGTTAAAGGTAGGAGTCTGGTGGAGCTGAGAAGCAGATTGCAGTGGTGTCTTGATGTTCTTCTAAGGTATGCCGCTGACTGAAAAATTGGAATTCTTCAAAAACACAAACAATGATTTGTCCCCATCGGTGTTCGGGAGTAAAAATACATGGTACAACTGTGCCGTGGGTAACGTCCATTAGATGTCTGGGACTTACGATAGACTACAGAATGCTGTTCAGAGGGCATATTGAAACCATCGTAACGTATGCGGCACCAGTTTGGGACTCATGTGCGAGGACTCACCTCTGCAGACTCCAGGTCATGCTGAACAAAATTTTGCGCATGATTACTGACACAAACCGCTTCACTCGTAACACGGAAATATACGCGACAGCCGACGTGAAACCTCTAAAAGAGATATTGGGAACTCTATCAGCAAAATTTCGGGATCGTTGTAGGAATTCTCCTTTCACGCTTATCCATAGCCTCCACTCATAGCCTTATCCATAGGCAAAATAGCGTTACTTTAGATAGTATAAAATTGGGGTAGTTTAATGGGCAAGGATAATTAATTAAAACGATGGGGAAAAATCATTGTTTGTGTTTTTGAACAAATTATTCCAATTTTTCAGTCAGCGGCATACCTTAGAAAAACATCAAGACACCGCTGCAATCTTTGCTTACAATATTTGCACGACTATCTGCCCGGTACTAATCGTCACCGTAATGGAACGTACTGATCTACACTGGAGCTGTCCCACCTGTACTGCTGACCTGAATAGTGCTAGGTCCAAGCAAGCTAAGGATCTTGTGTTGCAAATTGGACCCAAAGAGGGAACACCTATGTTTGCTGAAACACTGAAATCTGCGCTTTTGGTACCATTACTAAACGAGCTCCGTACAGGCTTCGCAGCGCTTAGTTCATCTGTAAATCGGATGAGTAATCATCCTCAGGATTCTCTTACACCTTCTAGAAAGCGACGTCGAGTTTTCGATGATGTGCCTTGTTTGTCAACTGATCATATCAACACCAACAGCAATAGTAACAACAAAAGCAACTACAACATAAATAATGCTACAGCTAGAACGAAAACCTCCAGCACACTTCCGGCGGCAATAGTTGGCAATTGCTCCTCTTCGTCGACGTTAGTTGTTGCACATCATGATCCAATTATAAAACGTACTTGGATTCATCTATCTGGGCTTGATAACAGAACCACTGCTGAAAATGTTATTAAAGAGTTGGCTAGTAAATTGAACACCAACGAAGCGATCGCGTTTGCATTACTAAAAAGAGGTATGAATCCTACAATGATGCGTTTTATCTCATTCAAAGTACGGATTCCTTCATCCCTACGTGGAATAGCACTTAATCACGACACGTAACAGGAATTGCAACGCAAGTTTATATTCACTGGTCAATGCAACACAACACAACGAAATCCAATCACCCGTTCCTAGTGGTTTTGTTCCGGACACAAACTCTAACACAATCACAGTGTCATTACCACGTGAACTCAACGTGTATTATCAAAATGTACGCGGATAGAGCACAAAAATCAATTATCTACATTTGGCACTAGCAGAAGCTGAATACGATGTAATAATCATGACAGAGAGATGGCTAGATGCTGCCATTCCAACAGCCCTTTTCTCGAATAGTGGTTACCAGGTTTATTGGTGCGACAGAAACCGGTCTAACAGTGTTTTCTCACGTGGTGAAGGTATTTTGATCGCTTGCTCTTTATCACTCTGTACACAACAAATAACGGTGAATACTGATACACTACAGATGCTGGTTGTCAAAATATGTTCCTTAAACACTCACATTTTCATCGGTGCAGTATATATTCCTCCGAATCTTGCCACCACTACTCACACGTTGGATACTCTCAACGAGACAATAACAAATCTTGTGCCCGGTGTGAAGGACGATGATATGTTATTCATCATTGGTGATTTTAACCAGCCTGAAATCTTATTAAACGCTCCTCAGCCATCTGACATCGATAGTGTACTCTCCACAACGGCGCACTATGAGCCAGTGTGTCAACCTCAGGCCAACTTTATTTTTGTGGATGGGTTGGCCAGCAGTCTTTTGCTGCTCGCTTTTGCTTTTGCTTTTGCTTACAATCGCTTTTGCTACGCATCGATTGAACGTAACCTTTCGTCTAATCCACACAGTTTTTTGGAATTTTATTTAAATAAAAACATGTACCAACTCAATTCCTAATGTCGTTTCTTTTGATGGGACCGACGGTACTTCTCCTGCAGTCATCAGTAAATTATTTGCAAAAAGATTTGAGAGTCAATTTGTTAATCTGCCGCCTGTTCTGCCGCAAAAACGCAGAAAATTACCGGGGCGTGTCGTCTCCTTGTGCTATGTCGAAGGTGTTCGAGCTTATTCTCCACCACTCAATACTTGCTGCTGCAAAGCATTACTTATGCCCTGCTCAACATGTATTCGTAACAAATCGTTCTACGTCCACAAAACTAGTTGATTCGTCAGTTTCTGCAAGAGAAATCTAGACTCCGGATACCAGGTTGATGCCATCTATACTGTCCTGAAGGCGGCTCTTGATTCGATGTCTCATCCTATTCTTGAGGCAAAATTTCAGAAGCTAGGTTTTGACAATAGTATGGTCAAATGGATCAAATCCTATCTATCTGATCGATCATACAGCATTAAGCTTGGGGATAGTGTGTCACGTGCCTTCACCAGCAACTCTGGCGTTCCTCAAGGCAGCATCCTCGGCCCGCTGTTGTTCCTACTCTAACAGGTTGGCTGATAAGTCCCCGGTCTGACACATAGAATGCGCCGCTAGTATTAAATGCATATTATTTTTATATAGCACCAACCTTCAAATGATTCGTGTCAAAATTTGACGTCTGTATGTCAATTAGTTTGTGAGACAGAGCGTCTTTTGTCAAGCAACTTTTGGTTGCTTGACGAACGAAAAAAGAACGAAGAAGAAAAAAGTGTTGATCCGCCAAGACAACGCACCGTGCCACAAGTCATTGAGAACGATGGCAAAAATGCATGAATTGGGCTTCGAATTGCTTCCCCACCCACCGTATTCTCCAGATCTGGCCCCCAGCGACTTTTTCTTGTTCTCAGACCTCAAAAGGATGCTCGCAGGGAAAAAAATTGGCTGCAATGAAGAGGTGGTCGCCGAAACTGAGGCCTATTTTGAGGCAAAACCGAAGGAGTACTACCAAAATGGTATCAAAAAATTGGAAGGTCGTTATAATCGTTGTATCGCTCTTGAAGGGAACTAGGTTGAATAATAAAAACGAATTTTGACAAAAAAATGCGTTTTTCTTTGTTAGACCGGGGACTTATCAGCCAACCTGTTACATCAATAATGCTGCAATATTACGTGCTGATTTTAACATACAGATGTATGCGGATGATGTCAAGCTGTTCACCGCGATGAAAGATAGTGGAGACGTTGCTCGGTTACAACATGCGATTGATGTGTTTAGTTTATAGTGCCGTAGAAATGCATTGTCATTGTCCGTCGATAAATGTCAAGTAATGTCCTTTTCGAAATGCAGCACTATTATCCTATTTGATTACCACATTGACAATAGTTTACTTCAACGTCCTGAATGTGTTAGAGACTTAGGGACTCTTCTGGACAAGCAACTCAGCTTTAGACCTCACATGACAAAACTAATTCACCGTGGTAATCAGATGCTAGGCATTGTATTTCGTATGGTAAAGGAGTTTCCCGACCCTACTACTATTAAAACGCTCTGCTGTTTCCTAGTCCGATCTGGCTTAGAGTACGCAAGTGTTGTTTGGTGCCCCGTAGCACACATCTGGAGCCAGCGCATAGAAACAATACAACGAAAAGCTACGCGATTTGCCATTAGACTCCTCCCATGGAGACCCTACGATCGACGCCCAGACTATCCCACTCGATGTCTTCTCTTGGGACTCCAACCACTGGCAGTTCGACGTTCGAAAGCTCAGTCTATGTTTGTAGCTGGTTTGATTTTAACTTTTTTGCGCCCTCTAGGAGTCTAAGGCAGCGAGACATAATCCGGGCTGCTCGCTTCAGGACTACTTTTGGTCAATCGGACCCAGTAAACGCAATGTGTACCGTATTTAATGTAAACTTCATCATGTATGAATTTGGTATGTCTCAATCTACGTTTCGTGAGCGTCTACGTATGCGTCCAACATTATTCAATTCGTCTTATTAGGTTATATTCTGTTAGTTAATAAGACACTATTCATTAAGACACTTGTATGTCCGTTGAAATAAATAAATAAATCATAATAATAATAATAATTTAAAGGATAGAAGAACGACAGCTTTCCTAGGTAAATGTTTGAGTGTATGATTACTAATTAGATCAGTTCTAATGGATTTTTTCTATGGATGTCTTTAGGTTTAATCAATTCATGCGTGATGCTTTAGTCAATCAATTGATGATGGTTAAGAAATTGCGATAGTGTGGGGGTTTTATAACGGGCTAGTGTTGTTGAATGTTGTTTCTTTTGGATGCGTTCGATTCGAGCGATATCCGAAACAGTCGTTGAGGTCCAAATGATAGACACATATTTTAGGATCGACCTAACCATTGAGCAGTAAAGTGCTTTTAAGCATCCCGGATCAGATAATTCAGATGCTAGGCGCTGTATCAAACCTACGCACTTGTTCGCTTTTGGTATGATTATATTTAAATGATCTGAGAATGAAAGTTTGCAGTCCAACCAGACACCCAGATCCTTTACAAGTTGGACGCTGGTCAATGCCAAATCGGTTACTTTGTAATCGTGTAAAATTGGATCGCGGGATCTACTGAAACTAATCACTGTGCATTTCGAGACGGATAGGAGTAAGTTGTTTGATAGACACCACATATAAAAGTTGTCAAGACGGGATTGTAGGGACAAAAACTCAGAGTAAGAGGATATACGGGAGATCAAATTAACATCGTTAGCATAACAAAGAAACAAATCTTGAGGTAGGACCACGCGTAAATCGTTTAAAAATAAAATAAATAGACATGAACTTAACACATTTCCTTGGGGTACGCCAGAGTGACACATAAAGTACGACATAAAGGAGGGTAATAAATGTGTTTTTTTGTCGTTTTTTTACAAACTGCCAGAAGGATGAGGTAGTACGACGAAAACGTAACTGGATATTGTTTAGGTATGGGCGGCAACGCGCACGATTGTAAATACGGTAATCTGTAGCATATTTGAAAATGCGTAAGTGGTATTGTTGCGTGCGCGAAGCTAACCTCGCGGCGCTTTTCTCTAGACAGCAATTTACCCGTACTTTTGGGCGCCTAGTAACATATTACTTTGTCTTTATTGCTGACCGTTCGCGGTCAGCAATTCTACACTTCAATCTGCCGCTCGCTTGATCGCATTTTTTTATAATGTTTTTTGCGGTGGCGACATCCCCGCCCCCGTAATTCCTCGTAGAGGTGTTACAATGCAATCTCTTCTGATGTTCTGAATGGGGGGGGGGTCCATGCTTATGAGTAAAAAACCTGTACATGATATAGCTTATTGAAAGCGTTAGGCTGCAAGCGGCAATTAATAGGGCGATAATCAGGGGTATAATTAAAGGTTGTTCTACTCCTTTGTCGTGCTCTTTTTCGGTATCTGGGATAATTTTTCTTAGAGGTTTGAAATAATTCCCGTATAGCTCGT
Source organism: Anopheles maculipalpis (assembly GCF_943734695.1). Lineage (NCBI taxonomy): Eukaryota > Metazoa > Arthropoda > Insecta > Diptera > Culicidae > Anopheles > Anopheles maculipalpis. The sequence goes on along the minus strand of NC_064870.1, from coordinate 17,734,416 downwards.
CCTTAACTACCAGTGTTGGTTGAATTTCTATTTGAGGCGTTTGAATCTTGCAATCTTGCGTTAGTAGTATTATTCCAACATTGTAGGTTGGGTGAGTGAGCGTTTCGTTACATTTTATGAAAATTTCGCTTGTATTTGTTGTAAAAAAGAGGAATTTGTTTGATTGTTTGAGTTTTACAATATTAATGACATCTGTCTTGATTTGCCTAACGTTACAGTTCTGATCGTTTTTCTCATGGAGGAATACTGACGCAACACAGTCTGGTTTTCTTTGAATGATTGTTTCTGTAGTTATGTAGTGGGTTCCGTTTAGTTTAGTTGTTTCTTTGGGATAGAGAAAATTATTCTCATTTATCGCTATAAATGTTTGAGTCGCGTCTATAGTGATGAGTTTTTTCAAATCTGGTATCGGAATTATGTTAAACATTTCGAACTGTTGTCGAAGAATAATTGAATTTTTGATCAGCAGAATTATTTCTCCGTTTTCGATTTTCTTGCCGGCTATTTGAGGCCTGTCCAAGACCGTGTGATCCTTTGATATCCTTTCATTTATTTTGCTCACTATACGCTCTTCATCACTGATGCCGAGGGGGATTGTTTCTATGGCATTATATTTGTTTATGAGTTCTTGCACTAACGTAGTCGTTAGCATTATTGTTTCTTGGAAGAACTTTGTTAAAGCATCTCTTTTGTTAATGCTAAACTTTTTCTTTAGTTCGTCCAAACCGTTATTCAGTCCGTCTAGTCTTACGTGGAGTTCGTTGGCCATTTCGTCATGTTGTTTGTTTGCTCGGGCCAATTTTTCTGACACATGTGTAATTTTCTCATCTTCGGAGGCTCTTAGGAGAGCTAGCTGCTCATCCACGCCATCTCCCCCAAATAACAAATCCTTCAAGAAACCGAAGATTCCATTGGATCGCTTCGTTCTTGATCGAACCGAATCTCTGATCAGCTGAATTGCATAACTGCATTCACGCTGGAGTGTGTCTTTTAGGGCTGTGAGGTTTGGGTCGGTGTTATTAATCGAACCGAAAGCCACGTGAAGATTTTTCTCAATTAGTAGAATCGTGTTCGTATCATTGTCTGGGTATGTCTGCGTGTGAAATTTCGTCTCCCATACACCCTTTTGTAGCAATAGTGACCCGAAGTGGTCGAAAAATATACCTGCTTCGGGAATTGGTACGATCGATAGGCCAACTGTACTGCTGAGAACGCAGAGTGCTGCAATTAGTTTGATGGCTTCCATCTTACCGCCCTTATCTTTTGTTTAGATCGTTTTGCTTGTCCTTGAGCTACAAGTTCGGCTGTTTTTCTTTTGATTAGTTCAGTATCTCGAGATCTTATTTGCCCCCAATTTGGAAAACCGTTAGCCTTTGCGCTTTTTTCTTTTACGTCCAATACTGCTAATTTTACAGTAGGTTTTGTTAATTCGTAGTCACCTACCCTTATGCGTGCGGATCGAGTTTGTCCGTCTTTACCTTGAATTATTTCACAGATTACACCTTTTTTCCACCTTCCTTTCTTTTGCTCATCAGGAAAAGTCACTATGTCCCCTACTTCAAGTGGTTTAGTAGGATTAGTCCACTTTTCCCGTATTGCGAGTTTAGGTAGATATTCATTGATCCATCGTGTCCAATACTCTTGTGTTATTGCTTGAGCCTTCTCCCAGTTGGCACGCGATGCTTTAGAAGTGTCCGAGGTGTTGGGCTCAGCTTCCCCGGAACATCCTATTAAGAAGTGCGCAGGCGTTAAGGGTTCGTCTTCTTCTATATTCAAGGGTATATGAGTCAAGGGTCTATTGTTTGTAATAAATTCTATCTCTGTTAGGACTGTTCTAAGTACTTCTTCCTTATAACTTTCTGTTTGGGGCAGCAAACTTTTGATTTCACCTACCATTCTTTCCCATGCACCACCAAAGTGTGGTGCGCTGGGAGGATTAAATATCCAGTCGATACCTTCCGAGGCGAATCTTTCTCGCAGGCGTCTTAATTCATTATCAGCGCCGACAAAGTTAGTGCCGTTATCGCTGTACAGGCAGGAAATTTTTCCTCTTCTGTGCTGCATGTTTTTGAGGCACATTATAAAGGCGTCAGTACTCATGTCCGAGGCGATTTCAATGTGAATAGCCCTAGTGGTTAAGCATGTAAAAAGCACACCCCATCTTTTTTCAACGCGTCTTCCTATGGTCACGGTGAGAGGCCCGAAGTAGTCGACGCCTGTGTGTGTGAATGGTTTTTTTCTTGCAGCTGTCCGGCATTCTGGTAGTGGTGCCATCAGCGGAGGAGCCGGTTTGGCACGTTCGTTCTTGCAATATTGACAATTGCTAACTACGTGCTTAAACGCGGTTCTTAGGTCTACTACCCAGAACCTTTGCCTTATAGCTACCATCGCTGCTTCTGATTTCTGGTGGTAATATTTTTCGTGATAATAAACTAGTATTAGTTTTGTCACGTGATGATTTTTTGGGAGGATGATCGGATATTTTGCATCGTATTGAAGGTATTGAACGTGCTCTAATCTTCCTCTTGAACGCATGATTCCTTCGTTGTCCATTGTTGGGCAAAGTCCACGTATTGGACTGTTCTGGTTTATCGGCTTTTTTAATTCGAGGTTCAGCATTTCCGCGGAGTATACTTCCCATTGTGATTTTTTTATCAGATATTGTTCGGCTTTATCCAAGGTATCCTTGCTAATTAAGGAGGAGAATGGTGTTTCACTTGGTTTGCCTCTGAGCCACTCTATATATTTCAGGCCTATTGCTAGCGATCTTTTTAGCCGTATCCAATTTGAACACCATTCAGTACTAATGACGCTCCAATCTGTTCTCTTTATAGTTTTGTGAGTCATCACGGGTTTCACTTCCTCGAAAGTGGTATGCAACTTTTGAGTTTGAGTCTGTATTTCGCGATTTTTTAAAAATCGCGGACCTGTCAACCATTTTGACTCTCCGATAACGACTTTGGTTGCTTCATCCGCGGGATTGTTCTCGGAGGCAACCCAGTTCCATTGTCCGACGTTAGTGGATTCCAAAATTTCCCCAACTCTAACAGCCACGAACTGTTTGTAATTTCGGGCGTCGGAGTTTAACCACGCTAAGACCGTTTTGGAATCAGTCCAAAAATAGTCCTTTGCAGTTTTAATTCTCAATTGTTGTTTTATAGACTCGGCGAGTCTGACTCCGAGTACTGCTCCTTGGAGCTCTAATTTTGGGATTGAGAGCGGCTTAATGGGTGCTACTCTAGTTTTAGCGGCGACTATGTTAACGTCGATACCTGTTTGATATATGGTCCTTAGATATACGACTGCTGCAAACGCTTTTTCTGAAGCGTCTGTGAAAACATGTAGCTCTCTTTTTTCAATGCCTGTGGCTTTGGAGTAGCATCTAGGAATGTTGATACTTTCGACGACCTTGATTCTACCCATCCATTGTTTCCATTGTAAATTGACGCTGGCTGGCACTTCGCTGTCCCAGTCTTGACTCGTTTTCCACAATTCTTGAAGTATAATTTTAGCCTCCATTATGTAGTTTGCAACGAGCCCGAGAGGGTCATATATGCGCATGATATATGAAAGCATTTCCCTTTTCGAGAGTTTGGGTGACGCAAATTCTTTTAATTTATATCGTAATAGATCATCGTGTTTGTCCCAGTAAAGTCCTAGGACTTTTTCAAAGTTCTTCTCCTTATTGTTGATCGGGAAGAGTGCGTTCTGTGTTGTTCTACCTTCTGGAATATTCTCCACTACTTGTTGGGAATTCGATATAATGTTCCTCATGAAAAAGTGGGCTTTATCATGAATGAGGCATACTTCATTTAAGGTTTTAATTGCGTCTTCTGGTGAGTCGAAACTGTCCAAGTAGTCATCGACGTAGTGATTATTTATTATTGCGTTTGTAGCTTTGGGGTATTTTTCCTTAAAGGTTAGTGCGTTATGATTCTTTACATATTGTGCGCATGCCGGGGAGCAAGTTGCTCCAAACGTCATTACGTTCATCACATAGACGTCTGGAGTGTCGCTTGGAGAATTCCTGAATAGGAATCTTTGCGCGCATTGATCTTCATCGCGAATCCGAACCTGATGGAACATTTCCTGTATGTCCCCTGAGCAGGCTACCGGAAATTCTCTAAAACGTATTAGGACGCCCAAGAGAGATGATGTAGCGTCTGGGCCAGCTAATAATTGTGAGTTCAATGAGATACCTTGGTTTTTTGCTGCGGCATCGAATACTAGCCTTGGCTTAGGTATCGGCTTGTTATGATTAATTACGACAAAATGTGGTATATAGTTTATTTTACCACTGGTGTCTAACAGCTCGTAGGGAGTAGCCTTTCGGGCGTACCCTTTTTCAACGTATTCTGCTATTTGCTTGCAGTACCACTCTTTTAAACCTTTATCTTCAGCCATTTTCCTTTCTTGACCTTTCAGCCTCCTCAAAGCTTGATCATAACTATTAGGAAGTGAAATGTTCGGGTCCTTCCATAGTAGGCCTATTTCATATTGGACTCCGTTGTATTTCAAAGAGTCTGCCATCAATTTAGTGGCAAGCTCGTCATTCTTTGAGCCTGATGGGTGATTATTCGCTCTTACCCCAAACTCTTCTGTAGAGAAGAACCCCTTCATGAGGTCTCTGATTGATTTTTCCTCTTCTTCCTTCGTCTCCACCACGGTAAAAAGATGGTGATTCTTTGGTTCGCTATTTTTACCAGTTTTGCCAAATACAACCCACCCCAGTCGTGTTAGATATGCTACGGGGTTATCAGGTCCACCAGTGCGACATTGCATCGCCTGAGTATAATAGGCGTGTGGTCCGAGTAGGATCGTTGGTGTGGCATAATTGTAACTTTCAATGAATGCTCCTCTTAGATACCCAAACTTCTTCTTTAGTTCAGCCGTGTTGATGCTCTGCTTCGGAAGATCTAATTCTCTTACTGAGCGCACGTTTTTGATATCTAGCAGTCTTCCATTTGTCCCTTGGATTTGAAGGGCTATGGTCACGCTTTGGTCTTCTACTTGATTATGTCTGTTTGTCCAAGCGAGTGTTAGCGGTTTTATTGGTCCCTGCGCGTTTAAACGAAGTCGGATCTCTTCAGATATTAAACTGGTAGAAGATCCCGGATCGATGAAAGCATATGTTTTTACTAAGTTATTTCCACTGTACAAGGTAACAGGGATAATTTGAAAAAGGTAGTCGGCCGAGTGCTGGTGGTAGTTCAAACGATTTTGGACAGGGGCAGAAAATCTATTATTGTGTAAGATCGTGTTATGCCTTCGGCCACATCCCGCAATCGTGCATTGTGGGGCTAGGCGGCATCTTTCTGCGGTGTGGTTCATGTATTTGCAACAATTGGTGCAAATTCTCTTTCTGGAGAGGATTCTCCACCTCTCGTCTATGGGACTGTTTATCAGCTGTCTACAAGAGGTGGTTTCGTGCGCTCTATTGCAGACTAAACAAGAATTCTCTCTGAATGGTCTGACCACAGAGTGATGAGAGTTATGGTTGCTTTGTTTATCATACTTATTTTCTGTTGTCATTAGCGCTGCCGCTAGATCCTCATACGTTTTGAGGAATTCTGAAAGGTCCTTTAATGTTTTTAATTGCCCTGGAGTTTTAATGGTATCTGTGATCCATTTGTTTTTAATATTTGAAGGTAGTTTAGCCGTTAGGTCCTTTAGGAGTCTCTGGTCGTTTAAGTATCCCTCATGTTTGTGAATGGTCATATTGTCGACCATGTTATGAAGGGCGTTTGTGAAATCAATGACTGTGGATGGCTGTTCCATTGTCACTTGTTTCACCTTAAATAGGTCCTTCAGGAGAGCCGAATATATTTGGTCAGGGTTGCCAAAAAGCTTCTCCAGACGTTTTAGGATTATGTCAACATTTTCGGGGTTTATTAATAAACCCTCGACAGCCCTAAGAGCGTCGCCCCTTAAATATTTCTGTAACCTGTTAACATTTTCAAGGTTAGAAAATTGGCCAGCTTTTGTTGTTTCAGCAAAAGTAATCTTAAATCTTGGCCAAATTTTATGGTTTCCATCAAATATGGGAAGCTCGATTAGGCTCTTTTTTGACGAATTTGTCCAGGCCTTAACCATTGAGCTTATACTCTCTGTCAGCTCTTTTATATCGTCTCGTGAGTTGCTAGTGTCTTGTGTTTCTATTGTTTGTTCGTGCTCCAACGTTTTTCTGAGCTTTTCTATTTCTTTATCCCCCTCAGCTTCCCTTTTCAGTGCCCTGTCTCTTTCGTCCTTAAACTCTCTTAAGAGTTTTTCTGCGTCCTTTAACGCTTGTCGTGTACGATCTCTTTCTAATTCTCCCTCCTTGCATTTGGGGCACTGGTAGTTTTTTTGTGAAGATTTTATCCCTAAACAAGTGATGTGAAACCATCGGTCGCACAATACACATCCTACCATCTTAGCCTTTTCGTCTGGGTCACTGCAAAGCTTGCAGTGACCGTTGGGATTATTTTTATATTCCATTTTACTCACTCAGTTTTTTATAAACTCTCTGGTCTCTGTATAGCACGTCCACCGAGGAGTCTTCCGCCTCAGCTGTTGTTCTTTCACGACGCGATGCTCGCTGGACCGTTTGTCCACGTGAATATGGTTTACTGCTTCACGATCTAGGTTGAGCCGTCCGCTCTACCACGTCCGCCCGCTGTAGGTTGAGCCGTCCGCTCTACCTCGTCCGCCAGACGCAATTGGAGCCGTCCGCTCTACCACGTCCGCCCGCTGTAGGTTGAGCCGTCCGCTCTACCTCGTCCGCCAGACGCAATTGGAGCCGCCCGCTCTACCACGTCCGCCCGCTGTAGGTTGAGCCGTCCGCTCTACCTCGTCCGCGTGATGCGAGTTGAGCCGTCCGCTCTACCTCGTCCGCGTGATGCAAGTGGAGCCGTCCGCTCTACCGACACTGCACTATTCACTTTTTTTTTTGTTTTTTATCGACACTGGTCGATACTTCACTTTTCTACCGGTTCAGGTTGAGCAGTCCGCTCAACTTTGCGCTGTTCGTGACTTGCTCACTCACTGCTTGGTTGGATTTGATTGCCGCCTATGCGGTCCTTGCATGCCGCTGTTGCGGTGTTATTATGCCGTCGTTGCGGTCTTATTGTGACGTCGTTGCGGTCTTATTTTGCCGTCTGCGGTCTTACTTTGCCGCTTGTGCGGTCTTATTGTGCCGTCGTTGCGGTCTTATTTTGCCGTCTTTGCGCTCTTACTTTGCCGCTTGTGCGGTCTTTTGAACTGATACCGAACTTTTACCGGAACACTCACGAACTGTTAGGCTGAACTTCATGCAGCGGTCGCACTTTCACGGTTACACGTTGCACTTGTCGGGCCGTTCGTTTATACTTCAAATCGCGTAGAAGTTGGTTCTCGAACTGCGGTCGCCCTATTCACGGTTATTTGTCGCACTTTTCGCGCGGTCCGTAGATTCACTTATCGCGTAGATTTCGGTTGGCAGAACTTAGCGTTGCGTTTGCACTTTCACGGTTTACGCGTTACACTTTGTCGGGCCGTCCGAGGTGAGTCACTTCACCAAACTGGCGTAGAACTTAGGCCAAGGAAACGAGTCAAAGGGAGAGTTTGATGTTCCTCTCTGGAGCCACCATTTGTTGCGTGCGCGAAGCTAACCTCGCGGCGCTTTTCTCTAGACAGGCGCAGGTCACGCCGACTAGAGAGCAATAAGTTTTGACTCGTTTCGTTTGGGTTGAAAAATGCCTCCCTTTATTTCATAGCGTATTCGTTTTATACCTAATTATTGCTGACCGATCGTGGTCAGCAGTTTTACATATGAATTTCTTATTTCCTATTGTCGCGCCTACCTTTCGTCGCATTTGTCTATCTCTAAATACTGCTCACCAAATCGAAGGCAGCAATTTACCCGTACTTTTGGGCGCCTAGTAACATATTACTTTGTCTTTATTGCTGACCGTTCGCGGTCAGCAATTCTACACTTCAATCTGCCGCTCGCTTGATCGCATTTTTTTATAATGTTTTTTGCGGTGGCGACAGGTATTGTGAACAAGTACGGCGATAGGTGCGATGCGCGCCCTTAGAGTCTGCTCTAAGAGAATACAATGTTCTGTCAGCCCAAATGGTTTTGGAAGGGGGTTTTAGGTAGTTGCAACAAAAAGAAAGGAGGAAGTTTCAATATTGTTGAATGCAGACATTGACTCATTGATTCAGGAATCTCCGTTGTCGAGGAAAGACCAATCCGCTCTAGTTAAGATGTCAATGAACTTGGGGTGGTCAAATTTCCGGAAGTTAAAGCGGCGTGATCAAGACGTCAGTTATGTAGCTGTCGTAGATGAGGCAGACGGAAGAGTTAATGATAACTCTAAAGCTGGATGATAGCGATCTAGAATCAGGAGTGCAATCGCATATGAGCAGCACCGTGGTTACAAGAGTATTGGATGATCCGGATCAACATATGCAAGCGGATATGGCTGTTTTTGAACGAGCAAAATGGAAGAATGATTTTTACACACAACGTGGTGTGAGAAATCAAGTAACCAGTCGATCAAGTGTCGTGTCGGTGTGGTCGGTAGCATGATCCAAATCAGTGTCCAGGGAAAACTTAGAATTGCTATACGTGTGGTAAAACTGGACACATATCATCGCGTTGTAAAAGTAATCGAAAGGGTATGAGAACGTTCCAGGAATAACAAACGGAAGAAGAGGATGAGAACGATAATAATACAGGTACAGTGTCATTACAAAATGTAAATTAAATTGGAAAAGAAAATTTACCACTTAAAGCATCTTTATCTTGTGACGGTGTACAACTAGAATTTGAGATCGACTACGGAGCCTGTACCAGTGTAATACCGGAAGAATTTTTTTGCAAAAAAAAAACGTGTTTTAAATAAAACCAACGTAACATATGTGACGGCGACAGGACAAATAATATAGCCATTAGGGAAGCTTAATATTGAAAAGCAAACACAAGACGGAAAGCAAGGGATATTAAGAATTACAGTGCTTCCAGCCCAAAGAAAAGTGAATTGCCTATTGGGAAGAGACGTGTTAGATTGGATATTTCCCACGTGGCGAAGCGTGTTTAAAATCAACAAGTTAGAACCAATTCGCGAAAGTGATATATTTACAGAGATACCAGAGAAATTTCCAAATATTGTAAATAATAGTGAAAAAAGCATGATGACAGGGTTCGTAGCCAACTTAATCCTTCAACAAGATGCAACATCAATTTTCCATAAAGCTTACACCGTACTGTATTCTTAATCGATGAGGGGGAATATGATTTAAATCAACTAGTGCAAGACGGAATATTAATTCCAAAATAAATGTCACAATGGGTAAGTCCAGCTGTTATAGTAAAAAAGAAAAATGGTAGAGTGCGAGTATGTCTTGATGGCAGGATAACCGTAAACAGAATGTTATCCTTAGGGCGGCCCGGAAGTGTAGGCAACAGCGGCGCCGGTCTTGAAACGGCAGGACCGAGGTTCAAATCCCATCCGCGGACCGTCCCTCGTAGTGAGGACTGGCTTACCAACTACGTGGTATCGGCAGTCTAGTAAGCCATGTCGAAGGCCGGCATAACCTTAGAGGTCGTTAAGCCAAGAAGACGAAGAAGAAGATTATCCACAACACACTACCCGTTACCACATGTGGAAGATATAAGTAGCCAAAATAGCTAAGTGGAAATGTTTTTGCAAATTAGATTTGACAAAAGCATATTTACAAGGACCATTGTCTAAAGCCTTTCAAGAAATATTAACTATAAATACTCACACGGGGTTATATCGGTACATACGCATGCCTTTTGGCATCAGTTCGGCACCAGCAATTTTTCAGGGAATTATAGACCAAATTCTATTAGGCACACCCGGTATGGCTTACATAGACGATGTATTAGTGGGTGGAGCGACTACAGACGAATGTGAACGAATCCTTTTCCTGGTATTAGAAAGGCTAAACAAGCACATGGTAAAGCGACTACAACACATCGACTACTTTTGAACAGTTTTTGAAAGTGAGAGGAATAAAGGTATCAAAAACTTCCCCATACCACCCTCAGTCGAATGCGTTAGCTGAAAGAAGTTAGCGGTCAGAACAGTGAAGGAAGTTATAAAAAATTCATGATTGATGAAAATGTTAAGCATCTATCATTAACAAGAAAAATCAACAGATTCTTAACAAAATATAGAAATACACCTTGCACGGTCACCAAGGTTACTCCGGCGTCGTGCTGTTATGTGTTATGTGCCTACAACTGTTGTGAACTCAATGAAAACAAGAAAGGGAACGACAATGATGAGAGAATCAATACAATATAATAATTCAGATGTTAATTCAAAACTATATAAAACCCCATGTATACAAAATTCGGTACAATTTAAGGAAGGAGAAAAGGGCCTTTATAGAAATTATTTTAAAGAATTATTTAGATGGATTCCGCTTATCATTTATAAAAAAACTGAGTAAATTACACTATCTGTTTAACGTCAACGGTAATGTTAAAATGGTATACGTCAACCAGTTTAAAAAATACCTAAATAAGGACCCAATTATATGTGCCGAATATAAGGCTACTGTATACGAAGAACAAAGTGAAACCTCAGATAAGATAAAATCGGAATTAAACTTTAGTAGAAAGCGAGCAAGAAGCGAATCCAACTGACCTCCCATTCGAAGATTGGAGAGATTAAAGATGCAACCACGAAAGAAGTACCCCAAATACTACGCGCGAACTACGTGTATCGTCCTACGGATCGGAGCAATAAAGGCCACGAGTATGAACACAACACATCTTTGAGTGTGGCTATGGGGTTAGTCAAGTCCGAATGGTAGTTGGGGGTCATTGATCGCATTTTGATTGTAAGTGGTTTTTTTTCGGAATTTAAAACAGCCCAAACAATGCCTGAAGCATTGCTCATTGGAGTTTAAGGCGGTGAGCTGGTCCTCGGTGTTGTCGGTGCAAGAAAGATGGAACATGGAATAGCATAACCCTTGGCATTCAATAGTGCTGGCTGTTGATTCAATCGCACAAGCACAGTAACAGCAGAGGGAAGCCATTACGTATATGATCGTTTGAACCGGTGTAACAGTTTTGCAATTACAAACGATCGTAATTGCAACACTAATAACCGACTACAGATGATAAAAAATTGTCAAGTCACCAGTACAGCAGGATGAACACCGAAAAATGTACAATCGGAGCGCAGGTACTTTAGACTGGCACGGGCACTGGTTATTCGTAGAGCTCCACAGAGAACGATCTACTTCAAGCGATGGCTAAATGGCTGAATGTAGTGGTAAAATGGCTGAAGGTAGTGGTTATACTACATGGTGTGCTAGCAACAGTTCGTAATGTGGAGATCCAGGATTTGTAAAAAATGTATCCAGGATTTGTGTCGCGCGCCAATCGTACCGCGAATTAAGCCGTTATAATCGAACGCGTGCCGAAGCGTCAACCGAACCGAATGCGTAGTGTACCACAAGTATTGTGCACTACGGCATAACATGTGCGAGCTATCGCTTACAGATACATGAAAGGAGCACAGTGGGAGAAGTGAGGGACACACACGCGTCATATGCAGTGACAACGAAACTGAGAGACAAGGGAACACAAAGTTTGGTTCATTACAGATTTTTAGCCAGGGATACAAATAGGTTGGATGAACAGGCTGCAGTGTACAAAAAAAAAAATTCTAATAACATAGTTGGTCATAGCACATATGACAGAAACATACAATTTGCAAAAAAAAATCACAAGGGAAAAATAAGTGTTATTAGTGGATACTTTAGTTCAAGAGTACGTATGGACAGATTTAAAAATAACATAATCAAACTACTAAATCATGGACCAATACAAAAATGCATAATAACAGGGGATTTCAATTGCCATCATAAGACCTGGGGCAACCAAGTTAATGACAGCAAAAGAAATGTTGTAATTAACAAAATTGAGGACACAGTTCTGTTTATTGCATAACAAAGAATTAACAATTCCCTCGGACAAAAATAAAAGAAATACGACAATAGTGTCATATCGGAAGACATAATCGATAAGTGCACCAGAACTGTCATGGATCAACATATAGCACCAACGAATCAATGAAAAAAGAAGAATAAGAACTCTGTAATGTGTAACTGTAGTTGTGCAGAGGAGCCATTTGATGATTTTTATATATTATTAAGCATGACGGCGAGTCGCCGTATTGTTAGCCATTTGCTGATGAAAAGATATTTTTTGTACTTTTCGATAAATTCGGTATTTCGGTAAAATTCGATAAAACGTCGTCATTTGGAAGAGTTTTCTTTGTGCGCACAATGTGGAAGTCATAACAGAATTTATTCCAAAATAAATCAAAATAACAAATCTCATCCGGATCTTGAATCAAATTAAATCAAATATAAGGTAAAATTTCATCTGGACCATTCCCCCATAGTAAGGACTAACTTACGAGCTACATGGTATCAGTAAAACTAGTAAGCCATTGGATGACCCACGTGACCTCCGAGGTCGTTAAGCCAAGAAGAAATTAAAATGTCTTTGTTTTGCTCAGAACATATTATCTTAAATTTACTTAACTACTTACCAAGTTGCTTAGAACCGGTAGCATCTTTGAGAATGATGTCAGTACCATCTTCACGCCGCCAGGTGACAATCGGTTCCGGATAACCTTTTGCTCTAAATAGTATGACACAAAATAATGTAAAATAACTTAATGAGCAAGTTGTATACAGCTCAAATACCTCTATTATTGTATTGGTAGTACTATGATAGTACTCATGAACTATGATTTAAAATAGATAGATGCCATATAAGGCTTTGATGATAGTTGTACAAGCAATAAGTCGAGGAGTCATTAGACACATACATATATACAGGAACGGTCTGGTGGTATAGGCGGCAGCGGCGCCGGTCTTCAAACGGCAGGACCGGGGTTCAAATCCCATCCGCGGACCGTCCCTCGTAGTGAGGACTGACTAACCAACTACTTGGTATCGGGAGTCTAGTAAGCCATTTCGATGGCCGGCATGACCGCAGAGGTCGTTAAGCCAAGAAGAAGAAGTAAAACCCTACGTCATTACAAAAGAGATATAAGTATTTTTTGTGCAAGTAGAACTAGTGGAAAATGCTCTGGTAATCTATTTTATAAATAAACAGTCATTACATACGGTATTGACAATATGGTGCAAGTCATCATACTTAAAAAAATTAAAAAAAACTAAAACTAGTCAAAACACCGCACAGTTCCAAAAGGATGAATTCATTTTGTTTCAAACCAATGAAGCCATAGCCTTTAACAAAACAACAATACTGAACACGATACAAGGTGCGTTCAACATTCTAAAAACTAGTTTAGCCCGTTTCAATTTTTCTGTTGCAATACATAAATTAGTGCTACTGGAGGTTTATTTTCATATATTTTTTATGGTAAATGAAACAAATCCCACAAACAGATTGTCCTCATAATAATTTGCTCATAATTTGTGCCTGAATGCAGAAACTACGGGAGAAATAAGATGGTGAACCTGTTACAATTTTATAATAAAAAAATCAAAAGTTAAGATATCACATCTGCTCTGATTTACAATCTGTTTTTATATTGTTTTTAAGGACCATGCTTCAAATGCACCCCCTCCACCTTAAAGTACCTATTCAAAATAGACTGGTAAGTTTTTCAGAAAACGTTATTTTTATCTTGACGTTGAGCTCATGAATAAATCGCACTAATTTTCACCTTCATTACTTCATTTCCAATCTCTAAAAATAAATAGTCGATTACTCTAAATTTTTTTACCTGCATGTGAGTTTCACTGAACTTCCTTCTGGAACAATAACATCTGATGAGGTATCTTCTGAGATGAAGTCTGGTGGAATAACTACATCTAGATATCCAATCTATTGCAGGTTTCATATTGTCGCCATTATCGAAGAATTGCCATCCATTACGTTTCGTTGTTGTGCGTAGAAATATGAGGAAGTTGTATTTTGATAATAGAAGAAAATATATTATTTTATTATTTATTTATTTATTTATTCATTCACAGTCTGCCTACAGCTTCCGTAGCGAGAGGACCTGTCTTGCTTGAAAGCGGCTCTACGGATCATTTTCATACGGCAGAAAGAGGTTATTGGTCTCGAGTGCGAATGCGTAGTCAACGCGATTACCCGTAACGCACCTATCGGTGTCTCCGTCTTTCTCCGAAATTCGTGCGGAGATTGTCCCGTTATCCCCATCGATCGAGTTGCGATCGATGTGTGTTCCTATTGTGTATGTGTGTTGTGAGTGTGTGTATCTGCTGATCATTGCGATAAGCAAGCGTATCGACGCAACGCTATCGCTTCGATCGGCGCGTGTTCTACAACGTAGTTTGTGTTTGAGTGGGTGTGTGTTTATTTGAGCATCGTGTGAAACGGTAAATGTTACCCTTTTTTATCCGCTCCGTTGTCTCCGGCCCTACCATGGTGGTAGAGCAAGATGCTTCCAACTCTGATCGGGAGAATGATCTCTCCAAGGAAGTGAAAAGAGAGCCAGGGCGTCCCAAGGCCGGCAAAAAAAAATTGCCTTGGACAAAACGCCTTCGACATCGAAAGTCACGTGTAGTAGTGTCATTTTGGCTAAGAGTGCTCAGGTGACAAAAAGTGCCGCGCTGGCCCATCTGGTAGAAACCAACGAACCGCTATCGGAACACCGAGCGCGTGGGTACCCGTGGTCGTGGGAGGGTAAGCCAATAGTTCATTTCATCGCGGCATCGTTGTTCAAAAAGTACCCCGGCGTTGCCGATGTATTTCGGATGCCCCCAAACAACATCAGGGTCACCGCAAAGGACCGGGCTCAAGCCAACGTCAATGCGGCTGACCCAGAATATACGGAGCACTACCGGATTTATATTCCCGGTAGTCTGGTTGAGGTTTCCGGCGTAATCGAGGATTTCGATTACCCTGAGGAGGAAGTGGTGCAATTGGGCTTTGGGGTTTTTCAAACCCCAAACTCACCCAAGATTAAAGTGCTTGAAGTAAAAAAGCTTTTCAAGCTTGATGCTTCATGCAAGCCAGAAAAAAAATATCCAGACGTCCTCAATCCGGGTTACGTTTGAGGGTACGGTACTCCCGCAGGCCCTCATTCTAGAAGGCCTCCGGATACCCATTGACTGGCCGTACATACCAAGGGTGGCAACCTGTACTAAGTGCAGTCAGATTGATCACGCTGAACCGTTTTGCACTTGCAAAATATCGCATGCAACCGAGGAGTGCAAAGCTCCCTCCCGTAAATGTTCGCATTGCCGGGACGAGTGCCACGAAGTAGCCTAGAGCCCCGTGTACCGAAAACTTCAAAAGGAGCAGACGAAAACAGTATCCGAGAGGGCACGTGGAACGTACAGCGATGCTCTAAAGGGAGCAAACGCAATGAACCCTTTTGCTATTCTGGGTACAGATGCAAATGGAAAGTCCAGCCCCACTGCACTCTAAAATGTGCCATTGAGATCGATGAAGAGAGTACCTAATAAAAAGGTACAAAGGAAAGCCCTAAGGACAAAAACTAAATCCTTGGCACAACAGCGTCTCGCCAAAGCTAAAGCTTTCACCCCAGTCCAGAAACGAAATGCTGTAAATCCCATTCCCGCCCCCCAAACTGTCAGGAAGGAGCCCAAGAAGAAGCGATCTCCCCGGACCGAAGCCTCTCTAGAAAGCATGTCTTTTCCAACCGAACCCCGTCCCTTTCCTAGATCCTACAGTTCCTCCTATTGACCTTCAACCTTCTGTAACATTTGCACATGATCGCTACTTGGGGGATAAACACAGTGGCAGTGACTGGCTCAATCGCCATGCTTAGGTATGATGGTCCGTCTGGACGACTAATGCCTCCAAGAGCTACCATCCTACAGTGGAACTGTAGGAGTTTGCTTGGTAAGCTAGACTCATTCAAAGCATAAGTAGGCGAGCACAAATGCAATGTGTTCGCCCTCGGTGAAACTTGGCTATCGGATGACATTAAACTTACCTTCCCGGGATTTAATATAATTCGTGAAGATCGCATTACAAGGGGTTGGGGAGTATTAATTGGTGTTCGAAAGAGTAACGCTTTCAACAGAATACCTAACCCTAGGCAAAAAATTATCGAAAATGTCGCAGTCAAGGCAAAAATTGGCGATCTTCACGTGACAATTGCATCCATTTATATCCCCCCGATAGCCTACAATGAAAAAGAAAAAATTGAAATGTTCAAAGAGGATCTTGGAAATTTAGCAGCGGTCTTGCCTGGACCACTTTTGATCCTGGGCAGACAGATTTGGGGTTTCAATCCTCAACTCAGGAGAGGCAACTAGGATATACACACCGAAGAGTAGGGCGAGTGCACTGGAGCTGTCTCTATGTCCATTAGCGAAGGCCCTGGATTTTAGTTGAAGGTGATCCAGGATCCTATAGGCAGTGACCACTTGCCGATAGAAATTTCCTACATCAAGGGAGGATGTCCAGAAGGTGGAATCCCCGTTAAATGTGACTTCGCGAGGAACATCGACTGGACGAAAGAAGGTGAAATAGTAGCCGATTCGCTTACTCTTGACTTGGAAGATTGGTCTCCAGTCCAGAAGTACGAAAAACTTGTTTCAGTTATAAACATGTGCGCTCTTGAGGCCCAAACAAGGCGCTCCCACCAAGCAAGGACATTTAAAAAATCACCCACTCCTTGATGGGACAAGGATTGCCAAGCGGCTTTAAACAAGAAGCGGGAGGCGTTTAAAACATTCCGGGACACGGGCTCAAGGTCTTTATATGAAAAATATAAAGGATTGGAGAGATCGTGTAAAAATCTTTTGAAGGCGAAGAAAAAGGGCTATTGGCGTAGATACGTCAATAACCTAGACCCTTCCGCGCCACTTAATTCGCTTTGGAGGATGGCTAGAAGGATGCGAAACAGCAACTACATCAACGAGAGCGAAAGCTTTTCTGGCGAGTGGCTAAATAAATTGGCCAACAAGCTTTGCCTCGATTTCGTTCCTGCGCAGAACTTTCATCAAAATACGCCTGGCAGTGACCCTATCATGGACTCACCGTTTACTATGGTTGAGCTATCGCTTGCTCTCCTTTCAAGCAAAAATTCTTCCCCAGGCCTGGATCAGATCAACAGCATACTGCTGCAAAATCTTCCCGACATGGCCAAAAAACGTCTGTTAAGAATCTTCAACGATATGTTGGAGTTCACCAACGTCCCGCAAAAATGGAGGGAAGTGAAAGTTGTCACTATTTTGAAGCCTGGCAAACCGCCATCAAAACACGATTCATATCGGCCAATATCATTACTTTCGTGTCTGAGGAAACTCCTTGAAAGGATGATTCTTTTACGGTTAGAAGAATGGTTGGAAAAAAATAACCTTCTATCAGATTTCCAGTTTGGTTTTCGTAAAGCCAGGGGTACTAATGACTGCTTAGCGCTTTTGGTGACCGGAATAGAGCTTGCCCGTGCACGCAAGCAGAACATGGGGTCTATCGTCCTGGATATAAAGGGGCATTTGACTCAGTTTCTCCATACAAGCTGAGTCAAAAGTTAGAAAATGCGGGCCTGGGACTAAAGTTGAATAACTTATTATTCAACCTTTTGTCGGAAAAAGTTATGAATTTCAACAATGGTCACGAGCAGCTAAAACGAACCAGCTTCCATGGACTAGTACAAGGGTCCTGCTTGAGCCCCCTGTTGTATAACTTTTATGTTAGTCAGATAGACTCTTGTCTAGCGCCAAACTGCAGTCTTAGACAATTGGCAGACGACGGCGTTATATCTTTTGCAAGCAGAGACGCCGATGAAATACAACTGGCTTTACAAACCACTCTGGATAATCTTTGCGAGTGGTCTGAAAACCTTGGAATCAAGTTCTCTGCTACGAAAACTGAGATGGTAATCTTTTCTCATTTTAGCAACACGGGAAAAACAGGCAGAAAAGACTATATGATCCGAAAATTGATGTCTTTCTGTATGGTGAAAAGATATCAACTACCGACAATTTTCGATACCTTGGTGTATGGTTTAATTCAAGGCTAAACTGGAGTACACACTTCACTCATCTGGTGCAAAAATGCAGTAAAAGAATCAACTTTCTAAGGACAATCACAGGATTCTGGTGGGGCGCACATCCATCAGACGTCCTGAGATTGTATAAGACAACGGTACTATCCGCAATCCGCAATCCGCAACCGAATCAACTTTCTAAGGACAATCACAGAATTCTGGTGGGGCGCACATCCATCAGATGTCCTGAGAATGTATAAGACAACGGTACTATCCGTATTGGAATATGGAAGCATATGCTTCCATTGGGCATCCAATACGTTGATACTCAAGCTTGAAAGACTACAGTACCGCTGTCTTAGACTCGCACTAGGGAGCATGAAATCTACACACAACATGTCCCTAGAAGTGATGACCGGAGTGATGCCGCTCAAACTGCGCTTTGAAATGCTGTCGCTTCGCCTTCTAGTCCGTTGTTCAGTATCAAATCCCTTGATAACAGAAAATTTTGAAGCGCTTCTAGAGACAGGTTCTAAGAGCAAAATCTTAAAGATCTACGAAAATTTTGTTGCCCTACAAGTGCATGCTAGCGCTCCACAGGCATTAATCGTGCTGCCCTTCTTGAGAACTACAGTTCCATTTTAATAACAGATTCCTTATTGCACGAGGAAATTAAGACCATACCTAATGATCTTCGCCCGAGGGTAGTTCCGGGTATTTTCATGAATAAGTATGGTCATTTAGACCGAATAAGCCAGTACTACACTGATGGATCATCCTCTAAGGAGGGCACTGGCTTCGGTGTTTTTAGCGAGTACACCTAACCTTTTTTCAATTTGAGGCAGCCATGTAGTGTTTACACCGCAGAACTAGCCGCAATCTTGTACGCACTATCGATGATAGCAGCGAGACCTTCGGACCAGAACTTCATCTTCACTGATAGCCTTAGTGCTATTGAAGCTCTGAGATCTCCGAAGGCTGTTAAGAATCAGGACTTCCTCACCATGAAAATCATTGAACTGCTTGGCTCAATGTTCGATAAGGCGTTTAGGATCTCGCTAATTCGGGTCCCTTCTCATTGTGGAATTGCCGGCAATGAGAAGGCTGACTCACTGGCCAAAACAGGCGTCCAACAAGGCGCTTTTTACGACCGACCTATCTCGGCCCAGGAGTTCCTTCGTTTCGCACATCAACTGTTCCTGTCTCGCTGGCAGAGCATGTGGGAGGCGGATGAACTCGGGTGTTTTCTCTTCTCGATCTCTCCCCAGGTGTCCCTGCGGCCTTGGTTTGATCGGCTCTCTGTAGGCCGGACATTCATACGAATGATGTATAACTCTAGCTCAGACAAAAGTATGTGGCTGCGGTGACGTATTCCACGATGTGGATCAGCTTCTGTGGTCCTGCGTGAAATTTGAAACTGCAAGACCCTCCTTGTTGAGCGCAGTCGAGCATATCGGCAGACGACCGGGTACTGAAATTAGAGAAGTGTTGGCCACCAGTGACCTCCCCCACATGAGGATCATTTACCGATTCGCCAGAGATAACGGTCTTGTCCTGTGATTCCACATCCCTAGTATCCTTTCAATCCTTATTCGTATTCCCCAATTCCTTTTTTGTTAAATGTTGTGTTGTCTACGTTTTAAATGTTTTTTTTTTTTTTTTTTTTTTTTTTGTAGTGCCACGGGTGATCCGATGACTGGGCAACAGCACTCGAGGGTGATTCCAACACTGCCGTAAAAGGGAGGCAGGCGTTGTTGATAGTACAGTGTTCTCCACTCCAGTCCAGCTTTGACACATTGAGTTTGACAACGTTGGCGTCGGGTTCGTTTATTTGTTATTTTCAATATTTGTTTGTTGCAGTGCACAATAGCCGGAATTCAGATGTAGCCAACCACCATCAAAACAATAGCCACAACAATAGAACAGGACCATCAAAACGCACATCGTCCACGAATACATCATCGTCATCATCATCATCATCATCACCATCACCACAACCATAACCGAGTATGCCCGGGATAAGGCAAAGAATAAGGAGCTCTCAAATCACTCAAGCAAACAGTACGTTTCCAGCGATGAAATAGAATACTGATGATGCATCATTGAATCATAAAAAATATACCTAAAAAAATGTACTACGTTCAGGAAACAAACAGGGCTGGGAACATTTCTTTAATTTCCTTACCTGACTCTTCATTGGATCTGTATTTAGTTGGCACATGTATCCCCCTCGATCCTCTTCGGTAACTGATTTGATGTGCAGGTTCCAAGTATTTTGGTCAGCGTGTGAAACCGTAACCCTCGAGTTGTGCGTAATGACGTGTTCGTGTATTGCCTGAATAGCTTTAGTGTCTGCTTTCAACCAACCAACCTACAAACATTGTAAAATGCATGAGTTATTCAGTTGCTCGCGTTATTTAATCTACTGAACATGTGTAATGGAAACTGAAATGAGTATTAGGTATTTTAATGTCAAAATTATCATAGAATGGTAATGAAAAGATAAAAAATATAATAAAATAATAATATTTATTTATTTATTTAAAATTGATTATGACGGTCCAGTGCCGTATTGTCAACACCAAAAAAAATTTTTTTTTTTATTGATAAGGCATTTCCCCCTTATTCTTTGCCTTATCCCGGGCATACTCGGTTGTAAATAAAATAATAATAATTGTAATAATAATTATACCAATAATAAAAATATTAATAAAAAGCGTCTGCCTCCAGCTCCCGTTGCGAGTGGACGAGTTTTACCTTAAAGCGTCCCTACGCAGATAAGATATTCGGCAGCCTTTGGTCATTGCCTCGAAGTGTCATTGCGTAATCATCGTGATTACACGTTGTGGCCTTTTGTTTCAATCGGTGTGTCCGCGTTCTCCCGATATTCGTACTATCGATCGAGTGGCGCTAAGTAAGCGCGTGTGAATGTGTCTGATGATTGATCGAAGGGATAAACAAGCTTAGCCTAGCCTTAGCTTTCGATCAACGTTTGTAGACGTGCGTGTAGTGGGTATGTGTATTGTTTATACTGCGTTACGGTAAGTGTAATCTTTTTTCCCCCTGTATCGTTGTTCTGGGCTTAACGATGAGGTCAGATTATTCTGACTCCGAAAAAGGAGATCGAGCCAAATACGAAACGTAAGCCGGATCGCCCTAAGGCCGGCGCAGGCCACTAAAAAGGTGTCCCTTGAAAAAAGACCATCCACTTCGAAGACTCTTCGGAGTGCCCCACTAGCAAGCAGTGCACCGTAGGCAATCAGAGTCCCGCTGGCAAACGATGCCCCGCGTTTAAGTCGATGACAAGTGCCTACCTCTGACCGAGAGCCTACCCGTCTTGCTTGAAGGGTAAGCATATGGTTTAATTTATGCCAAGAAGTAAACAGCTTGAAGTAAGGTCGATTGCGGTCTCACTATTTCGGAAGTGCCCGAGCGTTGCCGACGTGTTTAGGATGCGCCCTAACAAGGTTAGGTGAGTGACGAGGTTAACAAGGAGTGACGACAAAGATCCTTACTCAAGCTAATGTAATCGTGGGAGACCAAGAGTTTACTTGCCGTTTGAAGACCGGCGCCACTGTCACATCACCACCGGGCCACCCCTGGAGGAGGGGGTAAAATGGGCTTTTATGTTTTAAAAACCCCGAACTCGCCCAAGATTAAAGTGCTTGAGGCTAAACATTTCTTCAAGCTTGACGTTTCAAGCTAATCTGATACATCTAAACCTCCTCATTCCGGGATATCAAGGGTGGCAACCCTTGGTTCTAAGTGCAGCCAAGGGGTGGTTCTAAGTGCAGCCAGATTGATCACGCTGAACCGTTTTGTATTCGTAAAACATGCTACGGTAAATGCAGAGGGGCACATGCCACCGAGGAGTGCAATGCTCCTTCCCAGAAATGTTCGCATTGCCGGGACGAGTGCCACGAGGTAGCCTTGAGCCCCGTGTACAAAAAAGTTGCAAAAAGAACAGATGAAAACTGTAGCCGAGAAGGCAAGCGACTCATACAGCGATGCTCTAAAGGAAGCAAACGCATCAAACTCTTTTGCAATTTTGGGTGTAGATGCAAATGGCGAAAATGTGCCCCACTCGAAAATGTGCCATTGAGACTAAAGCAACGTAAGTATCATACAAAAAAGTACAACGGAAGGTCCTAAAAAAGTAAACCTATGGCACAACAGCGTCTTGCTTAAGCAACTCCATCAGTCCCAACTCGAGACGCTGATCCTTTTTCTCCCGCTCCCCAAACTTTGCAAGAAGAAACGATCCCCTCGAACTAAAGGCCCTCTGGATAGCTTGGCTTTTCCAACCGGAGGCTTCCCGAAAACCCATACTTTATCCCTTTCCAAGATCCTACAGTTCCTCCTATTGACCCTCAACCTCCTGTAACATTTGCACATGATCGCTTCTTGGGGGTTGATCACAGTGGCAGTGACTGGCTCAATCACCATGCTTAGGTATGATGGTCCTTCTGGACGCTTAATGCCTTTAGAGCTACCATCATACAGTGGAAATGTAGGAGTTTGCTTGGTAAGCTGGACTCCTTTACAGGGTTTTCACCGGTATTATTGACACATTCAATGCGTTATAGAATCGTTCGAGCATACTATTGACTCGTTCGGCGCGCTATTGACGTCTTCGGATGATTGTACGAGGGCTGACAATAAAGTAAGGTCTACAATTTTTTTTTTCTTGGAAAATGACATTTATTTACAAAAAGCGATACACCGTTGGAAAGGCCAAGGTCTTGGCTACTTTTCTACATAATCGCCATTTTTTTCCAACACCTTGCGCATCCGCACGATGAACTTGTCTATGCCGGCAGAATACCACTCTCCGTCCGCCTCGCGCAGCCAGGTGTTGACCTCTTTCTGAACCTCCGCGTCACTTTCAAACTTCTTCCCTCCGAGATGTTTTTTTCAGAGCGGGGAACATGTGGTAGTCACTTGGGGCCACGTCGGGACTATAGAGAGGGTGATCGATGATGTCCCAGCCAAATTTCTTGAGCAGGTCAAGGGTAACGTTGGCTGTGTGCGGGCGCGCGTTGTCGTGGTGAAATTTCACTCCTTTGCTCAGCAATCCCGGGCGTTTGTTTTTTATTGCACGACGAAGCTTTTCCAGGGTCTCACAGTACCTTGCTGCATTGATAGTGGTTCCCCTTGGCATGAAATCCACCAACAATACCCCGTGGCGATCCCAAAACACCGTACCCATCACCTTGCCGGCTGACAGTGTCGCCTTAAACATTTTGGGTTTCGGAGAATCGCTATGGCGCCATTTTTGGACGACTCCTTTGTTTCGGGTGTGTAGTGATGAGCCCACGTTTCATCCCCCGTAACAAACCCTTCCAAAAAATCATCGCCTTCCTCTTCAAAACGGGCCACAACTTTGGTCGCACATTCCACGCGCCGCTTCATGTGGTCTTCGGTCAGCTGTTTCGGCACCCATCGGGCAGAAACTTTGTGATACTGCAAGTTGTTCACAAAGATATGACGGATTGTTTCGCTGCTACACACTACTCCAAGCTTCTCTTCCAAGTCCCTAATTGTCGCACGGCGGTTTTTGAGCATTTCTGCCTCCACTGCTTGAACAATCGCATCCGAGACCGACGGTCGGCCACTTCTCTCCTCGTCGTGAACATTAGTGCGCCCGGAATTGAACTCGCGGCTCCACTTACGTACGTTTTTTATGTCCATACACTTTTCCCCGTAAACTTCAACTAGTTGACGATGGATTTCAATAGGTGTCACCTTTTTCGCACTCAAAAAACGTATTACAGAACGCAATTCGCACTTGGACGCTGACGCGAGGGGTATCTCCATCGTTGACGGCTGATCAGCCAAGACTGAGCGGTCGGGGAAGCCTCACCCAGCAGCAAAGTGGTAGTGGGGGAACCAAGGAACACGGCGGTGTTGCCAGATTTCGCCTAGCGCATGATCCGGTGAAGTTGCAGCGTTGGAGACCTTACTTTATTGTCAGCCCTCGTATTGATTTGATCGGCAGTGCTATTGACAACCCTTGGTTGGCACATTTTTCTTCTTCAACATTTTTCCAGTTCAACATGGACTGCTTTAGTTACCATACATATTAAAACTGCCACAAAGCACTTCATCGGTGTTGACTTGCGGGGTGCTAGTCTATACCATAATGGTCCACATAAATCGACTCGAGTATTCAGGAAGGGATATGTTGGGGTAACCCTCTCAGGAGGTAGGTCACCCATAAGTTGTTCCATGCAGAATGGTTTAGTTCGAAAGCATTTAACACAGTCATGAACTATCTTTCGCGCAAGACTGCGCGCTCGAAGTGGCCAGAATCTTTCTCGAACTATCAATATGAATAATTAAGGACCTGGGTGCAGAAACTGAATGTGATAGGATGGTCATTATCAGGATGGTTAATGGGTGGTTAGGATCCAGTATTATTGGATGCTTTCGAGTGTTCGACACAGGTGCATTATTGGCTTGTTTGAGTTCGGTGAGTAGCCAATACCCCTTCCGACGTTGGCATCGATTTTTCTTTTGACTGTTGTAACAGAATCGCTGGATGTATGCCACTAATCTCAACAATGCCGGATATGATGAACGCCGTGTGAACAAAGGGTTGGGGTCTTTTAAACTAAAAGTTACGCTACTCGTTCGTGATGCCCATTCGATTGGCTGACTGAGCCATTTTGGTCCATGCCACCATAGCTCAGTTGGTGACATGCCGCTAGGTAGAATGTCGGCCGGATTATCTTCTCCCGACACATGAAACCACTGGGTTTTTTCGGTAATATGCTGAATCTCTGAAACCCTGTTAGCGACAAACGGTTTCCAGCGCTTTATGCTTGTATGCTTGCTTTATGCTTGTTTATGCCTGATAACTCTAGTCTCGGTAACGTAGCTCTCTTTTGCTTTTTGCCATTTTTTATAGGTGCTACCTTTGATTTTGCGCAAAGGAGTTGACTGATATGTTACCGTCAGTAGCTATAGTTCGCACATAAATGCAGGCACCGTACGCTTTTTCTGACGCATCACTAAACCCATGGATTTCCACAACTTGTTGTTCCTCTCCAATTACTCGACGTTGGATAGTTATTTCATCTATACCTGTTACGCTTCGCTTGAATTGCAACCATTTTTCTCGTAGATCTTCGGGTAATGGATCATCCCAGCCTATTGTTTTCTCCCATAGAACTTGTAAAAAACATTTCGCTTTCACGATGACTGGACCAATCAGTCCCAATGGATCATACAAGCGGGCTGCATCTGATACAACAATCCGTTTGGTAATCTCATCTTCATTATTCCATTTTGGGATACTAAAGTAAGTTTATCTGGCGCCGGAGACCATTTTAGACCAAGTGTTTTAATAGAATTGTGGGGATCAATCAATAGCTCTGACCCCATCTCTCGAAGTTCGGGTGGCAATGTATTCAAAATCTGCGATGAATTAGATGCCCACTTCCGCAGATGAAAACCTGCCGATTGCAGTACTTCAGATAGTTCACGGCACACCAACTTTCCTTGCCTTATGGTATCCACACCACTTATTAAATCATCCATATAGAAATCAGTGGCTAAAATCTCCGAAGCTGTAGTGAGAGATTGTTTGACCTCGTTAGCTAGTGTTTGAAGACATTTTGTTGCTAAGTATGGAGCAGACGAAGTACCATACGTTACTGTCTTTAGCTCATATTCTCGAACTCCACCATCCTCTACATCTCCCCATAGAATGCGTTGCAATGGACGGTCTGCTGGTTTGATCCATATCTGCCTATACATCTTTTCGATGTCTGCTGTCAATGCGTATTTTGGGAAGCGAAAACGCATTATGAGACTGATCAACTCGTCTTAGATTAGTAGATCACAGTCGTTGCTGATCAACCTTAGTCGTCTTAGGCGGTAGATCACATCGTTGCTGATCAACCTTGGTTGCTGGAAGGTTCCACATGATTTCTGGCAGTACGTGCAACCTTAAAGGAAAGCGAACATTAGTAAATTGGGAATGAGCGACTAGGTTTACCGAATAAGATGAAGTTTGACTTCCTCGGCCCACAGGTCCAATCGACAGATGATCCCTCAGCCTTTGTGCTCGTAAACATTTCACCACTCGTTCCGTGATTAGGTTTACTTGCGCTCCGCCATCCAATAATGCTCGTACGTTCATCTTGTTGCCGTTCGATGCAATGACCGTTAGTAGGATTGCTGGAAACAAGATCGCGGTTGAAGGCACCAATTGCCTTGCCGTTGGGGTGAGCATGACGCTGTTGGCTGGCTCGATGACAGATGCAACTGCCGATGTCGTTGAACCATTTGCAACCGTAGCTCCTGGAACACCCGTTGCAGCTGTATGTTGTCGTTCATTCGATGATCTGTGTAGCATAGTGTGATGTTTCAATTCACACACACGGCAGGCACTGGATGAGCACTCTTTAACACGGTGGTCCGATGACAAACAGTTTATGCACAGTCCTGCCTCTTTCACTCTGTCATACCGTTGATTGACGGATAGGCTTCGAAAAGTGTAACACTGCCTTTTTTTAAAGTGCAACAGGTAGACCGCGTGCTCGTCGTACTTTTTTTGTTTGATCGACATTTTGTTCACTTGCGATGGTATAATATTTTCATCTTTTAGCAATTCTGTCATATCACTGATCGGAAGACCGACAAGTCCGTGTAGCACTACTTTTGTCGTCTTTTCCTCTTCTAGTTGGTACGTATGAAAGTACACATTTTTGTCCTTGAACACTTTCACTACTTTTTTAAAGTCATCGACTTTGTCTAATTGCACTACCGTACCGTGATACGTTGCCTTAGTGTTATATCTCACTATACCTGTAGCGATGAAGATTTTGTGTATCAGTGTTACCGATAAGCATTTTTTCCGTTATCGGCGGTATTTTACTTGTGCGTGTGTCCTTTTGGCTTGACAGTATGAGCTTTTGCTTTGGCGCAGGCTCGTTAACACCGATTTCACTTAGGAATGCAAAGCAGTTTTCTGTGTTAGCACGTTTGCGGGTGCGTGTTAGCTGATCATCAACAATCGATTTCAGCATTTGGGATTTAATACCCCTTGTTATCCTTCTCTTTCCTATAAAGGGGAGAGGGGAAAGATTTTGTCTCGTTTTCAAATTGATTGTATGCTTTGTCTATGGCACGGGAGAGAAAAAACGTCTGTTCTCCTCCAGGACTGGATTGCTACTGACACGCATATGTACATAAAAGCAACTTGAGTAGAGATCACAATTTCGAACTTATTACATGCATGATGTGGGCGGTATGGAAGGACGAAATCACAACTATCAAATGCAGGGTGGTCTTTGACACGTCATATAAAACCAGCTCTGGGCTTGCCCCACTAGCAGCAAATCATTCATTGACTTCAAGAGATGCCCTCTTATCGATCTACGAGCGGTTGCGGTTTAAAATAATTGTGCTGGTTAATGACGTAGAAAAGATGTATAGACTGCTTTGGGTTGAGGATAACGATTGAGCACCCGTTTTGTGGAGAAGGGATCCCAGTAAGCTAGTACGAGTTTACCAATACAGTAACGTATGGCACAGCGTCAGCTCCTTACCTAGCAATTCAAGCATTGCAAAAAACATTCGAAGATCATGGGAAGAAGTTCCCGAAGACATGTGCATGCATGAACGATTTTTACGCAGATGATTTACTCACTCACAACGACAGAAACAGAAACAAGAGAAATGAGAAGCCAGTTAAAGAGGTTAATGGCGAAAGGAGGATTCAAGTTGCGTAAATAGGCCTCAAATCGACCAATACTTGAAGGAATAACTGACGAGAACTTAGCTCTTACAGATCAACATCTATTTGAGCCTGATTAGAAACTGATAGAAGCGCTAGGTATGAGTTGGATTCCCGCAACAGATCAAGTGTTTATACGATTAATGTGCAATGTGCGTCGTAGTCTCGCAAGGATTTACGATGAATAGATAAAGTGAAGATGGTCGCAGAACACAACAAAAGCTAAGGAACGAGGTAGTGGATGAGAAGGCGGTAACACTTCTCATTACACAAGAAGAGTAGACATTCAGTCAGTAGCTTTTCGCCAGATTCTCTTCTTACTCCAAGCTGCTTAGAGTAATCAGCTACTACCCAGCTAGCTAGCCTTAACACTAGGGCATTTTCTTACTGGTAATCAACCTAGGATACTAGATGATGTAGACAGAAGAACAGTACTGCAGGATAGGTTGAATAGGTGGCAATTTGTAAACAAAATAAGCCAACAATTTTGGAAATGGTGTTCGTTGACACGAATATCATTTGAGGAACAAGTGTCTGTGCTAGAGACGTAAATATGTACACGCGAGGAGTTCGACACACGGACACTTGGAGGCAGCACAGTCGGTTCGATGGTTCATTCTGCGGCAGGCCTATCAAACATCCAGCGGTTCCATTACCTACGTGTCTCGTTAAGCAGTGCTGCCCTTCAACCGATTCAGGGTATGCGATATTCTTGAATCGAATGAAAACCGCCTGACCTGACCAAACGCTGGAATCGGAGACTGCACTAACGGATCAGATGTTTGCTGCTTGGTCTGCCTTCCCTAGGAGAGTGGATCTCTCAAGCAAGATTGTCTTTATTGCGAGACTCATCGACGGCCGCCTTGGCTTGTCTTCCCTCCATTGATGCTCCTCTCGGCAATCAGCCGGTACATTCCAGGCAGGTCACTTCGTGCCCGAGCTATGCCATCCAGACACAGAACGATGGATGTCATTCGGCTCTTCTGATCCGTTTCTAGGTATGTGTCGTGTTTTCGACGCCGTCAGCGATACGTTCGAGCCGGGGATTTCCGTTCATGCGTCCAGCCTTATCCTATAACATGCGTTCTTGTATCTATCCTTATTTTAAGAGTTTGTACAGAATTTTATTGAAAAATGGAACCGAGAGAGCACACTTGTCCGTCGATTGACAAATAAATAACACATAAAGTTGAACGAATTCGACGTTACACATGAACGACGACACGAAACGCGGTGGATCGCACTTGTTCAAGGTCCTGCGCTTGATCGGGCTTAACGAAATACGAGCATTTCTCGTTAAGCCGAAGCGTTCGGATCCATAAAATTTAACGTAAATGCTATTACATTACAAGAAATAAACTCTCTTGCGTTTTTAAACTCCAACAACGATCACGTCTTTTTCGGTAAATATTGACAGCGAACGCTTATCCCAAATCTGAAGAATGGAAATGATTTTTTTACATATATTATGGTATGAGCGGTACACTTGTAGGTAGCTCACAGGACAAAAGGAACGGAAAGTTTCGCGTAACATTTTGACAGATTAATTTAAAAAAAATCAAATAAAATGAAAAGCAAACAAAAAATTTCATAACATAACTTAAGGTCAGAAAGCTAGCTCTCGGAGCAACAAACTTTACGCGTAAAATTTTGACGTATTGATTGTCAAGAAAAAGAGCTATCGATTATTCAATTCAAAATATATATTGCGTCATGCTGGTAGAAAAGTAATTTACCCGGTAACCACCTAAGTGTCGAACATGACAGGTGAAAGTGGCATCTCTTCCTATTGCGATGGAGTTGTTTAGAATGGGTTCAGCAAAATCCGGTTGAAATGAACATACATCTGAAACGACATTTGAAAGGAGATTTATATTAATAATAAATTAAACTGAAAGATGATAGATGTGATCACAATTAGTGAATATTTTGAAGTAATTAACCAATCACACAACCATTTTTGTTTAGGAACGGCATGGCCGTATTACTGAACGTATTCCACACTACGGGAAGGGGGGGGGGGGGGGGGGGGGGGTTGGAGGCGATCCAGATGTGATTTGAACCACGATCCTGCTGTGTAAAGTATGGCGCCGCTGTCACATACATCAACGCCCCAACACAACTCTTAAACAAGAAATGTTTGACAATAGACTTGAATGCAACATTGTCAAAGTTGTCGTTGGATTGTAGAGTCACATATTTTCCATGGTAGTTTCCATAACATAGGCATACGTTCGACTCGCCTAGATATTTTACAGCACTATTTTCATGAACCAAAAATGCGTGATTCTACAAAAATATCGAACAATTTAACGGCAACATGCGGCCTTGGTTCGATGGGCTCTCTGTAGACCGGGCATTCATACGAATGATGTCTCGACTGATGTCGAATCATTTTGCGTTGAATACTCATCTACAGCGTATAACTCTGGCTCAGACAAAAGTATGTGGCTGCGGTGACGGATTCCACGATGTGGATCACCTTCTGTGGTCCTGCGTGGAATTTGAAACCGCAAGACCCTCCTTGTTGAGCGCAGTCGAGAATGTCGGCAGACGACCGGGTACAGAAATCAGAGAAATGTTGGCTACCAGGGACCTCATCTACATGAGGATTATTTACCGATTCGCCACAGACAACGGTCTTGTCCTATGATTCCACATCCCAAGTATCCTTCCAATCCTTATTTGTATTCCCCAATTCCTTTTTTGTTAAATGTTTTGTTGTCTATGTTTTAAGTGTATCTTTTGTAGTGCCACGGGTGATCCGATGACTGGGCAACAGCACTCGAGGGTGATTCCAACACTGCCGTAAAAGGGAGGCAGGCGTTGTTGAAAGTGCAGTGTTCTCCACTCCAGTCCAGTTTTGACACATTGAGTTTGACAGCGTTGGCGTCGGGCTCGGGGTGTTTGGCGGGCTCAGTCTCGGGAGTAGTGATGTCGCTTTCGCTGCTGCGGTATAGAGCTTGTCGATCATCCTTTTATTGGACTTTGACTAGATTGAGCTTGGAATGTCATTGCTGGAATGCACTGGAGAGCACTGTACGCAGACAAATAAATGTTCGTGCTGTCTTAACGATGTTTATTTGTTCGTTACAGTCCAGACCATATCTTAAAGATCAACAATAGAACGGCCACAACACCACCGGAATTCGGATATAATGAACCTCCATCATCACAATAGACACAACAATAGTCCTGGACCATCAAAACGCACATCATCCACGAATACATCATCGTCATCATCATCATCACCATCACCACAACCACAACCGAGTATGCCCGGCATAAGGCAAAGAATAAGGAGGAAATGCCTTATCAATATAATTGTTTTTTTTTTTTTTCAACACAAGCGGTGTGAACAATACGGCACTGGACCGTCATAATTAATTATAAATAAAAAATTAACGGCAACATCAAGTCGAGGTGAGACAACCGATCAAGTTAGACATGATTGAGATCACTGAATGAAAAAAGAAATATCGAGAGCGAAAAAAAAAACGAGAAGATGGTGCGAGTGAATACCGTAAAGGTTCACCTTGCAGGGATTCCCAAACCAACACAACATGGGATCTAAGGTTTCGTGAAAAAAAACCCCTAAAACTTAAAATAGACGAGGGTGTCATGTTGCAAAAGTAATACGTGAAAGCAATTAAACAGCAAGTGACAGAAAGAGCGGTAAAAGAAGCGGCAAGTGCAACCATGACCATTAATAAAAAAACCTACAAGACATCACTGTCGATTAACCGAGTATGCCCGGGATAAGGCAAAGAATAAGGAGGAAATTGATCACTCTGATGGTAGAGTATGCGGACGCCAAGTGGGTTCGGTTCCATTGGATTCGCAGGCTTTTTGTCCATGCAGGTACCTCATACCTGAGCAAGGACGTCGACACACACACGATAGAAACCTACGTTTGCTAGCGCAAGGACCACTTCTATTGGCAAGCATGTGCGACTACTTCACCATTGCATTGGTGACCCGTTGCATTCAATAATCGTTTTGTGCATTAAATCTTAATCGATCGTCGAGCCTAGGTACTTTAGTGTTCGTTGGGGATGTATGTTCTCATTCCTGCACACTATCTGAGAATAAATTAAAAAAAATATGAGCAGAATAAATTCTGTCTTATGATGTGTAACGACAAGCCCGGCCACACATCCACCGCTCAATCCTCTCAATTGACTCATTTGCCCGTACCTCTACATGCAGCTTTGTCTCTGTCTCTACGCCTAGCACAATGTCATTGGCAAAGCTGACAACGCTGTATCCGATGAATAAACCCAACGAAAGCAGCCCATTCTATACTACGTTCCAAAGTGCCGGGTCTAGGATAAATTCTTGCGGCACTCCCGCTGACACTATATGCTTCCGTATACCAACTTCCGTGCCTAGCAAGAGTACCCTATCGTCAAAGTAGCACTTTATGAGCTAAAATGATTCAGGTAGGCTGGCACTCCTATACTGGCCAATCCCATTCCAATGACTGTCCAGCTAGCCATACGAGAATTATAATCATTAAACCATGAAGAAGATATCTGCTATGCGCTCGATGAAGTTTAGCAGTACAGAGGTTTTGGCACGAATTCGTTTCTGGATCCAAATCGGAACCAAATCGTTTCTGGATTCTGTTCCGGATAAAGCATTTTCAGGTAGGGCCAGAGGCGGATCATAGTATAAAAAAACAAAGCAGATGTTTGGGAACGTCAGGTTTCATAATGAACGTTGCGAGGGCCCAGAACATATCAAGTTTAATAACTCTTTTTGTACATTTTGTAAATTATTTATTTATTTACAATTAATTATGACGGTACATTGCTGTATTGTCACATTTTGTAAACTAGATTTGAAAACAAAACAAAAAGAATGAGACAACATAAGTTTGAGGCACCCGCGCCTAAAAGTGAACAAATTGACGCCATTTAAAGGAGTTCACTTTGTGTGTAAAATCTGGGAGGTGACAACTGATTCATACATTGATGAAAGTGCGTGACATGTTTCAGATACATTAGAATGTAGTCTCCATCCTTTTGTCTCCAGGTACGGGTCAACATTTGTCTGACGCTTGCTGTTCTGGGGTGGCGTTTACAACAGGTTTTGGCCTTCATAGTGCGACATATTGAGCAATCCAGCGGATTGAGATCGGGGTTGAATGGAGGTCACCTTTCCATAACGGAAGATGCTCTTGCAACCCCTTCTGAGTGCGGTTTGAGGTACGATTAAAGTCACTGATACCTTGTTCTTTCGCAATTTTCCTCATTGAACCCACTAGATTTACCCGAATTTGCCTTTTGATAGCAGGTCACGCCGGCCATCGAGTGGCTTACTAGACTTGCTGATAACAAGTAGTTGGACAGTCAGTCCTCGCTGCGGTCCGAATAGGATTTTTGCCTCGGTCCTACCGTTTAAAGACCGGCGTCACTGTCGTCTACACCCCCGGGTCGCCCCCACTTTCGCTTTCAGCTACTATCAGTATGAATTTGGCGAAAACATTTCAATCATTCGATTAATAGGTGTTGTTCAGTTCAGTTTATATGGTGATATCAATGTGACAAATATTTGCGGGATTCTTGGAAAATCGATCACCGGCTCTACCATCTAACCTTAACTTATACGTCACGCCAAATCCGATAAGGAAAAGATCGGTGCTCGACCTAAAGGAAAGCAGTATCTGATTTAGCACCTCTGATCATTTTTTATGTTATGTTACAGTATCCCTTCAAGAGGCCTCACACACTCCGTTGACCTTAAATAAACACTGCCACCATAGTCTTCAAGTATTAAAGAAGCTGCAAGTAGAAAGTTCGTATTCGATTAGGATAAGATAGGCGGGATAGCACTGTTTTCTATTTAGCCTGTGTTTTCTATGTCTGTGTTTGTGCCTATCGGTCAGTAGAGAGTTTGATAAGATACGGAAAACGGGGGTGAGAGAGGAAACAAGTGTGCTGTTCCAAGCGTCTGGTAGAGTGTTATGAGGTCAAAAAGAGATGATTGAGTTCAGATAGTTCGATGTTGTCAATGTTCGGTTCCTTAGTGTATTGGTTGGCTAAAACGGGACTTGGAGCTTGGACGAAAGTTAGGTCGAGGAATGGAGGAAGGTCTTTGTGGTGGTTTTAAGATGATCTTGTATCGAAAGCGCTAAGAACACACGCTGTTGGATGAAAAGATGACGTTTGTTTTGTCGGGATAAAAGTTTTCTTCTGCTG
Source organism: Anopheles maculipalpis (assembly GCF_943734695.1). Classification (NCBI taxonomy): domain Eukaryota; kingdom Metazoa; phylum Arthropoda; class Insecta; order Diptera; family Culicidae; genus Anopheles; species Anopheles maculipalpis. The sequence goes on along the minus strand of NC_064870.1, from coordinate 17,700,490 downwards.
AATTAGACTGGCAGTGACGGATCTGCAATTATTAGAGCGCAATCATATGGGCAAAAGGAAGCTGTCCGTTTTCGCAGAACAGTGACTTCGGTTTTGTTATTGCTGAAGTGCCATTGTTTTAGGTAGGTAGGTTGTTAGAAAACTTTTCTTGAAATTCGTAAAATCTTTAACAAAATTCACAAAGCTAGAACGCAATAGCACAACGGTTACATGTTCGCACAGGTCATCTAATGTGTCTTATATGCCATTATTTCTTGACACACTGCGTTGATTAATGCACCATCATCAGTTCAAATCGAGACACGGTGGAGACTAGACGTGTTATCATTTTATCTGCGTGGCCAGTTCTAGCTACAAAAAAAAAAAAAAAACAAAAAAAAGGTTCTGTAAATCTGTACGGATCATTCACCTATCTCAGGATGGTGGGAAGAGTGGGAAGACCCAGAGGCAAAAAGCCTAGACCAGCTAGTTAGTTCCCACGCACTTAACGATGTGTAAGTGAACAGACGTAGTTGCTCCAACTCATCAGAGAACTTTTTCGCACTCCTGTGTAACGACGACCATGGCAAAAACAGTGAAAGTGTGCGAGAGCAGGGCTTTTTACTATTATTCCCCCGATAATGGTAAAAAGCAAATCAGTGCGTACACAAACTAGTGGTTGCAGCTGGTGTAGTAAACTACACAACGGAACAAACATACACGGGGACGGTTGTGCAACTTACCAATACAAAAGATTTTCGTAGTGCTGTAGCACATTTGAAGTAAAAAAAAACGTTAGCTTCCAACGTATCAACTGGAAGAGGACAAAACAACGAAAATTGTCCTATATGGATTAGGAGACCTTCCCATTGAAGATGTATTGGATAATTTGAAAGAGGAAAACATCTATCCGACAGACATAAATAAAAAGATCGTCAAACAAAAAAGATATGACGAACATGGAATTAACACATTCCATTTCGCTGCAGGAAGTGTAAAACTGAATATGTTACGATCCATAAAGGCAGAGTAACTTGGAATTATTTCTCCAAAAAATCTGGACCAATGCGTTGCGCTAGATGCCAATCATACGGACACGGTGCTGCTAATTGCAATCGTCAGTATAAGTGTAACAAGTGTGTGGGTGAACACGAGTCCAAGTGTTGTCCACTAACTGCGAAGAGAACTATACCGCAGTTTTCTATGGGTGCCCGAAACGTCCGATAACGAAACCGAAAGTAAAAGATACGAAAACCTATAAAACCACGCATTTTAATGTGTTGCATGAAAACTACCCACCACTACAAACAAATAGGAAGAACGAATGGTTTCCAAATACCAATACTACATGCTCAGAGAAAAATTTCTTACTCCCAGGCGAGAAGCTAAGCTAAAAAAAAGGATCTTTTTTTATTCATAAAGGACGAGCAGGCCGTAGTGCTTACAATAAAATTATAAGTAAGATACTCCTTTCATCTTTGCTGGGAGACATTTTCTTCTCCGAGCCGTGAAAGGACACCATATCCCGGGTGTGCTCGATTGTTCCGTCATCCAAAGCCGAAGTCGTGTTCATAGCGAGGGTCTAATCGTGTGTCTAAGCGAGGGCCAAAGTGTGTTCATAGCGTGAGTACCTTATCTCGGGGAATGTCGGGCGTTTCCATGCTCGTGGTCCAGATGGTAGCGGGGGTCTTGATCGTTTTCCATTTCGAAGGTTCCTGATTGTGTTCAATCTTGATGTCTCGTTCGTATCCTTCTTCTCCCTTTCGCTAGTTTGTACGTCCATAGTATCGGTCGGTGCAACTTCTTCCATGTGGAACCCAACCCTTCACGCGTCGTACTCATTCATACATTCATTCATTCATTCATTCATCAATCATCATTCGACAAGCGAGGTACAACACATATGTACGAGGGCCGACAATAAAGTAAGGTCTCCAATTTTTTTTTCATAGAAAATGACATTTATTTACGAAAAGCGATACACCGTTGGAAAGGCCAAGGTCTTGGCTACTTTTCTACATAATCGCCATTTTTTTCCAACACCTTGCGCATCCGCACGATGAACTTGTCTATGCCGGCAGAATACCACTCTCCGTCCGCCTCGCGCAGCCAGGTGTTGACCTCTTTCTGAACCTCCGCGTCACTTTCAAACTTCTTCCCTCCGAGATGTTTTTTTCAGGGCGGGGAACATGTGGTAGTCACTTGGGGCCACGTCGGGACTATAGGGAGGGTGATCGATGATGTCCCAGCCAAATTTCTTGAGCAGGTCAAGGGTAACGTTGGCTGTGTGCGAGCGCGCGTTGTCGTGGTGAAATTTCACTCCTTTGCTCAGCAATCCCGGGCGTTTGTTTTTTATTGCACGACGAAGCTTTTCCAGGGTCTCACAGTACCTTGCTGCATTGATAGTGGTTCCCCTTGGCATGAAATCCACCAACAATACCCCGTGGCGATCCCAAAACACCGTAGCCATCACCTTGCCGTCTGACAGTGTCGCCTTAAACTTTTTGGGTTTCGGAGAATCGCTATGGCGCCATTGTTTGAACGACTCCTTTGTTTCGGGTGTGTAGTGATGAGCCCACGTTTCATCCCCCGTAACAAACCCTTCCAAAAAATCATCGCCTTCCTCTTCAAAACGGACCACAACTTTGGTCGCACATTCCACGCGCCACTTCATGTGGTCTTCGGTCTGCTGTTTCGGCACCCATCGGGCAGAAACTTTGTGATACTGCAAGTTGTTCACAAGGATATGATGGATTGTTTCGCTGCTACACACTCCTCCAAGCTTATCTTCCAAGTCCCTAATTGTCGCACGGCGGTTTTTGAGCATTTCTGCCTCCACTGCTTGAACAATCGCATCCGAGACCGACGGTCGGCCACTTCTCTCTTCGTCGTGAACATTAGTGCGCCCGGAATTGAACTCGCGGCTCCACTTACGTACGTTTTTTATGTCCATACACTTTTCCCCGTAAACTTCAACTAGTTGACGATGGATTTCAATAGGTGTAACCTTTTTCGCACTCAAAAAACGTATTACAGAACGCAATTCGCACTTGGACGCTGACGCGAGGGGTACCTCCATCGTTGACGGCTGCTCAGCCAAGACTGAGCGGTCGGGGAAGCCGCACCCAGCTGCAAAGTGGTAGTGGGGGAACCAAGGAACACGGCGGTGTTGCCAGATTTCGCCTAGCGCGTGAACCGGCGAGGTTGAAGCGTTGGAGACCTTACTTTATTGTCAGCCCTCGTATAAGACAAACAAACAATAGGAGTAGGGGGAGGGGGGGAGGAAGGAGATCACACCAATAATCCGTTAGCACGGCAAAAAAGGAATATAGTCTTCAGGTAGACCTCGTCGCTGTCTCCCAGCAGGTCCCGAATTGGAGTTTGGCAACATTCAAATGCCCTGGACTGCGTCTAACAAGGCGGGTCGAGCAGCCTCGTATTCCACACAAGACCATAGAAGATGATCTATGTCGTGGTATCAGAGGCCGCAGCCACATATTTTGGAGTCGACCTGTCGTATACGCTGGAGATGCGCTCCCAAAGCGAAATGATTAGACCCAAGCCTAGATGTCATTCTGAATGAACGCATGATCACCTGAGATGCCGTGGAAACAAGGCTTCGGGGAGTGTCGAATATAGAATCCTCCCGAGGTCATCGGTGTCCCACAAACTCTCCCACCGAGCCATGCAGAGAAACTGTGGGGCACGCATGTACTCGTGAGGTAGGATAAGCCTGTCGAAAAAGGACCCTTCCGAAGCACCCTTTTTGGCCAATTGGTCTGCCTTTTCATTGCCGAAAATACCGCAATGAGCAGACAGCCAAACAAGAGATATCCGGAATGATTTCTCAAATAATGAGCTTAAGACCTTTAATAAGCTTAAGACCTTTTAATGCTTCGACAGCACTTCAACTGTCGGAGAATATAAAATATTCGTCTGAAGGACAAGCACTTATATTCAACAAGGCGTAAAAACTTGCGGCGAGCTCCGCTACATATAAACGCTGGCGTAGTTGGAAATATGCTTCGGATACAATGTTATATACACCAAAACCGATGCCGATTAGTACAAACTCTGCAGGAAAGAACCTCTTTGATCATATACATCGAGGAATCTTTACGACACATCATCCTAATACACCTATATTCTATTCTGCGCAGTCTTCTCGATCCCCATCAACACTTGACATAGTTCTCTCCAACAATTTACATTAAATAACAGCCCTCACAAATTTGACTGATTTATATTCCGATCACCTCCTTGTACTTTTAAAATAAAAAATTCTAGACCAACCTTCAGGCCCCAAAACAAAATATTTAATTATGCTGCTGCGTACTGGAACTTATTTGAAGATTATGTCAATAGCCACTTAGATGTTTGTCGTATAAATCACACTAATGTGAGCAGTACTATTGAAATTGACATAATGAATACACATTTCAATGAAGTTTTAGCTATGGCTCATGATATTGCCGTTCCAACAGTTATTCCCGGACAGTTTAATTTGATAATCCCAGAATTTGTATTGCACTTGATAAAACTTCGCAATAAGTACAGACCTATATGGTAAAGGCATCGACTTTGTTCTGAATATAAAACATACAGCAGTCTTAGTTCAGAAATCAATTTTCATTTAGATACTCTAAGAAATCAAAGTTTTTTTCATTTAGATGCTCTAAGAAATCAATAGGGGCGGCCCGGTGGTATAGGCGACAGCGGCGCCGGTCTTCAAACGGTATGACCGGGGTTCAAATCACGCCCGGACCGCCTAGTAAGCCATTTTGAAGGCCGGCATGACCTTAGAGGTCGTTAAACCAAGAAAAAGAAGAAGAAGAAATCAAAGTTGGTTCAGAGTTCTTGAAGTTATTGATCTAACTTATCAAGATAAAAAACTGTGGAAATTCGTTTGATTAATTAAGAACAAGACCAATTCAATTCCTACTTTGAAAGTAAATAATCAATCAATAATTGTGAATTCCGAAAAATGTGACACACTGAAAAATCAATTTGAAAGCGCACATAAAATAACTATCAATTCTTCAAGTTCATTGGCGCGTATAATATGTCCAACCAAAAATAACTTTTTCACTTTCAACAATAGTCCGGATTTAGGTAAATTAAAGTTTGTCAAGCCTAAAGAAATAAAGAAAATACTGAAATATATTATAAACGTGATAAAGTTAATAGATGTTTTTTTGTGGCAAACTACGTCTTCTCTGGGCTTCAATCCAGGACTTGTTGCGATGTTGTGTGATTGTTGCGAACAGTTGGTGAACGATCTCCTCCCGTATCCTTGTAAATGGAAACCTTTCCCCGTCCTTTCCCATACGCTGCTCTGTCAGACAGGGTGATCCTTTATCCATGCACCTGTTTGTCCTTTACCTGAATCCGCTCATCTCCAGATTAGAAAGTATTTGTTGCGATCAGGATGACCTGATCAACGGATATGCTGACGACATCTCGGTGGTGACAACCTCCCTTCCCAAACTCGAGGAGGTTAAAACAACAATAGAAGCGTTTGGAAGAACCGCTGGGGCGAAGCTGAACGTGGAAAAATAACGGCACTGGACATAGGACACGTTACACCAACAACCACCCCGATGCATGTTCCGTGGCTGCGAGCAGTAAAAAGATTGCGCCTGCTTGGCATATTGTTCACCAACAATAAACGGGAGGCCATGAGGCATAACTGGGAAAACGTAATCCAACAGTCCCGTCATTTGGTCAGATTGCATCGTGTTAGAGACCATCGTGTTGTTGCATCGGTGTGTGGCGCACGATCGATGGACATCGATTTGGCCTCCAAGACGGTGCGGTCTTACCTGTGGAACGGATCTGGGGGTTTTCGAATCCGATTGACCCAATTGGCCGTTCCACGCAACCGAGGTGGACTCAATCTTCACATTCCCGCCATTACCACAACAGCGTTGCTGGTAAATCGGTACGTTGCTGAGCAGGGATGCCTGAAAATCGGGGCTCAGCATATTGCTTGTGCTGGGTATCTCCCGAATAAAGGCTCCATTACTTCAACGTATGTGCCTATGTGCGGACGGTGATCCAGTAGCACGCATACCATCCGGTACCAATTATCCCCAAAGAGGCTATGGAGTTACCTTCCACGGATTGGCGATGGATCTGGGAAAATGACACGAGCTACAGACTTTCATCAGACCAACGCTCGATGCTGTATTTGGTGGTGTACAACAAGGTGCCACACGGACTGCTGCTCCACAGGATGAATCGGGCTGCTTCATCCTGCTCAGTGTGCTCCCAGAGGCTCTGGACCACAAAATTGCCCTGTGCGCTAGGGTATCTAATACTTGCAGCATACTGATGCAGGCTACGGAAGCCATCATTCCAAACCACAACCTTAACTTCTCTTCCCTCCTCTTATCTATTTTAAGTCACACTAACATAAGTAAGAGGATTCCTATCCTACGTTTGTTTGCAAACTTCGTAACCCATATTGTTGGAAGCAACAATACTGTGATTGATGAAAATATCCTTAAACGTTTTTTGTAAAACCTGTACGTCGTCCCAACCTGTACCCATTTTTTCTTTTTTAAACTAGTGTTTAATTCGTTTTAAACAAAAAAATGTTTTATAAAAAAATATAGACGAGCAGTTGAATGTTCCATCACATTCAACTGCTCGTCAACTAAGCAACAGAATATTTAAAAACTTCCAAACAATGCGTTAGTTTCGCTAACTGTTTTTTTTTCAACTGCTGCCTGATATTTGGATATTTTCCAGATACATGTAAAAAAGTCAAAATTATTGGAATTCCGGGCCAAATCGGGCAAAGACTTAACTTACCCCGAAAGGTAACCCCTGTGTAGGTAAAAATTTCCAAAGAAGCACACACCGATATCAAAAGAGTTATTTTAAAATATCAATTCGTCTTCCGTCCATCATTATCAACATCTAACCAAATAGATAGACTAACTAAACCTATTAAAATTATTCGAAGAACCAAAAAATCCACTGGATTGATCTTACTTGAAAAGCTTTTGATACTATCTGGCACGAAGGATTAATATATAAATCAATCACCTTAAAATTTCCTACACACTTAATAAAAATTATTTTATTCTTTTCTTAAACATCGCCAGAATAACGTGTATATTGGATACACTTAATCAGAATCTTTTATTCCTGCGCCCCGAGTCCCTCAAGGAAGTATACCTTCGCCGTTATTGTTTAGCATTTATACATCTAATATTCCAGCAATGTATAACTGTAAAAAATATATCTTCGCAGATGATTATGCTATCTCATCATCTTTCAAACATCCGAAAAGCATTTTAATGGCTAACAATAGTGGATTAAAAGCTTACAGTAGGTACTGCATTAGAATTGGAATTGGAATTGAATTGAAAAATGAAAATTAACGGTCCTAAATCAGAAGGGGCCCGGTCGAAAAGACAGGCGCCGCTGTCGCCTATACCTTCAAACGGCAGGACCGGGGTTCAAATCCTATCCGGACCGTCCCCCGTAGTGAGGTCTGACTAAATAACTACGTGGTATCGGCAGTCTAGAAAGCCATTTCGATGGCCGGCATGGCCTCAGAGGTCGTTACGCCAAGAAGAAGAAGAAGAAATTAAAAGCTCTATATTTCATGCGATACACAAGCATTTGCAGGCTCCTCCAAAATAACTTGATGATTGATTCTACACCTATACCGTGGAAAGATTCGGTTAAATACCTCGGCTTAACCTTACACAAAAGGTTTATCTATAAAAACCATATTAAAAGTATATGCATTAAAACAGCAAAAACTCTAAAAATGCTTTACCCATTTGTTAACCGGAGATCGAAACTATACACAAAAAACAAATTACTCTTAGACTGCGCCTGATTTAGACCAATGCTCACATATTCTGCAGCGATTTTAAAAATTGCGCAAAAACCCATATTAAAAACCTTCAAATCATTCAAAACAAAATGCTAAAAATTATGATAAATTTACCAATGTGGTACAGCACGAGAGTACTACATACATTTACACATAACCCTATGAAAGAAGATTATACAACTAATCTAAGCACGAAATATTATAGTAACTGCCGGACGAGTGAAAAACCGATCTTACAATAAATCTAGTTCGTACATTAAGATAGAAAATACTATTGTAAAAAAGGTTTAATATGGTTAGCTTTCGTTCTATAGTTTTTTTTCCCTTCTCTCTACACCCATGTTAGTTTAAAGCTCTAATATTAAGATTAGTCATAAAAGCTAACAAAACAAATATGAAGGGTTTTTTATCAACTTTTCTATAGCATAAAAAATACTTCCCAACTGGAAAGATATAATGAAAATTTAAGTGAAAATTGCAAGTTTGTTAAAAACCAATAATAACGATGAAGAGCGTATAATTATCGAACACAACTTATATCAATAAAATAAAAATGCATTATCAAATAAATAGTTTCACGACTATATCTGCCACCGAGCATGGCCAGGATAAGACAAAAAATAAACAAGGAGAAAATGTCTTGAGAAATTTATAGCAAATTATCTCAAGTAGAGCTGAGAATAGTTTTTCACACTCAAACTTAAATAAAAAATAAACAATTTTAATCAAAAATTCACCTCACACAATTGTTCTGTTCAAATTTGTTAGATTTTATAATTATTTATTTATTTATATATTTTAATGTGTGCTGACCTTCCTGAGAACTACAGTTCCATTTTAATAACAGATTCCTCATTGCACGAGGAAATTAAGACCATACCTAATGATCTTCGCCCGAGGGTAGTTCCGGGTATTTTCATGAATAAGTATGGTCATTTAGACCAAATAAGCCAGTACTACACTGATGGATCATCCTATGAGGAGGGCACTATCTCCGGAGTTCGGGGGAGTCCACCGAAGCATTTGTCAAATTGAGGCAGCCATGTAGTGTCTACACCGCAGAGCTAGCCGCAATATTTTACGCACTATCGATGATAGCAGCGAGACCTTCGGACCAGTACTTCATCTTCACTGATAGCCTCAGTGCTATTGAAGCTCTGAGATGTCCCAAGGCTGTTAAGAGTCAGGACTTCCTCACCATAAAAATCATTGAACTGCTTGGCTCAATGTTCGAAAATGCGTTTAAGATCTCGCTAATTTGGGTCCCTTCTCATTGTGGAATTCCCGGCAATGAGAAGGCAGACTCACTGGCCAAAACAGACGTCCAAGAAGGCGCTTTTTACGACCGACCTATCTTGGCCCAGGAGTTCCTTCGTTTCCCACATCAACTGTTCCTGTCTCGCTGGCAGAGCATGTGGGACACGGATGAACTCGGGTGTTTTCTCTTCTCGATCTCTCCCCAGGTGTCCCTGCGGCCTTGATTTGATCGGCTCTCTGTAGGCCGGACATTCATACGAATGATATCTCGACTGATGTCGAATTATTTTGCGTTGAATGCTCATCTACAGCGTATAGCTCTGGCTCAGACAAACGTATGTCGCTTCGGTAACGTATTCCACGATGTGGATCAGCTTCTGTGGTCCTGCGTGAAATTTGAAACTGCAAGACCCTCCTTGTTGAGCGCAGTCGAGAATATTTGCAGACGACCGGGTACTGAAATTAGAGAAGTGTTGCCGTAAAAGGGAGGCAGGCGTTGTTGATAGTACAGTGTTCTCCACTCCAGTCTAAGACGTAAATTTATAGCAGAGTATTTCATTGGGAGCAGAAGAAGGTTAAAACAGACCATAGCACGAAGCGGAGGTTCGTTGCGACCCAGCAATTTACGAGTAGGAAACCTGGAGAAAGACTTCTGAACCCGCTCATTAGCAGAGGAGGTCCAGACAACTAAGCAGTACTCCAGCTATGACCTGACCTACGAGCAGAACAGAGCCTTGAGACATAGGGGATCGGAAAAAACACTGGCTACACGTTTCAACAAACCAAGTTTTCTCCAAGCACTGCCCAAAACAGCATCGACATGCTACGAAAAATTAAGATCAGAGTCAATCAAAACACCTTGGTCCTTGATGACTTGATGACCGAAACACGATTTACACTGACACCACTGAGAACACAAGGGAGCATAAATTACATTTTGTATTATTTCGAAAGGACGTCCTGGCGTTGTTGCTGTATAAAAAATAATTTATATTCACGTGCTGCTAACATATTCATGTGCCATATAATACATAAAAATCAAGCCAGAAAAAAAATATGTCCCGACCTCCTCAATCCGGGTTACGTTTGAGGGTACGGTACTCCCGCAGGCCCTCATTCTAGAAGGCCTCAGGATACCCATTGACCGGCCGTACGTACCAAGGGTGGCCACCTGTTCAAAGTGCAGTCGGATTGGGCATGCCGATGCGTTTTGCACTCGCAAAACTTCCTGTGGAAAATGCAGAGGGGCACATGCCACCGAGGAGTGCAAAGCTCCCTCCCAAAAATGTTCGCATTGCCGGGACGAGTGGCACGAGGTAGCTTTGTGCCCCGTGTACCGAAAACTCCAAAAGGAGCAGACGAAAACAATATCCGAAAGGGCACGCGGATCGTACAGCGATGCTCTAAAGGGAGCAAACGCATCAAACCCTTTTGCTGTTTTGGGTACAGATGCAAATGGCAAGTCCAGCCCGACTGCACTCGAACAGGTGCCATTGAGACCGGTGAAGAGAGTACCTTATAAAAAGGTACAAAGGAAAGTCCTAAGGACAAAAACTAAATCCTTGGCACAACAGCGTCTCGCCAAAGCTAAAGCTTCCACCCCAGTCCAAAAACGAGATGCTGAACATCCCATTCCCGCTCCCCAAATTGCCAGGAAGGAGCCCAAGAAAAAGCGATCTCCCCGAACCGAAGCCCCTCTGGAAAGCTTGGCTTTTCCAATCGGGGGTTGTCCGAAAACCCCTACCCCGTCCCTTTCCGAGATCCTAGAGTCCCTCCTCATGACCCTCAACCTCCCGCAGCACCTGCACATGATCGCTACTTGGGCCCTTCCTTTCCTGAAGGGGATGATCAAACAGTGGCTGGCCCAATGGCCATGCTTGAGCATGATGGTCCGATTGGACGATTAATTCCTCCAAGGGCTACCATCTTACAGTGGAACTGTAGGAGTTTGCTTGGCAAGCTAGACTCCTTTAAAGCATTAGTGGGCGAGCACAACTGCGATGTGTTCGCCCTCTGTGAAACTTGGCTATCGGAAGAAATTAATCTTACCTTCCCTGGATATAATATAATCCGTGAAGATCGCATTACAAGGGGTGGGGGAGTACTAATTGGTGTTCGAAAGAGTCACGCTTTCAACAGAATACCTGCCCCTAGGCAAGAAATTATCGAAAATGTCGCAGTCAAGGCAAAAATTGGCGATCTTCACGTGACAATTGCATCCATTTATATCCCCCCGATAGCCAACAATGAAAAAGAAAAAATTGAAAAGATCAAAGAGGATCTTGGAAATTTAGCAGCGGTCTTGCCTGGACCACTTTTGATCCTGGGAGATTTCAACTCCCATGGAATCGACTGGGGCTGCGATAAGGATGACATTCGCGCTCCAATTATCCGAGACATCTGCGACAGATTTGGGTTTTCAATCCTCAACTCAGGAGAGGCAACTAGGATGCACACACCGAAGAGTAGGGCGAGTGCACTGGACCTGTCTCTATGTCCATCAGCGATGGCCCTGGATTTTAGCTGGAAGGTGATCCAGGACCCTATCGGCAGTGATCACTTGCCGATAGAAATTTCCTACATCAAGGGAGGATGTCCAGGAGGTGGAATCCCCGTTAAATGTGACTTAACGAGGAACATCGACTGGACGAGATACGGTGAATTAGTAGCCGCTTCGCTTTCTCTTGACTTGGAAGATTTGTCTCCAGTTCAGGAGTACGAAAAACTTGTTTCAATTATAAACAAGTGCGCTCTTGAGGCCCAAACAAGGCGCTCCCACCAAGCAAGGACATTCAAAAAACCTCCCACTCCTTGGTGGGACAAGGATTGCCAAGCGGCTTTTAATAAGAAGCGGGAGGCGTTTAAAGCATTCCGGGACACGGGCTCAAGGTCTTTATATGAAAAATATAAAGGACTGGAGAGATCGTGTAAAAACCTGTTGAAGGCGAAGAAAAAGGGTTATTGGCGCAGATACGTCAATAACCTAGACCCTTCCGCATCACTTAATTCGCTTTGGAGGATGGCTAGAAGGATGCGAAACAGCAACAACATCAACGAGAGCGAAAGCTTTTCTGGCGAGTGGCTAAATGAATTTGCCCACAAGCTTTGCCCTGATTTCGTTCCTGCGCAGAACTTTCATCAAAATGCGCCTGGCAGTGACCCTATCATGGACTCACCGTTCACTATGGTTGAGCTATCGCTTGCTCTCCTTTCAAGCAAAAATTCTTCCCCAGGCCTGGATCAGATCAACAGCAAACTGCTGCAAAATCTTCCCGACATGGGCAAGAAACGTCTGTTAAGAATCTTCAACGATATGTTGGAGTTCAACAGCGTCCCGCAAGAATGGAGGGAAGTGAAAGTTGTCACTATTTTGAAGCCTGGCAAACCGCCATCAAGACACGATTCATATCGGCCGATATCATTACTTTCGTGTCTGAGAAAACTCCTTGAAAGGATGATTCTTTTACGGTTAGAAGAATGGTTGGAAACCAACAACCTTCTCTCAAGTACTCAGTTTGGTTTTCGTAAAGCCAGAGGTACTAATGACTGTTTAGCGCTTTTGGTGACTGAAATAGAGCTTGCCCGTGCACGCAAGCAGAACATGGGGTCTATCTTCCTTGACATACAGGGGGCATTTGACTCAGTTTCTCCATACAAACTGAGTCAAAAGTTAGAAAATGCGGGCCTGGGACCAAAGTTGAATAACTTATTATTCAACCTTTTGTCGGAAAAAGCTATGAATTTCAACAATGGTCACGTGCAGTTAAAGCGGACCAGTTTCCATGGACTAGCACAAGGGTCCTGCTTGAGCCCACTGTTATATAACTTTTATGTTAGTGAGATAGACTCTTGTCTAGCGCCAAACTGCAGTCTTAGACAATTGGCAGACGACGGCGTTATATCTGTTGCAAGCAGAGACGCCGACGAAATACAACTGGCTTTACAAACCACTCTGGACAATCTTTCCGAGTGGTCTGAAAACCTTGGTATCAAGTTCTCTGCAACGAAAACTGAGATGGTAGTCTTTTCTCCTTTTAGCGATACGGGAAAAAACAGGGAGAAAAGGCTATATGACCCGAAAATTGATGTCTTTCTGTATGGTGAAAAGATATCAATTACCGACAATTTTCGATACCTTGGTGTATGGTTCAATTCTAGGCTAAACTGGAGTACTCACTTCACCCGTCTGGTGCAAAAATGCAGTAAAAGAATCAACTTTCTAAGGACAGTCACAGGATTCTGGTGGGGCGCACATCCATCAGACGTCCTGAGACTGTATAAGACAACGGTGCTATCCGTATTGGAATATGGAAGCATATGCTTCCATTGGGCATCCAATACGTTGATACTCAAGCTTGAAAGGCTACAGTACCGCTGTCTTAGACTCGCACTAGGGAGCATGAAATCCACACACAACATGTCCCTAGAAGTGATGACCGGAGTGATGCCGCTCAAACTACGTTTTGAAATGCTGTCGCTTCGCCTTCTAGTCCGTTGTTCAGTATCAAATCCCTTGATAATAGAAAATTTTGAAGCGCTTCTAGAGACAGGTTCTAAGAGCAAAATCCTCAAGATCTACGAAGATTTTGTTGCCCTACAAGTGCATGCTAGCGCTCCACAGGCATTAAATCGTGCTGCCCTTCCTGAGAACTACAGTTCCATTTTAATAACAGATTCCTCATTGCACGAGGAAATTAAGACCATACCTAATGATCTTCGCCCGAGGGTAGTTCCGGGTATTTTCATGGATAAGTATGGTCATTTAGACCAAATAAGCCAGTACTACACTGATGGATCATCCTCTGAGGAGGGCACTGGCTTCGGTGTTTTTAGCGAGTTCACCGAAGCTTTTTTCAAACTGAGGCAGCCATGTAGTGTTTACACCGCAGAGCTAGCCGCAATATTTTACGCACTATCGATGATAGCAGCGAGACCTTCGGATCAGTACTTCATCTTCACTGATAGCCTTAGTGCTATTGAAGCTCTGAGATCTCCGAAGGCTGTTAAGAGTCAGGATTTCCTTACCATAAAAATCATTGAACTGCTTGGCTCAATGTTCGATAAGGCGTATAGGATCTCGCTAATTTGGGTCCCTTCTCATTGTGGAATTCCCGGCAATGAAAAGGCAGACTCACTGGCCAAAACAGGCGTCCAAGAAGGCGCTTTTTACGACCGACCTATCTTGGCCCAGGAGTTCCTTCGTTTCCCACAGCAACTTTTCCTGTCTCGCTGGCAGAGCATGTGGGAGGCGGATGAACTCGGGCGTTTTCTCTTCTCGATCTCTCCGCAAGTGTCCCTGCGGCCTTGGTTCGATGGGCTCTCTGTGGACCGGGCGTTCATACGGATGATGTCTCGACTGATGTCGAATCATTTTGCGTTGAATGCTCATCTACAGCGTATAACTCTGGCTCAGACAAAAGTATGTGGCTGCGGTAACGGATTCCACGATGTGGATCACCTTCTGTGGTCCTGCGTGGAATTTGAAACCGCAAGACCCTCCTTGTTGAGCGCAGTCGAGAATGTCGGCAGACGACCGGGTACAGAAATTAGAGAAGTGTTGGCTACCAGGGACCTCCTCTACATGAGGATCATTTACCGATTCGCCAGAGACAACGGTCTTGTCCTATGATTCCACATCCCAAGTATCCTTCCAATCCTTGTTCGTATTCCCCAATTCCTTTTTTGTTAAATGTTGTGTTGTCTATGTTTTAAGTGTATTTTTTGTAGTGCCACGGGTGATCCGATGACTGGGCAATAGCACTCGAGGGTGATTCCAACACTGCCGTAAAAGGGAGGCAGGCGTTGTTCAAAGTGCAGTGTTCTCCACTCCAGTCCAGTTTTGGCACATTGAGTTTGACAATGTTGGCGTCGGGTTCGGGGTGTGCGGCGGGTTCAGTCGCGGGAGTAGTGAAGTCGCTTTCGCTGCTGCGGGATAGAGCTTGTCGATCATCCTTTGATTGGACGTTGACTAGATTGAGCTTGGAATGTCATTTCTGGAATGCACTGGAGAACACTGTACGAAGACAAATAAATGTGCTGTCTAAACAATATTTGTTTGTTTGTTGCAGTCCAGACCAATCCACAAAGGACAACAATAGAACGGCCACATCACCACTATAGCCGGAATTCGGATGTAACCAACCACCATCATCACAATAGACACAGCAATAGCCCCGGACCATCAAAACTCACAACAACCACCACTACATCATCATCATCATAATCATCATCATCAGCATCATCAACACCATCACCACAACCATCCACAACCGAGTATGCCCGGGATAAGGCAAATAATAGGGAGGAAATGCCTTATCAATATGATTGTAATTTTTTTTTTTTTTTTCAACACAAGCGGTGTTGACAATACGGCATTGGACCGTCATAATCAATTGTAAATAAATAAAATAAATAATACATAAAAATATATGGATGACGAAACATAGGTTTCAATGAACATTTAAGGATTTCTATATCGTTTACAGCGCTGTTTTTTTCAACAATGTGGATAATATAGTTAGCAAACAAACCTAGAATAAGCATCCGAAAGAATCTATGCGAGAGGTTGGTTGTGTAGTTGTTTTAAAAATGTAATTTTTGTGTGTTTGTGTGTGATTTTTTTTTTGGGTCTTGTTTATACTTACCACTGACGTGCAGCAAAATAGCGATAAGCAGAGTCGTGCCAATGTAGAACTTTAGTTGCATTATTGATGTGTACTTCTTCTGGTTCTTTCAAACGATACTTTACAACACTGTATAAAACCGTTTTGTTTACACCATATGAGCCGAATAAGCTTGTGCAGAGCAGATAATTTATCGATTATCTACATATTTGAGTTCGGTAGATACGAAATTTCTCTTCCTGTTACGTTCGATGTACGATTCTATATACTGAGCAAAATTTGGTTATAAGCTCTCGTTGCATACGATTTCAATACGTCTGTTAGTTTTGTAAAAAAAAAGCACTACCACAATATGTTTGCAAAACTAAGCACTAGTTATTGCAGTTCTAGAGCATGCAATTTTCCGCTCTGTATTTCACTTTGCGCTTGATAAAAAAAAACTGTATTTGATGAATATGTGTCTAGTAAGTTTTAAACAGTCAGCAGAGATGCATTACAGTTACTTTTTGTTTTTTTTTATCACTATCACTGGAAAAATCGTCACGTTTTCGTTGTCGACAGGCTGTTAGCTTACATATATGCACATTTAAACGTTCTACTTGATATTGTTGACACCACGTGTGATAGTTACTGCTTGTTGTTGTTGTATAAATACGGTAAACAACTATTAATATAATAGTTCACTTTTATAAACTCTAATGCTTGAATTATATCAATTACATTGGCAACAACAGTCTAGCAACAATCTGTAAAAGAAAAGAAAGAAATTAGTGAATGTTTTGAAAAAACAAAATTGAAGGAAAGGAAATATGAAAATTGGACATTTATTGCGTATCATTATTTGCATTGACTATTTATATACAAACAAGGATATCAACGTAGAGAGCGTTACAAGAGCACAAAACACATCGTTAGTAATTGTAAACAGCAAATTCCTAATACGAAAGAACGTTCATTTGCCAAACCGTATTCTAACGATTTTGTACCAATTACGAAAAGTGAGCTGCAAATATCAGCGAAAATTTGTTAAATATATTAGCTATTTGTTACAATATCCAACATTTGTTAAACAAGTAAATAAACAAAGAGAAGAAATAAATTAAACTATGACTTGGAGAATGTAAAAAAATACTTTAAATGTAACAAAAATATAAAAAGTCTGATTCGTATGAATTGTTGCAATAAACTATATCTTGCATATAGACAAATAAAAACATGTGGGAGCTTCATTTTCTTCTTTCTCTTGGTTCAATGACCTTCTAGGGTATGCTGGCCATCGAATGGCTTACTAGACTCGCAGTTATCACGTAGTTGGATAGTCAGTCCTCACTACGAGGGAACGATCCTGATGGGATTTGATTCCCGGCTTGTAATTCTTATTGGCCATTACGCCAAGAAGAATAATAAGAAGAAGAACCATAGAACTTACAAGAATCACTTAAACTCTTAACTTATCTTCCTCTATTTGGTTTAACATCCGAAGAATGTCTGGATCACCATTTCTGGCGTCCTCTTCTTCTAGAATTATTAACCTGTTTGGTGATGATACGGCGGAGCGCCTTCATCATCAAATATAAATTTAAAAAAAATCATACCGGCTAATCTATATCATACCGGCTAACTAATGGCAAACCAGATTTCTAAGTACCATCTTTTCAGATAACTGCATAAAGACTTCAAGGATTTATATGAGTATTATATTATTTTTTTGTTCTACCTTATAAAGACTTCAACCGAACACATCCGGTATACGGTGCCTTTTCACGGCTCGGAGGAGGAATTGTCACCCTGCTGAGTTGAAAGGAGTTGCGAGCAATATCACGAGAAGCAAATTAAAATGCAGAACATACACCAAGCATTTGAAACGATTCAAAAACAAATTTCCTAGATTTTGGTTTTTTATATTTATCACGAATAACAGCGATGTTTGGAACGAATTTTATTTCAAGCCCATGGAGTTTTGTTTTTTCAAATGCGTAAACAATGACCAGGCCCCATTGCGGGCTTAAAATAAAATTCGTTCCTAACCTTGCTGTTATTCGTGATAAATATAAAAAACCAAAATCTAGGAATTTTTTTTGAATTGTTCCAAATGCTTGGTGTAAATTTTGCATTTTAATTTGCTTCTCGTGGTACACGGATTTGATCGTGTTTCATGCTTTAGTTTTTAAGATTCTTAAACAATGTTGAGTACAGTTAATTGTAGAAATTCAATTGAAAAACAAATGCTTTCATGAAAATAGGAAGCAAAAATGAAGTCCTGATAAGTCATGATTTATGTTTTCCTTATTGGTTCTCACACCGGTCTTGTATCAGGTTGTGGTTATCAGGATGGTTGGATGCTATGTCACTGGGGAACAGACCTGGCTTGTGAAGATCGGGACCGCTATTGTCTTTATCACCGAACCGCCCCTTCATCTGGCTTCCTGTACTTGATTTAACCAGTAACAAATATGCTGCGTGCGACGGAAATTTTTTGGATGGGATTCGATAACTGGCGTGCGATAATTTAGTATCCGAGCCTGGCCCTATTGTCGTTAAAGTTGTTGAGCATATGAAAATATCTTGGCATCAATCAGGAAATCTACTACAAATAACTTTTTATTTTGCAGATGGAAGCCAAAGTACGTTCGAAAACAAAAGTGGATTTTTCTTTAAATTCTTTTAGCGTGTCCTTGCCGAATTGCGTATGTCCTATTGACTGAATTTCATCACAAGTTTTTGTACTATTTTACGCTACACGTTTCACTTTAATATGAGTCAGCTGAGTTGCGGCCATTTATGCTATTTAACTTCTTCTTCTTCTTCTTCTTCTTCTTCTTCTTCTTCTTCTTCTTCTTGACTAAATGACCTCTAAGGTCATGCCGGCCATCGAAATGGCTTACTAGAATACCGATACCACGTAATTGGTTCGTCAGTCCTCACTACGGGGGGATGGGTTTTGAACCCCGCTCCTGCCGTTTGAAGAGCGGCGCCGCTGTTCCCTACTACGTCTACTGTTTTTATAATCATTCGGTAATTTGATGATGCTGATTTTTATAATGCAGTATGGTTGTAACAGTCATACGCAACGAAATTTAAGTAGAAAAAATTGGATATAATGTGTGGTTTTATTGTTTTTGTACCATTGTTTTCTGCCAGGACTTGAAGTGGACTGATTTCATATCGAAGTCAAACTATATTCAATAACTGATGAGATTAATCTGCTGGAGCTAGAGAACAAGTATAAAAAATTTAGATATTTTTTATTTCCTAGAGACTTTTGGCCTTTAAGAACTCATTTGCCTCTTTGCGGTATATGGTTACAAAAAATTAAGGTATCGATACATTCCGAAGGGGTGAAAGTACGGCACTGGACCGTCATAATCATTGTAAATAAACATTTCGGGGTAATCTAGAAATGGTTTAATGTTACTGTTGGTCTCAAAACAACAGTACCACAAGAAAAAAAAATATACAGAAGTTATTTTCATTTAATTATCATTCAAACGGGACTTTGAAGCCCTATTAAAGCATCTAAAGCTATCTTATTTTATAATAAAAAATACAAAAGGCTGACTCAGACAAAGACGCTAACGGGTACAAGGACTCACGGAAGCAGAAAAATTGAAACGCGCGGCACGTGTCAGGTTGGACACATAGCGGTCAGACACGAAATTAAATTCACAACACATTGACAAGAAAGGGTCTGAAGAACCGAATAGAGTGCGGCGTTCCTCAACATCTAGTAGTTTCCTAGCTCGGAGAGTTCTCGCCGGGACGTAAAGACTAATTGCAGAGAGTAGAGCTGGCGAGACGATCCGATTGTCCAAAAAGCCCGCTACAAAGAATCTCGTCGTGTTACAGGAAAGCTGCCGCATCGTATCTAGCCCCAGTAGCGCACAGCGACAGTTCTTATCTACGGGAGTACACCAGGAACGTAGAGTGTTTGTGCATTATAGCTGGATTGACTCGAAGTGCGCCAGAAACCGAGCAGATGAATGCCACCGCACTACGGATGCGTACTCTACGACTGATCTGGAGGAACGAGCAGTAGAGCGTTTTAGCCGAAGTCAGATCAACTGAATCTAACGCCAGACGCTTTAACAGGCCAATAAGCTGGTTGCTCCTTATGACTATGTGCTCCAATTGCTCATA
Organism: Anopheles maculipalpis; assembly: GCF_943734695.1. Taxonomy (NCBI): domain Eukaryota; kingdom Metazoa; phylum Arthropoda; class Insecta; order Diptera; family Culicidae; genus Anopheles; species Anopheles maculipalpis. The sequence continues at coordinate 17,680,639 of NC_064870.1, read as the reverse complement.
GAAGTTCAACTTACCGTCAAAGATCACTCCAAGATCTCTGACACAACGTTTACGTTTGATGACAGCACCGTTCAGGTTTTAGGCATAAAGCAGGATGTTACTCTTTGTGGTAAAAGTGATAGAAATACACTGTTCGACGCATAAGTAAACGCGACATATCAGAAGGGTTTTGAATAGAACACATGTTAAAAAAAATCATAAAAAGTATTGGGAAGCAATATGGCGGCAATCTGAACAATTAAAAATAGAATTTAATGAACGAAGTAAATACACGACAGCAAAAGGGCTAATGACAAAGTAGCACTAATAGAGTGAATCTCTATTCTTCTCATGTTTCAAAAATTTTATACCATTGGTAAATAATACATAATTCTCTTTTTCCGATAAATATCGTTTTACAACAATGGTTTACAAAAAGACAAAACCAAAGCCTTACCATCTGAGTTGTGAGCTGGCGAGTGAGCATAGCTTTATTCTTAGTTTTATTAGCGACAGATCCTGCTCACATGCCAGCTATGGTTAAGAATCCCATTAGGATCGTACTGATCGTCTTGATGAGTTGTATAACATCGATATCGTCATTTTACTGGCTGGTTAAACATGTTAAATGGCAATTTACTGCATATCTACAACTTCCAAGCATGAAAAGTAAATTTCTATCTCTAGGAGCGTGTGTAAAGATTTCATTATGAACTAATCAAGTTGAAAGCATTTCAGATAGACGTGAAACAAAAACTGAAAATTCACTGGAACCAGACTAAATGTTTAGTTTCACAGAACGTTCTTCTTCTCATTTTACGCAACAACCACCTAGCGCTCTTGGCCTTCCATTGAAGGCTTTCTCTATAGCTGGATAGACAGTACTGGGACGCAGTCCAGACGGGATTCGATGTACAATCTTGCTGTAAGAAAATCAGTATCGCTACTGCCCTGGATACCGAGCCGCGTCAAAACCAAGATTGATATAATTCGGTTCAGGAATTCCTGTAAATAATCTATTTTTTGTTTTAAAAAGGATCGTAAAAACATAACGGTATTCAGGTCCGCCTGAACGTGTTCCATTTCTTCCGGACAGAAATAATTTCAAATGGATTCAATAATGTGTTAATGTACATAAACCACGAAATTAAACCACAAACTGAATAGACTGTCCGATTCAATAGAAAATGTGGTTCTACAATTCAGAGTCCTGAACGTTATTAACTATGTGGAAAATAGTAAATTGCAAGAATTCTGGAAAATGCAGTCTTTCTCGATCCTATTAAAATTGTAACCAATATCGTCAAAAATAAATATTTAACAAACAAACAAAAACTATCTATATTTGAGTATGACGGCTCTCCGACAACGACAAAAAAAATGTATTATAGATAGAATAAACCACATAAGAATGAAATAAATGAAACCAAACCACGTACAAGCTGTTGAATATCGCAATTAAATGAAACTATGACTAAGTTGTTCGGTGAGTTAATGTAGTATACATGTGTGAATGGTATACATGCACATGTACATATGCTATATGTTAAACATCTATAGATATGAAACATCTAACTTGGCTAAGACTATACATTCTAAATACCACAGAGCTGCTTCGGGTGTTGTTTTGATTTCGTTGTACGAACCAAAAATGTTACGTACGACGAATTTAACAACAAATACAAAAACTGTATATCATCCTCCTTGGTTGTGAAGATTTTTGTTTAATCTAAAAAAAAGCATTTATTTTGTTTCTCATAGTGTATAGCATGCAACACCAACTAAGCAAGTACTCGTATGAGTTAAAGAAAAAAATAAAAATATTTTTATTGCCTTGCGCTTGGAGAAGCCTAAAGCTTTATGTGAAATGTGTCTACAAATTTATGTCTAAAAAAAGTATCTGATAAATGTGTATGTAAATACAATTTTTTTGGTAGCAAAACGGCATATCTGTTGTCTCACTTTTGGTGGGGATAATATTTTTCCTTCAAATATTTGGCTCACATCTGCGTATTTATACTGCAGCCTATAAATACTGCGTATTTATGCATCGCATTCAAAACACGTACGATGTATATCTACGGAACGGCTACATGTATAGCGCAGCAATTGTATATTTTTTACAGCTATATGTATGACACATAGAATTTGCTGCGTGCATGTATACATCTTACTTTACACGAGGCATTGAAAATTACGATCCGACATTGAAAAAATATGAATAAAAAAATAAATAAGCAAAAGAAAGCTTGTAAATTGAACTTTTTCAATATAGAATGTGGAATTAAATTGCTCAAATTACTATTGTTAGTTTTATTGTCTGAAGAACGGCCAGATTCTTCTTCTTCTTGGCGTAACGACCTGTAAGGTCATGCCGGCCATCGAAATGGCTTTCTAGACTACCGATACAACGTAGTTGGTTCGTCAGACCTCACTACGGGGGGACGGTCCGGATGGGATTTGAACCTCGGTCCTGCCGTTTAAAGACCGGCGCCGCTGTCGCCTACACTACCGGGCCGCCCCCAAATTATTTATTATTGCCAGATTATTCAAATTATTACTGTAAAATGTCAACAAAATGTGGCAACACGATGGAGAACCGCAACATTTGAATAAAAATAAATAAGTGTTTGCAAAATAAAAAAAAAAAATCATTACAAAATTTTGATTCTTTTCCACTTTTTTCATTTCAAAATGAAATTTAGCTATACGACTAAGCCTACGACTAGACTAGGAAAAAAAAAATAATAAAAGTTAAAGCAATATGACAAACTTTGTACGAAAATAGAAAGGCATTGATCAAACTGTTTAAAAATGATTTTTTGTAAATAATTCCTCCAACGCTTATTTTATCTTTATGTTTATTTTGCTTTAATATTGCATCTTTTGGAATTCGTTCAATGATTATTGCTCATTTAGCTGTTAAAACCTTTCTTTTTTATTCTCTTATTTATTTCCACTCACTACACGCACTAAACATGTTAATCGGATTATATGAAACATAGTCTAAAGCATAAATTAAGCTGATTGATTGTGTTGATTTGTTGATAGAAGAAATTATTCCTTTTCTGGTTCATTCATGTTTTGTATTATTACTTTAGTTATTGCAACGTCACTGCATTTCTTCACCTATATCCAAGTCACGGAAACCTGTTTTACACCATAAACTTGTAAATTATTCAGAGTACAAAATTAAAGAATAAAACACAAATGGAAAAGTAAGAAAGAATAAAATAAATTTCATAACCTTTATCTTTCATATCAAGCTATTTAATGGAAACGATGGAGTAAGAAGTTTACAAAAAAGTTTTAAAAATGTTTTTCATACACCTAAAATATAAATGGCAGATATATGTATAGCTATATAAATAAACAAACTTTTATGTACATGTACATGCGCACGCAATTATACTCAATTGACTGCGGATTACCAAAGACGAGTTTGGAAAGTTATTCATTTTTATACATTGATACAATTATGGTGAACTTTCTATCAATTTGGAGTAATTATTAACCATGTTTTCAACAAAATTTCTTATTATGTTCAACCACGAAACATATATACTATAGTAGCACGTTTTAACACATTATGCACAGCGTTTATCTTCAATTGGTGTTCAGATTTTTCTATTTTCATTGCGCTATATCAACTATGAAAAATGTTTGAAAGTATATTCAAATCCAACACCAGTTTAATTAGTTGTTGGCACCTCAATTTTCACAAATTCACACTACACTGCGGTACAATATAGAACTATAGACGAATAATCTTGTGCAAAATTGTGTAGCATTACTGCAGCGGTACAAGTGAAACTGATTCGTGCGCTGAAACGAACTCAAATTTGTATCCTGAATCGTCCTTACGACTGCACGACGAGCACCGAGCGAAAGGCTATTGGATGGGAAAAACGTCGGCCGATGCACTAAAAGCTTCGGATTTCCGATCAATCCAACCGAACGGGAACCGAGCGAAGGCTCCGAATTTCTTCGGCATGTTGTGCAAAGTTCGTAAAACAACAGAAACGTGGCTTTTGGATACGAGATGAAAAGCTGGTCAGACTTAGAAATAAAAAAAACGAAAATAAACACATGATACTACAGCCAAAATCTGGCAGTAGATTCGCAGTAGATTTAAAAACTACTGTAAATGATATTTTAGCTACGTGAAAATAAATTAATCGTACGGAGGAAAGCTGATGTTTTTTTTCGCATGACTTTTTTAATCGTTTAAATTGTAGTATCAGATTGTATTTCCACGTCATAGTCAATTATAAATAAAAAAAAAAGATTTTATTTCCAGTTTGTTTTATTCGGAATATGAAAGGTGCTGCGCGTATGCATACGTATATATCATCATGAGTTCTAAAACATGGAACATAAATAACTTTACTTAAAACGCCTCTAAAACAACGCCTCAAACGAATATTATGTACACTCACACCATCAACGCAGTTACGGAATATGATAGAAATCATCATGTATCATATGCGAGGATAAAAATTCCATTCTATACATACATCTGTACATAATGCTATTAATTTTGTCACACATTCAGCGGCATTCATTTGACTACAATCTACAATCATCAATAAATCTGTGTTCATTATAAAATCTTGTTTAATTTTTTTCTTTACTAATTTCATTTATTAATGTTAGTTTATTTTAACAATTGTGATTTTTGTCGAATAGTTCTGCTACTCTTAATTCACTACATCATGTTTCGTGGAAGACTCTCGATTATCATTACTGCTGTTTCTAAGTTTTGCTAAGCTTTTTATGCATCATATGGTTCGATATCACACCGCTTTTTGATATATTTGTACCCACAGCCTGTAATAAATTGAACCGAGTACTAACTAATATGGCACTATGGGATCACATCGTATTGAAATCGTATGTATAAATTGTGTTTCCACGTAATTAACTGCCTTAACGTTTTTACGGTCAACTTTCATAAATCAGTTGAGCTTGAACAAAAGATGTCATCCTAACACTTATTTAGTCTTAAACAGCAGTGTGTATGGTATGTTATTTAAAATAAGATAGCTAAACAATTGTTTAAAAACAATTTAACGATGCGAACGAACAAGTAATACAAAGTCTTGATCGAAGAATGATGGAGGCGCCTGGTAGTTAACAACTGTTAAGATTGACCCGAAATGGTAAGAGGTAACAGGGCGGCCCGGTGGAGTAGGCGACAGCGGCGCCGGTCTTGAAACGGTAGGACCGGGGTTCAAAGCCCATCCAGACCGCCTAGTAAGCCATCTCGATGGCCGACGTGACCTTAGAGGTCGTTAAGCCAAGTAGAAGAAGAAGGTAACAGTTATAATTACTACCATCCTAGATGCAGTAAGTGCAAAATATATATATAACGAGGTAGATTACAAAATGCTATTTATAATTTTTATTTATTTATTTATATTTTATGATGCTGGCTTCCCACCGTCGGAGCTGGCCGGTCTTCTTCTTCTTTGGCTTAAGGACTTCTAAGTTCAAGCCGGCCATCGAATGGCTTACTAGACTCTCCGATACCACAGAGTTGAAGAGTTAGTCCTCACTACGGGGTGATGGTCCGTATGGGATTTGAACCCCGGTGATGAATGTATAATAAACATAAATTCAACAAGGCAATTCGTCCCTGTTATTTGTCTTATCCCGGGTATGCTGCGTAGTGTATAATTGGTAAATGCGTGGTTGTTGTTCTGGGCTATTTTGGTTGCACTCCCGGGCCATCTTGGTTGATGTTGTATGTATCCGGCATCATGTATGTATTCGATGTTGGTTCGGTAATAGTGATATGGCTATCAATGGTGAGTGGATTTTTTGGCTGCTGTTGTGTTTTGGCTCTTCTCTTGTCGAGCTTTAGATTTCGCAGCAAAACCTGGACTGCAGCAAAACAGCAATTATTTCATGGACAGCACAAACAAGAATTTGCCTGCGTACAGCGTTCTACAGTGCAGTCCAGCAGTGACACTCATAGCTTGACCAGATCAGCATCGGATTCAGAAATGATCGACATGTTCTATCCTGCAGCGACTTTCCTAACTGTGGAAATTGCTCCCGAATGCCGTTGCCTCGTCATCTCTGGCGGCACTACAGAAACACATAAGACATAGACAACATAACAATAACAAAAAATAAATAAAATAAAGGGTAACTGTAAGTTAGGCAGCGCGAAAAACGATTTTGCAATTAAGGCTCAGCAGATTTCGTACATGAAATGAACGATTTATTACCAACCAAACTATCGCGAAGCTTGCTCGTTTTTCGTTCCATTTGAAGTTTTCAAAAACTTCAAAACTGAAGTAATTTGTAAATTTTAACGTATGCTAACATGAATAAATCCTTCACAACAGGATCGGATTTCAGCGATTAAGAGATATTTAGAGATGATACCTGAAACAAACGTCTTTTTAAGGAAGATATCATGGCACTAAAAAAAAAAAGAAGGTACAACATAATTGTTTCGTCAGATTCTGAATTCGATAGTGAATGTGATGCTCAAAGTGGTACTGAAGAAATTTTACACGAGTTACAGTTGGAAGAAGAAAGAAATATTGAAAGTGCAGCAAGATTCGAGCATGATGATTTTCTGTGGAGTGAATTTAGTGGTCGACAAAAATCGTTCACGTTTAACAAACCAACCGTCTCCGACCTAATGATGTTTTTTCATTGTTCATCGACGACGATGTTGTAAACATGGTTGTACGAGAAAGAAACCGATACGCGCAACAAAAATCTAATACATTGTGCAACTTAAACCAACATGCACGCATGTGGAAACCAACAAATGCTGAACAACAACAAACAAAGAACAAACAATTCTTTGGGTTAATGTTATGGATTGAATTAATAGACGCGTTTGGCCTACTGCTAAGTATTGGTCGAAAAATGAGTTATAAAATTTTCAACTGAATCGCTGATTCCATGGCGTGGAAAACTCATCTTCCAACAATATATTCCCAAAAGAGTGCACAAATAGGGAATCAAATTATTGAAACTTGGTTCGAACATTTTTAATGAGAATTTATTCAGAAAATGAGAATTTACTTCTAACCTCTCGACGTATCAACAGAACTTCAGAAGTGCCACAAGTAAGCAACTTTGGTCCACTTCTCTTCGTGATATTCTTGAACGACGTCACACGTGTGCTTGCTCCTGATAGCCACCTGGTTTACGCTGAAAGACACGAAAATGTACCTTCCCATACGCAACCAGGAAGATCAGCTACATGCTTACCGACCCGATTGCCGTTAAGATGCTGTACTGATCCTTAGTTCGAACTGTGGCACGCTCGTTGGCTCGCGAGAATCCATCCAGCGTATATTTACACGGTTTGCGCTGCGTTGCTAGAGTGTCCAGGTGAACTACAATGGACGTCATGGCGCGTAACTTGGTTTGGAGTCGCTGAAACAGCGGAATTGTAACGCGCAGAGACTTTTTGTCGCAGATCTACTTGACAATCGTATCGACTCGCCGGCGCTGTCGATACGATCGTACTCGTTTTGGCGCCTCTGATCCGTTCCTCGCCATGTGCCGTGAATTCAACGCTGTGTGTGAACATTTTGAACCGGAGTTGTCGTACTCTGCGTTCGTAAATCCGTACTGTCACCTCCGCTTGTGGTGACTATACGAAATATACAAAGTACATATTAACAAGCATTTCCTCCCTTTTATATGCCTGGGCATACTCGATTGTAGCGGAGTTGTAAGAGTGAAGGTGCTGCTGATGATGATGTAGAGGTGATTGTTATTGATCCGGTGCTATTTCTGTAACTATTGCTTTTAGGGTGGTTGGTTGCATCCGAATTCCGACTATATTGTGGTGTTGCAGCCGTTCTATTGTTGACCTTTGTGGTTTGGTCTCGACTGTAACAAACAATATAAACATTGTTAAGACAGCACGAACATTTATTTGTCTGCGTACCGTGTTCTGCAGTGCAGTCCAGCAGTGACATTCCAAGCTCGCTCTGGTCAGCGTCCAATCTAAGAGTGATCGAAAAGTTCCATCCCGCAGCAGCAAGAGCGACTCGAGAATGATCCCGCCAAAAATCCTCGAACCCAACGCTAACGCTGTCAAAATCGTTGTGTCAAAGCTGGACTGGACTAGAGAACACTGTACTGTAAATAATGCCTGCCTCTCTTTTATAATGCATAAAAATGTAAATAATGCCAGCCAGTGTTGGAATCACTTCCGCGTGCTGTTGTCCCGACATCAGATCACCTGTGGCACTACAAAGCAATACACCTAAGACATAGACAACAAAACATTTAACAAAAAAGGAATGGTGGAATTCGAATAGGATTCAAAGGATAATAGCGATGCGGAATCATAGGACAAGACCGTTGTCTCTGGCGAATCGGTAAATGATCCTCATGTAGGGTAGGTCACTGGTGGCCAACACTTCTCTAATTTCAGTACCCGGTCGTATGCCGCTATGCTCGACTGCGCTCAACAAGGAGGGTCTTGCGGTTTCAAATTCCACGCAAGACCACAGAAGGTGATCCACATCGTGGAATACGTCACCGCAGCCACACACTTTTGTCTGAGCCAGAGTTATACGCTGTAGATGAGCATTCAACGCAAAATGATTCGACATCAGTCGAGACATCATTCGTATGAATGCCCGGTCTACAGAGAGCCCATCGAACCAAGGCCGCAGGGACACTTGCGGAGAGATCGAGAAGAGAAAACGCCCGAGTTCATCCGCCTCCCACATGCTCTGCCAGCGAAACAGAGAAAGTTGATGTGGGAAACGGATAAACTCCTGGGCCTAGATAGGTCGGTCGTAAAAAGCGCCTTGTTGGACGCCTGTTTTGGCCCGTGAGTCAGCCTTCTCTTTACTTTTAACAGCCTTCGGGGATCTCAGAGCCTCAATGGCACCACGGCTATCAGTGAAAATGAAGTACTGGTCCGAAGGTCTCGCTGCTATCATCGATAGTGCGTAAAATATTGCTGATAGCTTCTTCTTCTTCGGTGGCCTGCTCAAGCCTGCCAGGAGACTTGGCCAGGTCGACAACCAGTTTCCAGGAAACTCGATTTAGGGCTGGAGTCCTCCATCCACGACTACATCGGATCTCCGTCAGGTTAGACTCCACATGATCCAGCCAACGAGCTCGCTGTGCTCCTCTACACGTCGTGCCGAACGGGTCGCTGACGAGCACCTTCTTGGTGGGGCATGAGTCCGGCATCCTCATCACGTGCCCCAGCCAACGTATCCTTCCGGCTTTGACTACCGTCAGGATATCAGCACCGCCAAACAGCTCAGATAGTTTGTGGTTCATTCTCCTTCGCCACACGCCCTGCTCGCACACACCCCCAAAGATAGTCCTTAACACCCGCTGTTCGAAAATGGCGAGTGCATTGGAGTCCTCCGTCAGAATAGTCCAAGACTCATATCCGTGGAGAAGTAATGGGCGTATCAAGGTGCGGTGTATCGTGTATTTCGTGTGTCGTTGGAGTCTTCTGGATCGCAGGAGTTTGTGGAGTCCGTAGTAGGCACGATTCCCCTGAACAATGCGCCTTCGGATTTCGCTGCTTACGTTGTTGTCCGAAGTTACGATCGTACCAAGGTAGCAGAACTCCTCTACCATCTCGAGATCGTCGCCGTCAACTGATACTCTGCTTCCGACTCGGGCTCTTTTACGTTCAGAGCCTCCGGCAAGCAGGTATTTTATTTTCGTCGCAATGATGCTCAATCCAATTCTATTAGCCTCGCGTTTCAGTCGGGTGTACGCCTCGCACACCGCCACAGTTGTCCGTCCGATGATGTCGATGTCATCCGCGAAGCCAAGGAATTGGAGAGATCGCGTGAAAATCGTGCCCCGGATGTCGAAGCCCGCATGACACCCTCCAGAGCGATGTTGAACAACAAACAGGAGAGTCCGTCTCCTTGCCTCAGACCCTGGTGAGATTCGAACGATTCCGACAGCATGCTCGAAACTCTCACCTTGCACTGTACCCCGTCCGTAGTGGCCTTTAGCAGCCGTACCTGCTTCCCAGGGAATCCGTACTGCTGCATGGTGTTCCATAGTTCGGTCCGATTTATGGTATCGCAGGCCGCCTAGAAGTCAATGAACAGGTGGTGCGTAGAGATCTGGTGCTTCCGGTATTTTCGATCTACCGTAGATTGAAGATTTGGTCGGTTTTCGATTTGCCTCCAACAAATCCAGCTAGGTAGCTTCCGACGAAATCTGTAGCAAGGGGCTCTAGTGTGCAAAAGAGTATTCGGGACAGGATCTTATAGGCAGCATTCAGAATTGTGATGCCCCGGAAGTTAGCACAGGCCATCCTGTCGCCCTTTTTGTACACCGGGTGTATGACACCCAGTTTCCATTTGTCCGGTAGTTCTTCCTGATCCCAAATCTTAACAATCAGCCGATGCATGATGGCAGAAATCCTCTCCGGACCCATCTTTAACAGTTCGGCCACCAGACCATCGTTGCCAGTGTTTGTTTGTGTTTGATGGCACTGATGACTTCGTCCAGGGATGGCGGAGGTAGCTCGTCATCGTCATTCTGGTTGTCGTAGTTCTGCACTCCTCTGCTTCCTGCGCCTAGTTCAGTGCTTCCTGCATCTGCTCCGTTAAGGTGTCTGTCGAAGTAGCACTTCCACCTGTTGATCACCTCTCGCTCGTCCGACAGGATATCTCCTTCCTAGCTGCGGCACATAGCGATCATCGGAGTAAAACCGCACTGTGCCGCATTCAACATCCTGTAGAACTTGCGAGTTTCCCCCGACTGGGATAATTGCTGCATCAGTTGGTCGTCCGACTCTTCGAAACTCCGCTTCTTATCCTGGAAGAGACGGATCTGCTGCCGCCTCAGTCATCTGTAGTGTTCCACGTTCTGCCGGGTCTCGCGCTGGAGCATGCGGATACGCGCTGCGTTCTTCTCGGATAGTGCTCGCCTGCACTCATCATCAAACCATTCCTTCCTCTGGTTACGTGTTACGCGGCCAATTGTTCGCTTGGCTGTGTTGCTGATAGCTTGCTCCACCATACGCCGATGGTCATTGAGGGACATCGCCTCGGTGATGGAGTCCTCCGGCAGCGCTTCTCCAAGCGCGTTTGCGAAGTCCCTTGCCACATCAGCTTGCCTCAGCCGATCTATGTTGAGCCTTGGGGTAGGCTGAAAGCGCAGCTTATTGGCGACGCAAAGTTTTTGGCGCAACTGAACTATAACCAGGAAATGATCTAAGTCGACGTTTGCTCCTCTATAAGTCCTTACGTCAATAATATCCGAGAAGTGCTTTCCATCGATAAGAACGTGGTCAATCTGGGAATATGTCTGCTGTGGTGATCTACAGGTGTAACTGAAACGAGGTGCGTGCTGGAAGTAGGTGCTGCGAATGGCCATGTGCTTGGAGAAGGCGAAGTTCACGAGCCAAAACCCGTTGTGGTTCGTCAGCTGGTGGGCACTGAAACTTCCTATCGTGGATTTAAATACCTCCTCCCGTCCGACCTGAGCGTTCAAATCTCCGATGACAATCTTGACGTCGTGTTGTGGGCAGCGGTCGTACTCCCTCTCCAACTGCGTATAAAATCTGTCTTTATCGTCATCGGTGCTTCCAAGGTCCGGACTGTGCACATTGATAATGCTCAGATTGAAGAACCTTCCGCGGATCCTCAACCTGCACATCCGTTCATTGTTCGGCCACCACCCGATCACTCGCTTTCGCATCTCACCTATGACCAGGAACGCCGTACCGAGTTCATGATTTTCTCAACCACTTTGGTAGAACATGCAATCACTGCGGTAGGGACGCTCCGTTACTCCTTTCCAGCGCACCTCCTGAAGTGCTACTACTCCGAAGCCGCGGGCCCTTACTTCGTCCGAAAGAAAACGGGTACTTCCGGGTGATGTGAAGGATCTGCAGTTCCATGTCCCGGGTTTCCAATCGTAGTCCTTATTCCGTGGCCGGTCGGTTGCAGTAGTCCTTATTCCGTCCGTGGGGCGGCCCGGTGGTATAGGCGACTGCGGCGCCGGTCTTCAAACGGCAGGACCGGGATTCAAATCCCATCCGGACCGTCCCACCGTAGTGAGGATTGACAACTACGTGGTATCGGTAGTCTAGTAAGCCATCTCGAAGACCGGCATGACCTTAGAGGTCGTTACGCCAAGAAGAAGAAGAAAATTCCGTGGCGTGGGTCTGTATCTGTTGATCCAATTCGAAATTTCTTGGATTCCTTTCGTTGTAATGGTATTGGAGGTGGCTTGCAAGACCTCTCCCAAAAAACCCTGTCTCGTCGGAGGGCCTACGCATCCTAGCTGATTAAAGTCTCGTAGGATGCCAAGACAGAAGGACAACGAGCCGCTCCTAACATGGAGAACAGACGCTAGTTATACAAACAAGTTATAATTGCTCGCGGTTTGTTCAGTAAGGAGTAAAAATAACCTAGACGATCATTTTGAGTATTAAAGAAAAGTTAAGTGAGCTCATTATAAATGTTGTAGCAATTGTAAGTAACTAGCGTCAAACAAATGTTTCTTGCTGGAGAAATTTGGGAGCCCAAGGCATTGCCAAACCATATTTCATTCAACCGCTTACCAGCAAAAAAGCATACATATTTCCCAACACACCTCATTTGATGAAGTTACTTCGAAACTGGCTCATAGATTCCAGATTTTCCTACAATGAAAAACATATTACGGGAGATCCACTTGTTCACCTTATGAGCAACCGTATTTGTCGTAGACGGAATTAATTCATTGTACAAACCAAAAATCATGACTAGCATGAAAACCCAGCAAAGGAAAACAAATCTAATTCATATTCTCCTTATTGTAAAGTAGCTTAAAAAGATCTTATGTAGGAAAAGAAGAACAAGTAATAGCACTTGATAACATGCAGGTGTAGCGCCGGCAAGATAGACAACACGCGTACAAGTACCAATCTGCCGCACTGCAACGAACGCCTGTTACTGTTAAGTTTACAACCGCTATAAAAACGACGAAAGATCGCACAGGCCACATTTATAGTAGGTGTAATACTAAGGGAAAAGTGATGCACCGTCACTACTTAACAAGATCAGTCTCATAGTCCCTAGCTAAACATCTCGACATCAAAGAATGCTACATGAAACTAGGTATAACACGCAATACGGCGCAAACAAACCAAAGCAATGCAATTTAACGATTTAACGAGTATTCAAGTCTCGACTATAATTTAATATAATAATACTCACATTGCTCTCCTTACCTCCAAGCGGTACGGACGTGTCTTATCATTTGTGCGTCAGATAGATTACACACAGAGAAAAACAAAAAAAAACAATTCTAAGTGATCGCAAAAGACGAATTGCTCGTCCCATCGACATGGGTCGTAGCAAGAGAAACATGCCAAGAAATGGCAACTCCACAATGTCGCTGACCCAGCTTCACCGCCAAAGTTCAGTGCGTAATATTTCCAAAGTGCCTATTAGCAACAACTTCAACATTCTTGTCGATGATGAAGAAGCCCCATCAGCACCTGCAATACCACCAAAAGCACATGTGCAGAAAAAAACCGATCCGTGTTCCACCTATCGTCGTAACGGGAACTTCAGTTGGTGAAATTCACAAAAAATCGTATCTGCCGGCGTCGTACGGTACTCCACTAACACATCGACAAAAGGTATCGTCATCATGGTACAGGAGACAGAAGACTTTAAGGCAGTGGTCAATGCACTTAAAAACTCAAAAACAAGTTTCTTCACGCATCAACTGCCTGAAGAGCACACTACAAAAGTCGTGCTTTTTGGCTTACCCGACATGCCAATAGGAGAAATTATTGCAGCGCTTGCTGAATGCAAAATCAATCCTTCCTCGGTGAAAAAGCTTCTTATCCGAAAAAAGCGGTACGACGATCAAGCGATGTATTTGTTACATTTCGCTAAAGGATTCATAACGATAGGCGAACTGAAACAAGTTCGTGTAGTAAACCATCATCGAGTACAGTTTGAATTCTACACACACAAGATCGGACCCATCCAGTGCAGAAATTACCAACATTTCGGACACGGTGAAGCAAACTGTTACCGTCCCCCTGTGTGCGTCAAATGTGCAGACGCTCACCAATCCAGCATGTGCCCACTAAGCAAGAGCACCACAGACCCAGAAGGAAAAATAGCACAGGCAAAGCTACGCTGTGCAAACTGCGGAGATCGACACACCGCCAACTACCGAGGCTGCCCCGCTCGCGCCACGACCACTTCTCCGAAGAGAAAGATCCCACCACCACCAAAGTTCCAGATGGCTCCCGAAAGCTTCCCAGCGTTACCAACAGTAAGCCACACACGCACTCATACATTCACTCCAAACACGATAAACTTCGCAAAGCAGCTTCGCACCAACGAGAAATGAGCGATAACGACATCAATCCGAACGAAATCGGAGAGATCGTTGAAGATGTGTTCAACTATTTATCAAAATGTAAGTCTAAAAAAGATATCATATCCGTGTTCGTTCAGATCACAGCAAAATACTGTTTCAGAGATTCTCTTCGCGGGTAATTTAAAAATATTATATTGGAATGCCAACGGTATCATCACAAAACAAATCGAATTTAACAATTATCTTATATCAGAAAATATTAAAGTAGCAGCGATCTGTGAAACTTTCCTTATACCACACATCCGCTTTTCGCATCCAGACTATTCTATACACAGGCTAGATAGATTGAATGGAATCAAAGGTGGGGTAGCGATAGCTATATCGAAAGAATTATGCCATAAAGTAATTCCATTTCCAAAATTGAAAATAATAGAAGCCATAGGAATCGCCATAGTAACATCACTCGATACCTTAAACATCATATCAATTTACCACCCTGCTTCAAACACGGATGCATCAGTTTTAAGCAAGATATTACGGCTCTTTGCAATATTCGGGATAGTTTTATCATTTGCGAAGACTTTAACTCTCGTCACCAACTATGGAACTGCGCGAGATCCAACCGGATGGGAAAAACCCTCTTTGAGACTGTTCAAAGAGGACAATTTTCAATATTTCATCCGGATTCCAAGCGGTCCTAATCCGTCGCCATCTACTCTTGATCTAGTTCTTTCAAACAACCTCCATGACATATCCTCACTAAAAACAATTATAAATTTTGACTCCGATCATCTCCCGGTGTGCCTGGAAATTTCCAACATAAAACCTCAAAATCGTTCCAAACATGCTATCGCTGATTATTCCAGAGCAAATTGGTCTCATTTTAAAAATCTTATTGACAACAAAATCAATGTAGCCAACTTCAACTTAAAAAATATAAACGATTAAGCCCAATGTCGATGTTATGGTAGAACATTTCACCAAAATAATAAAAGACGCACATAATGATGCTGTGCCGTTCACTATACCAGAAGGTTACAAAATCATCCTTCCGACATCCACTCTCTCTAAAATCAAGTACAGAAATGTTATCCGTAGACAATGGCAGAGAGATAGAAAAAACACTCTCTTGAAAGCTCATACATCAGAATAGCGAATGAGATTAAAAACGAAACTAAAAAAATAAGAAATGAAGCCTGGTCAAGGAACCTAGAAAAAATGACATACCTAACATTCATTTTCAACTGTTGCTACAAATTAAACTATTTTCCAACGGCCTGGAAGCAATCTAAAGTAATTCCGATCGCTAAGCCAAACAAAGATTCACAATATCCAGCAAATTATACGCCAATTAGCTTGCTTAATTGCCTAGGAAAAATATTTGAAAAATTAATAGAAAAGCAAATATCTAAACACCTTCTGCAACATGAAATTGTCCCCTCTTTTCAATTTGGCTTTCGACTAGGAATTTCAACCACCGACCAACTTAATAGACTGTCAAACCACATAAAGTTACAGCGTAGTGTAAAAAGATCAACTAGATTGGTTCTGCTTGATTTGGAGAAAGCCTTCGACACAGTCTGGCATCATGGCCTAATATTTAAACTCATTAGCTTCAACTTCCGTCCGAAAGACATACTATTGATTCATTCCTTCCTTACAAATCGTAGTTGCCAAGCTCACTTGAAATCAGCCACATCTGACCCTTTCATTCCCCCTGCCGGGTAACCACAGGGAAGCGTTTTATCCCCTGTACTTTTTAATATATTTATGTCAGACATACCTAAAACGAAGTCTACAAAATATTTTGCTTTTGCCGATGATTTTGCGATGAGCTCCTCTGCTAAACTTCCAGGACCCATTACTAGAAACTTTAACCAAGGCATTAAAAAATATGTCTCGTACTGCAAAACATGGAAATTAAAAATAAACGACGATAAAACGGAGGCAATATATTTCACACGTTGCACTAGTTCAAATAAAATACCAAATCGTAATATAATGATTAACCACTCGAATATTGCATGGAGCAGCCAGGTATCTTACTTAGGAGTTACTTTAGATAAAAGATTGACGTTTAAAAACCACTTAGAAAACAAAATTATCAGTGGAGAAAAGTGTTTAACGTCCCTTTATTGTTTCATTAACAGGAATTCAAAACTAAACTTAATAAACCAATTGCTACTATATAAAGCCCGGTGTGGTCCAAATGTGCCAAATCTCACATTGCTAGACTGCAAATATTCCAAAACAAATGTTTGAAGCGCATATTAAACTTTCCACCAAGGCGTAGTACAAAGGATATCCATAGGAAAATAAACATACAATACCTATCTTAGTACCTCAAAATAACATACGACAAATATGTAACATATAGATATAAGGACAAACTAGGTGATAAAATAAGCTTTGCTTTTCCACGAACTGAGTTGCATAAACTAGCTAGATTATAAGGTAGATATTTAGACTAATTAAAAAAGGATACCAGGGTTTTTTTTTAATTTTTCCCAAAGGTTTAATACTTATTAATGCAATATCAAAACATTATCCCCAATGCCACCGAGCAAACTACTTTATACAATATTGTGTTAAGGTTTAAAAAAGGAAGACCAGTATCAATATAAGCTATAATATGTCAAGCTACATGTAAAATTATCAAATAATAAAAACAACAACAACAACAATATAATAATACTTCGACTATAATTTTAACATTAGGACTTCTAGTAATAGGATTACTGAGATTTAGACGCTGCAATAGGAAATATTGTACATGGTGCTCTCGTTAAGCCTGTATGGCGGACGGCAAATATGTTTTTTATTACAAATAAATAAAAATAAAACAATTTAATAAACAACGAACAATTAACTATAGGTGGGAAAGCGTTTAATTACATACATATCCACATACACACATACATATCAGAAGCAGAAAAACTCGTCCTGACGAATGGGATGGAGCAATAGAAGAATGATAGGAATAGAGGAAAGAGGATGATAGGAAGAAAGGCAGAGAGAAAAAACCAAGATACGTGGACAGGGAGATACGAAGGAGAGAGTGATGCAGGGAGATGCGGAAAGAAGGAGGTAAGGAGAACGAATGGCATTGAGAACGAAGGAGAAAGAAAGAGAGAATAGAAAGGAAGAAAAAAGTATAAAACGGAAAACAACACCAGTAGTCGGGGAGTCGGGTGTTAACAGTGATTAAAGTAACATTGTTAAATAAAACTTGTGTGAAATAAAGTGAACTAAATCTGCCTTAAAACCCAAGCTCTCTTTTTTTACATACATGTCGATTTAATGTTACACGAAGGATAGAATAGAATAACTTAAGATAGGAAATAGGAAGCAGTAATAAGCGATAATTAGGAATTACCAGTCAAGAGTAGGAATGAAGATTTGGTGCGAACAACCGAGTATAAATTAAGGTATCATGTAGGGCAGTATATAAGGGCCTTTGCTTTACCTGCTGCTTTACCACTGTGGACCTACCAGCGCTTCCCGCTGGAGCGCACATGTTCCTGTTTACAGATGACATAGCCATCGCGACAGGGGTAGGACACCGTCAGAGTAGAGGAGCAGCGCCCAACGTTCGCTGTCCATCATCCAACAATACACTACCGACTGGAAGATAAAAATCAACCGCACCAAGCCTCAGACGATGATCATTTCTCATCGTCTAACGAACCGGCTTACCAACCCACGAACATACAAACTTCATCATAGACAGCATCCGGTTGCCGTGGGGATCGACGATCCGGTACCTAAGGGTCACCATTAACAACCGAATGCTGTTCCATCACCACACCAAAGAAACATCCAACCGCTTACTCATCATACTGAAGAAGCTATACTCAATGATCAATATAAGCTCCAAGCTCCATCTAAAGAACAAGCTAGCCATCTACAAACCGATCGTCCTGCCCACAGCACGATCGGCATTCCTGTGCGGAACGAATTTGCGGAAGGTTCACAGTAGTTGCAATAGATTCCTCCGACTCATCCTGGACGCTACTCGCTGAATACGGCTTGAGGAGCTCTACGATACACCAAACATAGCACAATTTGATGACATAGAAGACAACATTATCAACCGGCTACAAGCATCAGCAGCAGACTCAACTCACCAATTGGTGAACAACCTAATATTTAGATGATAAGTTATTTTGTAAAGTAGATTTGAATAGTTGTTGATTAGTTTGTAAGCTTCTAGTAACAACTAGCCATTGAGCTAAATAATCAATTAGTTAAACACTAACACCTGCCTCTTGGACAATGGACAAAATTAAGACAATATCGCTGAAAAGCTTATAAGCTACGTCTTGCTAACTAACATATATCATGTAAATACTAAGATACTTCACAATAATTGCGTTTCCTTTGGTCTTTCACATCATTCTAGGACTTGTGCGACTGCTGCGAACAGTTGGTGAACGAGCCTCCCGTATCCTTGTGAATGGAAATCTTTCCCCGTCCTTTCCCATACGCTGCTCTGTCAGACAGGGCGATCCTTCAAAAATGCACCTGTTTGTCATTTACCTTAATCCGCTCATCACCAGATTAGAAAGTATTTGTTGTGATCAGGAGTACCTGATCAACGCAGCCGCTGACGACCTCCTTCCCAAACTCCAGGAGGTGAAAGCAACGGTTTGGCTTTCGCCTCCTGGACCTCCTGGTTTGGAAAATCAACGGCGCTGGACAAAGGACACAATCAAACCAACAACCACCACCGATGCATGTTCCGTGGCTGCGGGAAGTAGAAAGATTGCGCCTGCTTGGCATATTGATCACTAACAATAAACGGGAGGCCATGGGGCATAACTGGGAAAACGTAATCCAACAGTTCCGTAATTTGGTCAGATTGCATCGTGTTAGAGACCTCAATTTGATGCAAAAGGTGGTGCTTCTGAACACTTTCCTTCTCCCCAAGCATTGGTTTGTTGCATCGGTGTGTGGCGCACGATCGATGGACATCGATTTGGCCTCCAAGACGGTGCGGTCTTACCTGTGGGACGGATCTGGGGGTTTTCGAATCCGATTGACCCAATTGGCCCTTCCACGCAATCGAGGTAGACTCAATCTCCACATTCCTGCCATTAACACAACAGCGTTGCTGGTAAATCGGTACGTTGCTGAGCAGGGTTGCCTAAAAATCGGGGCTCAGCACATTGCTTGTGTTGGGTATCTCCCGAATAAAGGCTCCATTACTTCAACGTATGTGCCTATGTGCGGACGGTGATCCAGTAGCACGCATACCATCCGGTACCAACTATCTCCAAAGAGGCTATGGAGTCACCTTCCACGGATTGGCGATGGATCTGGGAAAACGACACGAGCTACAGACTTTCATCAGACCAACGCTCGATGCTGTATTTGGTGGTGTACAACAAGGTGCCACACGGACTGCTGCTCCACAGGATGAATCGGGCTGCTTCATCCTGCTCAGTGTGCTCCCAGAGGCTCTGGACCGCAAAATTGCCCTGTGCGCTAGGGTATCTAATACTTGCAGCATACTGATGCAGGCTACGGAAGCCATCATCCCAAACCACAACCTTAACTTCTCTTTCCTCCTCTTATCTATTTTAAATCACACTAGCATAAGTAAGAGGATTCCTATCCTACGTTTGTTTGTAAACTTCGTAACCCACATTGTTGGAAACAACAATACTGTGATTGATGAAAATATCCTTAAACGTTCTTTGTAAAACCTGTACTTGGTCCCAATATGTACCCCACTTTTCTTTTTTGAACTAGTTTTAAACGTTATTTTTAATAAACAATTTTTTTGAACGAGAATTAATATAATTAATTAGAATTATATTTATCTTCGTTTTGTCGTTGCGCAGGTTTGGCTGTTGAGGCTTTCTACGCACGACAGAACTTTAACTTTTGATGTGAAACTTAAATCAATACATTTGTTACACGTATAAAACTTGAAACCCGCACGTCTGTTTTGCTGCTGTTGAAACTGGACTAGACGACTGAAACCTGGCCGCAAACCTCTGCGTCCTCAAGACGCGAGCAACCCATGCGACGGACAATGGAAAGTGGTGTCATTATACACATTTCAAACTAAAATAAATATGAGCATTTAAAACCGGCACGGTTGGGGTACGCAATCGAATTCTAGCGGTGTTTATCCTAAGCTCAAAGCTTGAAGAATAAAAACGCCAAAAATCACGTTTCCGACGATGTTGATGAATATTCACATATTCCCGAATCTTTTGGGAGATGATTTGAATGTCTCTACAATTTAGACTCATATGAATGACTCTTCCTAAAAGATAAGAACAAAACTATATGTCACGATACCTCTTATCTGAAGGCCCTGTATTGTTGTTGGATTCGATCTTACCTGACATACGCAACTGTAGTCTGGTCTCCTTTAGGCTCAACCGCGATGGCCAGACTGGAAAGTGTTCATTGCTTTTTTACGCGTATAGCTGTTCGGCGCTTTCTTACCGGTTATCATCGGGCTCTCCCTCCCCTAGCTTCTTTGTTGTCGCCGCCTTGGGCTTGAGCCCATTGGAGAAAGACATTTCCATATTCGTGGCAGCTTTATCGCAGGTCTCCTGTCAAATAAACTAAATTTCCCTTCCATCCTATCAGTCCTCTTTGTCTCAAGACCTACCTTGTATATAGACCTCTATTGTATATCTGTATATATAATACCTACCTTATATATAGACCTCCTTTATCTCTTCCCGTTACACTCACTACGACTCGAACGATCCCTTTCTTATGGCTCTATCGGCTTTCAGCAACCACCTGCTCGACTACAATGTTCCTGTGTCTCGTTTCCGTGTTCGCCTTCGTGCGTCTTCTTTCCTTTCCTCATAATCCCTTTGATAGTCTCAACCTTCTCCTTCAATTAGATCTTTAAGATAACTTTTTTGTTAAGCCTTACTGACGGATAATTTACCGATTAAATAAAGGGTTTATCGAGTCTCTTTACCCTATTTGAACGGTGTATTTCGTCGATTATGCGAAGTGTTTCCATTTCTGTCGAGCAATTACATTCTACCCATATGTATTTTCAATCCTCCCTTATGATTTTGGCTGGTTCTGGTTCTGGTCACTGCTAACACTACCCAAAACACCATAATGCCGGTGATAAACCGATAAAATAACAGTTTTACAAATTATCGGTATCGATAAAAAATGCCACAATCTACACGAACAAAGTAAATTGAGAAAAAGTTAGCTTCACATGTTTCATTTGGTGCAAAATTTATTACGACTTATATAACTGCGTACGCCATACATAACTGAATTTTTCTTTCACGTATGACAAATATACTGGTTACATGAAAAAATATGCCGATTATTGCAAGCCGCTTCAATCCCATTCATACTAATATAAGTAGCTCCATGTAGTTCCAACTTATTGACTTCCATGATTACACACGTTCATTATTTCATATGTTTATCTATGTAATATATTGATAATACTCATATTTAAAATAAGATTTTTAAACCACTCACTACGAGAGACAGAGTTTCAGCTTTGAATGACTATGAAGCTCCTTTCAAAAGTGACCTGCTTTCAAGTGCGTTTACGGACATTGAAAACAACACTTTACTTATTAACGCTGTGACGTAGGGACTATGAAGCGAAATAACAAAAAAAAACGTATATTTTTATGTTAATCTATTTCGTTCACTACTATAGAAAGTGAGAGCAATTACAATTGTTCATTAAGGAAAACATACTGTAAAGAAACTTATATTAAAATATTTCTATATGCATATTTATTGTTACAAATGTGCTCTACGTTCTGTTCAATTATTATTCCGAGTACGATTAGGTGCGCTGGTAAATAAAATTTTACTAATACAGCATTCATATACGTAGATAAAAATACAATTACGTTTAAACGAGCAACAGGGTCCATCGTTGCATTGAAAATAAATCAAGTTTTTTTTTATGCATCATATTGTAATTACAACGGTTATTTTTCCTCTTAAATGATTATGGTTACGACGTCTTGAACAATTTGAAAGATATTATGCGGGATAATTTTTTTTCCCAAGATGAACCATACTTTTAAGTAAATCCTGATCATCATCACGATAACTAATACCGGCAGAACATGAGTTACTAAAAAACGTATTTCGCACTTCGCAGTTTTAATTTTAAACCTAATTAAAACATTTTCAAACCAAATCTATTACAGCCTATCGTTTACAACAAATTCAGCCAAATTACAACAAAAACTGAAGCTTTTATAATTTAGTGATGATAATAAATTGGAATGAGAAGGCTTGTAGACTGCTCACAATAATGCTAAAAGTAATTTTCTATTTCTTGAATTATATGATTTGTTTGTTGGTCTGTAATGTCTTGATGATGTTTTTTAATGCACGCCGGACGTAATTATTTAAAAAATTGCTAAACTAAAATTGTATTGCTGAGCCACGGTCAAGCAAACATTAAATTAGTAGCTGCGGTAGGTTGAAACGATTAATGCCAAAGAAGCATAGACGAACATTTTTGGGTTAAGATTCTGTTCAGACAAGTCTTAATATCTTCTGCATTATATGGAATTTTTACTCTTCACAGAGTAGTGGAAGAACCCATTGCCAAGGTGGTGCTGTATGACATGTTAAATGTGTTACAAGCTGTGTATTAAAATGCTAGGTCGATCCCCGTGGTATTGATGCACGATGTTTGGAAGTCACTGTTAATGACTCGCGGTTTTCAATTCCGTCGCATCAGGCAAGATTACATCGAACGTTTGGGACACAATTTACATAAGATGTAGTACCAGAACTATAATGTTACCTACTCAGTTCAATACGGGGGTTCTTTAAGGTATTATAATAATTACAATAAAAATGTGTTCCTTTCAGCTACCCTGAAGCAGAAATTGTGGGAAGGGATTTTTCAATACAAATTTGACTTAGTAGTACCGTAGTTGGCAGATTTTGCCAACGGGTAATCTCGTCATACAACCATCTTTTGTCGCTAAACGATCTGTTGGGGCATGCTGGCTACCAGTTTTGCTAAGCCTAATTAATACCACGTAGCCGGATAGTCAGCTCCTGCTGCAAGGGAACTTAGGTCTTTGTGTTTTTCATTTAACTCTTGGATTAGTCCGGCTCAGCATGGTTTTATGCCGGGTCGTCCGATAGCCACTAACGTCATGGAATTTGTTTCGAATGCTGTTGATTGTCTGGACCGTAGCCTCCAACTTGATGCAATTTATACAGACTTCTTAGCTGTGTTCGGTAAATTTCAACATTGTCTACTGTTGATTAACTTCACAAGCATGGTTTATCTTCAATCGTAAAATGGCACGAACCTTTGATTGCTCGGTGGTATGCCACTAGTTGCAAGGGAATTGTATGCGATTTGACAGATGAGGTTGAACACCAAATGTCCTTCTAGCTTATTAGTTAGAATTTAAGATTCTAACTAAAAGCTAATAGCTTCACAATATATTGCAGGCAAGCTATATAGCTTGCTTTAAGCAGTGTATGTTTATTGAAGAGAAGAAAGGAAATATTTTTTAATTTCATATTACAAAGTATGTTAAGAACATAACGTCCGGCGGCAAAAAAATCATACAGCGACAAACGCACAGTCAATTGTGATTTACAAATGTTGCACCATAAGTAATGCCAGCTCAGTTCA
Organism: Anopheles maculipalpis; assembly: GCF_943734695.1. NCBI lineage: Eukaryota > Metazoa > Arthropoda > Insecta > Diptera > Culicidae > Anopheles > Anopheles maculipalpis. The sequence continues at coordinate 17,656,710 of NC_064870.1, read as the reverse complement.
GTTTCATTCTATTGATGTTACGTTGAAAATGTGTCCATTTTCTGTTTAAGTAACGATTAGTGACAATTATATGAAAATGTATTGTTTTTTTTTTTACTAACTTGCAGTAATTGATGACAAAGAAAAATGATTGAACTTTGTGAAATTGAGTTCGCGAAACGTGCGTTTGTTCTACCGTATAAATAATAAAAACTAGCAGTTTTGCATTCACCAAACAATTACTTCATAGTTAAAAATTCAATTAAGGAAATATTGAGCAGCTAATAGAAAAATCTCACGTTTACACACATTCGAATTTACAGTTTACTTATTATCGCGAAAGAGTTTTTTACAGCTAAGCTAGACTTTTTATCCGACTCATTCTAACCGATGTATCATTTAGAACTTTTTTAGCTTCTTAATATAGATTTTTGACATTTTTTTACGTTCTTTAGATGCAGATGAGAATTATCCACGCAGAGCCTCTATGTCTACACTAAACTGTATGAAGATGGAGGCAAAATGTGGTTTTCAAGCTGTGTCCAGATATGAGGCATAACATAACATAAGAGTGCTCGAATTGACTTATTGACAGATAAATCTGCCACAACACACGTGTGGACGCAAAACCTCTCCCTCTAGCGAAACAACTCTGCCATTATAACTAAAAATACATGTCTATTAACACATGTGACGTGAAAAACAATTCAATCAAGACTTTAACCAATTTCCTTATGTTGAACACTTCTTGTTGTGTTCGACTACTCAAACTCGTAAAGATATTCGAGCGCATGTTATGTTGTGTTTTGTTATGCCATAGCAAAACGCAACAGTTCTGCGTTGTGTTTTGTTGTAGTGCTGAGTTGTTTTTGCTATGGTATACGTGTTATCCATAACAACTATTCTACAGTCTGGACACAGCTTCAAACAGTTGGTACGACTGTGGTACATGATTTCTAGGAAGATCCGTTTAACAGTGCGTCCTTTCCGCTCTTTACGGTCACCAAATTTGACGGTCCTATAGGTACGGTGCTGCTAGCACTAGCAAGGACATTTACTTTACTCGATGATGAAGTATTTTCAGTATTCTGCTGTTGATTCTGAGATGGTGTATGTTGGTTCGACTGGTGCTGGTGCTGTTGCTGTGTTTGCTTATGTTTGTTGCCCACTCCAACGCCACCACGGCTACCGCGATGACGTGAGTTGGAATCTCGCTGAACTTTCGGTCCAGCAGCGGGTGTGTTTCCGATACTTGCATTCACGGTAGTTATGTTCCCACTGGTGCCGTTAGACTGTAATGCGTTTAAAGTTTGCAAATTAGACTGCGCCGCAGCAGCCGATTGTGAGTGTTGCGCATGTTGTTGCGTCACTGTTTGTGGTTTGCTGATAGAATTTTGTTGATTGCTAGGTGTAGCTACGTTGACAGGATTGTTGCTGGAGTTACTCTGTTTAGCATTAGCATTTTGGGCATTTCCGTTTGCTGCAATGATAATCAAAATAATAAAATCAAAGATCTATCAAAGAACAAAGACTTAATTTTACAAAAACATTAAATATAGTTATGAAGTAGATTTTAAAGCCGCCATTTTTTATGTAAAATTTAGGTTATGAGAAAGTTTTTTTCGACAATACGGCGGTAAACCATATTAATATAATACAAATAAAATAAAATTTTCCTTGCACTGAATCAATAAAAAAAATCCTAATCCTAATCTTTTTCTTTTTGCTTTTTGCTAAACACACGTAGGTTATTCGTCGCAGGACTTTGTTTGCACGTCCGTCCGTTTTGGGTCCAGTGATCCGTTTATTGTAATGTACCATGAGTTTAAAGTAGTCTGTGAAACTGAACTGTCGCGGACCGCTTTTCCCAATTGCATACGTTCTACGCGTCCTATTAACCGATAAGTTATAACTTAAGCGTTAATACAAAATTACTGCTTCAAGGGGGCCACTCACGGCCCGTTATATTTAAAATAAATTATGAAATTCGAGTACTCGATCATCTGTGAGCGCATGAAAGTCCACGTTAAGCTGATTGAAGCAAATTTAATGAGTGTATAATTTAAATGATGGAAAAAATCTTATGCTCCCCAAGTGGTGGGATTTCGCTAAAAACCGTTCGCGTTATATCATTAAACAACAGGGAAAATATACATAGTGTGAAAAAATATTCCAAGCATCAAAGGTAGGGATACAAAATAATTGATAACAATGTGGAATTAATAAAACGTTTGTTTTGATTGATGACATATAAGAAATACAATGTATTGTTATCATCAATTTGATCAAGAAAACCTACAAGTTAATACTAATTAGGTCACGCTTTAGCTACAATCTGCAACGTATTTCCATCGAGCAAGTCCATTTTTAGTTTATTTTAAGCCTGAGGACTGGGCGGATACGTAGGCATTGTTTTGACGTTTTTCAGCAACCATTCCTTGTCCAACTTAGATTGCGCCATACTCTACATAGTCTGTTTGACCCAAACATATTAAATTTGTTTTCGTTCGTGATTATGACCATCTGCGAAAACTAGACCAGTTTGACCAAGTAGTTTTGGACATACTCTAGCCCCGCTCTTACCTGAATTTACTTTTTGTGTACAGTATCAGACTATTTTCAAGTTTCGGGATGTTAAACATGCGATTTTTTATAATTTGCCGTAGGATAAAGGGTCTGTGAAGTAAGGTGATTTTAATTTGGCTGAATCTTAGGGGAGCAGTCACCAGAGATTTTATCTTCTTTTGCCATGTTTTGAGCCAAAAATCGCGATCGATTTACTACGCCTGTCAATTTGAACAACCTTTTGCCTTCATTCCTGATGAAAATGATAAATTTTGGAATTTTTACCGAGATTTTCATGTGTGAAACGACCATTTGTCTAGAGAAAACATTTTAAATACATAAAATAACTTTGCAGGGCATGAAATCGCATCTTTCCTTTTGTTTTTGGTCATGAAAACACTTAGTAAAGTTATTAGTGCCACTTTTGCCATGTATGGTGTAACCCAACTAAAAAAAATATTTATTTTATTTATTGTAAAAAATATTATTTTCATAAAAAATATTAAAAAAGGGACAACTGTTTGATATGTTTGATAATTTGAATAGTAAGAAAAGTTTTATCTACATAATCAATGATCATTTCAAGAGCTGACACACAAAAAGGACAAATTTTAGCTCTCAATGCGTAAAGTGTCGAAACAATAAGTTTTGAACTTTTGTAATTAGAGTTGATCCATATCGCCCCATTTAAAGAAATATATATCGAAAAAAAATTCATTAAACATGATCATCCAAACATATTCAAGACAATATCTTCTTCTTCTTCTTGGCTTAACGACCTTCTTAGGTCACGCCGACCATCAAATGGCTGACTAAGACTGCTTGGCCACCACGTAGTTCTATAAACAGTCCTCACAACGGGAGGACGGTCTGGATGGGATTTGAACGGCAGGACCGGGCCGTGTTCCCTACACCACTGGGCGGCCACAAGACAATGTAAAACTATTGAAAAGCAATGTGTTAAAGACATTCTGTAAATACAAGGTATATATACAAGGTTTATCAAATCACTTTACGATTTGAACGGTGTATTTCGTCGATTGTGAGATGTTTTTCTAGTTTTATTCAGCAATTTCATTCCATCCATATGTATTTCAGATCCTTTCATATGATGTTCAACACTCGAAAATTCCGAAAGCGCGTGGAACGCACTAATTCGCTATTAATGCTTGTAAAATGAAGTGAAACTATAGAATAAATATTGTAAATACTATATTACCGTATTTAATGAATTGAAATACATAATTGTTTAAAGAAGAAATACCTTCAAAATCTCTAATTGTTTAGATTTCATCCTGGTGCAATTTGTCATTTGTGTTAAAAATCATAAGGAAGGATCGAAAATACTACATATGGGTGGAATGTAATTGCTTGAAAGAAATTGAAAAACATTTCAGAATCGACGAAATACACCGTTCAAATCGAAATTGGCTCGATAATATCATAAATACCTATAAGATGTAAATACATGGATTTTTTTTATTTAATTTATTATTGAGTATGACAACACGTCGCCGTATTGTCGTAAATATATATACAACATTACTCTTTACGTTACAGTTTGCCTAATTGTTTTCATTGCAACCTAGTCTTTTTTTAGGGACGGCCTGGTCGTATTGTTTCCCAACTAAACAAAAAAAAATAGGGAACTTAATTCTAATAATTCCATCACTTTATATGTCTTCTCAACATCTTGTAATTTGAGTGAGTAGACTATACGGCGCCCGGTAGTGTAGGCGACAGCAGCACCGATTTTCAAACGGCAGGACTTTTCCCCTCGTAGTGAGGATTGACAATCCAATCACGTGTAATTGACAAAGAAGATCGTTAAACCAAGTCGTTAAAAGTAAAGAAGGTCGTTAAGCAAAAGAAGGTCATTAAGCCAAGTAGAAGACAATACATCATTGTAACGTCTTTATTTATTTATGTATAGTTAATTATGACGGACCAGTGCCGTATTGTTAACGTCTTCATTTATAATAAATATAAATTAATAGCATTTGAGTTGAGCAATAATATATTAATTCCTTCTTTCTTCATCATACCGAGCATTCATAATGATCATACCGATCGAGAACTTCAGTAATGCAAACTAAATTATCCGCTCTACAGTTCTACTCCACTCTACGACCGCTAGTTATCTGTTTAAAACTCAATACAATTTAACCATAGTAGTACATTAATCTAACGAACACCAGATACAGTACAGCTCCAACAATCATAAAAATATTGTTTCAAATTGATAATGTTAAAACAACATCCAACTTAAAGCTATAAAGTTTATAATCTATTATCAATTGTAAAAACGAAATAAAACAGTCTAATTAACAAACATTTCAAACTGTACCTTTTAAATTTGGATTTTTGGACCGTCGTCTACTACGCTGGTGCGTACCATCATTGGATGAATTGCTCCCTGAAATTGCAAATGTAAATAGTTATTATGGAATATGTGAAATGTGACGTCAAAAACTCAAGCTTTAAAACAAGCTCAAAACGAGTCAAGCTGTAAGACGAAAATGAGCAACATAAAATTAATTATTTAACCACTTCTGATAAAAAAAAACTTGAGCAAAGCAAAAGTTTAAACGTCTTTTAAATATTTTTTTCCTGATCAATTACACCATAGGAGTATTCTGTAGAATATAGGAGCAAACACAATGTTTGTATTTTAAAGAATATTTCTTAAAAATTTGTTTGAATCCCTAAACCAAGTGCATCGAAATATGCTTCGATAGTTTAACAACCAATTTAATACAACTTCAGACCATAATTATTGAATTATTGATTAGCAAGAAATTCTAAAATTTGTTATGTTTTTGAAAAATGGTACAGTTACTCTTTATTAGTTATGATACTTGTTGTATTTCCTAAATTACTGAATAGTAATTATCTTTTCCTTTTTTTTTGTGTGCGTGTTCTTAAAGACAATTTGTGATGCTGGTTGCTTAAATGTGTATACTAACGTGATTTACCATGTTCTGCATTGCTTCGTTCATAACCATCGGTCCAGCAATCTGCCCATTCCTGTGACGTTTCATTTCTTTGAGTTGATTCTCGTTTGTTTTGGCTCTCTTCCGGACCTACCAGTGCAGTCTGTTCAGACGATGATTGTTGCGACTGTGATGAGGTTATTGGCGGATGTTGCCGGGCGTGTGATTGCAATTTGTTTCGTTCATTTCTTTTGCCACTATTGCCAATACCTGTGTTGGTGATTCCAGCTGCAGCGCCCATAATCGGATTGCCATTGCTTGCAACAGTTCTGGATTGATCTGTACCACCAGATGTACCACTTCTGCTTGCTACAACTGTGGAACCACCTCTTTTTTCACTTTGTCCCCTGGCGATTCGATTGTGGCGAACATCCATATAGTTACTGCTGCCGCCTCGATGTTCTTTATCCGCTCTTGAACCATAATCATCGTCGTTTTCTGTATTACGACGAGCTTTTTCAAAGTAGAAAAAATAAAAGATCCGTTTTGTTTGTTATTGTTAACGGGAAACAAAATAACTGTATTGCTTGCTGCCAAAAATCAGAAAACTTTAAATTACAGAATTTATGAATTTTAAAAATGATTAAAAATACATTGACGAGTATTCTTTAACGGCTCGTAACGTAAAAAATTTCCCAATTAACTTGAATTATGTTGTAATGTATTTTGTAACTAACGTTTGAGTAATATATACGACCAGTTCAGTCTAGTTCTTTTCAAATACAGAAAGCATACGTGAAGGAAGAAAAAAACCTACCTGAGTACCGTTGATTACCACCGCGACCACCGCGTCCTCCCCGTCCACGCATTCCTCCGCGAGTCAAGCGAGATCCGTCGCCATCATTATATGACCGATCCGAACGGCGATTCATCGAGAAGCTTTGCATTGAACCAATACTTGATCCCTGTATAGCACGTAACTGTTGATCGATTTCAAGTTTTTCTTGCCGTAATTGCTCTACTTCCTAAAAAACATGATTATTACATTTTTTTACTATCATAATTTAGGCATTGTGATTATTGCGTTAATTTCCAGCCAGAACTGTTACCACACCGATGTGCGACTGATGTGCAAAAACTTACTTTCAAATGCACTAAATGATATTCCAACAAAACTTTGGCATTGGCTATAGATTCAACAGTGCCTACAAAAACAAATGGAACTTGTCCTTCTTCTCTCGGTATGCTAGGCTGAGGTTCATTGTCACCTTCAATCTGTAGAAGACATACATAAATCAATTAAAGCATTGTCGTAATTGTATATTCCAGTCACGAAGTCAACAATCGATTGATACGTACCTTCACACGCACAACACCACTTTTATCCACAATTTCTTGAATAATCCGTCCATTTTTTCCGATGACTTTTCCTACTAAATTACGAGGAACTTGTAACGATTCCTCGCTGTATTCGAGCATCGCTCGTGCTTTTTTCACTGCTTCACTGGACTGGAGGTTATAATAATTTTTTTATTAATTCTACAAGATTCAAAAATTCAAATTACCGTACACATTCTAACGGCTCTACTTACCTCTCCAGATATTTTGAAGGTACAAGTGTTTTCTTCCAGTTCGATATTTAACACACCGTCCAGCTTTCGTGCAGTTTGAATATTGCCACCATGTGCACCAATCGCTAGCCCCATCAAATCTTCACGAACTTTAAATTCATCGGTAAATCTGTATTGGCATAATAAAAGCAATATATTGATTGCATGTTACACAGTAGTTACAGTGCCGTTAGCATTTAACATGTATGGGTATAAATATAGTAGTTGTAATAATATCATAACAATAATATTCGAAAATGAAGATTCAAATAAATGAAGCATAAATAATAATATTCATATTTTAAAAAAATTCCTTTCACAAAAGATTTTTATGGCGTTTCAGTTTATCCAAGCCTACGAATTGTCTATTCACAATATCTGAAGGAAATAAGTGACAGTTTCAGGTACCGTTTATTACAATTACTTAAAATGTACAAATTTTTTGTCATTTCGATCAATTATCATACTAAATAAATCCAGCAATTTCAGTACTCATCCACAACCGAGCATGCACGGGATAAGGCAAATAAGTAGGAGGAATTGCTTTATTATTAGTTTCTATTTTACACACAGCCATCAGAAGTGGTGGTAACAATACGATAAATACAGTAAAGTTTTCCTTCGCTCAACCTTGTTACGTTTACAATTATTATTTAATTACGTATTTAATGCGAACGTGTGTAGATTGCTGCTAGATGGACAAAGAATGTACAATAGAAATTGTACGAGACATATTGCGTACAAATAAACTTTTATTAATAATAAGTATGACGATACGCTGCCGTATTATCAACACCATGTGTAACTGGAACAATGAAACTGTTAGATATATAAAAAAAAGTGTACATAGATAAGTATTTATTGTTTACGTATTGAAAATATGACGCATTGAGCTTTGCTAAGGCCTAAACCACCACTGCACCAAACATAGCCTAGGTTCCACATCCACTCTCTTTCCCTGTTACACCCCTGTAGCATATCTGCTAAACGTCTCACTAAAGTATACATTATCTCGCATACAACATTATACGCATTATACGATGAGCATAAATTCACAAATTTAACAAATAACCTGCACTAGCCAAGAACGCAAGAAATGTACATTCAGTTATTTTGACCAAGCGCACACCTTAACATGAACATTCAAACACTGACCAGCGTACCCAGAACGCACGGTTCTGGGTACGGCACGGTTGGCTAACGAAGTTTACACAAAAAATTCATTGTTTCGTTTGAGAGAAACGATGTGACTCTCAGTGCAGTGCAGAAGGTCAAACGCCTTCAATCTACATATACTTTGTGGTAACATATAATATATTGTGGTAACGATAACGTCCCCGTTTGGATAACGTGACGCAGTGCAACAATTGCCTTCGTTTCGGACATGACGAGTCTCTTGTAAAATGAAAACCCGTTGTACGAAATGTGGGGAAGAGCACTCTATAAAACAATCCTGCAAAGAGCTGGGTGACACGCGCACCTGCGCCAATTGTAAGAGAAACCATAGTTCCTACAACTTGAACTGCAAGGCTCGCATCTCTTTTATTGATAAAAGAGATGACGCCAAATCGGTTTCAGCTGCACCACCTAAGTTCATCCCGGCGCCGATTTCATCCACAGTGGCTTGGAACACAAAGCTTGGATCGCTGAACAATCAACGAAACCAGCCGAGTCAGCAACGGAGACAAACAACGCTTGTAAGTGTGCAAGTGTGAGTGTTGTCTTCGTCATCAAGTAGCTACGCTCACCCGTCAATTGGAGGCCCTCAAACAAGAAGCGGCCCAGAAAGAATCTCATCCGCCGACTACAAAAATACCAGTATCACCAATGCCAGTTCACTGTGCGGCTCATACTCAACAACAGTAGCGGCAACAACAAAAGCAGCAAGTACAGCAGTTTCCGAATAAAATTCGGACACAACACCAGCCACTGGCCCTGCAACCACCGCCACAGCAGTCACAGACGTCGTAGCAGAAACAGACAGTTACGGAGTGTCAACAGCATCAACAACAGCACGCGAAACGACTGCAGCCGCCATCTCTATCTGCTGACAAAGAAGCGGTACCAATGGAAATCCAATCCCCAAACGTGAAGGAAAGAACAGAGCGATCGAAACAACCGGCACAGGACATGATGGAAAGGATGAGAGCAGACCTTGCGAAAGACGAAGGTAAGCCTGCAAACGAAATGGCCTTTTTGGTGTAATTATACGCCTATGGAGCAAATTTCGAAGTATCGCCAAGCGATACCCACGTGAACAGCAGAATACCATGCTTGTTCAGCTGATCGTCCAAGAACTTCCAATGGCTGTTAAAACTACCACCTGAAATGCATGCTCCGTTGTTCACAACAAAATGGAGCTCATCAACTTCTTACACGAATAAAATCAATGGAGTAATGGAAACGCAGCTAGAAAGGAGTATATGCAATACCTAATTAAAAAGGAACGTTCGTACAAAATCTATGGGGATAATCCCTCGCGGGGAAGCCCCACCCAGGGAGTGCAGGGATTCTAAATTCATAAAAATGTTGTATGGTTATGTATTAACCTTGATTTATTATAGATACCACTAGCTTACTGGGTGTGACAAACTCGGTCCCAGCGCTATCCTCACCAGCAGCCTTCTCACCGGAATGAGCACCCTCAATTACATCCTGGCCATGCAAAGCATCAACCTCATCAACGGCTTTCTCGTTGATATGAGCAAGCTCAGCCATGTCGGCCTCCTCACCAACATCCTGCTCGTTTGATATGGCATCCTCTTTCATGCCCATCGCACTGGATACCAGTACCTTATTGGGTGTGATAACCTGGGCTACAGCGCTATCCTCACCAACAGCCTTCTAATCCCAATTAGCAGCATTACCCAGAAGTACACCGAAGTTGCATGGAGCCAGAAGAATGCAGCAGCACGAAACAGGCATGTGTTTAAATCCTGTTTATATCTAGACTTTATTCACAGAGCCACCCATCTAATCCAACGCAGAAGAATGAGACGATATACCAACGTAGCAAACACCGCAACAAGTATGATGAAACAGAGAAAGGAATACAACAATACTTCGGCAGGACAGAGCTGACGACAAATAGCTAGTAGCACAATTGGGTACCAAGACGGGTACATTCTACATTCAGTCTTCCCTTCTAAATCGTGCGATCGAGGGGTCGAGGTGAATTTAACCGTGGTGAATTGCCATTTGGAAAAAACAATCACCAATAATACCACTGATAATATTTCAGTACATCAACGTGTTTATCCTTATCCGGCCGCTTATACAGAAGAGGTGAATCTTCAAATAAAAACAAAACAAAATATTGGAAGACGGAATAATTAGACCGTCGAGATAGACCTGACCTCTCCTGTATGGATAGTTCCAAAGAAGAATGATGCACCAGGCAAGAACAAGTTTAGATTGTTTTTTTTTTATTCATAAAGGACGGCCAGGCCGTATAGCTAAGTTTAGAATGGTTTTCCGTTACCCAATGCCTAAAATAGCATATGTATTAGACAGTTAAGAGGTCAAAAATATTTTTCCATTTTGGACCTTGCATCGGGAATTTCACCAGATAAAGATGCATGAAAAGGATAATGAGAAAACAGCTTTTGCCGTAAATAACGGAAAATACGAATTTGCACAAATGCCATTCGGATTAAAAAGCGCTCTGTCTATGTTTCAGCGTGCTATAGATGATGTTAGTTAGTACTTAGAAAAAATATGTTAAATCTACATGGATGATGTAATCATATTAGGAAAAACTTTAGACGAAAATCTAGAAAACTGAGGAACAGTATTAAAAACATTGAATTCTGCAAATCTTTAAGTGCAGTCTGATAAATCGGAATTTATCAGACTGCAAGAAGCTCACCAAGAAGTTGGATTGCTTAGTCGTATTATATTACATAAAGGAGTAAAACCAAATTCGAAAAAGAAAATCGATACGATTATAAATTGTCACATGCCCCTATAAACACTATTAAAGAGTTAAGATCATTTTGAGGATTAATGAATTATTATAGAAAGTTTGTGAAAGACTTTGCAAAAATAGCAAAGCCACTTACTAGCATATTTAGGGGTGAAAAAATGCTACATTTAATTTAAAAAAATCATATTGACGGTCCAACATGTTGAATGTTTTGAAAAACTGAAATTGATTTTATCTTCTTCAGATATTTTGATTTGTCCTGATCATAGAGAACCCTTTTGTTAACAACTTATGCTTCAAGCTACGCTATAACAGGTTGGCTGATAAGTCCCCGGTCTGACACATAGAATGCGCCGCTAGTATTAAATGCATATTATTTTTATATAGCACCAACCTTCAAATGATTCGTGTCAAAATTTGACGTCTGTATGTCAATTAGTTTGTGAGACAGAGCGTCTTTTGTCAAGCAACTTTTGGTTGTTTGACGAACGAAAAAAAAACGAAGAAGAAAAAAGTGTTGTTCCACCAAGACAACGCACCGTGCCACAAGTCATTGAGAACGATGGCAAAAATTCATGAATTGGGCTTTGAATTGCTTCCCCACCCACCGTATTCTCCAGATCTGGCCCCCAGCGACTTTTTCTTGTTCTCAGACCTCAAAAGGATGCTCGCAGGGAAAAAATTTGGCTGCAATGAAGAGGTGGTCGCCGAAACTGAGGCCTATTTTGAGGCAAAACCGAAGGAGTACTACCAAAATGGTATCAAATAATTGGAAGGTCGTTATAATCGTTGTATCGCTCTTGAAGGGAACTATGTTGAATAATAAAAACGAATCTTGACAAAAAAATGTGTTTTTTTTTTTTGTTAGACCGGGGACTTATCAACCAACCTGTTAGGAGCAGTTTTGTCACAGGGTGAACTTGGTATAGATAAACCAATACATTTTGCCTCTCAAAAAAAAACCCAACAAAAATCAATACAACAAAAACCGAAGAAGCATATTCCGTTTCCAAAAAGAAAATGTTGGCTATAATTTGGTCATGGAAAACCTTTGGGAGCTATTTGTATGAAACTAAATTTAAGATAGTAACGGATCATCAGCCGCTCACTTTTACACTTTCTCAGAATAATACTTATGCTGAGTTAAAGAGATGGAAATCGTATCTTGAAGAGCACCATTACAAAATAGTCTACTCGCCAGAAAAAGCAAATGTCGTGATCGACGCCTTAAGTAGGATTTGTTGCTCCATGCCAGCAACTCAACATTTGGCCACCTACTAAAAGTCCTCTGAATGCTTTTCGGCAACAAGTCATAATAAAAGAACATTATAAACACGTGGAAATTAAGAACCTCTTTTCGTATTTTAAGAGAATTACTTCGATGCCTCGACAATACGGCAATCATCAAATCACACATCAGTTCAGTTCAAAGTTCCTCTTCAGATCAAATGTATATAGTTAGTGAGTAAACTAACAGAGCACATAGGAGAGGAGAAGAAAACAATGCACAAATTCTGAAACGATATATTTTTATCCAAAAATGTATGCTTAAATTAAATATTTCATATGGACTTGTCACATTTGCAATGAATGCAAATATTATAGAAAATATCGCCACCGATGCAAAAAAAACCCCTTAGCCAAGTGCACCATTTCAAATATTACATATGGACATTCTTTTCTTAGAAAAATATTACTTTCTAACTTGCGTAGATAAATTTTCCAAATATGCACAAGTAGTGAAGCTTGACTCCAGAGCTACTGTTGACGTCTCACCAGCATTGAAGGAAGTAGTTCTCAAACATAAACCATCCGATAATGTTATCATAGACTGAGAAAAATCTCTTAGCTCAAGGGAAATCACAGAATTTTTCAATACATATAATGTTAAACCATATCTATCAGCTACTGGAAGAATGATGAATGAATGGTACAATTGAAAGATTCCATTCTGTTCTTCTTGAAATATATCGTATCACAAAATCTGAACACCCTTACTAATCGATTTTAGATTTAGTCACGAGTTCAGTTCATAAATACAATAATACAATTCATTCTTACACTACCTTTACTCCAATTGAAATTACGACTCCCACCGATAACACACCTGAAATCTTAAGTAAAGTAGAAGCCAAACTGAAGATAACGCAAGATAAAGATATTCAGTATTACAACAGAGAAGCAAAAGCCAAAAATATACCTAAGGAATCAGCAGCATACATGAAAACAAAACGAAGGCTGAAATAAGCAAAACCATGTAGAATGATCGAAATTGAGAAGGTTAATAGATCCACTGTTTTAACAAAAAAAGGAAAGAAGATCCATGTGAGTGATTTAAAGATTAAACTACAGATGGGAAGTTCCGACCATTTGCCGGATCGAATCATGCCGGAGCGCTCCGAGGCCAGAATCAAGTCCGGATCATGATTCCGAGTTCCGGTTGTTCAATGACAATTACATTCCTTGACCTTTAAAACCCCTAAATAAAAAAACTCTTCATAATACATGGCTCATGGCTGCAGTCATTGCTTTCGTTACAACTGCAATGATGAAACGTTTGGAAGATTTTTAAACATATCTCAAACTTTTCACGTTATGGATGGAAAAGCATAATCTATTTTTGCCAGTTACTTTCTTTTCCATATAGCTCATAAAGAAAACAAACTGAAACTGGGACAAAAACGCACTCGCTGAAAAGCACGCATGGTTTAACTCAGTTGTTGCAATGAAATCCAAGGCAACGTATTCGTTGTCATAGCATTTTTGTCCTATTAGAGGTATATGCGATTACCACAGGCGTGGTATTTGCGCTTCCTGTGTATTTTCGGTCGTAGAGGGATTTATTGTATTTCTGTATCTGATTCACTGTATTTCAATAAAGAATTTACAGCATTTCATACAACAATACAAAAGGGTTTTAAAAATGACCAAAACAGGGTTTAACGGTAAACGAACTGAGCGGCCGCGGGTGTGCAATAACTCCCAAGTAGCGTTAAACTCACAGCAGATCGATAAGCAAATTCAATGTAGTAAGCAGCAAGACCTTCCAAGGAGCTCAAGCAACCATTGAACACGACCAACGATTTGCAATAGCTTAAAATGTGCGTTTTTCAAGGTCACTGCTGCTAATATTGACATAAGCTACAAAATCATAATCACTTCACACTATCACCTTATTGCAATGATTCGGTAATTGTTCCAAAGGATTCAGGCAAATAATGCAAAAAAGTAGCAGCAATTCAATGGAAAATCGTTGATTAAACTCGCTTAGATTCACAAAGCCCCTAAAAATAAAAGAAAAAATGTTAGTTTAACTCCAGGCTCGCTTTTGACCTCGGACTCGATTTTGATCCCGGACTTGTTTTTGATTCCTGAATCGTCCGGATGCCATGCAGTAGGGACGACGATTGTTCTTTGAATTTTAAATGTTAAGAAGTTGATGACAAATCACAATATGGCACGATAACGTCATAACTAATTGTAAATAAATAAGTTGGTGATAAATTTAAATATTATTTTACTTTAGCGCGCTTTTTGCATGTAAATAATGTGTAGATAAATCCGGTAAAATTCGAGGCCCTTGAGATTATCAATAAAAAAACGAACAATAATAATAAAGTTCAATTCACTAGAAACCACGATAATATGTAAAAAAAAGATATGTATGCAAAAAAGCTTAGTTGTCAGTTGTTCGAAAAAATGGTTAAACTTTTTTAAATCAACAAAGTATAACAATTAAACAAATACTGAATGAATGAGTAAAATAATTTACTCATTCAATCGGTCATTTCTACTGTGTAATCAATTTCTTAAACAACAATCATGTACTTATGTACGCTGTACGCAATCATGTACGCTTCTCAATTCAAAATCTTCTTCTTCTTCTTCTTCTTCTTGGCTTAACGACCTCTAAGGTCATGCCGGCCATCGAAAATGGCTTTCTAGACTGCCGATACCACGTAGTTGGTTAGTCAGTCCTCACTACGGGTGGACGGTCCAGATGGGATTTGAACCCCGGTCCTGCCGTTTGAAGATCGGCGCCGTTGTCGCCTACACCATCGTGCCGTCTCAATTCATAATATAAAGTACAAAAGTCTAGAATTTGCACTAAAAAAATATTTATAAACAATTATGTTTAAAAAATTACAAAAAAAATATCTTTTAAATTGCAATTAAGAAAATGTCTAGGGTAAATGCGGATGAAGTGAATGTAAACAACAACAAATTTGCTAATTTGCTAATTTAAACAAAATTAACTACAAAGTTAAATATTAACAAAACAACCAGGAACAAAAAGTTATGGATTAAAGTTTTTGTAGTTGGGGGAGAAAATTCATATTGTTTCAAAATAGAAAATATAGAACAACGGTCAAGCCGTCGTAATGGAATAAAAATATCGAATACATTTAAATAAATATAACTTTTTAAGGTTTTATAATTTTAGAAAAAACGACACCTAAAGCTTGATTTGATAACAGCAACATAAAATCATACAGCCGTTACTAGTAACAAAGTCTTTCTAAATTCAGTGCACACAATAGTAAATTAAAATTATTTTCATCATAATCATAAGCAAAAACATAAAGCATAAACAATTCTTGGTAAAATATTATTTGTCAATAAAAATAAAATTTCAATTATTAAAACTAAAAATACAAAAATATTCTTGTAACAAAGGGTATCGTGTTTGGTATCGTTTACCTTTCACTCATACATTGTCCCATAAAGGCAGATATTCTCTGATTGTTATTATATTGCCTGGAAGCAAAAAAGAGGAAGTTAAACATTGATTGAACATTACCCACAGCAAATCTATTTTATTTCGCATTTATAAACCATTGAAAAACACTAACAAAACATATAATGCGGATTACAGAACAAATGAAATTATACAATCAATACTCTCACACTAAAAAAAACGATCAGAGCTTTTGTTCAAATCACGAGAAAACCAAAAAAAAAACCTAAGATATAGGAATACGTCATATACTTTATTTTTGACAAGCTATAATCTGCAGAGATCCTCCTAAGTAATGCACCACAATGGCAATCGTTTACGTTGAGACGGAAACGATATAACAAACGGAGCTGATTGTTGCATAACAACAAGGGAAACATTTCTTAAAAATTGACGGAACGTCCTATCCGCTACCAATTCTGCTGAAGAATGGTGCGACGGAAACCAAAGCAAGTACTTAAAAAAATACCGATCATACTGTTTAAAATCGTCCTTGGATCACCAACACTTTACATCAGATCAACTATTACTATCGAGCACGAACGCACGAATGCACGACAACCTCGTATATTGAGCAAAATTCTAATTGCCGATACTGTTTAATGCCCGAACACACTGATTGGATACATGCAGAGGAAGCACAGCTTGGCTATGCAAGGTTCGTCGTATGTCGGACTGACAAAAGCTTCATCAAAAACTTATAGCAGCACCAAAACAAATGATGGCGACACAGAAGGTTCCGACTAAAACAATTAAAGATGCTGCACTGTTGAAGATTCATATTTTGACGTTTCAATCTTAGTAGCCTGAGCTTATAGGATTTATATATGATATGAATATCTATCATAGTAAAATGAATGGCACGATTATCGAACGAAAAGAATACGTCTGCCGTAGGGATACTTCTAGATACCCTGGGGTTATACTAGATAAAAAAAAATTAGCTACGAATACCAGCAAGAAAACGTTATCACCCGGAACAATCAACTGATTGGTATGCTTACACGGCTAACTCGAGAATTCCGTGATCCAGTTTCTGTAAAAACCGCTTTACTTTTCAATGATCAGATCGGTACTGGAATATGCCTCTGTGGCTTGGTGGACCACCGCTCATTCTGTGGCACGTCTCGAATCCGTACACAGCAAAGCCACACGCCACGCGCACCGTCATTGGATTGAGATAGAATACTACACTCGCTGCATTTTATTCGGTGTCGAGCCTCTTAGTGATCGCTACCGGAACGCTCGGTGTGTCTTCATCGATGACTTGCTCAACTTACACATCGACTCTCCTGAACTCAATTCAGTTATACGTCCTTGCCAGGCTGGCAGACGTAAGATCTGACCGCCATAGGGAACCGCCGTACGCGTTTTGGCGGTTGGGAACCATTCTATTTAATGTGTCTCTGTTTGTAATCTGTTTGAGCCCAGCATACCACGCATAGATTTCATCAACTGCCTCCGTAATCTCCGCAACCAAAGTATTGACTAAATTTTAGCCATCCAGCTAACTATCCCTCTTTTGCTCTTAACCGTCTTAAGTAATCTATGTAATTACTTTTACGCACTTAGCTTAGTACTATATTCGACGGGCCTGAAGGTCTGTTGAAGTAATAAATTATTTTTTATTCCTGTAGAACGGCCATGCCATTTTGCTTACTCATAAAGGAAGTGATATTAAATTAAATTAAATGAGATAAATGAAAAACGATGACAAATAGCTTATTACTGTAAGAATCATCCAACCAAACATGAGCGTACTGCAAATACGAGAAAGAGAGGGAGAACGGTCTAGTTTAAGAATAAGGGGGTTTATAGCAAGAGTGGAATCAGGGGCGTGTGTTTCAAACGCAAAACCCTCACCTATAGTTTGATAGCAATTAAATAAAAATGTCTGAATAAGTGAGCCCTGTTTTTGATTTTATTGGTTATTATAATTAACTTTATCGGATTTTATTGGTTTATTATCGGATTATTGGTGTAATTCCCTCTCCAACTTTTCCTTGATTATTTCTCTTTGTTTTTTCTATTATATACAGTATCTTCATTTTAAAATTTTTTCATAAAATGACAAACCCGTATTTCTAGATAGTTTTTTATAATTTGTTCAAGGATGACCAGGTCGTAGAGCTTGCACGTGCACGCAGGCAGAACATCGGGTCTACAATACAGATACAATACAGGGGGCATTTGACTCAGTTTCACCATACAAGCTGAGTCAAAACTGCAAAAATGCAGCAAAAGAATCAACTTTCTAAGGACAATCACAGGATTCTGGTGGGGCGCACATCCATCAGACGTCCTGAGACTGAATAAGACAACGGTACTATCCGTATTGGAATATGGAAGCATTTGCTTCCATTGAGCATCCAATACGTTGATACTTAAGCTTGAAAGGTTACAGTACCACTGTCTTAGACTCGCACTAAGGAGCATGAAATCTACACACAACATGTCCCTAGAAGTGATGACCGGAGTGATGCCGCTCAAACTGCGTTTTGAAATGCTGTCGCTTCGCTTTTTGAAGCGCTTCTAGAGACAGGTTCTAAGAGCAAAATCCTCAAGATTTTTGAAGATTTTGTTGCCCTTTAAGTGCATCATAGCGCTCCACAGGCATTAACTCGTGCTGCCCTTCCTGAGAACTACATTTCCTTTTTAACAACAGATTCTTTGATGCATGAGGAAATTAAGACCATACCTAATGATCTTCGCCCGAGGATAGTTCCGGGCATTTTCATGAACAAGTAGGGTCATTTAGACCAAATAAGCCAGTACTACATTAATGGATCATCCTCTAAGGAGGGCACTGGCTTCGGTGTTCGGGCGAGTCCACCGGAGCATTTTTCGAATTGAGGCAGCCATGTAGTGTTTACACCGTAGAGCTTGCCGAAATCTTTTACGCACTATTTTCACTGACAACCTTAGTGCTTTTGAAGCACTGATATCCGCAAAGGCTATTAAGAGTAAGGATTTCCACACCATAAAAATCCTTCAACTACTAGGATCAATAAGGCGTTTAGGATCTTGCTAATAAGGAACCCACCCTTCTCATTGTGTAATTCCCGGCAATGAGAAGGCAGACTCACTGGCTTCTGTGTCACAGTACGCAGGCGAATCTATGTTTGTGCTGTTCAAATAATTCTGCTTCTTCTGTTACCGTCTAAATCCGCAAATTATAAGGTCAACAAAACAACAGTCATCAAACCACAATAGGGAACCCAGATGCATTCAATTTCCATCCCTGCAATAGTACCAGAAATAAAACAACCACACCAGACCCCATACCAGAGGAATACAAAACACAACAACCAATAGACCTGGACAACAACCACACATCCACAGCCAAGCATGCCCGGGATAAGGCATTAATAAGGTGGAAATTCTTTATTATTAATGTTCATTGTTTCAGTCATGGCGTTTGGCAACACGGCAACGACATCAACATGTCTGCATAAATAGACAATGCAGTGTTTACCGCGTTTTTATGACACCTTCGCCAGTAATACCGTCATCTTACCAAGCACAACCGTTAGTTTGCCATAACGTAACGTTATTTTTTCAGCATAATCATCGCTCTCGCAATTGCAGTTGAATTTTGACACTAGCAAGCGTCGCGAAATTTTTTATGTTTTATGATATTGTGTTAACAATTTTTTAATGTGATGCTTTGTTAATTTGAGTAACATGAATGTTGAAATAATTCATAACAACTAAATGTATTTACGATTGTACTTCACGGATATTTTTTGTTTATTTTAATTCAAAAATAAAAAAAACATAACCTTTGATACGAGATGTGAGGAAATTTATACCTTCTCTTTCTTCTTGGCTCAACGACCTCTAAGGTCTTGCCGGCCATCGAAATAGCTAACTAGACTGCCTATACCACGTAGTTGGTGAGTCAGTCCTCACTACGGGGGGACGGTCCCGGATGGGATTTTAACCTCGGTCTTGCCGTTTGAAGACCGACACCGATGTCGCCTACACCACCGGGCCGCCCCTTACCTTATATACGTTTATTTTACTTACCACAAATAAAGGTTGAACTGAATGATATTTTCGACAACTAATATCCGTGAAATGCAATCTTAATAGATATAGTTTTAGTTTTTATTAGTTTTTTAACATTCATATTACTCAAATTAACAATGCATGATAATAAAAAAATGAAAAAATATATTATAAGATAAGACAGCGGAGCGACGCCATACTGAAATAGAAAATAGACACGATAACATAAAATGTCAAACAAAATTTTTTTATTCTCGACGCTGCTATTGCCAAGATAACATTTGCAAATGCGAAAGCGACAATTCTTCTTCTTCTTCTTGGCTTAACGACCTTCTTGGTCAAGCCGGCCATCTAATGGCTTACGAGACATGCTGATACCACGTAGTTGGATAGTCAATCCTCACTA
Organism: Anopheles maculipalpis; assembly: GCF_943734695.1. Lineage (NCBI taxonomy): Eukaryota > Metazoa > Arthropoda > Insecta > Diptera > Culicidae > Anopheles > Anopheles maculipalpis. Next base: position 17,636,543 of record NC_064870.1, on the reverse strand, counting down.
CGGGAGAGCGACGATTACGCTGACCAAATGACGGTACGCAATGCCAAAGTGACGTTTATTCTTAGGAAGATTTCAATATTGCTGGCAAAGGTTTCATTAGAGTACGGAAAACACTGTTATGCCAAAATAAGGAGAGATTGTGCAAAAAAAAATTATATAACTGGTCAAGGCCCGGTAGAATCAACCTTTATGCCCGCTAACTCCAGAATGCCTGCAAATTTCGAGATGCATGCAAACTCCGAGATGCTTGCAAACTCCGGGAGCATGGGTTCTCTAATGCAATGTTTAACTTTCTCATCGGTTGGAATATATTTACTTCTACGAAATGGCACCTTTGCCCGGTTGTAAAGGTGTAATACACCGCGGTTGTTACCAACAACCGCGTTGTTGATTACAAGCAGAATAAAACTCCTCTTCACACGATCTACTACCAGAACGTCCGTGTCCTGAAAACAAAAACACGAAGCCTTCTGCTAGTAAGCACGCTTCACAACTACAATCTTATTGTTTTGACAGAAACATGGTTGGATGCTTCAATACCATCGAGCATGTTTTTGGCAATACATACACAGTGTATACTGTGTGCATCGTAAAGGAACAAACAGTACGCACACGCGAAGCGGTGGAGTGCTTATAGCCGTATCAAACAGGCAGATATATTTGTCATCTGGAACACTTTGTTTAGGAAGCATTTACACACATGCCCTGCAAAAGGACAGAAACGACCACTATAAGTATTTTTTGTCGAAATTGAAGTCTATTAATAGCCAGCGATAGCACGATCAACTTACCTAACGATAAGTTGATCGTGCTGGGTGATTTCAACCAAAGTTTAATACGCTGTAGTAACTACTACCCACAAACCGCACCATCTTGTAAACAAATATTCGCCGATGTATTACACCTGCCTGGGTTCATCTGACGCTGCCCAGGCAGGTGTAATCTCTTATTTTAATCAAACGATGGTTGAAATAATCAACGCTAATACTCCTTTCTGCAGGCCGGGACGCTAGCCAACCTGGTCAAACAGTGAGCTCAAAGCGTTAAAAAGAAGAAAGAACACCGCTCTTAAAACCCTACGAAGACATCCATCCGTCAACAATAAGCAATCTACCACGCAACTGCTACGTGTTTTACAGCTCGTGTAACAGGCTCCTACGTGAGGCATATATTTCAAATATATGCCTCTAAAGCAGCTTATACACGAATCCAAAAGCTTTCTGAAATTTTGTAAATTCAAAAAGGTAACAAACCTTCTAGCATAGAGCATAACAGTGTAGTAGCATATACGGACAATAAAATCTGTGCAGATAGGAGAAATAGGGCTACGTGGTATCGGAGAGTCTAATAAGCCATTCGATGGCCGGCGTAACCTAGAAGGTCTTTAAGCCAAGAAGAAGAAGAAGTTTCACATCACACAACCTACGAATTTTTGTAGAGCTTTATGGTCAAACACAACGAAGCCACCGATTTGACAGCTTGAAAATCAAAACAATCCAGAGGCGGCCCAATTAAATTTTTACAACGACGGATTTTAACTTGATGACATCCGAATAGAATGGACGATGGCCAACAGAGTTTACGAGGCCAAAATAGGAATTTGCGTTGCCCGATAATAGTTTGACGATGCCGAATTGGCTAGGTAAACCCTGTAATCGATTAATTTTCTTTTAAGAAACTTTTGAACAGTAGACCAAAATAAGTGATTTTTTTAATCAAATTACTAATTAATTACAAATTTTAATTAAATTATTAATAAATAATTATCAGATCACTAATTAAAATACCTAATCTTAAGAACATAATGTTATGTTGTTGTTATTTGTTGCAACTAATTAAAACATACTGTTGAAATGGTTTACATGGTGAAATAAACATTATTTCATAATACAGGATTCTTAGCTGTTTACCCATAAAAATCCCTGCAAAGTGTCCTGCATTTAAATGATATAGTTGATTGTTAGTGTTTCAAATAAATGACGAATTTTTGGAACACTAATTCACTTTGTGTCCAAGAGTATTACCATTATGGATAGTAGTGGTTCGAACTCCGGAGTGGATCAATGAATCCACAATGACACCGAAGTATGAAACCCAGAGAAAATCCGGAAAAGGTCCGGAGTAAACTGCGGAACATTTCCGGAGTAATGCAGGCTTTACAAACACTATCGAAAAATAATACAGGGAAATATCGGGAACAATAACATTTAGAGCTAATATCATTCACAGCAAATAATCCCGCAGTGCACGCCGTTGAATCCGAAATTAATATCGAAGATGACTTCGGATTAATCCGGATCTGACTTTGGATTACTTCGGAGTTACTCCTGAATGCCTTGGAAACCGCTTCCGGGAAAAATTAGGATCTGCCCATCACTAGTGGCTAACCTTCCAAAACGCACTACAAACCACCTAGCACCTAGATTTGAATAACTGAGCGTTTCTATTCGAACAGGAAGAACTACAGCAACGCGTATAAAATTATTACAAATGTTCTCAAACTATATCAACCACATCGTTGGGAACAACGTTGCTGTGATTGATATAAATGTCCTTTTATGTTGCTTTGCTATGTAGCAAGCTTATCGTGCAATAAACGAATCTGTCTAAATAAATAAGTTTTATAAAAAAAAGTACCTGTAAAGCAGGCGTCGTCAAGCGCAAGCTATTTTCATTGCGAGTCTTCCGCAGTTTGGAGTCACCGGTGTACCTCCCTTACTCGCATCCTTTCGATTCTATTTTCCTACCCGATCTATTCGTCCCAGAATCCCTCTTCTACTCCCAACAGTAGCGCTATGCTACTGACGACCCTTTGCTCCTTTGTTTAAGGCGATTCAATGATTTTGCTGACTGATTCGATTTCTCCCTTTCTCTTTCTACTTTTCGTTCACGTCTTTCTACGTTACTCCCCATTTCCTAACTCGTGTTTTTGTTAATGTTTGTTAGTTTGAGAGTTTATTATTTTATTGTGTTTGCTCTTCTGTTTGCCCTGGTAGGTGGAGTAGCCATACTGCTAAGCAAATTTTAGTCTATAAGAATAGTACATAAGATTATATGTAAAATGTTTTGCGTAGCTCTGGAGGCAAACAGAATATCGAAAAAATAAAAATAAAAATAGATCATTGGAAGATTCTAGTCAAAACTTCAGTTTCTGATGAAGAGAAAGTCCGGATCCGGAAAAAGCAGAACGGAATATAGTATTATAAAATAGCAAATCATTTAGAAGAACCGGAGGAGAATCTCACCAGAGACCAATCTACACTTTTGCGATTCATGTTCATAGGAGCCCACATCTCTAATCAGTATTTTTTTCTAGATTTGTATAAGAAATTACATTAATTAAAAATAGGGAAAACAATAAGCCCATTCCGATATCTGTTATCAATACTTCTGAATTGATATTGTTCGCGTTCTACTATATCTACCTTTGCCATCTTTAGAAAAAATATTATTGTTAAGGCCTGAGCTATACCACACTGCACCAAACATAGCCTAGGTTCCACATCCACTCTCTTTCCCTTTAACACCCCCATACGTACTGGAAATTTGCATGTGTGTGTATTCGAGTGTTTATGTATGTGCATCTCATAAGTGAATTTAGTGCTGCGAATTAAGCAACAATGCCGATCGGACATTCACCAGTAAACTCGGCTGCTGAAGCGGCTGATCAGACCCAAAATTCGAACATTGACATAAGCTATGAAATTCAAATCGATCTTAGCCAAACGGAACGTACAAGAGATCATTTGATTTGGCAACTCGAACGCCTGGAAAAAATGTTCCAGGACAGATCAACAGAAGTGTACGCAACCGTTTCTGAGCGTTTGAGGAAGCTATCAGAGCAATACAATGCGTTGTATGCCAAGTTCTTAGTATCGGTACCTGTTGATCAGGTTTCCGACGCATCGCAAAAGTATGCAGAATTCGATGATAATGGGTTCGAACTAACGGCAAGAATCGAGATGATGAGTTTGAAAGATACCTGCAAATAATGGAAAAGGAAGGAGAGAAAGTAGAAACCTGGAGTACTCTTCTCGTGTTTCGATTAAGTTTTCTTCTAGACCCTAGTACTCTTCGACACTGGGATTTACATCGCAAATCCACAACCATTGCAACATACTCCGATTTGGTTTCGTTTTTACGCAGTCACAGTCATGTACTGCAATCCACCAGCAAACCATCAAACAACAGAATCCACACGTATCTCTCACAGTGCATCCAAACCACAAGTGCTCTGACAGCAAGCCATTCACACAACTATAGACAATCCCGCAAAATGAGTGTTTTGTAGCGGAACAAAACATTCCATATTTTGTTGTGAAAAGTTCACGAATCTCAGTGTAACGGGCAGAAGAATGCTTGTGCAATCAAAAGTTATGTGCTTCATTTGCTTATCATCGTTTTACAATAGAAAACAGTGTACATCCAGTGCGTGTAAAGTTTGCGGAGCCAAACACCACACCATGTTGCACTGTAACGAACAGATCCAAAACACCACTGACACCGAACCCGCTACAGGATCCAGTGCGGGTACATCGTCATCGTTGACACACTGTTCTACGAATGATAGAAATACTACCGTACTTCTACAGACGTATTGCACGTCCTAAATTCAAACGGACAATCGCATTTGGTTCGCGCCTTGCTCGAATCAGCTTCGCAGCTCAACGTGGCTTCTGCACGATTAATCCAACGCCTCCGTATACCCAGACTGCGAGAACATCATTCCATTGGTATTGGACAATCGACAACCATCTCAAAGCATGCTGCTCATCTCGTGCTTCAGTCCAGGAGTTGTACGAATCAAAATCCTCATAGCATCTACCACATCACTGTGTGGTTGGACCAGAAAGCATAACGACAAAGCGATGTGTAGTTTTCGACGCAACAGAATCCGAGATATCATTGAACGATGTTCTAATGATTGGCCCAACCTTACAATATGACCTGCTTTCTATTTTTCTTCGCTCCAGAACGCCGAAATACGTGATGATTGCCGACACTGAAAAAATGTACCGGTAGATTCTCATCAGTGAAAAGGATCGACCGTTGCAACGAATAACCTGGCGTATTTCTTCATCAGAAAAATAACGTACATTCCAATTAAATACGGTAACATATGGAACATCCTTCGCACCGTATGTAGCCTCCAAAACGCTACAAGTGCTCGCTCAAAGTGCAGCTTCAACACATCCTGAAGCCGCTACTATCCTGAACCAAGATTTCTACATAGACAACATCGCCAACTAATGGATCCACACCTCCTTGATTCATCCAGCATGTGATAGCACGGACCCGAATGGTTCATCAAAATCAGAATCGCCTATCACCAACCCAACCGTACCAAATGGCATCGAAGCAGACGTTCTAGAAGAGTGACAACAGTCTCTGGTTACCCAATCGGTACCAGCAAATCCAACATTTTAGCTTCGATCTAAATTCACCGATCTTCGACGCTTGATTGCTTGGTTGCATCGCTTCATCAACAACTCCAGGCGAATCAATCGCCAAAGAAGATTTATCTCTAATCTCACGTTAAAGGAACTTGACATCTCTACCAAATGCTTGGTACGTCTCGCTCAACAGAATGTTTTCACAACCGAACTTGCAGCCTTATCAAAGGGCAAGCTCATCGATAAAAACTCAACGCTGAAGGCACTATAGCACCATTTATCGAAGAAGGATTGCTTCTAGTAGGAGGACGATTTCGACACACTAAAATACCCCATAACCAGAAGCATTCATACATACTTCCCGCGAACACCCCGCTGACAGACAAAATTGTGGAGTATTTTCATCTCAAGTTTTTCCATGCTGGCCCACGGCTTCTCACTGCCAGCATGCGAGAAAAATTTTGGCCAATGCAAGCCAAAAAACTATCCAGAAAAACTGTTCATTCCTACCATCGATATTTCCGCTGCCGTCCAACACAATTACAGCAAATCATGGGTTATCTTCCGGCGGTACGAGCGACACCAGCATTGCCTTTTCTACGCAGTGGTGTCGATATGTGCGGTCCAGTGTACTATCACGCAGCAAGGCACAGCCGAGCAAGGGATATGTGGCGATATTTGTGTGCATGTTTGTTAAAGCAGTGCACATTGAACTAGTCGCATATTTATCAACGAATGCATCTCTTGCCGCACTGAGAAGATACATCGCGTGACACAAATCATCGAAGGAGCAGATAAAACCATACGGGTAGTCATAGTTAAAACAAAAGGTGGGGAATTCAAAATGTCCATTTCGAAAGTTTGTGTTCTTCCAATTCGAGATCATTCATCGGAAGAATCAGAAAACGTATAAGACATAATTGAATTATTCTAGTAATTCAACGCGGGGGAGTATGTTAAGGCCTAAGCTATACCACACTGCACCAAACATAGCCTAGGTTCCACATCCACTCTCCTTCCCTTTTACACCCCTATATGTAGTGGTAATTTCCACAACAAATAATTTACATAAGAAACCGCAAGCAGAAAAATCGGATGTAAGAAAGACAAAAGCGTACCGGCGCCGATTGTAAACAATTTGCAAGAATTAGATTGTTTACGCATCGGTCGGAATTCAAACTCAAACTGGACAGTTGTCATTCAAATCTCATACCGAGCAGTTCATATTCTGAAGTCATAGAGAACAGAACATAGCGGATAGTTTCCAACTTACGGGAAATAATAAAGTGTCCTTTATTACGAAATCAACGGCTTCAATTTCAGTGTCTTAAACAATTATAAAACACAGTCGTAGTGCTTTAGTGTTGTTGGTTGCGATTGATTGAAAAACGATTACAGATCACTTCATATTGAGCATGATCCATTAATAATAATAATTGCCTTTAAGGGAACCCATTAGAAAAAAAAACTCGCTTGACAAGGCGAATTGGCACTTATTTATACGATTACCAACTTAAAACATAAATTCAGTGTGTAAAGAAACGCATAAAAGGTAAAAGGTATTCGAATTAGACTTACCCTCCAGTGCTTTGCAATTTCGTAGACTCTAGTTGTCTAGCAGCCTCTTCAGTTCGTTTTAGCAATACCACCTAAAATGGAAGGAAATTATTAGTAACATATCGTACGTATGCAGCAATGATTAGGGTAAAGTTTACTTTTTGATTTAAATTGCGAAAATGCATCTCTTGAATCATCGTTGCTCGTCGCTGTGTGGCCTCTGATCGGGAAATTACGCGTAATACACCGCGTTCTGGTATATATCGACAGACAGCAGCTTGAATCGTTTTTTGAAACTCTTTATGAACACCATCAATTTTAGCGCTGCGAAAATATTTAGAAATACAATATATATTAACGCCGTGATTTTTACGCAATAATAATTTCTGTGAACTGAACCGGCACTCACTATTCTCGCACTTCTTCTGGTACCTCAATCTCAAAACGATGGAAGGTTTTCTCGTTGATTGTTGGACTCGTATTAATCGCCCGCGTCCGATCAGTGTTCACTATTTCTGTATAACTATTGTCCCAGCCCAAGTATTCGACAACAAGAAACTCGCCTTTCATCATCTAAAAGTTGATAGAGTAATGTTTGCTTTTTTTCTCATTTTTTGATGAATTGATTGGTTGTAAGATATTGCTTGCTGATAGCGAACAAGCTCGTTCATCGAGGTTGGGATATCCTAGAAAACAAACCCCCTTACCTTTATAACTGCTCGCCACCAACCACACGCTTCATTTTCATGTGAGCGAGAAAATACTTCCACCTCCATACGCTCCACGAAACCCTCGTAGCTTTCGCTCGGTGGTAATCGTACTTGATTGAAGTGGAACTTTGATGCCTCTTGCCAGCTGTGTTAAAAAGAGAATGATTTTGGATTAGCGTTATAATTAACGAGCTCCTAAATCAGATGCGGTGTAAGCTTGTGGGCGAGTCTACCACCAGCATGTGTGATCGCCTTTGTTGTTTACTTACTCATTCTCGAACTCAACCATGACTCCATCATCGAATACATCGGTGACAATACCCTAGCGTAATGAACACAAAAAAGATCGTAGATTTTCATTGAACATCATGCTCATATTTTAGATTCAGATAGTATATCTTTAAGGATAATGAACAGATTTAAACAACACTTGACCGGCCAAACAGAATATCCATCTGATTGCATACCAATTAGTGATTTACACAATACCGAATCGCTAAAACTGTTCCCCACTTGGACAAGAAAGCCGGACCGCGTTAGGCGTGACATTGACCTCACATTTAGAAGAGGCATATTTTGTAGTAAGAAGAAACCCCAAACCCAAACGATTATCTGTATTAAAGTATATTGAAGCGCACCCATTGTGAGTTGAGATGCAGAGGTTAAGCAAAATCATTCATAATAGGTAACAGAAAATCGCAATTCTCCATTTGTTCCCCCTCCGCACGCAGCAACGCCTTCATGGCAGCGACACAACCATCTAGAAGGTCCAGCTCCAGAACGCACAAGATAGAGCGAGACTTATACATGAGACAGGCAGAGGTTATTGTCCCTTCAGCTGCCGCCGGTAAGCAAAGACGTCTTGCCGATGAAATAATATGAATGTTATTGTAATATACAAGGCGAAACTCGTTACCAGAATACGTGTGGGGAGCACGTAAATCTGACACAAAAAGTGCTAGCCCGTTGCCGGGATGCATGATTCAATTCGTTGCCGCCGCTGGCTGGGAACGAAAAATTATTCACTGACCCCTGCGAAGGGTTCTTTCACTAACAACGGGGTAGACGCCTCGATTGGCTTTAGTTATGTAAAGGACTGCCAATATACTGGATTGCAAAAGATAATAACCTTGTAGTGGGCACCATTGTCACCGCATACTTCCACCGCAAGTTCGTCCATTTCAAATAAACTATGAATAAATCTATATTTTCCTATATCACACTCCTTTTTCTCCGAAGTACAGCTCACGCGATTCTATAGCCAAGGAATGGAAGTGACTCGGTCCGATCCGTTGGAACTGATAGTTCTCGGAACACCTATTTCCCAAGCAACACATTTCGCAGATGGTTGCCATTCGAACAGTTAGTCGATGGGTTGTGAATGCTCGAAAAAGTATTCGAGCAGAAAGCACGAACAATTAAAATTTATTATTATCTGCGACTCATGCGGATAATGGGGACCGGAAAAATCCGCGTATCTTAAATATCTGCGTAACTCGAAAACTGCCTGTCATATAATTTATACTTCGTATGCAGGAGTCGAGTTCTCGTGTTAATGTTATACAAAAAAAAATTTTTTAAATTTATCCTGTGATTTGGATACAATGACTATTTTTCAAGCATTATTGCATTAAACGCAATAAAACGAGTATTTTTGGTTATTTTTTTTATTATCAACATATTTGTTTAGGTCTAACCATGTTTCAGAAATATTCACTATTCAATTTGTAATTTATGAGGTAAGGTGTAATTTATAATGATCAAAGTAATAAAAATATCAAATACTAAACTTATTCCACCTTCATGTAGTTTGATTATGCAGAGTTTATCGGCGAATGTAATGGCACTTTTCTTTCGTATTCACTTTTATTATGGTATTTGCCATTTTTCATAATTTGCAGCACATTTGTTAATTAAGGATTCAAGGAACAAAATGCGTCCTCTTCGTGAATGCTTCTAATGACTTTTGACAATTCCTAGGTGGAGAACTTAATCTGGTATAAAAAACTCAGTATGCTGTCAAACTTGAAAATCCGCCCCAGGTAACCAATGACAGCAAGTTTGTTGGCAAGAGGAGTGGGAAACAACGAGAAACCCGTTCCGACGCAGTGAAGCAACTGTGGTTGTTGGGTATGGAAGGGGTGGAAGAAGAAGGGGATAACGAGTGTAGCAAGCACGGAGGGAATATGTGCCGCATTTTATGAGTGTGTTGGTGCCATGCGGCAAAAATACCCATGTGTGATTTATTATTTATACCCATTGTGAATATTGTGTGTATATATATATATATATATATATATATATATATATATATATATATATATATATATATATATATATATATATATATATATATATATATATATATACATAAATATATTTTTTTTCACCCAGGACTTCAGGGTAGGCCTGCATCGCTGCCTTCACTGCCTCGTTGGGGATGCCATCAGGACCGGGTGCTTTCCCAGGTTTGAGGCGGTCCGCTAGCTTCAGAATCTCGGCCGTTGTTATTTGCTCTGCTTCTGTCTCCGGTGTATTAAACGTTGAGCTTAATACCGGAGGATCGTGGGTGGGGAACAGTTGCTCTGTTATCTCCTTAAGTTTTGAAGGGATGCGCTCGATCGGCTCGCGACTGCTTTTCATTTTGTACATAATCGTTTTGTATGCAAAACCCCAGGGTTTATGGGCGATCTCTGCACAAAGCTCGAGGAAGCAGCGTCGTTTACTCGCCTTTATTTCGCGTTTCAGATTTGATCTGGCCGTAACGTAGTCGACTCGCAACCGCTCTCTGATCGCAGGGCATGTCTCACGTTGTAGCTTCCTCCGGGATGCGATGCACTCGACACGCTGAATTTTGATGCTGTCGTTCCACCAATACACGGGAGCCCGCCTACAGCCAGCAGAATTCCTCCTCGGCATCGTTTCATCACATGCCTGCCAGGGCGGATACCAACTCTTGAGCGTTCTGCACGTCTCCGAAGCCGCCAAAGCTTAGAGCCTCCACAAACAGTTCCTCGTCAAAGAATTGTAATCTCCAACCACGAGTGCTTACAGAGGGCCATTGAGTCGGCGGACTTTTTCTTCCGACAGTGTACCGAATCACACGGTGGTCGTTGAGCGTGTAGGTATCACCCACTCTCCAGTTCAGGTCACGCGACAGTACTGGGCTGCAGAACGTGATGTCCACAATAGAGGACCTATCGTTTCTGGTGAACGTAGGTACGGAGCCAACATTACCCAGCACGAGATTAAAGCGGGCGAAGCTCTCCAAAACAGCATCGCCCCTGCTGTTTGTGCGCCTGCTGCCCCACTCAACCGCCCAGGCGTTAAAATATCCCGCAATCACCACCGTATTTCGTCCACAGAGTTCCGAAGTGAGGTTGTCTAGCATTATTTCGAACCTCTGCTCATTCCAGCTTGGGGGAGCGTAGCAGCTGCAGAAACAAATGCTGTTGATTTCTGCGATCACAAAACCCTCGTAGGTCGAAGAGACCACTTTCTGTATGGGATATTTTCCCGCCGCGCAGATTACGGCCATCCCCGTCTTGTCTGATACCCAATTGCCATTTGGTTTCCGATAAGGCTCCGACAAGATGGCAACATCTCCTTTCTCCTCGCGCATCGTCTACCACAGTAGATCCAGCGCAGCCTCGCAGTGGTTCAGATTTGCTTGTACTATTTCCATGCTTTTCTTGCAGCCATGCAGTACATTCCTCCGACTTGGTGTGCGTTGTTGTCAGGAGCACACACCAGGCATAAGGCTGGTTTTACGCAAGTGCGGGCCTGATGTCCCTTATCTCCGCAGCGAAGACAGTTGTCCCTTCTGTCAAGGCCCTTGCAATCACGCTGGACATGGTTGAACTCTCAGCATCGGAAACACCTCCTTGTTTGGGGAAGGATGCGGACACGGCAGATAGACCAGTCTATCTCCACTTCACCGGCTGCAGCCACTAGCGATGCTGCCTTAGCAGGCATCTTTATGTAGGCTGTTCGTGTCCCGTTAAAAGATGGCTTTATTCTTGTTTCCAGCCAAACATTGCCAAGCTCGAATCTCTCCCGCAAAACACCCTCTACCATCTCCGTTGTTGTCACCTCGTCTATGTCGCGACATTCAATAGTCGCGTCATTTCCGCGAACGGTGACCTGGCCGGCTTCTCCTATCGAATCCTGCAGAAGATCCTTGTAGTCAGCTCCACGTGCAGTATCCTCTGTCTTCAGTTCAAAGATCATGTTGCCCTCCCTGGAGCGCCTGATTTTCGATACTTGCTTTGCTAGCGTTTTGAGCTTGAGTCCTGCTGTTACCTTCTGGAGAACTGATGCGTATGACTCTTTATCGTTTAGCCTAACCATGATCGCCTCCGTCTTCGACCGTATATTCTTTCTCGGCTTGGGCTCAATGCCAATTTGCCCAGTTGGTGTTTTTGCTGCATTTTCGCCAGTATGAATCGCCCTCTATCGCCCAAAACATAGCGCACACTCCAGTCACTAACGTCGCACAGCCACACAGAAAGTCGCACTCGGGCACTGAACAAACACCTAACTCCCCGCACAGCTGATGGTAGATCAGCTGTTTGGTGCACAACAGCTGTCTCTGTATCGTCAACAACTCTCCCAAGGCTCTCCATAGGCAACGAAAGAAGAAACGGTTCCTTTTTGCAAACAGAACACTCGAGGTACTCGCACTAGTTGTGTTTCCAACACTTTGTTCAATACTCCTGCCACACCGCAACAGTTCAAACACCCTCACTACATATACAGAAACAATTACATAAAATGTTTTAACAATAGCAAAAAGTTCATTCATTATAAGACGAGCACAATGTGCTCACGTTAGTTCATCTCAATTAAAACTGTGATGAATGTATGTATGTAGAAATAAGCTTGTTTTTTATTTAGTTGTAGTATTATTTATAATGTTTTGGAGTGCGTGCCTATTATAGGACCTTATTGACCGTGGAGCTGATGCGCGAACATTTTTAAAGGTATTCTAGGTAATCTCTGCTTCGCATGGTAAAATTTTCCTTTGAAATATTCCATAGCTTTATACGCAGTAAGTATATCGCCACCACTAGCTCCTAAACTAGAAAATAACTTTAGGATATTTCGGAACGTTTTAAAGGGAATTTTAGGTTGGGGAGTACCGACTCCACTCCAACTGCACGCTGCCATTAATTCTGGAGAAAATAACATATCAATCGCCTTGTATATATATATGCGATATACGCCTTGTATGTCGCATGATATACATTTGTCGGTGCTCCACGGTCTCCGTTTTGATTTAGTTGATAACTTTTTCCATAAAATCCGCCTCGGATAATTGTGCGTCAAAAGTGTCTAGTTCCTCTCTGAATTTCATTGTTTGCACTTTGAAAGAGCAAATTGGCCGTTGGGCGCCTACAGTCTCCATGGCATATTCAAATGTGGTCAGAAGATATTCTTGACCTACTCTCAAAGTAGTTGCAAAGTGTAGTTGCAAAGCCTTTTTGGAATCCGAATTGATATTGTGGAATAAAATTCTGGATGTGTACATGAGTGTTTAAACGTTTTTCGATAAGCTTCTCAAAAAACTTTGCAAGGTAGCTCAGCAAGCTTATTGGTCTATAATTCGATAAATTCGACGATTTTTTGGAATAATTTTAGTTGCCCGATCTTGGAGCAACTGGCGGGTGAAGAAATTGACTTTGCTTTGCTTTAAAGTCTCAAGCACTGTTTTAAAGTCAGTTGTGTTGGTAACGTGAACAGTGATGCATTTTCAAGTAGTGTTTGTTGAATAGTGTTGTGTCTTGGGTTTAGGGTGTCCGAGTTGTTTATATTTAACATTTCATTTAAGACACAAACGAATACTACACTTTATTTGACCTAATTAAAATAACGCACGCACCACACGCAACACAGCGAACGCTTGGCTATCTCATAACTGAGTCTCTCTCGAATCCCTCTCTACCTGGTTGCTTATAGATTGCGCGCTGACCCGATCCTGCGGTCAGCGCCCTAGGATACTCACTCACACATCATGTACCTGACAATTGCTTGCCCAAAGCTGAGTGTCTGGTCATCAGGTTGCACCATAACAAATAGTGTATCACCCCAGATGACACTATTAATCTATGTACATTCCCCACCGATGTACCGGTCACTATTATCGGGGGCACTCGTGGCTTTTTGACGTTGCCTTCGTGACGTCGTTGTAGAGGTGGTTGGCCTGTCGACGGAGCCTCTTCGTCTTCACTGAGTATGTCGTACTCGTTGGACACCGATACTGCTGGTGCACTGATCAGATTAACGCACTGACTCGTTTGGAAATTAGTCAGCGACATTATTGAGCCTCCTCTTCGAGGCACACGTTTTTTGCTTCGGCCCATATCGAGGTGCCGAGCACCTTGTCTCTTATGTAAATTAACTGAAATGTTCACTTCTTTTTCTCTAAGGATGAAACACGTCCAATCCGATCGGATGCTCAGAGAGGACTGTTGGTAAATATGTACGCACTGCGCTTTCTAGGCGAACATAAAATATTTTTTGTACCTATTCGGTTTAGTCGAACCGTTGCACGATAAAACGATTTTTGAAAACATTTGTATATATGCATTGGTTCAAATCTCGAATTCGAATATTGGCATGTTTTTGGGATTCGGTTTTTTTAAATTCTTGTCGTATATCGGTGAAAACCAAATACTTTTTATTTTATCACTATATGAATTCAATTTTTATTTGGTTTTCGAGCTCAGAAACTAGCTAGTTTTATAAAATGTTATTGTAAAAAAGTTTGTTAAAGTTTTCCACTCTTCATCTACATAATATTTTCAACTACATTTTCCATATCAATCGCACAAAAGCAATCAGTAACTGTTAAATCGTCGTTTACTCCCGGCCTAGATGTCATACGATCTTCCGTTTTGAAAAATTGCGCCACTCAATTCGCACCTATCCTGAGTAAGATTCTTAACGCCCCATTCCAATCTGGGGTGTTCCCCGCTTCATGGAAAATATGCTGACTGATACCGATCCACAAAAAGGATAGAGAGACAAGAAGGATGCCACCAACTACCGTGGCATCACGTCCCTCTGAGCCTGCGCTAAAGCTGAGATAGAGGACACTCGAAAAGCTATCCGTCGGTTAAAGAGCAATAAGGCACCCGGAACCGACGGAATCGTAGCCGAACTGGTAAAAACCTGGGGTACCTTACTAGAAAATGAGGTGCATCAACTTGTTACTGAGGTAGCGTATCGATGCCTTGCGATTGGAATCTCGGCATCACCTATCCCATGTACAAAAAGGGAGATATGTTGGACTGCAACAACTACAGGGATATTACAGTGTTGAATACCGCCTACAAAATATTCTCCCTAATCCTTCAGGAAAAGCTTGTCCCATTCGTTGAACGGATAGTTGGAAACTATCAAAGAGGATTCCGAAACGGAAAATCTACCACTGACCAGAACTTCACCATGCGACAAATCTTGGAGAAGATGGCTGAACAGCAGTTGAACACGTACCATCTCTTCATAGATTCCAAGGCCGCGTATGATAGCAAAGCCAGGGTAAAACTTTACGAAGCCATGAGCTATTTTGGAATCTCGACCAAACTGATCAGGCTTGTTAGAATGACCATGACCAACGTCACATGCCAGGTGAAGGTGGATGGAAAACTCTCAGGGTCCTTTGCTACCACCAAAGGCCTTCGTCTAGGAGATGGGCTCGCCTGTCTCCTATTCAACTTGGCGCCAGAGAGGGCCATCCGTGACTCGGGGGTGGAGACTTCGGGAACCATCTTCTATGAGTCAACCCAGATCCTGGCATACGCTGATGATAAAGACATCATTAGACTGCGACTCTCTCAGGCAGCAGAGGCCTACCAAAGGATCGAGCAGGCGGCAGAAACCCTCGAGTTGCAGCCTCGAGTTGAGAAGCCGCTACAACGGCGAGCTGTACGAACGGTATGACGACCTCACCGTCGTGCAATGAATTAGGCTCGCCAGGCTCCGATGGGCTGGCTATGTTGTACGCATGGCACCGGACGACCCAGTCCAGAAAGTCCTTTTAGGCCGTCCACACGGAAAGAGGAGGCATGGTAGGCCCAGATTGAGGTGGGAGGATGGCGTGGAATCATCCGCCATCAAGACCGGGATAACGGATTGGCGGACGACGGCGCGAGACCGTGAGCGGTTCCGGACTCTGCTGCGGCAGGCCCAGACCGAAAAGCGGATGTAGCGCCTGATAAGTAAGTAAGTAAGTAAGTAAAGTAGATGACTCTTGGTTGAAGCCATGTCGTGTCTGACTAATACATGTAATTATAGAAAAAAATACTGGGACGTAATTACCCTCAGGCCTCAAGCACTTTTGAATAACCACAGAGAAGGACGATATCTCCATTATTACATTCTAAAACAATACAGAAAGACCGTTGTTTAAAATATTGGTTTTTATTTTTAGACCTTATTGAAGCAATAATTTTCGTTTAAATTGTAATACCTTTTCAAACAGTGTTGAATATTTCTTCACCTGCATAATATCCCGAACAACTTGCATAGAACTTTGATGAGATGGTGAAAATCAGAGGATAAAAAAACCACCTTGACTAGCTTACCAAATGTATTTGCGATAAAACTAACTCTAGGTTGCCATTCCATTTTCACAATAACTTTTATTTCTTGATTATCTTATAACTAATAGATACCGCAAAGTGAACGAAAACAACTTTGCTTTAATTACTTTAAACAAGTCTTTTTTGTGCTATTGTTGCCTTGAACAAGCCTTAGATTTTCAATTTTCGTTTATGTCATGCCCGCTGTACGTGGTAAGAAAAAGTGATAATAAACTCAATATTTGTAACTTCACTATTAGACAGACTTCAACGGATTACGGTGTTTCGTTTAACAGCATTTTGGAGGTAGTTTTCTACCACAAATTAAAAAAATCTGTGAAGTAGTTGCTAAATTTCCTGTTAAATAGGTTTCCTAATTGTCGACTGCAAAATTAGCAGAACCTAAGACAGTACACTCAAACTAAGGCATAACAAGTGAGTTTTCCGCGCGCGAGACACGCGATTTTATACGCTTCGGCACAACTCTGTACGGTACGAGCCTTTTTTTTTTCTTCTTTTGTAAAGAATATTTTTGTTTTGGTACTGGATTAAGACGCTTATTCAGATCCACAACGAGTGCTAGTGGAAAAGCAAATGAAATTCAAACCAGTCTTTTTAGATTACGTTATAACCGGGGTAGATGCTTGTGTGTGTACTTTTTTCCATCCTTATTTTCGACACCTCACATTCAGCATGAGCTGTGAAGAATTTGTGTTAATAGTATGTGCTGTAGTCTGGCAGAAAAGCGACAACGAAGCTGCGTACTGCCCAGAAGCATACTACACTGATAACGTGCTTAAGTGGCGAACATCGATATTAAGCCATTCTTGATTTACCTTCCACAGAGTTTAAACTTTGCTTTGCGTTAGCCTTGCAACCTTTCACATTCTGGCATGGTATATTAATAAAATGTTATGCTGCACTTACGTGTGCGTTAAGGTTTGGTGACAATATTTTGTTTGTTTGCTTTTTCCTTCTTGTAATCTATCTTTTACATTTTTTTTAATCGTATTGTTCATTCAGCCCATTATTATGCTCTTTATTGCTTAAAATACCGTCCAAGTAACCGTTTCCTTCCCCAATGGCGAACGCCCCTGTTGTGTTCAAACAATTTCACGCGAAGGCGCCTGACGCACATTATTTGGCTATTTTCTTTTAAAGTACTTTCCGTTTTGGGTTATTTGGTTTTGTTTTTTTTTTTCATAAAAATGGAACAAAATATGTTTCCCTTTTCTCAAACGTCAAAAAACCGTACAAACCAACACCTGGACGCATGCTTTTGCAATGATTGTATTAACAGCCTAATTCCGGATTATGTTAAAGTATTTAAAATACACACAACACATCCACATCAAGCAATGTTTAACCGCAGCTTGTAATACCAACTGGTGGTTTATCTACTGTTGATTTACTGTTGAGCGAATCTGGTATTTGCCGTAAATTGTTATCTATGGACGCAGCAAACGTTTTCTGTACAGTGGGATTGGTTGTGCGACAAAGTTGGTTGTAATATATTTACTCTCAGGCTAGTTTTACACCGTTTGAAATGTTCATACAGAACGGTACAACAGAGGGTTTGTTTTGTGGGTTTTTTTTTTGTTTTTCATCCACTTGTCAGGTTAAAGTTTAAGTATAGTTTGGAGTAGTTCTCGTGTTATGATTGCATGTTTTCCGTAGTTACATTGCTTGCATCTATAGATTTCAGTTAGTTTTTTTTCCTCTTGAAATATGAGTTAGCTTCTCTATTAGATGGGTTGGATTACGTGTTTTTTTTCCCCTGAAGACATATATTTATAATTTTCGTAGTTTGCTTTGTTGCAGTTACAGTGTTTTTTTTTGTTTTCCTTGCTAACAACGTCAAAGGTGCGCTCACACTTAGGAGTAAGCTGTTATTTAAGTATAAGCAATTGTAGTCCATGCTCGTTAAGTCACAACAACGAAACGGAAAAGTTTTGCAATTTGAATATTATATTTGTTGTATGCTTTGATATTTGGTGTTTATTTGCTTCACTGTCTCTCTTCAATGCCCCGCACCTGATTCTTGCAATCAAATCCGCATCTATCCAATGAACACTTTATGTACCTTTGCACTTCACGGACAAATGTTTCTTTATGTCTTTCTCCCGAACGACCAGTCTATTTGAATAGAGCTAAAATGTGCTTTTTTTTTGTCAAAACCGAAAACAAAGATCTCGAAGCATTCGCCATTCATGAGAGTTCACTCTCCACGGCTGGCAACAAGAATCAACTAAAAGTGTAGCTTAACTGAAGATGCATTAGAAGCTACGATCTATGTCTAAAACTGATTGTATTCTTTTGTATATTGCTGTAAGCATCGTTGCATTATATGAACATGATATCGAAAACAATATTTAAATATGTTATATAGTTGCCTTATGTAAGTGTGACCGTATGTGTCGGCAGCAGTATGGAAGCAAGAACATTGTTAGATTGCTTTTTTCCGAAAGCGAGCATTAAAAAATGCCTGCTACAAAATAATACAAAAAAAAAAAAAGTTAGAGATGTACTTGCTTGATTTTTGCATTGTGCGGAGGCGGGGTGGTGGGGACTACATGTTTTATATTGCTTGTCATGCACTACCGTACTATGGTTAGAATATTATTATCCATTTGTCTCACTCCTGCACTGGATAGGCCGCTAGGTGGAAAGGAAACAATAGGCTCGTTCCACAATTTCCTGTCCTAAAAGCCTTCATTGAGCTTAAATGCAATGTTTTTTTTTTTTTTAATGGAAATCGGATCCCTTTTTAACAATGATTGCTTCATGTCATTAATTTCATGTTAAAACGTGCTGATTTTGTATTATTTTCGTTTTTACTTTCTACTATCAATATCTATAACAATATATCGGATCCGCTTCGGTGCTAGTATCAAATATTAATAACAGTTTGACTTTTTTTTGTTTCATAATATCTTCAACTGTATAAACAAGTATAAGCCCATTTTTTACAGTGCATCATCTCTAACACAAGCTAGCGATGCTATTCCTCATATTTGTTACAAAGTTTGTTGTCTTCGTGTAGCGTTAGTTGCTCTGCTCCTACGTAAATGCAATGCTAAACTTACAAACCTTAGCTTTGGCAAATAATGTTTAGTATGTCTGACGGTAAATGTCTCTATGGTAGTATAGGACTTTCAGAACTTCGTTTGTTGCGTGTACATGTTCGGTCTTGGTGTGTTTTATATGGTGTGTGGGTGTGTTTTGTATATGTGCAGTACAGATCAATTTGCTCTAGAACTATTAGCAAAACAACGATCGTTCAAAAGGTGTACACATTTGTAATTTGATTCTTTCTTTTTTGTTTTGCTTTGTTTAGTTCTTTTGATCCTATACTGGATTATACTGAATTGCATGTTTGTTGAATTACCACCAATCATGATCAGTTTTACACTTTACCAACGCATGCCAAAAATGAAGATGAATCCTAACAATAACTTGCGAAACATTCTTCAATATTCTGCTCATGTATCTGAATTGGTGTAAATAGTTGCCATTATTATGTAAATATTTTTTCAATTTCTCATCTTACACTCGTCCTTGTAACGTTACCGTTTGTTTGCTGTTTCATTTCTATTACTATTAGGGTGAACAGTTTTGAAGAACTTTTGCTCGAAAGAAGAAATCTGGAATATAACCAAAATGTAGTTGCCGCTCAAGTAGATCATACCAGTGTACTATTCTTGTAACATTCTTGCAATTTATCGGCGACAAGATGCGTTGCCAATATCTGGGACATGTACAAATCAACTGACCAACTGATTGGTTTATGTTCTTTTGTTGTTGTTTTTTGTTTTGTTTACTGAACAGCGAAACGGTTGCCTGGCGATATTGGAAAATTTGAAAACAAAATTAAACGCTCTCTCCGCAGTACATTTGATTAACTTTGCATTAATGGCATATTTTGATTGCCTTCGGCGTTAGATCCTCAGTGCTTTAATACCTACATTTGCTTTGTATTAGCAACCCTCTCAAATTATGTTGATAGATTAGAATACAAATGTTGTCTTGCTATCGATTTCTAATATGATTCCGCTACATAACTTCACTAGAAGTGGGCTGGAGAACACGAGTTTAACGAACAATCAGAATTAGGTTAAGCATGTATCATTCCTAAGCAAGCAAATTTTTCATCATTGATTGATAACTAGTTAATTTTTTTATCGATTGTTTTCACATTGTTTGCATCATATAACGCGTCGTGCACGGTTGCTTTATCGAGTGTGTAAATTTTCATTGTTTTTGTTTTTTAAGGTGGCGCGTGAAATGTTTCAAAAAGATTTTACAACAGCAATTAATTAAGGCTGTGGTGGATTAGGGTGTATAATGATCACTTAATTGTTTGCATCCGAACCAGCCAGTGATGCAAATTGCTGACACAGCAGATTAAGACATTTTATCTTAATGTAAAACAATGTTAAAAGTAAGTTGAAGTAAAAACGTTGCAAACTGGTAAGCGCTTTTAACACACTTCTGGTTATCAAACACTGTCAGTTAGCTATTTGGTTGATTATTGTTTGCAACGACATTTGACATTTCGAAGTTTTATGCCACATTTGGCGGCTTACAATAGTACCTTTTTTCTTGTTAGAAATGTAGAACAGCAGCAAGCAAATGTTAAAAATTAAAAATACCCCATACACAGATACGCCAGCTTCAAATCAATACAAATAGTGCGTTGCTGCGATTAATTTCGATGTTATGCTTCACATCGTAGCAATATGAACGTGGCGGGATTTGCTCATCGTCCCGCAGTTCGTCGTTCGGTTAATCACCGCCTAAACTCAAAGCCTGTACAATCCTGGGATCTGCCTTACTACCCTCGCGGAACTCTTCCAGCGTTAGCCTATCGTCGTGATTCTTATCCATCTGGTCGAAGATTTTGTCCACTCGCTTTTGCGGTGTATTATCGTCCTCGGTCTGTGGTTGCTGACCCTGTAGATGGAATAATGGTGTTATTTTAAGTTTCCGTATTCAAATTGCTTGACAGCAATCACGAATTTGTAGCATCTACTTACCACCATTTGGTATATTGCATCGACAATGTTGTACATTTCATCTCGCGTTATGAAACCATCATTGTCAACATCATACAATCGGAACGCCCCTTGAATTCGATAAATTGAAACATACATTTAACATGCTACAACTTGAATTAATTTTGCTACTTACAATGTAACTTTTCATCAAGGTTTCCTCGTGATGTTATAGATAGTGCCCTGATAAACTCTTCAAATTCTATTGAACCATCCTGTAGAAATGTAAATAGAAACATGAAACAAGAAGTTAATGCAAGGTAGAAAACAAGTACAAAAAATCATTACATTAGCTGGTATAAAGAAAGAAATCGTTAAAAAATAAAAAGTGAAATAATTTTAACCATAGAAGCTAAAAATTACTCGACGTTGGCATCGAAAAATCGTTGTACGAATGGTAGTGGTCGACTAGTTGACATGTATTCAACCCAGACAACTTCGTGAAAGCATTTTTGAAAGTATGGAGCTCAGTGTTTAAGAAATCGTTCCAAATATGTCTTGCTTGGATGACCAAGATATTTGATATTTGACATTTGATATTTATTAAATACATAGTCCACCGGAATATGGCTCAACTAGCCACTATTAAACACAGAACATATATTAGACCCTTTTAATAATATAAAATAAATCGCAGATGTTCCCTGGATGCTGCTATGCTCATATTATAATCAAAATGGTCAGACAATCTGTTTCATTCCTCGGCCATTGATAATATGTGGTCTTTTGAACCGTATTGCGTATTTCTAAAATCTTTATAAAAAAATGTCGATTTCGTGTTGCTGTTCTTGTAGTGTTCGATGTATTTTTTCTTATATGTCAGGGGCATCAATAGCATAGCAAACCTGCAACAAAGAATGCTTGAGCATTTCTACGCCTGTTTTCTAAAATCTCTAATACAGGTAGCAAATGTCGATCCCGATAGGGAGGTAAATTATAGTAGTCTTGCCAGCGTCAACTAGCATAACGGGAAAATTTCCTTTGGACTGATTCAATCTTTTGTTTCCATAGTTCCGAATGTGGGGATGTAATAACTGAACCATATTCCATGATGGGCTTGACTAGCGCACAATATAAGGCTTTTATACAAGTAGGATCGTCAAATTCTGTAGTTGACTGCTTGACGAACATAACTTTTCTTTAAAAGCGGCCTAATTCATGAGCTTTACCATATACTCGGAACCGTACCGGTAGAAAGTGCGATCTGGAACAGGCGAGCCAGTAGTCGAGACAGTGAGTTTCAGCATTGCTTCAACAACAATGGAATTCCATCTGGCACTGGTGAATAGCTTGTTTTCAATTTAAGTAGCGAGTATTTTCTGTTGTCAGCGTTTGTAGCAATAACGCACTGATACGGGTATGGTCCGACACCTCCTGAAGGTTAATATAGGATCTCCATACCCTACTCCGACTCACTACGTCCACGGCGTACAGAACGGTAACATATCTCTCCAAATATCTGAGCTTGGGTATATGGGGAAACTCATCCCCTTGGGAGGATGGGTTGTATGGCTAAATTGGGCGGGGGTTGGGGATGACCAGCGTTTGTTCTCCATGTTAGGGGCGGCTGGCGTGGCATCCTAAGGGACATTAAGCAAGGATGCGAAGGCCTTCCGACGACACAGGACGTTGGGGGAGTTGCCTTGCAAGCCACCCCTAGAAAACTACCGCAACGAAAAGTTAACAACGGATAATACCGCTCCGGACCAATAGATACAGACTCCCGCAATAAAAAAGGACTTACGATTGGAGGCTCCGAACCTGGAATTGTAAATCCCTTACATCTGATGGAAGCACCCGTATCCTGTTAGATGAGGTTCAGGCCCGCGGCTTCGAGATAGTAGCACTTCAGCATTCAGGCTCATCAATTTTGCTTCCTCCAAGCACATGAGCATTCGCAACACCTTTTTCCAGCACGCACCTCGGTTCAGCTACACCTGGAGATCACCACTACAAACCTATTCCCAAATCGACCACGTTCTAATAAACTTCTTGGACATTATCGACGTGAAAACGTACAGAGGCGCAAACGTCGACTCGGACCATTTCCTGGTAATGGTAAAGCTGCGCCGGAAACTCTCCGTGGTCAACAACCAACGGAGCAAGTCTGCCCCAAGGCTCAATCTGGATCGGCTGAGGCGTGCTGATGTGCAGAGTGAGAGTATCGAACATATTATACGAATCGTTCGAATCTCACAAGGGTCACGGGGACGAACTCTCCAGTATACTGTTCAATATAGCCTTGGAAGGTGACATACGAAGCACGGGGCTAGACAACGACATCCGTGGCACGGTTCTCTACCGATCTCTTCAAATTCTTGGCTTCGCGGATGACACACAATCATCACAAGCGGCGTCGCATTCTCCGGACCATCTTTGGCGGTGTGTTCGAGCATCCCCTCCAAAGGACGACCCACGAGTTTGCTGAGCTACACGGAGAAACGGACATCCTGACGGTGGCAAAGACCGGCAGGATACAAAGGCTGGGGCAACGACAACGAAGTGAGTATTGCGTACTGCAATTAGCACGCCACCACCACGAGCTAGTGTATTGTTGTTTTCGTATCTGTCTGTACGGTAAACGTTGTAGTGATCATCAAACAGTAGATTCTTTGGTATAGTGTCATTTAACCCTGTCTTCGATATTGCAAATTATGTTGTATTCGTTTTCAGTAAGTGCCAGACTAAAATTTTGCGCTTATGTTCGAAGTTCTGATAATAAATAGAAATGTTCATTTTTGTTGTTGTGTAGGATCGTTATGCAATTTTGAGAAGATGACTAAAATGGTTGTTTGAGAAGAGTACTTCTCCGATAGGCTTATCCTACCTTTCAAGCATAATTGTACCGACAGTCCGAATTGTATATGGCCGGCGTGGCCTAGAAGGGTTGTTAAGCCAAGAATGTGCCAAGAATTTTACGGAAAATAGCAGGAAGGGATGACTCGCATGTAAAATCTAAGATTTTTGAAACAGAGTTCAGTAAAATGCTTTGAAAGCTTATTATTTTTCCTATTATTTACATAATAGGAAAAACAAAAACAAATTTGACAATACGGCGCAAGCCGTCATACTAAAAATAAATTTAAAAAAATAAATAAAAATAACATCGAATAACGCAGCCGATTTTTTGTATCATCAAAATCTATTATTTCCACCATCCCTGTTTAGTTATTTGTTGTAGTGTCTGCATCTTATGTGTTTTTGTAGTGCCACGGGTGATCCGATGACGGGCAAAAGCACTCGGGGGCAGTTCCAACACTGCCGTAAAAGGGAGGCAAGACTATTTCCACAGTACAGTGTTTTTCAAATTAGTTTAGCCTTGACACAACTAATGCGACTGCGTTGGCGTTGGGCTCGAGGTGTTTGGCGGGCTCAAACTCGAAAGCTGCGAAGTCGTTCGTCCTGCTGCGAAACGGAGCTTGCCGATCAATCTTGAGTCCGATGCTAACCACGCAGAGCTGGAACTGTCACTGATGGACTGTCTAGGAAATACTGTACACAGGCAGATAAATGTGTGTGCATGTTCTAACATTTTTTCTTTTACAGGGAAATGAAATTGATAGCGTACGGCGGACCAACTTTAGCGAATATCGCAAGCACTTATGAAATACTCGAGCACTGATATAAAATACCCCAAAACTTTAGCGAATCAGTCTAAATAGACATAAAATTCTTCCAAATTGAAACGGAAGTCGTTGCGATTGATATGGAAAATGTATATTAGCTTATGATTAACCAATTAAACAAATTAACAATTTAGCAAAGCAAGTTAATTTATCCAAAAGAATGATTCGATTGAATTTTATTAAATGCCTTAATTGGCTAACTTCAACGTCACGTCCTGAGATATTGTTTTATAATTATCATGAAAAGCATATGCGGTGCAAACTGTCTTCTATTTATACCTCTATCTTTCACACGACAAAAAATCCAATTCCGTAGACAGAACCAACCATCCCGCTGTAGAGAAATTAAATTACGAAAGCAAGAAATGGAAGGCCTCCTAAAGTTCTAATGCTAATGTTGATAATGAAGGCATAAAACCATTTAAACTCATTGAGAAGGTAGAAATCCTTGAAATTTTCAAGGATTGTGGCCTCATAGCAGTAAAGTTTTTTTTTATGATGCTTGTATGTACACATACGGAACAGAAACTTCTTAATTTTCCTTTTTTATGTTTTTGTTTTTATTTGCGCTCAACGTATGTAGGTCTTGTATGAAGAAAGCTATATTTTCTATTGTAAAGCAAGAGATACTACTTCGATACCGTCAGATTTTATGAACCATTATTTTGTTGTTGAATTGATAGCGATAGATATGATCAATGAGCATGATAGTTATCGCAAATATTCACGCGATATTCGAAAAGGTAATATGCATAGCAGAACGTTCCCCCTTCTAGCAGAAAATACTGCTACATTTTAGTCTACAGGTTGGTTGTTGTACCTTTAGACATTCGACATGTATTCAGGCAACGTGTTTCTACAGCTTTGAGCAACAGTTTGCGTGTTTCGTCATGCTTTCTTCGATCAAAATTAAACCTGTTGACTCCTATTGCCATTATGCTGCGATATTTTTAACCAATTGCAACATCTGAGGCGTGACATGGAAATGGTCACGTGACTAACTATAGTCACGAACAGTAGCGCTAGGTACAAGTGGTTGGAGTAACGAATAGCACACAGTTCAAATGGTAACAATCCCCCTAATATGTCCTTGCTAAGCACTTTGGTATATAGTCGACCTGAATCTTTCTTGCTAGCTGTAACGCTTATAGCCAAATCGTATGTAAATTGTCTGTTTTTTCCTCATAGTTAGTTGTAGTTGTACAAGTTTTTTTTTGTTTGATTTGAGTATGACGAACCTACGCCGTACTGTCATTGTACGAGATATGTTATGGCTGTCTATTCGTATTTTTATTCCTTATTTATTCAGCTTGATTATAATTCTTATTTTATATCAGACTCGTCTAAGGATTATCAGTTAGTTCTGTGAGAGGTATGTTTAGTATACATATAATATTGATTTTATTTACAATTTTATTGTAGCAAGATGCTCCAGGGATACCATTTACGACATGTTGTTCTAGCTCCCTTTGCTAAGTTTTCGTTTATTGATTTATTAGCTGCTTGTTAATTTATTAGCTCTTAATTACTTTATGTATCCAATGTCAGAGCTTCATTTATAAAACTCGTCGTAGTTGCTACGATATTCCTTCACCGCACAACAAGCGATACTGCTATAGTTAGTTACACTTTTTCTGCGTACACAAACACTAATAATTATCTCTATCGATTAGGAGCAAAGCGTAGAATCGGAATTCTTAATTTTTTTTACAAAAGGTTTTTAACACGACAAGAAGAAGACCACAACCCTTTGGAAGTAAATGGCAGTTACCCACTTGGGACGGACAGTTATTCTGTGCTGTAGAGCTGGTGGATTAGGGTACTATTGACAATATTGCCTTAATAACCACTACAAAGAGTTTTTACAATAAAAATTTGCTTTAGTAGTGCCTTAGTTGGCGGATTTACAAAGATTTCGTCAATAGTGTATCCAGTTATGATATCCATCAACGACATACCAAGACATCCCTCAAGGTTGCAAAGCAAAACAAAATAAGAACCAGATTGTGATTGTGATCTCTTGTTTTTGCGTTCAATCGAGACGTTTAGGTAGGACACAAGAAATACACGGATAAAAACGTGGTATGAAAAGATTATAAAATTATTTATTCATATTTGATACGTCCGTAGCACCAATTACTGACGTAAATAATCGTTTCAATTCTAGTAAATTTCATTAATTCATTTAAAAGTCATCTCTGAGTTATAAGCTTTTTCATTTTTTATGGTGCAATACAAAATTTTCGACCGAGCAAACCCATAATTCTTTACCGCTTTAGTTGTTTGACAGTTTTTTCGCTTCTCGGAGATTTTCACAAGCAATTCACTGTAGAAAAGGTTTGTAATGTGCTTTCGCATTTCATTTTACTTCTTACGACTGAAAAATACTTACATTATTTTCATCGAAAACTCTGAAGACAAGAGATGCAAATTTACTGGGATCGCCTTGTGGGAAGAACTGTTTATATATTTTAATGAAACCCTGTGGAAGAGTGCGTGGTAAGGTTTAGGTTCGTTGTGTTTACTTTCACTTTTGAGCAATATTACAACTTACCTGCTCTGTTAAGAGACCGTTCGGACAGTCCTTCAAAAATCCTTTATGCCATTGTCGAATTTCTTTCTCTGTAACTATATTGGATTAGGAATCATAAAAAAATATAATATCTTATAGGTTTTATGTTAAAGTATTAAAAAAGTGATTAAAAGGATACATATGTTTTACATATACATATAAAGAAAACTAAATTACTACAGCTAAGTTACTACATTGAATGACTACGGGAAGAAACACTGACGTTTACATATAAAAAATAAGTAAATACAATTTTGCTCTTCTTCTTCTTCTGCATGGCTGAACGACCTTCTAGGTCGCAACGGTCATCTAATGGCTTAGTATTTTTGCTGATTTCACGTAGTTGGAATCACTATGGGTGAGCGATCCGGACGGGATTTGAAACCTGGTACTGCCGTGTGAAGACCGGCGTCGGTGTAGCATATCCACCGAATCACCCTCCGGCGATTTATTTATTTACTTAAATCTTTTAAATTATGTTTGAATTATATTTTACGGTCCGCTGCAAGGGGTTTCACAAATTATCCTTATTAACTTAGGGATAGGAAACTAAGGGAAGAAAAAAAAGTCCGTTGAAGTCCGAGAGCGCTCAGATAAAAGTTTTGTTTGAACCGTAACGAGAGGAAGGAACATCCAGGTAATGGGAAAAAACATTCGCCATGAAGCAGGAGCGGTAGTGGGAATGTCGAGTTGCTATGGTATCTAACCCAAGAAGCCGACAGCGAACAGGGTATGACGAGAGAGCTATTTGATAGGCTGCAAGTCAGCGACAAATAGCTGCTAGGGCGACTCTTCGCTGTACTCTCTCCAGTCTGGCCATTATAGTCGAGCCTGGGGAAAACCATACAACGGCGGAGTAGTCCAGAGTGCATCGGACCCAGCAACAAAACAAAATCTTCAGACAGAGAGGGTCTCTGAAAGTCTGACAATATGACCCAAGGATTTATTGAACTTGGCAATGACATGATAAACGTGTATACTAAAGGAGATAGTCTCATCCAGCCCCAAGTCTTTTAGGGAGGGTACTCGACTTTATGACCCTGTCATAGAGAGTGTAGCTGTATGGAACCTTACAAGATTAATAACAGACCATTATAACGTAACCGAACCAAACAACTATTGAGGAAAACTTGTAGGGAACGATAATCAGCTAACGAACTCACAGGAAGGTACATTTTGAGGTCATAAGCATAGAGCAAATGACCAATGGAAGGGAGGGAATACACACAGTAATTGACAAACAACATAAATAAGAGTGGACTGAGGACACTCCCCTGAGGAACAAAACAGGAACACTTTAACTTTATACAATCTGCCAATGAGATGTGATTCGAACCAAGTCAGTAGCTGACCTTTGATACCAAGATTATAAAGTTTGGTCAAATGCAGATTATGCGGAAGACTATCGAAAGTGGCTCTGAAATCCGTGTAGACAACATCGGTTTGGCGGCCAGAAACCATATTCGCAAATGTAGAGGATACGAGACACATAAGATTCGAGGACGTAGTGCAGTTGGGGATGAAGCCATGTTGGTGAGTGGACAAGTGAGGTATTATTACAGGAAGAATGGAGGAGTGAACTATAGACTCCAGGAGGAAAAGAACAAAGCAGCAAGATTTATCCTTGAATCTACGGAGCGGTCACCCTTTTTGTGTAGGGATCAGCCAGGCAATTTTCGTTAATGGATCTGTTAAAGATACGAGATTATATAGGAGCAGGAAGCAAGCGAAAGTTGAATGTATCTTCTTCTTCTTGGCTTAACGACCTTCTAGGTCATGCCGACCATCGAGATGGCTTACTAGACTGCCGATACCACGTAGTTGGATAGTCAATCCTCACTACGGGGGGACGATCCGGATGGGATTTAAACCCCGGTCCTGCCGTGTAAAGACCGGCACCGCTGTAGCTTGCACTACCGAACACTACCGAATGTGTCGCACATTTTTACTATACTTTTATTGAAATTTCAGCAAAGGCATTAGAATCGGTTTCTTGATTCATGCGATAATAATACTAACGATAACTTTTCAACATGTTTCTACTAATTTACAAATTAAATCCATTTTCTTTTTTTCCTTTTGAATTGTTTCGACTTTTTACGTGGGACTATGAAGAGTGAGTTCAAAAGTTAAAAAGATATTTTCAGAAAATAATTCTTAAGTAGATTTACTTTCGTCGTTAGATGCATGCAGATCCAGTTGAAAAAATCCGTTGAGCTCGTTTATTTTCGCGTAAACGATATACAATCTTCAAAAATATTCAGAATAAGAAAAATATTACCACTAAATGATAACACAACTCTAAACAGTCGAAAAACTTGAATAAACTTGCTAAATAAATATAGCCCAACGTTGGAAATATATAGTCCCACCTGTTGGCACGTGAAAAATGGTTCAATGTGGCCGAACAAATTGCAACAGGAAAAGTTGTCAAGAATCGATTAAATATTACGACAAGCTATTTTTTTCTTACAATGACGATTATTAGCCTTAATAACCACGACGTTATTTCAATTTATCCTTGCCAGTCTTGTCATGTATCAATAAAGTGTATTAAATGTCCGCACACCAATTAAAGTTAAAACATCTATAAATTCGTATCATATCAAAGTGATCAAATGCAATCTAGCGAGGGATTGCTGTGACGACAACTATAAAAGAAACTTTATACAGGAAGGATGAACGCTGGCAAGAAGAAACATTAAAAGGCGTTTATAGCCCAAACCATAGTGCTCTATTGCCATAGCGATACTAGCATGGCGATGAAGCGTTAAACAGCGTGTGAGAACCAAGGATTCTCGACAAACAAACATATAAAATAAAGAATGGGCATCAGAGCGGAATAATCATGTTAAGAACTACGGATAAACTCTTTATAGCGATGCATCCAATGCATTTCAAACCACACAAGTTTAAGTACTTTTTTTATGACCGAAACTTTATAATAGTTCAACGTGAAGGGTTATAAATTGCCACAGCCATAAATATCATAGAAAATTATATTTGATAAAAACCTTCGACTATCTTAACGTAAAGATTGAATGTGCATCATTTTTTGGAATCCGTAAAGGCATGAACATTTCCAACTTGATTCCCCTATTACCCGTGAGAAAGTTAATGTACACTCAAGTGCTCGTGAGAAATTGCATGTTTCGAAATGACTTTGGTCAGGATTGTATGTGCGTGAAAGCGAAAGAAATATTAACAATATTTCTTTCTTTCGTTGACTCTGTCTTTCGGGTTCCTTCGCCATACTGAGCACAGCTAATGTGCATTTCACATGCGGATGAACCTTCTTCTGAACCGATTTTGGTGTTACAGGGTTTCCCAAGGTTTATGACGCTTTTTCATAAATTTTTCCATAGGTTTTTTGACGCATGTCCATTTATTTTAATTCTTGATCCGCTATTTTTTTGGCACGTCCCAATAAGTTTTTGATCACTTATATTGATGTGGAAGTTTTTTTTATATGCTAGAGTGAATTTCTCTAATAAAAGTTGGTACTATTGGTGCACGATTGATGTTATTAAATAAAATCAAATAAAGTTGATGTATTTCTAACGTTGTACTACCGTGTCCAAAAAGTAAAGTGACATTGGATGTAAAATTTCGCGCGCAAAAAGAAGCCCCTTATTTTTATTTTTCGTTTGTCAATATGTATGTTTTTGAACAATTTAAGTCACCCGGATAGGAGTGACAATCTGTTTTCGGAGCTGTGCCAAGTATTTTTGTCCATGTCCAAGTTTGTGAAGCAGCGCGCATGTATCCAATTTTGTTTGCGCAATTAAATAAACGCCTTTTTACAAAATTAAATAAACGCAATGTTACAAAAAGCCTTTGGGAATGAATCTATGTCGAAGAAAAATGTGTTCCCCGAGCGAGCCGAGACCCAAGAAGTCACGCTAAAGCCGGTCGAAAATCAAGGTGATGCTGACGGTATTCTTTGATTACCGTAGGTTCACAAGAAATTTCTTCCGAAGGGCCAAACTGTGAACAAAGTTTACTATTTAAGCGTAATGCGGCGGTAGCGAACCTCCATCCGGCGAAAGCGGCGGGGATTTTTGGAAAAACAACAGACGGTTTTTGTACCACGATAATGCGTCCTACCATAGGACCATCATTTTGAGGGAAATTTTCGCAACAATTGGCACCCATATTGTTCCTCAACCGGCCGTATATGCCAGATTTGGCACCAGCCGACTTCTGGCGGTTCAACAAGCAAAAATGGCCGCTTCGGGGACACCATTTTGACACCATTGAGCAGATAGAAGCCGCAGCGGTGACGGAACTAAAGAACATCCCAGCATCCGCGTTTTCCACCGGCTTCGAGGAGTGGGAGAAGAGGTGCATTGCCTCGGAAGGGCTTAGATGACTTAGAAGTTAATGACCTTCATTTGGTCTAATAAAAAATATATTTTAGGAAAAAAAGCACAGTCATTTTATTTTTCAGTCACAGTAGTATTTCTAAGGCCTAGGGTGAAAAATTTCTGGGATACCCTGTATCTTTCTCACGGGTAGTTGGGTATACACGCAACAGGTAAAATAAGATTGTGGTATTTGACTACTGGGCCGTTCAGTACATAATAAACTTCTGCCGATTAGCTCTACAATAAAGAACTGCCATGTTTCAACAAAAAAGGTGAAAATCATCAAAGGTGAAAACGGATATACAGAATTTCCATCCATAAAATGCAGTTGTAGAAGCACGTAGGGGAATGTTTGAAATAGATAGCGGAATATTGCAAGTCAGTTGTGAAACATTGCAACTTTGCACTTTTTCGGTGGCATTAGTCGTAAATAAGGTGTTTGAGATCATCACTAAAGCCTTAGGCAAACCGTTCAGATACAACGCGAGGCACGTAAGAACTGTCCATCAAGGTTCTGAGTGCAGTACTAAACATGTCTGCTGATGATATAAATTAGCCGAAATGGGTTGTAAGCACAAGGCCAACGAAACTTTGTTTAGCATTTTATGCTCTTTCAACGCGATACCAACTCTCGGTTGCGTTGCGAAAAGATTCACGAAACGACTAAAAAATGACAACTACACATGCACATGAACATTGAAAGCATTAGACTTGAGCACAATCACATTAACAGCAACATTTTGCAGCTGAGTATCTGCCACTAGTACTCACAGTAGGTTGCAGTCGTTAGACGATCGATGGTATCTTGTTTTAGTTTGGAGTTCTTCTTTCCCATTGTCTCTGCTTGTTACACTTTGTCGACACGTGGTAGATGTGGGTATTCGCTTGGTGTAAGGCTAGTTCGATTAACTATTAGCACTGCTCAAATCGCGTTTAAAACATGTGAGCGATACTCTAAACAATATAGCACTTACAGTCCTTTTAAGCTTATCGTAAACACAGCACTGATTTTCGGGATAGCGAGCTCCACTCGTCGTGCGTTTCTCACTCTGGAACGGTTATCACGTTTTCACTACTTACTCTAATCCTTTCTCATTTCGATGAGAAGACCTGCTACTTATTTGCTATCATCTGTGAATAGAAATGTGAAACTGTTTTATAGGGTTTTCCATGTAACTTTTTTTTATAAAATACCAGAAATTGAATACGACAAAAGATTTTTTCAAACCTTTTTTTTTATTTGAAAACGCAATTGTTCGCTTAACAATGGCATATTTTTTCATCCATTTGGATGCCGTGGGTAGCCATGCAACACCCAATATGATCGGTTCAATTGTTGAATACATTTTGGACTGTGAGCAACCCTGTTTGGGCTATCGCAAATTTGTTTTTTGTCAACTTCAAGATGACGGCTCTTTGACGTATGGTCAACACCGCATGTATTGACTAATTAAAAATTTCACAAGGCATTTCCTTCATGGATTTTGCCCTATCTCGGGCATACTCGGTTGGGCATTTGTCGCTGATTTGTTGATCTAACATTTATCTTTGACATCTACGCACAAATCGCAGCTCCTTGGCAGCTAAACGACGTCCGAATTTCGATTGATAATTCGAACCTCAAAAACAGTGCGTAAAAGAACGATTGTAACATGAGCCGTGTAGCTCGGAGCGCCATCCTGCTGAAACATAATTTTACATACGTCCTCAGCTTTACTTTTTGCTAGCGAATTCTCTTAATATGGCCATGCATCGCTCATTGACTGCAACCACATCACCTTCCTTTTTAAATATAAATAGGTCAATGTGGCCTTTCAATCACATGCTGAGCCATGTGACAGTCTATATGGATGAAAAAATATGCCAATGTTAAGCGGAAGGATGAAGCATCCAACTAAAAATATTTTTTTTAGAAATTTCTTTAAGTTCTCATTTTATAGCATTTTATTTTAGCAAATAAAGGTTGTATAGTGAACCCTGTATAATTAAATTTTGTACACGGCTTATATGTTTTAAGTTTTAACTGTCTGATTATTTGACTGTGTGATTATTTTGTATGATATAAATCTCACGCAAATTTTGTTTTTCGTTTTAAAGTTGTTTTCCATTTCGTATGTAACAAGAGTCAAGAAATATACAAAAAATATTGTAAACGTAATGTCAGGAAAGAACAGTTTTATACATTTTTGTTATGCTTCCTAGATAAATCGTCAATAATCACATGCGTAAAATTTAAATGGCTTTTTTTTACTTGATATTACGACACTGGACCGTCATAATCAATTTAAAAAAATTGTTTTCACTTCAAGCTAAAGTTAATTAAAAATATTAAAATATCTAATATTATCTAGGTCGACCCAGGCCCGGCATGCCACACCCGGACCGTTCCCCCATAGTGAGGACTGACCATCCAACTACATGGTATCAACAACGCTAGTAAAACATCCGATGCTCGGCTGGACCTAGAAGGTCGTAAATGCCAGAAGAAGAAGACAGTAAAAGCAGGTATTTCGATCAAACTATTTATTTAATTTAACAAAAGTAATTTTGCGCATTTCTTTGAACAATAAATCGCTAAAAGTCGACAATACACACGTTTGAAGGAATTTTTTTTTCGTAATCTTGATCAGGCCGTGGTATGACGAAATGCGAAACGCGAAAGAGTATATTTGGTCGGAATATAGAATGTCCCGCCCATTATCCAAACATGCCAAGACGTATGTTCAAAACAGTTGTTATTAGTCAAGAGAGAACAAAAAGATTTAGCTATTGCCATTTTAAAAAAGCTTTGAACAAATATCAACAGCCAACCCAGAGCATCTAAAATTATGCTCCACATTAACTTTAAACGACCTTGTCCTAAAATTTCAAGTTTTATCCAACTAATAGATAAGTATTTGTTGCTGCATGTTATGTTCCACCACTAAAGTACTGTGACTGAGATGCAAAGGAGAGTTTTCAAGCAGATAAAAATGTTAAACGTGGTCTACACGAAGCGCGACATTTCACGTCAAAGAGCTGTCGATTTTGGACACATTTCAATACAAAACTCAAACGATTATATTACAAAATCAGAGTTGCGATTCGTATGGAACAGCTTTTAGAATTCATACATCAAGAAACTTCTTCTTCTTTTTGGCTTAAAGACCTACTAAGATCACACCGACTATCGACTTACTGATTGTTGAATAGTTGGTCTTCACTGCGGGAGAACGGTCCGAATGGGATTTGAGCCCCGGTCCAGCCTTGTGACCACCAGCGTTCCTGTCGCCTTTACCATCGGGACGCCCGAAATCTGAAAGCTTATTATTTTATTAATAGAGGAATGTTTCGCATTTTTCAACAAATGGTTAAAATTTGTCGTTGCAGTTAGCAAAGCAATAAGATCGTCTAAATTTCTAGAAACCATCTAAATTAGTTTGTTCCATGCCTTTTTTAGCAGAATTTGCTTTTTTATGTGTAGTATAATGGTCGTATTTCTATCATTTATTACTTTATTACTCGTCTAATTCTTACTTTGATAAAACCCTTTTCAGGAGTTTCCAAGGCTGCGTTGGAAATTCCTTCCATACCGTGGAAAACGGTTTGGAAGAACATCAGTTGCAGGAGGCTTTCTTCCGCGCAAAGATCATGCCTGTTCCTGCACCCTAACAAAAACAAATCATGCAACTCATCTATTTGACACGCAAAGAATATCGTTTCCGAAGTGCGCATATTGTCCTTTGGATAAAACTTTTAAGCATAAGTTCACCTCCTGTTCTAGGGTCGCTCCAGCATAGATAAAGATGCAGCAAGCAAGATAAGACCATCGCATAGAACAATACTTTTAAAGATTTTTCCAAACTGTATCATCCACATCGCTGGGAACAACGATGCTGTGATTGATGTAAATATAAAGGACATACAAGAAATAAACTTTTTTATAAAAAAAACATCGAAGATTCCACTTCTGATTTAAATGTGAACGTGTGCATAACGATTCATGTTCGATAGACGACAAACCGCGACTGCGAGTAGTTCAGAGAACTTCTTCAACATACCAAGATAACTAGCCAGTATCACATTGAAGTTCTTTTCTTTTTTGTTATTCATGTAGGACGGCCAGGCAGCATTGCTCTTGAATTTCTCCATGTTTTTAAAATTCTGATCTCAACGTCATGCCAAAAAAAAAAAAAATCACACGAAATCTAAACATTGGCAGAACCAAAACTAGTAAATAACATTGGCATAACGTATGTTTAACGATACTAATTACTTGACATTCTCTGTCAATTTTATTACAAATTTTAAATTTTTGAAAAACTTCTCTGGATGAAAGTGAATTCTAAAACTACCAATTCAACTACAAGGTTAAAATCTGTTTTCGGGGGCCCTACAGTTACCGGAAAGCCGAACATATAACGTCATTCGAAACACACGAGCGTTTCGCACCTCCGATTGCTGATCTCTTAAGCGTGTATAGAAAGAACGTCAGAAACGAATATAAAACCCGTACTAAAAGGATACACGACAGGATAGGAACACAACCACGCCTCATCTTTTATTACTGAATATTCTTATCATCGAAAAAAATATCTTATTTGCTTATCCTGCTGGACTGACGATACGTCACGATAAACAATTCTAGCTAGCTTTTGCGTTATGCCTTTTTTGTTTCTTATTATTAAATTCATTTTTCAAAGTTGATGTACGTTCTCCAAAACCAGAATACTGACCATACACGCAAAATTAGTCATGGATTGTCAGCATGTCAATTCCGTTTGTCGCAATACTAGCATCCTACTAGCTCACGTGTTCTGTAAAAATTATACAAGTGATAGATAAAAATGAAAGAAAAGAGTGTTGCTAGCGGGCAAGAGAAGCTTTTACGTTTTAGAGAAATGAGCGCGTCTAGAGCCACCGAAAAGTGAGCGTAACAACAGAATACCTAGGTATTCTACTTTCACACACACACACACACTCACACACACACACACACACACACAATCACATTTCGTTCCAGCTAAATATAAGAACTGTTACAACATATGAAAAATG
Source organism: Anopheles maculipalpis (assembly GCF_943734695.1). Taxonomy (NCBI): domain Eukaryota; kingdom Metazoa; phylum Arthropoda; class Insecta; order Diptera; family Culicidae; genus Anopheles; species Anopheles maculipalpis. Next base: position 17,599,642 of record NC_064870.1, on the reverse strand, counting down.
AAACATGTTTTTACAAATCTCTTGTTGAGTAAGCACACCGAATTGTTTGTATCGTATTAAATGCAATGCAGCATTTTCATCATTGAAGCGAGGCTCGTTCCATGCTTCCTTGTTTACACGTCTTACCGAAGGTGAACTCTTGCACGCCGTAGCCTGTTGCATAATTATCTTTCAATTTGTGCTTTAAGCACGTACTCGAACGATGTTACCGTTTCACAAGAACATTTATTTGGAAAGCATTTCTTTGCATTCGTTCGTGACTAATGTCCTATATTTTACTCTGTACATTTCATTCACGCCGCACATTCATCAGTAATCTAAATTCGTTTTTATATGTATTTTGTATTAGTAATTTTATGCTAACAAAACAAGTAACAACATGTTTCGGGGCAGACAGCCAAAACATGTGCATAAAACAGTTGCAAAACATATTTTAATTGCTGCTTCATAACTAGACCAATGCTTAAAATATCTTTCAGGGTCTTCAAGATTGGTAGAACTTGTTTAAAATCTTCTCAAACTTTATTCACTGTATTTACAGTTGTTGTAAGTGAATCATAAAAGGTTGCTGAAGACAAATTGCTTGTTCGCCCACGGAACATGCTTTTCGTTCGTCTGGCGAAGGCCCTTATGTAACACCGTTCAGCGCGCAAGCCATACTCACCCACATCCTGAGGCACACAAGCCTATACCTACATCAACACGCACGAACGCATGCTCGGCAGATATAAGGTGGATCTGATTACTACTCCAACTATTTTTCCATTCGGTTTCTAACGGTTTGACATAAAACCCATGTGAAACGGCTTCTGAGGGCAAAAGAATGCGCAGGTAGGAAATAATATATGCCACACGCGTGTTACACGAAACAGTAATGACGGCTAATGAAGGTTCTTTTCACATGTGCCGAATGCATGAAACCGAAATGTACGCACAATAAACACTGCGTCCCCGAAGGAATCGTAATTATTTTTGCTGTTGGTACCATAAAGACTGGGTTACAGAAAAAGGAGTTAGAAAGTTTAGCTAAACAGCAAACTTTGAGAATTGCGTATAGTTAACTTTACTTCGTTTTACATTATGATCACTAGCCACTTATACACACACGCACACATTTTATTGGTTGGCTCGTCGAGATCTATGATAGAATTTGCTGATTGACAGGTTTATTGGTGAGGTGGTCCGCTTCTATAATTGAAAGCGTCACGTTGACCAAATTTGATAAAGAAAACGCACTGCATGAAAATTACAGATCCAAATGGAAAACGTGTCAAAACTTTAGGAAACTTTATATAACTGACAGTGATTCCGTGGATAACGAGATGGTACAATCATGACAGCAACGCTCGCTGAGTACATCGGGACAAAGCTAGTGAACAACATTTACAACGCTCTCAGACCTTAGCCGCAAAAAAGGCGACACTTATTTTAAGAATAACCTGTTAGCCTCTAGCTATATTTTTATGCCGGCTGTACATAAACGTTGCACTTAGCCAAACGTATAGCCACATACACACACACACACTTACACACAACAGTAAATCGGTTATTTTATAACTTGGTTTACCACACGTTAGCTCTAATGTAAATACTCGCTTATTGCAATTAGACAGAACGATTATCACTGTGCTGATGATGAAGATGATGTCCGACAATGACATGCAGATACCGTGCCCTTTGTTACTCTGAATATCTCTCCAATTTTTCAAGATAGTACCAGAGTCTAATGCCGTTCAACATCTCGTACAAACGCAACTGAGCCAATGCTATGTTCTGGCACTCGCTGTTTGCATCTTGCTGCCGAAAACCCGTGAGAGACTTTTCCAGGCAAACCAAGCGATAAAGCCTTCGGAAAGAACAGGAAAAGAGACCAGGAATCGTCTAGCGAAGCTTGATTTTACGGAGCATGCGCACTAACGGGCTACCGCCGTGTGCGATAACAACTGAGAGTACATAGTGCTCGAGAAAATCACAATTTCCCTCGCTGTATCTAGCTGCTCTCGGATACGTGTCCATCACTGTAAGGGTAGACATTTGAGTGAGATATCGCGTCCAACGCCCAGCGGTATCGTCAACAGGCGGATATGCCCGAGCCTTTTTATCTCCCTCGCAAACGAACAAAACGTGGGCCGTTTTATTACGATTCCCGCCATGCCAAAGCGATGGCGGCTTTAGCAATGAGTTTATGAGTAATAAGATTACACCGGACGTGCGTTTTGAGAGGAGCATATAGGAGTGAGCGAAAACATTCACCAAAACCTAAAACTTTAAGGAACTATTCACACGGTGTAAGGAACCGAATGGTGTTATATAATGACTTTAACGTGTAAAAAAACACACACAGCACACGCAACCGTTTACACTTTTGCCTGGTTTCATTTGGGTCGAGGCTGGTGTGAGGTTCAGCGTGAACTAGGTATTGGGACTAAAAGATTCAACCTTACTTATGTAGCACTTACAGGTGCTTACTTATGTATCACCTAAAACTGTTTTGCTTGCTTCTTCTTGGCTTAATGATCTACTAGGTCACGCCGGTCATCGAATAGTTAGACATAGACATGTTAGACTTATTGATACCACGTAGTTGGATAGTCCTCACTACATGGGAACGGGCCGGATGGAATTTGAATACTGGACCTGGCGTGTGAAGACTGGCGCCACTGTCGCATCGACACCGGACCACTATACATTTGATACAAGACTGAGGAAAAGAGTTATTGTCGAGAAAAATGCAATCAAATATTTTTCATGCGCATAAAGAACAATACTGTTCCCTCATCAAAGTGTGCTAATAACTGTCTAGCTGGGTTAGAAAATCTCTTCACTATATATATACGGGAGTTCGGGATAATTTTGACAGTTACATTTTTGTTTATAACTCGTGATGGAGTACATTTCCATGCTGGACACCGTCGTAAAGCCTTGGATCACGAGAGTGGCCAACGGCAGACCGTACGTGTTCCTGCAGGATTCCGCTCCGTAGCATACAGCCTCCAAAACGATAAAGTGGTTGGCAATTCCAATGACTTCACCGGGCCGAAAGTGTGGCCTCCCAGCTCCCCGGATCTTAATCCAATGGATTATTTCGTGTGGGGCGCGGTGGAACGGGACACCAACAGAACCTCCAGCAACACCAAGGCGGAGCTCAGGTCCGCTTTCGCGGCCCTACCCAGCGAAACTGTCGCCAGGGCTTGTTCCCGGTTCCGGAGACGGGTGGAGACCGTAATAGAAGCCGAGGGTGGATATTTTGAATAAAATGAATTTGAATAAAATACATGGTAAGCTACTATTTCTAAAACAAAAAAAAATTCCCCGATGATTAATTTTGCCATAATTTTTTTTCTTTCTCCGTAGGTGAATATCAAAATTATCCCGAACGCCCTGTATAAGCCCCATAACAGAAACGATCACAGTACATTAAGAATATGTTATTTGCTGTCTTCTTTTTCTTCTTGACTCGACCAGCTAGGTTCTGCTAGGTTTCTAATGGCTAACAAGACTTTTTGATACTACAATCCGGATAAGGTTTAAAACCAGTTCCTCCGATAATTGCCGTGACCAAAATAGAACTTATTCTGAATTCTTTTAATATTTCTCTTTGTGTATCTTAAAATCTGTCTTCGTATGCATAACTTATGTCGCAACGCTTCTCTCCACAATACATTAATCCACTCTTATCCTCCCCCCCCCCCCCCCCTCTACTGTACGGCAAACTTCCAAACTTTTTCAGCCAGAAAATGTGACTAAACTTCCTTCTCTCTCTCTCATCTCATCCGTGTTAGGGCGTTGTTGTGATGGATTGGGGACTGATAAAGTTATCCGTTGCGTGCCTCGGCAGTATATTTGGTCATCTAGTTTATGTTCCATTACCATGTCTTGGGTAGTGCTTGTAGATCACTTGGGCCGGTCAGACTCTTATAATAGAAATTGTCGCATATACTGACTCAAACTACTTTACAATGGTGTCATAATGCGAAGTCCTTTAGAAGCTCTCTCGATCACTCAAGTTGAAGAAATTCAAAATATGTCGCGCTTTTTCCATGCAGAGGCTATTATGGTCGCTCCAAATGCACAACTACCATCTTACGTTACGCGCTGTCAAATTTTTTATCTCATCATCCGATGAAGTATAATTCATCAGGTACTAGTTATATTCGTGAGGTGTAACGATGGGAAAAGCGGTTCCGGCTGGCTCCAGAAATGAACTCCGGAGCCGGCTCCACATCCACGGTTTCGCACCTAAAGATCCAAACCAACCGATTGAAATTTGATGCTCCTGCACTCCGTAGCGCTCACAACCGAAACGAAACATCAAATTTGACAATAGTAATAATAGTAATAGTAGTAGTAGTAGTAGTATAAGTTTATTGGAACAGATTGCGTTCTACGCATTTTCCGCCGATTATAATAATGGGTCCCTCGATTATGACTATCCTCAATGACTGTACAATTTTGAGTAGCATTGTTGATCTTACGTTTTGTTTTATTCGTTATTCGATCGTGTCTATGCATCATGTGCGAAAATTGACATAAAAACCCACTGATACATTTTAAGTATAAAATCTTACACCTACATTATCCTATACCCAACTAGCTAAATTTTGATATTGTGAAACAAGTTCATGGAATAGTGAATTTGTACTATTCAAGCTTTTGTTTGCATGCTTCGTGCATAGCTTATGCTGGATGGTCTATGCGACATAGGCACGAACCTACCTGTGTTGAAGAATACACAAACGGCTGGAGGAACGGACACAGGTCGCTACGATGTGCGACATCCTTTCTACAACCGCAAGAACGAAGTTCGCGGGAAATGGAATAGTGGAGACGGGCTATTGGAGCAGAAGTTGGACAAGCAGCCAGTTCATTCGAGAGTATGAGCAACTCCGGCACATGCGAAAAATTGACGAAGAACTGAACGAAGATCCGGAATCAGTGTTTTACCTGATGCATCACTTAGTGTTGAGGCCGTCATGTGCAACAACCAAACTAAGCGTTGTGTTCGACGGATCAGCGAAGATGACAACGGGTGTCTCAATCAACGACGTGCTGGTGACCGGTCCCATTGGTCAAAATTATTTCACCTCTATATTACTTTGTTTCAGAGGATTCCAATACGTATTTACGCTCCATGTCCCGAAGATGTTTCGACAGGTAAACGTTCATCCAGAAAACACAAGATTCCAGCGAACCTTCTTGAGGTAAAATTGGAATGATCGTCTACCGTTGTACGAGAAATGCTTACGGACATGTACGGCCTGAGTCCTTCGCCATTTCAAGCAACCATGGCACTGAAGCAAGCAGCGATAGATCACCAGGACGAGTTTCCCAGAGCTGTTGAGTTCATCGACAAGGAAACATATATGGATCATATCCTTATTGGTACTGACACTCTTGGTGAAGCGTGTCAATTAGAATGAGATGTAACGGAACTGCTAGCTAAAGCTTGCTTCAACGCTCGCAAATGGTGCGCAAATCACTCCAGCATCGTGCTAGATGTTCCAGACGAGCTGCGGGTAAATTCCTTCGAGGTCACCGATGACAGCTCTTAGACGATTGTGAAGACTTTGGGAGTAACTTGGAAGAACCTCTTGAAGACTGGTTCTCAGTTTCAGATCCTGACTTCAAACTCTCGGAAAACATCACTAGACGGAAACTTCTGAGTCAACTGGCCAAGATCTTCCACCCACTTGGTTTCTTTGGGCAAGTAATCACGTATGCAAAGCTGATACTATGAAAAGTTGGAGAGCTGCAAATCGAGTGGGAATATCCAGTCCCAAGCGAAATCGACGAAAGATGGAATAACTTGCAATCCGAGATGATAACTTTAAGAGAAATACGAATTCCTCGATGGATCTCCAGGAAGGGGGCGGTGAAGCATGAACTACACGAGTACACGGACGCATTCGACCTAGCCCACGGTGCATGCTTGTATGCACATTACTTTTTCGCAGACGAGGAGATCAAGGTAAGACTAATTTGTAGTAAATCACGAATCTTACCAAAGAAGCGGGTTCCGAAGCATAAATCCATCACGAATTCACGAGCTGAACTCCTAGCTGCATTACTGCTGTCTAGAATGGTTGATAAATTCCTGATCGCCACTTAATTTTGAATCCGTGCACCTCTGAAGTGATTCAAAAATTGCGCTGGCTTGGCTGAAGAAACAACCCCAGCAGCTGCAGACCTACTATTTTGTATGTATCAAATCGTGTAACTGAGGTACAAGGATTGACACAACATTTCAGCTGGCATTACGTTGCCTCTCACAAAAATCCAGCTGATACGATTTCACGTGGAGTCACACGAGGTAAATTGATCGAATCGGAGAAATGGTGGAAGCCCCAACATCTGAATCTTGCGTCCGAACAAGACGAAATTGTAATGACGGATTCTGAACTACCTGAACTAAGATCTGGTGTAGTTTTGTCTGTAACTACCCTAGTAGAGCGTTTCCCGATATTCACCACATTAAGCTGTTTTGTAACCATCGCCAGAAGCATGGCGTACTTGGTCCGTCTCATATCTCATCATGTCTCCCAAAAGGGAAGTGATGAAGGGTCCACTCACAAATAAGGAAATGCGATCAGTTACGTTTGTTATCGTTCGATTAGTACAACAGGAAACATTCCAGACAGAGATTCTTGGATTGATCAGAAACCATCGGCTTAATGGACTGAAGGCTTCCTTAAATTCCAATGATGGTATTGTACGAGTTAGTGGTCGTATCAAGCGAGCTTTCATACCATACGAGAGCCGCCACCAGATGTTACTGCCATCGTAGCACCCCATCACAGCAGCAATCATTAGACAACCTGCACATTGGGCAAACAGGTTTGCCTAACAAGATCATACGGAAGTGTATCGTTTGCTTCAAGGCAAATCCGTTGTTATCGACGCAGAAAAATGAGTAACCTGCCGTCGTATCGTGTCCATCCAGCTCCTGTCTTCTCGAACATCGGTTTAGATTATGCTGGTCCATTCTGGATAAAATCGTCGCCCAGTTGCAAACCCCAGATCACGATGGCCTACGTGTGTTCATTTGTGTGTTTGCAGACTCGTGCCATGCACTTAGAATTGGTTTCGGCCCTGACGACATATGCCTTCGTTGCGAGTTCCTTGCGGCGATTTATCAGTCGACGTGGATTGTACTCCATCAGTCGACGTGGAAACGTATACTCTGACAACGCAACCAACTTTGTCGGAGCTAAGACGGCTAAGCTAAGACCAGAACTACAGAACAGATCCAAGTGGCTAAAGACGAAGGTCATTAGAGTTGGATCATTTGTGTTGCTGGTGGATCGTCGCTGTATCCTTGGAAGAATCATTGCTACACATCCTGGAGAGGACGGCGTGGCACGAGTAGTTATCCGAAAACTCATTTCTAAAATGATCCGAAGCTTTGCATCAAATTGTCAGATATGTAACAAAATTAATTACGATAAGAACCCAATTAAATATCCCCTGCAAAAAACACCAAATCCAAATTCTCCATTTCAAATGCTTTTACTAGAGAACTGTTACTGTTATCTCTAATAAACTCTAATTGAGTTTAGAGCAACCGTAGATATTGCTCCAACGTTGAAAGATATGCTTTCAAGATACAAAACACTAGAAATTCTCGTAATGGATGGAGAGCAATATTTTCAGGCAGGAGAACTATTCAATTTTTATTACATTCACAACATAAATATCTATGTAACTGCAATCAGAAAGAGTGAGATGAATAGAATCGTGGATACACGACACGTCGCCACCTGCCAACTAGAAACTGATTTAACGACAATCCTATCACCCGACAAACTCCAGCAGAAGCGCCTCGTTTTTACGCAGAAGAAATTTAAGCAATAGTTTAAACTTATCCAATACCATATACCATAATAGTTTCTATAGTTTTATAGGCAATAGTTTTTCATAATATTTAAGCAACATGTACTACAGTTTTGTATTAGATTAAACCATTTTTTTACAGTAGAGAGGCGATTGTAGTCTCTAAGACTCAAAGCCTAAAAAAACAACCAAAAATTGAATTATAGAGAGATCACTCTAAGATTTTAGAATTATTTATTTATTTTAGTATGACGGCTCTACGCCTTATTGTCATCACCGCTTGTGTTGACACCACTACGTTATAAACAAGATTTTTTTTTACAAGAATGTCACAAGGCATTCCCTGCCTGTTATTTGCCTTGTCAATTTTAGAATCATATCGTATTGTAAAAAAGGAATAACTCATGCACCCAACAAAATAAGCGTTACAAATAGCTTTATTAAAATACAACAACACAGTACATTCCCTAACAAAATACACTACTATTGACATAATTCTCCCATCTAGTAGATCAGGTTACATTACCGAAGAAGTGTGTTAAGTATTAGAGCTAGGTACGTAGATCGGGCCTTAAGCGTTCCCGATCTCTAAGCTAAGACTAGGATGTAAGACACCAATACTTGTAAAATACATAGAATAGAATTAGAGTTAGAATAAAGTCAGTCACAAACCAGAAGCCAAACCGGAAAGGTGTTACATGGCGATATCAAAGTGTATAAAAATTCGCATACAAAGTGTATAAAAATGTATTTAAAAAAACGAGAGAAAAATTTAGAATACTTCAATAAATCAAGAAAGGCTATCCAAATCGAAACTAGTCAAAATGTTTATGAAAAAGTAGATCTAGATTAAAGCACAAAACCAGATACAAAAGCGTAACTGTAACCAAAGAAAATAACAGCACAGTCGTAACAGATAAAGGGAGGAAAGTTCACATAAACGATTTAAAAATTAGATATTAAAATAGAAATTAGATAAGTTCAGTGTTATTCTAAACACACTATTTTCATGAAACAGAACATTTAATTATCTTATAGATGATAACAACGCACAAATAACAATAAATAGAGATAGAAATAACCAAATCAAAAAACTAACTGTGTAGCATATCTGCTAACAGCATGATTCCACACCTACCGTGCAAATCAGGAAATGGGGCTAGAACCATTAAAAGAAACAGAAATTAACATAAACTACCGCATACTGATGTGACATTAACAAGCGTAACCCAAAAACCCATGCAAACTCGACTGATGCAGTAACACAGCAACAGGATGTAAAACAATTAAGCAAAACGAAACAATTATTGTTGACGCCAAGACCATAGACAAAAGAGATACGGAGATACTCTGTAAATAAAGAAAAACATACTGTAAAAACAAAACATCCCAAACCCGGAGAAACTCATCAGCCACACATTTGCCAAACACCTGATGGACAAATGTTGGCTGACCATCGAAAGAAAGCGTTAAATAAAAGCCGCTCGAGAAGCAAAGGTGCCGAGTTACAATTCGTTGACGAAGCATGTTGCTGATGCAACTCGAGATTCTGACATCAGTAAAGTAATAAATGACTGGAGTCTTATTTCAACCCGGCGACTTTCCCTTACTAGAGGTTAGGCTCGATCCGGCACCAATCGTTTAAGTCCACCTTCACTAAATGGGTCACCGCGTAGAAGTACGAGTTTGCACTTTTCAGTAAGTGTCGCGCGCCAATCGTACCGCGAATTAAGCCGTTATAATCGAACGCGTGCCGAAGCGTCAACCGAACCGAATGCGTAGTTCACCACAACAGCAAACTTGAACTTGTCATTCTTCTTTTTGTGTTCTGTCGCTTGAATAAAATTACGAATACGGTCACGGTATTTAAAAGAACAAACACAAATAATTTTTTACATAGCTACTGTATTACTAAAGCCTTACCGTCTTTACGCTACCAGTGATGGCGATGGAGAGAGAGCTCGGTGATGGTGCGTAAGCCGAACAACGCCGAAGTGGATACGTCGGGTCCTGTAACACAGTTACAGGACCAAGTAATGGCGTTACGCTTAGCGCCCAGCGCCCGCACACAACACTTCTTCTTCTTCTTCTTGGCTTAACGACATCTAAAGTCACGACGGACATCGAATGGCTTATGACGGCCATCGAATGGACCCTCACTACGGAGGGACGGTCCGAATGGGATTTGAACTCCGGTCCTGCCGTTTGAAGGCCGACGTCGCTATCGCCTAGAACACCGGGCGTCCAAGTTGACTCTTTAAATCAGCTTTTGATCATTCTAACTCCTAATTGTACGTATTGTGTTAAACTACACTCCATCCTGTCTTCCCCATTTCCCTCAGAGTCCGGTGTTCCCCAAGGTAGCTTCCTTAGTCCTTAGCAGCACTTGCTACCTCAGCTCGTGCAACAACAACAGCAGCAGCCACCGGCCCCTGATAAGCAACAAGTGTCAAAACCGAGCAATCCGAAGTTAATACTAGAGCCCCTTGTGAGCAACATAAGCGAGTTCCGCCGGTATGATCCAGAAGCAAGAGTAACCTTCGAATCGCGGTACACACGGTATGAATACCTGTTCAGTGAGCATGCTTCCCGTTTGGATGACACTGCCAAGGTTCAGCTCCTGGGACGAAAGCTCGGGAACCGCCGAACAAGCCCGCTTTAGCAATTTCGTTTTGCCGTGTGCACCACGTGACCTGTACTTTAATGAAATGGTGGAAAAGTGTACCGTCTTGTTCGACAAAATGGAGTCACTGCTCAGCAAGCGGTTCAAGTGTTTTAACGTTACACAAACGCGAACCGAGGACCTGTTAGCACTTGCTTGCCGAGTCAACAAAGCGTGCGTCGATTCGGAATTTTCTTCGATGACGAAGGAAGATTTAAAGTGCCTCATTCTCATATGTGGATTGAACGTGTGCAGCGTACAACAGAAGCAGAAATTCGTCAGCATGTTAATCGGAGGAAAGCCGGATCGACTACAACTGGACACATGCTCCAACATCACTGTCATCAGCCACTCTTACTGCGACAGCCGACCTGGTCGGACGTGTTCATTACGTGCTCCTTCCCATAAACTGTGCCTGTGAGATTTTTTCTGTGCTATTCTGTGCTTCTTCGTGATTCTGTTGCCCCGTGTGCTGTGCAGTGTTGTTACCTGTGTACCCCGGTTACATTCTCACCCGGTGATATTGTACCCCTGGGAAGAGTGCACGTGGTTTTGTGCTGTGCAGGGGTGTGTAGTGGTATGCTGTTGGGTTTTACACAGGCACATTTATTTTTTGAGTTATACCCGTTCGATTGTGCATAAATTGTGTGCCTGTACGTTTAAGGAAAATAATATTTTGTTGGTGTGTTGTGAAATAATTATTTTTTGTGGACAGTGCAACATAACGGCCATATATTTGTGAAGTGAACGGACAATATTCCTTTTTTATCTGGGACCGGCATAAATATGCCAGGCCCACCTTCCCTCAAGAGGGATTTTTCCCCTCTCGGCGGCCCCTCTCGTAATGAGATAAGGAGAATAAGTATGGTGACATGAAATTCTTAGTGGTACAAACTTCCGACGGTTCTCCTCTCCCTAAAAATCCTTTCGTTATTGGAAAATCCTTATCCTCCCATGCTGGTGACCTTTCCGAGCCTGGAAAATTAACTGACAACGGAAAAAAAACTCCTCATTAAGACCCGCAGTGACCGCCAATTCCAATCCCTCCAAACCCTTTCCAAACTCGTCGACGGTACCAGTGTTAGTGTGATCCCTCATCAAACCCTTAACAGCGTACAGTGCGTAATATACTCTCCTGACCTAAAAGACATTAGCGACGATGACATCTGTAATGAAATCAAAGACCAAAAAGTAGCTTCAGTGCTCCGTTTCAACCGCAAAATCAATAATGAAGTAGTTCCAACCAACATCTTCCTGCTCCGTATCCACGCCACCACCATCCCGAAAACCATCCGCCTCGGTGCTCTTCAGGTATCGACTCGTCCTTACTATCCAAAACCCATGATGTGCTACAACTGCGCTCATTACGGTCATACCAAGATGATTTGCAAAGTAACACAAACCAACTGTTCCAACTGCGGTAACCCTGCACACTGAGACTGTATCGTCGATCCCGTGTGCATGAAATGCAAAGGACCCCACAACGCCTTCTCTCGCGCCTGCCCTCGTTACAAGCAAGAAGAAGCGGTAATTAAGTTCAAAGTAGATAACAATTGCTCGTACGGTGAAGCTCTTAGATTTTTATCCTCCCCCGTAGTTCCTTCCCCTGTCCAACAACGACTAACATACGCACAACAGACTGGCACGGACGGAAAAGACGCGACCATCAACGCCCTTAAAGCAAAACTGGAAGAACAAAGCACATTTATCCTAAACCTAACAAAAAAAAAATAGATAAACTTATGAACCAACTATAACGTACAACTGTTAAACAGAACAACAAAAAAGACAAAAAACAAACAAACCAAACCGAATCAGAAACTGACTCTACTCTGACCGACTTATAAGACTCAGCGTCCACCACCTCCTCCTCCTCTACTAACCTCAAGAGAGCCCGCGGTAATATGGGCTCCCCTTCCTCGGAAAAGGAAACCCTCATTTCCCCCTCCAACCCTGCCCTTCTCTATCCTCATATCCCTAACCTCCTCTCTATCCCATCCGCCTCTCCTCCTTCCACTCGCAGTAGTAAAAAGAAGAAAAAACCTAGTTTGATAGTTAGATCCGATCTCATCACTTCTTTTTATCTAAATCCACACTGCTTCCCCAATCTCATTTTATTACAGGCTCTACCCTCTCTCATAGATGCCACCAATCATACACCTATTTTTGCATTATCCTGGAACATTAGAAGCCTTAAATCCAACAAAGATGAATTAAAACTCCTTATTAACAAACACAATCCATGCATAATTACTCTTCAGGAAACCAAACAAAATCCATCCGTATCTAACACTCCATTCAATAACTATAACTAGTTTTTTTTTAATATTCATCCTACCATCTCACACCATAATGTATGTTTAGGTGTTCTTAAACATATTCCTACTAAAAAAGTTAAACTTGCCACCACCATTCCATCGGTAGCAGTAGAAATAGCATCCCCAGTACAAGCAACCGTAGTTTCCATATATCTCTCTCCTTCTCTCAACCTACCTCCTTTACAAAACGATATTCCTGCTCTATTCTCTCAGCTGTCCCTTCCACTGATCCTCCTCAGAGATCTTAACGCCCAACACACTTCGTGGGGTTGTCCCTTTACCAATTCCCGTGGCAACCTCTTAGACAGTTTATTCACTACAGTAGCTTTACAAATTCTCCACAACCAAATCCCAACCCGTCCTTCTACAGGCAAAGGCACCATCCTTGATTACTGTGCAGTGTCATCTTCCATGACACCACATTTCCGCGTTGACGTAGACAAAGACACTCACAACAGCGACCATCTCCCACTTTTCATCCACAGTAATTTTCGCTCTGAGCCATCTCTTGTACGACCTCGCTGGAAGTATGAGGAGGCTGATTGGGAAAAATATCAAACCGAAATACGTTTCAATCTCCACCTTGACGAAATCCTCCCCTCCCCCCCTCTCGCTTTGTAGAAACTATAGAAAAGGCAGCTTTACGTAGTATCCCCCGTACAAAAGGTAACACATCCTGCATTAGAAATGTCCCTTGGTGGAATGAGACAGTTGCGCGGGCCATTAAAGCCCGCCGCACTGCCTTACGCCGATTCCGCCGGGCTAATCTAATCCCTGATAACTTTTGTACTCCCATCCTAGCGGAACGGTATCGAGAGGCCAATCGCCTCGCCAAAGAAGCTATCCGCGCAGCGAAAGAGAGTAGTTGGAATCAGTTTGTAATTGATGTCAACCCGCTCTTGACCTGTAAGCAGCTTTGGCGGCGGGTGAGTGTGCTCTCGGGCCGTAACAAATGCTCTCACGCTCCTATAATTCTTAATCAACCTTCCGATCCCTCTACTATTATTCCACCAGTTGAGGTTCCTGAAGCTTTTGCAAAACACTTTGCAAATGTTTCAGCTACCGACAACTTTTCGCCACCGTTTCGCAGACTCAAACTCAAAACAGAAAAGATCCCAATTCCCCAAGTAGATGCCACTGACAATAGATATAATAGATTATTTTCGATAGCAGAACTAAACTGGGCACTTAGCAAATGTCAGGGCAAATCTTCAGGTCCTGACAACATAGGTTATCCTTTGCTTAAAAACCTTACGCCTCAAGCCAAATTAATACTCCTTAAGATTTACAATCACATCTGGTTTACCGGGAATATTCCGGCGGATTGGAAATCTAGCCTAACAGTACCAATTCCCAAACACAAAAACCCACTGATGAAATAGATAGTTACCGTCCAATCTCGCTCCTTAACTGTATGGCTAAGGTGCTGGAAAGGATGGTAAACCGTAGACTCACACAGGAATTAGAATATCGTAACCTCCTCAACAATAACCAGCATGCGTTTCGGTGTGGTAGGGGTACGGAAACGTACTTTGCCAGACTGGACGATTTACTTGATAAAACCAGAAGTAACGAACACCACATAGACCTAGCAATAATAGACCTTAGCAAAGCTTTTGACCGGACATGGCGTCATGCCATCCTTCTACAGCTGTCCCGTTGGATTTTGGTGAACTTCTAATCAAGTTCATTGAAAGCTTCCTCACGCACCGGACATTTAGAGTACTAATAGTGACCGAATTATCCAACCACTACACATTAGAGAATTGTGTCGCACAAGGTGCCATTCTCTATTCCACCCTTTTCCTCATTAGCATGGAATCCCTTTTTTGCTCTATTACTACAGAAATCCAAGCATTCCGTTACGCAGACGATATTATCCTGGCCTCATCTTCTCGTTACGCTTGCGAATCTCGAAAACTCCTGCAAACAGGGGTTGACAGGATTCGACAGTGGTCGAGGAGGACAGGTTATGAAAAATCGAATACTAAATCCAAAATCCTCCACATTTGTAAACACAGGGTTCGCACAAACCGACGACCAACGCACGGACTGCCGACATACTCGGCGTAACCTTCGACAGTCGCCTTTATTCGACAGTCCATTATTCCTCATTCCTACAGGGTTAAGAAGGAAGGAAACAACGGGATGAACCTGTTCCGGTTGCTTGGAGCCGGCAAAGTTCGGGCCTCCCGTATAACCCAAACGGCACCAACCGACTAGTCGCAGCTGCAGCTCGGACCGTTGAGAAAGGACTCTACGCAACTGAAAGCATTACCAAAGCAAACGCAGAACTACAGACACTCACCAACCAACAGTTACCACCGATCATCCAATCCATCCATCTTTTCCACCGAAGCGATAGCAATTCAACTAGCCGCCGACGAAGGACTACAGATTGACCGACCGAACGTCATCTTCAGCGACAGTGCCAGTGTTCTGGCTGCCCTGGAACACGGCACCTGCAAAGACCCCCACATCCAGCTCCTAGACTCCATACCTGCATCCCCGACAATCGTTTTCTGTTGGATTCCGGGTCATTCCGGAATCAACGTAAACGAGAAAGCCGACCATCTTGCCAACAACGGTCGGCTCCGACCTGACGAACCATACAACACCCTTACACGCCGTGATGCCATCCGCTTCACCAACACCATCATGTCCCAAGACTGGAACTCCACATGGCACAACGTAGACCTCAGCAACAAACTCCGTCCTATCAAACACAACACCTCTTAATAGGAAGATGTCAATTCCAGCCACAACCAACGAGTCCTTTCCCGCCTTCGTATAGGTCATACTCGCCTTACGCACTCCTACCTCCTAGAACAATTCAGTCCTCCACTCTGCAGTTTCTGTGGTGTTGACATCACCGTCCACCATATCCTCACCGATTGCCATGCATACACGACACAACGAGCCACCTGTCAACTAGAAACTGATTTAACGACAATCCTATCACCCGACAAACTCCAGCAGAACCGCCTCATTAGATTTTTACGCATCAGTCATTTATACAAAGAAATTTAAGCAATAGTTTAAACTTATCCAATACCATATACCATAATAGTTTCCATAGTTTTATAGGCAATAATTTTCCATAATATTTAAGCCACATATGCCATAGTTTTTTATTAGATTAAACCATCCTTTTTTTATACAGTAGAGAGGCGAATGTAGTTTCTAAGACTCATAGCCTCTATAAATAAATGAAAAAAAAACTGTCATCAGCCAAAATTTATGTAAGCAGTTGGGTAAGCCTCACATCAGTCCACCCAAGGTCCACCCAGCGAAAGCAGCTACTGGTGAAGTTTTCAGCCTTGAAGGTAAGTTCAAAACCAACGTGAGTGCCAATTATGTAATCAAGTGAGCGACAATATACGAGTCCAACGCGGATCTGTCTTTATTCGGGGCGGACTTAATTCATCTTTTCGGCTTGGGGACAGTACCGATGGACAATTATTGCAACCACACTGGAACAGTGGAACCACAGTCATGGGAGGAAAAATTTCCAACGGTTTTTAGCGCAACGGGCCTGCGCACCAAGGCACAAATTCATCTACAACTGCGACAGGCGTTCAGACAAGTTTTTCGACCGGAACGTCCGATCGCATACGCGATGGAAGATGCTGTCAACAAGGAACTGGATCGATTTGAGAAGATCACTTCATGCGCCTATTCGGATTGGGCGGCACCAGTCGTTGTCGTTCGGAAAGCGAACGGGAAAATACGACTATGTGTAGCATACAGCACCGGACTGAATGCAGCACTACACCCACACGAGTACTTCCATTCAATCACACCCACTGCAAGACATTTTTTCCATGCTAGTATGTTGCGTAACATTTACACAGATCGATGCATTTGATGCATTTTTGCAGGTGGATAATAAAAGAAAAAAAGAATATAGATGAAAATAATTAATAAGAACAGGCTCCCTCCAGGCATTAAAGTGGCCCCTGGTGCTTTTCAACAAATAATCGACAAAATGCTCGCTGGTGTTAATGGAATGGAGACTGGAATGGAGTCTACATGGATGACGTAATTGTCGGAGAAAAGTCGCAGGAGGAGCACGATACCGCCCCCTGAAGCGCATAAGGGACTATGGGTTTAACATCCGGAGATAAAAGTGTACGTTTAACAAGCTGATAATCTGCCACCTGGGGCACATCGTCTACAGCCGTGGCCTGCAACCCGACTCTGACAAGATCGACGCCATCAAGAAGCTGCCTCCTCCAAAAGATGCCACAGGCGTTCGGTCATTCATCGGAGCGATAAACTTTTACGCCAAGTTCACGTGGCTAAGTTGCTGCTACACGGAAGTGTGTTCCAGTGGACTCCAGAATGTCAGAAAGTATTCCACCACCACCAAAACCCTCTTATTCAGAGATCTTTTGCTTACACACTACGACCCAAAGCGCGACATAATTGTGTCCGCCGATACATCGTCGATGGGTTTAGGAGCAGCGCTATGTCACAAATACCCAAACGGATCCCTAAAAGTGTTCATCATTTCATGCTGCAGACTGATCACCGACTATTAGTCCGCGTCTTCGAAAACTAAGACGTGTTATCTAGGCTCCTACAGCATCACGAGGAACCTGAAGGCATCACGATAGGTGATCGACAGTCTGGACAGCTTGTGTACTTCTAGGGGAGGGATTGGCCGAAGAAGAACCTGCGTTCCCGTTGCTTGCTACAGATGCACAAGAGATATCAGAGAATACAGATATTGAAGGTGATCGTGCAAAGTTTCCTGTATCGGAAACTTCGCTATGATCGACGAAGATATTGTGAGCTACGTGGCCTGTTGTGAATCTTGTTCAGCCACAAAAGCGCTCCCTCGAGCTACACCAGCAGCATGGCCAACACCAACGGGCGTCTGGCGTAGAGTGTACGGTGACTACGCGGGGCCATTGGAAGGCTATTATTTTTTAGTCGAGGTTGACAACTTCTCTGAGTGGCCTGAAATCTACAAAACAACGAACACAACAATATCTGCCACTATCTCCATGCTACGGATCTCCATCTTCGCCTGCTTCGGTATGCTGAAAACATTGGTTAGCGACAACGCTCCGCAATTTACAAGCGGCCTGTTTGAAGAGTTTTGCAAAAACAACGGAATCGAGCACATCGAGCAGTGGTGACTGCACCATTCCATCCGCAATCGAATGATCAGGTAGATCGTTTCGTCGATACGCTGAAACGAGCACTGGGAAAGATCCCTTAATGAGGCGCTGGAGCTTTTCCTCATGGGCAGGATCGACATCAAACGCGCAGTTGAGCCAGCCGAAAATTCCAGCAGAGGAAATGTTCGCCTGCCCCAATAGGACAGCACAGCTGTTGCGACTCCCGTCATTACACTCACTTTCTCCTTCCTTATCCATTTCAGTTCGAAGCTTTCAGCCTGGTGAGCTCGTTTCAAAGTCTTTCTCCAAAAACTCATGGAAGTGGATACCGGGAAAGATCTTTCGTTCCTGTGGACCAGTTAAATATGACGTAATTGCGAAAGATGGACGTCTACTCCGGCGCCACATAAATCAAATAAGGCGATGTGCGGTTAGCATTACACCTGAAGGACATCAGCTGCCGCTCAACCATTGTACCATGTACTGTTAGCGGAGCGGTCTTCGTTTTCCCGATCAGAACCAATCCAGCCGGTAGATGAACCAAGCATAAGTAAGCTAGCCGCACAACTAACGTCATTGCTCATTGCCTGCGCCATCAGCGCAGGTTGCCCCGAAGGATATTCCTGTGACGACATCCATACCGTTACATGCCTCCGACCTTCCCTACTGTCATGAAGGTAGGACCAGCCAGCACCTGATGGATTTGCCACGCAGATTTTCGCGAGTCAGAACACTTCCGCGTCGGCTCGGAGCCTATCAGTTCAATTAGCCGGTGGAGATGTTGCAGACGCTGCGATCAGAGCTTATCTGCACACTCGATGTTATCTGGGCACTGACAGCATCCGATGTGTAGCGGAGATAGTCGACTCTTTCTCATGCGTAATCCTTCGACGCAACGAGGACATTGGGCGATGATTCGGTATTCATTCGGAACCCAGCACGGACGTAGCTGGCGCGCGCGGCATATAAAAAATTATTACTTGAATACGCAACACTCATAGTGGGCGTTTTCTGTTTTTAAGTGTTGTGTTGATGTTATGTTTTATATTTGTTGCAACAAACTATGTTTTAACCCCAAAACACAAAGCTAATCTTCCGTCCCATCTCCTCCTCGGCTGGCTGTGTCCTTCTCAAATATATCCTCATCCTGGTGCTCGCGTAACTGTCTTGTCCTTTTATCCAGATAAATGTTACATAATCGTTTAGTCGTTCTCGTGATCCTTTCCATTATCCTTATGCTCTTGTTGATATCAATGCTAATCGTGTTTCGTTTATCAAAGTCCCCGGTGTTATATTTAATAGCTCTATGACGTTCACGACTCATATTGATTCTATAGTCAGTTGAGCTCGGAAGTCTATTGGCCTTATTAAACGCGTTGCTCGTGATTTTCGTGACTCTCTTTTTGCGGATTCTTTACTACTCACTGGCTAGATCGTTATTGGAATATTGTTCGGTCGTTTGGACACCCGCTGCTAAAGTGCACATCCAACGCATTGAGCAAATTCAAAGGTCCTCCAGATTTGCTACATCCAAGCTTCTTGGAGTTCCTGCCTCTGCACTTTAGCCAGAAGGGATTCCACTAGAGAAGGAGAAGACTGTTGCTAGGCTGTTCACAGGTGTGTTGCTAGGCTTTACAGATAAACCACTGGAAGAAGTTACACGTATACTGAACGACGAAAACATCACACCTGTGACGGTGAAAAAGCAGCTTTTCGAACAGCAATTCTACGAGGGCTGACAATAAAGTAAGGTCTCCAACGCTGCAACTTCGCCGGATCACGCGCTAGGCGAAATCTGGCAAGACCGGCGTGTTCCTTGGTTCCCCCACTACCACTTTGCTGCTGGGTGAGGCTTCCCCGGCCGCTCAGTCTTGGCTGAGCAGCCGTCAACGATGGAGGTACTAGTCGCGTCAGCGTCCAAGTGCAAATTGCGTTTTGTAATACGTTTTTTGAGTGCGAAAAAGATGACACCTATTGAAATCCATCGTCAACTAGTTGAAGTTTACGGGGAAAAGTGTATGGACATAAAAAAAACGTGCGTAAGTGGAGCCGCGAGTTCAATTCCGAGCGCACTAATGTTCACGACGAGGAGAGAAGTGGCCGACCGTCGGTCTCGGATGCGATTGTTCAAGCAGTGGAGGCAGAAATGCTCAAAAAACGCCGTGCGACAATTAGGGACCTTAGCAGAAGCTTGGAGGAAGAGAAGCTTGGAGGAGTGTGTAGCAGCGAAACAATCCGTCATATCCTTGTGAACAACTTGCAGTATCACAAAGTTTCTGCCCGATGGGTGCCGAAGGTCCGAAAGAGGTCAACACCTGGCTGCGCGAGGCGGACGGAGAGTGGTATTCTGCCGGCATAGACAAGTTCATCGTGCGGATGCGCAAGGTGTTGGAAAAATGGCGATTATGTAGAAAAGTAGCCAAAACCTTGGCCTTTCCAACGGTGTATCGCTTTTTGTAAATAAATGTCATTTTCTATGAAAAAAAAAATTGGAGACCTTACTTTATTGTCAGCCCTCGTATTATGCAGCAAATTGCTTCAGGTCACCGGTGTGCATTAAATGCGTTGATCATCACGGTTCTGCAAACTGTCCAGTAGCGAAGACCTCTATATACCGACGCACAAACTAAAATGTGCCAACTTCGGAGGGAATCACACTGCGAATTATTTCGGATGTCCGAAGCTCATGAATAAAACGGCGACCGAAAAAGATAAGTTGAGGCCAACAGGATCAAAACAGGTGTAACAGTAGTGTATGAGTGTAAGTCTAAGGTAGTAATGTAAGTGAAATTGTATCATAGGTGGAATAAAGTTAGTCGTCAAGAAGCACTGAACCCGTACGGACACCAAACGATTTTTTACACAGGTATCATTTTTAAATGGTAATATCTTCCTCCTTCCTTCAAAACATTCATCCCAAACTCCTATAGCTAACACAAATACTCACAAGGTATCAGCACAGCCAATGAACAACAGTTCGTTCGCCAAAGTAACGGCAAATAACCAACGTGACCTCTTCAACTCAGACGAAATAGTTGAAATAGTAAAAGAAACCTTCTCGTGTCTGAGAAACTGTTCAAATAAAGAATTGATGCCGTGATAGTTAGTGAAACATTTCTCAAACCAGGTCAGAGGTTCAATGTGACTAATTATAACACACACAGAATTGACAGATTACACGGGGCCAAAAGCGGCATTATGATACTGGTCAAAAGCAGTATAGAGCACACATTACTTCCTGCTTATATTCTTAAAGTAATTGAAGCCATTGGTATTGAAATAAGACATGATAATATCCCTATATCATTTATTGGCACATATCACCCCAGAGCAAATTTTGGTATGGTCTAGTTCAAAAGTGAAATCCAAACTCCTACTGATATAAGAAACAGATATTTTTATTTGTGGTGATTTGAATGTGCGTCATATATTGTGGAATTGTGTGTCTGCGAACCAATCTGCGAAAAGGTCAATTTTCTATAGTCCATCCAGATTCACCATCATATTTTCCAGTAAACACAACTTCGAATCCCTCCACCATTGTCATAATAATAACAAACAACAAACACAATACATATATCAGACCCCTCAACGTCGATTGATTTGAACTCAGATCATTTACCTGTACAATCCAGCATCGAAAAACTTTCGCAAAATTATAAACACTACGTAAAAAAAATGGATTAATCAAATGCTGATTGGAACATGAGTTTGAAACTCATTTGAGAAAAACAATCGATGTGTCTGGAAACAATTGAAGCATCATACAATGCTAATGAAAAATGCGAAACATTTACAGGGAAAAAACACAAAGCCAGAGGCAAAACTCGACCTATACATCTATTAATAGGCAATAAACAAATGGAATTAAAGCTACACTTGGTACGTGATACAGCATTGTCGAAAAACCTTGCGTCAATGAATTTCCTAAGTAATCCTAACAAAATATGGAAATTTGGAAAAATAATAAGAAACCAACCGATGATAAAATGATGCTGACATCTGTTGAAAAATGCGAGTCTCTGATATCGCATTTCCAAAACGAACATCACACTACCATCAACAACTTCAGTAACCAAGAAAACAAAGTACGACCGTACATCATTTTGTCAATGATCAAACTCTCTCAGAATTTGTCCCAAGAGAGCTAACCAAGCAAAGAGATGTTTTAAAAGTTATTAAAAGTTTTAAAATTCAAAAATCCACTGGGTCCACAGTTAAAAAAAAATCAAGAAGAACGTTATAATATATTTAAATGTAATTTATAACAGTTGCATAAAGTTAGGATACTTTCCGACCAAATGCAACATATCGAAAATAGTAGCAAATTCAAAATCCGGGAAAGATTATTTTGAGATTATTTATGGGACTTTAGCGAATAATTAAATACCTATCAGAATTTTCAGGTGTCTTCTTTTTTATATTATTGCGACAATGTTAAGATCCCGCACCTATATATACAAAATCACCCCAAAATGCCATTTTTTATTTCAACCAGAACTATCTACAACATATCCATTAGATAGACTAAAAAAAGACATTATAGAATAGACAAATTTAAAAATTCACGCGTTTACTTCTATTAAAAAAAACTATCAGTAAAAGCGTTTGATATCTGTCATAAAGTTTTGCTCATGCAATAAATTAAATTGAAGTTTCATAATAAGTTAATTCATGTCGTGTATATTTTCATCACCGACAGAAAAAAAAACAAAGCAAACATTTCAAATAGTACATCAGAAACATACACACCTCTTTTGTTTAATATTTACATCTCTGACATACCGAAAATGAAGGATTGTAACCAATATGCTGACGATGTAGCAATAAGTGTCAATGGTAAAAAAGCTAAGACTATAATTAAAACTCTTAATAATGCACTTAACAGTTATTCAAAGTACTGTCTCAAATGGAAGCTTAAGCAAATAGAGATAAATCGGAAGCATTATTTTTTACCCGTTTCACGAGTGCAAATAAAATTCCAACCACACAACCTCATATAGAAAACACACCTATACATTCGAAGGAAAATGTCAAGTATCTTGGCTTATTACTTGACAAAAGATTAACGTTTAGACATCATACAGAAAACACAATTATAAAATGTGAAAAAATCTTTCGTGCACTGTTCTCCTTTCTAAACAGAAGATCACAGCTTAGTTTTACAAACAAATTATTGCTCTCTACTGCTTTAATCAGACCAATCATCATAGATACGTCTCCCTTGTTCGGATAATGTGCGCTAAACACACAAAAAATTAAGCTTCAATTCAGTCAGAACAAATATCTAAAAACTATAGTTATGGTTATCTTTCTTTTTGTAATATAAAAACAGATTTAATTACGGAAAATAAACTTTTAATATTTTATTGAGAGCTGATACACCTCGGCTGCACGATGGGCGAAGACTGCTAGACTGCGCTAGATGGTTCTCCCGTTGGCCGCTTGTCCCACGGTACCATGTTGCGTGCTGACATTCCTGGAGTATCAGATGACATGCTGATGCTCGGAAGTCACGTTGTACAACACGGGACCAAGGTGTCGGATGCAACTCAGCGTGTGAAACATTCTGCGCATAACTCCTCCCCCCTTAAGCGTCGAGCGTCCTCGATCGACTGTTGATCTGGTCAGCAAGGTTCCGAATAGCGAGGCTCAGGTGTTGACCATGGGTATCAGAGCTTGTGGTGGCATCAGGTTGGGCATTTTTGCATTTTTTTATGTAAGCACAAACTGCTCCTATCAGTACGATCATGCTTATTATTATGTGGCTAATGTTGATTTTATTCAACTGCAAGTGGATTTCGTTCATTTTTTCTAGGTTTCTTATTCTTCCATCTATCTGGTCGTCTTCTGAATCGTTTGATCTTGCCAATGGTTTTCCGTATATTGGGATTAAATATTCCTTTTGAATATTGGTGACTTTCCCAGTGAACGTGTAGCTTTTAATCTGCACTGTGCAGTTTTCCACTTCAATAATCATTGGTACTGATATGCTTTTGGATTCACCACATGAATCGAATATTGTTGTTTCTGTTTGTGTGTCAACAAGTATTACACCTTCCAATACTTCCTTAACTGACCATCTATTGTTTGTTGTGACAAAAGGGCATTTGGGAGTTCTATGCACGAGAATGTTGTAGATACATTCGTCCTCTATTGGTATGGTTGCGTCGCAAATAGTACATTTTGTGTTTTGGTAATATGCTCTGGTTCCTAACTTTGAGACATATTTTATGTGTGTGTTGATCCTTGAATTATTGATGACCATCGTATGCAGCTCTAAAAGATCAAATGGGTCCTTCTCCAAAATTGGTACTTTAACAAGTATGGCAGCTTCTTGATTGGTAACTGCTAGGGTTCCCGTGCAATAGTTGAAGATTTCATCAACATAGTTTACTATAATATCCTTTGATTTTAACATTTTTTGAATAAATTGCTTTTCAGCTAAAGTTAACAGGTCCCTGTGCAAAACATTTAAATTTGCCAATTCTATTTGCTCTTCCATAGATGTTCAGATTTGTAGAATTTCGTTTACACTAAATATCATGTTTATAAATTCAAAATCATCCGTTGCAGTTGTTTTAAATTTTAAAATTTTTAACATTTGTTTGTTTAGTGAGCTAGTCATATTTTGTAATTCTTTTTGGAAAAGTTCGTTAATTTCATATTGTTTATTTATGTTTCTACTTATGGCATTTTCCTGATTCTCAAGCAGACCTAAGCTGTGGTAAATTGACTGTAGGTCATCATTATCTGGGTTTCCAGTAATAAATTTGATAGCTGTGCCGAGTCCATCAATAAGTCCTCTCTTTTGTCTGCTTGGAGTTAGCGCAATAAGTTTTTGTTTTGTTTTAAGTATCTTGGAGTCTAAAGTCGATTTAAGAGAACCAGTTGTGTTCATTAAATTCGATAGTTTTTCAATATATTCTACATTTTGTTTAAGATTTTTCAAATTTATTTTATGAATTAACCTATTGAAGCCTATTCTTGTTCTAACTGATTGCAATTTAATGGCTACTAATCCATTGTTGTTTACTATTTCCTGGATTAGACTGATAGTCGACAAGGTAACAATTAATTTTGTAATTAACATTTTATCCTCCTTCCTTTTTAATTTGTGAAATGTTCCTCGGAAGTGATCTGTAATAAAATCAAGAAGAAAAAATTACATTGAAGTATTTCGCTTTCGCTTTAATTTTGCTTTGTGAATTTTCCTTCCTCGATCATCTATTATATTCATTTCTTTGTTTTCCAGTACTTTAATTTCTTTATAGCGTTCTTGATGTTTGAGGTTGTTGCGTTTCCTTTCGTAAACTGTATCATTGGTTGAAAATTGTACAACATCCTCTCTGTTTTTGTTTATTTTATCTAATTGTTTTTCTTTTTGTTGTTTCATATTCTGAGAAAATATATGGAACAATTCTTCTTTTTGCCTGATTCTTTCATTTAAATCAGTTGGTACTGGATCTTTATATTTTACTCCGTAAAACAATTCTCTTGGTGTAACATTAGTCTGCGAATGTATTGAATCATTATAAATTGATACTGCTAAATTTATTTTAGAGGTTTCAGAAAGAATACTAGTGGATTCTTTTTGAGATAATATGTTATGTAATTCCCGTAGCGTACGATGAATTATTTCTATGGGTCCGTTTGAAGATGATTGTCCTATACTTGTGAAATGGTATTTAATAAGGTTTTCTTCTAGAAAGTTTCTTATTATCGTTGATTTAAATGTTGGTTCTTGATCCATTATTAGTAATTCTGGTTTCCCTAAGTTTGCTATAAATGTAGTGAATGCTTTTAATATATGAACTGTATTTCTTGTACGAATTGGAATTGCCATTGCTAATCGAGAAAACTTATCGCAAAGTGTAAGATAATGTTTTTCTTTTATGATAAAAATGTCCATATGTACGATTTGTAGTGGTCTGGACGGTGTTTCGGTTAATTGGAATTTTATTTTATATGGATGTCTTTCGTATTTCGATTTTTGACATAATTTACAAATATTAATAAATTTGGCAACTTTTGATTTGATTCCCGGAAAAAAGTAATCTCTAGCAATGTGTTTACTAGTTTCTGTAATTCCTCTGTGGTTTAAATCGTGCTGTGTTTGGATTATTTGATTTTGTTCTATTTCTTCAGTTATATCGATGAGTAATTTTTGTGTCCAAAATATTTTTAGGGATTTAGCGCGGGAGAAATAGTTTTTGTACACATTTTGCATGAGATTTAGGATATCTGTATGACAAAATAATCCATTAACACAAGATGATGTAGCATTTTTTTTTAGAATGTTTGCAAGATCTTCAGGAGAAAAGTCTGTTTTTTTGATAATTACTCGAGTATATTTAGGAAATATAATGGAATGTTCTTCACTTTGTTCATTAGATTTTTCAATAATTATTTGATTTCGAAATTCGTTTAATGGACGTTCCGTAGACTTTATGTAATCACTATCGTCAGAGTCAGCCGAATGTTGAGTCATGCTTTCATTGGCGGAGTTGTAATTCAAATCTACAGTTTTTATGTCGGGTTCGATTCTTGAGAGTGAATCTGCATTGTTGTTCAAGATGCCTTTTTTGTATTTTATGTCGAATTCGAATTCTTCTAGTTGCAGTTTCCACCTTAGTAATTTACTGTTGAGGTCTTTTTTTTGTCTAAGCCAAATGAGAGGTTTATGGTCTGTTCGAATTTCAAATTTAGTACCGTAAACGTATGGTCGGAAGTGTTTAATAGCAAACAATACTCCTAGTAGTTCTTTTTCGGTGGCTGAGTATCTGCACTCGGTGTCGTTCAAGGTTCGCGATGCGTATGCTACTGGATGTTCGTGTCCATCTTCAAATCTCTGGGAGAGTACAGCGCCAAGAGCAAAATCGCTCGCATCAGTTTCTATCAGGAACTTCTTGTTGAAATCCGGATACCTTAAAATTGGATCGGAAGTTAGTAATTGCTTGCATTCATTAAAACAATTCAAATATTCTTCAGTTAGTTTTATTTCTAAATCTTTTTTCAAGCATTTTGTTAGGGGTTTAGTTAGTTTAGCAAAATCTTTTATGAATTTTCGATAATATCCTATTATACCTAAAAATCCTTTAAGTTGTTTTTTAGTTTTCGGAATGGGCCAATTAACAATCTTATCAATTTTGTTTGGATTAGGTTTAATTCCTTTTTCGGTAACGATATGCCCAAGAAATTCACATTGTTTGTGTAAAAACTCACACTTGTTGAGCTGAATCTTCAGATTAGCCTCCACAAGACGCTTGAGCACTTTGTTTAAATTGTCCAAGTGTTGTTGTAGTGAATTACCGAAAACTATTATATCATCAAGATAAACTAAACAGCATTTACCTATTAGTTCTCCGAGGATGTTATTCATAGCCCTTTGAAATGTTGAAGGAGCATTTTTCAAGCCGAAAGGCATTCTGATAAATTCAAAATGACCTTTATTGCTACTAAAAGCTGTTTTTGGCCTATCTCTGGGTTCAACTTCTATTTGATGAAAACCAGATTTGAGGTCTAACGTGGTGAAGTAATTACTTCTTCCTAGTCTCTCTAGAATATCTTCTATATTTGGAATGGGAAATTTATCGTCTACTGTTTTCTCGTTTAACTTTCGGTAATCGATTACAATTCGCCATTTTTTAATTCCACTTGCATCAGGTTTTTTTGGAACTATCCAAATTGGAGACGTCCATGGTGAAACTGAGTGTTGGATAATACCGTCTTTTAGCATATCATTGATTTGTTTTTCGACTTCTTCTTTATGAATGTGAGGATATCGATACGTTTTAGTGTGTATTGGTATGTCATCAACAGTGTTAATTTTATGTTTAACAGTTGTTGTGCAAGAAAGTTTTGTGTTTTCATTGTGTATTATTTGAACATTATTATGAAGTATTTTTAAGAGCTTACTTTTCTCTTCGTGATTCAAATGGTTTGATCTGATTAACTCTTCTAAATTGATCGATTTGTTCAATGTTTTGGTAGGCTTCGCGTTCAGTGTGTGTTGGTTCATTTCTAAAATTTCAGATACAGGATAAACAACTTTAGGTTTTGTCCATGTAAAAGAAACTTCATCTCCGAAATTAGTTACGAATGCTTTAATAAAACCATTTTTAGCTTTATAAAGTCCAGCAGGAATATTTGAGTCTTTGATTTTAATTTCATTTTTCATGAAAACATTTCCGTTGGAGTGAGAAACAGGAATTTTCACTACTTGGCAACTATTTGCTTGTAATTTGATCTCAGCTGAATTCATTCTTTTTATGTTTAAATCTATTGTGTATTCTGGTAAATATAATTTGTGTTGACCGAATATTAATTTCGCGTCACACTCTGAAAGGGTTTCGTATCCAATTATTCCATCGAAAAATTGATGAAATTTGAACAGATAAAAACGTACATTTCTCTGACCAAATATTACACCATTAAAGTACTCGTTAATTTTATGCTTTCCATGTTGATTGCTAATTGTTAGTGTATGGCATTTCTGTTTTTGGTATTCCTTGATAAAAGTAGGAGAAATAAAATTTTTATTTGCTCCACTGTCAATAAGCATTTTTGCTTGTAAATTATTCACATTTAATATTAGATATGGTAAGCCATTAGTTGCTTTCATCTTTGATTGATTACAGCATTGGAAATCTGAAAATTTACTTCTTCGACATCTTCGTCTTCACTTTCCGAGTCGTTACTTTTTTTGTCATAATCTAATGTATGGCAGAAAATTTTACCTTTGGATCTAATCGAAGAGTCGATATCCATTGGTGTTATTTTCTGTCTCTCGGAGTTTTGTGTTGTCTGACCAAATTCAGGTTTTCGGCCAATCTTCGAGACGGTTGATTTTCCTTCGTTTTTGTAACTTTTACTAAACGTAGGTTGTTGTGTTACTTGAAGATTGTTAAAAGTATTTGTTTTCGTTTTTTCGGCACACTGAAAACGACAAAGAAAAGCGTATGCGTTTTCTAGATCAGTTGGTTGCGCGGTTTGTGCGTAACCAAAATACATTTTGCTTAGGCCGTTTATGAAAGCTGCTAAGCATTCTTGTTCCAGAAAATGATCTATGGCATCCCAGTGCTTGGCATATAAAGGGTTTTGTTTTGCCAAAGATTTCATGCTGATCATAACATCTTTTGTTTTTTTGTAATGGATATGCAAACTGCTATCCATTTTCATTGTCCACAGCTGCGTTTGATAGGTTGCTATGTTGTTACGATCGCCGTACACGTGTTGTAATATTTCTGCAACCTCTTCAAAAGTTGTGGGATTCCCGTTGACACATATGGTGTCACGAGCTTTGCCATCAATTTTGTTAATTATGGCTTGCTCATAGACTGCAAATAGGTCTGGGGCTACAGAAGATCTAAACAGATCTAATGTTTTTTTCACAGTTGCCAGCCATGATGATAGTTGGCGTTTATTTCCATCAAAAGAAGGAATTGTCCGTATAGGATCTGGAATTTTATAATATTCAGCGCTCCTTGATGGAGGCGTTTGGGCTTGCAACTGCTGTCGTTGCTGCTGCTGAAGGTTGTTATTCTCAATTTGAAGCGCGTTAATGCGTTCTTCAAGCATTCTCATTGAGTTAACTAAAGCATGGAGATCCTGTTCCATTTTATTATTTTGCGTATCACTGTACCGCGAGGGTTTAGAAAGAGGGTTAAACTTTGGCATGAACGAATTGAAACACAATGAAATACCTTCTTTTTTTGCCGCTAAGGGAGATCAAGTATCCCTAAAATAACTCACCTTATACTCACAAATTAGGAATTTCGATTGAGTTTTTTGTTACCCGATTCAATGTTTGTCCTTCTTCTATCCAGTGATCCTCGTTGGAATAGTTTCTTCGTTTGCTCTCTTGGTGTCCACGGGTTGGGACGTTCGATGATCGGATGTTTTCCCAGCTGATCTTCTGGGGAGTCGTCTTTATCGTTGCAGATCCAGAAGCTTTACTTATGATTCCAGTTCTTAATAGTTGAAACTAAACGTTTTTGTTTTGTGCACTACCAAAAGTCACTTAACACTTTTCGTCACAATTGCGTCAAGAACAGAAAAAAAACACGTGTTCGTCGCAAATCGACCGCGGGTTGGGTGATGGAGTATGTTCCGGGCGAGCACAAAGTTTTCTTCACTTTTGGATTTTTTAATTTTTTTTATGCGCACTAACAAGAACGTGAACTGAACCGAGCCGACTGCGCCAGTTATGGTTATCTTTCTTTTTGTAATATAAAAACAGATTTAATTACGGAAAATAAACTTTTAATATTTTATTGAGAGCTGATACACCTCGGCTGCACGATGGGCGAAGACTGCTAGACTGCGCTAGATGGTTCTCCCGTTGGCCGCTTGTCCCACGGTACCATGTTGCGTGCTGACATTCCTGGAGTATCAGATGACATGCTGATGCTCGGAAGTCACGTTGTACAACACGGGACCAAGGTGTCGGATGCAACTCAGCGTGTGAAACATTCTGCGCATAACTCTATATTCAATGTTTCTCCATGGTACAGAACATACTCAATACACAGAAGGTGTAACCAAAAAAATACCATCGAAGAATACATAATAAAATCAACAACTATAGCAACTATAGCAACATAAATCTCATGAATTTTAACAAAATAATAACCAATAATAATGGCTTAGTAACCATTTTCTCTCATTTTCCTTTCCCTCCCACATTTCCCACACCTAACCTACAACGAAACCCACACCACTTGAAAAATCTGAGTTTTCATAAGCCAATACAATACTACCGATTTCAAATAAAATAGAAACCTAGAATAAAAATAGAGCAAGATAGGATAGGAAAAATTAGGATGTAAACTAAGATATATAAAGACGTTCAAGCCGCATATTGAAAACACAATCATGAAATGTACTAAAATTTTTCGTGGTGTTACCCAATAAAAAATCGAGGTTAAATCTAGACAATAAACTCTTGTTATATGCTGTTGTGATCCGGCGCAACAATACCTATGCCTCTCCAGTTTGGGACTCGTTTGCTAAAACTCATAAACTTAGATTACAAAGAATTCTAAATAATTTTTTGAAAACTATCTTTAATGTACCGCCTTGGTTCAGAACTAGAACTTTATCATTGAAAAAATCATAACAAAACTAAATCATAACTACAGCATAAGATGCAGAAATAATAATAACAAATTTTGTAAAAAAAATCATTGCTCTCTCATGATTTTTAAAAATTTCCTGGATCCCTAACAATCCTTTTGTTCCGAAAACCTAAGATCCTTCAAAGTTATTGAGAATGTTAAAACAGAACGTTACAAATTTGGACTACATGATTTAGATGTAAGAATTAGTCTGTAACATTAGATAATAATTAGGATTAGGAGACCAAAACACACTTTTTTTATTATGAAGCGGGTTTTTTTGTGCAGATTTTCCCTACTTTTGCATTCAAATACGGTTAATTGTTAACATTGTTGCATTCCAACTGACAGAGCCAAAAGTTTTTAGCATATAGCGAGGACATTAAAGTTTAAAATGTCATAAGTTTTGGATTGTCAGCACAAAAATATTTAAGTGCGCCACGCACCTCTGTCTCATGCGAAAGAGTGTTCACAAAAACAAGGCAAATGTTGACGGAAGAACTGAGCCGGTTGGGAAGAAGTAAATTAAAACAAATGGTATTTTTATAGCATAATTATGAAACCAACGTATAATAAATACAGTAGAAAACTAAAGGAACGCTAAGGAGGAAAATTAAAAATTATACGCTAAGGAGGAAAATTTGATATAGACGTAGATAATGAAGCAAAACCAGAACGCAAATAAACGAAACGTGTTTATTACCAACAAGTAAACAAATCTGTGTTACAGAACACATACTTTTTTATTTCGGGGGCATGCGCAATTACTACGGCATCAACAGCGATTTCGATTCCGAATGTAAAACCGAAGTAACAACAGTTACCTGCAATTGATTCCTCGGTGCACTCCAGATCACTCTGGAGCCATTTCCGTGTTACGCCGGAGTAAACTCCAGAGTAACTCCGAGTTTTACACGTTGGAGTCGGAGTGGTTTCATCTATCCATTCCGGAATTCAAATCACTACTGCTCATAAACTTTTATACGATAAATTCACTACAAGTTCTAGTATACCAAACCGAAATCAAAAATCAGTTGAAGAAACATATATGAAAACGAATCAAAAAACCTCGGGAAGGAAAACAAAAATATTTGTGCAAACGACAAAAAAAAACATAGGAGAGTGTCAAAAATTGCTGTGATACCCCGTATTTTCAACAGGAACAACAGTGAAAATTTTCTTGACGGATGTGAAATATAAATTTGTGCCCCAGAATCGATAAAAGTTGGTTTAGGAGACCTAAGGTCGTAACTGGCGACCTTGTCGTTGGCGGAATGTCTGGGTTCGATTCTGCAGTAACCTTACAAGTTTATCGTGGCTGTAGGTTCCTTACGTTTTGCATGAATCAGAGTCGCCAGCGACAACATTAGATCATTGAACCAGTTAAATTAGGTTTGGACGACGTGTTGTACACTGGCGACTTTACTGTTGGCGGAATGCGTGAGTTAGATGCTACTTTAGCTTCACAAAGATGTAGTGGCTTTCGGATTCGTGCGTTCTGCCAATGGTGGAGCCGCCAGCCATAACATGCTAATGCTGGAAACTATATGGTGTGGTGAACACCATGGAGTATCCACAAGAAATGGGATTTTCTTGGGACCCAATTGATAGTGTCCACGGTACGTTGCTCCAAAGAGGCGCCAACCACTTAGCAGCCATAGAGAGGACGACTTTAGAACCATACCTGGCAGCAACAACATCCACAACCGAGCTCACCTGGGATAAGGTGCACTTCAATTGAGGGAAAAAGAAATGTCTACCCTCAAAATAGGATATAAGTTTAATGAATTGTTAAGCTGTCATTATGAAATAAAAAAATAGGTATATGTATACATTTAATGATGAAAACGTCCTTAACTGAAATTAAAAATGCAGTACACAAATAAAAATGGCCTGTAAAACGCTGTAAATATGTAACAATATATGAAGAATCATCTTTCTTGACAATTTCATGCAAATATGACGAGCAGATCAACCCGAAAAATTCTCCTGTGAAAAGTATATGGCCTACCCGAGAAGGTTTAGGTTTAGTGCATAACAGAACAATAAGGACCACTAGTTTTATTAGAATAACTGGAAAAGTGCAAGAGATGGGATAGGTGAGAGGATGTTCTGCAAATTTGTATAGAATTTCATTATACGTTTGTTAGTGTTAACTCACATTTTTTCTATTTTTACGCACACTATTATATATGGTTATACTGGTTTGAAAAGGCAAATATCATAACATTAGAGTCACATACGAAAATCTATTATTTTTACGTAAATCATCATTTTTAAATTCGAAAGGTAGAAATATAAGGGTAGTACAAAAAGCTCCCAGACAATTTAAAACCAATTTTAAACATTTTTTTAAATGTTGAAAAGCTAAATGAAAGGTTTCTTGAAATTATTGGATGTTTTGTGCAAAGTTTCATATATTTTGAAATTGTCTTATGTGTAGCTTTTGTATCCAATTTTTCCCAACATTTTGTATAGTTTTGTCTTTGGATTTCGAAAATCGCGATGCATGTAAACCTAGGGGCGTTCCGGTGGTGTTGGCGCCGGTCTTCAAACGACAGGACCGGGGTTTAAATCCCATTCGGACAGTCCCCCGTAGTGAGGATTGACTATCCAACTACATCGGCAGGTATCGGCAGTCTAGAAACCCATTTCGATGGCCGGCATGACCTTAGAGGTCGTTAAGCCAAGACAGCCAAGGGTGTATTTTTAGTGATTGGAACGAAGGTAAACCTCTGAACAGCCTTGTAATTTAAGAAAAATGGTTCAAAAAATTTCAAAAAATTCAAAGGAGAAAATTTCACCGAAATAACAAAAACAGAATGCAACTGCTCGAGACAGTCTCGGACAAAGCAGTGCAACAACACTCCGCTTGCCCGAGACAGGCTCGGGCACATCTGTAAAGAGCAATCGCTCTCTTTTCCTTCCAACCACGGAGGAGACGAGATGAGTTTTAGTGCTCGCAATCACCTGTCTGTATAACAAACGTAAAACGATATTGTCTTATCAATAATGAGACAACGATTAAATTAATTGCATACATAATAATTGTTTTATTGCCGCTATTCCTTGCGAAATATAACATTTGCAATTATAATGTCACTTGAATTTGCCATACTGCGAACGTAAATTTAAAAAAAGAATTAAACGAAATTACTCAGCGAGACTACAAATTTGGACAACTCAAACCCAAATCCAATATGTATAAAGTAGGACGTTAAGCGCCAGAATTCATGGTAATTGCGACAACTTAAAATGACTAAGTTTATTAAAATATAAATTATACACACACGAAAAAGATTTTAAGGCTCGCCTTATGTCTACATTTTAACGAGGTCGAACGAGGAGTTATGTATCGTAAAGTTGCTTATGTTCATCACTAATCGCTTGAAAGATCCCCATGACCATGATCTTCTTCATCGAAGCATTGCTGATTTGGTCAAACTGATTGACTTCGAAACACTTTAATCCTCTCCTGCCCTAAGAAAACTAAATTATTAACATCGCAGATAGACGTCGCCGTACTACATTCTGATTGGTGCATGGATTTCACTATAACGTTCTACACTGCAATTTTTGCATTTTGCAGTTATTGGGGTCAGGATACGATTTTTTTACACCTTTTTTATTTTAGCAGTTTTGAAATTTCAGTTCCAAAATGTGTTATTATCAAAATATTCCATTGTTTTATGATATAAGGTCATTGAAATAACTTACTGATAATAATGTAACTATCTTGTAAAATAATTGTGTGTGATATCCGTAAGTCTCGAAAGAAATTAGATGGTTTGCATGATCTAACAGGTCGTTTTGCCAAGAAGTGTGTTGTGTGTGTAATAGGATATTGGAAAAATATAGCAAAATTTATCACCTCTTCC
Source organism: Anopheles maculipalpis (assembly GCF_943734695.1). Lineage (NCBI taxonomy): Eukaryota > Metazoa > Arthropoda > Insecta > Diptera > Culicidae > Anopheles > Anopheles maculipalpis. The sequence goes on along the minus strand of NC_064870.1, from coordinate 17,564,707 downwards.
GTTGGGTGTTACAAAGGCTGACCAGACGGAGTTGATAAAAAAGGGACATGTGGTAAAAAACGGGACATAGAGTATTTTTAAGAAGGACAAGAATTCATATTACAGCAATGCGGCCTGGCCGTCCTATATGATCAACAAAAAAAGAACAAAAAGAATTCATTTGACATTTTTCTTCAGTTTTCTAAACATAACAAAGCAATCCCACGAAAATAATTTTACTTTAATGCAGAAGGTATATTTTCTACGCCGAGCTCGTATTTAACTTTTCGCAGTAAAGAATGATTGTTTGAAATTTTTTCGTAAAACTTTTCGCATTCAATATTGAAATCTTGTCTAACTACTATCATTGCTCTCATTGTTTCGTCCTAAAGACGAGGCCCACCTCTTTTGTCCGACTTTTCAGTGTTGAAATTTTTTTCGGTGATAGCACATTGATCACTATTGCTTCACACTTGGTTCGTGCTGAAGAATATTTCAGGTCGTAAAGTTTGTTTAGCAATTTTGACAAAAAGTCGTTTAAACGAAGACTCTGGGAATGTCGCACACAGTGGTCGGCAAAAATGGCTTCTTTGGTCGCGAGTAATGTGCGCTCCATTGCAGATACACCTCGATTACAGCTCGTTGAAGTTTTATGGCTTATAGATGCGTATTGCAGAGTGGCCCGATACCATACATACTACCGGGGCGGCCCGCTGGTGTTGGCGACAGCGGCGCCGGCCTTTTCAAAACCCCTACCGGTCCGTCCCGCAGTGAAAACTGACTATCCAACTACGTGGCTTAGTGAAGTATAGAAGAACACGCCTATTGCAAACCTCAAAAAGAAAATTCAAAATATAAAAAATTGGCAGGGCTTCAAATACGCGACAAATTGGGCATTTTCACGGATAAGATGGGACATCAACTTTTGGTTAAAAAAAAAAACTGAACTATCCCAATAAATATGATACGTCTGGTCAGCCTGATATTACATATACCTACACATATACAAAAAAAATGGAGTATTTGTCAAATATAATGTATAATAATCGTAGCCTGACCACAAAAAAAATCCATGGCAGGAAACCAAAGGCGTTTAAAAAGCAAGATAAAAATAATCATTTACTTTAATAAAGATTGGTTTAAACGAAATAAACCTTCGAATGCTGTAAAAAAAATCTGTACTGTACGTATAGTCACTCAATTCCGGACACTTTGCGTTTTTGCACATTTCCCGCTTTTGTCCAGCAAGTGTAAACCTTTTAATTATGTCACAAACGGTGGACTTTTTTACGTTTGTTATTATGCTTCTCTCTCTCTCTTTCTCTCTCTATCAAATACTTTTGCCACTATTTTTTTAGTATAACGACATTCCGCCGTATTGTGTGTGATGACTAAGTTATAAACAATTTTTTTTTAAATGTGACAAGGCTTTTTCCATTAACCATATTACTATTTTAATTTTTTTTTTAACTTCTAGTTCTAACTTTAAAGACATATCGTCTTTATCCATTCTACGATTTGAGAGAGCGAGAAACGGATGCTGAACTGATTATGGGCCTTTGACATTTTCTACTGATCATATGATCTACTCTGATTGCATGTGCTACTTATCTTTTCGCCACTTCAAACCATTATCTCACCAAATCTAAAAAAAAAATCTTATAAAACATGGTACGAAATTGAATGCTCGCTGCGAAATATGGTATTTTGTTATAAGTTCTTTTATAGATCGAAAATTATAACGATTTTGAATCGGTTTTTCTCATGTGTGTGTGTGAAGGAGAGATGAAACGATAGAAAAGATTTCTTGACAATCGACGTTTCTGGGAAAAGTGCAGAAGCACGCGAAGTATGGAAACGCTAGTATTTTCAAGTGTCCGAATTTGCGTGACAGGTACTGTAAGTGTTTGCATAGATGTTGTATGGAGAAATTATGTAAGTAGTGAAAAAAATGTAATAATTTGAAAAATTTCAAAACTTTATCCGGATCGTTCCCTTGTAGTAAGTATTGACTATCCAACCACGTGGTATTAGCAAATCTAGTAAACCATTCGATAGCCTGCATGAAATAATAGGTCGTTAGGCCAAGAAGAAATGTTTGTAAAAAATCTGCAGAAATATTTCAAAAAAGGTTTCATAATTCTTTCCAGTTTACTAAAATATCAGTTGTACCTATCTTTAAGAGTTTTATACGTGTTAGTGACTTTACAATTGAAATGAACCTTTCATAGTTTTTTTTTAAATTAATTTATCTGTGCTAGGAGCCGATACACTACAATTCATACTCGTAAGCTCGGACTACATAGAGCATAAATGTCAAGCACAAACTGAAGCGTTGTAAAAACACAGATAACAGAAAAACCGGATAAATTAATTTTAAATTACAGTTAAATGCTATTATTCATAAAATTTACGTAAAACAGTAAACTATCCACAGTTGATTTTTTTCGTTCGTCACAGATAAGATTTGTTTACAAATGTTTGCGCTTGTATGTTGTTTACAATTGTTTGCGGCGCTCAACGTTTATGTCTACCAAACCTAAAAATGAATTTGACACGACGGTTGGGTTTGATCTTCACATTCGCACTCCATGTAGAACGAGCTGTAAGAGTAACGATGTAAAGAAATAATTTTATATTTTTACACAAAAAAAACTCAGCGAATTACATTGATTGCACGCAGATCCAAATGATTCCTCGCAAATGCAACACAAAAATGAAAACTTTTTCGTGAGCCGCATGGGCAAATTCAAATTCGATCGTCCATTATGAACAAAATATTTGAAAATGCATATTTTTTTAATATTTTTTGTTATATACGTGCCCAACTAAAACAAAACTGTATGCAAACTGGTAGCAAAATTCCTGTAAGCATTTCGTAACATTATAACTAAATTATGTACACGAAGATCAAGGTTCTCACTTTTTTGCTTTTGCGGGCCCGCAACGACATGTCCGCTCTTATAGGGTGTCGCTCCGCGAAAGCGACATCCAGCCTAGTAGTATCATCTTAAGAAAATTCCAGCCAGTTACACGGATGTTGGACGTGGAAGCAGTGCAGGCGTACTTATACAAAGTGGCTCAGACGCAATGTTACGTGGACGATTACGAGATGCTGACAAACCAGAAGGACACTAGAAAGCGTTCTAAACAAACTAACGCATTATCTGGACGAAAGAGGTGTTACACGTTCGAGGAGTAGATTGGAACTATCCCTTCTACTGCAAAAACACCAGTTATACTCCCTCACAAACACCGCATAACGAAGCTGATCGTGAGGGATTACCACGAATGAGCGTTGCACCAAGCGGACAACGTCGCAATAGCTAACGTGAGGCAGGTTTATTGGATTATCAATATGAGCGCTGTCCTCAGTAGCGTGAAGAGGTGCTCTTAATGGTGCATCTTGCATGCCTGCAAATCAGCGCCTCCTTAAATGGCACCCCTTTCTTCAACAAAACTCTCTGCACAACTTTTTATGTTTTACCTTCGAATCTGCCCAGCTTTTTATGTTTTACCTTCGATATTAAACTTTTTTAAACTAAAACGGTACTTAATTTTCGCCGTGTAACAATCCTTTCTCGCTTGTCTATCATTATAAACTGTAGAGAGGATTGCGAGCATCGTTAATATCGTGTGCGTTACAAAATGGCAACGATTACAGCAACGTTTATGACAGAACGGAAAAAGCCGGCAAGCAACGAGGTGACCGTGTTGAAGAAGATGGTGGCTGACCTGCAGCAGAAATTGCAGCAAGCGCTACAGCAACTGAACGAGGAAGGTGAAAGGAAGGTAGATATTACAACGGCAAGCGTGTTCGTCAAGATACTGCGAGAGATCATTCTAACCTTCTACCCGTAAAACGTAGTGTGCCCGGACACGACAAAAATAAAGTACCGTTATACTACTTTGGGTTGGACCAATTGCCTATCCCGAATTGCCCTATTAGATGTTGATGAAAAATCCTGAGAGCGATAAATATTACGCAAATGATAATAAAAAAAGGAAAAGAAACACATATCCGTGCGTATATATATATACAGCAAAATGCAAATGATAGCGTGGGGCGAGACGCCGCACGCTATCATTTGCAGTACCTTGTTTTATGTATATATACGTATGTGTGTGTAGTGCGTATATACGCAATTAGAATATGCGCTCGTAAAATAGCAAGTACGCCTGCACCTTCAGTACGCTCTCCTCTGTTACCTCTCGTACGTAACTATCCGAGACACAGTACCATTTACCGGGCGGTGGTTCGACATCTGGTACCGGTTCGGTTGACTTGGCAGCGTTGCCAATCTCGGACACGTCTTGCTTGTTCTGCTCACGTGGCAACTTTTGGGCGCTATCCTCATTATCGCTGGTCGAATGGGACGAGCTGAGCGAATCGTCACTATCTCGCACATGTGCTCCCATGCGTAATGCCTGCTCTTTGGCCATTTCCTGCTCCGACTTCCGGTCCAGCTCATCTTTCGTGCCCTGCGGGATGAACTTCCACCGTTCGTCCTCGGGACCGAATGTGGGGCGTACCTTCACGTACGCAACGTAGTGTCCACCGTGCATCGAGCCGGAATGCTCGACCAATCCATAAAGCGCGTAAAGTATTCTTTTCTGTCCGGGTCGTATGTGTGACGCACGCTTTACCTTCGAACCACAGAACGGTGCAATGTCGAGTACGAACGGAAAAGAGACGAGCTTGTTCAACTTCTTAAACACACTTCGCAGACCAACCTGGAAGCGCTTTAAATGCAGTATCAGTACGGCGGGAGGTTGCGAAATGAGAAACTGCTTGGTCGCGTTTGTGTTGACCGATTTGCCACCCTTTCCGTTGATGCGTTCCGTGCACGCCTCGCAACACACCTTATTGTTGCCGGTCATCAGTTCGACAGCAGTAAAATTGTTAAAGCACGACTGTATCGAATATTCGCCATCCTCGCACTGATAGCGTGGTGCGATCGTGTTACTCCAATCCGCATGACTAAACGTTCTCTGGCGGCCTCCCCGCTTTGGCTCACTGCTGGTCGTGGTGGACCCATCGTCACCTTCCTCCCGTCCACCACATCCCGGCACTTCTCTTCGCCTAGCAGTGTCTTCGTCTGTTTCGCTACTACCACCATTTCCAGTCGAAAGTTGCCGTGCCACATGTGCGGCACGCTGTACACTGATGCCAACAGCGCATACGATATTTCTACCATCCGTTTCTTTGTTAAGATTTTCTGGCGTATCGTCCACCTTTTCCGGCAACGAACGTAACTGGTTACCGTTTTGATCCACAATCGATACGGAACCCTGCTTCGATAACGGATCATCCGTTACATCATTGTCCTCCACATCAGCATCGGACGGTTCGTTCGACTCGCCCGATGATTCTTCCTCGTCGTTCGTTTTCGCACCATCCGGCAGGAATGTTGGATCATCATCCGTCAGCGGAATCATGTGTGCCATGGGTTCGCTGTCCTCCCCAACATTACCCACCGTATCACCGCCAGCCGGCGCCATTCCACCAACCGACGATAGATTAATTCGATTTTTCTGATGCTTTGCAATGCGTTTTGCTTTTTTATTCAATTCGCGTTCCTTCTTGCTAGCAGACTTCGATACCGACGACCCGCCGCTAGCTATAGCTGTCCCCACTCTCGCATTGGACAATGGCGTCAAAATGCCGCCGGTGCTATTACTATCTGGCTCGGGACTGCTGCGACGTCTTATCGGTGGTTGCGGTTTCTCCACACAAACCGGCAACGAGATATCGAGAAAGTATTCGTGCTGCGACGACGTATGGTGACAATCCTGACAAGTTAGCGTCGAAACGAGCGAACCTCGGAATACCTGCTCGGGACGGAACACCCATTGGGATATCTGTTCGTTGTAAAACTTGGCCAATGCTTTTTGTGTTTTGTCCACGTTTTGCTGCTGCTGGCGTGTTTCCAGTCCGAGCGTTTGCAGTATTACCGACTGGTAGCGGCGCAAATCATCCGTTCGAACGCTTTCCAACAGATGACGCAACAGTTCGTGTGAATCATGCTGATCGCCACCATCGAACTGTGGCCATTTGCTGGTTAGTTCCTGCAGCAAACGGTTCGGCGACAGTGGTTCCAGTGAATTAGTATTCAGCTCGCTTAGCAGCTCGGTTAGAGCTTCAGTAAGACTGCGCCAGCTGAACAGTTCTCCATCGATTGATGGTACAGACATTTCGGAACCATCCGGCAATTTTAACATCCCACCCGGTATGTGGACCTTCTCGCCTTCCTTTGCTGATTGCTGCAAAATGTGCAGCAAATAAGGTGTGCGTGCCAAACACTGCAAAACGGCGTTAAAAAAGCAAGTATTGCCCAGATTAGACAATCCACGGACACGTGGCAGCGTGTCTATTATGTTTCGTGCCGGCATCGGATGGCGTATCGCGGACGCAGCAACGTTGGTCCCACCGGACCCAGCCCCATTGTTGCCGGGTTTATGAACGTACGTTTGATTGTTGGAGTCGAACTTGGCAGCATCCGGCACATCGTACGAATTGTTTAAGGTTGATTGACGTACATTTATTACCATGTTTCGAACTGACTCCGTTGTTTTGATCAAATGTGCGTCCAGCCCGGCCACGCTAGGTTGAGCGGCCGTATCGGTGAACCTCACTTTCGTTACTTCTCTTTTAATGAGCTCCACCAATTCGAGAAGTTTCGGCTTTGCATACGGATCTACTGGAACGTTGCACGAGTAACACCACACATCCATCGTGGTTGTATTCATCGCAAGCGCATGCATATCCGACCGTGGCGTCTAAAACAATATAAAAAACATTATTGTCGTGATTTCGCGCAAATTTTCCTTTTTTTATCTTTATTAACTGCTTTATTAAAAACTCAAAATCGCACGGGCACCAATCAGTCAGCCTAACACTCGATTCAAACTCTACCGTCAGACCTGCTTTGTCCTTTTCTCTTAGATCTCGTCTCATCCTGTTCCTTCTTTTTCGCTCTCCGTACTTCAGGGTTTTGAGTCACTTTACGATTTAAATACACCGTCGACTCTGATATATTTCTCCATTTCTGTCGAACAATTTCATTCCACCTATATGTATTTTCAATCCTTCCTTATGATTTTCAATACAAATGTCAAATTGGACCAGGATGAAATGTAAACAAGATGGCATTGGATTTCAGACCCGGTCCTGCCCTTTGGAGACCGGTGCCGTTGTCGCCTACACCACCCGGTGGTCGATTATATATTTTAATATTTTATTTCATTTCATTAATTCTTTCGATGGACCTACAGGTCCCCTCTAATTTTGTGCCAAGCTAAGTGCATCATTTTATCAATTATAATTAATTATGACGGTACAATGCCGTATTGTCAAGTGCATAATTATTGCTATAATTATAATAACAGCATTTAATTGCAGAGGAACCGTATTTTAAATATTAATTTAATAGTTCACTTCATTTTAAAAGCAATAAAAAGTGTAATACTGCGTTCCAAGAGCTTGTGAGAATTTCGAGTGTTAAAATCATATGGAAGGATCGGAAATACATTCAGATGGAATTGCTTGACAAAAACAGAAATAGAGTAGCTGTACCCATTTTCCGCAGGTTAGCAAAACAAAGAATATTTATGAACAACTCGTGAAACAAATATTCTTTTGATTACTTCTTAAAATAAACTCCAATGTTTACTCATCAACTGCGAATTTTGCACCATTTGCAATCTTTCATCCGATTTGGTTTGTGCCGATCACTCTTACGGCAGCAAAATTTGGTACATGAAAAATTTGCATTTTCGACAGCTCGCTCATTTGCGTTTTCTTCTTGTGTGATTGGAGTGCGATTTTCAAGTGACGTCGAAAACTGATAGCTTTAAAACAAAAATGAGCAACATAAAATTACTTTATATAACCACTTTTGGTCAAAACCTTGAGCAATGTAAGAGTTAAAAAGTGTTTTTAATATTTTTTCCAATCATTTACACCTTAGTTACCGAATTAGTGCCGAGCACAGGATCCAAAACAAATGAAACTGGTTTTTGTATCGAAGTCTAAGCACAATATCATAAACCTCATTCAACATCTTGCATTGAGCGCCAGCAGTATGAAGGCAAAGGCCTGCTTACTTTCTTCCTTAGTACTTGTGGAGAATAATCAACTCAAAACGGAAAGCGAGATCGGGCGTATTCGGGAGTCCATTTTAGAAAAGCCGAATATCTATCTAAAATCCCAGATGTACTGAAATGGTACAACGGTGTACGTCTGGCAATTGAAACAATAACTCTTATTCACTTCGAAGCAATACTTCCTTTCATTGACACGTTATCGTAATTTTATGTAGTAATTTACGTAAGTGTATGATGCGTTTTGTAAATACTGTTTGCGTCCAAGGAGTTGTAACAAAGTTGGGCCTACAGACTTTATCAGGTTGCGGTTGCTATTGTTAGCAGGAAATAGTACAACCGGGATTGTTTCCAATAGTGCTCGAGTTCCGTTTTGAGTGGATTATTCTCCTTAAGGCCAAAGGAAGAATGCAAGCAGGCCTTCGTCTTCTTACTGCTGGCGTTCAATGCAAGGGGGTAAAATGAGAATTATGGTAGTGTGATAAGACTCCGGCATAACTTCGGGATGTTACTTGGGATTTCGACTAACGTCGTCTATCCCAACCTACTGATATTAGCAAGGATTTTAATTTATTTTTTTTTGCTGAACGGCTGCTTTAGTCTGTAGAAACCGTTGAACGGTTGCCCAACACATCAAGGCCGACGAAATTGCAAAGCGACTAGGTAAACCCTGTAACGCCCTCTCTTTCATTCGTCTCTCACTCGCCGTTGATCCTTTTCACTTCTGCTTGCCATCTCTCACTCTCGAATCCCTACATCACCGTTGATCCTTTTGGCTTCTGTTTTCCATCTCTCACTCTCGATCACTACAATTAAAGGGCCTATAGGCTAACCTTTGACACGGCGCACACAAAAGCGAAACGGTTTTTATGTTCTTTTTTATGATTGCACCCCCTTCTCTCCCTCCCTTCCCCACAAACCCACCACCTCCAACAAACAAAACTTACTGCGTAGTGTTGCAAAGCATGTTGATTTTTCTTCCGGCCACATAGCTGACTACCACACTTGAGACAAAGCCACAACGTTTTGTCACAACTAGCATCACTGAACTCTTTCGATGTGTCGTAAATCTGACTACCACCATGTGTCGCTGGCTCATCCATACATTTGCCGCAAACCTTTCGGTACCAACCGTCATTGGTTTTGATTTGTTTCCGTATTGTGTTGAGATCGATGGATTTCTGTACATGTGTACAAACTTCTCCACCGTTCATTTTGGTGGAGAGCAAGGTTTCATCGTTTGATTCCGTTGAGGAGCCTCCACCATCCACACGGTAGTCACTGCGCTGCCTTTTACCCATTATATCGATTCCCTCTATCGATATCGGTGAAGCGTCTGGAAATGATTCTGCCTTTTTGGGTGAAAATAATATTGTTCAAACTCAGATTGTATTGTTGCGCACTGCTAGATGTTTACGATAAATGCAGGAAAGCGATAATCTTTAGCACAGTTTGCCGCACACTATATCATATTCGAGCCACAAAATGAGGCAGTTCAACAAAAAAGAAAAGAAATAATAAATGAGCGAATACAACGTAAGCAACGTGAACGTAATGAATTGCATGCAATAAAACTATTTTGATGATAATTATTTAACAAAAAAAATCTGCAGCCTCGTATACAAAAGAAAAACTTCGTATTTCATGCATACCGTGACTAAATGAAGGCCTTCAAAGATAGGTTAGCTATCTTATATTATTAGCAATGGAATGTTCTCATATGTGTAGATGAATCATTCATGCATCCTACCTACCGTTTTAGGAACGGCAATTTAACGCGAGGTTTGTTAATTTTCGCGCAAGAAGCAAGCTTAATTCACCTGCAGCAGCTCCACGTAATAATCACTGATTCAGCACATTTATTTGCAAATTTTCGTACAAAAGCACGAGCACCACCGATCACACTGCGAACACACCAAAGAACCTGTGGTCGGTCGCGTGCATGCACACACGATTGCTCTAGATCAAACATGACCAAGGTTTAGATCAGATTTGGTATATTATAGAGGTGGGTTATCCCTAACGATTTGACAACCGCACTCTAAAAAAGTTGAAAGTGTTTGACGTTTCGACAGTTCAGGGGCCAAACACAACCGAAACACACCGAAGCGAAACATCTAAATGGAACGCTTCGTAGCGCTTCTTTGACTGTTTCACTGTTCTTCCAGGTTTGACCGAAACAATAAGATCTTCCAAAATATTGCATTGACCATAAAGTGCAGTAATTTGGTAAATAATATGCATAATAAACTTAATAAACGAACGATACGATAACTGCGCTATAGAAAAATTAAACGCAATTTGATAAGAGTGGGTTCGATCTTTTGTCAGTGCATATGTGTGCAATCGTATGTGGTGTGTTGTGTTGAATGAAAATGTGCATACCACAATCGAACCCACTCCTGTCAAACTCTCATTCAATATGGCCAAGGCGCTAAAGCTATGAGCTCACCTAGTCTCTTTACCCATTTTGGTGTGTCTGGTCCCCAAGCAAACATTTTCCAGGATGGCTTTACAGGGAAATCACCCCCAGGCTTTACAGGGAAAACCCCCAATACTTTAGCGAATCAGAAAAAATAGACACAAAATCCTCCAAAATAGTTACGGAAGTCGGTGCGATTGATATGGAAAATGTATACTAGCCGGTTGAGTTAAAAATCTAAACAAACATTTCTACATTACTATTTTATGAAATTACCTATTTTCTGCGCACGAAAACCAAAGGAAAATTATATTTTGTAAACATCTTGAGGTTACAATAACCTTGGGTTGTGAGCATCTTGGTTTTTTGACACATACGATGACCGAAGAAGAGACAGTGTGCGAGCTGTCAAAAGAGGGAGAATAGAATAAACCTGTGGAACAGAACATCTCTTAACCTCCTTGCGAAAAATTGACCGAAAATCTGTGTGTGTTTAAATTTTTATAGTAGTTAAACATAAGGTGTTTGGTTTTTACCATCAAATGACAAAAATAAAAACCTGCATCCCAAAAACATACAAAACTTTGATTTCAAGATTTCAAGCAGTTCGTATATACAAATGCGTTCAAACATATTTTTTAAATGTTTGGTAAAATCCGTTTAGGTACAAAATATATTTAATGTTGGTGTTGCAAGCGGAGTGTCTACTATTTATTTTTGCGAATTTTGTGGCAAGTGAGTATTATGAAAATATCATAACGTGAGTTAATTTTTGGTGCATGCAATCATTCTCGTAAATGTACGTAATTGTACCAGCATTTGCACCATATTTGAAACAGGGTACAGAGAATAATTTCTTCACCGGTGATATTTTGCTTCAAGTACATACCGTGAAAGAGTAAAGTAAGTTACAATAATGATTTTAAGTAATAAACACTGCTTTAGGGGTATGGTCGTGTAGGCGACAGCGGCGCTAGTCTTCAAACGGCATGATCGGGGCTGAAATCCCATCCGGACCGTCCCTCCGTAGTGAGGACTGACTAACCAACTACGTGGAACTAGCAAGTCTAGTAAGCCATTTCGATGGCCGGCATTACCTTAGAGGTCGTTAAGCCAAGAAGAAGAAGAAGACAAAACACTGCTTTATATAAAGATGCATTTTGTCAAAAGATATCAAATTCAATTCATATTTCTGCAAGTCAAGTTCGTTTTTCGAGGGAAATTGTAATTTGTGAAATTATTTAACATGTCGAACCTTAAACGTGAACGTGAAACTGGTAGTTTCTATCGCCGTGTTGACAAATTATTGAGACCAACCTCTGTCGGTAAATGCCGAGTGAACAGAAAAAAAAGAATTTCATGTATTTTCTCTCTAGGATTGTTACCAGGGAATCTTTTCGCGCATGAACGTTCATGATGCTTAATTTTGCCTTACTCTTTAATCGAAAAATGCCATTTGCTCTAGACGACTTTCCTTCTATTATGTATATCCCTTGTTGTTTACATACGAAAACCGAAAATTGTACACGTTTACCTTCAAGTGAGCATCCGGATACACGGTTATTTTTTTAACTTTAAACTGCAATAATTTATTATTAATTGCTTGTATTGACCTTAATTTTAGGTTCTTTCCGTATTGTGCTTATTTTCTTGTTAAATTCAATCGATTTAAAGTTTTACATGGATCGTTAGTTTTATCATGACAAAAAAAACACAATGAATGAATAACATATATTTCCGATGTACTAAAGGAACAAAATTTGTTGGAATAAATAAATAAATAAATAAATAAATAAATAAATAAATAAATAAATAAATAAATAAATAAATAAATAAAGCAATAAATCAATAAATAAATAATTAATTAACAAGTATGATTATGCTGAATATGTAGATAATAGATTGTAATACAATGCATTTTTATTGCTTGTGTTTTTGTATTGTAATAAGTGTGATATAAAAATGTTGCATCTTAGTTCTATATTCATTTAACATTCCGATTCACAAAGATTCGCAAGAATATAAATATATAGACGGTATTTTTTACCTACGGAAACTGTTGATTGTATAGGTCAAAACGTATGGAATACCCGAGTATGCCGGTTGCCAACTTACGTGTATAAATTTCGTTGCCAACTCTACGGTTCAACTCTTGGCGAAATGAATTCGCTCGAACTCTTATCAATGAATTCGAAAGACTCTTATCAATCAAGCTTTATAGAAAAAACTGTCATCGGCTAAGGCATTTATCCTTCAAAACGGGTTTGACGGAATGATGCCGGTCTGTAAATCGTAATTCAGCATTGTGGCAAAATCTGTCACCGGTGCAAAAAACAACAACAAACAATTTATAAAACTTAAACAAATCTAGTGTAGTTACTAGTGCCTGCACCGCTTCTTGAACTTTTTTCCACCTTCGTTCTTCTGTTTGAAATGCATTTTTTTAAGTTGTTTATTTTATTTTGCGTTTGGTTCGTGTTTCTACATTATCTGCAGCATTTCTTTAAAGGCATTATACCTTGCAAAAGCATTGCTGTAATTAGCATCTTGCTTATTCCAAATACATGGCATGCACTTACAACCTTCGATTAAATCTATAATCATTTCTTTATTTTTGGGAATTTTAACCAACGATAATTTCAACCTCCGAACAGAACCAAAATTTTTTGCAAACTGAAGCTTTCTCGCCAAATCAAAAACATTTCAATGCGAAAGAAATTTTCCAAAAACCTGCTTATTGTTGCCGAGCAGGCAGTCATTAACAATGACAAGTGAGTTAGAATGAGAGAGAGAGTTTCATTATCTTTGATAAACCGTCATTTTAAAGTCTGAAGAGAACCACAGAAAGTTAGAATTTTTTCCCCCAAGAGCTATTACACAAGATGCATGGTATTTTCTGTCAAACACAAATAGCAAAATAACACATGTAGTTTGTCTTTTGTAATTTTTTGCGCGCGTATCCACGAAAAACTATTTTTCTGTTCAAATTTTGATTCAGGAATACAAAATCGGACAAATGTGTTATCACACGAGCGGACAGCATTTTCTGTCATAAACTTATATTGACAGATAGAATCCAAAAACAACCGGTATAATTATCTTCGGTGTTAAAACCGCTTAAGTGTGTGTTTTTGTTATTCCTGGTGAAAATTAAATAATCAAAACTATAAAAAGGCTCTTTCTTCACTTAATAAGATGTGAACGCCCTTGTATTTTTTACTCAGGGTTGAGCGTTTATAACCGCACACTTGAAAAAAACGTGACTATTTTTCAAGATCAAATTGTCGAATGAAAAAATGTAGAGCCAAAATGAGTTTGACATCCCTGGTATAATTATTTCAAATGTCATTTTAACAGCAACCTGTGTGTGCAGTATACATGTGCAGGGTGCTAATTGGAACGGATTTTACAAATTTATGGGTGACTATGAAAACAATTCGGGTAACTTTTCATCCTTCTTTTGTCCTCAGCTCAGCAGATGGAAACTCTCGGACTTATGTAGCCCATTCCTAATCAAAATTACACTCATACTGTGTGTATGCAAAATGTGATTGAGTAGAATACTATTCCTTCACTTCCATGCATAATAAGAACATAGTTAAGCAGTCATATTCTTGAACATACTTAAACATAAAGGAAAGAGATTCCTTTTTGTAATCCTATAGTACAGGACGCGGGACCACCTCAGAAAGGTCAAGGCTTCGTCATCTTCTTGGCGTAACGACCTCTAACTCTAGCGTCATGCCGGCCATCGAAATGGCTTTCTAGACTGCCGATATACCACGTAGTTGGTTAGTCAGACCTCACTACGCGGGGACGGTCCGGATGGGATTTGAACTCCGGTCCTGCCGTTTGAAGACTGGCGCCGCTGTCGCCTAACCACCGGGCCGTCCCCGGCCAAGGCTATGTGATGCCATTGAAGAACATTAACCAGCTTTCCAAGTTAGACTTGGAACAACTTGTTCGTGCATGTATCCAGAATCCAAAATCAATCATTCTATTCTTATAAATCATTCTATTATAATAAAAATTGATTGAACACATCCATGCTATAGTCATCGAAACAATTTAAAATCGTAGTCGTCACATGTTACATGATAATTTACTGATCGGTTCTTTTAATACGTATAACAAACTTTAATACGGCTATACGTTACTGTTGCTACATAATCATTTCACAAAAAACATAAATTATAATTTTGCGCTTGCTAAACATAAAACTAGAAGCTCTTGCACTGCTCCCGGAGTAATCACTGTTAGTTCCTGGGACGCAAAAAAGCAAAACGTTTGCAAAGCTAGGAGGAAAATAACGGCGGAGAACAAAGCTTCAACAACTAAATAATTAATTACTGAATTATATTATTTTCAATGGCATTAATTAATGTGCATACAAATTTACATATTTTCCTTTGTGTGTGTTTCCACACAAAGAACAAATGACCATTTTGTTGTCATCTGCAATGCAACTGTTATTCTAGTTAAGCTCACATGAAGGATTAAATATTGAAGCCCATGTCTCGCATGCACTGTTTATGTTTCTCGATCAGTTCACCACATTTTTCCTCCCCATGGTCCATAATGCTGTAAGTAGGCAAAGGCGTTTCATTAATATAAATATTGTTATATAACTTATTAATAACTTTCATACCAAGCATCGCGTGCTTTTTTCGTTTCTGGGCAAGCACAGCAAGCCTTGCACTTGGGTTTTTCCTTCGTCGCATTTTTTGAAGCATCGACTGCCGAAGCAGCAACGTTTGGAATAACACTAACTGATTGACCCATAATATTCCCGAGTTTATTATAAGATTTTATTTCACCAGCAGACTTCAAGGAGCTGAAACAGAAGAACACTCAGCTTAGGAACATCGAACCGAACACGGCTAATGTGTTAATTAAAGAATAGCTTATATAATAATACAATCGTATACCTCCTGCTGCTTTCGGTCCTTTCAAATAATCGACTTGTGATGATGATCACGATGGTTTAAAAGATTTCACAATGTTTACCACAGAGTTCTTGTTTAGGCAAAAACAAAGCCTTGCAAACAAACGCGGTATTCTGGCAAAATGTCAATACAACTGTCAGGCACTGATGGCCCAAAGAACAAAATTCAAGGTGCTTACAATAACCCCGATGTATCTTGAGGCACACCTTTAAGCTGGAGTCAGCCCGTACCGTACTACAGGAATACTAAACTTCCTCTGTGATGGTAATTAGACTGTTTGGCTCAACATAAGAAACCGCTTGCATTTATAGTTGTACTGTTTTACTGTTGCTGTGCTGATTTCAATGAAAAAGTATCCTTGTTTACAAATTAAAGAACTGTATTCTTGTGTTTCATATGAATTCGACTGTTCACAATTTAAATTGCTACTTCCAGAAAGTTTATACAAGCGAGTTCAATTTATAGCTTCAACCTCATTTATAGGTCAACCTCATTTGTTAAATCCCATATATTTCCCTTGCAACTAGTGACATGCCACCGAGCAACGACACTAGTCTCACTGCTCGGTCACACGATTTTTGGTCGAACAATCTTGCAAATTGGGTAATGAGGGTTCCTAGGTGGGCTCGTCACAAACGGTTTGACAACTGAAAAAAAAATAATTAGTAGAAAATTAAACGCAATTTGATAAGAGTGGGTTCGATCGTTTGTCAGTATATTTCAAGGTGTTTATAATATACCAGGTGAATTTTTGTCAATTTGACAGATCGACATTTTTGGTATATATGTGTCAGGTTTGTTATTGTTTTTACAAAACATAAACAAACACATTTATTGTAGTAAAGATGGCAAAATACACACTATAACTAACTGTGTGAATAAAATTTTAGCAAACTAAACTAAACTTAATCTAATTAAAACTATCCAGTAATGAGATTAGATTATTCGCAAGTGTAATGAGATAAAAAAAAACACCAAGGATGAAATATACTTTAAGCACATG
The DNA here is from genome assembly GCF_943734695.1 of Anopheles maculipalpis. Lineage (NCBI taxonomy): Eukaryota > Metazoa > Arthropoda > Insecta > Diptera > Culicidae > Anopheles > Anopheles maculipalpis. The sequence goes on along the minus strand of NC_064870.1, from coordinate 17,548,254 downwards.
GCAAATAGCAATTAAAAACCAAAAATGACGAACAATTAATGTATAAATCGAAAAGAATTAATTGTTTTCAAACTAGACGCAAAGAACCACGCAAATCAAACGACACGATATTCTCTTTCTACCAGCACAGAAAACTGCTTCTCCGACCAAAACATTGTTATACTTCTGTCATGTGGCGAAACGTCAATTTGTTCTAGATAACTCTACCTTTTAATTTTATAAATACCTTGGTATATGTGTTTGCAAGCGTATGTGCTTTTCATTCAACACATCAATGAAAATGTGCATACCACAATCAAACCCACTCCTGTCAAACTCTCATTCGATATAGCCAAGGTGCTAAAACTAAGAGCTCACCTAGTCTCTTTACCCACTTCGAGACAGAGCTTTTCCCCAACATGTATTCTTTAATTCACATTGATTTTGTTGAACAATTGTTATGAACATGGCCGCCACAACGTTCCTATCCAAACCATTGATGTGTTTATCTTGGTCTACATCACTTTCGGCTTTCTGGGTTTGTTTTGTCATATTTGCTTGAGGGAAAGTTTACATGTGCGAGAACGCCTCAATATGTTTCGATGCGTTTTAAAATCCGGTGTATTTCGAAACAGGATACTTCCTTTGGTGAGACAGTTGCATTTAAACCACATTAATCTAGCGCAACAATCCATTGCTTCGGAATCGACGGAATTGAACAGTACAGATGAAGTCTACAACAAGTGGAAAGATAAGATTGTTTATAGTTCGTTTATCGACAACAACACGATCAAAATGGGCTACAAACAGAATAAAATCATGGAATCCAGATTAAAACAGCTGCAAACTAGCGACCTGAGAAAGTCTTGCGACATCAGGCCGTTTTCGGTAGCTATGAAGCAACTGAAAGCGGAACAATTCAATGAGCTGTACGACAAGCGAAGCGAATGTTACGATGATGTCGGCAGCAGTTCATCGGTCATTCAAATGCCTTACAAACAAATCAATCGTAAAGTGCCGAAAAGTGATGAAACGGTAACAGAATGGGAAGGTAAGGCTCTTACTGGTGAATGGATGTCGGATTATGAGTATTACGATGAGAATGACGAGGACAGCAGATCTTTTTATGGCACCCCTGATACAACCGTTCCGCCCTCGGCAATACCATGCGGGGGATGTGGCGGATTGCTACACTGCATAGAACCTAGCATTCCCGGCTATTTGCCTAGTCAACTGTTTAAAGGAAAATCGAAAGAGCAGTTACTGGTAAGTTGCTAAAGCGGATGTCGACAAAGGCGTATACAGTCACTTCCCCACAATCGTGACCGGAGAAATCCGTGTATCTCAAGTTTCCGCGAATATTGATAATTGCTCGACACATTGTTTATATTTGATATGAAAAGATCCAGTCCTCATATACATTTTAAAACCATTCTTTTAATGACTAAAAATATACACTTACTTCTTTATAACCATCTACCCGGGTAGGTCATACATTTTGTATGGGATTTTGTATTTTGTCGATCTAATAATGTTTAGTTGAGAATATAAAAAAACCTTCTTCTATTTGTTTGTTCTATGTTTTATGTTTTGTTTCTATAGCTTTTAACATTTATATTTATAGTAGCGTGCTGCACTGTTTGTAGGGAAATATGCATTTTCCGTTTTATTGCTTGCACAGTCATACTATTAATCTTTTCCTTGAATCTCTTCTAAAGCAAGCTCTTTTTACAAAAATATTCGTCTGCAAATTAAAGCATTTGCTCACCATGGAATAGATTAGTCTTAAATAAAGCCAAAAAGCGGGAGAGATTAAGCTAAAATTTAATATAATTTTGAGATCATTATGTGATATTTGAAGTCATATCCTTATTCCACTATATTATACAAGAGCCTCGCATTCGGAATTTGTATGACTGATTTAAACAAAATAAATAAGTTTTACAATACAAAGATTTCCAATTTTCAAGTAAAAACACTAGTCAGCGAACGATTGCTTATCGTAGATCCAAAGAGATTACAACTTTAAAAGTGAAAAATGAAAAGATTTTTTAAATTCTCAACTAAATGTTTTCACCTCGACAAGAAATAGTCTCCTTTTTTTTTGGAAAACTTCATGCATATACGACGAGTAAATCAGAAGATGGTAGCTGTATGTAACATGCTAATTCTTTAGCATGCTTGTTTTGCTCACGGGTTGTTGTTTTTACTCTAGAAATAAATCTTCATAACACCCCTAAGTAAAGTCAAATTTTCATTTCCGCGTAACTCGAGTACCGCGTAAGTTGGATACTGACTGTATTTTTTATCGTTTTCTTTTTCTAGACGACAATTTGCCAACGGTGTCATTTTTTGAAACACTACAACATTGCAATCAATGTGACGGTTTCTGCTGATGACTACATACAAATGCTATCATCGATAAAATCAAAGAAAGCTCTAGCTATTCTGATGGTCGATATTTTGGATTTCCCTTGCTCGATATGGCCCGGGCTGTCCGAAATATTGGGCCCTCAAAGACCTATCATAGTAGTGGGGAATAAAATCGACCTTTTACCGCAGGACTGTCCTGGCTATCTGGAGAACGCACGGCAATGTTTGACCCGGAGCATCATCGAGTCTGGATTTGCAAGGAACAACATCAAACACGTCTCCCTCATATCGGCCAGTACTGGATACGGTGTAGAAGAATTAATTACGAAAATTCACAATGTTTGGGGAACCCGTGGAGATGTCTATCTGGTTGGATGTACAAATGTTGGAAAAAGCACACTTTTCAATGCTCTACTTCGTTCTGATTTGTGCAAGGTTCAAGCGACCGATTTGGTTCAGAAAGCTACAGCTAGTCCATGGCCAGGCACAACTATACGAATGCTAAAATTCCCTATCCTGCGTCCATCAGATTATCGGCTATACTTAAGAACGAATCGACTGAAACATGAACGGTATCTGCAAAGGGCAAATGCACAGTTGAGACGTGAACAGTCGAGAGGATCTAAAGATGTCAAGCACGCGACATTAATCGGCCACATAGGTAGAACATTTGAAAAAGAGCAAGAAGAAACATTTGATCAGTTTTCTTTGACGCAAAGAAGTGGAGCACCGACACCCATTCTTACATTGAACGAGAAGAGCGAAAAATATATCAACTCCAAATGGTGCTACGATACGCCCGGTGTCGTCCAACCGGATCAAATACTGGATCTGCTTACAACGGAGGAAATCGTTCTTACCTCCTCGAAGCAGCTGATACGACCAAGGGTGTACCTTCTTAAAAAAGGCATGACGTTGTTCCTGGGCGGCTTGGGTCGCTTCGATTTTGTCGAAGGTCCAGATTCAATACGTGCCATCGTATATTCTGCACACACGCTTCCTACAGTTATTTGTAACACATCGGATGCTTCTACGCTGTACAAGGCACTGCTTGGTTCGAAACTACTCGGTGTACCGTTTGGCAGCACGGATCGGTTGGAAAAGTTTCCACCGCTGGAATGCTTTCCGGACATCCTCGTGCACGGTGAGCTGGAGAAGCATACAACCGTTTGTGATGTATTACTATCGTCCGCAGGATGGATTGGTGTGAACTTACCAAAGCATAGCGAAGCTACTTTTCGTGCCTGGACACCTAATAGGAGGGGAATATACGTTCGTCAACCCGCACTGCTGCCTAACGGGCTCGCCCTTAGAGGCAAACGAATTCGAGGATCGTTGGCTTACCGGCTCGGAGAAGGGTTCAAACACAGTTAGAGCGCTTGTAAACTATAGCAAAGTTTCATTCATTTGAAACATTAATTTCAGCTAACTGAATATTTCTGAACTTGTGACTTTCATACATAGCAGACAAAAATTTAACAGGATGTTAAGAACTGTCCAAAAATGCAGATGCGTAATGCAAATTGTAGATGCGGGAAAAGATCGAAAAAATAATGCAAAATTAAATTAATAAGTTTTAATACTCGTTTCATACTCTTTCATCGGAAAATAACACCCAAAATATAACAAAAGCGAATGCTCCGGTCTCATTAACGACACAAAAATTCATCAATTGACAGCAAAGTTTCAAAAATGTGAGATATTAACGAGCCAGCGTTGTTACCCTACGTTAAAATGACCAAAAATACAACCCTTTTACACATATTCGGGGTAGGTCATACATTTTGTATGGCTCTTTGCATTTCCCCTGATAAGAAAACTAATAACTATAATCGATCTCTTCGTCGTATTTGCATGAAATTTTCAAGAACGCTGAGGCTATTTATTGGCTAACTAATAAATGTTGGTTGAGCATTAAAAAAAATCTTTTTCTAACAATTTTTTTTTGTTTTCACAGCTTGTATCAACTATATTTACAGTAGACTATCAAACGCCAAACATACTTATTGTATGGAAAGATGCATTTGCCGTTTAAAAAAACTTATATAGTTTTATTAAGTAACTGTAAAAAGTAAATAATTACCATCAAAATAAGTTTGCGTAATGTTGTTACTTCTTTTTACGAAAGTCAAGTAATTATTTTACAGGGTATCCCAACAATATTGCTAAAGTTTTTTTTTACAAAAATATAAGGTCACGTGCGAGAAAACCTCTGGACGAGAACAAAAACATATGGGCAAGCGCCAAAAAACCACGGGACGAGGACTTTATTTAAAATATTTCAGCCCACTACAAAAAACCATACGAACGTGTTAGCTGGGATACCCTGCAGGTGAAGCAGTGTCGGATTATCTTTCATAAGGTTTTGTTTGGTTCCAAGCAATTCAAACGAATCGCTGATTACTAACTTTTGTATAATTCAAGCAACAACACAGGCACACGTAAGTGAAGACGGGCAACATATCTTCACCCGCATACGTATGCCGGTCACGCATAGAATTTCTTCTACAACAGGTTTCCATTACAAAAAATAACTATTCAGTTGCAAATTAAATTAAATTAAAGATTGATCACCATGGAATGGATTAGTCATTTAAAAACAGAAAAAGGAGAGATTATCTAAAAATTTTATGTATGATCATATTTCAAGTCATATTCTAATTCCACTATATTACACAACAAGAGCCTCGCATTCGGAATTTGTATGACTGATTTAAACAAAATAAATAAGTTTTACAATACAAAGATTTCCAATTTTCAAGTAAAAACACTAGTCAGCGAACGATTGTTTATCGTAGATCCAAAGAGATTACAACTTTAAAAGTGAAAAATGAAAAGATTTTTTAAATTCTCAACTAAATGTTTTTACCTCGACAAAAATAGTTTCTTTTTTTTTGGAAAATTTCATGCATATACGACGAGTAGATCAGAAGATGGTAGCTGTATAATACGGTAAAATACCAACTCCCATACAAAATGTGTATGATCTACATGGGTAGGTGAATGACAAAAGGCTTTTACAGTAGGCTATTAACAAAATTGCCTTAATAATCACTACTAAGGGGTTTTTTTTGTCAAACAAATTTGGCTTAGTAGTGCCTTAGTAGTTGGCGGATTTACGACGATTTTGTCGATAGGAAGGTATAAATAAAAAATCTGATTAAAAGTATATATTAATCAAGTGAAATTTTATATATTTTATAAGTGAAATTTTAGTTGCGCCAAGAAAAATGGCATCTTAAAAACGCGTTTTGACGTTTTGTCAGTTCAGTTTCACACAACTGAACTGCGATTTAACAAGTTAAGATTGAGTGGAAGTTGCATTCGTTTATAAGCGCCTTTAGAGTGAAGTTGAGGGCAAGAATATTGAGCAAAATTGTTTTTTTTTGGTAACAGAAATAAAATTACTTAAATATTTTATTACCAAACTTTTCCCTACACAGCTCAACCGTACTGTAAACGTATAGTAACCTTCTTTCGAGAGCAGTGTAGTGTTCGTTGATGACTAGTGGATATAGAAGATCTAATTTGTTCAATTCTTCAAGCGTTTCGGTTAGTGCGCCTCCAGAGAATATCAGTAATCGTTCCCATGTTGTGCGTCGAATGCTAAAAACAGAGAGAGAGAGAAAAAGAGAAAATCGAAACAAAAAATAAACCCAGATCTTCAAACTAAATTTTTCAACAGTATAAAGGAAAGAGGACATCAGCTGTATACGTACATGCAGCATTGATACAATGGTGCAAGGATATCGATATGGTCTATGAACGGGTTTCCAAACCCTTTACCATTGTCGAGCAACAGTACTCGATTTTCACGCGTTTCGTAGTGATGTCTGTCCCCGTTTTGAATAAGAAAATCAAATATTGCCGCATCTATAAGATCAAGCAGCACATCAAACTGCAGTTTCTTCCTTATGAGCGCGCAATAATTATCGTTCATTTCCCATTCGGCTTTCAGCTGATCCTTGTAGGTGCGCTGCCACGGCGATCTGTATTTGACTATTTTCCCCGGAATGGTAAGCAGCACGGCCCCTTCAAGGGTTCCGGTCGTTGGATCGTCGCATACTGTTTCATCGCTGTTACAGTAATGGCAAAATCCGTAGGCACATTGTTGATTGTTGATGACTACAGTGTTGGATGGTTGATGAGGGAGGTACAATAAGAAGCAAATTAATATTTGATATAAAATATGAGGCACTACAAATCGCTCCTACCTGGCATTGTCTGACGAAGTGCTTCGTCCGCATACTGTAGGTTATTGCGAAGCGAAATTCTTCGCCCAGCAACAATTGGTGTGTAGCGAAGGTTTAAAATGGCAGCCAGATGAAAGCTGATTATTTCGGAATTATGTCTATCCTTGCCGGAGTACACGGTACCGTTGATGATATCTTCGCGTGTGTACCAGCTCGGCTTGAATAGCACAAACTGCGAACCGGTAAGTTCTAACACCAGTTTCAGCTGTGTTCCTCGGCGAGAATTCTTAATGCTGTGAATAGACTCCTTGCTGAGAGCGTTGATGACAGCACCGATTGATTTATCCTTCACGGGGAACACCTCATTCACGTTGGGCCACTGAAAATGAAGATCGAGAATATGTTAGAATAATTAAATTTGTTGGAACGTATTCTATGACGAATCGCATACCGAGTTGGCCGTTCTCCATACATTACTTAAGTTGTACGACTTCGGAAGAAAACAGCTCACAAGGGTTTGCTTTATACCTACATATTTAGGATTTTTGTTCCGAAATACCGGTTTTAATGTTTTAACTTTACGTATTATTGCATTCTGCACGGAACGTGGTTTGCTTTGTGCAGTTTGGTTAGCAATTGACTTTCCCCTTTCGACCGCATATTCTAGCACATCGTGGTCAGCGAGCTGAATTCTATCTTGCGCCACTGTTGATTGGAGATTGTTAATGAAGTACACATTAAGACTGTAGTAGATCACTAGCGACAGGCATAATAAGATGAGTATATTATAGAAACTAGTTTTTGTCATCTGGTTTTCATTTAATTCTTTAATTAGCTATTTCAGATGCACGTTTCGTTCCGTATGTAATTCTAGGTTTATGTTTATATACAAATAGAATGTCATATACTTCGTCTACCAATAATTCCCAAATAACAAATTCCCCATTAATACTTTGTTATCAAGAAGCACCCGGTGCGCAAAATTCCGTCAAATTCATCATTCGTCAAGACCGGGCCTGACAGTGGTCAAAAGGACCGCTCGAGCGACCGATATTATCAAAACACAAAAACCGTTTGACTCGGCAGATGTCGCTAAAGGGAAAAATGTGTAAAATTAAAAAAAATGTAAAAAAAATGTTGCGTGAACTTGCTTTCTTAGCATCATCATCATCTTTTTTCTCCCATATGGTATTGAAATTGTTGAAATAGGAATACAAAATGCATGATTATCACATACAAATTATCAAGACAAGTGGTCAAAAACGGAACATTCGAATTATTACAGCCGTTTGTATTGTCTCTTTGAAAAAAAAAAAACTTAACGGAAGGCAAATTACCTTGAACTTTGCCACGAATTTTTATTCTCTAACACAAACGTAGCCTCGTATTTGTCACTGTTTTTCGTCACCTACTTGAAACGGAAAGGCGCCAAACTCACTCGGTCCTGTGTTTTTCCTGTGTTCGTTTTCTTAAGCAGTTCCAAAATGTGAGTATTTTACTTCAGAAAGGATCTTCCCAAAGAAAAAGGATCTTGAAAAAGTATCGTCGGAATGCTCATTTGATTCCATTTCTAATAAAATGTATTTGGGCGGAAACGTTTCTTCCAAAACATTTAATCACTTGGTAAATGCCACGGAGAAAGCTGGTTGAGAAATTGCTATATTAAAATCTTTCCCGGTTCCATTTTGGTAACTCCCGCCCACAAGAAACCGCAGCGTGGCAGCCTACATTTCTTTTGGCGTGAGTCTTTTTGCCCTTACAGATGGAAACTTTGGTTCAATCTCATCAAGATTATCGAGGAAAAAATCCTTCGATACACGAATTTTTTTTCTTAAATCTGAAAAGAACAACCTCGAGAACACATCAAAAAGGTTTTACACAAAAGTTTTACAGGTTAAAATGCTTATCGAAATTTTTCCTGTCACAAGAACGGTTTCATAATGCAAGTTTATTTTATAAGCTTGTCTTGAGACTTTTCCGTTCGTAAGAGATAATCAGGCCAAAGTATCACTACATATGTTTTTTTTTTTATTTCGTAATGACGGCCAGGCCGTAATCCTTTATTAGTACATATGTATATATAATGGTTTTGCTGGAATAAAGTCAGTCGCATTACGGCTCCCGCATAGAACGGTTCATTTATTGAGTTTTCAACTGGTATTGGTGAGAGATTTTTTTAGCTTATGACTTTTACTCGGTAGAAGCGGGTTTCGAACAATGGTTTGGAATGGGTATAATGACAATCATTAAAATTTATGCTATAATATTTTTTTAAGCAATCGATGCTTATACTACCAATATAATAGTCATCGGAAACGAAAATTGAAACGAATGTTTAAATGTCGGGAAAATCAGAATGTTCGTTATGTTTATTTTATTAGTAGCATATTGTCCCTTCTCACACACGCTTGAGAGGAAATCACAGCTAATCATTGTCCTTGGCGATAACTTGCTTATCAACACAATGATTCTTTGCAGTGATACACAACTACGAAGAAGGATATTCGCTGCACTGTAGTGGAAAAGCAAGGCTAAAAAAGAAATAGTCATGATAAGTTCAAAATGCAAATTTTGTTACTTAACTACATACTTACAAAGAAACAAAAATTGCATTTCTCAAACTATACCAGTTTGAATCAGTTAACAACGCGTTAAGCGTGACAACGGTACCGTTAAATTAACAAGTCCTATTATCGTATTATTTATTTGACTTGACAACAGGACATTTTATTTATAAAAAATCCCCTTGCACGTTTTTCTATCTTATCATGCGTTAGAATTGTATTTCTCATTTGTTAGCATAATGGTCAATGTTAAAAAATAAAAATAATTGTTGCACTGTTGCAGAAATGAAAATTGAACTGAAAAAAACATGGCTTGTGAATCATCTTGCGCAACATGATTGCTTGTGAAGTTAATACATGCTTTGGCTACACAACCTCGCGGGTTTCGAACTGTTTACTGTATTGTACAAACACATCTCCTATCTGTTTCTTTGACGCAATTCGAATGCACTGTCTACGGTCCGATTCGTCCGAACATTGCAATTTAGCGAACAGTTCTCCGTAAGGATCGTTAGATAATACATTACTGATACTTCGCCCATAGCGAAGGTTCGGTTCAATTGCTCGCAGCACGTGTATTTTACTGTTGCTCAACGTAAATAGCTCTATTATGTTCGATATCGCACCGCTATTACCGGACTGTGTGGAATTTGTTGCTATTAAATTCTCAATATCTCGATCGGTTCGAACAATTGGTAATAGTTGTTCGAGTTGTTTGCGTGCAAACACGTAATCGTTACTGTAAAATGATACTACATCATAATTACCCCTATCGAAGTAACCGCTACTTTGACCAACATCACAGTTTTCACACGGTTTACAGAGCCCAGTCCACTCACAGGGATACATCATGAAGCCGATCGGACTGTAAACTTGAAATCCTTGGATGGTATTCATCCGGACACGATTAAGAAAATCTGGACGAAACGATGCTGCGTTTGAACATAACATAACTAAGCTTTCCAGCCCTATCTTCCGTAATGCTAGATCGACGGCAGCAAAACTCATGCGTGTGTGAGGACCGTAAAACGAGCTATAGTAATGATTGTTGCTACTAACTTTCGAACTAATCTCTATTGGCAACCGAATCGAAACCCAAGCCACCCTTGATCCATCCTGCTTATGCTTTTCCGTTAATGCTAAAGCAATATTCTTCAACGGAAGAAACACATCCTCATCGCCCTTGCTGGGTGTTTCAGCGCGGTACATAAAAATTAGCATAAGAAACGTATTATCCTGACTGTCCATACACGTTTTCTCATAACTCTCTAGAAACTGCTCTGTTTCGAGGACTTGATCTTCAAAAGTTGGCAACAATATCGCCACGCGTGTACTTTCGGTTACATACGGCGAGGGAACTATTTCGATCAAACTAATCGGTTTAATTACTTCAAAGCTTTTCTTTACCATCTTTTTTAACCGTCGGTCGTAGAAATTCAGCAATAGCCGATAATCCATCCCCCGGACAGCGTCAAAGCGCTTGTAAGCGGTGTGAATTCCTCGAAACTCTGCATCCGGATTGTTTCGCGTCGCTTCTAGTACAGTTTTATTCAGCACATTCCGCATGTCTTCCTCGTCGACCGCTGATAACCGTTGAACGTTTACCTCGGAATTCCACATGAACGAGTGTGTAGTGTTTAGCGCTATCCACGGTACAACATCGTGTCGCGATTCGGGTGGATTCGATTTTGGAACTCCTAGCGGCCATCGAACTTCAAGGATGTCGTTCGAAAGCGTACCATTGGAAATTTGCATCGCCTCCTCAAGCAACGTACGCTTCACCTCACTGTTTTGCTTCAGATGTAAGCGGGAGAAATATGCGTGCAGCAGATAGAAATCGTCCGTCGTGGTAATAGGGTAGATCATGGCTGCGCTGTTGAACCGTTCCTCCCTGGCGATCAGATGGAAGTCGCGATAAATTTTGTAACTACTCAAATGGTAGCTAGATACATCGATACCCTGCCAGGACTGATGGCATGAATTAATTTTTGTTGAATATTTTACACATTTCCCGATGTTGGCGCTGTGGTTGTTGGAAATCGAGTTACGTACGCACCAATCGAGATTCGCTCTGATTTTTCTAATCACACCACTACTCAGTATAATGCCCGCATGCAGATCGCAATAATCGTTACGCGTAGGTTCTTCGCTATCCTCCCGGTTATACCCACTGTCGTCCAGCTTTGTACCCATGTACACATCCAGTGTTATGCTTAGATGCTGCAGATGTTGTCGCACTGTGCGAGCATTGACGTACGTCGTATCGGTTAGCAGCAGAAAGAAGTCGTATTCATCCAGATAGTTATCGGCGAGATATTTGAGCATATGGAACGGGCGCAGATGTTCTCGCGTATCCGTAAATCCTACTATATTCTTCAGATTAAAGTTTGACTTAACATTGTCTGCATGGATGAAGAATTTTATTTTGTTCACCAGATGAGCAGCGGTACGATTGATTGCGGTTGCAAACGTGTCCACATTTTCCGTCGTTGTCAGCACGCCCACGAAAAGTTTCTCTCTGATTCCTAGCTCGGAATAATAATAGCGTGGACGTATAATGTTTTTTACCGTCTTCTTTGCTATCATTGGCTTCTGGTCTAGGTTGAGCTGTGGCTCGAATTCGTTGTTGTGCTCCAAGTTTAGCAGTGTATCGGCATTTTCCGTCACCTCTGGGCATTCCGCTACGTATTCTGTATAATCGTGCGGTGAATAGTAGCTAAACAGGAAGCCGCACACAATTCCGAGCACAAGGTAATGATTGCGACTTAAATTAAAGATAACACCCATTGCTGTAGAATAATTATGTTTCCATTAAATGCACGAACTCATGTATGCTAATTGCTCATAAAGATATACCGATACCATCCAGAATTCACAACAAGTAAATAAATATTCACCGTGGAATGCAGCAATGACTTTAATGACAGAAAAAGATAACCAAGGTTGCTGCAAGTGAGTACCACATGGTAAAGGTTTATCTTTTTATTGAAATTCTGACCCAGGCAACCAGAAAAACGGTTAAAGAGTAATAAAGGCCCACAAGTTGGACGGGATCCATGTCATGCAAGCTTGTGTTAAAAATCACGGTAGATATTGACCATTACGCGTAGGACATAAAAATATTATTGCATGAGGTGAATCCCGTACAACTTGAGGGCCTTTATTACTCTTTAGCCCTAAATAGTGTAGGCTAAATAGTCCTACAAGTTGCACGCAGCGCACTCACATGCAAGCTTAAATGTAAGCCCACAGTCATTTGTAAACATGGCTAAGTAGGACATATTGAAAATATTTAAACTATTGGTTTATTAAATCCATGAAATCTTATGTTAACTAGTTTTAATATAGTTTTAGGGCTATAGAGTAATAAAGGCTCTCAAGTTGTACGGGATTCATCTCATGCAAGCTTGTGTGAAAAATTACGGTAGATTGTGATCATTATGCGTAGGACATAAAAATATTATTTAAATAAATCATTATTAAAATGAGGAAAGTTATTTGAAATGATTGTAATGTGTCGCAAAAGCTAGTTTATTTATAAGACTAATTTATAAAAACATTTTACTAACTTATTTCAGAATTTAAACGAGACAGTTCATACTGTAATTGAAATAATTCTATAATGAGCCTTATTTTTTAATTTAAATGGCTCAAAATACAGAAAAAATAATTTTTAATCATGATTTGAGTAGAAAGTGGATTGAATTACTAAAACTTTATTTAAAATAGTTACAATAAGATTTTTTTGGATTTTATAAACCAACAGTTTTAATATTTGCAATATGTCCTACTCAGCCATGTTCACAAACGACTGTGGAGCTTGCATGTGAGTTTGCTGCGTGCAACTTGAGGGCCTATATTACTTTTTAGCCGTAAACTTTAGCCGAAAGCTAGTAAACTTTAGCCGAATTTAGGGCTAAAGAGTAATAAAGGCCCACAAGGTGTACGGGATTCATATCATGCAGGCTTGTGTGAAAAATCACGGCATATTGTGGCCATTATGCGTAGGACATAGTAATATTATTTAAATAAATGGCTAAAGAGTAATATAGGCCCACAAGTTGCAAGTTGCAATATAGGCTCCACAGTCGTTTGTGAACATGGCTGAGTAGGACATATGTATTGAAAATTTTTAAGCGTTACATTAGGATGTTACGTTTCGGTCAGTTTCGGTTGTGTATGACCCCGACCTTACTCTTTAGCCCAAATGGTAACGCTAGAGTGTACCGCCAAACCCTCCCACCCCCCACGCTTGAGCGTTACGTAATTTATGACGCCTCGATGTTCTGATTGCTCATTGATGTATTCTTAAGAATTATAGAACGTTCCCGTATTGTCATGATTGCTCATTTATTAGCAACATATTTTCATTTGAATATTTAATCAGTTTTTCAGTGTTCCATGTACCTTACGAAATTGAATCACTATCGATTCTTTCCATGAACTTGGAAACTTGGAATTTCATTTATTTACGCCAGAAGCCTGTTTTAGATTGCAAATCCTGTGCAAATCTTCTTCTTCTTGGCGTAACGACCTCTAAGGTCATGCCGGCCATCGAAATGGCTTACTAGACTGCCGATATCACGTAGTTGGTTAGTCAGTCCTCACTACGGGAGGACGGTCCGGATGGGTTTTGAACCCCGGTCCTGCCGTTTGAAGACCGGCGCCGTTGTCGCCTACACCACCGGGCCGCCCCAAAATCCTGTGCAAATCCTGTGAAGTATTTCTATATCAATTGGATGTGTTCAATAGCTCTATTTCGGTTGGGGCGCAAAAACACGTCTTACTCGGTTGAGTTCTGGTCGAAGAGTACATCATTTACTCCTTATATTTCCTCTTTATATATATTATCTTTCGTTCGTCCTGTTAACTTATACTAATATATTCTACTATAACTTATGCTATAATCCCCAATAAGCAATTCATGAACCGGATGAAAGCGGAATCTTTGCATTGTATGCTCTGTGCTTTTAAGTTGTTCTAATATAGTGCAATGAGGTATACTTTTGTTAATACTAACAACGCTATGCACAAAGTGTTAATTAAAAAGTCGAACAATTTCTGAGTTATTATCAATCAATTTATCCTTAAACTGAAACTTGCATGTATTTTGCAATCCTGTTGGAAGCCAACTTTTAAAGTAGTGTCCGTAGCTGTTCACTGTAATTTTTAGCTCCATCGATTTTTACTTTTTCAAAGTAAGATTTTCTCGTAACTTTAAGGTCTTAGGTACGAATTCCCATTCGTTCGGACAGCGCAGCTGCCGTCAAGTAGTTGGAATAAGTATACGGTCTCCTCAAAAATAGTATACTCCAGCAGAACGTCAACCACTGCCGGTTGGCGCACGACATGCTGCTGCAAACCGCCCGGCAGGAAGGATGCGACCTGGTGCTGATCTCCGATCCATATCGGATCCCGGAGAACAACGGCAACTGGGTAGCGGACCCGACGGGCAAAGTTGCGGCAGTATCGACAGGACGATATCCCATCCAGCGCATCATCGAGAATCGGCGAGATTGCTTCGTTGTGGTCGAGATGCGCGGGATTTTGTTCTGCTCCGTGTACCTACCTCCAGTGGGTCCCGATTCGACAGTGGAAGACTTCAGACCCAAATGGACCGAGATTGCGTCAGTTATTCCACGGAACCGGGACACCGTGATCGGCGGGGATGTCAACGCCTGGTCAGGAGCGTGGGGAATGGAACGCAGGCACAACGATGGAGAACGAGTGCATAGAGGAGCGGTGGTGATGGACGCTATGGCTTCGCTGGGGCTGGTATTGTTGAACCGGGGTAACTGGCCAACCTGGTGCAGCAACAATGGCCGTAGCTCCATCGTCGACGTTTCCTTCTGCACCCCGTCGCTCCTGGGGGACAACAACTGGCGAGTTTGCGACGAAAATCCGAGCGACCACAACACCATCAAGTTTTTAGTCGGAAGGACGACGGCGCAGCGCAACCAGGGACAGAACGACAGACAACACACAGCGGAGAGTAGATGGACGACCCGGTTTTTCAACAAAGAACTGTTTGTTGAAATGTTCGGGTCGTTGGACATCCATAACCGCACCCTCTTGGCGGACGAGCTGACGCAGGCAATGGCCACTGCTTGCGACGCGACAATGCCGAGACTGCCCGCAGCACGAGGAGGACGGCGATCGGTATACTGGTGGAACAGTGAGATTTCCCAGCTACGCCGTACTTACATCGGGATGCGGAGAAGACTCAGGAGAGCGCGAACGGACGAACAGCGACAAGATCGGCGGCCAGCATACACAGCGGCGAGAGCAGCTCTGGAGCAAGCGGTTAAGCGGAGCAAAAAAGAGCACGCTGAACAACTTCCGGAACAGCTGGGTCCGCACGGATTCGGACCAGGCTACAAAATTCGGAAGCAGGCGTGGGAAGGTGCCCGCGTACCGATGGAACAGGACCCAGCGAAGCTACAGCACATCGTCGGGGAACTGTTTCCGGTGCAACCGCCCATGGAATGGCCCGCAATAGCAGCAGAGACAGGACGGACGGACGAGGACACGGCTAGGGATTCAGTCACCGAGGACGAGCTGTTGGGCATTGCAAAATCGCTCAACCCACAGCGTGCCCCTGGAGACGATAATATCCCAAACGTGGCCTTGATAGCGGCGATGACAGCATTTCCACGCGTCTTCTCGAGAACGTTCCAGCACTACATCAATTCCGGCCACTTCCCCGATGAATGGAAGAGGCAACGGTTGGTGTTATTCTCGAAGGCCGGGAAACCACCGGGTGAAGCATCGTCGTACCGGCCGATCTGCCTGCTGAGCGTTCTGGGAAAAGTGTTGGAGCGACTCATACAGCGCAGACTTACGGAGCATCTCGATGCGACGGGAGGTCTCGCTGATGCCCAATACGGATTCCGAAAAGGACGCTCTACTATGGACGCCATCAACAGGGTGATCGCCAACGGAAAGGTTGCGCTGGACAAAAAGCGCAAGGGCGACCAACTGTGTGCAATGGTGACAATCGACGTGAAGACCGCCTTCAACACGGCCAACTGGACAGCGATTGGAGCAGCTCTGCAGCAAAAAAAAAAACACGCCATTATACCTCCAGGTGTTGCTGCGGAACTACTTCGTCAATCGCACGCTCCATTACGAGACGGACGAAGGAATAGTCTCGCTACCAGTGACGGTAGGTGTTCCACAGGGTTCGGTTCTAGGATCAACACTGTGAAATGTCATGTACGACGACCTTCTACGTCTGGAGCTGTCCGGGAATCGTGCGGACATTATTGGATTTGTGGATGATGTGGCGTTCACCCTTATCGGGAGGGACCCACAGGAAATCAGCAACCATGCTACGAGGAACCTGGAGAGGATCGAGCGTTGGATGGATGCAGTGGGTCTGAAGCTGGCCCATCAAAAGACCGGCTACATGATCTTCTGCACGCATCACAACCCGCAAGTAGGTCAACTACAAGCGGGTGGACACACGATCACTTCCACGGAATCGCTCAAATACCTCGGCGTCGAGCTCTGCCGCAAGCAGCACTACGGCCGGCATTTGGAGAAGGTCTACACCAAGGCAACGCGTATCGCAAATGCCTTGACCGCTCTGATGCCGAACAAGTGTGGCCCCAAAAGCAGCAGAAGGAGAGCCCTGGTTAACGTTGGGAACAGCATTGTCCGTTACGCGGCACCATCGTGGGGACGGACACTTCTACACAGAGATATTCATCGCACAACCGTTCAGAGGACACACCGCACAGGAGTACTCCGAGTAGCCAGCGCCTTCCAGACGGTTTCCTACGATGCAGCTTGCGTGGTCGCAAGTACTATCCCGCTAGTCCTCCTCCTAGAGGAGGATATTCGCTGCCATGACGACAAGGTAGCGAGGGGATATACTGGACCAGACATACGAAAGCGACGCAGAGAGGAGACCATGGAACGCTGGCAACAACAGTGGACAACCGGAGCAGAGCAGCAGGGATCGCCGGGGATGAAGACGAGACATTATGTCCTGGGTAAATCGTAAGCACGGAGAAATTGATTTTTATCTATCTCAACTCTTTACAGGGCATGGGTTTCTCCGGAGCTACTTCGTCGAGAAAGGCATCCTCGACGGCTCGCCAAACTGCCCGGTGTGTGAACATGACGTGGAAGATGTCGACCACGTAATGTTCCACTGTCCACGGTTTGCTCGGATCCAACAAGAGATGCAGCAGCAGAGCCACACCCGCCTGACGATGGACAATCTGGCGGCGGAAATGTGTGCCCACCGCTACACCTGGGAAGCAGTCCGGACTGCCGCTCGGACCATCTTCAGAAACCTCCAAGTGAGGTGGAATGAGGAAAGTCCACCAACGGCAAGACGGAGGCGACAACAACGACGGCGGAACACGGAACAACCAAGGTAGCAATAGCTGCCGCCGTAACCGCACACAAAGGACTATACTACAACGGAAGCAGCAGCAGCAGCGACGAGTAACCAGAGCAGCAGCAGGAGCTTAGACCCAACCGGGAGTAACGGCTACGGACGGACGGGTCTGAGCAGCAGCAGCGGAAAGGAAGGCACGAAGCAGCAGCAGCAGCTGAGACAACAAGGACGAATGATGCAGCAACCGCGCGTCAACGGGATGAGTGCATTGCACAAACGAACCTGCATGGAGTACTACGCACATCAGCGCATCGGCAGGTTTCGGATCAGGTCGAGGAGTGGTTTAGTTGGGTCGCATCGGCTGCCGGGTCCGCGTCACGATGAATCCCACATACCCCATCTTGAGGGTTGGTCTGTAGCCGCAGACCACCTTCCGAGATGGGGACCTTTTGAAGGTTCCCTCCCCGTTAACAAAAAAAAAAAAAAAACGGTAAGAATTCCCATGGTTTTTAAATACTGTTCAATCTGAATCCTATTTTGTCAAAGTTTAGTTTTTTTTGTGTGTTTGTTTTGTGACATTGTTCTTCTGTTTCGTTGATAAG
The DNA here is from genome assembly GCF_943734695.1 of Anopheles maculipalpis. Lineage (NCBI taxonomy): Eukaryota > Metazoa > Arthropoda > Insecta > Diptera > Culicidae > Anopheles > Anopheles maculipalpis. The sequence goes on along the minus strand of NC_064870.1, from coordinate 17,530,193 downwards.
TTCATTGATACTCGTTTATATTACAAGTTTTAATCGTTTAGCTTTTTCATGTAAACATAAATCCAGATCAGATAACCTAACACTTACAGACGCACACATGCTTTCTTTCGAAACTTTGATTTTTTTTTGTTATTTACAGCTACATCACACCCCTTAATTGTAATAGCCATTTTTCATGGCCTGCTATTTTCAGTTTTGGGTCTGTTCTAGATATCACGGAATCATTGTTGCTGTAAACATGATCAATTACTGTTTTACTTCTGCAAGTTGTTCGAGCTTCTTCTCCGACAATCTGATTTATAATTACTAAGAAGTGAGACTGATTTCTAAGATGTCGAAACTGATCTAATTAATCCTTCTCGCCAGTACTTACGTCTGAATGACAGTCTCTTTGTACAATGAGATAAGACTTTTTCAGTTTCAAGAATTTCTACAAATTAAGGAGCTTTCCAATCGTTTATAGTTTTGAAATACTTAATTACGTATTTCAAACTGTTTGGTCGTATCACATTATTTAACAAACATTTTTTCACATTGTTGACAACGGTATCGCTGGCATTTTGGTGCAATAAGTACGGCCAGAACTACCGATGTATCTGTATTCCTAACGATTTTTGATAAACCTACCGATTCACAATCGAGCACCCTTAAAATACACATTTGCCATGATTCCTATCGAAAATCACAATTTGTCTTCATATTGGTCAAGGATTCATAAATGAGTGAATCCAGCAGCAATTTTGTTTTGGTTGATGGAAATAGAGGACAATTTTGTGGCTCTTAATTACTTTTTGTTTGACTGTGAACTGAACGGAAACTGAAAATGGAAAGGATTATAAAGTTTGCTTGATTATGTTTACACTAATGGCATACGTTCAAAACACCTACGAGCACCCCACGCCCTCCCCCTTCGGTAAAACGATGTAACCATAAGCTGTAAAGAGTGTGAAGTGAAAAGAATTAAAATCATACCGATAACTTCCTATAAGACTTTTGCTTTTTTACCGATAACGAAGAAAATAATCTGGTCATTCTGGCTGCAATGTACGACTCGGCTGAGCCAGAGAAGCAAGACGATTTGACGTTTAATAAGAGAAGTCTCGTTTGCAATGCATGCACGTGTGAAAAACGAAAAATCATATAAATGTGTAAGTAAGTCTCACAGAATGTTAATAATGAAATGGAACGTTTTGAGATTAACGGCAAAGGTCTTCAGCTGGATAGAAATAAAAATCCTGTATCCGTCGGAGCCCTATTTATTTATTTCCCATAGAGGAGTGTTTTTTGAATGACTTTTCACGTTTATCTTCGATATTTTGAATAATTCTCAAAAAAAGGTTTTTCAATGGTGATTCTATAGCGATTCTAATACATAAAATGAAGATGTCGGTAATTATTTTTGGGCATAAAAATTCACAACAAACATATTTGCTAAATTGAAAGTACGGCACGGGACCGTCATAATCAATCGTAAATAAATATTTGCTAAATTATCTTATAATAATATGAATCTAAACACTCATAAAAAGAGGTTGAAGGACGAGAAGCAAGAGAAGAAAACAATTACAAACAGCAGCTGCTCTAGAAGTTGGAGTTGGGCGTCACACAGGTTTTTAGTTAAAGGAGCAATCTATTGATTCAGGTTAATGTAAACATCATCCAGTTTTTGAATAATATTTTTCACTATCCCATTAATTTCACCCATTAACCCTATTCATCTATTAATAACCCCCCCCCCTCCCCCTTACAAACTAAAAAATGCTTTTGTTTTAAGCTTGTTTAACGAAGAAACTATTATTTTTTACAAGAGTATATCATATTTATTGACTTTTTATTTAATTCTTATTACTACTCAGACAGGCTTAATGCCAAACTAGACGAACGTAAATGTCAATGTTAACTAGTTAGGAAAAATTATTTCTTAGATGCACCTGACATGGTTCGATTTCTATTGAAGGCCAAGGTCAATAGCCACTATGCGATCTTTGAGTTTTGTAAGGTCATCGCAGCATCGTATGAACTCTGCCTAGGCTAGGTTTAATGGTTTACTCCTTCGTGCTTTTACGGTACAGGACGAACAGTCCCGATTGAATTTATCTACGTGATGAACACCGAATGAACACCACGATTGCCGATGTAAGTCGATTCTTACCGAACATCCAGCGAGCGTGAATCTTCTCCAGTGTATATCCTCACTCGACCCTCGCTAGTTGTTTGCATTGTCCTGGTTGCACCAGTGTTTCAGCGGACTGTGAACCTTAAGCACACGAGCTAGCCACATGGGATGGTCTAGCCGTCATATTTTCTGTTATGTTTGCAACCGATAGAATCTAATTTATTCCGCGCGTGACCCTTGGGAGCGAATGTTTGAGCCGCGTTTTCATGTACGTCGACCAGGCGTACTTACTCGAGCTTTCGGGCCCAGTAGCGGTGTTGTGACTTCGACTCGCCTATCAACCTCAATCAATCGAACGACACTCAAATCTAAACTGGAACTGCTCGTTCGAGCCTGGTGCAGGCTGCATCTAATGCAACCGCAAAGCAATGGGTATAAGGGCTGAAGTTTTTAAGTGAGTGTAATTTTCGTTTTCTCGCTTCTTAATGTTTTGAGTTTTAGACCATCGTTATGCTCTGCTTCAAGAGTTACTTTTTGTGTATTTGCGAGTGTTTTAAGATCTACAATCTAAACTGTTGTGTCTAGTGGAGCTGTGTGAGAAAGTGGTGTCAGTGTATTTTATATGAATCGGTTCATAGATTCAAGTAAAAAAGTGCTGCAAAAAGTCTGTATGGTGTTTACTGGAGGGAGGAGAACCGTCTGGATATAAAGTTTACCAAATAATGCTTATCTCTAGCAAAAAATGAAAAGCGAGCAGCTCAGTTACATTTCTTTTCCATGTTTTAATTTGTTTTTGTTGTTTTTGTTGTTGTTGTTTTCATTTATCTATTTTTATGCCCAGTTTCCCATTCGCTACATCTCTCAACACCGCCGTACCAACATCCAATGTGTAATTCCTACCATAGCAGAAATATCACGCTGAATAGCGTGCAAGTGTTGAGTTTCGATTTTGCATCCCCTTTACCAGTGAAAACGTGAATGCCGTGAAGACCAAACCACGTGGCGCAATGGAAGTTTCATTACAATAGTTGAGAAGCAAATTCCAAATTCAATCAGAATCAAATTAATCGACCTGCTCGGATTTAAGTGGAAATCCCACGTTAGCCCAGGTGAAAACATGTGTGCATCGTAAACTGCAAGTGCATGAATTTCGGCTCGGAAAGGATCTTCAAACGGTGACGGTTCAGTGGGTGCAGTGTAAGTTCTCCTTTTTAATGGTATTTATTTTCGTCCTTTATATATGCAACAGTTTTAGCTCAATTGCAATAAGCGTTTGCATGTAGTTTTATACGCAATCAATGTATGAAATCAATCTATATTTTAGTGATAGTAAATGTACATTTTAGTGAATTGAAATGTATATAATTTGTGTATGATTTTATCACGTGACGTTGCTGCTTACTCATCCCGGCCCATCACATTAAAACTACTTTAAAATGATACATTTACTGACATCTTCGAGTTGTATTATTGTAAACTTTGCACACGTTGTACAGAACGTTGTGACGCGTGTTGAAAATTTTCGACTGAAAAACGGACCAAAATATACCTAAGCTACAACTTCATAATAATAACAGCGCTGATGAAGGACCATATTGTTCTAGGAATGATATTCGGCGGGAAAATATTAACAATTTTTGTACGCTACTCAACTAGATAAAGACACTGTTTAGCACTGTTAAGATGCTATGAATAGTTTGGTGAAGATACATTTAGAACCATGCCTAAGGAACAAAATAACTGTTAAAGAAACGTAGTACATGTGTATATGGTATCTATACTATTTTGAGGTACATTATCTCGTACATCTTTCAACTTTCTACGTTGAACTGGAATATCATTTTTATACGGACTTTTTATAGACACATTTAACATTTCAAGATATTTTCCGTTTATTACAAGTTGTCGTTGATTGGAAGATTCATGGCATTTTATTTTCTTCTTCTTCTTCTTTTTTCTTTGTCTTCTTTGACTTTGGTTGTACCTCGAGCGATCACGGTATGCAAAAAAACGGTCCGGACGGGTTTCGATACTCGGTCCTGCTGTGCGACGATCGGTGTTTCTACAGACTTTGCCACTGCAGCTCGGTTTTCGATTTGGTGTATTTTTGTCGATTTGGTTGCACAATTTTGGTGTTAAAATATTGCATTTACACACAGTGTAAGTTACATTTTTCAAAAACTGACGATGACAACGATGTTCTTGAAGTAGTGCGTTTTTTTCTGTGTTGTATCATAATTTATGATATTTTGCTAAACAACTGCTCAACATTTTGTTTCCATTTTTCTCCGCAATATCCGGTGAATTGATAAAGTATGTTGGTAAAAAAAGTTCAAACACAGAACAGAAAATTAAATTAGAACAGTTAAAATAATTTGAAACTTAAGCTTTGAGGTGAAGCTTAAAAAATACTTAATAAAATGAGATTAAATACATCACAAAGATGCATTGTGTATCAAATCAGTATGGTTATTTTAGTATGGTATTTTCCATGGATATTTTGTAATGTTGAATGGCAACAAAAATATTTTCTGCAGTCTAACTTTCTGTTTCGTTTGAACAGTTTCTATATTTTGTATTTACGTGGAAGCTTAGCAGCTTATGAACAAGACACGGCGAAAAAATTCAAGTGTTCTAGCTCCGATGATGATTCCATTACTCAGAATGCTTCGAAAAGTGGTAAAGCTTTTATTAAAACTGAGAATTTGTAGATGGCTCAAGAATAACAAATTATATTTCATTCGGCATGTCATGGAATGTAATGCATTATAACACAAAAACAGTGTACATAACAAATCTGGTTGACCACCTTAAAAGGAAATCTTCTAGCGGTTTAGTATGATGTTGCGAAAAGTGAAATTTCCATCTGACTGGCCCCTTTTCACATAAACAGAGTAGTTTTAGAGTAAACATGTTTTTAACTGAAAATTCAAATCGGTCGGCGTTAAGGAATGAGCCACTTGTAGTTTTATTCCGGTACAATCACTGAGAATCTACGATGAATTAATTCTACTCAACCAACCAAGAGCCTGTTAAGCTAGTGCTCAGCTAGTGTTTAGATTAACTTACTTATTTACTTATCTTGAGATACAATCGCTTGGCGGTCTAGAGTTGCAGCAGACGTCCTTGATACCGCCCATTACCTAATACTACCGTTCCGGTAATCAAATATCCCGCTCTTTCTGGCGAACACAATTTAAGCCAACAACGTCTCCTTGTGGATAGCATAAATAAAAGAGTTAGATCTTTCAGTACCATTCCCATGACATGAACAGCCCCGTTTTTGTTTATTTTTTGAAAAAAAATCTTTTGCTTCTCACGAATGACCCACGGAACGGTGTACGTGTAATAAACTGTACATTAACGAGTACTTTCAACAGTTCCCTAAGCTCAGCACTGTGGCGGCTGCTCTATGGTGCATTCAGAAATGTTGGGTCAACAACTTTCACAGCATCTTATTTTCGAACCCGAGTAAGAGAATTGAATCCGTTGTAGACAGTCCATGCCTAAGATGCATACAGCAGTAGTGGAACTATAAATGTCCCTTACAGATCCAACACCGTTTGGCAGCCAGTGAGCTTGTGCGTTACTCAGCAATTATTCTGTTGTCGGTGCAGACTTTTCAAACTTCAAATATGTAGATAAAGTTTTCAATTACTTCAAAAGCGCAATCAGGTACAACCTGAGGTTTTTTTGGACCTCCTGGTCGATTCTTCATCAAGCTTCTTCAACAAACATGCAAAGTCCATGTCTCTAGCGCAGGTCCTTGATGATGACAATGAATTGCGAGAGTCCTGACATTTGATGTGGTTATTGTCATTCTTACAAGCCCGGTAAGCTTGGTTAGGATTTCCATTGAGCTCATTGTTTCGTCTAGTTTTGCCCAGGCTATTCCGTTATGTACTACTGCCACCTTCTCTAAACTACACAGAGGTAATATCGAGCCAGTGGTTGATGGTTGATCATCCACATTCTGAGACTAGGTGTGGCAGCTGTATTTGAGCGTTGTTCTGTGATTTTTACTAGCTTGAAAAATATTCCACCATTGCTTAAAGGCATAGTTATTTGTGATTCAGATTTAAAACAACAATATGTACTTCAATATGCACTAACTAATACAAATGACCTGCGAATAAATAGTTGCTTTATCAAATGTGTTACCTGAATACGTTCAAATGTAGGATTTACGAAATGTATAACATGCTCTTTTTCTTAGTTTAACGACCTTCTAAGGTCACGTCAGCCATCGAAATGGCTTACTAGACAGCCGATACCAAGTAGTTAGTCAGTCCTCACTATCGGGGAGACGGTCCGGATGGGATTAGAATCCCGGTCCTGCCGTTTGAAGACCGGCGCCGGTGTCGCCAATGCCACCGAGCCGTCCCAAATATCAGTAAGCTTGACTATTGCCAAAAAAGTATACGTATGACAAAGAAAAATAAGGTATATTTGTAGCTCCTGATAAACATCATATAGAAAAACAAAATTTCCAAATTACAGAAAAAGTTAAAAGAATTGTCGTTATCCGGTTCCTTTTTCCATGTATCTTTTTTTACTTATTGCCCTCAGTGCATGATTGCATAGTGGCTATCTGTGTTCACTTTCCAATTTCCACAAAAAGAAAAACACCACAAAACACTATCCCCTTCGAACGGCTACAACAACACACTTCAAATCTTGGGACTGCTTTAAGTATTTTCTCCTTGCACGCATGCTAGGGATAATATTTTATCTGTTACCTACCCCTCACTCTGATAAATGGAGATATCCTTTCGCTTTCACAGTCACTTTGGTTTCTATACATGTGAGGCCACAAAAAAGAGTCTAAAAAAATTGACCGATTCTTTCGCTTGATCAAGTGCTTAATCAATCAATGTGGCCGTGTCATTTCAAGGAAGGGTTAGAAGAAAGATATAAAAGGTATTCAAAAAAAAAAACTCTGCAAAACACAAGAAACTTTCTGTTTTTAAACCGTTAGGAAACATCCCTGTAGGCTGCATTGTAAAAGTTGGCAGACCGTTATAGCTTTTATTACGCTGAGATTTAATTTGTGGATAGAAACTTTATCTTTGCGAGAAGATTTCGCACAGCAACCTACGTTAAAACCGCTTGTATGTATTTTCCACTCATTTTACCAGTGTGGTTGGATCGCTGGTATACAATTTTGTTTCTTTTCTCAATGATGATTTTTTCAGCATTTTTGATAGATTTAGTACAATACTATACAATACTATACAATACTAAACAATAGATATAAATAGATATCGGTAGAGAAATAGATATTTCACAAAATAAAACATTAAGCTTTATTTATTAAATTGGGTGGATCGAGCCTGTCCGTATTGCTGAGGTTTATGTATATGTTCACTACCTTATAACTTTGTTTTGTTTTGTCTATATTGCTCTGAACACTCTAAAAATAAAAAATCGTCATATTAAACGATAGTTTATATATTCTTTTTCTTGGATTAACAACCTGTATGTCATGCCAGCAACAAATTGATATGCACAGCACAAAAGAAGCTCTTTACGAGATTGGAGCATAGTTAAAATTTCTTGAAATATTTAATTGAATAAATGGATGATTTTTTTCGTAAAGTACTGGGCGTCTCCATCTATACATATCGTATTTTACGAAATCTTCGTTCTTTTTCAGGATTTGATGCCAAACATTTTACGTGATTTTAATGTTTTCAAGTGTCTTCAAATACCAGGCTTTATTTCAGTTTAGGCCAGGCGGTACATCTAAAACAAATGAATATTGCATAAAATTGCTCTAAAAGCAATAAATCGTTATATTTAACGATCATTAATATCTTATTCGAGTAACAACCTGTATGTCATGCCAGCTACCAAATTGATATGCACAGCACAAATGAAGCTCGATAAGAGATTGGAGCATAGTTAAAATTTCTTTAAATATTTAATTGAATAAATGATTTCTTCGGGAAGTACTGGGCGTCTCCATTATCATCATCATCATACATATCATATTTACGAAATCTTCGTTCTATTTAAGGATTTGTTGCCATACATTTTTACATAATGTTAGTAGTAGTGTTCTTTACTAAAAATGATTTAAGTATTCATGAATTCTGTTGAAATGTTTACAATGGGTTCGTTTTTATTTTCCTCATTATTTTTAAATAATTGCCCAGCCTTCCTGATGGTGTGTTAAAAAATTTTCCTTTATGGAGACTAAATTTTGGGGGGGGGGGGGAATTAGCAAAACCCACCGATACATTTTTATGTGATTTTCATGTTTTCAAGCATCTTCAAATACCAGACATTATTTCAGTTTAGGCCAGGCGGTATATCTTTCGGCATTTTATGAAAATTATGTGATAATTCCTTCTCCCACCAATAAAGCGCACCTTCTCCCGGGTGGGCTCGGTATAAGTGGTTACCAAATGCGTACATAGTCCATTTGAGAAGACCGGGAACGGGTTCGTCGTCTTTAGATATTTTATCTTATTTTTTATTCCAATAGAACGGCTTGGCTGTATTGCTATTGTATTTATTTTTTAGTTTGTACAAAACATAATTTTAATTTATGTTTTATGAGAAGCACGATCACGTCATGAGTATATTGAAGATAAAAGCAACTATCGTGTGCTTAACATATCAGACAAAATTAAAATTTTCGTATAAGTGAATAAATGTTCATATTTAACCTTAATACTGTAGGCAATATGAAAAAAAAAACATGATGCAAAAAACATCCTTGTGAATGTAAATAACAATAATTCCACTCCAAGGTATTGCACAGTAAGAGCGTATTTTGCTTTTGATACTGAGCGGATCAAAGAAAAATAATAAATAATAGAGCACAATACTATTTTCCACGTATAGTAGACAAATAGAAAGCGTTGGTCTCTTCGGACCAGCTGCATGGACCGAGTTTTTAAAAAAAGGTAAACTTTGAAAAACCTCCTTCGAATTGGGAAACCAAATCAACATCATTGCAACGGTGGCAACGAATACGAGCTCTTTAGTGAAACTGAAGAAGTTCTTCACAACACAATCACAATCAAACCTTGTGAAGTAGATCGTCTCCCACCGATCATTGTATTTGGTACATCGTTAGGAGATGTACACCCGAAAATAACGGCTGTTTGCTTCGTGCATTATACTAAAATACTACTGCAAAAGGGATATTAGTTAGTACAACAAACACCACGGATTTCCGTAAAGTGGTAGATTTTTCTCGTAGCTAGAGCTTTCACGTATCAAACGCATTTACAAGAACAAGGAAAAAACGACAAAGATTGTCCCGTTTGGCTTATCCAGCTACCCAATCGAACGCATACTATCTTCTCTAGAAGATTTGATTGAGGAACCGCAGGCATTTGAAAGTTTGGAGATGCTGCATTTGCTGCACTTTCCCAAAGGGTTTATAACTCTCAGTGAATTCAAAAACATTCGTGCAGTGAACTATATTTGCGTAAATTTAAAGTAATACGGGGGGTTTTGGGTCTTTAAGACCTCATTCGCCACGTTTCGGTGTATGTATGGTTACATGTAGGGTTACAAATTGTAGCATATATGGCTTTACTTTAAACTACGACTATAGTGCGATAAAAACTTTATTCTCTTTGTACAGGTTACAGGTACAGGCGAAGAAAAAGGGTGAGTTTGTTCCGCTATTGCTTGTCGGGTGATAAAATGGTTGCAAGTGTCTCTGTGTAACCATGCCAATCGGTAAGGATGTGTTGGACAGTGATATCAGAATTTGCATAGGGGAGGACTGAATCGGTCCAGCAGATAGGACCACATATGACCGATATTTTGTTTTTTTGTATTCTAACAAATGTCTGCCTTGACAATACGGCACTGGACCGCCATAATCAATTACAAATAAATAAAATGTCTGCCTCGAAGGCTTAACAACATATGTAACTAACATTAAGGAAAAGATAAGGAAGAGGCAGCACGAAGACGAGAATGAAAAAGTGACAACGGAACATTGTAGTCAAATAGATGCTGAGAGTTATCATTATCATTATCATTAGACTTATCAGCCTAGTAGAGATGTGAAGTGGAGGCCTCTCGCGTAGGTGACGGGAAGGAGTGTGAAGCGATATTGAGGAAAGAAGAAAAACATCATAAATGGAATTGGACAGAAGTTCAATAATAATTGTGGTAACCCGAAAGAAACCAACGAGTGACAATTCTTGTAAATTGGACCCGCTCTAACCTAGCTACCACCGTCACCTCGGCTGTTAATCAGACTACGCAAGCATATTCGAGGATCGATCGTACCCAGCAACAGTACAGTACCTTCAAACATAAAGGATCACGAACATTAGACGAGAAACGAGTGATGAGGCTTAACATACGGTTAGCTTTGCCGAGGATGAAATCCAAATGACCGGTGAAGCTGAATTTCGAATCTAATCAAACACCAAGATCCTTGATGGAAGATACTTCTTTAATGTCAATGCCACATAATGAGTTTCTCCAAAAGATCCTATTGTTAGCACGACCAAACGAAATCACATTACACTTCGGCGGACAAAGTAACAGTCTTTAGGGTTCGTTACAATGGAGTATATTTGAACCTTCTTTTTAGTTCGTATGCTACTCGCGGTGCTAAGTGGGGAAGTGGCGAGCTCGATGCGAAGCGGCAACATTGAGAGAGAGCTTTGTCGAGCACGCCAACGCTTTTTATACGCACAGTGCAACGTGCACCCCCTAGCTGTCCAGTACTATTTACTTTCGTTGTCCCTGTTTCCTGCTCCCAAAGGGTCAATTTCCCTGCTACACCTATTTTCCGCCAGGTGGCGTCCTGGTCGCTACAAGTCCATTAGAACCCCACCACACAGAGAAGGCATCGAGGAAGTTTTGGAGATGACAACAATTCGAGGACAAGGATACAGGAAGGAAGATTTGCAGGCTGTCAGTATACATGCGGACACCATCAGAGGGAAGCATATTAACACAGTCATTGATAAACAATAGGAATAACAGAGGACTCAAAACACTGCCTTGCGGGACACCTGACGAGTCAACGAATAGATCAGGAAGGAAGTCCTGATTTTCTAACGTGATATGGTGCATCAAGAAGATAAACCCTAACCAAGCCAGAACAGTACTTCCCAAGACGAGTCTCTCCAGTTTGACTAGCAGTAATTGATGATTTTGCCATTAGTTCTCAATATTCCAAATCATACATTGATAATCAATAACACGGACGAAATGATGTCAAATACCTAGGTGTCAAATACCTAGATGTCAAAACACACTAGAAGAGTGAAAATTAATGTGGGCAATATATAAATATTACATTATTTTAACGGGTTCGACCTCATGTTTCCTCTTATTGTTAAGGTATCTTTGACCTTGTTGATTTTGAACGTTAAATTTACCGATCTGGCGTTTGAAAATGTTTCGTGGGGAAAAAAATTGTTTGCAAATGTTTATGTTTATTCCACATGAATAAACAAATTACAATTATATAAATCTATGCTTAATCTAGTTTATATCCTAGTTTCTCCGTATTTATCGTGGGTTTTGGGGAAGGTAAGGTGTGGGAAATATGGGTGTAAAAGGAGGAAGGGGGAAATAGGTTTTTTAGCCAGTAATTGTGTTAAAGTTCATGAGATTTATGTTGCTATAGTTGCTATAGTTATTGATTTTATTATGTATTCTTCGATGGTATTTTTGTTACACCTTCTGTGTATTGAATATGTTCTGTGCAATGGTGAAACATTGCATATAGTTTTTAGATATTTGTTCTGACTAAATTGAAGCTTAATTTTCTGTGTGTTTAGCGCACATTATCCGAACAAAGGAGACGTATCTATGATGATTGGTCTGATTAAAGCAGTATAGAGCAATAATTTGTTTGTAAAACTAAGCTGTAATCTTCTGTTTAGAAAGGAGAACAGTGCACGAAAGATTTTTCAACATTTTATAATTGTGTTTTCTGTATGATGTCTAAACGTTAATCTTTTGTCTAGTAAGAAGCCAAGATACTTGATATTTTCCTTCCAAGGTATAGGTGTGTTTTTTATATGAAGTTGCGTGGTTGGAATATTATTTGCTCTCGTGAAACGGGTAATAAATAATGCTTCCGATTTATCTCTATTTATTTTAAGCTTCCATTTGAGACAGTACTTTGAATAACTGTTAAGTGCATTATTAAGAGTTTTAATTATAGTCTGAGCTTTTTTACCATTGGCACTTATTGCTACATCGTCAGTATATTGGTTACAATCCTTCATTTTCGGTATGTCAGAGATGTAAATATTAAACAAAAGAGGAAAGAGTACACTTCCTTGCGGAACACCTGCTCCAGGCGTGTATGTTTCTGATGTACTATTTAAAATGTGGACTGAGTTTTTCCTGTCGGTGATGAAGCTATGTATAATGTGAATTAAATAATGTTGAAACTTTAATTTTATGAGTTTAAAGAGCAAAGCTTTATGCCAGATGGTATCAAACGCTTTTTCTGAATCTAATAATACTAAAGCGGTGGATTTTTTATGTTTCTATTGGAAATAATGTCATTTGAAAAAGTGTTAAGATCATTTTATTGCTCTATGAACAGAAAGTCCAAGTTAGGCCTAAACAAATCTTATTACATTAAATTGTTTTAAGGCCTGTTGTTAATTGTTGTTAATTGTTTAAGGCCTTTTAGGGCCACTCATCTGGGTGAAGTTTTCAGCGTCACATTTGAAAAAAAAACTTCAAGTGAAACAAAACAAATGTTTGAAGAGTAATGTACGGCTAGTGTTTGTTTCATTCCGGTACATCGGCCTAACCCTTTCTTTTGCTTGTTCTTTAAGAATAGTAAATCATATAATTGTACAGTAAATGTATCAAAATTCTATATGAAGAACTAGATTATTAATTATTGTGTTAAGGTAGAACACCGGTATCAATACGAATTTTAAAAAATGTTAAAAAGCATAAACCTAGCAATACGAACAGGCCGTTTTATCGGAATAAAAAAAAAATTAAATAATTATCTATCCAACTAACAAAAAATGTACATGGCAGTCCGTGCTCCTTTTTTCTTCATGGTTTTATGACCTACACTAGGTCACACCGGCCATCTAACGACTTGCTCACACAACGTAGTTGGATAGTTGGATAGTCCTCACTACGGAATAACGGTCCGAATAGAATTTGAACCCCGGCACTGCTGTATAAAGACCGGCGCCTTTGTCGCCTAACTACCAGGCCATCCCTTGAACAATTTGCCCCAACAATCCATGCTAAACGACACATTGGAACGAGCTTATAGTGAGTAACATGCAAATTAAAGTTATGCTATAATTAGAAAGTAATATTTACTCCTCTTATTTGACGTAATAACCCGATTGAACCTGTTTACCTTTGGTTGATGTATCTTAAACAGTGTGCAATTTAACATCAAAGGGACGCTAATAGATTAAATTAAAAGACGTGTTAATGGTTGTCAACTGGCCGCCTATTTTTAAGAGATATTATACTGAGTGTGTGTAATTTATATGTTGAAAAATGTGCATTTGTTGAAACATTTTAAATAGCTTTTTTCGAGCATTTCATCGTGCTAGTGTTTATGAAAGATTCTTAAAGTCGTACGACTGGAAACTAGCTTAACCTTCCGCAATGTTTCGCTCACAAACAACTGTGTTTGAATATTTTCATCAAAAGATGTTTCCTACTAGGTTGTTATGCCTTTCACCTTAAAATATAATCGCCTCACCGGTCGCGGTGCGTGATGGTTGGTTTACTTCTTAGTCAATTTTAATATCTCCAATGTGAATTTTTGTATGTTTTTTTTAATTTAAAAAATACAAATAAATTATGAAAACTGAATTATTTCGTAATATTGAAGATCCATACATATAACGAACATTTTATGGACTTACTTTTTTACTTACTTACGCTCTTGCTTACGGTGAGTGGATTAACATTGACAATAGTTTACTTCAACGTTCTAAATGTGTTAGAGATTCTTCTTGACAAGCAACTCAGCTTTAGACCTCACATGACAAAACTAATTCACCGTGGTAATCAGATGCTAGGCATTGTATTTCGTATGGTAAAGGAGTTTCGCGACCCTACTTCTATTAAAACGCTCTGCTTTTCCCTAGTCCGATCAGGCTTAGAGTACGCAAGTGTTGTTTGGTGCCCCGTAGCACACATCTGGAGCCAGCGCACAGAAGCAATACAACTAAAACGATTTGCCATTAGACTACGCGATTTGCCATTAGACTCCTCCCATGGAGACCCTACGATCGACGCCCAGACTATCCCACTCGATGTCTTCTCTTCAAGAGGACTCCAACCACTGGCAGTTCGTCGTTCGACAGCTCAATCTATGTTTGTAGCTGGTTTGATCGGCAACGAAATAGATGCTCCAGCTCTCCTTAGCTCCGTTAACTTTTTTGCACCCTCTAGGAGTCTAAGGCAGCGAGACATAATCCGGGCTGCTCGCTTCAGGACTACTTTTGGTCAATCGGACCCAGTAAACGCAATGTGTACCGTATTTAATGTAAACTTCATCATGTATGAATTTGGTATGTCTCAATCTACGTTTCGTGAGCGTCTACGTATGCATCCAACATTATTCAATTCGTCTTATTAGGTTATAAATCTGTTAGTTAATAAGACACTATTCATTAAGACACTTGTATGTATGTCCGATGAAATAAATAATAAATAAATAAATCTGCATATAAAAAGGGTGCCCACACATCATTGCTGATACCCCTAATAAGATGTGTAAGCCATTCACTTGGCATAGGGAGAGGATTTGGCCTTGGAGATATCGTGTGCCCGTTGCCCTTCGCATGATAGTTTACGATATTCGAACGATCCTAATGACCCTCAACAACCTTAACAGCTTTCCAGGAAATTTGTCATCATCATGCAGGTTTTCAAAGTGCTACTACCTCTACCTTCTACGCCTGATCCGATATCTCATTGATCTGCTCCGTTTAGATGTCGGTCGAAGTTGATCATCTCTCGCCCGTCAGGATATCTCAATCTTCGTGGCGATGATAGCGATCATGAGAGTAAAAGCACTTCGTACCGCATCCAACATACTGTAGAGCTTGCGAGTTCTACCTGATTGGAATAGCTGCTCGTCTAACTCTTCGAAGCTCCGCTTCTTGTCCTGCAAGAGTTAGGTCTACTGCCTTCAGAGTCGTCGATAGTTTTCCATGTTCTGCCGTGTCTCGCGCTGGAATATGACGGTCCATATTGCGCTCATCTCAGATAGTGCTTTTCCTTCCTCTGGTTACGAGTCACGCGGTCAGTTGCTTGCTTCGCTATACGCCATTCTTAATTGAGGGACATTTTCCCGGTAGTGGTATCCTCCGGCAACATTTCTCTGTTTATACTCACGACGATAATATCAAAGAAGTGCCTTTCAACCCGATTTGGCGCTTCTGTTTCGCTCTCGTTTGTAAACGTCACTTTGTCTCCAACTGCCTATAGAAGTTGTTTTTATCGAAAGCGATGGTTCCAAGGAGTGGACTATGCATATTATTAATGCTCAAATTGAAGAATCACGGATCCTCGACCTGTAAATAGGTTTGTTGATCCACGGCCAATCGATCACTCGCTTTCGCAACTCATCTAAGACCATTAACGCAATCATCCCTGTCACCACCGTTTGGCTAGATCGTGCAGTCACTGCCGTAAAGGGTACGCATTTAACTGGTTTTCAGCCTACCTTCAGAGGTGGCACTACTCCGAACCCGGAAACACTCACCTTCGAAAGAATTCGAGTTCTGAGTATAAAATGATAGTCCTTATTCCGTATCGTTTGTTAATCCTATTAATAAATTACCGTTGGTCCATTAGCTGCGGTAACACTTGGGGTGGTATGCAAGGCTTCTTTTCCAACGCCTTGTATTGCCAGAGGGCCAAAGCATTCTAGTTTTCATTTCGAACAAGTGGAACAATACCATTCTATACGCCATGGATGTATTCTTTCAAAATTGGGTATGTTAAGTCTAAGTTATTCTTCCATATCCATACGCATACCAGAGCGGAATTACTTTATAATCCGTCAACAGGATAGAAAGCCTCATCAGTAAGTAAGTAATATATGTTCTGCAAATGAGGACATTTAGATAGTAGTCTAAGATAAATCAAAAATATTCCCTGCAAGTAAAAAAGGAAACCCCTTTAAAGAGCCTTCTAAACCGCCTCTCAAAAGGAGATTTTGATAGATTTTATATCGGAGCTTACAAAAACCTTCTTTGGACAGTGGTTTAAAGGGCTTTTTAGAGGGCTTTGCTAGTAGGGTAAGTAGGGGTTTAATTAGTCTTCAATGGAATCAGAAATACATAAGGAACCCATTGTATAGAAATAACGTCTGATCGTAATTAAGAAATAAATAGCACGAAGAAATAGCCTACATATGGTAACGGACATTAGATTATCTTGTTAAACTTTTACAACCTATCATGTTAAAATAACTGGCATTTTGTTACTTTTAAAAATTAACCTTCAGTAGAGCAGTTAATAAATGAAGCAATAAAATTACATAAAATACTTTAGCCGTCCCTCTTCTTCTTTGGCTTAACGACCTTCCAAGGTCACGCCGGCCATGGAATGACTTACTAGACTTGTCAATACCAGTTGGATAGTCAGTCCTCACTACAGGGGGACTGACTGAGGGGCCCGTATGGGATTTGAACCCTGGTCCTGCCGTTTGAAGACGGCTAAAGGGAGCCCCCTTTAGCCGTCCTAAATGAATTAACAAAAAACATTAATCTTGAGTCAATGCACCCTTCTTCTTCATTCCTAATCCACTTCAGAAGCTCTTGTTATATTTCATAGGACAGTTGTTACGACATGATTGTAAGGAAATAGTGTTTCGAATCGTCTACGTATATTTTTTCTCCATTTTTTAACTTTTCCCTCGATACTGCAACGTCATTGAAACAGTCGTCCCACAGTGCGTTTAATACAGCTTTTTTTAAGTCTCTCCTTCCACCAGACGCTTCATTTTACTCCGTATCCTTCGTTTCCACGGATGATCGCCCTCTAGCCATCAACGTTGATCTGTTTTTATAATTTGCCTCATTTCGTAATTTTAATTTAGCGTTCAATTTGCCTCTACATTTCCTTTCGCACATTCGCTAATGAATGTTTTTAACTGTATTAAAATACTAGCGAATACGGCAATAAGGCCTGGCCCTAATATATATGAATAAAAAAAATACTGCGAAGCTTTAAATATGTTTTTTCACCTTTTTTATCATCAAATCCACTTTACACTGCCTGGAAGTGGATAATTTACTGATTCATCGCAACCGCGTTTGTCTCTTCTTGCCGAATATTTATCAGTAGAAAATAAATTTATTTAATATCGTATGCTGTCCCTATCGAAGAACCATCCATCCATCCCAACCATCTAAGAACTTATGATTACGCAGCTATTAAATAAAATTTTGCTAAAATTCCAGCTTTACTTGTCCGAACCGCAAAACACAAAACCTTCCGGAGTATCGTCCTTAGGTATTTATCGCAATAATGGTTGTGGTATTGTTTTTGATATCACTCTATATTTTGTATTCTGAGATTTTATTGCTGTCCAAGAAATTATGTCTAATGTATGTTAGAGTAGCTTGATTTCCAATAACTACGAGTATTTACTCGCCGTGTCATAGCGATAGAATTTTTACATTTTTATATTATGGCCTACCACCGTGTTGTAAATAGTGATATAATTGTGAGAATAAAATGTGAAGGAAAATGAGCTTCGAAAGTCTACATTCTTGTGAGGATTATATCACAATTCGATTATCGTAATGATTTTACCATAAGAACTCATCTCAAAGTGCCATATCTGGTTTCTTATTAGGATGCAATGATGTTGAATGTGAGTGTCGTCTGTGCAACTGCATCGCTGTTGCACCGTTACCAATCATAATCGATAGTGGATGAGAAACCCTAGTATACCTTAGAGGACATTCTCCCGTGTATTGGAACAACTTTCAGGACTTGGTGTAGCTGTGTGAGTTTCAACATATACAACACCCGGCCAAGTGTATATTTAGCCCCGCGTGACGAACGCTCTGGCCTAAATGGACGACGATAACGTCCATAATCTCCAAGCACGACGCGTCGGAATTTACTCGTACAGGAATTTTAATGTTTTGTCCTTTACGAACTTCACACGTGCAGTCCCTATCGCTCGTTGTCGTTCTTATTTTGTGGTAAAAATTGCTTTTCCTGATAGCGAAACACGTCTTATCTACCCGGTAGCCCTGCTGTAACTAGAATATAGATTTTAAACGGCTATTCCGTCAACTCAAAGTACGCAGGAAAACGTTTCCGGATACCATGGGGAGGAATTTCCTACGCGTAGGTACGATATCAACATTATCGTCTGACGATTGCTTGCATATTACTGGGGTTGAGACTATTCCCAACGCTTCGTCCACTGCTCTCGAATGGCGCGTTTGGCCCGCAGCGTCAATTTATTTATAACCTCATTTATTAAATTTTCTCCGAGAAGCTCATCACATCCTGGCATTGGTGAGCATTGGAAAGTAAAAGGCAGCAGACGAAACATTTTCAGCAAAACATGTCGTGCAATCCCAGATTTACAATAGTAAAAAGTGGATGCGCTACATTTGTACCAATTTTCTCAAAATATTTAGCTCTACAAATATAATTCGTTGAAAAACCTTTATAAAACGATTAATATATTACATGTGTATAGATATTACACGAAAATCGAAATAAATTTTACTTATGGTTTTAAAACATACCTAAAATGTTCGAAACTTTTAAAAGTCATTGTTCTACGAATAACATTTTGTTATTCGTCGACATAATATTTCAACCCTAATTGACTAAAAATCGAAGCCCGAAGCAGATGTGGCATCGGTCTTCATACTTTAGGATCAGGTATTGAATCCCTTCCAGACCGCAGCCCTGTACGCAGGGTTGAATAACCGACATCTGATTCAAAGCTTAACGACCAACCAGATTACCATCGGCTATCGATGGCTTACTAGACTTGTCGGTACTACGTAGGAGGAGAGTCAGTCCTCACTACGGAGAAACGGTCCGGAAGGGATTTGAACCGAGCCTATCTACTAACCGACCACGGACAAACTAAGTCAATAAGAGCCAAAAATGGCGGGTCGGGATATCTCGAGGTTACAGAGCCAAATATAAACCAAAGAGCTTAGTACAATTAATCATAATTGATCCTTGGTTTGAAACAAGTGATTGCTCAATCTACACGGTAATACGTATATTGAACTTCCTACAGTACGATTATTCCTACAGTTGATTATTTACTATTGGGTTCAAGTGAATCTTAGCTACTAACTATCCAACTATGTGGTACTAGCAAGTCTAGAAAGCCATGCGATGGCCGGCGTGACCTTCGGCGTGAATGTTGTTAAACCAAGAAGAAGAATGAGGATGTCCGCGGCAATTACCAGAATAAAAGACTAATTAGAGACTAAATATAAATTGTACCGTACATACGGCTGTACCGTACGGCTTCCTTTTTATATTTTGTCACGCAAAAAGCACAAGCATTCTTATTGTACTCATGTGTTCAAACAAGTTAGTTAGGAAAAAACAAAACTTTCAAACAGTTAAGATCTACTTCTGTTAACGTTAAACGATAGAGATTTGTAGCAAATGTTATTTGTTCAGGATGTTCCTGGAGTATTCAGGACACATATGTTGCTAGTACACTTGTTTTTATTTTATTGAACACTTAAAAGAAACTGTTGAGATAGCGCTTACGAAATAGACCCGTTGAGTAAGAGGTGGTCCATAAATTACGTAACGCTAAAATCGGGATTTATTGACCCCCTCCCTCTCTTTCGTAGCAATTTATAACGCTGGAAGGGACCCCCATCCAATATTACGTAACGCTAATGCAGCTCCATCCACTTTAAAAAAAAAATCACTTAATTTTTGTTTGTTTTAAATGTCAAGGTTAACTTTTTCGCAAATATTACGAAAGCGCTTGGTTCATTGGTAGAAGCGGCAGCGGTGCTGGTCTTTACATGCAGGGAGCTGTGAATTTTTGACTGTAAAAAAAACCATATGATCTCAAAAACAATGAGACTTTGGATCAGGAGCGATGACGCGATGACGGATTTTTACAAAGTAATATTAAAATTTTGTAGCAGTTGTCTGAAATAAAACAAACGTGTCTCGAATTTTAGATGCATTTTACTTTCTGCTACATAACACAAAGTGGACCTCCCCTCCCCCTTGTTTAAAAAATCGTAACATTAGAGTACCAAACCCCCCCTCCCCCTCGCCCTTCGACCGTTACGTAATTTATGAACCCCTAACCCATGCTGGGAAGGAGTTATAAAATGCAGAGAATGTGGAATAATGCGAAAAACACACGAAAAAGAGGCTCAATCCGTTCTCTTGACCAGCGTGTTTTTTAAACCCGCTCTGCGCAAAAGCCTTGTCTCAACGACAAAAAGTAGAAATATAGTTTAGAGGTTATTTATCCACAAAACGATTTCGACAACGAGAAGTAACAGAAACGTCCACTTTTATTCTACATTAAGTAGCTATTCTTTACACTGGTGTTTCTTTTGTAATCTATCTTAGAGCCGCTGTTTAAAAAAAAAAAAAACAGAATATATTTCGATGTTGAAGATAGTCCGAACTTACTGGTACATACATTGGGATCTTATTGATTCAAAATATTGTATGTAATTTAATTTGATTTTCCTAAATACCTTCTTTAAAGGGATATCGGTGAAATAATTGCCAAGTTTATAAAGATATTGACTTATTTTGGTATATAACTGTTTATTTCGGTAGGTTTTAAAATTGCTCGGATGTTGTCAAAGGAATAAACTGCTCCACCGTCCCCCAAAAGCGTCACCTAGTGCATGTATAATGATTTGGAAAAGGTTAAAATTTGTAGAAACTGCGTCGAAGAACGTAAAACGGATTGTACCACTTTTTTGTTGTAGAAATTTGCTAGAACGGTTATATCGAATACCTTTAAAGGCTTCCAACAGTAAAGCAATAAATGGGCAAAGTGCCCCGAAATAATCTGCTCCCACAACCGTCCCACACTCAATGCCGAGTTTTTGTTTCGCTAAAACCTTGCGTTACAGACGACAAATCACTATTTTTGCAACCGTTGTAGCAACCATACTTTTCCTTACTTGATCCCACACACTCAAATAAACACACATACTCAGTTGGTAACACGCATATACATAAGAACTCGGTGCGATCACGAACTTGGTATGATAGCAAGGTTGGGTATCCATTCCATAATAAGGTACTCCCATACACTGGCGGAGCTACATTTAACGTGAAGCGTTCACAAGAAGCTTTGATGTTACAGGTGAAAAAGAATATCTTTCTATTTTACTTTGTGTGTCTTTCGACCCAAACGGCGGTATTTATTAATAGCCTAATGAAACAATACAAAAAAAAAAAAAAAACTAGTGAACATGACTGACTGACATTTTCACGTCCATTAGGGAGTAACGGGTGAAGAGAGCAAAATCGCTCATGTGAAATAAAGGACGTATAGATATGGTCAATCATCGAACCGTTGAACATCGATTCCCATTATGATACCCTGCTCATTCCTTATTGATGACAATGACTGGGAGCTTATTGATAGAAGAGGTTATTGAGCAACAAAAATGAGCAATCTGAAGTGTATAGGTGCATGCTAATGAGGATATCGATTTTGACTGAGATTTAAGGATTAAATCGTCTCTTCGGGTATCGATTTCATCGGGAGACATGTTCAATGAAAAGAATCGGTGATGAAATTGTGCCTTAAATGCTGAACTGCTTTGGGCGTGTATCATTACTGTCTACAGTGATTGCTCTTACCTGGTTGAACAGATTCAACAGTTTTTTTTTGGGTCTATCAACATCAAGAGAAGATTTTGCTCTCGTTTAATGAAAAGAATTCAAACATTTCTCTTCGATTAGGATTATATACACGACATTGAAGAATCTCTTTCAGAGGATTATTGTTAGAAGAACTCTCCTTCAGAAGGTATGACTAATCTGTTGATTATTGTGGATTGATTCACAAAAATTCTAGAATAGTACCAGATTGCAGCATTGTAGTTGCAACAGTAGGCTTTTTATTTAGCTTAACAACCTGCTGTGTTACGCCGGCCATCTAAAGGCTTAATACGGAGGAACGATCTGAATGCAATTTGATCTGGACCACCCCGACAGTTACAGTGGACTGAACGTTAGTAAAAGATTGGGTTTTTTTTTCGATTTGGATGTCTGGAGGAACAATTACCACGAAATAAGATAGATAACTCCAGCTTTGATTCGATTTTTGTATTTGATTTTGGGAAACTTCCTCTTCTTTCTAACCACGATAAGGTCTTGTCGACAAGGACCTGTCATGTTTGGATTTCTTGAATTCTCTTCCATATCCTTTCGATTGGACAGGATAGTCAATCTTAAGCTGAGTGGGACACTAAATACGTTACTGCCATTGGAAAGAACGGAGAGCTTAAGTTAGGGACTTTTAAACTTTACTATTTATGATGTTATAAGCCAAAACACTTCACTCCAGTACTAAAGGTTTGGGGAAAAAAGTATTTTTTTAAACTTAAGTATAATTGAGAAGGATGTAGCTTTGTTTGTTTTTTTTTATTATGAGTTTAAAATTGAGCAAAAGTTAAATGTGAACATTCTCGGCAAAATTATGCTTATTTTTAATCATAAATTCTTAAATGCGTCTCAAACTTTAAAAAGGTAATGTCAGAATATTCTTTCGATCTTTCTCTCCAGTGCTGCTTGAAATGTATTCAAAAACATTGTCTTGTTTTGTAAACCAGCTCAGAAATGTTGCAATAATAGTTCTAGCAAAACATTTGTTTGGATTTTGCTCCAAATACAGGCAAAACGCACCCATAAAATGCACAGCACATTTTTTAGACATGTGGTTCGTGCAATTCAGAATACTCGGTAGTGGCATCGAATATTCTTCTTGTTATTGTTCTTGGCTTTACGACCTTCTAGGTCAAGCCAGCCATCAAATGACTTATTAGCCTCTCCGATACCACGTAGTTGGGTAGTTTGTCCGCACACTACGGGGGGACGGTCCGCATGGAATTTGAACTCCGGTCTTGCCGTGTAAAGACCGGCGCCGTTGTCGCCAAACCAAAGGTCGTGCATTTAAATCAAATCCTGTTTATCAAATCAGAAGAAACACATTGCTATTATTTCATCCTTTGCTGTTTAGTTTTATATAAGATAAACCCAATAGTCTGAATATTACTGCTGTGACACTGTGACCGATAAATACGAGATTAGAATAGTTTGTTTTATTCATTGTATCGGGAGGGATTTTATTTTATTTTTTTCAGGAGCGGTCCAGCCGTAAATATTATTAATTACTAAAACGCGCATCAGCGATCCGAAGCTCACGCGATTGTTCAATTTTTTTATGAAAAACTCATGCATCGAATTGTAATGACTGCCAAACATTATGAACTATTAGATAAATGATGAAGTGCTACACAGTTTGATAATTGGAATCATAACAAAACATAAATTGCTCTGGTAATGGAACCGCATCCAAAATCCCTAAAGGGTCTCTCAGACTGATATACTTAACTGGCTGCGGTACTTGAAGCTTGAATGGCGATCCAGGACCCTGTCTCAAGTGCTGAAGGACTACTTGAAAGCAGATTATTAAAAATTACTAAAAACCAAAATAATGTTGACCTCATTATGGCGCCTTGCTAACAAACACCAATTTCGGGGCACCACCATGCTCGAAACTACACCCACTGGAACTATGACAGAGGAAGCTTAGACTTGATTGAACAATATCAATTTCGGTTCTCACATACGCCTATGACGCATGATGCCAACTTGTGAATCTCTCCTTGCCACATTCGAGAGAAAAAAAGTATATTCTCCCCATGTAGAATGCACTATAATGACGAGTTCACTACTAAAGTGCTGAGTCTATCGCTCAACACTTTACTTCAGTCTTCTACCTCATTAAAACGACTCCCATGAGAGTTGCTAAAAGAGTCAAATCCTAGTAGAGATCGAGTAAGATTGAATTAATTCTTCGAAAACAGTTGTTATTCTCATCACTAGTCAGATCATCATTAAAAAATTGTTTTCCTGTTTAAAATTCTGAAAATATATCAGACTATATTTTGTTACCATTTTGACTGTTCCTATCCTAGTTAGATGGGCGCTATAGCTTTTATCAGCACTGTTGGCCCGATGGTGCCCGGTGTTGCCGATAGCGGTGTCAGTCTTTACTTGGCAGAACTGGGGTTCAAATCCTGCAAATCCCCGTAGTGAGTACGAACTATCCAACTACGTGGTTTCAACAAGTCTAGTAACCCAGTAGATAGCCGGCGTGACCTAGAAGGTCGTCAAGCCAAAAAGAAGAAAGGACAGAATGAATAATGACTTGCTTCTGAAAAGCTTCATACTTATTTTATCAATTACTGTTGTGAACATTACTTGCCTGAACTATTTTACTGCATGCTGGTATAATAAGGTTAAAGCAAACAAAAAAAAAAAAACATTTACAAAAAGAGCGAGCGCAAACATTGGTAAAAGTGCGACGCGTTTTTTCGGGATTAATCAGATTGTTCATATAGATATAACACGTACGAGGACAATATGTGACCAAAATTGCCAAAACTTTGGCCGATAATTCTCGCGACTTTTTCCTCTACTTCTTTTCTTCTTCCCTTTCTTTATGACTTTCTTCAGCATTTGTGGTATTGCAATCCGGTACATTAAGCGTTATGATAGAGCATTAGATGGCACGGCCCTAAATTTGATGGATCTCTTAAGCCGTGCATTGAGATGTACGACTGTTCGTGTGCAGGGGAAACTAGTATGGGAAAGACGATTGCTGGAATAGGAGAATTTAATAATTCTTGTATGGAATTGCATTTCATTATTATATTACAAAACTTTTCGTATTGCATGTTTATTTATTTATTTATTTATTTACAGTTGATTATGACGGTCCAGTGCCGTATCGCCAACACCGCTTGTGTTGAATAGATTTTCGCATATCGATAAGGCATTTCCTTCTTATTCTTAGCCTTATCCCGGGCATACTCGGTTATGGTTGTGGTGATGGTGATGATGATGATGAAGATGATGATGTATTCGTGGCTGATGGTCCGGTTCTATTGCGGTGGCTATTGTAATGATGGTGGTTGGTTGCATCCAAATTCCGGCTATTGTGGTGTTGTGGCTGTTCTATTGTTGACCATTTTGCTATGGTCTGAACTGCAACAAACAATTAAACATTGTTAATACAGCACGAACATTTATTTGCCTGCGTACAGTGTTCTCCAGTGCATTCCAGCAATGACACTCCAAGCTCAATCTAGTCAATGTCCAATCAAAGGATGATCAAACTCTATCCCGCAGCAGCGAAAGCGACTTCACTACTCACGAGACTGAACCCGCCAAACGCCCCGAACCCGACGCCAACGCTTTCAAATTCAATGTGCCAACACTGGACTGGAGTGGAGAACACTGCACTTTCAACAACGCCTGCCTCCTTTTTACGGCAGTGTTGGAATCGCCCTCGAGTGCTGTTGCCCAGTCATCGGATCACCCGTGGCACTACAAAAAATACACTTAAGACATAGACAACACAACATTTAACAAAAAAGGAATGGTGGAATAAGAATAAGGAATTATAAGTATACTAGGGATGTAGAATCACAGGACAAGACCGTTGTCTCTGGCGAATCGGTCAATGATCCTCATGTAGGGGAGGTCACTGGTGGCCAACACTTCTCTAATTTCAGTACCCGGTCGTCTGCCGATATTCTCGACTGCTCTCAACAAGGAGGGTCTTGCGGTTTCAAATTCCACGCAGGACCACAGAAGGTGATCCACATCGTGGAGTCCGTCACCGCAGCCACACACTTTTGTCTGAGCCAGAGTTATACGCTGTAGATGAGCATTCAACGCAAAATGATTCGACATCAGTCGAGACATCATCCGTATGAACGTCCGGTCCACAGAGAGCCCATCGAATCAAGGCCGCAGGGACACTTGCGGAGAGATCGAGTAAAGGAAACGCCCGAGTTCATCCGCCTCCCACATGCTCTGCCAGCGAGACAGGAAAAGTCGCTGTGGAAAACGAAGGAACTCCTGGGCCGAGATAGGTCGGTCGTAAAAAGCGCCTTTTTTGACGCCTGTTTTGTCCAGTGAGTCAGCCATCTCATTGCCGGGAATTCCACAATGAGAAGGAACCCAAATTAGCGAGATCCTAAACGCCTTATCGAACATTGAGCCAAGCAGTTCAATGATTTTCATGGTGAGGAAGTCCTGACTCTTAACAGCCTTCGGAGATCTCAGAGCTTCAATAGCACTAAGGCTATCAGTGAAGATGGAGTACTGGTCCGAAGGTCTCGCTGCTATCATCGATAGTGCGTAAAATATTGCGGCTAGCTCTGCGGTGTAAACACTACATGGCTGCCTCGAATTGAAAAAAAGCTTCGGTGGACTCACTAAAAACACCGAAGCCAGTGTCCTCCTCAGAGGATGATCCATCAGTGTAGTACTGGCTTATTCGGTCTAAATGACCATACTTATTCATGAAAATACCCGGAACTACCCTCGGGCGAAGATCATTAGGTATGGTCTTAATTTCCTCGTGCAATAAGGAATCTGTTATTAAAATGGAACTGTAGTTCTCAAGAAGGGCAGCACGATTAATGCCTGTGGAGCGCTAGCATGCACTTGTAGGGCAACAAAATTTTCGTAGATCTTTAAGATTTTGCTCTTAGAACCTGTCTCTAGAAGCGCTTCAAAATTTTCTGTTATCAAGGGATTTGATACTGAACAACGGACTAGAAGGCGAAGCGACAGCATTTCAAAGCGCAGTTTGAGCGGCATCACTCCGGTCATCACTTCTAGGGACATGTTGTGTGTGGATTTCATGCTCCCTAGTACGAGACTAAGACAGCGGTATTGTAGCCTTTCAAGCTTGAGTATCAACGTATTGGATGCCCAATGGAAGCATATGCTTCCATATTCCAATACGGGTAGTACCGTTGTCTTATACAGTCTCAGGACATCTGATGGATGTGCGCCCCACCAGAATTCTGTGATTGTCCTTGGAAAGTTGATTCGGTTGCGGATTGCGGATTGCGGATAGTACCGTTGTCTTATACAATCTCAGGACGTCTGATGGATGTGCGCCCCACCAGAATCCTGTGATTGTCCTTAGAAAGTTGATTCTTTTACTGCATTTTTGCACCAGATGAGTGAAGTGTGTACTCCAGTTTAGCCTTGAATTAAACCATACACCAAGGTATCGAAAATTGTCGGTAGTTGATATCTTTTCACCATACAGAAAGACATAAATTTTCGGATCATATAGCCTTTTCTCCCTGTTTTTTCCCGTGTCGCTAAAAGGAGAAAAGGCTACCATCTCAGTTTTCGTTACAGAGAACTTGATACCAAGGTTTTCAGACCATTCGGAAAGATTATCCAGAGTGGTTTGTAAAGCCAGTTGTATTTCATCGGCGTTTCTGATTGCAAAAGATATAACGCAGTTATCTAGTGCCAAACTGCAGTTTGGCACTAGACAAGAGTCTATCTGACTAACATAAAAGTTATACAACAGGGGGCTCAAGCAGGACCCTTGTGCTAGTCCATGGAAACTGGTCCGTTTTAACTGCACGTGACCATTGTTGAAATTCATAACTTTTTCCGACAAAAGGTTGAATAACAAGTTATTCAACTTTGGTCCCAGGCCCGCATTTTCTAACTTTTGACTCAGTTTGTATGGAGAAACTGAGTCAAATGCCCCCTGTATGTCAAGGAAGATAGACCCCATGTTCTTCTTGCGTGGACGGGCAAGCTCTATTTCTGTCACCAAAAGCGCTAAGCAGTCATTAGTACCTCTGGCTTTACGAAAACCAAACTGGATATCTGATAGAAGGTTGTTTTTTCCAACCATTCTTCTAACCGTAAAAGAATCATCCTTTCAAGGAGTTTCCTCAGACACGAAAGTAATGATATCGGCCGATATGAATCGTGTCTTGATGGCGGTTTGCCAGGCTTCAAAATAGTGACAACTTTCACTTCCCTCCATTTTTGCGGGACGTTGGTGAACTCCAACATATCGTTGAAGATACTTAACAGACGTTTTTTACCCATGTCGGGAAGATTTTGCAGCAGTATGCTGTTGATCTGATCCAGGCCTGGGGAAGAATTTTTGCTTGAAAGGAGAGCAAGCGATAGCTCAACCATAGTGAACGGTGAGTCCATGATAGGGTCACTGCCAGGCGCATTTTGATGAAAGTTCTGCGCAGGAACGAAATCGGGGCAAAGCTTGTGGGCAAATTCATTTAGCCACTCGCCAGAAAAGCTTTCGCTCTTGTTGATGTTGTTGCTGTTTCGCATCCTTCTACCCTTCCTCCAAAGCGAATGAAGTGGAGCGGAAGGGTCTAGGTTATTCACGTATCTACGCCAATAACCCTTTTTCTTCGCATTCAATAGGTTTTTACACGACCTCTCCAGTGCTTTATATTTTTCATATAAAGACCTTGAGCCCGTGTCCCGGAATGCTTTAAACGCCTCCCGATTCTTGTTTAAAGCCGCTTGGCAATCCTTGTCCCACCAAGGAGTGGGGGATTTTTAAATGTCCTTGCTTGGTGGGAGCGCCTTGTTTGGGCCTCAAAATGGGCGCAAATGTTTATAACTGAAACAAGTTTTTCGTAATTCTGGACTGGAGACCAATCTTCCAAGTAAAGAGTAAGCGAATCGGCTACTATTTCACCTTATCTCGTCCAGTCGATGTTCCTCGTTAAGTCACATTTAACTGGGATTTCACCTTCTTCACATCCTCCCTTGATGTAGGAAATTTCTATCGGCAAGTGGTCACTGCCTATAGGATCCTGGATCCTAAAATCCAGGGCCATCGTTGATGAACATAGAGACAGCTCCAGTGCACTCGCCCTACTCTTCGGTGTGTACATCCTAGTTGCCTCTCCTGAGTTGAGGATTGAAAACCCAATTCTGTCGCAGATGTCTCGGATAATAGGAGCGCGAATGTCATCCTTATCGCAGCCCCAGTTGATTCCATGGGAGTTGAAATCTTCCAGG
The DNA here is from genome assembly GCF_943734695.1 of Anopheles maculipalpis. Taxonomy (NCBI): domain Eukaryota; kingdom Metazoa; phylum Arthropoda; class Insecta; order Diptera; family Culicidae; genus Anopheles; species Anopheles maculipalpis. The sequence continues at coordinate 17,501,008 of NC_064870.1, read as the reverse complement.
ATCAAAAGTGGTCCAGGCAAGACCGCTGCTAAATTTCCAAGATCCTTTTTGAACATTTTAATTTTTTCTTTTTCATTGTAGGCTATCGGGGGGATATAAATGGATGCAATTGTCACGTGAAGATCGCCAATTTTTGCCTTGACTGCGACATTTTCGACACACACACACTAACACAGCGCCGATCAAAGCGATAGCGTTGCGTTGATACTCTTGCTTATCGTAACGATCAGCAGACACACACACTAACACCACAGGAGCACACGTCGATCGCCAGTCGATCGATAGGGATAACGGGACACCCTCCGCACGAATATCGGAGTAAGACGGAGACACCGATATGTGCGTTACGGATAATCGCGTTGATAACGCATTCGCACTCGAGACCAATAACCTCTTTCTGCCGTATGAAAGTGATCCGTAGAGACGCTTTCGAGCAAAACATGTCCTTTCGCTACAGAAGCTGGAGGCAGACTGACGTATTGCATGTTTATTGATACAACAATTTACATTTTAGTTTTGCATGTTTAAAACTATTCTATATCGATTCATTGAATGCTATTTTATCTGATCTTAAAGTGAAAACATCATTTCGTTATAAAGATTTGGACTAAACACAGTTATGTTCATTCTTTATCATCATAAAGTGATATTTTTCAATGATTCCATCGGATAGAGGCAAATCTAGCTAAGGCTAAAGGCAATTAATTATGACGGTACAATGCCGTTTTGCCGTTTGCCGTTGCGTAAAAACAAATCACCAGAAACTAGATATCATCGAGATATCAAAGTATGTGCATAGAAAATCGGACCGCATTGTTTTTTAATGCCTTTCTATTCTGCTTAAGTAGCATTAATTTCCCGTTTGAATCGTGCAGAAATATGTTCTTCAACGTCTATTTTTCCATAATGTATAGTCAACTGAAATAAAGAATGAAAATAACATATGAACGAGGGATACAGGCAAACATGTGCGTATAATGATTTCTATCTCCGGAGAGCCATGCTGTTTTCTCCCACAATGTGCATCTCGCAAGCTCATTTATTAAGTTTATTTGTTTTCCAGCCGCTGACATGGAAAATGTCTAGTCCTGAATAATTAAAATAATCTGTTTTAAAATTGTTCCTCCGGCAAAAAAGATTCTCCGGCAAACTATGGTTGACATTTAGTTTTATTCCTTTTTGAATAACCTTACGACTGTCATCCAGAAGTCTAAATAAAAAGTGGTAAACTGCAAATGAACGATTGTTGCTAGAGTCGACGATGATAAAATAAGATAAATTAATTATGAACGCTTCTGGTGTTTCATGCATTGTATGCTTTCAATTTCATGCACGTTCTGGGCGAATAATTCCTATTACAGGGTAATGATTTTTATAATAATCATTATGAATATGAATATTTTTCCATCAAGCATAGATTACTGCTTCATGAAAAGCCACGACGTAAAAAAAATTAAAACTGAAATGTATTTTCCGCACTTTCCCACCGTGCATTTGGGTTTGATATAGCGTAAAATTTTAATTTAAAAATTATATTAAATGTAACAGACATAAAATGTTAACAAAGGCATGATAATAAAAAGGCACGATTAATTGCATTATTTCACATTGCCATTGAAAATTTCTCTCAACTGTACGCAAAGTTCCATTTTATAATTGCTGAGTTCTAAAACGGCCTTACAATATTCCACTACTCATATCAAAAGAAGTTGATGATCATGCAGGATATCGATCGCTCTCCGGAACAAATGTCACACATTATTAAACGAATTAAACATTATTATTGGGGCAACCCTGTGGTGTAGGGGACAGCGGTGCCGGTCTTCAAACGGCGGGACTGGATATCAAATCCCATTCCTACCATCCCCCCGTAGTGAGGATTGACTGTCCAACTACGTGGTATCGGCAGTCTAGTAAGCCATTTCGATGGCCGGCGTGACCTTAGAGGTCGTTAAGCCGAGTGGAAGAAGAAGTATTTAACAAATGTATGAGAATAATTTTGATAAAACCTAAAACCTAAACCGCGATGTGCCCGGACGCAGACGGAAACCTCCTGACAGACGAGCGGAAAGTGATCGAAAGGTGGAAGTGCTACTTCGAAGGACACCTGATCGAAGCAGAGACAGGAGAGGTTGATACAAGTAGCAGAACAAGCCAACAGCAGCAGCAACACACCAGCAACATCAGTGACACCAATAGTGCACAAGACGAAGTGCCTCCGCCATCTCTGGATGAGGTTGCCAGCGCCATCATACAGCTTGAAAGCAACAAGGCTACTGGTAGTGATGGACTGGCGGCCTAGTTCTTCAAGATGGGGCCGAAGAGGCTTACCGTCGAAATGCACAAGCTGATCACGAGAATCTAGGAGCAGGAAGAATTACCGGAGGAGTGGAAACTGGGCGTTATTCACCCTGTCTACAAAAAGGGCGACAGACTGGAATGCTCGAATTATCGTGCCATTTCAGTCCTCAATGCCGCCTATAAGACTCTGTCCCAGATCCTGTTCTGCAGACTTGCACCCCTTGCTACAGATTTCGTCGGCAGCTACCAAGCGGGGTTTGTGGGAGGCAAATCCACCACCGACCAAACCTTCACTCTACGGCATATCCTCCAGCAGTGCCAAGAGCGCCAGATCCCTACGCACCACCTGTTTATCGATTTCAAGGTGGCCTACGATACCATAGATCTAAATGAGCTAAGGAACACCATGCAGCGGCACCACTTTCTTGGAAAGCTGATCTGGCTGTTTAAAGCAACCACGAATGGGGTGCAGTGCAAAGTGAGAGTATCGAACATGCTGCCGGAATCGTCTCTCCTGTCTACTGTTCAATATAGCCTTGGAAGGTGTCATACGAAGCGCGGGGCTAGACAACGATTTCCGTGGGACGATTCTCTACCGGTCTCTTCAATTTCTTGGCTTCGCGGATGGCATTAATATCTTTGGCAAGACGACAGCGTAGGTGTGTGAGGCGTACACCCGACTCAAACGTGAAGCAGCAAGAATTGGATTGATGATCAATGCGACGAAGACGAAATACCTGCTTGCCGGAGGCTCTGATCGCGAAAGAGCCCGAGTGGGAAGCAGCGTGTTAGTTGACGGCGACAACCTTGAGGTAGTTGAGGAGTTCTGCTATCTTGGGGTTGTCGTAACTTCAGATAACGATGTCAGCAGCGGAATCTGGAGACGCATCATGCAGGGGAATCGTGACGCATCATGCAGGGGAAACCTACTACGGCCCTCACCGTCTGCTGAGATCCATGTGAGATATATCGCACACTGATTCGCCCAGTGTTCTTATATGGCCACGAGTCTTGGACCATCCGAGCGGAGGATGCAAACGCTCTAGGCGTGTTTGAGCGTCGCATCCTCCGGACCATCTTTGGCGGTGTGTTCGAGCATGGAGTGTGGAGAAGGATGGACCACGAGCTTGCTGAGCTATACGGAAAACCGGACATCCTGACGGTAGTAAAGACCGGCAGGATACGATAGCTGGGGCATGTTATGAGGATGCCGGACTCATACCCCTCCAAGAAGGTATTCATCAGCGACCTCCAGTTCGGCACGAGGCGTCGGAGAGCACAGTGATTTCGTTGGCAGGATCAGGTGAAGGGAGACCTGTCGGAGTTAGGGTGCCTGAATGAATGGGAAGCTGCAGCCAGGGATCGAGTTTCCTGGAGATCTATTGTTGACCGGGCCATGTCACGACGACGTGCTCTTTAAAAGAGTAGGCCAATATGAAGTGAAGTGAAGAGAATAATTCTCTAATAGTAGACAGTTGTATGATTGTATTGTGGCAATCATCCTTCAAATCCGATATTGGGTTATGCGGAATTTATTGGTAATCATATTTTTAAATAGCAATGCAACCTGGCCGCCCTTCATGAATAAAAAAAAAATATATATATATTTTTTAAATTTCAATAAAGTTTGCTGATAAGCAGGAAAAGGATCAGTATAATCCGTTGTTGCTTGTCCAGTGATAAAATGGCTGCGATGTCTGTATCTAGTTAGTAGTTCGGTCATGGCAATCTTTAGCTGCAGATAACGTGTCCCAAATTCGTCATTGCGAGCTGAGGCATAAAACAAAAAAATGTATATTTATTACCGTTGCCTCAGTCAGTAGGTGTAGGGCATTTACACAACCGGATCAAGGCCCATCTGGATCTAGCCACATGGTGTCAGTTTGGCCTGGTGCTATCAGGAATACGAAGCAGGATCAAGTGTTTTCAGTTTCATACGGAACTATATCAGATGACTTCAAGAACCAAATACTACGATAATTGTCATAAAACATAATTCCGCCCCAACTTCTATTCCGCTTAGGGACATTGAGGAACTAAATCCGATTCTGCTTTAGTCTATCACTCATGTTATATATGAAAATAACAATAAGAAGTCTTTTACACAAAAGCGGTGGGATAGAAAATCTTGTACGGTGACTTCAGTTGTGATTTCTCAGTTTTCATGTATCATTTTCATTTTCACAAATGAAGACCTAAACATAAGCATGAAAAGCGCTGGAGTAAAAAGTGAAGAAATCTAACGTGGTTTCGCTTTATCTTACACTGCACCAATGTTTGTAAGGCTGGAGTGTTAATGTACTGCTAGAAATCAAACAAAAGCTTTTTTCAAGCTCTAGTTGTGCTAGTGACGGTTGTACCACATCTGATAAACAAAGAACTTAGGTTTTGAATCTCAGACGATTCTGCGAAGTAAACACCATTCATCATGTGATGCTGCATCACTTATGTAAACAATGGTTGGCTTCATTTTGTTGATTGATGATCACTCTTGCGAGTTTTCTGTGAAGGCATGTGACTGCAAATATAACTTATACGTACTTATATGTTTGATTGTGGTTAATTAGCATGACGTAGTTTGGTGAAAGGCGCCAATCTTTCACACGATAGAGCCTTAAACGAAGGCAATGAAAAAAGAAATCTCAGATCAAGGCGTTTTACTGTGTGAAAATAAAAAGAACCATATGTATAAACATTACTTCCCACAAATACAGGGAGAAAAGGCTAAATTATTATATTAAATTTATGTCTCTTTATATGTTTTCGATATCTTGGGATTTGATTCAATTCTAGGCTAAACTGGAGTGTAAATATTATCAGATTTTGCTGCCCTTCCTGAGAACTAGAGTTACCTTCTAACAACAGATTCCCCGTTGCGTGAGGAAATTAGGACCATATCGAATGATCTTCGTCTGAGGGTAGATCCGAACATTTTCATGAACAAGTATGGTCATTTAGACCAAATAAGCCAGTACTACACTGATGGATCATCCTCTGAGGAGGGCACTAGCTTCGGTGTTTTTAGCGAGTACACCTAACCTTTTTTCAATTTGAGGCAGCCATGTAGTGTTTACACCGCAGAGCTAGCCGCAATATTTTACGCACTATTGATGCGAGCAGCGAGACCTTCGAACCAGAATTTGATCATTTGTTATTTTTCAACACATGCGGTGTGACTATACGGCAAAGAGCCGTCATATCGGAAATAATAAAAAAAAAATCTATAAACCTTACTTTTCTCAAACGATACATGTGCCAGAAGAAGAAATTGTGTAAAGATTGTATAAAATGTATAATGAGCTGCGATGAACCTCAAGAACCTTGTACGAGGTGCGAAAATTTTTTGATTTTTTTTTTGGGGAACCATTTATAGCTCTAAAACGATGAACTGCGGTGTGTGAGTATTATTTTCATCAGTTGAAAAAAAAACTCTTTGTCCTGATGTGCAAAAGAAATTTGTGAATTTTGTGTTACATGCAAAAGTCAACATTTTGCTCGTTTGTCGTCTCGATTAACATGAATAACGAGCGCAGTCATAGAACCATAAACTAATAATAAAAAACAGAAAATTACAAAACAACTAATATAACGATTACATAAACAAAAGGACGCATACATAATGTATGTGAACTAGGAAAAACAAGGAAAAAGGCGTAGGACAGGTTCGGGAAGAGGAGGAGAACATAGAATACTCCAATATGTCTGCAACATTATGGACATTATATTATAATGTACTTTACATTTCAAACATCAATACAGAAATTCATTTATACACTTTATTGAAAAACAACCGGTCATGCCTCGGATAACATAAAAAAAACAGGGAGGAAATGCCCCGCTAATGTGGTTTATAAAAATATTCAACACAAGGAGCGGTCTGTTGGTAAAAGCGACAGTGGCGCCGTTCTTCAAACGGCAGGACCTGGGTTCAAATCCCATCCGGACCGTTACCCCGTAGTGAGGACTGACTACCCAACTACATGGTATTATCGGCAAGTCTAGTAAGCCATTCTAGATGGCCGTCGTGACCTAGAAGGTCGTTAAGCCAAGAAGAAGAAAATGTTTATAAGCTTATGGCTAACTTGTAAAGTCTTACAACTCATTACACAAGTATTTTACACGCATGCAGTAAGAGAAGTTTTTTGTGCAACACTACCTTTTAAAAGTAGTATTAAATCAATTTTAATTTCTGGCTTACCTACATGGGATGATCAAAATGTGATTTAATCAAATATATCATGAGAATAGTTTCCAGATAAGACTACATTGAATAGAACTGGGCAAAATTATTCTTTGAAGACTTGTGAAGACCGGCTCTACTGTCGCATTGCCCTCGAACCGCACTTAATCATAAAGTGTAGTCCTTCTAACCACGATGCGTTATCTATTGTGCTTAGTAATATCCACTATCACCGCAGCTTCATTATTACTGTATTATTTTTAAAGTGATAATAATTCTAGGTTTTCATACTTTAACCAAGGATAACCGTAGCCTTCATATCACTAGATGGTTTCAGATTCAGTCACTAATTTTGTCTCGCATCTCTGAGTACCATTGAAGACACTTCTGAATTTAAATATTTGCTTAGCTCCTGTACGGATGGTTGATAACATTATCGTAGCGTAGTATGAAAGTTATTTACAAGTCAAGCAGAAGACCGAGCCAAACAACAACCTAGGTCACTTCTAGCACCATGGCCATGAATTAGTTAAACAGAGCTGGAGGTTTTGTAAATGACAATCACAAAACAATTTTCTGTTCACGCCTTTGTGGGTAAAATAGTTATACAGAAGATTGCAGACTCGTGCTGAATGGTTGACATGATTTACAATGGGATGAACGGGGGATAATATCATTAGGGAGGTGAGTATACGATCTTTCTAGCGGCGTTGCTTTCTCTACAGCCGTCAGCCGAATCTGTTCTTGAGTCCTTGAAAGTTGCTGCTTGCGGAACTATAGAAGTGTTTTCAAAAGAACACTTCACGAAGAAAGTTCTTCAGAAATACCGATAGAAGAACTTAGCTAGACCTGGTTTTAAATTCAGAAAACCGCCATTCAAGCAATGTATTCAGCCATTAGTAAAAGTTGCTTACACCTCGGAAAGTGACCACTAAACGTGCCTCTTAAACTGTGAGTTTGTCAATATTTGATGTTTACACAGACTTATTTTTATCTATGCCATGTATTTAATCTAAGCAAACATTTGTAGAATCTGAATTTTCAATGTTACGCTGTTACAGCTTCTTGTGTTCGCTTTTCCAGAAGGGGGCACAACTTTCTTATTCTAGGCGCTCTCAACTTTGTCAGCGTTTCGGTAAAACATCTTATTTCCGCTGACTTGCCTCTTGTGGTGTGCTGAGACGCTCCCTCTGCCTAAATAAGTTCGACCGACGTGGTATTCAAACAGGAAGAGGAAGTTACCATTTTCCGCCGATTTTGTTTTTAAAGCTTTCGGCGTCGGTCTCACCCTTGGCAGCTTAGAAACCGCTACCTTTGCTTTTCCGAATGTAATTAACTTCTTTTTAACGCCATAGCACGGCTATTTCTTTCCGACTGTTCAACAGGCAGAACGGAAGCTAACCAATTTCGGTACCATTCCATACCGTTTCGTGCTTTGTCCTGGGGAGATAATGTGTCAAAAGCAGTTTCGTCTTCTAAATTTCAGATGTTAAACGGGTACGGAAAGATAATGATTCACGTTTTCGAGCTTTTTGATTTCCGATGGCAACTATTTTAAGGCAAAACGCTAAGGCACAAAACAGAGGTGCAACAGAAGTGTTAAATGCAATAGAAATATAAATAGAAAATTATTTCGATGTTTTGTTTTTGACATTGGGGAAGATATCAAAAAACAGGTCTCGTTTTTTATTCTTCAAGGACGATTTGGGCGATTTGATAGACAGTATAAAGTTATTGAAATAATAACATAGATTTATGAAGAAGATATTCGAAAAAAAGAAGAAAAAAACAATAACGAATAGCCAATTTCCAAGCCCCTGTTCAACTGTTGACATTTGTCGAGACTTGACAGGTTTTGGTCATTTTCTGTATCATTTCTTCTGCTTATGCAAGATATTTTTTTAAACGAGAAGTTAATCTTTGTTCTGTTTTGATTATTGCTATCGAAGTTCCTTCATCAACATCAAAACGCTACGCTCTGCTACCCAGTAAAGTTTCTTTCACGAGTCACGGTATTTATTTTTTATAATTTTTCTTAGAGCTATATTTGTCTTGGGGGAGGAGAAGGACGTGGAGGAGAAGTAGGATGGAATGATGCGTTGTTAAATATTGTGTGTCACACATAGTCATCACAAGCGGTGATGACAAAACGGCGATAAGTTCTCTCTCCCTCTCTCTCTCTCTCTCTCTCTCTCTCTCTCTCTCTCTCCATTTCATACATTTCATACATTGCATTTCAATACATTTCATGTTTACTCAGGTCCAACCAACCAACCAAAAAACCAATGCTGCCCCTGAGCAACATGATTGCCGACAATTCTATAACATTTTTAACAATTTTAAAATTTTAATAAGAATATTATACTTCTTGCAAACTGTTTTAATAACGCTACACTGTTTGCAATGTTTCTAAATGATGCGATTATATGATAACACCCGAGTGGTTTCACATAACTATGATGTTGGCCCAGAACCCAATCCAATCGTAGCTCCTTGACAATAATTTCGTTTGAAATTTCAATTCATTATGTAACGTTTGCTGCATGACTTAACAATCATCTTTGTAATGAAATACTAAACTTATCTTTACATTATGGAACACGCAACAGTACACGGAAACGTAAGGGGGATAAGAGATATCATAGTAAAAAAAATTTTTTTTTTGCTCGTGTAATCCAACATGTATCGCGTGGGAATGAATAACCGGAGATGTGTTTGCAAGGAATTTCTGTGCTTCGACATAATGGAGAAGGAACGTAGAAGGACTGTGCAAAGTATCGGCGAGATTTTAAAGACTACGAGTCAAGTCAAATCTGAAGACTACATGAAACTTCACAGCAAATACTACCAAGGATCTTGCTGGCATCAAATCTGATATAATAGCTGTTCACATTTTCAGTACCGTCACTGTGTATCGTAGACGAGGACAGTAGATTGTCGAGCAAAACTAAAAGAGCGACCAGACCGGTCATTAAAATCTGGTGTTAACAAAACATTTTAATAGTTGAATAGTTTTCCAAGCCTATGCGACCAAGGGTTCGATATAGTTTGAGAAACTCAAACCTAAATAAAAACACGCTCCAGGATATGTGTCGACACATGTTGGCTAAAGAGTGATGCTTGATGGTAAAAGGACAAATAAAAGGAAGATTTGTAACAAAGACTAACTATTCACCATCGTCATATGAAGGAGGTTCTTCGCCCTCTAGGGTGTTCGCCCACAAGCAACAGAAATGAACAACGTTGGGTCAAAATCATTTTTGGATTTGGTAGGCAGAAACGTTGAGCACAAACACTTGTAAGGGGCCATAAATTAAGTAACGCTAAAATCGGATTTTTTTTACGTACAATATTACGTTACGCTAGTGAAACCTTTCGCCCCTTCCCCTCTACGAAAAGAGGTATTTAAAAGAAGATATTAACGGATATTTACTTGTTTTACGAATGATAAAATTTTATTTATAATTAATTATGACGGTACAATGCCGTATTGTCAATAATAAAGTTTTACTATAATTTAAAATCAATTTTATCCGGTATTTTCTGCCACCTGTTTTCATCCACCGTAACCGCAAAGCTGAGCGCAAATATGTTGTAACTAAACGAAGCGCTTAAAACCCAGTACATTTAGACACAACGCTTTGGTTTAAGCTTTACGTTTGCGCTCCATGTGGCTCAAGCTTATAACAGGTTGGCTGATAAGTCCCCGGTCTAACAAAGAAAAACACTTTTTTTTTTGTCAAAATTCGTTTTTATTATTCAACATAGTTCCCTTCAAGAGCGATACAACGATTATAACGACCTTCCAGTTTTTTGATACCATTTTGGTAGTACTCCTTCGGTTTTGCCTCAACCAAAAGTTGCTTGACAAAAGACGCTCTGTCTCACAAACTAATTGACATATAGACGTCAAATTTTGACACGAATCATTTGAAGGTTGGTGCTATATAAAAATAATATGCATTTAATACTAGCGGCGCATTCTATGTGTCAGACCGGGGACTTATCAGCCAACCTGTTAAATTTGTCCTCGCATCGAAAAACGTCAAAGGATGTTTAGGAGAGCACAATTGTAGAAACATTTTTATAAAAATAACAAGGTTCGCTAAAATTACTACCTAACTATAAACTTATTAACATTCCTTTGTCAGTGGATTGTTTCCAAGTCATCCAAGAAATAATAGTGGCGATTGATAGCATTACTGAGGCCTGAGGCATGTGTACAAACTTGTCATGTGTTCGCTATCATTTTCAGTAGCTATAACTCGAACACATCATCAAGAAGAATGCACATAAAAAATGGAAAGGTAGTTTTTGCATTTCCTACAAGGAGACAGGTCAGACGCCGTAAAGGATGGAATAACACTACTATTAGAGTGTTGTCTCATAAGCCTAACAATCGTACAGAATATTCTTTTTTTAATTTCATCTAATTTTTTCATTTATTTATACAGGCATTAAGTCTAAGTCTCTGAGACTTCGCCTCTCTACATGTCAATCTTTTCGGTCTGTAACACTCGCATAGAAAGGACCATTTGCTCGGAGTTGTACTATGGTTCTATTGTAACTGTATTAATCCCGTTTTGCACTTGCTTTAATATTAAATCAATTTAATATTAACCAAGATAACACATTTTCGATATATTTCGAGATTTTCAATTTGCTAATACTTCTTACTCAACGTTCAATTTTCTTTACAGATTGTATACCAGCGATTGGATAGATTGAGCAAACAAAGGTGGATAATTGACTACCAATACTTGGTAGCGTTCCAGTAGTCATCAATCACCCCCATCAGCATGCTTGTTAGCTTTGAAAGCGTCCGGTAACGTCACCACCATGCACCAAAACGTATCATGGAGATCGCGCAGTCCCGCAGGATCTCCAGATTGCAATTGGCGTGTGCAAAAAGAATTATATAGAGTTACAAAAATGGAATACTTCATCGTGCTTGGTACAGTGGATAAAAAACACACTCATCGAAACAAAACAATGTAGGCTCTGTGCTCCAAAGTACCCGTGTACCAGTGAGTCTTGCTCCATTATGCATCTTCGGTGAAGGTGTTTTGCTATTCCTTGTGATCTAACTGCTCGCGACGGTTTGCCAGACTTGGGAATTTTCCTAAGTTGATGAAGCGTGTGTTTGTGTATATATGTGTATATGTGAGAATGCGTGATAATAAATATAAAACAAAAATCTGTATCGCCGAACGATGATAAAATGCTCTGCATGATTTGGTACACTTTTGACTAGTGTAGTGTATCTGATAGGTCGTATCATACAATACCTGCAATTACAGGACTGCTTGTAACTTCCACGAAGAGCAGTAAAAGAAGAAAAGGAAAACAATTAGCTGTTTCGGTTAGTGGATGGTGTGAGCTATGAGAACATTTTTAATGATTTTTGACCCTAATTTATCTTAATTCTCTCTATTCTCTCTTTTTTTACCCTGTCATTCTCTTCTCTTTGTTATGGGCAAAGACCACATTAGAGCAGTATCACCTACCGGATTGTTCAGAGCAGCGTTGAATAATGAATAATGCAAGCGAGGTGTTTTGGGAGTTTTCGCAATTGATAGCACTAACGAATCTAACCTATTACAATGAATCTGATGGAGCTGGTTCGGTGACGCTCGATGTAAACTGTTGCTCAACTGTACCAGATTTTACAAACTACTTGGAGTCGCTACCGAACGACAAAGCCGGTCTGCTGGCATTCTTGTTTCTATTTTCATTTGCTACCGTGTTCGGTAACTCACTTGTAATACTAGCAGTAATACGTGAACGGTATCTCCATACAGCGACCAACTACTTCGTAACCAGTCTAGCAGTGGCCGACTGTCTGGTTGGTTTAGTAGTGATGCCCTTTTCTGCGCTGTACGAGGTACTAGAGAACACATGGTTCTTCGGAACAGACTGGTGTGACATTTGGCGGTCACTGGACGTGCTGTTCAGTACTGCCTCCATTCTAAACTTATGTGTCATTTCGCTCGATCGATACTGGGCAATCACAGATCCGTTTTCCTACCCGATGAAAATGACGCGCCGAAAAGCGGTAGCTCTAATAGCTGCTGTATGGATTTGCTCAAGTGCGATCAGCTTCCCAGCGATACTATGGTGGCGAGCAGTTCGCGAAGCGGATATGCCACCGTACAAGTGCACGTTCACGGAACACCTTGGTTATCTTGTGTTTTCCTCCACTATATCATTTTACCTGCCGTTGCTAGTGATGGTATTCACGTACTGTCGGATATACCGAGCAGCCGCCATTCAGACGCGCTCACTTAAGCTCGGCACTAAACAGGTGCTGATGGCTTCTGGCGAACTGCAGCTCACCTTACGAATACACCGTGGCGGTACCACGCGTGAACGCATCCCACGACTGACTGAGCAACAGCAGCAAGATCAATTGCAACCGCCTGCCCATCAGCCTCTATCCAGTCAACAGCAAACACCACTCAACAACCAGCATCAACAGCATACCGCTAATTCCACTCCGGAGGATCCTGACGATGAACCACTGTCAGCGTTACAGAATAACGGACTCACTGGGCGGCATCGGACGCATATGGGGAAAAATTTCTCGCTATCACGCAAACTGGCTAAATTTGCCAAAGAAAAGAAGGCAGCCAAAACGTTGGGCATTGTGATGGGAGTGTTTATTGTCTGCTGGTTGCCGTTTTTTGTAGTCAATTTACTATCCGGATTCTGCATGCATTGTATCGCGCACGAAGAAATCGTGTCGGCCGTAGTGACCTGGTTGGGGTGGATAAATTCTAGCATGAATCCTGTTATTTACGCCTGCTGGAGTCGTGATTTTCGAAGGTAAGTTTTGTTGCAATTTTTCAAATCATCCACGATCGTTCATCAAACAATCAAACAAAAGAAGTGCGAATCATAGCATCGTTTAGAACTGTGAAATATTAGATATGGAATTCAAATCACGGAATTTTCCAAATCTCCATCACGACGGGCTTGCGTTGTAGCAAATCATTAATTTAGATACATTGCCCAGAAATCGCAAACAATTTTTAGATACATCTTCTTTTTTTTGGTTTAACACCGGACGGCTCGGTCCGGAAGGGATTTGAACACCGGTCCTGGTGTGTGAAGACCGGAACAGCAGTCGCCTCTCGAAAGGGTTCCTCTATTACATACAATGAGGAATAACATTTAAATCTCCTCCCGTTACGTTTTGCAAATTACAGTTATTTTATGGTGCAGCATTAACGACACATCAAACGTTTACTTACCCAAATTAAACACACTCTGAAAAATTGTAGCGACTGAACAAGATGATCATTAACAAAACTGAACAAATGAACTACGTACGAAATGTTGATACATCTCACCATCCTTGTTTGCATTCAGACTGTCCTGCTAATTGGAAAAGATTTTTTTATGGCAATGACCATCATGGAGGGTCCTGGGCAGCTCAGCCTGAAGCGGATTAACTAACAAATGGAATTTTTGATGGTGTTAAGGTCCAATCGAGATTTTGATTTAGAGCAGACGTGTTCGAATGAAACGAAAGCAACTTTGCAGAGTGGCAGATCAAGGTTTTTGGAGGTCCATGGCGGAATGGATATTGGTGCACAACACCATGTAGTTGCGGGGGTTATCAAAATCGCTGACAGGGGGGGGGGGGGAGCAGGGAGGGTATTATTACCTTTCACAGGAGGTTCGCTAATTCGCGAGGCCCCCTGATCGGTGAAGCTCCTCTCTCCGACGAGGCCCTCCTGCGACGGCGAGGCATCCTTCGTCAGCGAGGCCCCCTGAACGGCGAGGCATCCCTGGTCGTCGAGACCTCTGGTGGCCGCCATCTCTGCCCATTGACTAATCTTCCTCTGGGGAGACTATGACGTCATAAATGTTATAAAACTCTAACGAATTGCCTATTTGCGCTCTAACCTAATTACACATAAATCCAGAAGAACATAAATGAAACAAAATTTATAAAATCAAAGTTGTCTATGTTGTTAGAGTAAAATTGTCAGTTTGGTTACTATTTCTTCTTCATAATGTCTATCATATAGAGTAAAGTACCAATCATTTTGTGTCTCCTTCTTCTGCTTCTTTGACTCTACAATTCAGGAGGATCATACATAGAATCAAGAGAATTCGACCATCCGTTAATGGCGTTTTTTTACTTTGTTCAGGATTCAGTGCATCCTCCGTGCATTTCATTATCGCTTCTCATGTTCGAAGAAACACGCGTTTTCCACTGATTTGTTAATTGCTAATTACTTATTAGAAATTGTTATGTTACTAATTTATATCAACGGACTTTGAGGCCATATTAAAACATCTAAAGCTATCTTTTTTTTTGTAATAAAAAAAACAAAAGGCTGACTCAGACAAAGACGCTAACGAGTACAAGGACTCACGGAACGAATAAAATTGTGAAGCGCTGCACGTGCAAATTAAATTCACAACACATTGACAAGAAAGGGTCTGAAAAACCGAATAGAGTGCGGCGTTCCTCAACATCTAGTAGTTTCCTAGCTCGGAGAGTTCTCGCCGGGACGTAAAGATTAATTGCAGAGAGTAGAGCTGGCGAGACGATCCGATTGTCCAAAAAGACCGCTACAAAGAATCTCGTCGTGTTACAGGCAAGCTGCCGCATCGTATCTAGCCCCAGTAGCGCACAGCGACAGTTCTTATCTACGGGAGTACACCAGGAACGTAGAGTGTTTGTGCATTATAGCTGGATGGACTCGAAGTGCGCCAGAAACCGAACAGATGAATGCCACCGCACTACGGATGCGTACTCTACGACTGATCTGGAGGAACGAGCAGTAGAGCGTTTTAGACGAATTCGGATAAGCTGGATCTAACCCCAGACGCTTTAACAGGCCAATAAGCTGGTTGCTCCTTATGACTATGTGCTCCAATTGCTCATAGAAGTTCAATTTACCGTCAAGGAGCACTCCAAGGTCCCTGACACAACGTTTACGTTTGATGACAGCACCGTTCAGGTTGTAGGGATAAGGCAGGACAGTAATACACTTTTCAATGCACTCCAGGACAGGCATAACTCTAGGCCAATTGCGGCACACCAGGACTGGAATTTTTCTAAAACGGCCTACAGCAGTAATTGGTCAGCTCGATTGCGTAGTAGAAGCTAGATTGACCTATAAAATGTGACTGTCAGTCGGAGGTACATGTATGATGTCGTTTACGTAAACCACGATGAGTTGCGGACCGAGGTGGCTCCCATGTGGCACTCCTGATGTTGCATCAATGTTGCGAAATGTGGGGTCCGAGTTTCACGCAATACTTTCGATTGCTCAGATAAGAACGCGGAGTGCGGGACACAGTCAAATGCAGCTCCGTGCTGAGCTGTTGTAATTAGAAATCGACGTGAGAAGTGGCTCGTAGACGATGAGTTCGAAAACTTTGACGCAGGCGCTGAGCGGTGTAATGCTCCGATAATTGGAGGCATCTAGTTTGCGCCCTCTTTTAAAAACAAGAACTAACCAGGAAGCCTTCCATAGAGGAGGATGGACCCCGAATTTCATCGATTCTTTGGTGTTTTTCTCTTACGCGAGTGATACAAAATGGCAGAGTTTCAAACTAATTTGTTATTGAGGCCACAGAGCCTCATTGTGAAACAAACTAAAATTAAAAGGCTCAAAAATCATACAAGGCTGAGAAGCATTCCAGTAACTATCTGGGGATCAACATCGTACTTTATATGACTACAGACATTTCTATAAATAAAAATAGACTGGAATGCTCGAAGAACAATGTACGCAAGCAAATAATTGTTTGTGCTGTCATAACAATGTTTTTGTATGTTACAGCCCAATACCTGAAGAGATACAAAATAGCCATCAAACCACAATTACCAACCCATATGCAATCAACTTCCATACATCAACAGCCCTACTCATACTCAATAATCGTACTCATTGTCATACTTAATATTAAATAAACAATATAATAACAATAGGACACGAAAGACTGTTTGAATGTTTTGTGTAGCGCAATAGATAAGAATGTTATGGAATGATATGATATGTAGAAGTAATTCAAAATGGTTGTAAAAGTTGTTTATAATATTTATTTGACTGGAAATAACGTCATAATAATGTAACCAAGTAATGAACTATAGAAAACATAAAAAAAACCAGGAACAAGTTATTAAAATACAGTCGAAGTTTCAATCGGAACAGCTATCCTATGACCGACAAAAAAAAAACACACACACACACACATCGAAACACACTGAACAGGAATGAGCAACGCCCTCGAATATATTATACGTGCATACATTATAACCTTTGAATACATTATACGCAGTGCATACTATTACATTGGTATACCACTCAGCTACACGACAACCTACATGACATCCAAAAGACTATTTAAGACCAGTTCATACTCGCCCTTTAACAGAAACAGTTGGTCGAAAGCCGGAAAAGCCGAAAAACAAATTATATGCAGATAGTTTCTTTTTCTGATTTGGTTCTACAGGCTTTTTCGGTCGGGGCCGGTCTTGTTCAAACCTTAGCCGAATAGTCAATACCTGTGTACAGAAGACACAGCTCGGTTCAGAATTTTCCCCGTACCTAACTTGCTATTGAGCCGTGCCTTACAAGGCGCACAAACTTTTGCAGCCTAGCAAGTAGGGAAAGGAAACGTTTAATACTATCATATTTTTGGTTTGTTTTGCCGAACAGAACGGTTAGCAAATTTACATAACTTCTAATTTCAAATGCAAACTCAGAATGGTCATTTTGTTTCATTGTGCGGACAATGTGCAGGCATGTGATTTATCGCAACCCACCTAAGAATAAAAACGAACCGTTTTGCTATGAAATTTCAACAAGGAAGTGTGTTGCCTCTTGTTTTGACGTAAAGACCTATTGTTAGCATATTCTGACGATAGACTGGTTTACTAGGCTTCTTTGTAATATCGTAACCCACCCTTGCCTCGAACAAATAGTCCAGACAGGAGTCAATACCAGTTCTGTCGTGTGATACGTGGTCCGTCGTAATCGGCTTACCGGTGCGATATCTGAAGTAGTTTAGCCAAACATGTAACCAAAGATAATGGTCTAGCAACATACCAATTGGTTTCTTACACATAGCAACAAAAAGTTCCACGCAAAACAAACATAATTAAAAACGGTGTATCGAAAACTTTTCGCTTTGGTCTAATTACACTTAAATAAAATGTCTATAAATGTTTTACTCACACAGATTTGTTAAAGACACTATCACCACTTTTTGATTTGTACTGTTTTTTGGCCCGATTAAACATGAAATCTTATTTTGAATTGAATTGCTGTCAAACGAGCAATGCCCATGTTGCTTTTAGATACACCGGATCAGGAAAAATAGCGTGTCAGCGATTCTGCACGCATCAGAAAACATAGTAGACTTTTCGCTGGCATTTGTCTTGGATGCCCGGTGCCTGGTTGGTATAAATTTGGTTTAGCTAATCATTAATAACCTAGCGCTGGCTTGTATAAAATCACAGCACAGAAAACTGCCAAGCTTCCGGTGTAAAAAAATGGCGGTTTTCAGCCTACAAACAAACAGAATCCAACGTAACGTGCTGGCCCGGTTGTTTAGGCTAACATCAAATCCCATCCGGAACATTCCAACGTAGGCAAATCTGACTATTCTGCAACTGGTAAATTTAGTCTAGAAAGCCAAAAGCGATAGACTTTTGACGTCATGGCGACTTCAACAAAAAAAAGAAGATTTAAAAAAAAGTTGTTTGCACGATTGTCACAACATTCCAAAAAAGTTTTGTTCAAACCCGGTTGCTTTCTTTTTACTTCCGCAATTTTGAAGAATACAATACTAAAACATTCGTCTTCAATATGTTGGTAGACATATCTCTGATCAGGATGACCCGGTGACCAAGTCTAACAGCGTCTATCGAATCATATCCAAAGCGCGTCCCCTGTTACACAGTATTAACTAGCAGTGAAATAAGTGTAGTGATTAAGATTTTTATGATTTATGTAGTTGGAATTCGGAGATCGTTGGGTAAAATGTGCTATGCTTACATCCATACTATTTAACTACCTCCTCCCTAGCAACGTTTTTTAACAAAACGCATTAAAAAATATACCGCCTCCCTCTAATATTGCATAACACTAAGGCAACCCAGACCCATCCCGCTAAGGCAACCTCGGATCCAAAATTTAACTTCAATATTATAATACTTAATATAATAATAACTATTTCAATATTGACAGTATGGTGCAGCGCCGTCATACTAAACTAAAAAAATAAATAATAACTTTTTGAAAAAAGTGTCAAGTTAATTTCAATTTTCATCGTTTCATTGCGAAAATAGTTGCGGCAGGAATGTGTATCGAATCCCGTCCCTTAACTCCATTTGTGAAACTTAATATTCAGAATTTCGATATTGATCGAATCAAGGCAAGAAAGAAATAAACTGCCTGCTGAAGCATAATAAGATTATTGCTTAATAAGTTTAAATAACATAAATAGTAGAACATTTTACATTTAACGAACGATCTTTGTTCTCGCAAAATATTTAGTTCTTTAAAATGTTCGCAGTTTTTTATTTCATCGTTTTGGAGCAGGGATCTGCTTGTATTTTATTAAATCTTTAGTTTTTATAGGTATGCGCGATTTTCACTTAAATAGCTTCATATCAGAAATGGACAGCGGGTTCATGACAGTGTTGTCCGCCATAACATCTCCATCATTTAGACCGGTAGTTTGTCCCCCGGATCAAAATTTCATAATGACTGGTGTTAACAAACGGTTCAAGTGGCTATCGTCACTGGGAGACTTAATGACGGTACTATACGGCTCAAAGCCCTAAGCTGAATTTGGCCACCGGACAAAATGCGTAAAAGCATCAGGAGGGATTGTTTCGATCACAAGATAGGAGAGAGGACAGAAGATTGTTTAACGTGAAGGTCCATAAGACTGACACACACATACAAATATATGAAAAGAAAATTGTTCATGCATTTAATTAATTATGAAAAATATATGTTGTGGCTGGTTAAAAGTAGCTGTTCTTCAGGAGGATCGAAAGAAAGACGGTTGGAGGACGTAACCCTTGTGGCAAGATGCAAAACCTGGTATATTAGGCGATAAAATAAACAAATCCCTCACCTGTTTTTGCTGCATATTACAATTAAACAGTACATTGCCCTGAAGCTAGCTTTTTGCCTTTGCGTAACACAAAGTGGACCCCTCTTCCGAGCTTTACGTTGTTTATGGACGCCCCCATATGGTTTCTGACATTTAATACACCAGAAGCCTGAGCTACCCATTGGTAATCTTGTTTGCATTTATTTATCCGTAGCTTAATAGTCACGGTGAGGCGTTGACAGGTCTACACACTGCAGGACTGTGTATCGAAACTTGTCTGGATCGTCCCTCTGTACTTAAGGTTTACTATCCAACTATGAATCAAATTATGTCTAGGGATGTCTAATACTTTGCCTCGTCGATTTAGCTACGATACCCGTGTTGCCTAGTGCAAATAAATAATAGATAATTTCCATTGGCATAATTCGTAATTTGCATAGCTCACTGAGTCGAACGCTGGCTGCTTTGATGTCTGCCTATAATTTTGCTTATCTGTTTGTTTTGTACAAGCGGCAATATTTGATTTTTTTTTTTTGCAAAATTTTATACTTTGGTCTTCTTTTAAGGTTAAAAAGCTGAGCTGACCTTAAAAAAAAGCTTTTAAGGTTAAATTTGAGCTGGGAGTGCAAAAAAAAATTCTAATAGTATTTTTTAAAAACCTGTATCTAAAGCTTAGTAAAATGCGAACGCGGGAAAATCTACCAGGTACCAGTATCCACGCGATAGATGCACAAAGAACACTGAGCTAACGATGAGCTAGCATTCGTCGATTCAAACATGTTGCCGTCAAACGTGACTACCATAACCATGTTATAACAACTGCGAGCTGAGATAGATAAAAAAAATATGGATTTTTTTCTTCTTTTCTATCGGGCTTTTCTTTTCAGAGCTTTCGTACGGATCCTGTGCGTGTGCTGTCCGAGGAAGATAAGACGCAAATACCAACCGACGATGCGCTCTAAGGCATCACAGGTAAATAATAACTAACATTTCTCAATGCTCCAATACATCGTACATAAAGTATCTACTTGTGTGTATGTTAACGTACATATATCGACACGTATACATATGTTGTTTAGGAAGTTTTTGTCAGCTTGAATGTGCTCTGTCAAACCCTTTTTTACGATTTCTTTTCAATCATTCAATCATCCTAGATAGCTTCCATCCGTTTTTTCCTGTCCCTCATTCTGCCAATGGGTTTTCCGACTGTACCAAAAAAGGACTATGTTGTTGTCATTTTGATGTTTTTTAGAATTTAACAAAAACTTGCATTAATTTAAAATAAAATCTTTAGCTTCGTTGTAGCAATCCTGTTACATCTTTAGTACTTTGAATTAAGCTACACCCTTGTTCAAGCATTCAAAACTACTTTACAGAAAAGTGATTGAAATCAGTTTCATTAGCAACATCTATTTTTGTCAAACAAGTACCCGGGGCTCTTCATTATCAAAATCAAAAGTTATGAGTGGATGGTTACAATTGAGATACTGTGAAGATTTGTTGCCGACAGTTACTTTTTCACAAATGAAAGATGGGGAAGGGGGGGGGGGGGTGCCCAAAACGACACAAAACGAACATCAGGGGCCCCAGGTATGATTCCTTACAACGAGCTACTACTTCAAGGTTCCCAACACAGGGCCCCTGTTACAAGGTCCCTTAAACGAGACAGCTGTCGGGGCCCTTGGCGGCCGCCTTCTCCGCCCACCGTTAGATACTGGATCCCTAATACCTAACCACCTGGAAATATTTCTTTGCGGTGTTCATTTACAGGTACAATATTGTTATTATCAGGAACAGATGATAGCTTCTAATGTCCCATCTGGATGTTGCAACACATCTATTAAGAGAATTATTTGGAATCTGTTACCCAAAGTAGAGTCCCTATGTGTGAAGTGCAACGTATGCTTGTAAGTTCCATTTTGAATTCAGTGACAAATTTTGGGAATTTTACAGCCAGCAGATATTATTAAGCCCTAACTCATTCGAGGTTAAAGTATTGCAAAAAAAAAGCTCTTTTAACTTGACGCAAAGCAGAAAAAAGATACATCTCAACCTCCTCTATCCGAGCTATGTTTAAGGGTACGTTTCTTCCACAGGCCATCATTCTAGAAGGCCTCCGGGTACCAAATTAACCGGCCTTACGTACCAAGGGTGGCCACCTGTTCTAAGTGCAGCCGGACTGGACATGCTGCATCGTTTTGTTCCCACAAAACCATGCAGCAGTAAATGCAGATGGGAGCATGCCACCGAGAAGTGCAAAGCCCCATCACAAAAAGCTCGCATTGTCGGGAGTAGTGACATCAGGCAGCCTTGTGCCTTGTGCACCGACTGCAAGCTGCAAACAGAGCTGGCAAAAACGGTAGCCGTTAGGAACCCCGGTTCTTGCAGAGATGTCCTAAAAGGAGCAAACGCATCGAATCCTTTTGCTGCCTAGTGGCGATTCAAATACGGCTGCCATGGAGCAGGCGTCATTAAGACCAGTGAAGTTTTTCGTGAATGCCTTATAAAAAAACACGAAGAAAAGTCTTAAAAAAATATATAAACCTTTGGCGCTACAACATCTTGCTAAAGTTTACCCCTCCGTCGCAACACGAGACGCTGATCCTTCTAATCCCGCTCCCTATACCGCCAACAAAAAGCCTATGAAAAAGATCTCCCTCCGAACCGAAACTCCTTTGGAAAGCCTTCGGGAGAGGGTTTTCCCGATGACCCCTACATCATCTTTGATATCCTAGAGTCCCTCTTTTCGTCCCAGAATCTCCAGCAAAATTCAACATGCGTGAATGATCAACAACCAACAGGGAGTTTTCAAAACTGTCACTACCAAAACAAGAAGATCGAGAAAATTAATCTGCTGTCTTTTTCCTGTACGGATTAGCAAATAAAAACAGCGTGAAATGAACATGATCCCTCTGATCGTTACTCTTGACTGTTCATATCTGCTTTCCAGTCATTCCCAAACGTGGTCAAAGTCGCTGGAAAGTAAGATATTGTATTTGTATTAACATTATTATACGAAAGAAAAGGTTAACACTGTTAACTTAACAGCTTGTCGAACAACGGATTCCGGACAATCGTTTATTTACAGAGGCTTTGAGTCTCTGAGACCACATTCGCATCTCTACTGTATACAAAAAAAAGGTTGATACAAACATAAAACTATTGCAGATGCGGCTTGTCTATTACATTAAACTTTGCAATTATGACTAGTAAAAAGTTGAAGCGATTTCTGAAAATCTTCCTAAAAAACCTAAAAAGGTCGTTCTGATGCAGTTTATAGGATAGAATTGTCGCGCAATCGATGTTGAGTTGTCTGGTGGCTCGGTATGTCATGTCTTCATGGCAATCGGTGAGGATGTGGCAGACAGTAATGTTAACGCCACAAAAGCTGCAGAGTGGAGGACTACATTTGTGAGGGATGATGGAATGGCTTAAGCTTGTATGTCCTATTCGAAGGCGGGATAGAACTTGTAGTGATGGCTGGATTCCCAGGTGATGTTCCTGTGTCGGGAGGTGGTGTTCCAGTGTTGGGAGTGTCTTCAACTTCCGCGTTGAATGTTGATGCCATGGAAGATGGTACTGCACAGTGATCGAGGGTGGTGTTTTAAGGCATCTATGTTCTATTTTAGGCTTCCAATATTCTAGGATAAGGCAAAGATGCATGATTGATAAGTGCTATCTAAGAGGTTTGAGCTATCTAAAGGTGCTATTGAGGTTGGGGCGGCCCGGTGGTATAGGCGACAGCGGCCCCGGTCTTCAAACGGTAGGACCGGGGTTCAAATCCCATACCGTTTGTTAACGTTTTGTAACGTTTTCTTGTTTCTTGCTGTGCTACTTTGTAGCTCATTTTGGTATGACCATAATGGCCGCAGTTAGAACACATAATTGGTTTTGGGTAATAAGGACGCGTCGACACTTCAACAGCATCGAGACGGATGATTGCAGGAGTGGTGGTGACGTTAACGCGGATTAGGACGATTTTGGTGGGCATAGTTATTTATTTTGCGTGTTTAACGTCGTGCGGAAGTCACATTTTGCTCTTTCAACTCACTTAAGATCGTCTCGTCACAAGTGTCTTTAAGGTGTGGGGAATACATATATTACGCTCTGCACACTGTTCAAGGTTGGATGAGTGGTCACTGTCACACTGGATACCGACAATGAATTTGGTTAGAGATTGTCTTCTTTTTTCGTCCGGAGGGATTTGAACCCCGGTCCAGCCGTTTAAAGACCGGTGCTGCTGTCGCCTACACTCCTTGAGGAGGAGTTTTTTGGCCACTGTCGATAAGTTTGTCGGACTCGGAGAGTTCACTAGTAAACAAAAATAGGAAACAAGATAGGAGAGGAGTGCCGTCGGAGGTTTGGAGCACCGGTTCTTTTTTTTTTGTCAATCCACTCGGGCATATACCTATCATTTTGAGAGGGACCACCAAGAGTGGGATACTGCACTGCACAAAAGCATAGTTTTAGAAGTCTTTTTCCTCATAAAAATGATTTATTTTGTTTTGAATTCAGTCGAGCTTTACTGTCTTTTTGGCACATCACGTCACTGACACTGCGTACACTCTACCCCCGTGTACAAAATCAACGGGTGAAATTGCAACAAGCGAGCGTAGGGTAGCAACACTGTACAGCACACGGAATACACAGCAAAAATATCACTACCACAGTTTGCGGTTTGAAGGCAACAATTGGTTGCACCTAGGCATGACATAATCGTACTGATCTTCGAAAGACAGCCTCGTATCAATAAGCACTCCTAGATCTTTGAGACAATCTTTTATCACAAGTATCAGTGCGTTTAGTTCATGGGTGAAAAATGTAGGGACTCTCGGTTGGCTAAAGGTGATGGTGACACATTTGTCGATGCAAAGAGTTTAAGTGTTACGCTTGCACCAGGAGTCGAACTCACACAGTTTGGGTTGAAGAGTTTGATGGTCCTCTGGCGTACGGATTTGACGGAAATTGTTTGCATCATCCGCGTATAACAAAAAGTTGTCATCAGAAAGCACTAAGGACAGGTCACTGATGTATAGTACTACCACATTTTAACATTCCTGTGGTAAAATATTACCATACTTTGCACAATCAACAATCCATGGAAACCGTTACATATGCTGAAATTTGCTTGCTTTAAGCAAATACAAATATTAGTTGGAACTGTTTTCGCAAATGCATTGCATGCTGGAATCATGCATTACGAAAAATTTAATATATCCACTGAAATAAAGTAAAGATGAAATGAAAATTACATAATTAAAGACAATGGTTTGATGTAAACGGAAATAAAAATTATTTAAACATGGCGCTGGCTTATGATTATGATTTATTGATGCCAAAACATACCAAATCTCTAGTAACGTAACTTATTATGGAATAAACATGAAACGATAATATCAAAGAAAAAATGTGAAATATGTGCTAAAAATAGCTAAACATGCTGCAACTTCAAGAGTAGTTGGGATGAAAGGCCATCACAATATTCATATGTGCATATCTTAAAATGAAAAACAACAATCTGATCCGTTCTGATAAACGTAGTAAACTGTGATTTGACAGGGATTCACAGTGATCTGTCTAAAAATATTTCTCATATTCTAAAACGGGTGTAATGTCCAGGAACGCATTTGGAGTTTACTCCCCATCGTGCTGTATTCGACAATCATCCGCGAATTGAAGTATAATTAATTTCACACTCATAAAGCACCTTTTTCGTCGATTGCTTGCTGTTAAGGAGAAATGGAATTGGAGTGATTTTCATGGAATAGCGGAGAACGAATAAATAAATGAAAAGCAATTTAAAGGCATCCGCTTTCATCAGTCGTGGTCGAGATACGTTTGTACCAATGATATGCAAAATAAACCTAACGGAAACGGAATCTAGCTTTGGCTTTTTTAACCCATTCCATTAGGGTTAAAGACCGTAACTGCTATGAATTACTAATTGAAAAATATGTTGAATTAGTAGTCGTACGAAAAAAAAAACACAGGTAATTCTTGTTTCATGTTTCGAACATGCTGCAGTTGGTGCATTTGTTCGAATCGTGGATTTCGATAGAAATGTAAACATAGCAGATTGGTGGTAAATCATCATATTAGTAAACACACGCTGTTGGCATAAATACTACATTAAAACCAACAAGGTGTTAAACCATGAAGTGGTAGTTCCAGTGAAACTGTTTAAAAAAAACAGTACTTAAAACTAGTACTGTTGAAGCCTGTTGTCAGTTCTTGCTAAATGAAGATTCTCAAAATTGAAGAGCTTGATGGATTCGTTAGAATTACCGCCACTAAGGGTAATCTCAAAGTAAATGTAGCTAGAAGAAATACAAAAATGTTATAGAAGCTATATTATTATTATACATAATAGAAGCTATATTAACTCAACGACTTTCTAAGTCACACTGGCCATCGAATGACTTACTAAGCATGCTGATATTATGGTGTTGGATAATCTGTCCTGCAGTTGGATTATCAGGTTTTGAACACAGATCCTGTCGCTGTGTGAAGACCGGCGTCATTCCAGCTTCTACCATCGAGCCGCCTAAAGATTCAATTATAATATAAGTTGGAGCATTCAAATCTAAGCCAGTATAAAAAGATTTCAAGCTGTGTGCCCTGGCATTCATTGCTGTAATGGCTTACTGGGTATCATCACATGCGTTATAGCATAATGTTATAGTGTAAACAAGTTGAACGAAAGGCCAAGCGAACGAAAAATTATAGAAACAAAGCAAAGAACTCTTCGACAAGCACCCAAACGAATAAGACTGCTATTGACCATGGTCCTTCGAACCGTATCTAAACCAGAGACCTATGGATCTACAATCCACCGGATCCGGTTCGAAGGACTATGTAACGTATGCGTGATAATGTTTACACCATTGAGCAACGTCAAAATTTAAAAAGTCGTGAACATTTTCGTGTTTGAGATTTTTTATTTATTCAAAGGAAGGATGTTTTTTAGGGTCCCAGACTATGTTACTCATCGTTAGAGTTTCCATTTACTGCAACTACGACCGCGACACGCTTCCGGAATGTACGGCAGTTTTAAATAACGTAGTCTCCATCCATGTCATACCAGGTATAGATCAATATTTGTCTGAGGCTTGCTTTATTGTGGCGTTTAGAACAGTCCTTGGCATTCATAATACGCCATATTGAGCAATCCAGCGTATTAAGATCGGGTCTGGATGGCGGCCAAATATCCTTCTTTCAGAATGCAAGATGTTCTTGCAACCACTTCTGACTGCGGTTCGAGGTGCGACACGGAGCCCCATCTTGTTAAAACACAACGTTTGGCTTCTGACCGTACTGTTCTTCGATCCACGCAAGAACGTGCTTACATAAAATTCCAATGCAGACCTTCGTGTTGATCTTGACGCTCTCTGAAATGAACACCGGGCCTACTTTTTTGCCATCCGAAGCCACCAATTTAAACACCGCAAAGCTTGCAGGATGCTTGATCACATAGACATTCTTGTGCTTTTCGGTCACGTCTTTTACAGGAAAAGAATTTATACAGCGGTTGTTTCTGGAATTTGATACCGGATCGACGGTAAACATGCTCTCTTCGTTAAACAGGACCACCGGTTTTTTTCGCTTCAGGAAATTTAAGTATTGCTTGCGTCGTTCGACTCGCAGCTCCCGGATGCGGTTGTTAATCATGTGAGTTGTCTTCTGTGCCCTTGACTTCACCCCTCAATCTTCCTTTACGATCTTCCGTACCGCAGAGTCACTGATCCCTTGTTCTTTCGCCATTTTCCTTATTGAACGTACTGGATTTGACCGAATTTTCCTTTTGATAGCAGCGATAACCCTCGGAACCCGAGTTGACCTCGGACGACCTGTCGCCACCTTCGACGATAGTTGTCCTTTCTTTTCTTCGGTCTAAAACCCTTTTAACGGTCCACTCGGAATCTTTCCCGGCGATTGAAATGTATTTTGCGGCGCTGGACAAATCACGAATACGCTACCACTTCGTCCTGGTACTACTGTGAAAGTAAGCAGATTTATTTTGTTGACATTTCAACACCACTGTACAACAGTGTCCAAAAAGTAAAGTGACACTGGATGTCAAATTTCACGCGCAAAAAGAAGCCCTTTGTTTTTTTTTTTTTTTTTCGTTTGTCAATATGTATGTTTTTGAACAGTTCTGCGACGTTTTAAGTCACAACATCAACCCGGCTAGGAGTGACAATCTGTTTTCGGAGCTGGGCCAAGTATTTTTGTCCATGTCCAAGTTTGTGAAGCAGCGCGAATGTATCCAATCATGTTTGTGCAATAAAATAAACGCCTTTTTACAAAATTAAATAAACGCGATGTTACAAAAAGCCTTTGGGAATGAATCTATGTCGAAGAAAAATGTGTTCCCCGAGCGAGCCGAGACCCAAGAAGTCACGCTAAATCCGGTCGAAAATCAAGGTGATGCTGACGGTATTCTTTGATTACCGTAAGGTGATTCACAAGAAATTTCTTCCGAAGGGCCAAACTGTGAACAAAGTGTACTATTTAAGCGTAATGCGGCGGTAGCGAACCTCCATCCGGCGAAAGCAGCTGGATTTGTGGAAAAACAACAGCTGGTTTATGCACTACGATAATGCGCCCTCCCATACGGCTTTCATTTTGAGGGATATTGTTCCGCAACCGGCCGTATTTGCCAGATTTGGCCGACTTCTGGCGGTTCAACAAGCTAAACCGGCCGTAGTATTTTAATTCTTTCAAAAGCAAATTCTAATTACTCATACGTTAAGCAACCAATCTATAAAATTGAATGTGTTTACCTGTTTCGATTTAACTGCGTATGACTGCTAGATTGTTTAAAGGAATCCGTCTAAAATTGTTTAATTTAATTTAATTTAATAATTTAATTTAAATCCCATAATCCGATCCCATCACTACTTGTAACATCACAATGATCTAGCTAGCATTACTTATCTACGTCAGTACGTGGCAATTGACAGATACATCAGACTCTCGTACTCTGGAAGGTAGTACTGGGTGGGTTTAATCATTCTAAGCTAAGCCTTCTCTGACTGACGAGCCATCCCTAACCGGAATCAGCCCCTGCTTCGAAACACCCAGCAAACCCATTGAACACCCAGTAAATCTGTTTACTTGTAAAACAAGAGGGCAAGTGAAATTGTACAAGAACCAATATAACTCATAGAATACATTAACTTTGCAATTTTAATTCTGATTATAAAATTCTTTTCAATATAATGTTTTCAAATATTATAACTCCTTTTCAATTTGAAAACATTACATGACATTTATTATGTTTTTCTAACATATTACTTGGTGCTTGACCTTGATATTTTTTTTCAACTGCTCATCACAAAATACTCAAATGTTTTTTTGAACTATAACGTCGATTTTGTTCTTTAAAAAATATGGTGAATTATTTAAACATATTTCTTAACCTCTAAGTCATAATGGTTAAAAGAGTTAGATCCTAAAAAAAAATTTACAATAAATTTCTATTCAACAATCTTACCTCGAGGAACAGCAACACTGCTTAGGGAGAGTGTACAGCTGCTCGTCTAACAAATTGTGGTTTACCATTGTTACCAGATTTAATTCCACTTCATTGACAGTTGCAAAATGAAAATTAACCACAAACACTCTTCCACAGTGGTAGCATAGACTTTGGTTCTTCATTGCAAATTGCTGCAAACTGTGACTTTCTTCTGTAAACCTCATTGCAATAAAAAAATATGTATACATATGCTTTTCACACATGCTTAACCGCAACACTACTCACTCATCAGGTTAGCCATAACAGCGATGTTGCTGCAGAACTGATACATCACGAGTAATAAGATAAGTGAGTCGTATAAGTCGATCCTTTCCTTGTCATCAATCTCCTTTCTTAAGTTTCCAGCAAGGTTATATTGTGCTTTCAATTTTCCATATGTTGTTTACTTAAGTTAATTCTAAAATAAATTTCTCAAGCCAAAACTAATGGGTCACTCTAGATGTATGTGTGTGTATATTTTCTCACGCGAAACTCATCTTTTACACATTGAACTTTCGTAAATGTTTTTGATGCGATGATGAATGGTAGTGTGAACGAGTGAGAAACAATTTGATCGAAAGGGTAGAAGGAAAATATCTGCGACGCAGCGTTGCGGAGTGTGATTGAAGTTTCGAAATGGAAAAAGTTTTCATCCCTGCCTGCCCTGCCCTACGGCCGAAACAAAAGTGACTGACGACTCGCTGGCTCATGAAACCTCGTGTGGGTTGTTGGATTCCCTTATTTTGAAAAAGCAAACCGTAACCACGATCAAGCACGGTAAATGGCAATGATGAATGACACGGGAGGGCTGAAGTTCGCCTGAAGTTTTGTCGGTTAGTTCTGACTCGATTAGACTATGACGGTAGGGATATACGTGAGGAAGTGTTTAGTTTTGATTAAACGTCTAACCAGTGTCTACATTCTCAATTAAAAATTTTGCCGAAAGGGTCTCAGGCTAATGCTTAGTCACAGCAATACAATAAGCGTAATAAACCGTACATTTTGACAGTAAGGTAGAGCATATGGCTTGCATAAACTTAGACTTGCTAATTTTAGGTTCAGTGTATCGTGTAAATCGCTCGAAACCCTGGTGTTGTTAATTGATGTCTATAAGCATAATAATAAAACGAATAAAACTCACTCGTGTGATATGATTAGTTATATCTTTGGTAAAGATTTTTGGGGAACTTTTTAAAGCAGTTTTTTACTATCTTACTATAGTTAAATCATTTGTCTAGCCGAATGGCTAAAAAAAAGATTTTTTATTTTTCGTCAAGTCTAACGCTAAAGTTAGACTTCCTTAATTCTAAGTTTAATCGTAACTGAAACTGTAATTGCCAAACTGTAACTATCTCATTGTAACTACGTCTGCGACTGCCCTGATCTGTCCCTACTTATAGTTTCTGGTGGGCCGGTTGGTCACGATGTAGTTCCACGTGCGCCGGTGTCCAGTTGCTGCATCGTCAGGTGCGTGATGCAGTTCCCACGGTGGCGTGTTTGCGCGTGGCCGGTGTCATCTTCTGTCTGCTTGTTGGCGTGGCTGCTCGTGGCCGGTGTCATCTTCTGTCTGCTTGCTGGCGTGACTGCTCGTGGCCGGTGTCTTCGTTCGGATTCTTGCTAGCGTGGTTATGTTGCGTTCTAACTCTATTTTTACGTCTCCTACATAACACACACAAATGTTGCCCGAGGAATCAATACCATCAATGTACCTCTACCTTGTCCTACCATGCGTACTTCATCCATAAAGACGCTGTAACAAAACAAAGGTTGGGCCGTTCGGTGTCATTTTCATGACAGGACCAACCTACTGGACTTGACGAGTTTAATTCAATATACAACCCCGTTCCCATACTCCTGGCATATTTGCAAACTCAAAGAACCTTCTTCTCAAACGCAGCTAAGAGGAATTCGTTAGTGAAGAAAAGCATAGGATGGTTTCATCAAATCGATGCTGTTTAAGACATCAAAGCATGTCAGGACCCAGATTGGCTTGAAGAAAACGCTGGAAAGAAGATGGAATCACTTTACTCCTAAGCGTCACATGGGCAAAAAGACAGGAATACTCACTCCCCCCAACTGAGCTCATTGCGTCGAATAGTTTTACGCTGGTGATGTCCAACTCTCAACTTAATTATCTCTACGACGTATAGAACAAGACGGTCTTTGTGATATATTTGTTGAGTTTGACTATAATTAAAATACTATGAGCATTTTAAACAAACAATGCTTTGATTTTTCGCATCTTTTCTGGATAGAGAACTGAGATAGAGGGATGAGCAACAACTGATTCCAGAGTTACACACTATTCCACCACTAGTCATGGCAGTCCATGTCCTATAAAGATTAAGAAATAGGAAAATACTCCATTTCTTAGAGAGCAGCATCACATGTTACTGAAACCACTTCATCGCATTCGCTCTTTTGTTTCGCCATACAGAATACCATAAAAGAGTTAAAAGTGTAGACAATAACACACAATGGAAAGAAAACGGCCTTTGTGGGTTTAAAACATACCTGTACCGAACCTCTCATACGCAGGACAGAGTGTCTTGCGATGGCAAGTCAACAGATAGCTAGACAATAGAGACTATATACAATATGAATGGTAACGACAGCAGCTTAAAAAAAAAGAAGTAAAGTTTTAAAAAAATTCTTACCCATAAAAAATCACCATGCTTCGCCCAATGAATTGCTGCTTGAGTCTACCGCTCTAAGACTTCACTGAAAAATTAAATACATGCAAGAGCAATTAATGAAATCGGTAACATGGAGCATCTTATGGCAAGCTGCCTTTGGTCTTAGTATACGAGAAGTCGCTGAAGTCCGGCACAACCGGACGTTTAATAAAAATATTGATAGAGTTCACAAATAACACAGCGCTTGTTCCTAATGATTTTTATTTCGTTCATTTTAAAGATCCTAACGAACAGTGCCGCTTTGCAGATTTAAATTTAAATATGTAAATCTTTTCCCCATCCTCTAAATATCAGCTCAGCTTTGACAGAACTTTAATAATGACACATCGTTCTATGGTGCTTATAAGACGTTAAAAACTATTACAGCTGGCCGTTTATTGATTTCTGTACGTACGGATGGATCAAAGCGATAAAACAACTTTTAATTTAATGTAGCTTACCCACTATCACGTAATCAAATTATAAACAACATATAAAACTACTATTAACACCATATCGATAGGTACAAAAAGTGCAGCAAATAGCTAAACGAAATAAAAAGTGAAAGTTTCAACCGTTATTGAAATAAATAGTGTTTCGTACCTCTGCACAGACGGGATTTGGGTTGGATCCTCTTTGCACACAACAAAACCACGATTGATGTGTGCTGTTGAAAAAAGATAGTACACTGCTGAGCTTCACAAAGATTTCCATTTTCAAACAGTAGGTTGCTAAATACCAAGACTAACTCCATGTTACAAACAGAAAAGAGTGCAAGAAATGTGGTTGAAGCACAGCGCACATCGGCACATCGGTGCATCCCCACAGACCCTTAGTATAGTATATGCTTCCTATCTAAAAATATACATCCTTCAGAAGCTGGCACCCGTTACGCCACTGCTTTCCCGACCCCCTCGCCATCCCCCCCCCCTTCCCCATCCCCCCCCCCACACTGTTTCATCCAGTTCATCCTGCTTTTTTGCTACTGGATTCCGTTTGTTCCTCAAGGGCATAAAGCATCTGACTCTACCGTAGCGGAAGTAAACGAAACGAGCGAAGATGAGAGATGCATCAAAACTGGGATGCGAACGTCATTGACGTAAACGCTGAAAGGTCTCAGTTTGTTGTGGAATTAATATTCCCCTATGTACATTACCCAAAGCTCGAGAGCATTAGCATTGCCGTGACAGGATGTGAAAAGGACTTCAGAGTGGCGAAGGAAGCAGTATCGTGATCTCTCCCGGTGCATTCGTCTAGCAGGTCCCGCGCGACTAAGCTGCTTTTGCCCGATGAGCGCAAGGGGTTTGAAAGATTTAATGGGTGAGATTATTTTTTCCGCGACCACAAGCTCGCCACTTCATGCTGTCACCTCGTTTCGAATATTCACAAATGTGAATGCATTTACACTTGACCTGCACGTATCCGTTCTTTCTGCACTTCAAATCCAGTTAAAGTTTGCATTCAGCGGTGAACGAATAATGAAACGGATTAGCTTGTTGTGGGGGAGAAAAAGTAAACGGAACGGGAAACATGAGCGCCAGGTATCAAATTGCAGTATTTTCACATAAAACGTAATTAATATGGCAATAGTCTATGATATAGGTTTTATGAAGGATTAGGGTTTATTATTCCAACCTATAAAACCCATACCCATCAACCTAAACCCATAAATGCAAAAGATCACTTATTTTTTAGGATTTTCTTATAAATTTTCATTTAAAATTATATTTCTTTATCATTAATATTTAAGTTAAATCCGGGGTCGGTGGCCGAGGCAGTCAGAACCGAAAAAACAGGTGACCGAATACATCCCATTCATACCATTCCCTCGTAGATACCAATCTCGACTGATCCATCTTAGCGGTATCATTAAGTCTAGTAAATCATTGGATGGCAGCAAAAACTTGGAG
This sequence comes from Anopheles maculipalpis, assembly GCF_943734695.1. Taxonomy (NCBI): domain Eukaryota; kingdom Metazoa; phylum Arthropoda; class Insecta; order Diptera; family Culicidae; genus Anopheles; species Anopheles maculipalpis. Next base: position 17,467,330 of record NC_064870.1, on the reverse strand, counting down.
GCTAGGCCCAAAAGAAGTTTAAAATAACCATTTACACACTCCTGCTCCTTCTTCTCGGCTTAACGACCTACTAGGTCATGAAGGCCATCGAAATGGCTTACTAGGCCGCCGGTTAACAACGTAGCTGCAAAGTCAATCCTCACTACGGGGGAACGGTTCGGATGGGATTTGAACCCCAATCCTTCCGTATGAAGACCGGCAACGTTGTCACCTGCACCACCGGGCGGCCCCAAAAACCATAAAACTTGAACAGAACGATAGAGTATTAGGTTTTATTGTTTCTGTAATAATGAAAACATGTTTTTTGTTTGCTTTCTACATATGTTTTATTACTATGTTGACATAGTAAACACTCAACGAACACAAAAAAAAAACTCTTTTTTCGATACTAGTAATATAAACATAGGGAAACAACATCAAACAAAAATTTACAGCAATTCTCATCCTCACTATACGATAAAGAACCAGAAGAAAATAAATACATTTAAAGAACAGCACAGAGAAAACAAATAATTTGAAATATTATACAACAAAACCATTTGAGGAACCTTCAAAAAAGATCCAGACGAATCTAACTAAATTGATTAGTTGTAAGATTAGTTAGTAAATTGTGCAATAAATTCTAAAATATATGGGAAAGCATCCAAACTTTGCGATATTCTGTAATCATAACTTAAAGCACCCTCAAAAATTCAATTTCCGATCAAGGCAAAATGGCTCTCTGCCCATATTCCAATCGTGACTTTCCCACAAGTAGCAGTGAGCGCTAAGCAAACGAGAATGATTTTGATATTTAGTGGACCAAATCTTTTTTCCTTCTTCCCCTTTTCGATTCCACAGCTTTAGTTCGTCTTTGGCCTATGATGGTCGATTATTTATGACTTAAATTACCCGTAACCGAACAGTCAGTCCTGCGTAAAGGAACGCTTAGTACAGTCCAAATTTCGACCTATATAAGTCGTGTTGTTGAGTTGTGCATTTTCAGGCAGCAATAGTTGAACGAACACGTCGATTAATCTGTGCAAACGACAAGTCAAATTTATGTGCAAGATATATAGTATAACAATATGGAAACGGTTGATGCTTGCCACAGGTTTATGGGAATTCAAGAATTTACCTAATATGATACGAGATTAGCGATTGAGGAGTATTAATGAACTAGCGAAAACATTTCCCCAAAAACAAAACTCGCAGACGTTACATCACTCTGCGGCACAAATGTTAATCCTTCAAAAACATTCACATGGCAAAACCATGATGGGAAGAAAGGGTGTTTAATTCCCAATGTTTCATCCATTATTCACCTCACGTTACTATTGCTGCACTGGAAACTAAACGATAAAAATCATGACAACATCGCACTTCCAGTCACACCACCAGCTTCTTTCATGTAGTTAATGTGCTGCAAATGCGTTTGATCGCCCAGTGAAACTCGGTAGGAATTTAATATTATGCTAATACATATTGAAGAATGTTGTTCGACGCCGCCACTGCAAAGTCCACATCGTGCGAACGAAAGGACACAGCAAACAGTACCAAGATGTCCTCGAAACACGTCCAAGAATGTTAGCGGTTCGTGATGATGGATAGTGCGTTTCCGATCAGATAAAAAAAAACATCATCATTTGCAAAACGTATTCCACGCCTGTACTCCTTGCAAGTAAACACGAAACAAATAGAAAAAACGATGGGTAAAACGGGAAACATTTAAATAAAACCAATCACAGATGGCGCAAACAGGAAGCAGGTTCGCTGTGGGCTTTCGCTACGAGCTTCCAAGGTGAGCAAAGCGTACGAAAGATTGGGTATTAATTCTGCTCAGCAAAACGGCAAATTCACGTCCTTCCGATTTAGAGCGCAATTCAATCAGCTATGCGTTGCTCAGACAAAGCGTAATTTAATTGTCGATAGTCAAAACCGATTTATGGCTCGTTTCGAATCTAGCAGTCGTTTCGCAAATCTAATAAGCGTTTGCTATTTTATTTCGCTTTACCATTTTACATACTGACCACAGCAGTGAAAACTACATTTCAATCACGTAATCGTAAACGGAGTACATCGCAGCGTACTTTAGGAGGGATAATAAAAAACAAACTTTCGCACTTAAATCTATCCGCGGCAAGCTACGCGTTGAAGCCCGTTACCGACAATCAGCACGGTTCGGTGCGTTTTAGAACAGAATATGAATATGAATTATGTTTGTTTTTTGTATTCAGACATTTTATTGCCTTCACGCGCTAGATCGTGACAGTAGTTAAAGCAATATGTACAATGCCATTTTCACAATGCCATTTTCATCGAGTTCTTCTGATCATTTTGTTTTATTTCCTGCTGCTAACAGTTGATAGTGGAAAAATTATAATTACCAGTGTTAAGAATTGCATTCGTCAATCCTCAATATTCGTCGAAATTTTGTCTAAAAGCATAATTCCTTTCCAGACCATTCCTTCGCAGTGAGGACTGGCTTTAGTAGTATGACCCGGGGCTTCCCAGTGGTGTTGGTGACAGCGGTACCGGTCTTCGAACGGCAGGACCGGGGTTCAAATCTCTTCGGAACTGTCCATATTTGTCGAAATTATCTAGTCGTCGATGCCTAAAAAATAACTATTTAACATATTAATTCACATACAAAATACGTTGTCTAATAAACTTCCTTAGTTATTAAGCGATGCAACTCCTTCTCGATCATGGACTGGTGCAAGGGTCCTCAATACCGCTCAAAATCCAGCGCCTCTACCAATAATTTACTCTGGCAGTTCTGGCAAACATATATCAACGTCAACACTTCACGACGGTAAAATCCTTTATGAGCTAGGATCTCGGGTGTCATGTTCATGACAGAGCCAACTCATCGGAGCATTGCTAGTCTTAACAAAGCAAAATAGTAATGTTTTGTTATGTCCCAGCCCTTGTCTCAGAGTCGTATGTTAGAAGAGTCATCAGAAACTCTGTACTACTTTGTACGTCCTGATATGCGTTTTGAATGAAGATGTAAAAGTTGAAAGGAGATATACGACCGGTAGGCGTTCAGTCCTTTTGCACTATACTATCTATACTATCCCTGTTCCTCCAAGCACTTAATTACTTACTTATCAGGCGCTA